>NW_028123945.1:0-1273995 GCF_965194805.1 Balaenoptera borealis
AAACAAAGACAGTGAAAGAGAGAGAAATTCTTACACAATGTGTTCAGGGGCTGTGATGCAACCTGGACTGACCATATCTAGACGCACAGCTGGATGAGACATAACGGTGGACACTCTTGGGGCTGAGAGATTTGGTGAGGTTGGGTGAGCAAACACAGACCCTTTAAAGGAATACTGCGTGGTACCCATCGCATGGGTCCCAAATCTCCAGGTTCAAGGGCATCTTCCTACATCAAAAACATGCATGAGAAACCCAGAAGATGGTACACCGTGTGATGGGGAAAGGTTTCTAAAACGCACCTCATTTCTCATCTCCTTGTGCCCGGGTTCGCCATTCCAGCCGCTTTACTAGCAAGCTCCCTACTTGGAGCATCAGCACCTTTAACCTCCTGTTCCGTACAGGTTGCAATTTGTCCTGAGGATAAACGGGAAGACGTGGAACCAACGAGAGACTAGCTCTTGGTGTTGGGACAGGCACAGGTCACTCTATTTTCCCATCAGAAAGAAGAATTAACCACAGGCTCAGCCTGACCCCCGGAACCAGAACAGGGCCTGAAGCCATTCTGCGATTTTGCGGCCAGCTCCCATAAAAACGAGTTGTAAAATGGAGGTTCAGGGCACTGCAATTCACAAACCTGCAGAGTTATAAATGATAACTCTCGTCCACAAATATATTGAGGGGAGGCAAAGAAGAGGATTTGAAATCAAGGCAGAATTGCAGGAAACAGATTTCAGGAGGTAGATTCGAATCGCCTTTAAAGTACATGAAAAGCGGCAAAACGTTGACAATGATGCCCTTGGCCAAAAAGGGCGTATGCGTTTTTTCCTGAATATATTCAGGAAAAAACGCATACGCCCTTTTTGGCCAACCAAGCAACCTGGAAAGGCAAATCAGCGCTACAAAGAAGTCTCGCTTCCCATCGGTCAAAAGGGCCATGCTGAAAAAAGTGTCAAAACCAGAAATGCAGGACAGGCCATGGAGAAATGGGAGCCTTGCTACACTGATGGGCGGGATGTAAATTGCCAAGAGCCACTCTGGAGAAGTGTCCGGTGAGTCCTGAAACATCTGAAAAACACAGCTTAGAGAGCATAGGGCACTTCCACTCATGGGGGTATAAATTGGGAAAATTAAAAATCAGCAAGACACAAGCACCCCAAAGTTTAGGGCTGCTCTGTTGACCAGGACCTCCACTTCATTCCACCTGAAATATCCCAGGAAAGAGAAAAATGGATAAAGAAGTTGTGGTCCTTATGTACAATGGAATATCACTCAGCCAGGAAATCAATGTCGTAAGGTTAGTAGCAGCATGATGAGTGGATTTAGGTACGACGATTCTAAGTGAAATAAGTCACACAGAAAAGGACACTTCTCATAAGGTATCACTGATAGAGGGAATGTAAAAACCGTTACACTTGAACTGAATTACAAAACAGAACAGAGTCACACATGCAGAAAACACACTATGGCTGCTTAACGGGAAAGGTGAGGTGGGGTAATACATAAAACAAGGGTATCAAATTAGCTCAGATACCATTCCATAAACCCAATATGTAATAGACAAGACCTACTCCTTGCTCAGAGAACTGGACTCAACACGCCCTATTCACCGCACAAGAATATATCTGACTAATAATAATCGTAAAACCTATGTATTGATATCTCTCTGTTAGTGTGTCAAGTGGGTGTAAAGCGGCATAAACACAGCAGTGAAAAGCAGCTAAACCCCATTATAAAAATAAATTACTTTGAAACACCCATGAAACAAAGACAGTGAAAGAGAGAGAAATTCTTACACAATGCGTTCAGGGGCTGTGATGCAACGTGGATTGACCATATCTAGACGCACAGCTGGATGAGACATAAGGGTGGACACTCTTGGGGCTGAGAGGTTTGGTGAGGTTGGGTGAGCAAACGCAGACCCTTTAAAGTAATACTGCGTGGTACCCATCGCATGGGTCCCAAATCTCCAGGTTCAAGGGCATCTTCCTACATCAAAAACATGCATGAGAAACCCAGAAGATGGTACACCGTGTGATGGGGAAAGGTTTCTAAAACGCACCTCATTTCTCATCTCCTTGTGCCCGGGTTCGCCATTCCAGCCGCTTTACTAGCAAGCTCCCTACTTGGAGCATCAGCACCTTTAACCTCCTGTTCTGTACAGGTTGCAATTTGTCCTGAGGATAAACGGGAAGACGTGGAACCAACGAGAGACTAGCTCTTGGTGTTGGGACAGGCACAGGTCACTCTATTTTCCCATCAGAAAGAAGAATTAACCACAGGCTCAGCCTGACCCCCGGAACCAGAACAGGGCCTGAAGCCATTCTGCGATTTTGCGGCCAGCTCCCATAAAAACGAGTTGTAAAATGGAGGTTCAGGGCACTGCAATTCACAAACCTGCAGAGTTATAAATGATACCTCTCGTCCACAAATATATTGAGGGGAGGCAAAGAAGAGGATTTGAAATCAAGGCAGAATTGCAGGAAACAGATTTCAGGAGGTAGATACGAATCGCCTTTAAAGCACATGAAAAGCGGCAAAACGTTGACAATGATGCCCTTGGCCAAAAAGGGCGTATGCGTTTTTTCCTGAATATATTCAGGAAAAAACGCATACGCCCTTTTTGGCCAACCAAGCAACCTGGAAAGGCAAATCAGCGCTACAAAGAAGTCTCGCTTCCCATCGGTCAAAAGGGCCATGCTGAAAAAAGTGTCAAAACCAGAAATGCAGGACAGGCCATGGAGAAATGGGAGCCTTGCTACACTGATGGGTGGGATGTAAATTGCCAAGAGCCACTCTGGAGAAGTGTCCGGTGATTCCTGAAACATCTGAAAAACACAGCTTAGAGAGCATAGGGCACTTCCACTCATGGGGGTATAAATTGGGAAAATTAAAAATCAGCAAGACACAAGCACCCCAAAGTTTAGGGCTGCTCTGTTGACCAGGACCTCCACTTCATTCCACCTGAAATATCCCAGGAAAGAGAAAAATGGATAAAGAAGTTGTGGTCCTTATGTACAATGGAATATCACTCAGCCAGGAAATCAATGTCGTAAGGTTAGTAGCAGCATGATGAGTGGATTTAGGTACGACGATTCTAAGTGAAATAAGTCACACAGAAAAGGACACTTCTCATAAGGTATCACTGATAGAGGGAATGTAAAAACCGTTACACTTGAACTGAATTACAAAACAGAACAGAGTCACACATGCAGAAAACACACTATGGCTGCTTAACGGGAAAGGTGAGGTGGGGTGATACATAAAACAAGGGTATCAAATTAGCTCAGATACCATTCCATAAACCCAATATGTAATAGACAAGACCTACTCCTTGCTCAGAGAACTGGACTCAACACGCCCTATTCACCGCACAAGAATATATCTGACTAATAATAATCGTAAAACCTATGTATTGATATCTCTCTGTTAGTGTGTCAAGTGGGTGTAAAGCGGCATAAACACAGCAGTGAAAAGCAGCTAAACCCCATTATAAAAATAAATTACTTTGAAACACCCATGAAACAAAGACAGTGAAAGAGAGAGAAATTCTTACACAATGCGTTCAGGGGCTGTGATGCAACGTGGATTGACCATATCTAGACGCACAGCTGGATGAGACATAAGGGTGGACACTCTTGGGGCTGAGAGGTTTGGTGAGGTTGGGTGAGCAAACGCAGACCCTTTAAAGTAATACTGCGTGGTACCCATCGCATGGGTCCCAAATCTCCAGGTTCAAGGGCATCTTCCTACATCAAAAACATGCATGAGAAACCCAGAAGATGGTACACCGTGTGATGGGGAAAGGTTTCTAAAACGCACCTCATTTCTCATCTCCTTGTGCCCGGGTTCGCCATTCCAGCCGCTTTACTAGCAAGCTCCCTACTTGGAGCATCAGCACCTTTAACCTCCTGTTCCGTACAGGTTGCAATTTGTCCTGAGGATAAACGGGAAGACGTGGAACCAACGAGAGACTAGCTCTTGGTGTTGGGACAGGCACAGGTCACTCTATTTTCCCATCAGAAAGAAGAATTAACCACAGGCTCAGCCTGACCCCCGGAACCAGAACAGGGCCTGAAGCCATTCTGCGATTTTGCGGCCAGCTCCCATAAAAACGAGTTGTAAAATGGAGGTTCAGGGCACTGCAATTCACAAACCTGCAGAGTTATAAATGATAACTCTCGTCCACAAATATATTGAGGGAAGGCAAAGAAGAGGATTTGAAATCAAGGCAGAATTGCAGGAAACAGATTTCAGGAGGTAGATACGAATCGCCTTTAAAGCACATGAAAAGCGGCAAAACGTTGACAATGATGCCCTTGGCCAAAAAGGGCGTATGCGTTTTTTCCTGAATATATTCAGGAAAAAACGCATACGCCCTTTTTGGCCAACCAAGCAACCTGGAAAGGCAAATCAGCGCTACAAAGAAGTCTCGCTTCCCATCGGTCAAAAGGGCCATGCTGAAAAAAGTGTCAAAACCAGAAATGCAGGACAGGCCATGGAGAAATGGGAGCCTTGCTACACTGATGGGCGGGATGTAAATTGCCAAGAGCCACTCTGGAGAAGTGTCCGGTGAGTCCTGAAACATCTGAAAAACACAGCTTAGAGAGCATAGGGCACTTCCACTCATGGGGGTATAAATTGGGAAAATTAAAAATCAGCAAGACACAAGCACCCCAAAGTTTAGGGCTGCTCTGTTGACCAGGACCTCCACTTCATTCCACCTGAAATATCCCAGGAAAGAGAAAAATGGATAAAGAAGTTGTGGTCCTTATGTACAATGGAATATCACTCAGCCAGGAAATCAATGTCGTAAGGTTAGTAGCAGCATGATGAGTGGATTTAGGTACGACGATTCTAAGTGAAATAAGTCACACAGAAAAGGACACTTCTCATAAGGTATCACTGATAGAGGGAATGTAAAAACCGTTACACTTGAACTGAATTACAAAACAGAACAGAGTCACACATGCAGAAAACACACTATGGCTGCTTAACGGGAAAGGTGAGGTGGGGTGATACATAAAACAAGGGTATCAAATTAGCTCAGATACCATTCCATAAACCCAATATGTAATAGACAAGACCTACTCCTTGCTCAGAGAACTGGACTCAACACGCCCTATTCACCGCACAAGAATATATCTGACTAATAATAATCGTAAAACCTATGTATTGATATCTCTCTGTTAGTGTGTCAAGTGGGTGTAAAGCAGCATAAACACAGCAGTGAAAAGCAGCTAAACCCCATTATAAAAATAAATTACTTTGAAACACCCATGAAACAAAGACAGTGAAAGAGAGAGAAATTCTTACACAATGCGTTCAGGGGCTGTGATGCAACCTGGATTGACCATATCTAGACGCACAGCTGGATGAGACATAAGGGTGGACACTCTTGGGGCTGAGAGGTTTGGTGAGGTTGGGTGAGCAAACGCAGACCCTTTAAAGTAATACTGCGTGGTACCCATCGCATGGGTCCCAAATCTCCAGGTTCAAGGGCATCTTCCTACATCAAAAACATGCATGAGAAACCCAGAAGATGGTACACCGTGTGATGGGGAAAGGTTTCTAAAACGCACCTCATTTCTCATCTCCTTGTGCCCGGGTTCGCCATTCCAGCCGCTTTACTAGCAAGCTCCCTACTTGGGGCATCAGCACCTTTAACCTCCTGTTCCGTACAGGTTGCAATTTGTCCTGAGGATAAACGGGAAGACGTGGAACCAACGAGAGACTAGCTCTTGGTGTTGGGACAGGCACAGGTCACTCTATTTTCCCATCAGAAAGAAGAATTAACCACAGGCTCAGCCTGACCCCCGGAACCAGAACAGGGCCTGAAGCCATTCTGCGATTTTGCGGCCAGCTCCCATAAAAACGAGTTGTAAAATGGAGGTTCAGGGCACTGCAATTCACAAACCTGCAGAGTTATAAATGATAACTCTCGTCCACAAATATATTGAGGGAAGGCAAAGAAGAGGATTTGAAATCAAGGCAGAATTGCAGGAAACAGATTTCAGGAGGTAGATACGAATCGCCTTTAAAGCACATGAAAAGCGGCAAAACGTTGACAATGATGCCCTTGGCCAAAAAGGGCGTATGCGTTTTTTCCTGAATATATTCAGGAAAAAACGCATACGCCCTTTTTGGCCAACCAAGCAACCTGGAAAGGCAAATCAGCGCTACAAAGAAGTCTCGCTTCCCATCGGTCAAAAGGGCCATGCTGAAAAAAGTGTCAAAACCAGAAATGCAGGACAGGCCATGGAGAAATGGGAGCCTTGCTACACTGATGGGCGGGATGTAAATTGCCAAGAGCCACTCTGGAGAAGTGTCCGGTGAGTCCTGAAACATCTGAAAAACACAGCTTAGAGAGCATAGGGCACTTCCACTCATGGGGGTATAAATTGGGAAAATTAAAAATCAGCAAGACACAAGCACCCCAAAGTTTAGGGCTGCTCTGTTGACCAGGACCTCCACTTCATTCCACCTGAAATATCCCAGGAAAGAGAAAAATGGATAAAGAAGTTGTGGTCCTTATGTACAATGGAATATCACTCAGCCAGGAAATCAATGTCGTAAGGTTAGTAGCAGCATGATGAGTGGATTTAGGTACGACGATTCTAAGTGAAATAAGTCACACAGAAAAGGACACTTCTCATAAGGTATCACTGATAGAGGGAATGTAAAAACCGTTACACTTGAACTGAATTACAAAACAGAACAGAGTCACACATGCAGAAAACACACTATGGCTGCTTAACGGGAAAGGTGAGGTGGGGTGATACATAAAACAAGGGTATCAAATTAGCTCAGATACCATTCCATAAACCCAATATGTAATAGACAAGACCTACTCCTTGCTCAGAGAACTGGACTCAACACGCCCTATTCACCGCACAAGAATATATCTGACTAATAATAATCGTAAAACCTATGTATTGATATCTCTCTGTTAGTGTGTCAAGTGGGTGTAAAGCGGCATAAACACAGCAGTGAAAAGCAGCTAAACCCCATTATAAAAATAAATTACTTTGAAACACCCATGAAACAAAGACAGTGAAAGAGAGAGAAATTCTTACACAATGCGTTCAGGGGCTGTGATGCAACGTGGATTGACCATATCTAGACGCACAGCTGGATGAGACATAAGGGTGGACACTCTTGGGGCTGAGAGGTTTGGTGAGGTTGGGTGAGCAAACGCAGACCCTTTAAAGTAATACTGCGTGGTACCCATCGCATGGGTCCCAAATCTCCAGGTTCAAGGGCATCTTCCTACATCAAAAACATGCATGAGAAACCCAGAAGATGGTACACCGTGTGATGGGGAAAGGTTTCTAAAACGCACCTCATTTCTCATCTCCTTGTGCCCGGGTTCGCCATTCCAGCCGCTTTACTAGCAAGCTCCCTACTTGGAGCATCAGCACCTTTAACCTCCTGTTCCGTACAGGTTGCAATTTGTCCTGAGGATAAACGGGAAGACGTGGAACCAACGAGAGACTAGCTCTTGGTGTTGGGACAGGCACAGGTCACTCTATTTTCCCATCAGAAAGAAGAATTAACCACAGGCTCAGCCTGACCCCCGGAACCAGAACAGGGCCTGAAGCCATTCTGCGATTTTGCGGCCAGCTCCCATAAAAACGAGTTGTAAAATGGAGGTTCAGGGCACTGCAATTCACAAACCTGCAGAGTTATAAATGATAACTCTCGTCCACAAATATATTGAGGGGAGGCAAAGAAGAGGATTTGAAATCAAGGCAGAATTGCAGGAAACAGATTTCAGGAGGTAGATACGAATCGCCTTTAAAGCACATGAAAAGCGGCAAAACGTTGACAATGATGCCCTTGGCCAAAAAGGGCGTATGCGTTTTTTCCTGAATATATTCAGGAAAAAACGCATACGCCCTTTTTGGCCAACCAAGCAACCTGGAAAGGCAAATCAGCGCTACAAAGAAGTCTCGCTTCCCATCGGTCAAAAGGGCCATGCTGAAAAAAGTGTCAAAACCAGAAATGCAGGACAGGCCATGGAGAAATGGGAGCCTTGCTACACTGATGGGCGGGATGTAAATTGCCAAGAGCCACTCTGGAGAAGTGTCCGGTGAGTCCTGAAACATCTGAAAAACACAGCTTAGAGAGCATAGGGCACTTCCACTCATGGGGGTATAAATTGGGAAAATTAAAAATCAGCAAGACACAAGCACCCCAAAGTTTAGGGCTGCTCTGTTGACCAGGACCTCCACTTCATTCCACCTGAAATATCCCAGGAAAGAGAAAAATGGATAAAGAAGTTGTGGTCCTTATGTACAATGGAATATCACTCAGCCAGGAAATCAATGTCGTAAGGTTAGTAGCAGCATGATGAGTGGATTTAGGTACGACGATTCTAAGTGAAATAAGTCACACAGAAAAGGACACTTCTCATAAGGTATCACTGATAGAGGGAATGTAAAAACCGTTACACTTGAACTGAATTACAAAACAGAACAGAGTCACACATGCAGAAAACACACTATGGCTGCTTAACGGGAAAGGTGAGGTGGGGTGATACATAAAACAAGGGTATCAAATTAGCTCAGATACCATTCCATAAACCCAATATGTAATAGACAAGACCTACTCCTTGCTCAGAGAACTGGACTCAACACGCCCTATTCACCGCACAAGAATATATCTGACTAATAATAATCGTAAAACCTATGTATTGATATCTCTCTGTTAGTGTGTCAAGTGGGTGTAAAGCAGCATAAACACAGCAGTGAAAAGCAGCTAAACCCCATTATAAAAATAAATTACTTTGAAACACCCATGAAACAAAGACAGTGAAAGAGAGAGAAATTCTTACACAATGCGTTCAGGGGCTGTGATGCAACCTGGATTGACCATATCTAGACGCACAGCTGGATGAGACATAAGGGTGGACACTCTTGGGGCTGAGAGGTTTGGTGAGGTTGGGTGAGCAAACGCAGACCCTTTAAAGTAATACTGCGTGGTACCCATCGCATGGGTCCCAAATCTCCAGGTTCAAGGGCATCTTCCTACATCAAAAACATGCATGAGAAACCCAGAAGATGGTACACCGTGTGATGGGGAAAGGTTTCTAAAACGCACCTCATTTCTCATCTCCTTGTGCCCGGGTTCGCCATTCCAGCCGCTTTACTAGCAAGCTCCCTACTTGGGGCATCAGCACCTTTAACCTCCTGTTCCGTACAGGTTGCAATTTGTCCTGAGGATAAACGGGAAGACGTGGAACCAACGAGAGACTAGCTCTTGGTGTTGGGACAGGCACAGGTCACTCTATTTTCCCATCAGAAAGAAGAATTAACCACAGGCTCAGCCTGACCCCCGGAACCAGAACAGGGCCTGAAGCCATTCTGCGATTTTGCGGCCAGCTCCCATAAAAACGAGTTGTAAAATGGAGGTTCAGGGCACTGCAATTCACAAACCTGCAGAGTTATAAATGATAACTCTCGTCCACAAATATATTGAGGGAAGGCAAAGAAGAGGATTTGAAATCAAGGCAGAATTGCAGGAAACAGATTTCAGGAGGTAGATACGAATCGCCTTTAAAGCACATGAAAAGCGGCAAAACGTTGACAATGATGCCCTTGGCCAAAAAGGGCGTATGCGTTTTTTCCTGAATATATTCAGGAAAAAACGCATACGCCCTTTTTGGCCAACCAAGCAACCTGGAAAGGCAAATCAGCGCTACAAAGAAGTCTCGCTTCCCATCGGTCAAAAGGGCCATGCTGAAAAAAGTGTCAAAACCAGAAATGCAGGACAGGCCATGGAGAAATGGGAGCCTTGCTACACTGATGGGCGGGATGTAAATTGCCAAGAGCCACTCTGGAGAAGTGTCCGGTGAGTCCTGAAACATCTGAAAAACACAGCTTAGAGAGCATAGGGCACTTCCACTCATGGGGGTATAAATTGGGAAAATTAAAAATCAGCAAGACACAAGCACCCCAAAGTTTAGGGCTGCTCTGTTGACCAGGACCTCCACTTCATTCCACCTGAAATATCCCAGGAAAGAGAAAAATGGATAAAGAAGTTGTGGTCCTTATGTACAATGGAATATCACTCAGCCAGGAAATCAATGTCGTAAGGTTAGTAGCAGCATGATGAGTGGATTTAGGTACGACGATTCTAAGTGAAATAAGTCACACAGAAAAGGACACTTCTCATAAGGTATCACTGATAGAGGGAATGTAAAAACCGTTACACTTGAACTGAATTACAAAACAGAACAGAGTCACACATGCAGAAAACACACTATGGCTGCTTAACGGGAAAGGTGAGGTGGGGTGATACATAAAACAAGGGTATCAAATTAGCTCAGATACCATTCCATAAACCCAATATGTAATAGACAAGACCTACTCCTTGCTCAGAGAACTGGACTCAACACGCCCTATTCACCGCACAAGAATATATCTGACTAATAATAATCGTAAAACCTATGTATTGATATCTCTCTGTTAGTGTGTCAAGTGGGTGTAAAGCGGCATAAACACAGCAGTGAAAAGCAGCTAAACCCCATTATAAAAATAAATTACTTTGAAACACCCATGAAACAAAGACAGTGAAAGAGAGAGAAATTCTTACACAATGCGTTCAGGGGCTGTGATGCAACGTGGATTGACCATATCTAGACGCACAGCTGGATGAGACATAAGGGTGGACACTCTTGGGGCTGAGAGGTTTGGTGAGGTTGGGTGAGCAAACGCAGACCCTTTAAAGTAATACTGCGTGGTACCCATCGCATGGGTCCCAAATCTCCAGGTTCAAGGGCATCTTCCTACATCAAAAACATGCATGAGAAACCCAGAAGATGGTACACCGTGTGATGGGGAAAGGTTTCTAAAACGCACCTCATTTCTCATCTCCTTGTGCCCGGGTTCGCCATTCCAGCCGCTTTACTAGCAAGCTCCCTACTTGGAGCATCAGCACCTTTAACCTCCTGTTCCGTACAGGTTGCAATTTGTCCTGAGGATAAACGGGAAGACGTGGAACCAACGAGAGACTAGCTCTTGGTGTTGGGACAGGCACAGGTCACTCTATTTTCCCATCAGAAAGAAGAATTAACCACAGGCTCAGCCTGACCCCCGGAACCAGAACAGGGCCTGAAGCCATTCTGCGATTTTGCGGCCAGCTCCCATAAAAACGAGTTGTAAAATGGAGGTTCAGGGCACTGCAATTCACAAACCTGCAGAGTTATAAATGATAACTCTCGTCCACAAATATATTGAGGGGAGGCAAAGAAGAGGATTTGAAATCAAGGCAGAATTGCAGGAAACAGATTTCAGGAGGTAGATACGAATCGCCTTTAAAGCACATGAAAAGCGGCAAAACGTTGACAATGATGCCCTTGGCCAAAAAGGGCGTATGCGTTTTTTCCTGAATATATTCAGGAAAAAACGCATACGCCCTTTTTGGCCAACCAAGCAACCTGGAAAGGCAAATCAGCGCTACAAAGAAGTCTCGCTTCCCATCGGTCAAAAGGGCCATGCTGAAAAAAGTGTCAAAACCAGAAATGCAGGACAGGCCATGGAGAAATGGGAGCCTTGCTACACTGATGGGCGGGATGTAAATTGCCAAGAGCCACTCTGGAGAAGTGTCCGGTGAGTCCTGAAACATCTGAAAAACACAGCTTAGAGAGCATAGGGCACTTCCACTCATGGGGGTATAAATTGGGAAAATTAAAAATCAGCAAGACACAAGCACCCCAAAGTTTAGGGCTGCTCTGTTGACCAGGACCTCCACTTCATTCCACCTGAAATATCCCAGGAAAGAGAAAAATGGATAAAGAAGTTGTGGTCCTTATGTACAATGGAATATCACTCAGCCAGGAAATCAATGTCGTAAGGTTAGTAGCAGCATGATGAGTGGATTTAGGTACGACGATTCTAAGTGAAATAAGTCACACAGAAAAGGACACTTCTCATAAGGTATCACTGATAGAGGGAATGTAAAAACCGTTACACTTGAACTGAATTACAAAACAGAACAGAGTCACACATGCAGAAAACACACTATGGCTGCTTAACGGGAAAGGTGAGGTGGGGTGATACATAAAACAAGGGTATCAAATTAGCTCAGATACCATTCCATAAACCCAATATGTAATAGACAAGACCTACTCCTTGCTCAGAGAACTGGACTCAACACGCCCTATTCACCGCACAAGAATATATCTGACTAATAATAATCGTAAAACCTATGTATTGATATCTCTCTGTTAGTGTGTCAAGTGGGTGTAAAGCGGCATAAACACAGCAGTGAAAAGCAGCTAAACCCCATTATAAAAATAAATTACTTTGAAACACCCATGAAACAAAGACAGTGAAAGAGAGAGAAATTCTTACACAATGCGTTCAGGGGCTGTGATGCAACCTGGATTGACCATATCTAGACGCACAGCTGGATGAGACATAAGGGTGGACACTCTTGGGGCTGAGAGGTTTGGTGAGGTTGGGTGAGCAAACGCAGACCCTTTAAAGTAATACTGCGTGGTACCCATCGCATGGGTCCCAAATCTCCAGGTTCAAGGGCATCTTCCTACATCAAAAACATGCATGAGAAACCCAGAAGATGGTACACCGTGTGATGGGGAAAGGTTTCTAAAACGCACCTCATTTCTCATCTCCTTGTGCCCGGGTTCGCCATTCCAGCCGCTTTACTAGCAAGCTCCCTACTTGGGGCATCAGCACCTTTAACCTCCTGTTCCGTACAGGTTGCAATTTGTCCTGAGGATAAACGGGAAGACGTGGAACCAACGAGAGACTAGCTCTTGGTGTTGGGACAGGCACAGGTCACTCTATTTTCCCATCAGAAAGAAGAATTAACCACAGGCTCAGCCTGACCCCCGGAACCAGAACAGGGCCTGAAGCCATTCTGCGATTTTGCGGCCAGCTCCCATAAAAACGAGTTGTAAAATGGAGGTTCAGGGCACTGCAATTCACAAACCTGCAGAGTTATAAATGATAACTCTCGTCCACAAATATATTGAGGGAAGGCAAAGAAGAGGATTTGAAATCAAGGCAGAATTGCAGGAAACAGATTTCAGGAGGTAGATACGAATCGCCTTTAAAGCACATGAAAAGCGGCAAAACGTTGACAATGATGCCCTTGGCCAAAAAGGGCGTATGCGTTTTTTCCTGAATATATTCAGGAAAAAACGCATACGCCCTTTTTGGCCAACCAAGCAACCTGGAAAGGCAAATCAGCGGTACAAACAAGTCTCGCTTCCCATCGGTCAAAAGGGCCATGCTGAAAAAAGTGTCAAAACCAGAAATGCAGGACAGGCCATGGAGAAATGGGAGCCTTGCTACACTGATGGGCGGGATGTAAATTGCCAAGAGCCACTCTGGAGAAGTGTCCGGTGAGTCCTGAAACATCTGAAAAACACAGCTTAGAGAGCATAGGGCACTTCCACTCATGGGGGTATAAATTGGGAAAATTAAAAATCAGCAAGACACAAGCACCCCAAAGTTTAGGGCTGCTCTGTTGACCAGGACCTCCACTTCATTCCACCTGAAATATCCCAGGAAAGAGAAAAATGGATAAAGAAGTTGTGGTCCTTATGTACAATGGAATATCACTCAGCCAGGAAATCAATGTCGTAAGGTTAGTAGCAGCATGATGAGTGGATTTAGGTACGACGATTCTAAGTGAAATAAGTCACACAGAAAAGGACACTTCTCATAAGGTATCACTGATAGAGGGAATGTAAAAACCGTTACACTTGAACTGAATTACAAAACAGAACAGAGTCACACATGCAGAAAACACACTATGGCTGCTTAACGGGAAAGGTGAGGTGGGGTGATACATAAAACAAGGGTATCAAATTAGCTCAGATACCATTCCATAAACCCAATATGTAATAGACAAGACCTACTCCTTGCTCAGAGAACTGGACTCAACACGCCCTATTCACCGCACAAGAATATATCTGACTAATAATAATCGTAAAACCTATGTATTGATATCTCTCTGTTAGTGTGTCAAGTGGGTGTAAAGCGGCATAAACACAGCAGTGAAAAGCAGCTAAACCCCATTATAAAAATAAATTACTTTGAAACACCCATGAAACAAAGACAGTGAAAGAGAGAGAAATTCTTACACAATGTGTTCAGGGGCTGTGATGCAACCTGGATTGACCATATCTAGACGCACAGCTGGATGAGACATAACGGTGGACACTCTTGGGGCTGAGAGATTTGGTGAGGTTGGGTGAGCAAACACAGACCCTTTAAAGTAATACTGCGTTGTACCCATCGCATGGGTCCCAAATCTCCAGGTTCAAGGGCATCTTCCTACATCAAAAACATGCATGAGAAACCCAGAAGATGGTACACCGTGTGATGGGGAAAGGTTTCTAAAACGCACCTCATTTCTCATCTCCTTGTGCCCGGGTTCGCCATTCCAGCCGCTTTACTAGCAAGCTCCCTACTTGGGGCATCAGCACCTTTAACCTCCTGTTCCGTACAGGTTGCAATTTGTCCTGAGGATAAATGGGAAGACGTGGAACCAACGAGAGAATAGCTCTTGGTGTTGGGACAGGCACAGGTCACTCTATTTTCCCATCAGAAAGAAGAATTAACCACAGGCTCAGCCTGCACCCCGGAACCAGAACAGGGCCTGAAGCCATTCTGCGATTTTGCGGCCAGCTCCCATAAAAACGAGTTGTAAAATGGAGGTTCAGGGCACTGCAATTCACAAACCTGCAGAGTTATAAATGATAACTCTCGTCCACAAATATATTGAGGGAAGGCAAAGAAGAGGATTTGAAATCAAGGCAGAATTGCAGGAAACAGATTTCAGGAGGTAGATACGAATCGCCTTTAAAGCACATGAAAAGCGGCAAAACGTTGACAATGATGCCCTTGGCCAAAAAGGGCGTATGCGTTTTTTCCTGAATATATTCAGGAAAAAACGCATACGCCCTTTTTGGCCAACCAAGCAACCTGGAAAGGCAAATCAGCGGTACAAACAAGTCTCGCTTCCCATCGGTCAAAAGGGCCATGCTGAAAAAAGTGTCAAAACCAGAAATGCAGGACAGGCCATGGAGAAATGGGAGCCTTGCTACACTGATGGGCGGGATGTAAATTGCCAAGAGCCACTCTGGAGAAGTGTCCGGTGAGTCCTGAAACATCTGAAAAACACAGCTTAGAGAGCATAGGGCACTTCCACTCATGGGGGTATAAATTGGGAAAATTAAAAATCAGCAAGACACAAGCACCCCAAAGTTTAGGGCTGCTCTGTTGACCAGGACCTCCACTTCATTCCACCTGAAATATCCCAGGAAAGAGAAAAATGGATAAAGAAGTTGTGGTCCTTATGTACAATGGAATATCACTCAGCCAGGAAATCAATGTCGTAAGGTTAGTAGCAGCATGATGAGTGGATTTAGGTACGACGATTCTAAGTGAAATAAGTCACACAGAAAAGGACACTTCTCATAAGGTATCACTGATAGAGGGAATGTAAAAACCGTTACACTTGAACTGAATTACAAAACAGAACAGAGTCACACATGCAGAAAACACACTATGGCTGCTTAACGGGAAAGGTGAGGTGGGGTGATACATAAAACAAGGGTATCAAATTAGCTCAGATACCGTTCCATAAACCCAATATGTAATAGACAAGACCTACTCCTTGCTCAGAGAACTGGACTCAACACGCCCTATTCACCGCACAAGAATATATCTGACTAATAATAATCGTAAAACCTATGTATTGATATCTCTCTGTTAGTGTGTCAAGTGGGTGTAAAGCGGCATAAACACAGCAGTGAAAAGCAGCTAAACCCCATTATAAAAATAAATTACTTTGAAACACCCATGAAACAAAGACAGTGAAAGAGAGAGAAATTCTTACACAATGCGTTCAGGGGCTGTGATGCAACCTGGATTGACCATATCTAGACGCACAGCTGGATGAGACATAAGGGTGGACACTCTTGGGGCTGAGAGGTTTGGTGAGGTTGGGTGAGCAAACGCAGACCCTTTAAAGTAATACTGCGTGGTACCCATCGCATGGGTCCCAAATCTCCAGGTTCAAGGGCATCTTCCTACATCAAAAACATGCATGAGAAACCCAGAAGATGGTACACCGTGTGATGGGGAAAGGTTTCTAAAACGCACCTCATTTCTCATCTCCTTGTGCCCGGGTTCGCCATTCCAGCCGCTTTACTAGCAAGCTCCCTACTTGGAGCATCAGCACCTTAAACCTCCTGTTCCGTACAGGTTGCAATTTGTCCTGAGGGTAAACGGGAAGACGTGGAACCAACGAGAGACTAGCTCTTGGTGTCGGGACAGGCACAGGTCACTCTATTTTCCCATCAGAAAGAAGAATTAACCACAGGCTCAGCCTGACCCCCGGAACCAGAACAGGGCCTGAAGCCATTCTGCAATTTTGCGGCCAGCTCCCATAAGAACGAGTTGTAAAATGGAGGTTCAGGGCACTGCAATTCACAAACCTGCATAGTTATAAATGATAACTCTCGTCCACAAATATATTGAGGGAAGGCAAAGAAGAGGATTTGAAATCAAGGCAGAATTGCAGGAAACAGATTTCAGGAGGTAGATACGAATCGCCTTTAAAGCACATGAAAAGTGGCAAAACGTTGACAATGATGCCCTTGGCCAAAAAGGGCGTATGCGTTTTTTCCTGAATATATTCAGGAAAAAACGCATACGCCCTTTTTGGCCAACCAAGCAACCCGGAAAGGCAAATCAGCGCTACAAAGAAGTCTCGCTTCCCATCGGTCAAAAGGGCCATGCTGAAAAAAGTGTCAAAACCAGAAATGCAGGACAGGCCATGGAGAAATGGGAGCCTTGCTACACTGATGGGCGGGATGTAAATTGCCAAGAGCCACTCTGGAGAAGTGTCCGGTGAGCCCTGAAACATCTGAAAAACACAGCTTAGAGAGCATAGGGCACTTCCACTCATGGGGGTATAAATTGGGAAAATTAAAAATCAGCAAGACACAAGAACCCCAAAGTTTAGGGCTGCTCTGTTCACAGGGACCTCCACTTCATTCCACCTGAAATATCCCAGGAAAGAGAAAAATGGATAAAGAAGTTGTGGTCCTTATGTACAATGGAATATCACTCAGCCAGGAAATCAATGTCGTAAGGTTAGTAGCAGCATGATGAGTGGATTTAGGTACGACGATTCTAAGTGAAATAAGTCACACAGAAAAGGACACTTCTCATTAGGTATCACTGATAGAGGGAATGTAAAAACCGTTACACTTGAACTGAATTACAAAACAGAACAGAGTCACACATGCAGAAAACACACTATGGCTGCTTAACGGGAAAGGTGAGGTGGGGTGATACATAAAACAAGGGTATCAAATTAGCTCAGATACCATTCCATAAACCCAATATGTAATAGACAAGACCTACTCCTTGCTCAGAGAACTGGACTCAACACGCCCTATTCACCGCACAAGAATATATCTGACTAATAATAATCGTAAAACCTATGTATTGATATCTCTCTGTTAGTGTGTCAAGTGGGTGTAAAGCGGCATAAACACAGCAGTGAAAAGCAGCTAAACCCCATTATAAAAATAAATTACTTTGAAACACCCATGAAACAAAGACAGTGAAAGAGACAGAAATTTTTACACAATGCGTTCAGGGGCTGTGATGCAACCTGGACTGACCATATCTAGACGCACAGCTGGATGAGACATAAGGGTGGACACTCTTGGGGCTGAGAGGTTTGGTGAGGTTGGGTGAGCAAACGCAGACCCTTTAAAGTAATACTGCGTGGTACCCATCGCATGGGTCCCAAATCTCCAGGTTCAAGGGCATCTTCCTACATCAAAAACATGCATGAGAAACCCAGAAGATGGTACACCGTGTGATGGGGAAAGGTTTCTAAAACGCACCTCATTTCTCATCTCCTTGTGCCCGGGTTCGCCATTCCAGCCGCTTTACTAGCAAGCTCCCTACTTGGGGCATCAGCACCTTTAACCTCCTGTTCCGTACAGGTTGCAATTTGTCCTGAGGATAAACGGGAAGACGTGGAACCAACGAGAGACTAGCTCTTGGTGTTGGGACAGGCACAGGTCACTCTATTTTCCCATCAGAAAGAAGAATTAACCACAGGCTCAGCCTGACCCCCGGAACCAGAACAGGGCCTGAAGCCATTCTGTGATTTTGCGGCCAGCTCCCATAAAAACGAGTTGTAAAATGGAGGTTCAGGGCACTGCAATTCACAAACCTGCAGAGTTATAAATGATAACTCTCGTCCACAAATATATTGAGGGAAGGCAAAGAAGAGGATTTGAAATCAAGGCAGAATTGCAGGAAACAGATTTCAGGAGGTAGATACGAATCGCCTTTAAAGCACATGAAAAGCGGCAAAACGTTGACAATGATGCCCTTGGCCAAAAAGGGCGTATGCGTTTTTTCCTGAATATATTCAGGAAAAAACGCATACGCCCTTTTTGGCCAACCAAGCAACCTGGAAAGGCAAATCAGCGCTACAAAGAAGTCTCGCTTCCCATCGGTCAAAAGGGCCATGCTGAAAAAAGTGTCAAAACCAGAAATGCAGGACAGGCCATGGAGAAATGGGAGCCTTGCTACACTGATGGGCGGGATGTAAATTGCCAAGAGCCACTCTGGAGAAGTGTCCGGTGAGTCCTGAAACATCTGAAAAACACAGCTTAGAGAGCATAGGGCACTTCCACTCATGGGGGTATAAATTGGGAAAATTAAAAATCAGCAAGACACAAGCACCCCAAAGTTTAGGGCTGCTCTGTTGACCAGGACCTCCACTTCATTCCACCTTAAATATCCCAGGAAAGAGAAAAATGGATAAAGAAGTTGTGGTCCTTATGTACAATGGAATATCACTCAGCCAGGAAATCAATGTCGTAAGGTTAGTAGCAGCATGATGAGTGGATTTAGGTACGACGATTCTAAGTGAAATAAGTCACACAGAAAAGGACACTTCTCATAAGGTATCACTGATAGAGGGAATGTAAAAACCGTTACACTTGAACTGAATTACAAAACAGAACAGAGTCACACATGCAGAAAACACACTATGGCTGCTTAACGGGAAAGGTGAGGTGGGGTGATATATAAAACAAGGGTATCAAATTAGCTCAGATACCGTTCCATAAACCCAATATGTAATAGACAAGACCTACTCCTTGCTCAGAGAACTGGACTCAACACGCCCTATTCACCGCACAAGAATATATCTGACTAATAATAATCGTAAAACCTATGTATTGATATCTCTCTGTTAGTGTGTCAAGTGGGTGTAAAGCGGCATAAACACAGCAGTGAAAAGCAGCTAAACCCCATTATAAAAATAAATTACTTTGAAACACCCATGAAACAAAGACAGTGAAAGAGAGAGAAATTCTTACACAATGCGTTCAGGGGCTGTGATGCAACCTGGATTGACCATATCTAGAGGCACAGCTGGATGAGACATAAGGGTAGACATTCTTGGGGCTGAGAGGTTTGGTGAGGTTGGGTGAGCAAACGCAGACCCTTTAAAGTAATACTGCGTGGTACACATCGCATGGGTCCCAAATCTCCAGGTTCAAGGGCATCTTCCTACATCAAAAACATGCATGAGAAACCCAGAAGATGGTACACCGTGTGATGGGGAAAGGTTTCTAAAACGCACCTCATTTCTCATCTCCTTGTGCCCGGGTTCGCCATTCCAGCCTCTTTACTAGCAAGCTCCCTACTTGGAGCATCAGCACCTTTAACCTCCTGTTCCATACAGGTTGCAATTTGTCCTGAGGATAAACGGGAAGACGTGGAACCAACGAGAGACTAGCTCTTGGTGTTGGGACAGGCACAGGTCACTCTATTTTCCCATCAGAAAGAAGAATTAACCACAGGCTCAGCCTGCACCCCGGAACCAGAACAGGGCCTGAAGCCATTCTGCGATTTTGCGGCCAGCTCCCATAAAAACGAGTTGTAAAATGGAGGTTCAGGGCACTGCAATTCACAAACCTGCAGAGTTATTAATGATAACTCTCGTCCACAAATATATTGAGGGAAGGCAAAGAAGAGGATTTGAAATCAAGGCAGAATTGCAGGAAACAGATTTCAGGAGGTAGATTCGAATCGCCTTTAAAGCACATGAAAAGCGGCAAAACGTTGACAATGATGCCCTTGGCCAAAAAGGGCGTATGCGTTTTTTCCTGAATATATTCAGGAAAAAACGCATACGCCCTTTTTGGCCAACCAAGCAACCTGGAAAGGCAAATCAGCGCTACAAAGAAGTCTCGCTTCCCATCGGTCAAAAGGGCCATGCTGAAAAAAGTGTCAAAACCAGAAATGCAGGACAGGCCATGGAGAAATGGGAGCCTTGCTACACTGATGGGCGGGATGTAAATTGCCAAGAGCCACTCTGGAGAAGTGTCCGGTGAGTCCTGAAACATCTGAAAAACACAGCTTAGAGAGCATAGGGCACTTCCACTCATGGGGGTATAAATTGGGAAAATTAAAAATCAGCAAGACACAAGCACCCCAAAGTTTAGGGCTGCTCTGTTGACCAGGACCTCCACTTCATTCCACCTGAAATATCCCAGGAAAGAGAAAAATGGATAAAGAAGTTGTGGTCCTTATGTACAATGGAATATCACTCAGCCAGGAAATCAATGTCGTAAGGTTAGTAGCAGCATGATGAGTGGATTTAGGTACGACGATTCTAAGTGAAATAAGTCACACAGAAAAGGACACTTCTCATAAGGTATCACTGATAGAGGGAATGTAAAAACCGTTACACTTGAACTGAATTACAAAACAGAACAGAGTCACACATGCAGAAAACACACTATGGCTGCTTAACGGGAAAGGTGAGGTGGGGTGATACATAAAACAAGGGTATCAAATTAGCTCAGATACCATTCCATAAACCCAATATGTAATAGACAAGACCTACTCCTTGCTCAGAGAACTGGACTCAACACGCCCTATTCACCGCACAAGAATATATCTGACTAATAATAATCGTAAAACCTATGTATTGATATCTCTCTGTTAGTGTGTCAAGTGGGTGTAAAGCGGCATAAACACAGCAGTGAAAAGCAGCTAAACCCCATTATAAAAATAAATTACTTTGAAACACCCATGAAACAAAGACAGTGAAAGAGAGAGAAATTCTTACACAATGCGTTCAGGGGCTGTGATGCAACCTGGATTGACCATATCTAGACGCACAGCTGGATGAGACATAAGGGTGGACACTCTTGGGGCTGAGAGGTTTGGTGAGGTTGGGTGAGCAAACGCAGACCCTTTAAAGTAATACTGCGTGGTACCCATCGCATGGGTCCCAAATCTCCAGGTTCAAGGGCATCTTCCTACATCAAAAACATGCATGAGAAACCCAGAAGATGGTACACCGTGTGATGGGGAAAGGTTTCTAAAACGCACCTCATTTCTCATCTCCTTGTGCCCGGGTTCGCCATTCCAGCCGCTTTACTAGCAAGCTCCCTACTTGGGGCATCAGCACCTTTAACCTCCTGTTCCGTACAGGTTGCAATTTGTCCTGAGGATAAACGGGAAGACGTGGAACCAACGAGAGACTAGCTCTTGGTGTTGGGACAGGCACAGGTCACTCTATTTTCCCATCAGAAAGAAGAATTAACCACAGGCTCAGCCTGACCCCCGGAACCAGAACAGGGCCTGAAGCCATTCTGCGATTTTGCGGCCAGCTCCCATAAAAACGAGTTGTAAAATGGAGGTTCAGGGCACTGCAATTCACAAACCTGCAGAGTTATAAATGATAACTCTCGTCCACAAATATATTGAGGGAAGGCAAAGAAGAGGATTTGAAATCAAGGCAGAATTGCAGGAAACAGATTTCAGGAGGTAGATACGAATCGCCTTTAAAGCACATGAAAAGCGGCAAAACGTTGACAATGATGCCCTTGGCCAAAAAGGGCGTATGCGTTTTTTCCTGAATATATTCAGGAAAAAACGCATACGCCCTTTTTGGCCAACCAAGCAACCTGGAAAGGCAAATCAGCGGTACAAACAAGTCTCGCTTCCCATCGGTCAAAAGGGCCATGCTGAAAAAAGTGTCAAAACCAGAAATGCAGGACAGGCCATGGAGAAATGGGAGCCTTGCTACACTGATGGGCGGGATGTAAATTGCCAAGAGCCACTCTGGAGAAGTGTCCGGTGAGTCCTGAAACATCTGAAAAACACAGCTTAGAGAGCATAGGGCACTTCCACTCATGGGGGTATAAATTGGGAAAATTAAAAATCAGCAAGACACAAGCACCCCAAAGTTTAGGGCTGCTCTGTTGACCAGGACCTCCACTTCATTCCACCTGAAATATCCCAGGAAAGAGAAAAATGGATAAAGAAGTTGTGGTCCTTATGTACAATGGAATATCACTCAGCCAGGAAATCAATGTCGTAAGGTTAGTAGCAGCATGATGAGTGGATTTAGGTACGACGATTCTAAGTGAAATAAGTCACACAGAAAAGGACACTTCTCATAAGGTATCACTGATAGAGGGAATGTAAAAACCGTTACACTTGAACTGAATTACAAAACAGAACAGAGTCACACATGCAGAAAACACACTATGGCTGCTTAACGGGAAAGGTGAGGTGGGGTGATACATAAAACAAGGGTATCAAATTAGCTCAGATACCATTCCATAAACCCAATATGTAATAGACAAGACCTACTCCTTGCTCAGAGAACTGGACTCAACACGCCCTATTCACCGCACAAGAATATATCTGACTAATAATAATCGTAAAACCTATGTATTGATATCTCTCTGTTAGTGTGTCAAGTGGGTGTAAAGCGGCATAAACACAGCAGTGAAAAGCAGCTAAACCCCATTATAAAAATAAATTACTTTGAAACACCCATGAAACAAAGACAGTGAAAGAGAGAGAAATTCTTACACAATGTGTTCAGGGGCTGTGATGCAACCTGGATTGACCATATCTAGACGCACAGCTGGATGAGACATAACGGTGGACACTCTTGGGGCTGAGAGATTTGGTGAGGTTGGGTGAGCAAACACAGACCCTTTAAAGTAATACTGCGTTGTACCCATCGCATGGGTCCCAAATCTCCAGGTTCAAGGGCATCTTCCTACATCAAAAACATGCATGAGAAACCCAGAAGATGGTACACCGTGTGATGGGGAAAGGTTTCTAAAACGCACCTCATTTCTCATCTCCTTGTGCCCGGGTTCGCCATTCCAGCCGCTTTACTAGCAAGCTCCCTACTTGGGGCATCAGCACCTTTAACCTCCTGTTCCGTACAGGTTGCAATTTGTCCTGAGGATAAATGGGAAGACGTGGAACCAACGAGAGAATAGCTCTTGGTGTTGGGACAGGCACAGGTCACTCTATTTTCCCATCAGAAAGAAGAATTAACCACAGGCTCAGCCTGCACCCCGGAACCAGAACAGGGCCTGAAGCCATTCTGCGATTTTGCGGCCAGCTCCCATAAAAACGAGTTGTAAAATGGAGGTTCAGGGCACTGCAATTCACAAACCTGCAGAGTTATAAATGATAACTCTCGTCCACAAATATATTGAGGGAAGGCAAAGAAGAGGATTTGAAATCAAGGCAGAATTGCAGGAAACAGATTTCAGGAGGTAGATACGAATCGCCTTTAAAGCACATGAAAAGCGGCAAAACGTTGACAATGATGCCCTTGGCCAAAAAGGGCGTATGCGTTTTTTCCTGAATATATTCAGGAAAAAACGCATACGCCCTTTTTGGCCAACCAAGCAACCTGGAAAGGCAAATCAGCGGTACAAACAAGTCTCGCTTCCCATCGGTCAAAAGGGCCATGCTGAAAAAAGTGTCAAAACCAGAAATGCAGGACAGGCCATGGAGAAATGGGAGCCTTGCTACACTGATGGGCGGGATGTAAATTGCCAAGAGCCACTCTGGAGAAGTGTCCGGTGAGTCCTGAAACATCTGAAAAACACAGCTTAGAGAGCATAGGGCACTTCCACTCATGGGGGTATAAATTGGGAAAATTAAAAATCAGCAAGACACAAGCACCCCAAAGTTTAGGGCTGCTCTGTTGACCAGGACCTCCACTTCATTCCACCTGAAATATCCCAGGAAAGAGAAAAATGGATAAAGAAGTTGTGGTCCTTATGTACAATGGAATATCACTCAGCCAGGAAATCAATGTCGTAAGGTTAGTAGCAGCATGATGAGTGGATTTAGGTACGACGATTCTAAGTGAAATAAGTCACACAGAAAAGGACACTTCTCATAAGGTATCACTGATAGAGGGAATGTAAAAACCGTTACACTTGAACTGAATTACAAAACAGAACAGAGTCACACATGCAGAAAACACACTATGGCTGCTTAACGGGAAAGGTGAGGTGGGGTGATACATAAAACAAGGGTATCAAATTAGCTCAGATACCGTTCCATAAACCCAATATGTAATAGACAAGACCTACTCCTTGCTCAGAGAACTGGACTCAACACGCCCTATTCACCGCACAAGAATATATCTGACTAATAATAATCGTAAAACCTATGTATTGATATCTCTCTGTTAGTGTGTCAAGTGGGTGTAAAGCGGCATAAACACAGCAGTGAAAAGCAGCTAAACCCCATTATAAAAATAAATTACTTTGAAACACCCATGAAACAAAGACAGTGAAAGAGAGAGAAATTCTTACACAATGCGTTCAGGGGCTGTGATGCAACCTGGATTGACCATATCTAGACGCACAGCTGGATGAGACATAAGGGTGGACACTCTTGGGGCTGAGAGGTTTGGTGAGGTTGGGTGAGCAAACGCAGACCCTTTAAAGTAATACTGCGTGGTACCCATCGCATGGGTCCCAAATCTCCAGGTTCAAGGGCATCTTCCTACATCAAAAACATGCATGAGAAACCCAGAAGATGGTACACCGTGTGATGGGGAAAGGTTTCTAAAACGCACCTCATTTCTCATCTCCTTGTGCCCGGGTTCGCCATTCCAGCCGCTTTACTAGCAAGCTCCCTACTTGGAGCATCAGCACCTTAAACCTCCTGTTCCGTACAGGTTGCAATTTGTCCTGAGGGTAAACGGGAAGACGTGGAACCAACGAGAGACTAGCTCTTGGTGTCGGGACAGGCACAGGTCACTCTATTTTCCCATCAGAAAGAAGAATTAACCACAGGCTCAGCCTGACCCCCGGAACCAGAACAGGGCCTGAAGCCATTCTGCAATTTTGCGGCCAGCTCCCATAAGAACGAGTTGTAAAATGGAGGTTCAGGGCACTGCAATTCACAAACCTGCATAGTTATAAATGATAACTCTCGTCCACAAATATATTGAGGGAAGGCAAAGAAGAGGATTTGAAATCAAGGCAGAATTGCAGGAAACAGATTTCAGGAGGTAGATACGAATCGCCTTTAAAGCACATGAAAAGTGGCAAAACGTTGACAATGATGCCCTTGGCCAAAAAGGGCGTATGCGTTTTTTCCTGAATATATTCAGGAAAAAACGCATACGCCCTTTTTGGCCAACCAAGCAACCCGGAAAGGCAAATCAGCGCTACAAAGAAGTCTCGCTTCCCATCGGTCAAAAGGGCCATGCTGAAAAAAGTGTCAAAACCAGAAATGCAGGACAGGCCATGGAGAAATGGGAGCCTTGCTACACTGATGGGCGGGATGTAAATTGCCAAGAGCCACTCTGGAGAAGTGTCCGGTGAGCCCTGAAACATCTGAAAAACACAGCTTAGAGAGCATAGGGCACTTCCACTCATGGGGGTATAAATTGGGAAAATTAAAAATCAGCAAGACACAAGAACCCCAAAGTTTAGGGCTGCTCTGTTCACAGGGACCTCCACTTCATTCCACCTGAAATATCCCAGGAAAGAGAAAAATGGATAAAGAAGTTGTGGTCCTTATGTACAATGGAATATCACTCAGCCAGGAAATCAATGTCGTAAGGTTAGTAGCAGCATGATGAGTGGATTTAGGTACGACGATTCTAAGTGAAATAAGTCACACAGAAAAGGACACTTCTCATTAGGTATCACTGATAGAGGGAATGTAAAAACCGTTACACTTGAACTGAATTACAAAACAGAACAGAGTCACACATGCAGAAAACACACTATGGCTGCTTAACGGGAAAGGTGAGGTGGGGTGATACATAAAACAAGGGTATCAAATTAGCTCAGATACCATTCCATAAACCCAATATGTAATAGACAAGACCTACTCCTTGCTCAGAGAACTGGACTCAACACGCCCTATTCACCGCACAAGAATATATCTGACTAATAATAATCGTAAAACCTATGTATTGATATCTCTCTGTTAGTGTGTCAAGTGGGTGTAAAGCGGCATAAACACAGCAGTGAAAAGCAGCTAAACCCCATTATAAAAATAAATTACTTTGAAACACCCATGAAACAAAGACAGTGAAAGAGACAGAAATTTTTACACAATGCGTTCAGGGGCTGTGATGCAACCTGGACTGACCATATCTAGACGCACAGCTGGATGAGACATAAGGGTGGACACTCTTGGGGCTGAGAGGTTTGGTGAGGTTGGGTGAGCAAACGCAGACCCTTTAAAGTAATACTGCGTGGTACCCATCGCATGGGTCCCAAATCTCCAGGTTCAAGGGCATCTTCCTACATCAAAAACATGCATGAGAAACCCAGAAGATGGTACACCGTGTGATGGGGAAAGGTTTCTAAAACGCACCTCATTTCTCATCTCCTTGTGCCCGGGTTCGCCATTCCAGCCGCTTTACTAGCAAGCTCCCTACTTGGGGCATCAGCACCTTTAACCTCCTGTTCCGTACAGGTTGCAATTTGTCCTGAGGATAAACGGGAAGACGTGGAACCAACGAGAGACTAGCTCTTGGTGTTGGGACAGGCACAGGTCACTCTATTTTCCCATCAGAAAGAAGAATTAACCACAGGCTCAGCCTGACCCCCGGAACCAGAACAGGGCCTGAAGCCATTCTGTGATTTTGCGGCCAGCTCCCATAAAAACGAGTTGTAAAATGGAGGTTCAGGGCACTGCAATTCACAAACCTGCAGAGTTATAAATGATAACTCTCGTCCACAAATATATTGAGGGAAGGCAAAGAAGAGGATTTGAAATCAAGGCAGAATTGCAGGAAACAGATTTCAGGAGGTAGATACGAATCGCCTTTAAAGCACATGAAAAGCGGCAAAACGTTGACAATGATGCCCTTGGCCAAAAAGGGCGTATGCGTTTTTTCCTGAATATATTCAGGAAAAAACGCATACGCCCTTTTTGGCCAACCAAGCAACCTGGAAAGGCAAATCAGCGCTACAAAGAAGTCTCGCTTCCCATCGGTCAAAAGGGCCATGCTGAAAAAAGTGTCAAAACCAGAAATGCAGGACAGGCCATGGAGAAATGGGAGCCTTGCTACACTGATGGGCGGGATGTAAATTGCCAAGAGCCACTCTGGAGAAGTGTCCGGTGAGTCCTGAAACATCTGAAAAACACAGCTTAGAGAGCATAGGGCACTTCCACTCATGGGGGTATAAATTGGGAAAATTAAAAATCAGCAAGACACAAGCACCCCAAAGTTTAGGGCTGCTCTGTTGACCAGGACCTCCACTTCATTCCACCTTAAATATCCCAGGAAAGAGAAAAATGGATAAAGAAGTTGTGGTCCTTATGTACAATGGAATATCACTCAGCCAGGAAATCAATGTCGTAAGGTTAGTAGCAGCATGATGAGTGGATTTAGGTACGACGATTCTAAGTGAAATAAGTCACACAGAAAAGGACACTTCTCATAAGGTATCACTGATAGAGGGAATGTAAAAACCGTTACACTTGAACTGAATTACAAAACAGAACAGAGTCACACATGCAGAAAACACACTATGGCTGCTTAACGGGAAAGGTGAGGTGGGGTGATATATAAAACAAGGGTATCAAATTAGCTCAGATACCGTTCCATAAACCCAATATGTAATAGACAAGACCTACTCCTTGCTCAGAGAACTGGACTCAACACGCCCTATTCACCGCACAAGAATATATCTGACTAATAATAATCGTAAAACCTATGTATTGATATCTCTCTGTTAGTGTGTCAAGTGGGTGTAAAGCGGCATAAACACAGCAGTGAAAAGCAGCTAAACCCCATTATAAAAATAAATTACTTTGAAACACCCATGAAACAAAGACAGTGAAAGAGAGAGAAATTCTTACACAATGCGTTCAGGGGCTGTGATGCAACCTGGATTGACCATATCTAGAGGCACAGCTGGATGAGACATAAGGGTAGACATTCTTGGGGCTGAGAGGTTTGGTGAGGTTGGGTGAGCAAACGCAGACCCTTTAAAGTAATACTGCGTGGTACACATCGCATGGGTCCCAAATCTCCAGGTTCAAGGGCATCTTCCTACATCAAAAACATGCATGAGAAACCCAGAAGATGGTACACCGTGTGATGGGGAAAGGTTTCTAAAACGCACCTCATTTCTCATCTCCTTGTGCCCGGGTTCGCCATTCCAGCCTCTTTACTAGCAAGCTCCCTACTTGGAGCATCAGCACCTTTAACCTCCTGTTCCATACAGGTTGCAATTTGTCCTGAGGATAAACGGGAAGACGTGGAACCAACGAGAGACTAGCTCTTGGTGTTGGGACAGGCACAGGTCACTCTATTTTCCCATCAGAAAGAAGAATTAACCACAGGCTCAGCCTGCACCCCGGAACCAGAACAGGGCCTGAAGCCATTCTGCGATTTTGCGGCCAGCTCCCATAAAAACGAGTTGTAAAATGGAGGTTCAGGGCACTGCAATTCACAAACCTGCAGAGTTATTAATGATAACTCTCGTCCACAAATATATTGAGGGAAGGCAAAGAAGAGGATTTGAAATCAAGGCAGAATTGCAGGAAACAGATTTCAGGAGGTAGATTCGAATCGCCTTTAAAGCACATGAAAAGCGGCAAAACGTTGACAATGATGCCCTTGGCCAAAAAGGGCGTATGCGTTTTTTCCTGAATATATTCAGGAAAAAACGCATACGCCCTTTTTGGCCAACCAAGCAACCTGGAAAGGCAAATCAGCGCTACAAAGAAGTCTCGCTTCCCATCGGTCAAAAGGGCCATGCTGAAAAAAGTGTCAAAACCAGAAATGCAGGACAGGCCATGGAGAAATGGGAGCCTTGCTACACTGATGGGCGGGATGTAAATTGCCAAGAGCCACTCTGGAGAAGTGTCCGGTGAGTCCTGAAACATCTGAAAAACACAGCTTAGAGAGCATAGGGCACTTCCACTCATGGGGGTATAAATTGGGAAAATTAAAAATCAGCAAGACACAAGCACCCCAAAGTTTAGGGCTGCTCTGTTGACCAGGACCTCCACTTCATTCCACCTGAAATATCCCAGGAAAGAGAAAAATGGATAAAGAAGTTGTGGTCCTTATGTACAATGGAATATCACTCAGCCAGGAAATCAATGTCGTAAGGTTAGTAGCAGCATGATGAGTGGATTTAGGTACGACGATTCTAAGTGAAATAAGTCACACAGAAAAGGACACTTCTCATAAGGTATCACTGATAGAGGGAATGTAAAAACCGTTACACTTGAACTGAATTACAAAACAGAACAGAGTCACACATGCAGAAAACACACTATGGCTGCTTAACGGGAAAGGTGAGGTGGGGTGATACATAAAACAAGGGTATCAAATTAGCTCAGATACCATTCCATAAACCCAATATGTAATAGACAAGACCTACTCCTTGCTCAGAGAACTGGACTCAACACGCCCTATTCACCGCACAAGAATATATCTGACTAATAATAATCGTAAAACCTATGTATTGATATCTCTCTGTTAGTGTGTCAAGTGGGTGTAAAGCGGCATAAACACAGCAGTGAAAAGCAGCTAAACCCCATTATAAAAATAAATTACTTTGAAACACCCATGAAACAAAGACAGTGAAAGAGAGAGAAATTCTTACACAATGCGTTCAGGGGCTGTGATGCAACCTGGATTGACCATATCTAGACGCACAGCTGGATGAGACATAAGGGTGGACACTCTTGGGGCTGAGAGGTTTGGTGAGGTTGGGTGAGCAAACGCAGACCCTTTAAAGTAATACTGCGTGGTACCCATCGCATGGGTCCCAAATCTCCAGGTTCAAGGGCATCTTCCTACATCAAAAACATGCATGAGAAACCCAGAAGATGGTACACCGTGTGATGGGGAAAGGTTTCTAAAACGCACCTCATTTCTCATCTCCTTGTGCCCGGGTTCGCCATTCCAGCCGCTTTACTAGCAAGCTCCCTACTTGGGGCATCAGCACCTTTAACCTCCTGTTCCGTACAGGTTGCAATTTGTCCTGAGGATAAACGGGAAGACGTGGAACCAACGAGAGACTAGCTCTTGGTGTTGGGACAGGCACAGGTCACTCTATTTTCCCATCAGAAAGAAGAATTAACCACAGGCTCAGCCTGACCCCCGGAACCAGAACAGGGCCTGAAGCCATTCTGCGATTTTGCGGCCAGCTCCCATAAAAACGAGTTGTAAAATGGAGGTTCAGGGCACTGCAATTCACAAACCTGCAGAGTTATAAATGATAACTCTCGTCCACAAATATATTGAGGGAAGGCAAAGAAGAGGATTTGAAATCAAGGCAGAATTGCAGGAAACAGATTTCAGGAGGTAGATACGAATCGCCTTTAAAGCACATGAAAAGCGGCAAAACGTTGACAATGATGCCCTTGGCCAAAAAGGGCGTATGCGTTTTTTCCTGAATATATTCAGGAAAAAACGCATACGCCCTTTTTGGCCAACCAAGCAACCTGGAAAGGCAAATCAGCGCTACAAAGAAGTCTCGCTTCCCATCGGTCAAAAGGGCCATGCTGAAAAAAGTGTCAAAACCAGAAATGCAGGACAGGCCATGGAGAAATGGGAGCCTTGCTACACTGATGGGCGGGATGTAAATTGCCAAGAGCCACTCTGGAGAAGTGTCCGGTGAGTCCTGAAACATCTGAAAAACACAGCTTAGAGAGCATAGGGCACTTCCACTCATGGGGGTATAAATTGGGAAAATTAAAAATCAGCAAGACACAAGCACCCCAAAGTTTAGGGCTGCTCTGTTGACCAGGACCTCCACTTCATTCCACCTGAAATATCCCAGGAAAGAGAAAAATGGATAAAGAAGTTGTGGTCCTTATGTACAATGGAATATCACTCAGCCAGGAAATCAATGTCGTAAGGTTAGTAGCAGCATGATGAGTGGATTTAGGTACGACGATTCTAAGTGAAATAAGTCACACAGAAAAGGACACTTCTCATAAGGTATCACTGATAGAGGGAATGTAAAAACCGTTACACTTGAACTGAATTACAAAACAGAACAGAGTCACACATGCAGAAAACACACTATGGCTGCTTAACGGGAAAGGTGAGGTGGGGTGATACATAAAACAAGGGTATCAAATTAGCTCAGATACCATTCCATAAACCCAATATGTAATAGACAAGACCTACTCCTTGCTCAGAGAACTGGACTCAACACGCCCTATTCACCGCACAAGAATATATCTGACTAATAATAATCGTAAAACCTATGTATTGATATCTCTCTGTTAGTGTGTCAAGTGGGTGTAAAGCGGCATAAACACAGCAGTGAAAAGCAGCTAAACCCCATTATAAAAATAAATTACTTTGAAACACCCATGAAACAAAGACAGTGAAAGAGAGAGAAATTCTTACACAATGCGTTCAGGGGCTGTGATGCAACGTGGATTGACCATATCTAGACGCACAGCTGGATGAGACATAAGGGTGGACACTCTTGGGGCTGAGAGGTTTGGTGAGGTTGGGTGAGCAAACGCAGACCCTTTAAAGTAATACTGCGTGGTACCCATCGCATGGGTCCCAAATCTCCAGGTTCAAGGGCATCTTCCTACATCAAAAACATGCATGAGAAACCCAGAAGATGGTACACCGTGTGATGGGGAAAGGTTTCTAAAACGCACCTCATTTCTCATCTCCTTGTGCCCGGGTTCGCCATTCCAGCCGCTTTACTAGCAAGCTCCCTACTTGGAGCATCAGCACCTTTAACCTCCTGTTCCGTACAGGTTGCAATTTGTCCTGAGGATAAACGGGAAGACGTGGAACCAACGAGAGACTAGCTCTTGGTGTTGGGACAGGCACAGGTCACTCTATTTTCCCATCAGAAAGAAGAATTAACCACAGGCTCAGCCTGACCCCCGGAACCAGAACAGGGCCTGAAGCCATTCTGCGATTTTGCGGCCAGCTCCCATAAAAACGAGTTGTAAAATGGAGGTTCAGGGCACTGCAATTCACAAACCTGCAGAGTTATAAATGATAACTCTCGTCCACAAATATATTGAGGGGAGGCAAAGAAGAGGATTTGAAATCAAGGCAGAATTGCAGGAAACAGATTTCAGGAGGTAGATACGAATCGCCTTTAAAGCACATGAAAAGCGGCAAAACGTTGACAATGATGCCCTTGGCCAAAAAGGGCGTATGCGTTTTTTCCTGAATATATTCAGGAAAAAACGCATACGCCCTTTTTGGCCAACCAAGCAACCTGGAAAGGCAAATCAGCGCTACAAAGAAGTCTCGCTTCCCATCGGTCAAAAGGGCCATGCTGAAAAAAGTGTCAAAACCAGAAATGCAGGACAGGCCATGGAGAAATGGGAGCCTTGCTACACTGATGGGCGGGATGTAAATTGCCAAGAGCCACTCTGGAGAAGTGTCCGGTGAGTCCTGAAACATCTGAAAAACACAGCTTAGAGAGCATAGGGCACTTCCACTCATGGGGGTATAAATTGGGAAAATTAAAAATCAGCAAGACACAAGCACCCCAAAGTTTAGGGCTGCTCTGTTGACCAGGACCTCCACTTCATTCCACCTGAAATATCCCAGGAAAGAGAAAAATGGATAAAGAAGTTGTGGTCCTTATGTACAATGGAATATCACTCAGCCAGGAAATCAATGTCGTAAGGTTAGTAGCAGCATGATGAGTGGATTTAGGTACGACGATTCTAAGTGAAATAAGTCACACAGAAAAGGACACTTCTCATAAGGTATCACTGATAGAGGGAATGTAAAAACCGTTACACTTGAACTGAATTACAAAACAGAACAGAGTCACACATGCAGAAAACACACTATGGCTGCTTAACGGGAAAGGTGAGGTGGGGTGATACATAAAACAAGGGTATCAAATTAGCTCAGATACCATTCCATAAACCCAATATGTAATAGACAAGACCTACTCCTTGCTCAGAGAACTGGACTCAACACGCCCTATTCACCGCACAAGAATATATCTGACTAATAATAATCGTAAAACCTATGTATTGATATCTCTCTGTTAGTGTGTCAAGTGGGTGTAAAGCGGCATAAACACAGCAGTGAAAAGCAGCTAAACCCCATTATAAAAATAAATTACTTTGAAACACCCATGAAACAAAGACAGTGAAAGAGAGAGAAATTCTTACACAATGCGTTCAGGGGCTGTGATGCAACCTGGATTGACCATATCTAGAGGCACAGCTGGATGAGACATAAGGGTAGACATTCTTGGGGCTGAGAGGTTTGGTGAGGTTGGGTGAGCAAACGCAGACCCTTTAAAGTAATACTGCGTGGTACACATCGCATGGGTCCCAAATCTCCAGGTTCAAGGGCATCTTCCTACATCAAAAACATGCATGAGAAACCCAGAAGATGGTACACCGTGTGATGGGGAAAGGTTTCTAAAACGCACCTCATTTCTCATCTCCTTGTGCCCGGGTTCGCCATTCCAGCCTCTTTACTAGCAAGCTCCCTACTTGGAGCATCAGCACCTTTAACCTCCTGTTCCATACAGGTTGCAATTTGTCCTGAGGATAAACGGGAAGACGTGGAACCAACGAGAGACTAGCTCTTGGTGTTGGGACAGGCACAGGTCACTCTATTTTCCCATCAGAAAGAAGAATTAACCACAGGCTCAGCCTGCACCCCGGAACCAGAACAGGGCCTGAAGCCATTCTGCGATTTTGCGGCCAGCTCCCATAAAAACGAGTTGTAAAATGGAGGTTCAGGGCACTGCAATTCACAAACCTGCAGAGTTATTAATGATAACTCTCGTCCACAAATATATTGAGGGAAGGCAAAGAAGAGGATTTGAAATCAAGGCAGAATTGCAGGAAACAGATTTCAGGAGGTAGATTCGAATCGCCTTTAAAGCACATGAAAAGCGGCAAAACGTTGACAATGATGCCCTTGGCCAAAAAGGGCGTATGCGTTTTTTCCTGAATATATTCAGGAAAAAACGCATACGCCCTTTTTGGCCAACCAAGCAACCTGGAAAGGCAAATCAGCGCTACAAAGAAGTCTCGCTTCCCATCGGTCAAAAGGGCCATGCTGAAAAAAGTGTCAAAACCAGAAATGCAGGACAGGCCATGGAGAAATGGGAGCCTTGCTACACTGATGGGCGGGATGTAAATTGCCAAGAGCCACTCTGGAGAAGTGTCCGGTGAGTCCTGAAACATCTGAAAAACACAGCTTAGAGAGCATAGGGCACTTCCACTCATGGGGGTATAAATTGGGAAAATTAAAAATCAGCAAGACACAAGCACCCCAAAGTTTAGGGCTGCTCTGTTGACCAGGACCTCCACTTCATTCCACCTGAAATATCCCAGGAAAGAGAAAAATGGATAAAGAAGTTGTGGTCCTTATGTACAATGGAATATCACTCAGCCAGGAAATCAATGTCGTAAGGTTAGTAGCAGCATGATGAGTGGATTTAGGTACGACGATTCTAAGTGAAATAAGTCACACAGAAAAGGACACTTCTCATAAGGTATCACTGATAGAGGGAATGTAAAAACCGTTACACTTGAACTGAATTACAAAACAGAACAGAGTCACACATGCAGAAAACACACTATGGCTGCTTAACGGGAAAGGTGAGGTGGGGTGATACATAAAACAAGGGTATCAAATTAGCTCAGATACCATTCCATAAACCCAATATGTAATAGACAAGACCTACTCCTTGCTCAGAGAACTGGACTCAACACGCCCTATTCACCGCACAAGAATATATCTGACTAATAATAATCGTAAAACCTATGTATTGATATCTCTCTGTTAGTGTGTCAAGTGGGTGTAAAGCGGCATAAACACAGCAGTGAAAAGCAGCTAAACCCCATTATAAAAATAAATTACTTTGAAACACCCATGAAACAAAGACAGTGAAAGAGAGAGAAATTCTTACACAATGCGTTCAGGGGCTGTGATGCAACCTGGATTGACCATATCTAGACGCACAGCTGGATGAGACATAAGGGTGGACACTCTTGGGGCTGAGAGGTTTGGTGAGGTTGGGTGAGCAAACGCAGACCCTTTAAAGTAATACTGCGTGGTACCCATCGCATGGGTCCCAAATCTCCAGGTTCAAGGGCATCTTCCTACATCAAAAACATGCATGAGAAACCCAGAAGATGGTACACCGTGTGATGGGGAAAGGTTTCTAAAACGCACCTCATTTCTCATCTCCTTGTGCCCGGGTTCGCCATTCCAGCCGCTTTACTAGCAAGCTCCCTACTTGGGGCATCAGCACCTTTAACCTCCTGTTCCGTACAGGTTGCAATTTGTCCTGAGGATAAACGGGAAGACGTGGAACCAACGAGAGACTAGCTCTTGGTGTTGGGACAGGCACAGGTCACTCTATTTTCCCATCAGAAAGAAGAATTAACCACAGGCTCAGCCTGACCCCCGGAACCAGAACAGGGCCTGAAGCCATTCTGCGATTTTGCGGCCAGCTCCCATAAAAACGAGTTGTAAAATGGAGGTTCAGGGCACTGCAATTCACAAACCTGCAGAGTTATAAATGATAACTCTCGTCCACAAATATATTGAGGGAAGGCAAAGAAGAGGATTTGAAATCAAGGCAGAATTGCAGGAAACAGATTTCAGGAGGTAGATACGAATCGCCTTTAAAGCACATGAAAAGCGGCAAAACGTTGACAATGATGCCCTTGGCCAAAAAGGGCGTATGCGTTTTTTCCTGAATATATTCAGGAAAAAACGCATACGCCCTTTTTGGCCAACCAAGCAACCTGGAAAGGCAAATCAGCGCTACAAAGAAGTCTCGCTTCCCATCGGTCAAAAGGGCCATGCTGAAAAAAGTGTCAAAACCAGAAATGCAGGACAGGCCATGGAGAAATGGGAGCCTTGCTACACTGATGGGCGGGATGTAAATTGCCAAGAGCCACTCTGGAGAAGTGTCCGGTGAGTCCTGAAACATCTGAAAAACACAGCTTAGAGAGCATAGGGCACTTCCACTCATGGGGGTATAAATTGGGAAAATTAAAAATCAGCAAGACACAAGCACCCCAAAGTTTAGGGCTGCTCTGTTGACCAGGACCTCCACTTCATTCCACCTGAAATATCCCAGGAAAGAGAAAAATGGATAAAGAAGTTGTGGTCCTTATGTACAATGGAATATCACTCAGCCAGGAAATCAATGTCGTAAGGTTAGTAGCAGCATGATGAGTGGATTTAGGTACGACGATTCTAAGTGAAATAAGTCACACAGAAAAGGACACTTCTCATAAGGTATCACTGATAGAGGGAATGTAAAAACCGTTACACTTGAACTGAATTACAAAACAGAACAGAGTCACACATGCAGAAAACACACTATGGCTGCTTAACGGGAAAGGTGAGGTGGGGTGATACATAAAACAAGGGTATCAAATTAGCTCAGATACCATTCCATAAACCCAATATGTAATAGACAAGACCTACTCCTTGCTCAGAGAACTGGACTCAACACGCCCTATTCACCGCACAAGAATATATCTGACTAATAATAATCGTAAAACCTATGTATTGATATCTCTCTGTTAGTGTGTCAAGTGGGTGTAAAGCGGCATAAACACAGCAGTGAAAAGCAGCTAAACCCCATTATAAAAATAAATTACTTTGAAACACCCATGAAACAAAGACAGTGAAAGAGAGAGAAATTCTTACACAATGCGTTCAGGGGCTGTGATGCAACGTGGATTGACCATATCTAGACGCACAGCTGGATGAGACATAAGGGTGGACACTCTTGGGGCTGAGAGGTTTGGTGAGGTTGGGTGAGCAAACGCAGACCCTTTAAAGTAATACTGCGTGGTACCCATCGCATGGGTCCCAAATCTCCAGGTTCAAGGGCATCTTCCTACATCAAAAACATGCATGAGAAACCCAGAAGATGGTACACCGTGTGATGGGGAAAGGTTTCTAAAACGCACCTCATTTCTCATCTCCTTGTGCCCGGGTTCGCCATTCCAGCCGCTTTACTAGCAAGCTCCCTACTTGGAGCATCAGCACCTTTAACCTCCTGTTCCGTACAGGTTGCAATTTGTCCTGAGGATAAACGGGAAGACGTGGAACCAACGAGAGACTAGCTCTTGGTGTTGGGACAGGCACAGGTCACTCTATTTTCCCATCAGAAAGAAGAATTAACCACAGGCTCAGCCTGACCCCCGGAACCAGAACAGGGCCTGAAGCCATTCTGCGATTTTGCGGCCAGCTCCCATAAAAACGAGTTGTAAAATGGAGGTTCAGGGCACTGCAATTCACAAACCTGCAGAGTTATAAATGATAACTCTCGTCCACAAATATATTGAGGGGAGGCAAAGAAGAGGATTTGAAATCAAGGCAGAATTGCAGGAAACAGATTTCAGGAGGTAGATACGAATCGCCTTTAAAGCACATGAAAAGCGGCAAAACGTTGACAATGATGCCCTTGGCCAAAAAGGGCGTATGCGTTTTTTCCTGAATATATTCAGGAAAAAACGCATACGCCCTTTTTGGCCAACCAAGCAACCTGGAAAGGCAAATCAGCGCTACAAAGAAGTCTCGCTTCCCATCGGTCAAAAGGGCCATGCTGAAAAAAGTGTCAAAACCAGAAATGCAGGACAGGCCATGGAGAAATGGGAGCCTTGCTACACTGATGGGCGGGATGTAAATTGCCAAGAGCCACTCTGGAGAAGTGTCCGGTGAGTCCTGAAACATCTGAAAAACACAGCTTAGAGAGCATAGGGCACTTCCACTCATGGGGGTATAAATTGGGAAAATTAAAAATCAGCAAGACACAAGCACCCCAAAGTTTAGGGCTGCTCTGTTGACCAGGACCTCCACTTCATTCCACCTGAAATATCCCAGGAAAGAGAAAAATGGATAAAGAAGTTGTGGTCCTTATGTACAATGGAATATCACTCAGCCAGGAAATCAATGTCGTAAGGTTAGTAGCAGCATGATGAGTGGATTTAGGTACGACGATTCTAAGTGAAATAAGTCACACAGAAAAGGACACTTCTCATAAGGTATCACTGATAGAGGGAATGTAAAAACCGTTACACTTGAACTGAATTACAAAACAGAACAGAGTCACACATGCAGAAAACACACTATGGCTGCTTAACGGGAAAGGTGAGGTGGGGTGATACATAAAACAAGGGTATCAAATTAGCTCAGATACCATTCCATAAACCCAATATGTAATAGACAAGACCTACTCCTTGCTCAGAGAACTGGACTCAACACGCCCTATTCACCGCACAAGAATATATCTGACTAATAATAATCGTAAAACCTATGTATTGATATCTCTCTGTTAGTGTGTCAAGTGGGTGTAAAGCGGCATAAACACAGCAGTGAAAAGCAGCTAAACCCCATTATAAAAATAAATTACTTTGAAACACCCATGAAACAAAGACAGTGAAAGAGAGAGAAATTCTTACACAATGCGTTCAGGGGCTGTGATGCAACGTGGATTGACCATATCTAGACGCACAGCTGGATGAGACATAAGGGTGGACACTCTTGGGGCTGAGAGGTTTGGTGAGGTTGGGTGAGCAAACGCAGACCCTTTAAAGTAATACTGCGTGGTACCCATCGCATGGGTCCCAAATCTCCAGGTTCAAGGGCATCTTCCTACATCAAAAACATGCATGAGAAACCCAGAAGATGGTACACCGTGTGATGGGGAAAGGTTTCTAAAACGCACCTCATTTCTCATCTCCTTGTGCCCGGGTTCGCCATTCCAGCCGCTTTACTAGCAAGCTCCCTACTTGGGGCATCAGCACCTTTAACCTCCTGTTCCGTACAGGTTGCAATTTGTCCTGAGGATAAACGGGAAGACGTGGAACCAACGAGAGACTAGCTCTTGGTGTTGGGACAGGCACAGGTCACTCTATTTTCCCATCAGAAAGAAGAATTAACCACAGGCTCAGCCTGACCCCCGGAACCAGAACAGGGCCTGAAGCCATTCTGCGATTTTGCGGCCAGCTCCCATAAAAACGAGTTGTAAAATGGAGGTTCAGGGCACTGCAATTCACAAACCTGCAGAGTTATAAATGATAACTCTCGTCCACAAATATATTGAGGGAAGGCAAAGAAGAGGATTTGAAATCAAGGCAGAATTGCAGGAAACAGATTTCAGGAGGTAGATACGAATCGCCTTTAAAGCACATGAAAAGCGGCAAAACGTTGACAATGATGCCCTTGGCCAAAAAGGGCGTATGCGTTTTTTCCTGAATATATTCAGGAAAAAACGCATACGCCCTTTTTGGCCAACCAAGCAACCTGGAAAGGCAAATCAGCGCTACAAAGAAGTCTCGCTTCCCATCGGTCAAAAGGGCCATGCTGAAAAAAGTGTCAAAACCAGAAATGCAGGACAGGCCATGGAGAAATGGGAGCCTTGCTACACTGATGGGCGGGATGTAAATTGCCAAGAGCCACTCTGGAGAAGTGTCCGGTGAGTCCTGAAACATCTGAAAAACACAGCTTAGAGAGCATAGGGCACTTCCACTCATGGGGGTATAAATTGGGAAAATTAAAAATCAGCAAGACACAAGCACCCCAAAGTTTAGGGCTGCTCTGTTGACCAGGACCTCCACTTCATTCCACCTGAAATATCCCAGGAAAGAGAAAAATGGATAAAGAAGTTGTGGTCCTTATGTACAATGGAATATCACTCAGCCAGGAAATCAATGTCGTAAGGTTAGTAGCAGCATGATGAGTGGATTTAGGTACGACGATTCTAAGTGAAATAAGTCACACAGAAAAGGACACTTCTCATAAGGTATCACTGATAGAGGGAATGTAAAAACCGTTACACTTGAACTGAATTACAAAACAGAACAGAGTCACACATGCAGAAAACACACTATGGCTGCTTAACGGGAAAGGTGAGGTGGGGTGATACATAAAACAAGGGTATCAAATTAGCTCAGATACCATTCCATAAACCCAATATGTAATAGACAAGACCTACTCCTTGCTCAGAGAACTGGACTCAACACGCCCTATTCACCGCACAAGAATATATCTGACTAATAATAATCGTAAAACCTATGTATTGATATCTCTCTGTTAGTGTGTCAAGTGGGTGTAAAGCGGCATAAACACAGCAGTGAAAAGCAGCTAAACCCCATTATAAAAATAAATTACTTTGAAACACCCATGAAACAAAGACAGTGAAAGAGAGAGAAATTCTTACACAATGCGTTCAGGGGCTGTGATGCAACGTGGATTGACCATATCTAGACGCACAGCTGGATGAGACATAAGGGTGGACACTCTTGGGGCTGAGAGGTTTGGTGAGGTTGGGTGAGCAAACGCAGACCCTTTAAAGTAATACTGCGTGGTACCCATCGCATGGGTCCCAAATCTCCAGGTTCAAGGGCATCTTCCTACATCAAAAACATGCATGAGAAACCCAGAAGATGGTACACCGTGTGATGGGGAAAGGTTTCTAAAACGCACCTCATTTCTCATCTCCTTGTGCCCGGGTTCGCCATTCCAGCCGCTTTACTAGCAAGCTCCCTACTTGGAGCATCAGCACCTTTAACCTCCTGTTCCGTACAGGTTGCAATTTGTCCTGAGGATAAACGGGAAGACGTGGAACCAACGAGAGACTAGCTCTTGGTGTTGGGACAGGCACAGGTCACTCTATTTTCCCATCAGAAAGAAGAATTAACCACAGGCTCAGCCTGACCCCCGGAACCAGAACAGGGCCTGAAGCCATTCTGCGATTTTGCGGCCAGCTCCCATAAAAACGAGTTGTAAAATGGAGGTTCAGGGCACTGCAATTCACAAACCTGCAGAGTTATAAATGATAACTCTCGTCCACAAATATATTGAGGGGAGGCAAAGAAGAGGATTTGAAATCAAGGCAGAATTGCAGGAAACAGATTTCAGGAGGTAGATACGAATCGCCTTTAAAGCACATGAAAAGCGGCAAAACGTTGACAATGATGCCCTTGGCCAAAAAGGGCGTATGCGTTTTTTCCTGAATATATTCAGGAAAAAACGCATACGCCCTTTTTGGCCAACCAAGCAACCTGGAAAGGCAAATCAGCGCTACAAAGAAGTCTCGCTTCCCATCGGTCAAAAGGGCCATGCTGAAAAAAGTGTCAAAACCAGAAATGCAGGACAGGCCATGGAGAAATGGGAGCCTTGCTACACTGATGGGCGGGATGTAAATTGCCAAGAGCCACTCTGGAGAAGTGTCCGGTGAGTCCTGAAACATCTGAAAAACACAGCTTAGAGAGCATAGGGCACTTCCACTCATGGGGGTATAAATTGGGAAAATTAAAAATCAGCAAGACACAAGCACCCCAAAGTTTAGGGCTGCTCTGTTGACCAGGACCTCCACTTCATTCCACCTGAAATATCCCAGGAAAGAGAAAAATGGATAAAGAAGTTGTGGTCCTTATGTACAATGGAATATCACTCAGCCAGGAAATCAATGTCGTAAGGTTAGTAGCAGCATGATGAGTGGATTTAGGTACGACGATTCTAAGTGAAATAAGTCACACAGAAAAGGACACTTCTCATAAGGTATCACTGATAGAGGGAATGTAAAAACCGTTACACTTGAACTGAATTACAAAACAGAACAGAGTCACACATGCAGAAAACACACTATGGCTGCTTAACGGGAAAGGTGAGGTGGGGTGATACATAAAACAAGGGTATCAAATTAGCTCAGATACCATTCCATAAACCCAATATGTAATAGACAAGACCTACTCCTTGCTCAGAGAACTGGACTCAACACGCCCTATTCACCGCACAAGAATATATCTGACTAATAATAATCGTAAAACCTATGTATTGATATCTCTCTGTTAGTGTGTCAAGTGGGTGTAAAGCGGCATAAACACAGCAGTGAAAAGCAGCTAAACCCCATTATAAAAATAAATTACTTTGAAACACCCATGAAACAAAGACAGTGAAAGAGAGAGAAATTCTTACACAATGCGTTCAGGGGCTGTGATGCAACGTGGATTGACCATATCTAGACGCACAGCTGGATGAGACATAAGGGTGGACACTCTTGGGGCTGAGAGGTTTGGTGAGGTTGGGTGAGCAAACGCAGACCCTTTAAAGTAATACTGCGTGGTACCCATCGCATGGGTCCCAAATCTCCAGGTTCAAGGGCATCTTCCTACATCAAAAACATGCATGAGAAACCCAGAAGATGGTACACCGTGTGATGGGGAAAGGTTTCTAAAACGCACCTCATTTCTCATCTCCTTGTGCCCGGGTTCGCCATTCCAGCCGCTTTACTAGCAAGCTCCCTACTTGGGGCATCAGCACCTTTAACCTCCTGTTCCGTACAGGTTGCAATTTGTCCTGAGGATAAACGGGAAGACGTGGAACCAACGAGAGACTAGCTCTTGGTGTTGGGACAGGCACAGGTCACTCTATTTTCCCATCAGAAAGAAGAATTAACCACAGGCTCAGCCTGACCCCCGGAACCAGAACAGGGCCTGAAGCCATTCTGCGATTTTGCGGCCAGCTCCCATAAAAACGAGTTGTAAAATGGAGGTTCAGGGCACTGCAATTCACAAACCTGCAGAGTTATAAATGATAACTCTCGTCCACAAATATATTGAGGGAAGGCAAAGAAGAGGATTTGAAATCAAGGCAGAATTGCAGGAAACAGATTTCAGGAGGTAGATACGAATCGCCTTTAAAGCACATGAAAAGCGGCAAAACGTTGACAATGATGCCCTTGGCCAAAAAGGGCGTATGCGTTTTTTCCTGAATATATTCAGGAAAAAACGCATACGCCCTTTTTGGCCAACCAAGCAACCTGGAAAGGCAAATCAGCGCTACAAAGAAGTCTCGCTTCCCATCGGTCAAAAGGGCCATGCTGAAAAAAGTGTCAAAACCAGAAATGCAGGACAGGCCATGGAGAAATGGGAGCCTTGCTACACTGATGGGCGGGATGTAAATTGCCAAGAGCCACTCTGGAGAAGTGTCCGGTGAGTCCTGAAACATCTGAAAAACACAGCTTAGAGAGCATAGGGCACTTCCACTCATGGGGGTATAAATTGGGAAAATTAAAAATCAGCAAGACACAAGCACCCCAAAGTTTAGGGCTGCTCTGTTGACCAGGACCCCCACTTCATTCCACCTGAAATATCCCAGGAAAGAGAAAAATGGATAAAGAAGTTGTGGTCCTTATGTACAATGGAATATCACTCAGCCAGGAAATCAATGTCGTAAGGTTAGTAGCAGCATGATGAGTGGATTTAGGTACGACGATTCTAAGTGAAATAAGTCACACAGAAAAGGACACTTCTCATAAGGTATCACTGATAGAGGGAATGTAAAAACCGTTACACTTGAACTGAATTACAAAACAGAACAGAGTCACACATGCAGAAAACACACTATGGCTGCTTAACGGGAAAGGTGAGGTGGGGTGATACATAAAACAAGGGTATCAAATTAGCTCAGATACCATTCCATAAACCCAATATGTAATAGACAAGACCTACTCCTTGCTCAGAGAACTGGACTCAACACGCCCTATTCACCGCACAAGAATATATCTGACTAATAATAATCGTAAAACCTATGTATTGATATCTCTCTGTTAGTGTGTCAAGTGGGTGTAAAGCGGCATAAACACAGCAGTGAAAAGCAGCTAAACCCCATTATAAAAATAAATTACTTTGAAACACCCATGAAACAAAGACAGTGAAAGAGAGAGAAATTCTTACACAATGCGTTCAGGGGCTGTGATGCAACGTGGATTGACCATATCTAGACGCACAGCTGGATGAGACATAAGGGTGGACACTCTTGGGGCTGAGAGGTTTGGTGAGGTTGGGTGAGCAAACGCAGACCCTTTAAAGTAATACTGCGTGGTACCCATCGCATGGGTCCCAAATCTCCAGGTTCAAGGGCATCTTCCTACATCAAAAACATGCATGAGAAACCCAGAAGATGGTACACCGTGTGATGGGGAAAGGTTTCTAAAACGCACCTCATTTCTCATCTCCTTGTGCCCGGGTTCGCCATTCCAGCCGCTTTACTAGCAAGCTCCCTACTTGGAGCATCAGCACCTTTAACCTCCTGTTCCGTACAGGTTGCAATTTGTCCTGAGGATAAACGGGAAGACGTGGAACCAACGAGAGACTAGCTCTTGGTGTTGGGACAGGCACAGGTCACTCTATTTTCCCATCAGAAAGAAGAATTAACCACAGGCTCAGCCTGCACCCCGGAACCAGAACAGGGCCTGAAGCCATTCTGCGATTTTGCGGCCAGCTCCCATAAAAACGAGTTGTAAAATGGAGGTTCAGGGCACTGCAATTCACAAACCTGCAGAGTTATTAATGATAACTCTCGTCCACAAATATATTGAGGGAAGGCAAAGAAGAGGATTTGAAATCAAGGCAGAATTGCAGGAAACAGATTTCAGGAGGTAGATTCGAATCGCCTTTAAAGCACATGAAAAGCGGCAAAACGTTGACAATGATGCCCTTGGCCAAAAAGGGCGTATGCGTTTTTTCCTGAATATATTCAGGAAAAAACGCATACGCCCTTTTTGGCCAACCAAGCAACCTGGAAAGGCAAATCAGCGCTACAAAGAAGTCTCGCTTCCCATCGGTCAAAAGGGCCATGCTGAAAAAAGTGTCAAAACCAGAAATGCAGGACAGGCCATGGAGAAATGGGAGCCTTGCTACACTGATGGGCGGGATGTAAATTGCCAAGAGCCACTCTGGAGAAGTGTCCGGTGAGTCCTGAAACATCTGAAAAACACAGCTTAGAGAGCATAGGGCACTTCCACTCATGGGGGTATAAATTGGGAAAATTAAAAATCAGCAAGACACAAGCACCCCAAAGTTTAGGGCTGCTCTGTTGACCAGGACCTCCACTTCATTCCACCTGAAATATCCCAGGAAAGAGAAAAATGGATAAAGAAGTTGTGGTCCTTATGTACAATGGAATATCACTCAGCCAGGAAATCAATGTCGTAAGGTTAGTAGCAGCATGATGAGTGGATTTAGGTACGACGATTCTAAGTGAAATAAGTCACACAGAAAAGGACACTTCTCATAAGGTATCACTGATAGAGGGAATGTAAAAACCGTTACACTTGAACTGAATTACAAAACAGAACAGAGTCACACATGCAGAAAACACACTATGGCTGCTTAACGGGAAAGGTGAGGTGGGGTGATACATAAAACAAGGGTATCAAATTAGCTCAGATACCATTCCATAAACCCAATATGTAATAGACAAGACCTACTCCTTGCTCAGAGAACTGGACTCAACACGCCCTATTCACCGCACAAGAATATATCTGACTAATAATAATCGTAAAACCTATGTATTGATATCTCTCTGTTAGTGTGTCAAGTGGGTGTAAAGCGGCATAAACACAGCAGTGAAAAGCAGCTAAACCCCATTATAAAAATAAATTACTTTGAAACACCCATGAAACAAAGACAGTGAAAGAGAGAGAAATTCTTACACAATGCGTTCAGGGGCTGTGATGCAACCTGGATTGACCATATCTAGACGCACAGCTGGATGAGACATAAGGGTGGACACTCTTGGGGCTGAGAGGTTTGGTGAGGTTGGGTGAGCAAACGCAGACCCTTTAAAGTAATACTGCGTGGTACCCATCGCATGGGTCCCAAATCTCCAGGTTCAAGGGCATCTTCCTACATCAAAAACATGCATGAGAAACCCAGAAGATGGTACACCGTGTGATGGGGAAAGGTTTCTAAAACGCACCTCATTTCTCATCTCCTTGTGCCCGGGTTCGCCATTCCAGCCGCTTTACTAGCAAGCTCCCTACTTGGGGCATCAGCACCTTTAACCTCCTGTTCCGTACAGGTTGCAATTTGTCCTGAGGATAAACGGGAAGACGTGGAACCAACGAGAGACTAGCTCTTGGTGTTGGGACAGGCACAGGTCACTCTATTTTCCCATCAGAAAGAAGAATTAACCACAGGCTCAGCCTGACCCCCGGAACCAGAACAGGGCCTGAAGCCATTCTGCGATTTTGCGGCCAGCTCCCATAAAAACGAGTTGTAAAATGGAGGTTCAGGGCACTGCAATTCACAAACCTGCAGAGTTATAAATGATAACTCTCGTCCACAAATATATTGAGGGAAGGCAAAGAAGAGGATTTGAAATCAAGGCAGAATTGCAGGAAACAGATTTCAGGAGGTAGATACGAATCGCCTTTAAAGCACATGAAAAGCGGCAAAACGTTGACAATGATGCCCTTGGCCAAAAAGGGCGTATGCGTTTTTTCCTGAATATATTCAGGAAAAAACGCATACGCCCTTTTTGGCCAACCAAGCAACCTGGAAAGGCAAATCAGCGCTACAAAGAAGTCTCGCTTCCCATCGGTCAAAAGGGCCATGCTGAAAAAAGTGTCAAAACCAGAAATGCAGGACAGGCCATGGAGAAATGGGAGCCTTGCTACACTGATGGGCGGGATGTAAATTGCCAAGAGCCACTCTGGAGAAGTGTCCGGTGAGTCCTGAAACATCTGAAAAACACAGCTTAGAGAGCATAGGGCACTTCCACTCATGGGGGTATAAATTGGGAAAATTAAAAATCAGCAAGACACAAGCACCCCAAAGTTTAGGGCTGCTCTGTTGACCAGGACCTCCACTTCATTCCACCTGAAATATCCCAGGAAAGAGAAAAATGGATAAAGAAGTTGTGGTCCTTATGTACAATGGAATATCACTCAGCCAGGAAATCAATGTCGTAAGGTTAGTAGCAGCATGATGAGTGGATTTAGGTACGACGATTCTAAGTGAAATAAGTCACACAGAAAAGGACACTTCTCATAAGGTATCACTGATAGAGGGAATGTAAAAACCGTTACACTTGAACTGAATTACAAAACAGAACAGAGTCACACATGCAGAAAACACACTATGGCTGCTTAACGGGAAAGGTGAGGTGGGGTGATACATAAAACAAGGGTATCAAATTAGCTCAGATACCATTCCATAAACCCAATATGTAATAGACAAGACCTACTCCTTGCTCAGAGAACTGGACTCAACACGCCCTATTCACCGCACAAGAATATATCTGACTAATAATAATCGTAAAACCTATGTATTGATATCTCTCTGTTAGTGTGTCAAGTGGGTGTAAAGCGGCATAAACACAGCAGTGAAAAGCAGCTAAACCCCATTATAAAAATAAATTACTTTGAAACACCCATGAAACAAAGACAGTGAAAGAGAGAGAAATTCTTACACAATGCGTTCAGGGGCTGTGATGCAACGTGGATTGACCATATCTAGACGCACAGCTGGATGAGACATAAGGGTGGACACTCTTGGGGCTGAGAGGTTTGGTGAGGTTGGGTGAGCAAACGCAGACCCTTTAAAGTAATACTGCGTGGTACCCATCGCATGGGTCCCAAATCTCCAGGTTCAAGGGCATCTTCCTACATCAAAAACATGCATGAGAAACCCAGAAGATGGTACACCGTGTGATGGGGAAAGGTTTCTAAAACGCACCTCATTTCTCATCTCCTTGTGCCCGGGTTCGCCATTCCAGCCGCTTTACTAGCAAGCTCCCTACTTGGAGCATCAGCACCTTTAACCTCCTGTTCCGTACAGGTTGCAATTTGTCCTGAGGATAAACGGGAAGACGTGGAACCAACGAGAGACTAGCTCTTGGTGTTGGGACAGGCACAGGTCACTCTATTTTCCCATCAGAAAGAAGAATTAACCACAGGCTCAGCCTGACCCCCGGAACCAGAACAGGGCCTGAAGCCATTCTGCGATTTTGCGGCCAGCTCCCATAAAAACGAGTTGTAAAATGGAGGTTCAGGGCACTGCAATTCACAAACCTGCAGAGTTATAAATGATAACTCTCGTCCACAAATATATTGAGGGGAGGCAAAGAAGAGGATTTGAAATCAAGGCAGAATTGCAGGAAACAGATTTCAGGAGGTAGATACGAATCGCCTTTAAAGCACATGAAAAGCGGCAAAACGTTGACAGTGATGCCCTTGGCCAAAAAGGGCGTATGCGTTTTTTCCTGAATATATTCAGGAAAAAACGCATACGCCCTTTTTGGCCAACCAAGCAACCTGGAAAGGCAAATCAGCGCTACAAAGAAGTCTCGCTTCCCATCGGTCAAAAGGGCCATGCTGAAAAAAGTGTCAAAACCAGAAATGCAGGACAGGCCATGGAGAAATGGGAGCCTTGCTACACTGATGGGCGGGATGTAAATTGCCAAGAGCCACTCTGGAGAAGTGTCCGGTGAGTCCTGAAACATCTGAAAAACACAGCTTAGAGAGCATAGGGCACTTCCACTCATGGGGGTATAAATTGGGAAAATTAAAAATCAGCAAGACACAAGCACCCCAAAGTTTAGGGCTGCTCTGTTGACCAGGACCTCCACTTCATTCCACCTGAAATATCCCAGGAAAGAGAAAAATGGATAAAGAAGTTGTGGTCCTTATGTACAATGGAATATCACTCAGCCAGGAAATCAATGTCGTAAGGTTAGTAGCAGCATGATGAGTGGATTTAGGTACGACGATTCTAAGTGAAATAAGTCACACAGAAAAGGACACTTCTCATAAGGTATCACTGATAGAGGGAATGTAAAAACCGTTACACTTGAACTGAATTACAAAACAGAACAGAGTCACACATGCAGAAAACACACTATGGCTGCTTAACGGGAAAGGTGAGGTGGGGTGATACATAAAACAAGGGTATCAAATTAGCTCAGATACCATTCCATAAACCCAATATGTAATAGACAAGACCTACTCCTTGCTCAGAGAACTGGACTCAACACGCCCTATTCACCGCACAAGAATATATCTGACTAATAATAATCGTAAAACCTATGTATTGATATCTCTCTGTTAGTGTGTCAAGTGGGTGTAAAGCGGCATAAACACAGCAGTGAAAAGCAGCTAAACCCCATTATAAAAATAAATTACTTTGAAACACCCATGAAACAAAGACAGTGAAAGAGAGAGAAATTCTTACACAATGCGTTCAGGGGCTGTGATGCAACGTGGATTGACCATATCTAGACGCACAGCTGGATGAGACATAAGGGTGGACACTCTTGGGGCTGAGAGGTTTGGTGAGGTTGGGTGAGCAAACGCAGACCCTTTAAAGTAATACTGCGTGGTACCCATCGCATGGGTCCCAAATCTCCAGGTTCAAGGGCATCTTCCTACATCAAAAACATGCATGAGAAACCCAGAAGATGGTACACCGTGTGATGGGGAAAGGTTTCTAAAACGCACCTCATTTCTCATCTCCTTGTGCCCGGGTTCGCCATTCCAGCCGCTTTACTAGCAAGCTCCCTACTTGGGGCATCAGCACCTTTAACCTCCTGTTCCGTACAGGTTGCAATTTGTCCTGAGGATAAACGGGAAGACGTGGAACCAACGAGAGACTAGCTCTTGGTGTTGGGACAGGCACAGGTCACTCTATTTTCCCATCAGAAAGAAGAATTAACCACAGGCTCAGCCTGACCCCCGGAACCAGAACAGGGCCTGAAGCCATTCTGCGATTTTGCGGCCAGCTCCCATAAAAACGAGTTGTAAAATGGAGGTTCAGGGCACTGCAATTCACAAACCTGCAGAGTTATAAATGATAACTCTCGTCCACAAATATATTGAGGGAAGGCAAAGAAGAGGATTTGAAATCAAGGCAGAATTGCAGGAAACAGATTTCAGGAGGTAGATACGAATCGCCTTTAAAGCACATGAAAAGCGGCAAAACGTTGACAATGATGCCCTTGGCCAAAAAGGGCGTATGCGTTTTTTCCTGAATATATTCAGGAAAAAACGCATACGCCCTTTTTGGCCAACCAAGCAACCTGGAAAGGCAAATCAGCGCTACAAAGAAGTCTCGCTTCCCATCGGTCAAAAGGGCCATGCTGAAAAAAGTGTCAAAACCAGAAATGCAGGACAGGCCATGGAGAAATGGGAGCCTTGCTACACTGATGGGCGGGATGTAAATTGCCAAGAGCCACTCTGGAGAAGTGTCCGGTGAGTCCTGAAACATCTGAAAAACACAGCTTAGAGAGCATAGGGCACTTCCACTCATGGGGGTATAAATTGGGAAAATTAAAAATCAGCAAGACACAAGCACCCCAAAGTTTAGGGCTGCTCTGTTGACCAGGACCTCCACTTCATTCCACCTGAAATATCCCAGGAAAGAGAAAAATGGATAAAGAAGTTGTGGTCCTTATGTACAATGGAATATCACTCAGCCAGGAAATCAATGTCGTAAGGTTAGTAGCAGCATGATGAGTGGATTTAGGTACGACGATTCTAAGTGAAATAAGTCACACAGAAAAGGACACTTCTCATAAGGTATCACTGATAGAGGGAATGTAAAAACCGTTACACTTGAACTGAATTACAAAACAGAACAGAGTCACACATGCAGAAAACACACTATGGCTGCTTAACGGGAAAGGTGAGGTGGGGTGATACATAAAACAAGGGTATCAAATTAGCTCAGATACCATTCCATAAACCCAATATGTAATAGACAAGACCTACTCCTTGCTCAGAGAACTGGACTCAACACGCCCTATTCACCGCACAAGAATATATCTGACTAATAATAATCGTAAAACCTATGTATTGATATCTCTCTGTTAGTGTGTCAAGTGGGTGTAAAGCGGCATAAACACAGCAGTGAAAAGCAGCTAAACCCCATTATAAAAATAAATTACTTTGAAACACCCATGAAACAAAGACAGTGAAAGAGAGAGAAATTCTTACACAATGCGTTCAGGGGCTGTGATGCAACGTGGATTGACCATATCTAGACGCACAGCTGGATGAGACATAAGGGTGGACACTCTTGGGGCTGAGAGGTTTGGTGAGGTTGGGTGAGCAAACGCAGACCCTTTAAAGTAATACTGCGTGGTACCCATCGCATGGGTCCCAAATCTCCAGGTTCAAGGGCATCTTCCTACATCAAAAACATGCATGAGAAACCCAGAAGATGGTACACCGTGTGATGGGGAAAGGTTTCTAAAACGCACCTCATTTCTCATCTCCTTGTGCCCGGGTTCGCCATTCCAGCCGCTTTACTAGCAAGCTCCCTACTTGGAGCATCAGCACCTTTAACCTCCTGTTCCGTACAGGTTGCAATTTGTCCTGAGGATAAACGGGAAGACGTGGAACCAACGAGAGACTAGCTCTTGGTGTTGGGACAGGCACAGGTCACTCTATTTTCCCATCAGAAAGAAGAATTAACCACAGGCTCAGCCTGACCCCCGGAACCAGAACAGGGCCTGAAGCCATTCTGCGATTTTGCGGCCAGCTCCCATAAAAACGAGTTGTAAAATGGAGGTTCAGGGCACTGCAATTCACAAACCTGCAGAGTTATAAATGATAACTCTCGTCCACAAATATATTGAGGGGAGGCAAAGAAGAGGATTTGAAATCAAGGCAGAATTGCAGGAAACAGATTTCAGGAGGTAGATACGAATCGCCTTTAAAGCACATGAAAAGCGGCAAAACGTTGACAATGATGCCCTTGGCCAAAAAGGGCGTATGCGTTTTTTCCTGAATATATTCAGGAAAAAACGCATACGCCCTTTTTGGCCAACCAAGCAACCTGGAAAGGCAAATCAGCGCTACAAAGAAGTCTCGCTTCCCATCGGTCAAAAGGGCCATGCTGAAAAAAGTGTCAAAACCAGAAATGCAGGACAGGCCATGGAGAAATGGGAGCCTTGCTACACTGATGGGCGGGATGTAAATTGCCAAGAGCCACTCTGGAGAAGTGTCCGGTGAGTCCTGAAACATCTGAAAAACACAGCTTAGAGAGCATAGGGCACTTCCACTCATGGGGGTATAAATTGGGAAAATTAAAAATCAGCAAGACACAAGCACCCCAAAGTTTAGGGCTGCTCTGTTGACCAGGACCTCCACTTCATTCCACCTGAAATATCCCAGGAAAGAGAAAAATGGATAAAGAAGTTGTGGTCCTTATGTACAATGGAATATCACTCAGCCAGGAAATCAATGTCGTAAGGTTAGTAGCAGCATGATGACTGGATTTAGGTACGACGATTCTAAGTGAAATAAGTCACACAGAAAAGGACACTTCTCATAAGGTATCACTGATAGAGGGAATGTAAAAACCGTTACACTTGAACTGAATTACAAAACAGAACAGAGTCACACATGCAGAAAACACACTATGGCTGCTTAACGGGAAAGGTGAGGTGGGGTGATACATAAAACAAGGGTATCAAATTAGCTCAGATACCATTCCATAAACCCAATATGTAATAGACAAGACCTACTCCTTGCTCAGAGAACTGGACTCAACACGCCCTATTCACCGCACAAGAATATATCTGACTAATAATAATCGTAAAACCTATGTATTGATATCTCTCTGTTAGTGTGTCAAGTGGGTGTAAAGCGGCATAAACACAGCAGTGAAAAGCAGCTAAACCCCATTATAAAAATAAATTACTTTGAAACACCCATGAAACAAAGACAGTGAAAGAGAGAGAAATTCTTACACAATGCGTTCAGGGGCTGTGATGCAACCTGGATTGACCATATCTAGACGCACAGCTGGATGAGACATAAGGGTGGACACTCTTGGGGCTGAGAGGTTTGGTGAGGTTGGGTGAGCAAACGCAGACCCTTTAAAGTAATACTGCGTGGTACCCATCGCATGGGTCCCAAATCTCCAGGTTCAAGGGCATCTTCCTACATCAAAAACATGCATGAGAAACCCAGAAGATGGTACACCGTGTGATGGGGAAAGGTTTCTAAAACGCACCTCATTTCTCATCTCCTTGTGCCCGGGTTCGCCATTCCAGCCGCTTTACTAGCAAGCTCCCTACTTGGGGCATCAGCACCTTTAACCTCCTGTTCCGTACAGGTTGCAATTTGTCCTGAGGATAAACGGGAAGACGTGGAACCAACGAGAGACTAGCTCTTGGTGTTGGGACAGGCACAGGTCACTCTATTTTCCCATCAGAAAGAAGAATTAACCACAGGCTCAGCCTGACCCCCGGAACCAGAACAGGGCCTGAAGCCATTCTGCGATTTTGCGGCCAGCTCCCATAAAAACGAGTTGTAAAATGGAGGTTCAGGGCACTGCAATTCACAAACCTGCAGAGTTATAAATGATAACTCTCGTCCACAAATATATTGAGGGAAGGCAAAGAAGAGGATTTGAAATCAAGGCAGAATTGCAGGAAACAGATTTCAGGAGGTAGATACGAATCGCCTTTAAAGCACATGAAAAGCGGCAAAACGTTGACAATGATGCCCTTGGCCAAAAAGGGCGTATGCGTTTTTTCCTGAATATATTCAGGAAAAAACGCATACGCCCTTTTTGGCCAACCAAGCAACCTGGAAAGGCAAATCAGCGCTACAAAGAAGTCTCGCTTCCCATCGGTCAAAAGGGCCATGCTGAAAAAAGTGTCAAAACCAGAAATGCAGGACAGGCCATGGAGAAATGGGAGCCTTGCTACACTGATGGGCGGGATGTAAATTGCCAAGAGCCACTCTGGAGAAGTGTCCGGTGAGTCCTGAAACATCTGAAAAACACAGCTTAGAGAGCATAGGGCACTTCCACTCATGGGGGTATAAATTGGGAAAATTAAAAATCAGCAAGACACAAGCACCCCAAAGTTTAGGGCTGCTCTGTTGACCAGGACCTCCACTTCATTCCACCTGAAATATCCCAGGAAAGAGAAAAATGGATAAAGAAGTTGTGGTCCTTATGTACAATGGAATATCACTCAGCCAGGAAATCAATGTCGTAAGGTTAGTAGCAGCATGATGAGTGGATTTAGGTACGACGATTCTAAGTGAAATAAGTCACACAGAAAAGGACACTTCTCATAAGGTATCACTGATAGAGGGAATGTAAAAACCGTTACACTTGAACTGAATTACAAAACAGAACAGAGTCACACATGCAGAAAACACACTATGGCTGCTTAACGGGAAAGGTGAGGTGGGGTGATACATAAAACAAGGGTATCAAATTAGCTCAGATACCATTCCATAAACCCAATATGTAATAGACAAGACCTACTCCTTGCTCAGAGAACTGGACTCAACACGCCCTATTCACCGCACAAGAATATATCTGACTAATAATAATCGTAAAACCTATGTATTGATATCTCTCTGTTAGTGTGTCAAGTGGGTGTAAAGCGGCATAAACACAGCAGTGAAAAGCAGCTAAACCCCATTATAAAAATAAATTACTTTGAAACACCCATGAAACAAAGACAGTGAAAGAGAGAGAAATTCTTACACAATGCGTTCAGGGGCTGTGATGCAACGTGGATTGACCATATCTAGACGCACAGCTGGATGAGACATAAGGGTGGACACTCTTGGGGCTGAGAGGTTTGGTGAGGTTGGGTGAGCAAACGCAGACCCTTTAAAGTAATACTGCGTGGTACCCATCGCATGGGTCCCAAATCTCCAGGTTCAAGGGCATCTTCCTACATCAAAAACATGCATGAGAAACCCAGAAGATGGTACACCGTGTGATGGGGAAAGGTTTCTAAAACGCACCTCATTTCTCATCTCCTTGTGCCCGGGTTCGCCATTCCAGCCGCTTTACTAGCAAGCTCCCTACTTGGAGCATCAGCACCTTTAACCTCCTGTTCCGTACAGGTTGCAATTTGTCCTGAGGATAAACGGGAAGACGTGGAACCAACGAGAGACTAGCTCTTGGTGTTGGGACAGGCACAGGTCACTCTATTTTCCCATCAGAAAGAAGAATTAACCACAGGCTCAGCCTGACCCCCGGAACCAGAACAGGGCCTGAAGCCATTCTGCGATTTTGCGGCCAGCTCCCATAAAAACGAGTTGTAAAATGGAGGTTCAGGGCACTGCAATTCACAAACCTGCAGAGTTATAAATGATAACTCTCGTCCACAAATATATTGAGGGGAGGCAAAGAAGAGGATTTGAAATCAAGGCAGAATTGCAGGAAACAGATTTCAGGAGGTAGATACGAATCGCCTTTAAAGCACATGAAAAGCGGCAAAACGTTGACAGTGATGCCCTTGGCCAAAAAGGGCGTATGCGTTTTTTCCTGAATATATTCAGGAAAAAACGCATACGCCCTTTTTGGCCAACCAAGCAACCTGGAAAGGCAAATCAGCGCTACAAAGAAGTCTCGCTTCCCATCGGTCAAAAGGGCCATGCTGAAAAAAGTGTCAAAACCAGAAATGCAGGACAGGCCATGGAGAAATGGGAGCCTTGCTACACTGATGGGCGGGATGTAAATTGCCAAGAGCCACTCTGGAGAAGTGTCCGGTGAGTCCTGAAACATCTGAAAAACACAGCTTAGAGAGCATAGGGCACTTCCACTCATGGGGGTATAAATTGGGAAAATTAAAAATCAGCAAGACACAAGCACCCCAAAGTTTAGGGCTGCTCTGTTGACCAGGACCTCCACTTCATTCCACCTGAAATATCCCAGGAAAGAGAAAAATGGATAAAGAAGTTGTGGTCCTTATGTACAATGGAATATCACTCAGCCAGGAAATCAATGTCGTAAGGTTAGTAGCAGCATGATGAGTGGATTTAGGTACGACGATTCTAAGTGAAATAAGTCACACAGAAAAGGACACTTCTCATAAGGTATCACTGATAGAGGGAATGTAAAAACCGTTACACTTGAACTGAATTACAAAACAGAACAGAGTCACACATGCAGAAAACACACTATGGCTGCTTAACGGGAAAGGTGAGGTGGGGTGATACATAAAACAAGGGTATCAAATTAGCTCAGATACCATTCCATAAACCCAATATGTAATAGACAAGACCTACTCCTTGCTCAGAGAACTGGACTCAACACGCCCTATTCACCGCACAAGAATATATCTGACTAATAATAATCGTAAAACCTATGTATTGATATCTCTCTGTTAGTGTGTCAAGTGGGTGTAAAGCGGCATAAACACAGCAGTGAAAAGCAGCTAAACCCCATTATAAAAATAAATTACTTTGAAACACCCATGAAACAAAGACAGTGAAAGAGAGAGAAATTCTTACACAATGCGTTCAGGGGCTGTGATGCAACGTGGATTGACCATATCTAGACGCACAGCTGGATGAGACATAAGGGTGGACACTCTTGGGGCTGAGAGGTTTGGTGAGGTTGGGTGAGCAAACGCAGACCCTTTAAAGTAATACTGCGTGGTACCCATCGCATGGGTCCCAAATCTCCAGGTTCAAGGGCATCTTCCTACATCAAAAACATGCATGAGAAACCCAGAAGATGGTACACCGTGTGATGGGGAAAGGTTTCTAAAACGCACCTCATTTCTCATCTCCTTGTGCCCGGGTTCGCCATTCCAGCCGCTTTACTAGCAAGCTCCCTACTTGGGGCATCAGCACCTTTAACCTCCTGTTCCGTACAGGTTGCAATTTGTCCTGAGGATAAACGGGAAGACGTGGAACCAACGAGAGACTAGCTCTTGGTGTTGGGACAGGCACAGGTCACTCTATTTTCCCATCAGAAAGAAGAATTAACCACAGGCTCAGCCTGACCCCCGGAACCAGAACAGGGCCTGAAGCCATTCTGCGATTTTGCGGCCAGCTCCCATAAAAACGAGTTGTAAAATGGAGGTTCAGGGCACTGCAATTCACAAACCTGCAGAGTTATAAATGATAACTCTCGTCCACAAATATATTGAGGGAAGGCAAAGAAGAGGATTTGAAATCAAGGCAGAATTGCAGGAAACAGATTTCAGGAGGTAGATACGAATCGCCTTTAAAGCACATGAAAAGCGGCAAAACGTTGACAATGATGCCCTTGGCCAAAAAGGGCGTATGCGTTTTTTCCTGAATATATTCAGGAAAAAACGCATACGCCCTTTTTGGCCAACCAAGCAACCTGGAAAGGCAAATCAGCGCTACAAAGAAGTCTCGCTTCCCATCGGTCAAAAGGGCCATGCTGAAAAAAGTGTCAAAACCAGAAATGCAGGACAGGCCATGGAGAAATGGGAGCCTTGCTACACTGATGGGCGGGATGTAAATTGCCAAGAGCCACTCTGGAGAAGTGTCCGGTGAGTCCTGAAACATCTGAAAAACACAGCTTAGAGAGCATAGGGCACTTCCACTCATGGGGGTATAAATTGGGAAAATTAAAAATCAGCAAGACACAAGCACCCCAAAGTTTAGGGCTGCTCTGTTGACCAGGACCTCCACTTCATTCCACCTGAAATATCCCAGGAAAGAGAAAAATGGATAAAGAAGTTGTGGTCCTTATGTACAATGGAATATCACTCAGCCAGGAAATCAATGTCGTAAGGTTAGTAGCAGCATGATGAGTGGATTTAGGTACGACGATTCTAAGTGAAATAAGTCACACAGAAAAGGACACTTCTCATAAGGTATCACTGATAGAGGGAATGTAAAAACCGTTACACTTGAACTGAATTACAAAACAGAACAGAGTCACACATGCAGAAAACACACTATGGCTGCTTAACGGGAAAGGTGAGGTGGGGTGATACATAAAACAAGGGTATCAAATTAGCTCAGATACCATTCCATAAACCCAATATGTAATAGACAAGACCTACTCCTTGCTCAGAGAACTGGACTCAACACGCCCTATTCACCGCACAAGAATATATCTGACTAATAATAATCGTAAAACCTATGTATTGATATCTCTCTGTTAGTGTGTCAAGTGGGTGTAAAGCGGCATAAACACAGCAGTGAAAAGCAGCTAAACCCCATTATAAAAATAAATTACTTTGAAACACCCATGAAACAAAGACAGTGAAAGAGAGAGAAATTCTTACACAATGCGTTCAGGGGCTGTGATGCAACGTGGATTGACCATATCTAGACGCACAGCTGGATGAGACATAAGGGTGGACACTCTTGGGGCTGAGAGGTTTGGTGAGGTTGGGTGAGCAAACGCAGACCCTTTAAAGTAATACTGCGTGGTACCCATCGCATGGGTCCCAAATCTCCAGGTTCAAGGGCATCTTCCTACATCAAAAACATGCATGAGAAACCCAGAAGATGGTACACCGTGTGATGGGGAAAGGTTTCTAAAACGCACCTCATTTCTCATCTCCTTGTGCCCGGGTTCGCCATTCCAGCCGCTTTACTAGCAAGCTCCCTACTTGGAGCATCAGCACCTTTAACCTCCTGTTCCGTACAGGTTGCAATTTGTCCTGAGGATAAACGGGAAGACGTGGAACCAACGAGAGACTAGCTCTTGGTGTTGGGACAGGCACAGGTCACTCTATTTTCCCATCAGAAAGAAGAATTAACCACAGGCTCAGCCTGACCCCCGGAACCAGAACAGGGCCTGAAGCCATTCTGCGATTTTGCGGCCAGCTCCCATAAAAACGAGTTGTAAAATGGAGGTTCAGGGCACTGCAATTCACAAACCTGCAGAGTTATAAATGATAACTCTCGTCCACAAATATATTGAGGGGAGGCAAAGAAGAGGATTTGAAATCAAGGCAGAATTGCAGGAAACAGATTTCAGGAGGTAGATACGAATCGCCTTTAAAGCACATGAAAAGCGGCAAAACGTTGACAATGATGCCCTTGGCCAAAAAGGGCGTATGCGTTTTTTCCTGAATATATTCAGGAAAAAACGCATACGCCCTTTTTGGCCAACCAAGCAACCTGGAAAGGCAAATCAGCGCTACAAAGAAGTCTCGCTTCCCATCGGTCAAAAGGGCCATGCTGAAAAAAGTGTCAAAACCAGAAATGCAGGACAGGCCATGGAGAAATGGGAGCCTTGCTACACTGATGGGCGGGATGTAAATTGCCAAGAGCCACTCTGGAGAAGTGTCCGGTGAGTCCTGAAACATCTGAAAAACACAGCTTAGAGAGCATAGGGCACTTCCACTCATGGGGGTATAAATTGGGAAAATTAAAAATCAGCAAGACACAAGCACCCCAAAGTTTAGGGCTGCTCTGTTGACCAGGACCTCCACTTCATTCCACCTGAAATATCCCAGGAAAGAGAAAAATGGATAAAGAAGTTGTGGTCCTTATGTACAATGGAATATCACTCAGCCAGGAAATCAATGTCGTAAGGTTAGTAGCAGCATGATGACTGGATTTAGGTACGACGATTCTAAGTGAAATAAGTCACACAGAAAAGGACACTTCTCATAAGGTATCACTGATAGAGGGAATGTAAAAACCGTTACACTTGAACTGAATTACAAAACAGAACAGAGTCACACATGCAGAAAACACACTATGGCTGCTTAACGGGAAAGGTGAGGTGGGGTGATACATAAAACAAGGGTATCAAATTAGCTCAGATACCATTCCATAAACCCAATATGTAATAGACAAGACCTACTCCTTGCTCAGAGAACTGGACTCAACACGCCCTATTCACCGCACAAGAATATATCTGACTAATAATAATCGTAAAACCTATGTATTGATATCTCTCTGTTAGTGTGTCAAGTGGGTGTAAAGCGGCATAAACACAGCAGTGAAAAGCAGCTAAACCCCATTATAAAAATAAATTACTTTGAAACACCCATGAAACAAAGACAGTGAAAGAGAGAGAAATTCTTACACAATGCGTTCAGGGGCTGTGATGCAACCTGGATTGACCATATCTAGACGCACAGCTGGATGAGACATAAGGGTGGACACTCTTGGGGCTGAGAGGTTTGGTGAGGTTGGGTGAGCAAACGCAGACCCTTTAAAGTAATACTGCGTGGTACCCATCGCATGGGTCCCAAATCTCCAGGTTCAAGGGCATCTTCCTACATCAAAAACATGCATGAGAAACCCAGAAGATGGTACACCGTGTGATGGGGAAAGGTTTCTAAAACGCACCTCATTTCTCATCTCCTTGTGCCCGGGTTCGCCATTCCAGCCGCTTTACTAGCAAGCTCCCTACTTGGGGCATCAGCACCTTTAACCTCCTGTTCCGTACAGGTTGCAATTTGTCCTGAGGATAAACGGGAAGACGTGGAACCAACGAGAGACTAGCTCTTGGTGTTGGGACAGGCACAGGTCACTCTATTTTCCCATCAGAAAGAAGAATTAACCACAGGCTCAGCCTGACCCCCGGAACCAGAACAGGGCCTGAAGCCATTCTGCGATTTTGCGGCCAGCTCCCATAAAAACGAGTTGTAAAATGGAGGTTCAGGGCACTGCAATTCACAAACCTGCAGAGTTATAAATGATAACTCTCGTCCACAAATATATTGAGGGAAGGCAAAGAAGAGGATTTGAAATCAAGGCAGAATTGCAGGAAACAGATTTCAGGAGGTAGATACGAATCGCCTTTAAAGCACATGAAAAGCGGCAAAACGTTGACAATGATGCCCTTGGCCAAAAAGGGCGTATGCGTTTTTTCCTGAATATATTCAGGAAAAAACGCATACGCCCTTTTTGGCCAACCAAGCAACCTGGAAAGGCAAATCAGCGGTACAAACAAGTCTCGCTTCCCATCGGTCAAAAGGGCCATGCTGAAAAAAGTGTCAAAACCAGAAATGCAGGACAGGCCATGGAGAAATGGGAGCCTTGCTACACTGATGGGCGGGATGTAAATTGCCAAGAGCCACTCTGGAGAAGTGTCCGGTGAGTCCTGAAACATCTGAAAAACACAGCTTAGAGAGCATAGGGCACTTCCACTCATGGGGGTATAAATTGGGAAAATTAAAAATCAGCAAGACACAAGCACCCCAAAGTTTAGGGCTGCTCTGTTGACCAGGACCTCCACTTCATTCCACCTGAAATATCCCAGGAAAGAGAAAAATGGATAAAGAAGTTGTGGTCCTTATGTACAATGGAATATCACTCAGCCAGGAAATCAATGTCGTAAGGTTAGTAGCAGCATGATGAGTGGATTTAGGTACGACGATTCTAAGTGAAATAAGTCACACAGAAAAGGACACTTCTCATAAGGTATCACTGATAGAGGGAATGTAAAAACCGTTACACTTGAACTGAATTACAAAACAGAACAGAGTCACACATGCAGAAAACACACTATGGCTGCTTAACGGGAAAGGTGAGGTGGGGTGATACATAAAACAAGGGTATCAAATTAGCTCAGATACCATTCCATAAACCCAATATGTAATAGACAAGACCTACTCCTTGCTCAGAGAACTGGACTCAACACGCCCTATTCACCGCACAAGAATATATCTGACTAATAATAATCGTAAAACCTATGTATTGATATCTCTCTGTTAGTGTGTCAAGTGGGTGTAAAGCGGCATAAACACAGCAGTGAAAAGCAGCTAAACCCCATTATAAAAATAAATTACTTTGAAACACCCATGAAACAAAGACAGTGAAAGAGAGAGAAATTCTTACACAATGTGTTCAGGGGCTGTGATGCAACCTGGATTGACCATATCTAGACGCACAGCTGGATGAGACATAACGGTGGACACTCTTGGGGCTGAGAGATTTGGTGAGGTTGGGTGAGCAAACACAGACCCTTTAAAGTAATACTGCGTTGTACCCATCGCATGGGTCCCAAATCTCCAGGTTCAAGGGCATCTTCCTACATCAAAAACATGCATGAGAAACCCAGAAGATGGTACACCGTGTGATGGGGAAAGGTTTCTAAAACGCACCTCATTTCTCATCTCCTTGTGCCCGGGTTCGCCATTCCAGCCGCTTTACTAGCAAGCTCCCTACTTGGGGCATCAGCACCTTTAACCTCCTGTTCCGTACAGGTTGCAATTTGTCCTGAGGATAAATGGGAAGACGTGGAACCAACGAGAGAATAGCTCTTGGTGTTGGGACAGGCACAGGTCACTCTATTTTCCCATCAGAAAGAAGAATTAACCACAGGCTCAGCCTGCACCCCGGAACCAGAACAGGGCCTGAAGCCATTCTGCGATTTTGCGGCCAGCTCCCATAAAAACGAGTTGTAAAATGGAGGTTCAGGGCACTGCAATTCACAAACCTGCAGAGTTATAAATGATAACTCTCGTCCACAAATATATTGAGGGAAGGCAAAGAAGAGGATTTGAAATCAAGGCAGAATTGCAGGAAACAGATTTCAGGAGGTAGATACGAATCGCCTTTAAAGCACATGAAAAGCGGCAAAACGTTGACAATGATGCCCTTGGCCAAAAAGGGCGTATGCGTTTTTTCCTGAATATATTCAGGAAAAAACGCATACGCCCTTTTTGGCCAACCAAGCAACCTGGAAAGGCAAATCAGCGGTACAAACAAGTCTCGCTTCCCATCGGTCAAAAGGGCCATGCTGAAAAAAGTGTCAAAACCAGAAATGCAGGACAGGCCATGGAGAAATGGGAGCCTTGCTACACTGATGGGCGGGATGTAAATTGCCAAGAGCCACTCTGGAGAAGTGTCCGGTGAGTCCTGAAACATCTGAAAAACACAGCTTAGAGAGCATAGGGCACTTCCACTCATGGGGGTATAAATTGGGAAAATTAAAAATCAGCAAGACACAAGCACCCCAAAGTTTAGGGCTGCTCTGTTGACCAGGACCTCCACTTCATTCCACCTTAAATATCCCAGGAAAGAGAAAAATGGATAAAGAAGTTGTGGTCCTTATGTACAATGGAATATCACTCAGCCAGGAAATCAATGTCGTAAGGTTAGTAGCAGCATGATGAGTGGATTTAGGTACGACGATTCTAAGTGAAATAAGTCACACAGAAAAGGACACTTCTCATAAGGTATCACTGATAGAGGGAATGTAAAAACCGTTACACTTGAACTGAATTACAAAACAGAACAGAGTCACACATGCAGAAAACACACTATGGCTGCTTAACGGGAAAGGTGAGGTGGGGTGATACATAAAACAAGGGTATCAAATTAGCTCAGATACCGTTCCATAAACCCAATATGTAATAGACAAGACCTACTCCTTGCTCAGAGAACTGGACTCAACACGCCCTATTCACCGCACAAGAATATATCTGACTAATAATAATCGTAAAACCTATGTATTGATATCTCTCTGTTAGTGTGTCAAGTGGGTGTAAAGCGGCATAAACACAGCAGTGAAAAGCAGCTAAACCCCATTATAAAAATAAATTACTTTGAAACACCCATGAAACAAAGACAGTGAAAGAGAGAGAAATTCTTACACAATGCGTTCAGGGGCTGTGATGCAACCTGGATTGACCATATCTAGACGCACAGCTGGATGAGACATAAGGGTGGACACTCTTGGGGCTGAGAGGTTTGGTGAGGTTGGGTGAGCAAACGCAGACCCTTTAAAGTAATACTGCGTGGTACCCATCGCATGGGTCCCAAATCTCCAGGTTCAAGGGCATCTTCCTACATCAAAAACATGCATGAGAAACCCAGAAGATGGTACACCGTGTGATGGGGAAAGGTTTCTAAAACGCACCTCATTTCTCATCTCCTTGTGCCCGGGTTCGCCATTCCAGCCGCTTTACTAGCAAGCTCCCTACTTGGAGCATCAGCACCTTTAACCTCCTGTTCCGTACAGGTTGCAATTTGTCCTGAGGGTAAACGGGAAGACGTGGAACCAACGAGAGACTAGCTCTTGGTGTCGGGACAGGCACAGGTCACTCTATTTTCCCATCAGAAAGAAGAATTAACCACAGGCTCAGCCTGACCCCCGGAACCAGAACAGGGCCTGAAGCCATTCTGCAATTTTGCGGCCAGCTCCCATAAGAACGAGTTGTAAAATGGAGGTTCAGGGCACTGCAATTCACAAACCTGCATAGTTATAAATGATAACTCTCGTCCACAAATATATTGAGGGAAGGCAAAGAAGAGGATTTGAAATCAAGGCAGAATTGCAGGAAACAGATTTCAGGAGGTAGATACGAATCGCCTTTAAAGCACATGAAAAGTGGCAAAACGTTGACAATGATGCCCTTGGCCAAAAAGGGCGTATGCGTTTTTTCCTGAATATATTCAGGAAAAAACGCATACGCCCTTTTTGGCCAACCAAGCAACCCGGAAAGGCAAATCAGCGCTACAAAGAAGTCTCGCTTCCCATCGGTCAAAAGGGCCATGCTGAAAAAAGTGTCAAAACCAGAAATGCAGGACAGGCCATGGAGAAATGGGAGCCTTGCTACACTGATGGGCGGGATGTAAATTGCCAAGAGCCACTCTGGAGAAGTGTCCGGTGAGCCCTGAAACATCTGAAAAACACAGCTTAGAGAGCATAGGGCACTTCCACTCATGGGGGTATAAATTGGGAAAATTAAAAATCAGCAAGACACAAGAACCCCAAAGTTTAGGGCTGCTCTGTTCACAGGGACCTCCACTTCATTCCACCTGAAATATCCCAGGAAAGAGAAAAATGGATAAAGAAGTTGTGGTCCTTATGTACAATGGAATATCACTCAGCCAGGAAATCAATGTCGTAAGGTTAGTAGCAGCATGATGAGTGGATTTAGGTACGACGATTCTAAGTGAAATAAGTCACACAGAAAAGGACACTTCTCATTAGGTATCACTGATAGAGGGAATGTAAAAACCGTTACACTTGAACTGAATTACAAAACAGAACAGAGTCACACATGCAGAAAACACACTATGGCTGCTTAACGGGAAAGGTGAGGTGGGGTGATACATAAAACAAGGGTATCAAATTAGCTCAGATACCATTCCATAAACCCAATATGTAATAGACAAGACCTACTCCTTGCTCAGAGAACTGGACTCAACACGCCCTATTCACCGCACAAGAATATATCTGACTAATAATAATCGTAAAACCTATGTATTGATATCTCTCTGTTAGTGTGTCAAGTGGGTGTAAAGCGGCATAAACACAGCAGTGAAAAGCAGCTAAACCCCATTATAAAAATAAATTACTTTGAAACACCCATGAAACAAAGACAGTGAAAGAGACAGAAATTTTTACACAATGCGTTCAGGGGCTGTGATGCAACCTGGACTGACCATATCTAGACGCACAGCTGGATGAGACATAAGGGTGGACACTCTTGGGGCTGAGAGGTTTGGTGAGGTTGGGTGAGCAAACGCAGACCCTTTAAAGTAATACTGCGTGGTACCCATCGCATGGGTCCCAAATCTCCAGGTTCAAGGGCATCTTCCTACATCAAAAACATGCATGAGAAACCCAGAAGATGGTACACCGTGTGATGGGGAAAGGTTTCTAAAACGCACCTCATTTCTCATCTCCTTGTGCCCGGGTTCGCCATTCCAGCCGCTTTACTAGCAAGCTCCCTACTTGGGGCATCAGCACCTTTAACCTCCTGTTCCGTACAGGTTGCAATTTGTCCTGAGGATAAACGGGAAGACGTGGAACCAACGAGAGACTAGCTCTTGGTGTTGGGACAGGCACAGGTCACTCTATTTTCCCATCAGAAAGAAGAATTAACCACAGGCTCAGCCTGACCCCCGGAACCAGAACAGGGCCTGAAGCCATTCTGTGATTTTGCGGCCAGCTCCCATAAAAACGAGTTGTAAAATGGAGGTTCAGGGCACTGCAATTCACAAACCTGCAGAGTTATAAATGATAACTCTCGTCCACAAATATATTGAGGGAAGGCAAAGAAGAGGATTTGAAATCAAGGCAGAATTGCAGGAAACAGATTTCAGGAGGTAGATACGAATCGCCTTTAAAGCACATGAAAAGCGGCAAAACGTTGACAATGATGCCCTTGGCCAAAAAGGGCGTATGCGTTTTTTCCTGAATATATTCAGGAAAAAACGCATACGCCCTTTTTGGCCAACCAAGCAACCTGGAAAGGCAAATCAGCGCTACAAAGAAGTCTCGCTTCCCATCGGTCAAAAGGGCCATGCTGAAAAAAGTGTCAAAACCAGAAATGCAGGACAGGCCATGGAGAAATGGGAGCCTTGCTACACTGATGGGCGGGATGTAAATTGCCAAGAGCCACTCTGGAGAAGTGTCCGGTGAGTCCTGAAACATCTGAAAAACACAGCTTAGAGAGCATAGGGCACTTCCACTCATGGGGGTATAAATTGGGAAAATTAAAAATCAGCAAGACACAAGCACCCCAAAGTTTAGGGCTGCTCTGTTGACCAGGACCTCCACTTCATTCCACCTGAAATATCCCAGGAAAGAGAAAAATGGATAAAGAAGTTGTGGTCCTTATGTACAATGGAATATCACTCAGCCAGGAAATCAATGTCGTAAGGTTAGTAGCAGCATGATGAGTGGATTTAGGTACGACGATTCTAAGTGAAATAAGTCACACAGAAAAGGACACTTCTCATAAGGTATCACTGATAGAGGGAATGTAAAAACCGTTACACTTGAACTGAATTACAAAACAGAACAGAGTCACACATGCAGAAAACACACTATGGCTGCTTAACGGGAAAGGTGAGGTGGGGTGATACATAAAACAAGGGTATCAAATTAGCTCAGATACCATTCCATAAACCCAATATGTAATAGACAAGACCTACTCCTTGCTCAGAGAACTGGACTCAACACGCCCTATTCACCGCACAAGAATATATCTGACTAATAATAATCGTAAAACCTATGTATTGATATCTCTCTGTTAGTGTGTCAAGTGGGTGTAAAGCGGCATAAACACAGCAGTGAAAAGCAGCTAAACCCCATTATAAAAATAAATTACTTTGAAACACCCATGAAACAAAGACAGTGAAAGAGAGAGAAATTCTTACACAATGCGTTCAGGGGCTGTGATGCAACGTGGATTGACCATATCTAGACGCACAGCTGGATGAGACATAAGGGTGGACACTCTTGGGGCTGAGAGGTTTGGTGAGGTTGGGTGAGCAAACGCAGACCCTTTAAAGTAATACTGCGTGGTACCCATCGCATGGGTCCCAAATCTCCAGGTTCAAGGGCATCTTCCTACATCAAAAACATGCATGAGAAACCCAGAAGATGGTACACCGTGTGATGGGGAAAGGTTTCTAAAACGCACCTCATTTCTCATCTCCTTGTGCCCGGGTTCGCCATTCCAGCCGCTTTACTAGCAAGCTCCCTACTTGGGGCATCAGCACCTTTAACCTCCTGTTCCGTACAGGTTGCAATTTGTCCTGAGGATAAACGGGAAGACGTGGAACCAACGAGAGACTAGCTCTTGGTGTTGGGACAGGCACAGGTCACTCTATTTTCCCATCAGAAAGAAGAATTAACCACAGGCTCAGCCTGACCCCCGGAACCAGAACAGGGCCTGAAGCCATTCTGCGATTTTGCGGCCAGCTCCCATAAAAACGAGTTGTAAAATGGAGGTTCAGGGCACTGCAATTCACAAACCTGCAGAGTTATAAATGATAACTCTCGTCCACAAATATATTGAGGGAAGGCAAAGAAGAGGATTTGAAATCAAGGCAGAATTGCAGGAAACAGATTTCAGGAGGTAGATACGAATCGCCTTTAAAGCACATGAAAAGCGGCAAAACGTTGACAATGATGCCCTTGGCCAAAAAGGGCGTATGCGTTTTTTCCTGAATATATTCAGGAAAAAACGCATACGCCCTTTTTGGCCAACCAAGCAACCTGGAAAGGCAAATCAGCGCTACAAAGAAGTCTCGCTTCCCATCGGTCAAAAGGGCCATGCTGAAAAAAGTGTCAAAACCAGAAATGCAGGACAGGCCATGGAGAAATGGGAGCCTTGCTACACTGATGGGCGGGATGTAAATTGCCAAGAGCCACTCTGGAGAAGTGTCCGGTGAGTCCTGAAACATCTGAAAAACACAGCTTAGAGAGCATAGGGCACTTCCACTCATGGGGGTATAAATTGGGAAAATTAAAAATCAGCAAGACACAAGCACCCCAAAGTTTAGGGCTGCTCTGTTGACCAGGACCTCCACTTCATTCCACCTGAAATATCCCAGGAAAGAGAAAAATGGATAAAGAAGTTGTGGTCCTTATGTACAATGGAATATCACTCAGCCAGGAAATCAATGTCGTAAGGTTAGTAGCAGCATGATGAGTGGATTTAGGTACGACGATTCTAAGTGAAATAAGTCACACAGAAAAGGACACTTCTCATAAGGTATCACTGATAGAGGGAATGTAAAAACCGTTACACTTGAACTGAATTACAAAACAGAACAGAGTCACACATGCAGAAAACACACTATGGCTGCTTAACGGGAAAGGTGAGGTGGGGTGATACATAAAACAAGGGTATCAAATTAGCTCAGATACCATTCCATAAACCCAATATGTAATAGACAAGACCTACTCCTTGCTCAGAGAACTGGACTCAACACGCCCTATTCACCGCACAAGAATATATCTGACTAATAATAATCGTAAAACCTATGTATTGATATCTCTCTGTTAGTGTGTCAAGTGGGTGTAAAGCGGCATAAACACAGCAGTGAAAAGCAGCTAAACCCCATTATAAAAATAAATTACTTTGAAACACCCATGAAACAAAGACAGTGAAAGAGAGAGAAATTCTTACACAATGCGTTCAGGGGCTGTGATGCAACGTGGATTGACCATATCTAGACGCACAGCTGGATGAGACATAAGGGTGGACACTCTTGGGGCTGAGAGGTTTGGTGAGGTTGGGTGAGCAAACGCAGACCCTTTAAAGTAATACTGCGTGGTACCCATCGCATGGGTCCCAAATCTCCAGGTTCAAGGGCATCTTCCTACATCAAAAACATGCATGAGAAACCCAGAAGATGGTACACCGTGTGATGGGGAAAGGTTTCTAAAACGCACCTCATTTCTCATCTCCTTGTGCCCGGGTTCGCCATTCCAGCCGCTTTACTAGCAAGCTCCCTACTTGGAGCATCAGCACCTTTAACCTCCTGTTCCGTACAGGTTGCAATTTGTCCTGAGGATAAACGGGAAGACGTGGAACCAACGAGAGACTAGCTCTTGGTGTTGGGACAGGCACAGGTCACTCTATTTTCCCATCAGAAAGAAGAATTAACCACAGGCTCAGCCTGACCCCCGGAACCAGAACAGGGCCTGAAGCCATTCTGCGATTTTGCGGCCAGCTCCCATAAAAACGAGTTGTAAAATGGAGGTTCAGGGCACTGCAATTCACAAACCTGCAGAGTTATAAATGATAACTCTCGTCCACAAATATATTGAGGGGAGGCAAAGAAGAGGATTTGAAATCAAGGCAGAATTGCAGGAAACAGATTTCAGGAGGTAGATACGAATCGCCTTTAAAGCACATGAAAAGCGGCAAAACGTTGACAATGATGCCCTTGGCCAAAAAGGGCGTATGCGTTTTTTCCTGAATATATTCAGGAAAAAACGCATACGCCCTTTTTGGCCAACCAAGCAACCTGGAAAGGCAAATCAGCGCTACAAAGAAGTCTCGCTTCCCATCGGTCAAAAGGGCCATGCTGAAAAAAGTGTCAAAACCAGAAATGCAGGACAGGCCATGGAGAAATGGGAGCCTTGCTACACTGATGGGCGGGATGTAAATTGCCAAGAGCCACTCTGGAGAAGTGTCCGGTGAGTCCTGAAACATCTGAAAAACACAGCTTAGAGAGCATAGGGCACTTCCACTCATGGGGGTATAAATTGGGAAAATTAAAAATCAGCAAGACACAAGCACCCCAAAGTTTAGGGCTGCTCTGTTGACCAGGACCTCCACTTCATTCCACCTGAAATATCCCAGGAAAGAGAAAAATGGATAAAGAAGTTGTGGTCCTTATGTACAATGGAATATCACTCAGCCAGGAAATCAATGTCGTAAGGTTAGTAGCAGCATGATGAGTGGATTTAGGTACGACGATTCTAAGTGAAATAAGTCACACAGAAAAGGACACTTCTCATAAGGTATCACTGATAGAGGGAATGTAAAAACCGTTACACTTGAACTGAATTACAAAACAGAACAGAGTCACACATGCAGAAAACACACTATGGCTGCTTAACGGGAAAGGTGAGGTGGGGTGATACATAAAACAAGGGTATCAAATTAGCTCAGATACCATTCCATAAACCCAATATGTAATAGACAAGACCTACTCCTTGCTCAGAGAACTGGACTCAACACGCCCTATTCACCGCACAAGAATATATCTGACTAATAATAATCGTAAAACCTATGTATTGATATCTCTCTGTTAGTGTGTCAAGTGGGTGTAAAGCGGCATAAACACAGCAGTGAAAAGCAGCTAAACCCCATTATAAAAATAAATTACTTTGAAACACCCATGAAACAAAGACAGTGAAAGAGAGAGAAATTCTTACACAATGCGTTCAGGGGCTGTGATGCAACCTGGATTGACCATATCTAGACGCACAGCTGGATGAGACATAAGGGTGGACACTCTTGGGGCTGAGAGGTTTGGTGAGGTTGGGTGAGCAAACGCAGACCCTTTAAAGTAATACTGCGTGGTACCCATCGCATGGGTCCCAAATCTCCAGGTTCAAGGGCATCTTCCTACATCAAAAACATGCATGAGAAACCCAGAAGATGGTACACCGTGTGATGGGGAAAGGTTTCTAAAACGCACCTCATTTCTCATCTCCTTGTGCCCGGGTTCGCCATTCCAGCCGCTTTACTAGCAAGCTCCCTACTTGGGGCATCAGCACCTTTAACCTCCTGTTCCGTACAGGTTGCAATTTGTCCTGAGGATAAACGGGAAGACGTGGAACCAACGAGAGACTAGCTCTTGGTGTTGGGACAGGCACAGGTCACTCTATTTTCCCATCAGAAAGAAGAATTAACCACAGGCTCAGCCTGACCCCCGGAACCAGAACAGGGCCTGAAGCCATTCTGCGATTTTGCGGCCAGCTCCCATAAAAACGAGTTGTAAAATGGAGGTTCAGGGCACTGCAATTCACAAACCTGCAGAGTTATAAATGATAACTCTCGTCCACAAATATATTGAGGGAAGGCAAAGAAGAGGATTTGAAATCAAGGCAGAATTGCAGGAAACAGATTTCAGGAGGTAGATACGAATCGCCTTTAAAGCACATGAAAAGCGGCAAAACGTTGACAATGATGCCCTTGGCCAAAAAGGGCGTATGCGTTTTTTCCTGAATATATTCAGGAAAAAACGCATACGCCCTTTTTGGCCAACCAAGCAACCTGGAAAGGCAAATCAGCGGTACAAACAAGTCTCGCTTCCCATCGGTCAAAAGGGCCATGCTGAAAAAAGTGTCAAAACCAGAAATGCAGGACAGGCCATGGAGAAATGGGAGCCTTGCTACACTGATGGGCGGGATGTAAATTGCCAAGAGCCACTCTGGAGAAGTGTCCGGTGAGTCCTGAAACATCTGAAAAACACAGCTTAGAGAGCATAGGGCACTTCCACTCATGGGGGTATAAATTGGGAAAATTAAAAATCAGCAAGACACAAGCACCCCAAAGTTTAGGGCTGCTCTGTTGACCAGGACCTCCACTTCATTCCACCTGAAATATCCCAGGAAAGAGAAAAATGGATAAAGAAGTTGTGGTCCTTATGTACAATGGAATATCACTCAGCCAGGAAATCAATGTCGTAAGGTTAGTAGCAGCATGATGAGTGGATTTAGGTACGACGATTCTAAGTGAAATAAGTCACACAGAAAAGGACACTTCTCATAAGGTATCACTGATAGAGGGAATGTAAAAACCGTTACACTTGAACTGAATTACAAAACAGAACAGAGTCACACATGCAGAAAACACACTATGGCTGCTTAACGGGAAAGGTGAGGTGGGGTGATACATAAAACAAGGGTATCAAATTAGCTCAGATACCATTCCATAAACCCAATATGTAATAGACAAGACCTACTCCTTGCTCAGAGAACTGGACTCAACACGCCCTATTCACCGCACAAGAATATATCTGACTAATAATAATCGTAAAACCTATGTATTGATATCTCTCTGTTAGTGTGTCAAGTGGGTGTAAAGCGGCATAAACACAGCAGTGAAAAGCAGCTAAACCCCATTATAAAAATAAATTACTTTGAAACACCCATGAAACAAAGACAGTGAAAGAGAGAGAAATTCTTACACAATGTGTTCAGGGGCTGTGATGCAACCTGGATTGACCATATCTAGACGCACAGCTGGATGAGACATAACGGTGGACACTCTTGGGGCTGAGAGATTTGGTGAGGTTGGGTGAGCAAACACAGACCCTTTAAAGTAATACTGCGTTGTACCCATCGCATGGGTCCCAAATCTCCAGGTTCAAGGGCATCTTCCTACATCAAAAACATGCATGAGAAACCCAGAAGATGGTACACCGTGTGATGGGGAAAGGTTTCTAAAACGCACCTCATTTCTCATCTCCTTGTGCCCGGGTTCGCCATTCCAGCCGCTTTACTAGCAAGCTCCCTACTTGGGGCATCAGCACCTTTAACCTCCTGTTCCGTACAGGTTGCAATTTGTCCTGAGGATAAATGGGAAGACGTGGAACCAACGAGAGAATAGCTCTTGGTGTTGGGACAGGCACAGGTCACTCTATTTTCCCATCAGAAAGAAGAATTAACCACAGGCTCAGCCTGCACCCCGGAACCAGAACAGGGCCTGAAGCCATTCTGCGATTTTGCGGCCAGCTCCCATAAAAACGAGTTGTAAAATGGAGGTTCAGGGCACTGCAATTCACAAACCTGCAGAGTTATAAATGATAACTCTCGTCCACAAATATATTGAGGGAAGGCAAAGAAGAGGATTTGAAATCAAGGCAGAATTGCAGGAAACAGATTTCAGGAGGTAGATACGAATCGCCTTTAAAGCACATGAAAAGCGGCAAAACGTTGACAATGATGCCCTTGGCCAAAAAGGGCGTATGCGTTTTTTCCTGAATATATTCAGGAAAAAACGCATACGCCCTTTTTGGCCAACCAAGCAACCTGGAAAGGCAAATCAGCGGTACAAACAAGTCTCGCTTCCCATCGGTCAAAAGGGCCATGCTGAAAAAAGTGTCAAAACCAGAAATGCAGGACAGGCCATGGAGAAATGGGAGCCTTGCTACACTGATGGGCGGGATGTAAATTGCCAAGAGCCACTCTGGAGAAGTGTCCGGTGAGTCCTGAAACATCTGAAAAACACAGCTTAGAGAGCATAGGGCACTTCCACTCATGGGGGTATAAATTGGGAAAATTAAAAATCAGCAAGACACAAGCACCCCAAAGTTTAGGGCTGCTCTGTTGACCAGGACCTCCACTTCATTCCACCTTAAATATCCCAGGAAAGAGAAAAATGGATAAAGAAGTTGTGGTCCTTATGTACAATGGAATATCACTCAGCCAGGAAATCAATGTCGTAAGGTTAGTAGCAGCATGATGAGTGGATTTAGGTACGACGATTCTAAGTGAAATAAGTCACACAGAAAAGGACACTTCTCATAAGGTATCACTGATAGAGGGAATGTAAAAACCGTTACACTTGAACTGAATTACAAAACAGAACAGAGTCACACATGCAGAAAACACACTATGGCTGCTTAACGGGAAAGGTGAGGTGGGGTGATACATAAAACAAGGGTATCAAATTAGCTCAGATACCGTTCCATAAACCCAATATGTAATAGACAAGACCTACTCCTTGCTCAGAGAACTGGACTCAACACGCCCTATTCACCGCACAAGAATATATCTGACTAATAATAATCGTAAAACCTATGTATTGATATCTCTCTGTTAGTGTGTCAAGTGGGTGTAAAGCGGCATAAACACAGCAGTGAAAAGCAGCTAAACCCCATTATAAAAATAAATTACTTTGAAACACCCATGAAACAAAGACAGTGAAAGAGAGAGAAATTCTTACACAATGTGTTCAGGGGCTGTGATGCAACCTGGATTGACCATATCTAGACGCACAGCTGGATGAGACATAACGGTGGACACTCTTGGGGCTGAGAGATTTGGTGAGGTTGGGTGAGCAAACACAGACCCTTTAAAGTAATACTGCGTTGTACCCATCGCATGGGTCCCAAATCTCCAGGTTCAAGGGCATCTTCCTACATCAAAAACATGCATGAGAAACCCAGAAGATGGTACACCGTGTGATGGGGAAAGGTTTCTAAAACGCACCTCATTTCTCATCTCCTTGTGCCCGGGTTCGCCATTCCAGCCGCTTTACTAGCAAGCTCCCTACTTGGGGCATCAGCACCTTTAACCTCCTGTTCCGTACAGGTTGCAATTTGTCCTGAGGATAAATGGGAAGACGTGGAACCAACGAGAGAATAGCTCTTGGTGTTGGGACAGGCACAGGTCACTCTATTTTCCCATCAGAAAGAAGAATTAACCACAGGCTCAGCCTGCACCCCGGAACCAGAACAGGGCCTGAAGCCATTCTGCGATTTTGCGGCCAGCTCCCATAAAAACGAGTTGTAAAATGGAGGTTCAGGGCACTGCAATTCACAAACCTGCAGAGTTATAAATGATAACTCTCGTCCACAAATATATTGAGGGAAGGCAAAGAAGAGGATTTGAAATCAAGGCAGAATTGCAGGAAACAGATTTCAGGAGGTAGATACGAATCGCCTTTAAAGCACATGAAAAGCGGCAAAACGTTGACAATGATGCCCTTGGCCAAAAAGGGCGTATGCGTTTTTTCCTGAATATATTCAGGAAAAAACGCATACGCCCTTTTTGGCCAACCAAGCAACCTGGAAAGGCAAATCAGCGGTACAAACAAGTCTCGCTTCCCATCGGTCAAAAGGGCCATGCTGAAAAAAGTGTCAAAACCAGAAATGCAGGACAGGCCATGGAGAAATGGGAGCCTTGCTACACTGATGGGCGGGATGTAAATTGCCAAGAGCCACTCTGGAGAAGTGTCCGGTGAGTCCTGAAACATCTGAAAAACACAGCTTAGAGAGCATAGGGCACTTCCACTCATGGGGGTATAAATTGGGAAAATTAAAAATCAGCAAGACACAAGCACCCCAAAGTTTAGGGCTGCTCTGTTGACCAGGACCTCCACTTCATTCCACCTTAAATATCCCAGGAAAGAGAAAAATGGATAAAGAAGTTGTGGTCCTTATGTACAATGGAATATCACTCAGCCAGGAAATCAATGTCGTAAGGTTAGTAGCAGCATGATGAGTGGATTTAGGTACGACGATTCTAAGTGAAATAAGTCACACAGAAAAGGACACTTCTCATAAGGTATCACTGATAGAGGGAATGTAAAAACCGTTACACTTGAACTGAATTACAAAACAGAACAGAGTCACACATGCAGAAAACACACTATGGCTGCTTAACGGGAAAGGTGAGGTGGGGTGATACATAAAACAAGGGTATCAAATTAGCTCAGATACCGTTCCATAAACCCAATATGTAATAGACAAGACCTACTCCTTGCTCAGAGAACTGGACTCAACACGCCCTATTCACCGCACAAGAATATATCTGACTAATAATAATCGTAAAACCTATGTATTGATATCTCTCTGTTAGTGTGTCAAGTGGGTGTAAAGCGGCATAAACACAGCAGTGAAAAGCAGCTAAACCCCATTATAAAAATAAATTACTTTGAAACACCCATGAAACAAAGACAGTGAAAGAGAGAGAAATTCTTACACAATGCGTTCAGGGGCTGTGATGCAACCTGGATTGACCATATCTAGACGCACAGCTGGATGAGACATAAGGGTGGACACTCTTGGGGCTGAGAGGTTTGGTGAGGTTCGGTGAGCAAACGCAGACCCTTTAAAGTAATACTGCGTGGTACCCATCGCATGGGTCCCAAATCTCCAGGTTCAAGGGCATCTTCCTACATCAAAAACATGCATGAGAAACCCAGAAGATGGTACACCGTGTGATGGGGAAAGGTTTCTAAAACGCACCTCATTTCTCATCTCCTTGTGCCCGGGTTCGCCATTCCAGCCGCTTTACTAGCAAGCTCCCTACTTGGAGCATCAGCACCTTTAACCTCCTGTTCCGTACAGGTTGCAATTTGTCCTGAGGGTAAACGGGAAGACGTGGAACCAACGAGAGACTAGCTCTTGGTGTCGGGACAGGCACAGGTCACTCTATTTTCCCATCAGAAAGAAGAATTAACCACAGGCTCAGCCTGACCCCCGGAACCAGAACAGGGCCTGAAGCCATTCTGCAATTTTGCGGCCAGCTCCCATAAGAACGAGTTGTAAAATGGAGGTTCAGGGCACTGCAATTCACAAACCTGCATAGTTATAAATGATAACTCTCGTCCACAAATATATTGAGGGAAGGCAAAGAAGAGGATTTGAAATCAAGGCAGAATTGCAGGAAACAGATTTCAGGAGGTAGATACGAATCGCCTTTAAAGCACATGAAAAGTGGCAAAACGTTGACAATGATGCCCTTGGCCAAAAAGGGCGTATGCGTTTTTTCCTGAATATATTCAGGAAAAAACGCATACGCCCTTTTTGGCCAACCAAGCAACCCGGAAAGGCAAATCAGCGCTACAAAGAAGTCTCGCTTCCCATCGGTCAAAAGGGCCATGCTGAAAAAAGTGTCAAAACCAGAAATGCAGGACAGGCCATGGAGAAATGGGAGCCTTGCTACACTGATGGGCGGGATGTAAATTGCCAAGAGCCACTCTGGAGAAGTGTCCGGTGAGCCCTGAAACATCTGAAAAACACAGCTTAGAGAGCATAGGGCACTTCCACTCATGGGGGTATAAATTGGGAAAATTAAAAATCAGCAAGACACAAGAACCCCAAAGTTTAGGGCTGCTCTGTTCACAGGGACCTCCACTTCATTCCACCTGAAATATCCCAGGAAAGAGAAAAATGGATAAAGAAGTTGTGGTCCTTATGTACAATGGAATATCACTCAGCCAGGAAATCAATGTCGTAAGGTTAGTAGCAGCATGATGAGTGGATTTAGGTACGACGATTCTAAGTGAAATAAGTCACACAGAAAAGGACACTTCTCATTAGGTATCACTGATAGAGGGAATGTAAAAACCGTTACACTTGAACTGAATTACAAAACAGAACAGAGTCACACATGCAGAAAACACACTATGGCTGCTTAACGGGAAAGGTGAGGTGGGGTGATACATAAAACAAGGGTATCAAATTAGCTCAGATACCATTCCATAAACCCAATATGTAATAGACAAGACCTACTCCTTGCTCAGAGAACTGGACTCAACACGCCCTATTCACCGCACAAGAATATATCTGACTAATAATAATCGTAAAACCTATGTATTGATATCTCTCTGTTAGTGTGTCAAGTGGGTGTAAAGCGGCATAAACACAGCAGTGAAAAGCAGCTAAACCCCATTATAAAAATAAATTACTTTGAAACACCCATGAAACAAAGACAGTGAAAGAGACAGAAATTTTTACACAATGCGTTCAGGGGCTGTGATGCAACCTGGACTGACCATATCTAGACGCACAGCTGGATGAGACATAAGGGTGGACACTCTTGGGGCTGAGAGGTTTGGTGAGGTTGGGTGAGCAAACGCAGACCCTTTAAAGTAATACTGCGTGGTACCCATCGCATGGGTCCCAAATCTCCAGGTTCAAGGGCATCTTCCTACATCAAAAACATGCATGAGAAACCCAGAAGATGGTACACCGTGTGATGGGGAAAGGTTTCTAAAACGCACCTCATTTCTCATCTCCTTGTGCCCGGGTTCGCCATTCCAGCCGCTTTACTAGCAAGCTCCCTACTTGGGGCATCAGCACCTTTAACCTCCTGTTCCGTACAGGTTGCAATTTGTCCTGAGGATAAACGGGAAGACGTGGAACCAACGAGAGACTAGCTCTTGGTGTTGGGACAGGCACAGGTCACTCTATTTTCCCATCAGAAAGAAGAATTAACCACAGGCTCAGCCTGACCCCCGGAACCAGAACAGGGCCTGAAGCCATTCTGTGATTTTGCGGCCAGCTCCCATAAAAACGAGTTGTAAAATGGAGGTTCAGGGCACTGCAATTCACAAACCTGCAGAGTTATAAATGATAACTCTCGTCCACAAATATATTGAGGGAAGGCAAAGAAGAGGATTTGAAATCAAGGCAGAATTGCAGGAAACAGATTTCAGGAGGTAGATACGAATCGCCTTTAAAGCACATGAAAAGCGGCAAAACGTTGACAATGATGCCCTTGGCCAAAAAGGGCGTATGCGTTTTTTCCTGAATATATTCAGGAAAAAACGCATACGCCCTTTTTGGCCAACCAAGCAACCTGGAAAGGCAAATCAGCGCTACAAAGAAGTCTCGCTTCCCATCGGTCAAAAGGGCCATGCTGAAAAAAGTGTCAAAACCAGAAATGCAGGACAGGCCATGGAGAAATGGGAGCCTTGCTACACTGATGGGCGGGATGTAAATTGCCAAGAGCCACTCTGGAGAAGTGTCCGGTGAGTCCTGAAACATCTGAAAAACACAGCTTAGAGAGCATAGGGCACTTCCACTCATGGGGGTATAAATTGGGAAAATTAAAAATCAGCAAGACACAAGCACCCCAAAGTTTAGGGCTGCTCTGTTGACCAGGACCTCCACTTCATTCCACCTTAAATATCCCAGGAAAGAGAAAAATGGATAAAGAAGTTGTGGTCCTTATGTACAATGGAATATCACTCAGCCAGGAAATCAATGTCGTAAGGTTAGTAGCAGCATGATGAGTGGATTTAGGTACGACGATTCTAAGTGAAATAAGTCACACAGAAAAGGACACTTCTCATAAGGTATCACTGATAGAGGGAATGTAAAAACCGTTACACTTGAACTGAATTACAAAACAGAACAGAGTCACACATGCAGAAAACACACTATGGCTGCTTAACGGGAAAGGTGAGGTGGGGTGATATATAAAACAAGGGTATCAAATTAGCTCAGATACCGTTCCATAAACCCAATATGTAATAGACAAGACCTACTCCTTGCTCAGAGAACTGGACTCAACACGCCCTATTCACCGCACAAGAATATATCTGACTAATAATAATCGTAAAACCTATGTATTGATATCTCTCTGTTAGTGTGTCAAGTGGGTGTAAAGCGGCATAAACACAGCAGTGAAAAGCAGCTAAACCCCATTATAAAAATAAATTACTTTGAAACACCCATGAAACAAAGACAGTGAAAGAGAGAGAAATTCTTACACAATGCGTTCAGGGGCTGTGATGCAACCTGGATTGACCATATCTAGAGGCACAGCTGGATGAGACATAAGGGTAGACATTCTTGGGGCTGAGAGGTTTGGTGAGGTTGGGTGAGCAAACGCAGACCCTTTAAAGTAATACTGCGTGGTACACATCGCATGGGTCCCAAATCTCCAGGTTCAAGGGCATCTTCCTACATCAAAAACATGCATGAGAAACCCAGAAGATGGTACACCGTGTGATGGGGAAAGGTTTCTAAAACGCACCTCATTTCTCATCTCCTTGTGCCCGGGTTCGCCATTCCAGCCTCTTTACTAGCAAGCTCCCTACTTGGAGCATCAGCACCTTTAACCTCCTGTTCCATACAGGTTGCAATTTGTCCTGAGGATAAACGGGAAGACGTGGAACCAACGAGAGACTAGCTCTTGGTGTTGGGACAGGCACAGGTCACTCTATTTTCCCATCAGAAAGAAGAATTAACCACAGGCTCAGCCTGCACCCCGGAACCAGAACAGGGCCTGAAGCCATTCTGCGATTTTGCGGCCAGCTCCCATAAAAACGAGTTGTAAAATGGAGGTTCAGGGCACTGCAATTCACAAACCTGCAGAGTTATTAATGATAACTCTCGTCCACAAATATATTGAGGGAAGGCAAAGAAGAGGATTTGAAATCAAGGCAGAATTGCAGGAAACAGATTTCAGGAGGTAGATTCGAATCGCCTTTAAAGCACATGAAAAGCGGCAAAACGTTGACAATGATGCCCTTGGCCAAAAAGGGCGTATGCGTTTTTTCCTGAATATATTCAGGAAAAAACGCATACGCCCTTTTTGGCCAACCAAGCAACCTGGAAAGGCAAATCAGCGCTACAAAGAAGTCTCGCTTCCCATCGGTCAAAAGGGCCATGCTGAAAAAAGTGTCAAAACCAGAAATGCAGGACAGGCCATGGAGAAATGGGAGCCTTGCTACACTGATGGGCGGGATGTAAATTGCCAAGAGCCACTCTGGAGAAGTGTCCGGTGAGTCCTGAAACATCTGAAAAACACAGCTTAGAGAGCATAGGGCACTTCCACTCATGGGGGTATAAATTGGGAAAATTAAAAATCAGCAAGACACAAGCACCCCAAAGTTTAGGGCTGCTCTGTTGACCAGGACCTCCACTTCATTCCACCTGAAATATCCCAGGAAAGAGAAAAATGGATAAAGAAGTTGTGGTCCTTATGTACAATGGAATATCACTCAGCCAGGAAATCAATGTCGTAAGGTTAGTAGCAGCATGATGAGTGGATTTAGGTACGACGATTCTAAGTGAAATAAGTCACACAGAAAAGGACACTTCTCATAAGGTATCACTGATAGAGGGAATGTAAAAACCGTTACACTTGAACTGAATTACAAAACAGAACAGAGTCACACATGCAGAAAACACACTATGGCTGCTTAACGGGAAAGGTGAGGTGGGGTGATACATAAAACAAGGGTATCAAATTAGCTCAGATACCATTCCATAAACCCAATATGTAATAGACAAGACCTACTCCTTGCTCAGAGAACTGGACTCAACACGCCCTATTCACCGCACAAGAATATATCTGACTAATAATAATCGTAAAACCTATGTATTGATATCTCTCTGTTAGTGTGTCAAGTGGGTGTAAAGCGGCATAAACACAGCAGTGAAAAGCAGCTAAACCCCATTATAAAAATAAATTACTTTGAAACACCCATGAAACAAAGACAGTGAAAGAGAGAGAAATTCTTACACAATGCGTTCAGGGGCTGTGATGCAACCTGGATTGACCATATCTAGACGCACAGCTGGATGAGACATAAGGGTGGACACTCTTGGGGCTGAGAGGTTTGGTGAGGTTGGGTGAGCAAACGAAGACCCTTTAAAGTAATACTGCGTGGTACCCATCGCATGGGTCCCAAATCTCCAGGTTCAAGGGCATCTTCCTACATCAAAAACATGCATGAGAAACCCAGAAGATGGTACACCGTGTGATGGGGAAAGGTTTCTAAAACGCACCTCATTTCTCATCTCCTTGTGCCCGGGTTCGCCATTCCAGCCGCTTTACTAGCAAGCTCCCTACTTGGAGCATCAGCACCTTTAACCTCCTGTTCCGTACAGGTTGCAATTTGTCCTGAGGATAAACGGGAAGACGTGGAACCAACGAGAGACTAGCTCTTGGTGTTGGGACAGGCACAGGTCACTCTATTTTCCCATCAGAAAGAAGAATTAACCACAGGCTCAGCCTGACCCCCGGAACCAGAACAGGGCCTGAAGCCATTCTGCGATTTTGCGGCCAGCTCCCATAAAAACGAGTTGTAAAATGGAGGTTCAGGGCACTGCAATTCACAAACCTGCAGAGTTATAAATGATAACTCTCGTCCACAAATATATTGAGGGGAGGCAAAGAAGAGGATTTGAAATCAAGGCAGAATTGCAGGAAACAGATTTCAGGAGGTAGATACGAATCGCCTTTAAAGCACATGAAAAGCGGCAAAACGTTGACAATGATGCCCTTGGCCAAAAAGGGCGTATGCGTTTTTTCCTGAATATATTCAGGAAAAAACCCATACGCCCTTTTTGGCCAACCAAGCAACCTGGAAAGGCAAATCAGCGCTACAAAGAAGTCTCGCTTCCCATCGGTCAAAAGGGCCATGCTGAAAAAAGTGTCAAAAGCAGAAATGCAGGACAGGCCATGGAGAAATGGGAGCCTTGCTACACTGATGGGCGGGATGTAAATTGCCAAGAGCCACTCTGGAGAAGTGTCCGGTGAGTCCTGAAACATCTGAAAAACACAGCTTAGAGAGCATAGGGCACTTCCACTCATGGGGGTATAAATTGGGAAAATTAAAAATCAGCAAGACACAAGCACCCCAAAGTTTAGGGCTGCTCTGTTGACCAGGACCTCCACTTCATTCCACCTGAAATATCCCAGGAAAGAGAAAAATGGATAAAGAAGTTGTGGTCCTTATGTACAATGGAATATCACTCAGCCAGGAAATCAATGTCGTAAGGTTAGTAGCAGCATGATGAGTGGATTTAGGTACGACGATTCTAAGTGAAATAAGTCACACAGAAAAGGACACTTCTCATAAGGTATCACTGATAGAGGGAATGTAAAAACCGTTACACTTGAACTGAATTACAAAACAGAACAGAGTCACACATGCAGAAAACACACTATGGCTGCTTAACGGGAAAGGTGAGGTGGGGTGATACATAAAACAAGGGTATCAAATTAGCTCAGATACCATTCCATAAACCCAATATGTAATAGACAAGACCTACTCCTTGCTCAGAGAACTGGACTCAACACGCCCTATTCACCGCACAAGAATATATCTGACTAATAATAATCGTAAAACCTATGTATTGATATCTCTCTGTTAGTGTGTCAAGTGGGTGTAAAGCGGCATAAACACAGCAGTGAAAAGCAGCTAAACCCCACTATAAAAATAAATTACTTTGAAACACCCATGAAACAAAGACAGTGAAAGAGAGAGAAATTCTTACACAATGCGTTCAGGGGCTGTGATGCAACCTGGATTGACCATATCTAGACGCACAGCTGGATGAGACATAAGGGTGGACACTCTTGGGGCTGAGAGGTTTGGTGAGGTTGGGTGAGCAAACGCAGACCCTTTAAAGTAATACTGCGTGGTACCCATCGCATGGGTCCCAAATCTCCAGGTTCAAGGGCATCTTCCTACATCAAAAACATGCATGAGAAACCCAGAAGATGGTACACCGTGTGATGGGGAAAGGTTTCTAAAACGCACCTCATTTCTCATCTCCTTGTGCCCGGGTTCGCCATTCCAGCCGCTTTACTAGCAAGCTCCCTACTTGGGGCATCAGCACCTTTAACCTCCTGTTCCGTACAGGTTGCAATTTGTCCTGAGGATAAACGGGAAGACGTGGAACCAACGAGAGACTAGCTCTTGGTGTTGGGACAGGCACAGGTCACTCTATTTTCCCATCAGAAAGAAGAATTAACCACAGGCTCAGCCTGACCCCCGGAACCAGAACAGGGCCTGAAGCCATTCTGCGATTTTGCGGCCAGCTCCCATAAAAACGAGTTGTAAAATGGAGGTTCAGGGCACTGCAATTCACAAACCTGCAGAGTTATAAATGATAACTCTCGTCCACAAATATATTGAGGGGAGGCAAAGAAGAGGATTTGAAATCAAGGCAGAATTGCAGGAAACAGATTTCAGGAGGTAGATACGAATCGCCTTTAAAGCACATGAAAAGCGGCAAAACGTTGACAATGATGCCCTTGGCCAAAAAGGGCGTATGCGTTTTTTCCTGAATATATTCAGGAAAAAACGCATACGCCCTTTTTGGCCAACCAAGCAACCTGGAAAGGCAAATCAGCGCTACAAAGAAGTCTCGCTTCCCATCGGTCAAAAGGGCCATGCTGAAAAAAGTGTCAAAACCAGAAATGCAGGACAGGCCATGCAGAAATGGGAGCCTTGCTACACTGATGGGCGGGATGTAAATTGCCAAGAGCCACTCTGGAGAAGTGTCCGGTGAGTCCTGAAACATCTGAAAAACACAGCTTAGAGAGCATAGGGCACTTCCACTCATGGGGGTATAAATTGGGAAAATTAAAAATCAGCAAGACACAAGCACCCCAAAGTTTAGGGCTGCTCTGTTGACCAGGACCTCCACTTCATTCCACCTGAAATATCCCAGGAAAGAGAAAAATGGATAAAGAAGTTGTGGTCCTTATGTACAATGGAATATCACTCAGCCAGGAAATCAATGTCGTAAGGTTAGTAGCAGCATGATGAGTGGATTTAGGTACGACGATTCTAAGTGAAATAAGTCACACAGAAAAGGACACTTCTCATAAGGTATCACTGATAGAGGGAATGTAAAAACCGTTACACTTGAACTGAATTACAAAACAGAACAGAGTCACACATGCAGAAAACACACTATGGCTGCTTAACGGGAAAGGTGAGGTGGGGTGATACATAAAACAAGGGTATCAAATTAGCTCAGATACCATTCCATAAACCCAATATGTAATAGACAAGACCTACTCCTTGCTCAGAGAACTGGACTCAACACGCCCTATTCACCGCACAAGAATATATCTGACTAATAATAATCGTAAAACCTATGTATTGATATCTCTCTGTTAGTGTGTCAAGTGGGTGTAAAGCGGCATAAACACAGCAGTGAAAAGCAGCTAAACCCCATTATAAAAATAAATTACTTTGAAACACCCATGAAACAAAGACAGTGAAAGAGAGAGAAATTCTTACACAATGCGTTCAGGGGCTGTGATGCAACCTGGATTGACCATATCTAGACGCACAGCTGGATGAGACATAAGGGTGGACACTCTTGGGGCTGAGAGGTTTGGTGAGGTTGGGTGAGCAAACGCAGACCCTTTAAAGTAATACTGCGTGGTACCCATCGCATGGGTCCCAAATCTCCAGGTTCAAGGGCATCTTCCTACATCAAAAACATGCATGAGAAATCCAGAACATGTTACACCATGTGATGGGGAAAGGTTTCTAAAACGCACCTCATTTCTCATCTCCTTGTGCCCGGGTTCGCCATTCCAGCCGCTTTACTAGCAAGCTCCCTACTTGGAGCATCAGCACCTTTAACCTCCTGTTCCGTACAGGTTGCAATTTGTCCTGAGGATAAACGGGAAGACGTGGAACCAACGAGAGACTAGCTCTTGGTGTTGGGACAGGCACAGGTCACTCTATTTTCCCATCAGAAAGAAGAATTAACCACAGGCTCAGCCTGACCCCCGGAACCAGAACAGGGCCTGAAGCCATTCTGCGATTTTGCAGCCAGCTCCCATAAAAACGAGTTGTAAAATGGAGGTTCAGGGCACTGCAATTCACAAACCTGCAGAGTTATAAATGATAACTCTCGTCCACAAATATATTGAGGGGAGGCAAAGAAGAGGATTTGAAATCAAGGCAGAATTGCAGGAAACAGATTTCAGGAGGTAGATACGAATCGCCTTTAAAGCACATGAAAAGCGGCAAAACGTTGACAATGATGCCCTTGGCCAAAAAGGGCGTATGCGTTTTTTCCTGAATATATTCAGGAAAAAACCCATACGCCCTTTTTGGCCAACCAAGCAACCTGGAAAGGCAAATCAGCGCTACAAAGAAGTCTCGCTTCCCATCGGTCAAAAGGGCCATGCTGAAAAAAGTGTCAAAACCAGAAATGCAGGACAGGCCATGGAGAAATGGGAGCCTTGCTACACTGATGGGCGGGATGTAAATTGCCAAGAGCCACTCTGGAGAAGTGTCCGGTGAGTCCTGAAACATCTGAAAAACACAGCTTAGAGAGCATAGGGCACTTCCACTCATGGGGGTATAAATTGGGAAAATTAAAAATCAGCAAGACACAAGCACCCCAAAGTTTAGGGCTGCTCTGTTGACCAGGACCTCCACTTCATTCCACCTGAAATATCCCAGGAAAGAGAAAAATGGATAAAGAAGTTGTGGTCCTTATGTACAATGGAATATCACTCAGCCAGGAAATCAATGTCGTAAGGTTAGTAGCAGCATGATGAGTGGATTTAGGTACGACGATTCTAAGTGAAATAAGTCACACAGAAAAGGACACTTCTCATAAGGTATCACTGATAGAGGGAATGTAAAAACCGTTACACTTGAACTGAATTACAAAACAGAACAGAGTCACACATGCAGAAAACACACTATGGCTGCTTAACGGGAAAGGTGAGGTGGGGTGATACATAAAACAAGGGTATCAAATTAGCTCAGATACCATTCCATAAACCCAATATGTAATAGACAAGACCTACTCCTTGCTCAGAGAACTGGACTCAACACGCCCTATTCACCGCACAAGAATATATCTGACTAATAATAATCGTAAAACCTATGTATTGATATCTCTCTGTTAGTGTGTCAAGTGGGTGTAAAGCGGCATAAACACAGCAGTGAAAAGCAGCTAAACCCCATTATAAAAATAAATTACTTTGAAACACCCATGAAACAAAGACAGTGAAAGAGAGAGAAATTCTTACACAATGCGTTCAGGGGCTGTGATGCAACCTGGATTGACCATATCTAGACGCACAGCTGGATGAGACATAAGGGTGGACACTCTTGGGGCTGAGAGGTTTGGTGAGGTTGGGTGAGCAAACGCAGACCCTTTAAAGTAATACTGCGTGGTACCCATCGCATGGGTCCCAAATCTCCAGGTTCAAGGGCATCTTCCTACATCAAAAACATGCATGAGAAATCCAGAACATGTTACACCATGTGATGGGGAAAGGTTTCTAAAACGCACCTCATTTCTCATCTCCTTGTGCCCGGGTTCGCCATTCCAGCCGCTTTACTAGCAAGCTCCCTACTTGGAGCATCAGCACCTTTAACCTCCTGTTCCGTACAGGTTGCAATTTGTCCTGAGGATAAACGGGAAGACGTGGAACCAACGAGAGACTAGCTCTTGGTGTTGGGACAGGCACAGGTCACTCTATTTTCCCATCAGAAAGAAGAATTAACCACAGGCTCAGCCTGACCCCCGGAACCAGAACAGGGCCTGAAGCCATTCTGCGATTTTGCGGCCAGCTCCCATAAAAACGAGTTGTAAAATGGAGGTTCAGGGCACTGCAATTCACAAACCTGCAGAGTTATAAATGATAACTCTCGTCCACAAATATATTGAGGGGAGGCAAAGAAGAGGATTTGAAATCAAGGCAGAATTGCAGGAAACAGATTTCAGGAGGTAGATACGAATCGCCTTTAAAGCACATGAAAAGCGGCAAAACGTTGACAATGATGCCCTTGGCCAAAAAGGGCGTATGCGTTTTTTCCTGAATATATTCAGGAAAAAACCCATACGCCCTTTTTGGCCAACCAAGCAACCTGGAAAGGCAAATCAGCGCTACAAAGAAGTCTCGCTTCCCATCGGTCAAAAGGGCCATGCTGAAAAAAGTGTCAAAACCAGAAATGCAGGACAGGCCATGGAGAAATGGGAGCCTTGCTACACTGATGGGCGGGATGTAAATTGCCAAGAGCCACTCTGGAGAAGTGTCCGGTGAGTCCTGAAACATCTGAAAAACACAGCTTAGAGAGCATAGGGCACTTCCACTCATGGGGGTATAAATTGGGAAAATTAAAAATCAGCAAGACACAAGCACCCCAAAGTTTAGGGCTGCTCTGTTGACCAGGACCTCCACTTCATTCCACCTGAAATATCCCAGGAAAGAGAAAAATGGATAAAGAAGTTGTGGTCCTTATGTACAATGGAATATCACTCAGCCAGGAAATCAATGTCGTAAGGTTAGTAGCAGCATGATGAGTGGATTTAGGTACGACGATTCTAAGTGAAATAAGTCACACAGAAAAGGACACTTCTCATAAGGTATCACTGATAGAGGGAATGTAAAAACCGTTACACTTGAACTGAATTACAAAACAGAACAGAGTCACACATGCAGAAAACACACTATGGCTGCTTAACGGGAAAGGTGAGGTGGGGTGATACATAAAACAAGGGTATCAAATTAGCTCAGATACCATTCCATAAACCCAATATGTAATAGACAAGACCTACTCCTTGCTCAGAGAACTGGACTCAACACGCCCTATTCACCGCACAAGAATATATCTGACTAATAATAATCGTAAAACCTATGTATTGATATCTCTCTGTTAGTGTGTCAAGTGGGTGTAAAGCGGCATAAACACAGCAGTGAAAAGCAGCTAAACCCCATTATAAAAATAAATTACTTTGAAACACCCATGAAACAAAGACAGTGAAAGAGAGAGAAATTCTTACACAATGCGTTCAGGGGCTGTGATGCAACCTGGATTGACCATATCTAGACGCACAGCTGGATGAGACATAAGGGTGGACACTCTTGGGGCTGAGAGGTTTGGTGAGGTTGGGTGAGCAAACGCAGACCCTTTAAAGTAATACTGCGTGGTACCCATCGCATGGGTCCCAAATCTCCAGGTTCAAGGGCATCTTCCTACATCAAAAACATGCATGAGAAACCCAGAAGATGGTACACCGTGTGATGGGGAAAGGTTTCTAAAACGCACCTAATTTCTCATCTCCTTGTGCCCGGGTTCGCCATTCCAGCCGCTTTACTAGCAAGCTCCCTACTTGGAGCATCAGCACCTTTAACCTCCTGTTCCGTACAGGTTGCAATTTGTCCTGAGGATAAACGGGAAGACGTGGAACCAACGAGAGACTAGCTCTTGGTGTTGGGACAGGCACAGGTCACTCTATTTTCCCATCAGAAAGAAGAATTAACCACAGGCTCAGCCTGACCCCCGGAACCAGAACAGGGCCTGAAGCCATTCTGCGATTTTGCGGCCAGCTCCCATAAAAACGAGTTGTAAAATGGAGGTTCAGGGCACTGCAATTCACAAACCTGCAGAGTTATAAATGATAACTCTCGTCCACAAATATATTGAGGGGAGGCAAAGAAGAGGATTTGAAATCAAGGCAGAATTGCAGGAAACAGATTTCAGGAGGTAGATACGAATCGCCTTTAAAGCACATGAAAAGCGGCAAAACGTTGACAATGATGCCCTTGGCCAAAAAGGGCGTATGCGTTTTTTCCTGAATATATTCAGGAAAAAACCCATACGCCCTTTTTGGCCAACCAAGCAACCTGGAAAGGCAAATCAGCGCTACAAAGAAGTCTCGCTTCCCATCGGTCAAAAGGGCCATGCTGAAAAAAGTGTCAAAAGCAGAAATGCAGGACAGGCCATGGAGAAATGGGAGCCTTGCTACACTGATGGGCGGGATGTAAATTGCCAAGAGCCACTCTGGAGAAGTGTCCGGTGAGTCCTGAAACATCTGAAAAACACAGCTTAGAGAGCATAGGGCACTTCCACTCATGGGGGTATAAATTGGGAAAATTAAAAATCAGCAAGACACAAGCACCCCAAAGTTTAGGGCTGCTCTGTTGACCAGGACCTCCACTTCATTCCACCTTAAATATCCCAGGAAAGAGAAAAATGGATAAAGAAGTTGTGGTCCTTATGTACAATGGAATATCACTCAGCCAGGAAATCAATGTCGTAAGGTTAGTAGCAGCATGATGAGTGGATTTAGGTACGACGATTCTAAGTGAAATAAGTCACACAGAAAAGGACACTTCTCATAAGGTATCACTGATAGAGGGAATGTAAAAACCGTTACACTTGAACTGAATTACAAAACAGAACAGAGTCACACATGCAGAAAACACACTATGGCTGCTTAACGGGAAAGGTGAGGTGGGGTGATACATAAAACAAGGGTATCAAATTAGCTCAGATACCATTCCATAAACCCAATATGTAATAGACAAGACCTACTCCTTGCTCAGAGAACTGGACTCAACACGCCCTATTCACCGCACAAGAATATATCTGACTAATAATAATCGTAAAACCTATGTATTGATATCTCTCTGTTAGTGTGTCAAGTGGGTGTAAAGCGGCATAAACACAGCAGTGAAAAGCAGCTAAACCCCATTATAAAAATAAATTACTTTGAAACACCCATGAAACAAAGACAGTGAAAGAGAGAGAAATTCTTACACAATGCGTTCAGGGGCTGTGATGCAACCTGGATTGACCATATCTAGACGCACAGCTGGATGAGACATAAGGGTGGACACTCTTGGGGCTGAGAGGTTTGGTGAGGTTGGGTGAGCAAACGCAGACCCTTTAAAGTAATACTGCGTGGTACCCATCGCATGGGTCCCAAATCTCCAGGTTCAAGGGCATCTTCCTACATCAAAAACATGCATGAGAAACCCAGAAGATGGTACACCGTGTGATGGGGAAAGGTTTCTAAAACGCACCTCATTTCTCATCTCCTTGTGCCCGGGTTCGCCATTCCAGCCGCTTTACTAGCAAGCTCCCTACTTGGGGCATCAGCACCTTTAACCTCCTGTTCCGTACAGGTTGCAATTTGTCCTGAGGATAAACGGGAAGACGTGGAACCAACGAGAGACTAGCTCTTGGTGTTGGGACAGGCACAGGTCACTCTATTTTCCCATCAGAAAGAAGAATTAACCACAGGCTCAGCCTGACCCCCGGAACCAGAACAGGGCCTGAAGCCATTCTGCGATTTTGCGGCCAGCTCCCATAAAAACGAGTTGTAAAATGGAGGTTCAGGGCACTGCAATTCACAAACCTGCAGAGTTATAAATGATAACTCTCGTCCACAAATATATTGAGGGAAGGCAAAGAAGAGGATTTGAAATCAAGGCAGAATTGCAGGAAACAGATTTCAGGAGGTAGATACGAATCGCCTTTAAAGCACATGAAAAGCGGCAAAACGTTGACAATGATGCCCTTGGCCAAAAAGGGCGTATGCGTTTTTTCCTGAATATATTCAGGAAAAAACGCATACGCCCTTTTTGGCCAACCAAGCAACCTGGAAAGGCAAATCAGCGGTACAAACAAGTCTCGCTTCCCATCGGTCAAAAGGGCCATGCTGAAAAAAGTGTCAAAACCAGAAATGCAGGACAGGCCATGGAGAAATGGGAGCCTTGCTACACTGATGGGCGGGATGTAAATTGCCAAGAGCCACTCTGGAGAAGTGTCCGGTGAGTCCTGAAACATCTGAAAAACACAGCTTAGAGAGCATAGGGCACTTCCACTCATGGGGGTATAAATTGGGAAAATTAAAAATCAGCAAGACACAAGCACCCCAAAGTTTAGGGCTGCTCTGTTGACCAGGACCTCCACTTCATTCCACCTGAAATATCCCAGGAAAGAGAAAAATGGATAAAGAAGTTGTGGTCCTTATGTACAATGGAATATCACTCAGCCAGGAAATCAATGTCGTAAGGTTAGTAGCAGCATGATGAGTGGATTTAGGTACGACGATTCTAAGTGAAATAAGTCACACAGAAAAGGACACTTCTCATAAGGTATCACTGATAGAGGGAATGTAAAAACCGTTACACTTGAACTGAATTACAAAACAGAACAGAGTCACACATGCAGAAAACACACTATGGCTGCTTAACGGGAAAGGTGAGGTGGGGTGATACATAAAACAAGGGTATCAAATTAGCTCAGATACCATTCCATAAACCCAATATGTAATAGACAAGACCTACTCCTTGCTCAGAGAACTGGACTCAACACGCCCTATTCACCGCACAAGAATATATCTGACTAATAATAATCGTAAAACCTATGTATTGATATCTCTCTGTTAGTGTGTCAAGTGGGTGTAAAGCGGCATAAACACAGCAGTGAAAAGCAGCTAAACCCCATTATAAAAATAAATTACTTTGAAACACCCATGAAACAAAGACAGTGAAAGAGAGAGAAATTCTTACACAATGCGTTCAGGGGCTGTGATGCAACGTGGATTGACCATATCTAGACGCACAGCTGGATGAGACATAAGGGTGGACACTCTTGGGGCTGAGAGGTTTGGTGAGGTTGGGTGAGCAAACGCAGACCCTTTAAAGTAATACTGCGTGGTACCCATCGCATGGGTCCCAAATCTCCAGGTTCAAGGGCATCTTCCTACATCAAAAACATGCATGAGAAACCCAGAAGATGGTACACCGTGTGATGGGGAAAGGTTTCTAAAACGCACCTCATTTCTCATCTCCTTGTGCCCGGGTTCGCCATTCCAGCCGCTTTACTAGCAAGCTCCCTACTTGGAGCATCAGCACCTTTAACCTCCTGTTCCGTACAGGTTGCAATTTGTCCTGAGGATAAACGGGAAGACGTGGAACCAACGAGAGACTAGCTCTTGGTGTTGGGACAGGCACAGGTCACTCTATTTTCCCATCAGAAAGAAGAATTAACCACAGGCTCAGCCTGACCCCCGGAACCAGAACAGGGCCTGAAGCCATTCTGCGATTTTGCGGCCAGCTCCCATAAAAACGAGTTGTAAAATGGAGGTTCAGGGCACTGCAATTCACAAACCTGCAGAGTTATAAATGATAACTCTCGTCCACAAATATATTGAGGGAAGGCAAAGAAGAGGATTTGAAATCAAGGCAGAATTGCAGGAAACAGATTTCAGGAGGTAGATACGAATCGCCTTTAAAGCACATGAAAAGCGGCAAAACGTTGACAATGATGCCCTTGGCCAAAAAGGGCGTATGCGTTTTTTCCTGAATATATTCAGGAAAAAACGCATACGCCCTTTTTGGCCAACCAAGCAACCTGGAAAGGCAAATCAGCGCTACAAAGAAGTCTCGCTTCCCATCGGTCAAAAGGGCCATGCTGAAAAAAGTGTCAAAACCAGAAATGCAGGACAGGCCATGGAGAAATGGGAGCCTTGCTACACTGATGGGCGGGATGTAAATTGCCAAGAGCCACTCTGGAGAAGTGTCCGGTGAGTCCTGAAACATCTGAAAAACACAGCTTAGAGAGCATAGGGCACTTCCACTCATGGGGGTATAAATTGGGAAAATTAAAAATCAGCAAGACACAAGCACCCCAAAGTTTAGGGCTGCTCTGTTGACCAGGACCTCCACTTCATTCCACCTGAAATATCCCAGGAAAGAGAAAAATGGATAAAGAAGTTGTGGTCCTTATGTACAATGGAATATCACTCAGCCAGGAAATCAATGTCGTAAGGTTAGTAGCAGCATGATGAGTGGATTTAGGTACGACGATTCTAAGTGAAATAAGTCACACAGAAAAGGACACTTCTCATAAGGTATCACTGATAGAGGGAATGTAAAAACCGTTACACTTGAACTGAATTACAAAACAGAACAGAGTCACACATGCAGAAAACACACTATGGCTGCTTAACGGGAAAGGTGAGGTGGGGTGATACATAAAACAAGGGTATCAAATTAGCTCAGATACCATTCCATAAACCCAATATGTAATAGACAAGACCTACTCCTTGCTCAGAGAACTGGACTCAACACGCCCTATTCACCGCACAAGAATATATCTGACTAATAATAATCGTAAAACCTATGTATTGATATCTCTCTGTTAGTGTGTCAAGTGGGTGTAAAGCGGCATAAACACAGCAGTGAAAAGCAGCTAAACCCCATTATAAAAATAAATTACTTTGAAACACCCATGAAACAAAGACAGTGAAAGAGAGAGAAATTCTTACACAATGCGTTCAGGGGCTGTGATGCAACGTGGATTGACCATATCTAGACGCACAGCTGGATGAGACATAAGGGTGGACACTCTTGGGGCTGAGAGGTTTGGTGAGGTTGGGTGAGCAAACGCAGACCCTTTAAAGTAATACTGCGTGGTACCCATCGCATGGGTCCCAAATCTCCAGGTTCAAGGGCATCTTCCTACATCAAAAACATGCATGAGAAACCCAGAAGATGGTACACCGTGTGATGGGGAAAGGTTTCTAAAACGCACCTCATTTCTCATCTCCTTGTGCCCGGGTTCGCCATTCCAGCCGCTTTACTAGCAAGCTCCCTACTTGGGGCATCAGCACCTTTAACCTCCTGTTCCGTACAGGTTGCAATTTGTCCTGAGGATAAACGGGAAGACGTGGAACCAACGAGAGACTAGCTCTTGGTGTTGGGACAGGCACAGGTCACTCTATTTTCCCATCAGAAAGAAGAATTAACCACAGGCTCAGCCTGACCCCCGGAACCAGAACAGGGCCTGAAGCCATTCTGCGATTTTGCGGCCAGCTCCCATAAAAACGAGTTGTAAAATGGAGGTTCAGGGCACTGCAATTCACAAACCTGCAGAGTTATAAATGATAACTCTCGTCCACAAATATATTGAGGGAAGGCAAAGAAGAGGATTTGAAATCAAGGCAGAATTGCAGGAAACAGATTTCAGGAGGTAGATACGAATCGCCTTTAAAGCACATGAAAAGCGGCAAAACGTTGACAATGATGCCCTTGGCCAAAAAGGGCGTATGCGTTTTTTCCTGAATATATTCAGGAAAAAACGCATACGCCCTTTTTGGCCAACCAAGCAACCTGGAAAGGCAAATCAGCGCTACAAAGAAGTCTCGCTTCCCATCGGTCAAAAGGGCCATGCTGAAAAAAGTGTCAAAAGCAGAAATGCAGGACAGGCCATGGAGAAATGGGAGCCTTGCTACACTGATGGGCGGGATGTAAATTGCCAAGAGCCACTCTGGAGAAGTGTCCGGTGAGTCCTGAAACATCTGAAAAACACAGCTTAGAGAGCATAGGGCACTTCCACTCATGGGGGTATAAATTGGGAAAATTAAAAATCAGCAAGACACAAGCACCCCAAAGTTTAGGGCTGCTCTGTTGACCAGGACCTCCACTTCATTCCACCTGAAATATCCCAGGAAAGAGAAAAATGGATAAAGAAGTTGTGGTCCTTATGTACAATGGAATATCACTCAGCCAGGAAATCAATGTCGTAAGGTTAGTAGCAGCATGATGAGTGGATTTAGGTACGACGATTCTAAGTGAAATAAGTCACACAGAAAAGGACACTTCTCATAAGGTATCACTGATAGAGGGAATGTAAAAACCGTTACACTTGAACTGAATTACAAAACAGAACAGAGTCACACATGCAGAAAACACACTATGGCTGCTTAACGGGAAAGGTGAGGTGGGGTGATACATAAAACAAGGGTATCAAATTAGCTCAGATACCATTCCATAAACCCAATATGTAATAGACAAGACCTACTCCTTGCTCAGAGAACTGGACTCAACACGCCCTATTCACCGCACAAGAATATATCTGACTAATAATAATCGTAAAACCTATGTATTGATATCTCTCTGTTAGTGTGTCAAGTGGGTGTAAAGCGGCATAAACACAGCAGTGAAAAGCAGCTAAACCCCATTATAAAAATAAATTACTTTGAAACACCCATGAAACAAAGACAGTGAAAGAGAGAGAAATTCTTACACAATGCGTTCAGGGGCTGTGATGCAACGTGGATTGACCATATCTAGACGCACAGCTGGATGAGACATAAGGGTGGACACTCTTGGGGCTGAGAGGTTTGGTGAGGTTGGGTGAGCAAACGCAGACCCTTTAAAGTAATACTGCGTGGTACCCATCGCATGGGTCCCAAATCTCCAGGTTCAAGGGCATCTTCCTACATCAAAAACATGCATGAGAAACCCAGAAGATGGTACACCGTGTGATGGGGAAAGGTTTCTAAAACGCACCTCATTTCTCATCTCCTTGTGCCCGGGTTCGCCATTCCAGCCGCTTTACTAGCAAGCTCCCTACTTGGAGCATCAGCACCTTTAACCTCCTGTTCCGTACAGGTTGCAATTTGTCCTGAGGATAAACGGGAAGACGTGGAACCAACGAGAGACTAGCTCTTGGTGTTGGGACAGGCACAGGTCACTCTATTTTCCCATCAGAAAGAAGAATTAACCACAGGCTCAGCCTGACCCCCGGAACCAGAACAGGGCCTGAAGCCATTCTGCGATTTTGCGGCCAGCTCCCATAAAAACGAGTTGTAAAATGGAGGTTCAGGGCACTGCAATTCACAAACCTGCAGAGTTATAAATGATAACTCTCGTCCACAAATATATTGAGGGGAGGCAAAGAAGAGGATTTGAAATCAAGGCAGAATTGCAGGAAACAGATTTCAGGAGGTAGATACGAATCGCCTTTAAAGCACATGAAAAGCGGCAAAACGTTGACAATGATGCCCTTGGCCAAAAAGGGCGTATGCGTTTTTTCCTGAATATATTCAGGAAAAAACGCATACGCCCTTTTTGGCCAACCAAGCAACCTGGAAAGGCAAATCAGCGCTACAAAGAAGTCTCGCTTCCCATCGGTCAAAAGGGCCATGCTGAAAAAAGTGTCAAAACCAGAAATGCAGGACAGGCCATGGAGAAATGGGAGCCTTGCTACACTGATGGGCGGGATGTAAATTGCCAAGAGCCACTCTGGAGAAGTGTCCGGTGAGTCCTGAAACATCTGAAAAACACAGCTTAGAGAGCATAGGGCACTTCCACTCATGGGGGTATAAATTGGGAAAATTAAAAATCAGCAAGACACAAGCACCCCAAAGTTTAGGGCTGCTCTGTTGACCAGGACCTCCACTTCATTCCACCTGAAATATCCCAGGAAAGAGAAAAATGGATAAAGAAGTTGTGGTCCTTATGTACAATGGAATATCACTCAGCCAGGAAATCAATGTCGTAAGGTTAGTAGCAGCATGATGAGTGGATTTAGGTACGACGATTCTAAGTGAAATAAGTCACACAGAAAAGGACACTTCTCATAAGGTATCACTGATAGAGGGAATGTAAAAACCGTTACACTTGAACTGAATTACAAAACAGAACAGAGTCACACATGCAGAAAACACACTATGGCTGCTTAACGGGAAAGGTGAGGTGGGGTGATACATAAAACAAGGGTATCAAATTAGCTCAGATACCATTCCATAAACCCAATATGTAATAGACAAGACCTACTCCTTGCTCAGAGAACTGGACTCAACACGCCCTATTCACCGCACAAGAATATATCTGACTAATAATAATCGTAAAACCTATGTATTGATATCTCTCTGTTAGTGTGTCAAGTGGGTGTAAAGCGGCATAAACACAGCAGTGAAAAGCAGCTAAACCCCATTATAAAAATAAATTACTTTGAAACACCCATGAAACAAAGACAGTGAAAGAGAGAGAAATTCTTACACAATGCGTTCAGGGGCTGTGATGCAACCTGGATTGACCATATCTAGACGCACAGCTGGATGAGACATAAGGGTGGACACTCTTGGGGCTGAGAGGTTTGGTGAGGTTGGGTGAGCAAACGCAGACCCTTTAAAGTAATACTGCGTGGTACCCATCGCATGGGTCCCAAATCTCCAGGTTCAAGGGCATCTTCCTACATCAAAAACATGCATGAGAAACCCAGAAGATGGTACACCGTGTGATGGGGAAAGGTTTCTAAAACGCACCTCATTTCTCATCTCCTTGTGCCCGGGTTCGCCATTCCAGCCGCTTTACTAGCAAGCTCCCTACTTGGGGCATCAGCACCTTTAACCTCCTGTTCCGTACAGGTTGCAATTTGTCCTGAGGATAAACGGGAAGACGTGGAACCAACGAGAGACTAGCTCTTGGTGTTGGGACAGGCACAGGTCACTCTATTTTCCCATCAGAAAGAAGAATTAACCACAGGCTCAGCCTGACCCCCGGAACCAGAACAGGGCCTGAAGCCATTCTGCGATTTTGCGGCCAGCTCCCATAAAAACGAGTTGTAAAATGGAGGTTCAGGGCACTGCAATTCACAAACCTGCAGAGTTATAAATGATAACTCTCGTCCACAAATATATTGAGGGAAGGCAAAGAAGAGGATTTGAAATCAAGGCAGAATTGCAGGAAACAGATTTCAGGAGGTAGATACGAATCGCCTTTAAAGCACATGAAAAGCGGCAAAACGTTGACAATGATGCCCTTGGCCAAAAAGGGCGTATGCGTTTTTTCCTGAATATATTCAGGAAAAAACGCATACGCCCTTTTTGGCCAACCAAGCAACCTGGAAAGGCAAATCAGCGCTACAAAGAAGTCTCGCTTCCCATCGGTCAAAAGGGCCATGCTGAAAAAAGTGTCAAAACCAGAAATGCAGGACAGGCCATGGAGAAATGGGAGCCTTGCTACACTGATGGGCGGGATGTAAATTGCCAAGAGCCACTCTGGAGAAGTGTCCGGTGAGTCCTGAAACATCTGAAAAACACAGCTTAGAGAGCATAGGGCACTTCCACTCATGGGGGTATAAATTGGGAAAATTAAAAATCAGCAAGACACAAGCACCCCAAAGTTTAGGGCTGCTCTGTTGACCAGGACCTCCACTTCATTCCACCTGAAATATCCCAGGAAAGAGAAAAATGGATAAAGAAGTTGTGGTCCTTATGTACAATGGAATATCACTCAGCCAGGAAATCAATGTCGTAAGGTTAGTAGCAGCATGATGAGTGGATTTAGGTACGACGATTCTAAGTGAAATAAGTCACACAGAAAAGGACACTTCTCATAAGGTATCACTGATAGAGGGAATGTAAAAACCGTTACACTTGAACTGAATTACAAAACAGAACAGAGTCACACATGCAGAAAACACACTATGGCTGCTTAACGGGAAAGGTGAGGTGGGGTGATACATAAAACAAGGGTATCAAATTAGCTCAGATACCATTCCATAAACCCAATATGTAATAGACAAGACCTACTCCTTGCTCAGAGAACTGGACTCAACACGCCCTATTCACCGCACAAGAATATATCTGACTAATAATAATCGTAAAACCTATGTATTGATATCTCTCTGTTAGTGTGTCAAGTGGGTGTAAAGCGGCATAAACACAGCAGTGAAAAGCAGCTAAACCCCATTATAAAAATAAATTACTTTGAAACACCCATGAAACAAAGACAGTGAAAGAGAGAGAAATTCTTACACAATGCGTTCAGGGGCTGTGATGCAACGTGGATTGACCATATCTAGACGCACAGCTGGATGAGACATAAGGGTGGACACTCTTGGGGCTGAGAGGTTTGGTGAGGTTGGGTGAGCAAACGCAGACCCTTTAAAGTAATACTGCGTGGTACCCATCGCATGGGTCCCAAATCTCCAGGTTCAAGGGCATCTTCCTACATCAAAAACATGCATGAGAAACCCAGAAGATGGTACACCGTGTGATGGGGAAAGGTTTCTAAAACGCACCTCATTTCTCATCTCCTTGTGCCCGGGTTCGCCATTCCAGCCGCTTTACTAGCAAGCTCCCTACTTGGAGCATCAGCACCTTTAACCTCCTGTTCCGTACAGGTTGCAATTTGTCCTGAGGATAAACGGGAAGACGTGGAACCAACGAGAGACTAGCTCTTGGTGTTGGGACAGGCACAGGTCACTCTATTTTCCCATCAGAAAGAAGAATTAACCACAGGCTCAGCCTGACCCCCGGAACCAGAACAGGGCCTGAAGCCATTCTGCGATTTTGCGGCCAGCTCCCATAAAAACGAGTTGTAAAATGGAGGTTCAGGGCACTGCAATTCACAAACCTGCAGAGTTATAAATGATAACTCTCGTCCACAAATATATTGAGGGGAGGCAAAGAAGAGGATTTGAAATCAAGGCAGAATTGCAGGAAACAGATTTCAGGAGGTAGATACGAATCGCCTTTAAAGCACATGAAAAGCGGCAAAACGTTGACAATGATGCCCTTGGCCAAAAAGGGCGTATGCGTTTTTTCCTGAATATATTCAGGAAAAAACGCATACGCCCTTTTTGGCCAACCAAGCAACCTGGAAAGGCAAATCAGCGCTACAAAGAAGTCTCGCTTCCCATCGGTCAAAAGGGCCATGCTGAAAAAAGTGTCAAAACCAGAAATGCAGGACAGGCCATGGAGAAATGGGAGCCTTGCTACACTGATGGGCGGGATGTAAATTGCCAAGAGCCACTCTGGAGAAGTGTCCGGTGAGTCCTGAAACATCTGAAAAACACAGCTTAGAGAGCATAGGGCACTTCCACTCATGGGGGTATAAATTGGGAAAATTAAAAATCAGCAAGACACAAGCACCCCAAAGTTTAGGGCTGCTCTGTTGACCAGGACCTCCACTTCATTCCACCTGAAATATCCCAGGAAAGAGAAAAATGGATAAAGAAGTTGTGGTCCTTATGTACAATGGAATATCACTCAGCCAGGAAATCAATGTCGTAAGGTTAGTAGCAGCATGATGAGTGGATTTAGGTACGACGATTCTAAGTGAAATAAGTCACACAGAAAAGGACACTTCTCATAAGGTATCACTGATAGAGGGAATGTAAAAACCGTTACACTTGAACTGAATTACAAAACAGAACAGAGTCACACATGCAGAAAACACACTATGGCTGCTTAACGGGAAAGGTGAGGTGGGGTGATACATAAAACAAGGGTATCAAATTAGCTCAGATACCATTCCATAAACCCAATATGTAATAGACAAGACCTACTCCTTGCTCAGAGAACTGGACTCAACACGCCCTATTCACCGCACAAGAATATATCTGACTAATAATAATCGTAAAACCTATGTATTGATATCTCTCTGTTAGTGTGTCAAGTGGGTGTAAAGCGGCATAAACACAGCAGTGAAAAGCAGCTAAACCCCATTATAAAAATAAATTACTTTGAAACACCCATGAAACAAAGACAGTGAAAGAGAGAGAAATTCTTACACAATGCGTTCAGGGGCTGTGATGCAACCTGGATTGACCATATCTAGACGCACAGCTGGATGAGACATAAGGGTGGACACTCTTGGGGCTGAGAGGTTTGGTGAGGTTGGGTGAGCAAACGCAGACCCTTTAAAGTAATACTGCGTGGTACCCATCGCATGGGTCCCAAATCTCCAGGTTCAAGGGCATCTTCCTACATCAAAAACATGCATGAGAAACCCAGAAGATGGTACACCGTGTGATGGGGAAAGGTTTCTAAAACGCACCTCATTTCTCATCTCCTTGTGCCCGGGTTCGCCATTCCAGCCGCTTTACTAGCAAGCTCCCTACTTGGGGCATCAGCACCTTTAACCTCCTGTTCCGTACAGGTTGCAATTTGTCCTGAGGATAAACGGGAAGACGTGGAACCAACGAGAGACTAGCTCTTGGTGTTGGGACAGGCACAGGTCACTCTATTTTCCCATCAGAAAGAAGAATTAACCACAGGCTCAGCCTGACCCCCGGAACCAGAACAGGGCCTGAAGCCATTCTGCGATTTTGCGGCCAGCTCCCATAAAAACGAGTTGTAAAATGGAGGTTCAGGGCACTGCAATTCACAAACCTGCAGAGTTATAAATGATAACTCTCGTCCACAAATATATTGAGGGAAGGCAAAGAAGAGGATTTGAAATCAAGGCAGAATTGCAGGAAACAGATTTCAGGAGGTAGATACGAATCGCCTTTAAAGCACATGAAAAGCGGCAAAACGTTGACAATGATGCCCTTGGCCAAAAAGGGCGTATGCGTTTTTTCCTGAATATATTCAGGAAAAAACGCATACGCCCTTTTTGGCCAACCAAGCAACCTGGAAAGGCAAATCAGCGGTACAAACAAGTCTCGCTTCCCATCGGTCAAAAGGGCCATGCTGAAAAAAGTGTCAAAACCAGAAATGCAGGACAGGCCATGGAGAAATGGGAGCCTTGCTACACTGATGGGCGGGATGTAAATTGCCAAGAGCCACTCTGGAGAAGTGTCCGGTGAGTCCTGAAACATCTGAAAAACACAGCTTAGAGAGCATAGGGCACTTCCACTCATGGGGGTATAAATTGGGAAAATTAAAAATCAGCAAGACACAAGCACCCCAAAGTTTAGGGCTGCTCTGTTGACCAGGACCTCCACTTCATTCCACCTGAAATATCCCAGGAAAGAGAAAAATGGATAAAGAAGTTGTGGTCCTTATGTACAATGGAATATCACTCAGCCAGGAAATCAATGTCGTAAGGTTAGTAGCAGCATGATGAGTGGATTTAGGTACGACGATTCTAAGTGAAATAAGTCACACAGAAAAGGACACTTCTCATAAGGTATCACTGATAGAGGGAATGTAAAAACCGTTACACTTGAACTGAATTACAAAACAGAACAGAGTCACACATGCAGAAAACACACTATGGCTGCTTAACGGGAAAGGTGAGGTGGGGTGATACATAAAACAAGGGTATCAAATTAGCTCAGATACCATTCCATAAACCCAATATGTAATAGACAAGACCTACTCCTTGCTCAGAGAACTGGACTCAACACGCCCTATTCACCGCACAAGAATATATCTGACTAATAATAATCGTAAAACCTATGTATTGATATCTCTCTGTTAGTGTGTCAAGTGGGTGTAAAGCGGCATAAACACAGCAGTGAAAAGCAGCTAAACCCCATTATAAAAATAAATTACTTTGAAACACCCATGAAACAAAGACAGTGAAAGAGAGAGAAATTCTTACACAATGTGTTCAGGGGCTGTGATGCAACCTGGATTGACCATATCTAGACGCACAGCTGGATGAGACATAACGGTGGACACTCTTGGGGCTGAGAGATTTGGTGAGGTTGGGTGAGCAAACACAGACCCTTTAAAGTAATACTGCGTTGTACCCATCGCATGGGTCCCAAATCTCCAGGTTCAAGGGCATCTTCCTACATCAAAAACATGCATGAGAAACCCAGAAGATGGTACACCGTGTGATGGGGAAAGGTTTCTAAAACGCACCTCATTTCTCATCTCCTTGTGCCCGGGTTCGCCATTCCAGCCGCTTTACTAGCAAGCTCCCTACTTGGGGCATCAGCACCTTTAACCTCCTGTTCCGTACAGGTTGCAATTTGTCCTGAGGATAAATGGGAAGACGTGGAACCAACGAGAGAATAGCTCTTGGTGTTGGGACAGGCACAGGTCACTCTATTTTCCCATCAGAAAGAAGAATTAACCACAGGCTCAGCCTGCACCCCGGAACCAGAACAGGGCCTGAAGCCATTCTGCGATTTTGCGGCCAGCTCCCATAAAAACGAGTTGTAAAATGGAGGTTCAGGGCACTGCAATTCACAAACCTGCAGAGTTATAAATGATAACTCTCGTCCACAAATATATTGAGGGAAGGCAAAGAAGAGGATTTGAAATCAAGGCAGAATTGCAGGAAACAGATTTCAGGAGGTAGATACGAATCGCCTTTAAAGCACATGAAAAGCGGCAAAACGTTGACAATGATGCCCTTGGCCAAAAAGGGCGTATGCGTTTTTTCCTGAATATATTCAGGAAAAAACGCATACGCCCTTTTTGGCCAACCAAGCAACCTGGAAAGGCAAATCAGCGGTACAAACAAGTCTCGCTTCCCATCGGTCAAAAGGGCCATGCTGAAAAAAGTGTCAAAACCAGAAATGCAGGACAGGCCATGGAGAAATGGGAGCCTTGCTACACTGATGGGCGGGATGTAAATTGCCAAGAGCCACTCTGGAGAAGTGTCCGGTGAGTCCTGAAACATCTGAAAAACACAGCTTAGAGAGCATAGGGCACTTCCACTCATGGGGGTATAAATTGGGAAAATTAAAAATCAGCAAGACACAAGCACCCCAAAGTTTAGGGCTGCTCTGTTGACCAGGACCTCCACTTCATTCCACCTGAAATATCCCAGGAAAGAGAAAAATGGATAAAGAAGTTGTGGTCCTTATGTACAATGGAATATCACTCAGCCAGGAAATCAATGTCGTAAGGTTAGTAGCAGCATGATGAGTGGATTTAGGTACGACGATTCTAAGTGAAATAAGTCACACAGAAAAGGACACTTCTCATAAGGTATCACTGATAGAGGGAATGTAAAAACCGTTACACTTGAACTGAATTACAAAACAGAACAGAGTCACACATGCAGAAAACACACTATGGCTGCTTAACGGGAAAGGTGAGGTGGGGTGATACATAAAACAAGGGTATCAAATTAGCTCAGATACCGTTCCATAAACCCAATATGTAATAGACAAGACCTACTCCTTGCTCAGAGAACTGGACTCAACACGCCCTATTCACCGCACAAGAATATATCTGACTAATAATAATCGTAAAACCTATGTATTGATATCTCTCTGTTAGTGTGTCAAGTGGGTGTAAAGCGGCATAAACACAGCAGTGAAAAGCAGCTAAACCCCATTATAAAAATAAATTACTTTGAAACACCCATGAAACAAAGACAGTGAAAGAGAGAGAAATTCTTACACAATGCGTTCAGGGGCTGTGATGCAACCTGGATTGACCATATCTAGACGCACAGCTGGATGAGACATAAGGGTGGACACTCTTGGGGCTGAGAGGTTTGGTGAGGTTGGGTGAGCAAACGCAGACCCTTTAAAGTAATACTGCGTGGTACCCATCGCATGGGTCCCAAATCTCCAGGTTCAAGGGCATCTTCCTACATCAAAAACATGCATGAGAAACCCAGAAGATGGTACACCGTGTGATGGGGAAAGGTTTCTAAAACGCACCTCATTTCTCATCTCCTTGTGCCCGGGTTCGCCATTCCAGCCGCTTTACTAGCAAGCTCCCTACTTGGAGCATCAGCACCTTTAACCTCCTGTTCCGTACAGGTTGCAATTTGTCCTGAGGGTAAACGGGAAGACGTGGAACCAACGAGAGACTAGCTCTTGGTGTCGGGACAGGCACAGGTCACTCTATTTTCCCATCAGAAAGAAGAATTAACCACAGGCTCAGCCTGACCCCCGGAACCAGAACAGGGCCTGAAGCCATTCTGCAATTTTGCGGCCAGCTCCCATAAGAACGAGTTGTAAAATGGAGGTTCAGGGCACTGCAATTCACAAACCTGCATAGTTATAAATGATAACTCTCGTCCACAAATATATTGAGGGAAGGCAAAGAAGAGGATTTGAAATCAAGGCAGAATTGCAGGAAACAGATTTCAGGAGGTAGATACGAATCGCCTTTAAAGCACATGAAAAGTGGCAAAACGTTGACAATGATGCCCTTGGCCAAAAAGGGCGTATGCGTTTTTTCCTGAATATATTCAGGAAAAAACGCATACGCCCTTTTTGGCCAACCAAGCAACCCGGAAAGGCAAATCAGCGCTACAAAGAAGTCTCGCTTCCCATCGGTCAAAAGGGCCATGCTGAAAAAAGTGTCAAAACCAGAAATGCAGGACAGGCCATGGAGAAATGGGAGCCTTGCTACACTGATGGGCGGGATGTAAATTGCCAAGAGCCACTCTGGAGAAGTGTCCGGTGAGCCCTGAAACATCTGAAAAACACAGCTTAGAGAGCATAGGGCACTTCCACTCATGGGGGTATAAATTGGGAAAATTAAAAATCAGCAAGACACAAGCACCCCAAAGTTTAGGGCTGCTCTGTTGACCAGGACCTCCACTTCATTCCACCTGAAATATCCCAGGAAAGAGAAAAATGGATAAAGAAGTTGTGGTCCTTATGTACAATGGAATATCACTCAGCCAGGAAATCAATGTCGTAAGGTTAGTAGCAGCATGATGAGTGGATTTAGGTACGACGATTCTAAGTGAAATAAGTCACACAGAAAAGGACACTTCTCATAAGGTATCACTGATAGAGGGAATGTAAAAACCGTTACACTTGAACTGAATTACAAAACAGAACAGAGTCACACATGCAGAAAACACACTATGGCTGCTTAACGGGAAAGGTGAGGTGGGGTGATACATAAAACAAGGGTATCAAATTAGCTCAGATACCATTCCATAAACCCAATATGTAATAGACAAGACCTACTCCTTGCTCAGAGAACTGGACTCAACACGCCCTATTCACCGCACAAGAATATATCTGACTAATAATAATCGTAAAACCTATGTATTGATATCTCTCTGTTAGTGTGTCAAGTGGGTGTAAAGCGGCATAAACACAGCAGTGAAAAGCAGCTAAACCCCATTATAAAAATAAATTACTTTGAAACACCCATGAAACAAAGACAGTGAAAGAGAGAGAAATTCTTACACAATGCGTTCAGGGGCTGTGATGCAACGTGGATTGACCATATCTAGACGCACAGCTGGATGAGACATAAGGGTGGACACTCTTGGGGCTGAGAGGTTTGGTGAGGTTGGGTGAGCAAACGCAGACCCTTTAAAGTAATACTGCGTGGTACCCATCGCATGGGTCCCAAATCTCCAGGTTCAAGGGCATCTTCCTACATCAAAAACATGCATGAGAAATCCAGAACATGTTACACCATGTGATGGGGAAAGGTTTCTAAAACGCACCTCATTTCTCATCTCCTTGTGCCCGGGTTCGCCATTCCAGCCGCTTTACTAGCAAGCTCCCTACTTGGAGCATCAGCACCTTTAACCTCCTGTTCCGTACAGGTTGCAATTTGTCCTGAGGATAAACGGGAAGACGTGGAACCAACGAGAGACTAGCTCTTGGTGTTGGGACAGGCACAGGTCACTCTATTTTCCCATCAGAAAGAAGAATTAACCACAGGCTCAGCCTGACCCCCGGAACCAGAACAGGGCCTGAAGCCATTCTGCGATTTTGCGGCCAGCTCCCATAAAAACGAGTTGTAAAATGGAGGTTCAGGGCACTGCAATTCACAAACCTGCAGAGTTATAAATGATAACTCTCGTCCACAAATATATTGAGGGGAGGCAAAGAAGAGGATTTGAAATCAAGGCAGAATTGCAGGAAACAGATTTCAGGAGGTAGATACGAATCGCCTTTAAAGCACATGAAAAGCGGCAAAACGTTGACAATGATGCCCTTGGCCAAAAAGGGCGTATGCGTTTTTCCCTGAATATATTCAGGAAAAAACCCATACGCCCTTTTTGGCCAACCAAGCAACCTGGAAAGGCAAATCAGCGCTACAAAGAAGTCTCGCTTCCCATCGGTCAAAAGGGCCATGCTGAAAAAAGTGTCAAAACCAGAAATGCAGGACAGGCCATGGAGAAATGGGAGCCTTGCTACACTGATGGGCGGGATGTAAATTGCCAAGAGCCACTCTGGAGAAGTGTCCGGTGAGTCCTGAAACATCTGAAAAACACAGCTTAGAGAGCATAGGGCACTTCCACTCATGGGGGTATAAATTGGGAAAATTAAAAATCAGCAAGACACAAGCACCCCAAAGTTTAGGGCTGCTCTGTTGACCAGGACCTCCACTTCATTCCACCTGAAATATCCCAGGAAAGAGAAAAATGGATAAAGAAGTTGTGGTCCTTATGTACAATGGAATATCACTCAGCCAGGAAATCAATGTCGTAAGGTTAGTAGCAGCATGATGAGTGGATTTAGGTACGACGATTCTAAGTGAAATAAGTCACACAGAAAAGGACACTTCTCATAAGGTATCACTGATAGAGGGAATGTAAAAACCGTTACACTTGAACTGAATTACAAAACAGAACAGAGTCACACATGCAGAAAACACACTATGGCTGCTTAACGGGAAAGGTGAGGTGGGGTGATACATAAAACAAGGGTATCAAATTAGCTCAGATACCATTCCATAAACCCAATATGTAATAGACAAGACCTACTCCTTGCTCAGAGAACTGGACTCAACACGCCCTATTCACCGCACAAGAATATATCTGACTAATAATAATCGTAAAACCTATGTATTGATATCTCTCTGTTAGTGTGTCAAGTGGGTGTAAAGCGGCATAAACACAGCAGTGAAAAGCAGCTAAACCCCATTATAAAAATAAATTACTTTGAAACACCCATGAAACAAAGACAGTGAAAGAGAGAGAAATTCTTACACAATGCGTTCAGGGGCTGTGATGCAACCTGGATTGACCATATCTAGACGCACAGCTGGATGAGACATAAGGGTGGACACTCTTGGGGCTGAGAGGTTTGGTGAGGTTGGGTGAGCAAACGCAGACCCTTTAAAGTAATACTGCGTGGTACCCATCGCATGGGTCCCAAATCTCCAGGTTCAAGGGCATCTTCCTACATCAAAAACATGCATGAGAAACCCAGAAGATGGTACACCGTGTGATGGGGAAAGGTTTCTAAAACGCACCTCATTTCTCATCTCCTTGTGCCCGGGTTCGCCATTCCAGCCGCTTTACTAGCAAGCTCCCTACTTGGGGCATCAGCACCTTTAACCTCCTGTTCCGTACAGGTTGCAATTTGTCCTGAGGATAAACGGGAAGACGTGGAACCAACGAGAGACTAGCTCTTGGTGTTGGGACAGGCACAGGTCACTCTATTTTCCCATCAGAAAGAAGAATTAACCACAGGCTCAGCCTGACCCCCGGAACCAGAACAGGGCCTGAAGCCATTCTGCGATTTTGCGGCCAGCTCCCATAAAAACGAGTTGTAAAATGGAGGTTCAGGGCACTGCAATTCACAAACCTGCAGAGTTATAAATGATAACTCTCGTCCACAAATATATTGAGGGAAGGCAAAGAAGAGGATTTGAAATCAAGGCAGAATTGCAGGAAACAGATTTCAGGAGGTAGATACGAATCGCCTTTAAAGCACATGAAAAGCGGCAAAACGTTGACAATGATGCCCTTGGCCAAAAAGGGCGTATGCGTTTTTTCCTGAATATATTCAGGAAAAAACGCATACGCCCTTTTTGGCCAACCAAGCAACCTGGAAAGGCAAATCAGCGGTACAAACAAGTCTCGCTTCCCATCGGTCAAAAGGGCCATGCTGAAAAAAGTGTCAAAACCAGAAATGCAGGACAGGCCATGGAGAAATGGGAGCCTTGCTACACTGATGGGCGGGATGTAAATTGCCAAGAGCCACTCTGGAGAAGTGTCCGGTGAGTCCTGAAACATCTGAAAAACACAGCTTAGAGAGCATAGGGCACTTCCACTCATGGGGGTATAAATTGGGAAAATTAAAAATCAGCAAGACACAAGCACCCCAAAGTTTAGGGCTGCTCTGTTGACCAGGACCTCCACTTCATTCCACCTGAAATATCCCAGGAAAGAGAAAAATGGATAAAGAAGTTGTGGTCCTTATGTACAATGGAATATCACTCAGCCAGGAAATCAATGTCGTAAGGTTAGTAGCAGCATGATGAGTGGATTTAGGTACGACGATTCTAAGTGAAATAAGTCACACAGAAAAGGACACTTCTCATAAGGTATCACTGATAGAGGGAATGTAAAAACCGTTACACTTGAACTGAATTACAAAACAGAACAGAGTCACACATGCAGAAAACACACTATGGCTGCTTAACGGGAAAGGTGAGGTGGGGTGATACATAAAACAAGGGTATCAAATTAGCTCAGATACCATTCCATAAACCCAATATGTAATAGACAAGACCTACTCCTTGCTCAGAGAACTGGACTCAACACGCCCTATTCACCGCACAAGAATATATCTGACTAATAATAATCGTAAAACCTATGTATTGATATCTCTCTGTTAGTGTGTCAAGTGGGTGTAAAGCGGCATAAACACAGCAGTGAAAAGCAGCTAAACCCCATTATAAAAATAAATTACTTTGAAACACCCATGAAACAAAGACAGTGAAAGAGAGAGAAATTCTTACACAATGTGTTCAGGGGCTGTGATGCAACCTGGATTGACCATATCTAGACGCACAGCTGGATGAGACATAACGGTGGACACTCTTGGGGCTGAGAGATTTGGTGAGGTTGGGTGAGCAAACACAGACCCTTTAAAGTAATACTGCGTTGTACCCATCGCATGGGTCCCAAATCTCCAGGTTCAAGGGCATCTTCCTACATCAAAAACATGCATGAGAAACCCAGAAGATGGTACACCGTGTGATGGGGAAAGGTTTCTAAAACGCACCTCATTTCTCATCTCCTTGTGCCCGGGTTCGCCATTCCAGCCGCTTTACTAGCAAGCTCCCTACTTGGGGCATCAGCACCTTTAACCTCCTGTTCCGTACAGGTTGCAATTTGTCCTGAGGATAAATGGGAAGACGTGGAACCAACGAGAGAATAGCTCTTGGTGTTGGGACAGGCACAGGTCACTCTATTTTCCCATCAGAAAGAAGAATTAACCACAGGCTCAGCCTGCACCCCGGAACCAGAACAGGGCCTGAAGCCATTCTGCGATTTTGCGGCCAGCTCCCATAAAAACGAGTTGTAAAATGGAGGTTCAGGGCACTGCAATTCACAAACCTGCAGAGTTATAAATGATAACTCTCGTCCACAAATATATTGAGGGAAGGCAAAGAAGAGGATTTGAAATCAAGGCAGAATTGCAGGAAACAGATTTCAGGAGGTAGATACGAATCGCCTTTAAAGCACATGAAAAGCGGCAAAACGTTGACAATGATGCCCTTGGCCAAAAAGGGCGTATGCGTTTTTTCCTGAATATATTCAGGAAAAAACGCATACGCCCTTTTTGGCCAACCAAGCAACCTGGAAAGGCAAATCAGCGGTACAAACAAGTCTCGCTTCCCATCGGTCAAAAGGGCCATGCTGAAAAAAGTGTCAAAACCAGAAATGCAGGACAGGCCATGGAGAAATGGGAGCCTTGCTACACTGATGGGCGGGATGTAAATTGCCAAGAGCCACTCTGGAGAAGTGTCCGGTGAGTCCTGAAACATCTGAAAAACACAGCTTAGAGAGCATAGGGCACTTCCACTCATGGGGGTATAAATTGGGAAAATTAAAAATCAGCAAGACACAAGCACCCCAAAGTTTAGGGCTGCTCTGTTGACCAGGACCTCCACTTCATTCCACCTGAAATATCCCAGGAAAGAGAAAAATGGATAAAGAAGTTGTGGTCCTTATGTACAATGGAATATCACTCAGCCAGGAAATCAATGTCGTAAGGTTAGTAGCAGCATGATGAGTGGATTTAGGTACGACGATTCTAAGTGAAATAAGTCACACAGAAAAGGACACTTCTCATAAGGTATCACTGATAGAGGGAATGTAAAAACCGTTACACTTGAACTGAATTACAAAACAGAACAGAGTCACACATGCAGAAAACACACTATGGCTGCTTAACGGGAAAGGTGAGGTGGGGTGATACATAAAACAAGGGTATCAAATTAGCTCAGATACCGTTCCATAAACCCAATATGTAATAGACAAGACCTACTCCTTGCTCAGAGAACTGGACTCAACACGCCCTATTCACCGCACAAGAATATATCTGACTAATAATAATCGTAAAACCTATGTATTGATATCTCTCTGTTAGTGTGTCAAGTGGGTGTAAAGCGGCATAAACACAGCAGTGAAAAGCAGCTAAACCCCATTATAAAAATAAATTACTTTGAAACACCCATGAAACAAAGACAGTGAAAGAGAGAGAAATTCTTACACAATGCGTTCAGGGGCTGTGATGCAACCTGGATTGACCATATCTAGACGCACAGCTGGATGAGACATAAGGGTGGACACTCTTGGGGCTGAGAGGTTTGGTGAGGTTGGGTGAGCAAACGCAGACCCTTTAAAGTAATACTGCGTGGTACCCATCGCATGGGTCCCAAATCTCCAGGTTCAAGGGCATCTTCCTACATCAAAAACATGCATGAGAAACCCAGAAGATGGTACACCGTGTGATGGGGAAAGGTTTCTAAAACGCACCTCATTTCTCATCTCCTTGTGCCCGGGTTCGCCATTCCAGCCGCTTTACTAGCAAGCTCCCTACTTGGAGCATCAGCACCTTTAACCTCCTGTTCCGTACAGGTTGCAATTTGTCCTGAGGGTAAACGGGAAGACGTGGAACCAACGAGAGACTAGCTCTTGGTGTCGGGACAGGCACAGGTCACTCTATTTTCCCATCAGAAAGAAGAATTAACCACAGGCTCAGCCTGACCCCCGGAACCAGAACAGGGCCTGAAGCCATTCTGCAATTTTGCGGCCAGCTCCCATAAGAACGAGTTGTAAAATGGAGGTTCAGGGCACTGCAATTCACAAACCTGCATAGTTATAAATGATAACTCTCGTCCACAAATATATTGAGGGAAGGCAAAGAAGAGGATTTGAAATCAAGGCAGAATTGCAGGAAACAGATTTCAGGAGGTAGATACGAATCGCCTTTAAAGCACATGAAAAGTGGCAAAACGTTGACAATGATGCCCTTGGCCAAAAAGGGCGTATGCGTTTTTTCCTGAATATATTCAGGAAAAAACGCATACGCCCTTTTTGGCCAACCAAGCAACCCGGAAAGGCAAATCAGCGCTACAAAGAAGTCTCGCTTCCCATCGGTCAAAAGGGCCATGCTGAAAAAAGTGTCAAAACCAGAAATGCAGGACAGGCCATGGAGAAATGGGAGCCTTGCTACACTGATGGGCGGGATGTAAATTGCCAAGAGCCACTCTGGAGAAGTGTCCGGTGAGCCCTGAAACATCTGAAAAACACAGCTTAGAGAGCATAGGGCACTTCCACTCATGGGGGTATAAATTGGGAAAATTAAAAATCAGCAAGACACAAGCACCCCAAAGTTTAGGGCTGCTCTGTTGACCAGGACCTCCACTTCATTCCACCTGAAATATCCCAGGAAAGAGAAAAATGGATAAAGAAGTTGTGGTCCTTATGTACAATGGAATATCACTCAGCCAGGAAATCAATGTCGTAAGGTTAGTAGCAGCATGATGAGTGGATTTAGGTACGACGATTCTAAGTGAAATAAGTCACACAGAAAAGGACACTTCTCATAAGGTATCACTGATAGAGGGAATGTAAAAACCGTTACACTTGAACTGAATTACAAAACAGAACAGAGTCACACATGCAGAAAACACACTATGGCTGCTTAACGGGAAAGGTGAGGTGGGGTGATACATAAAACAAGGGTATCAAATTAGCTCAGATACCATTCCATAAACCCAATATGTAATAGACAAGACCTACTCCTTGCTCAGAGAACTGGACTCAACACGCCCTATTCACCGCACAAGAATATATCTGACTAATAATAATCGTAAAACCTATGTATTGATATCTCTCTGTTAGTGTGTCAAGTGGGTGTAAAGCGGCATAAACACAGCAGTGAAAAGCAGCTAAACCCCATTATAAAAATAAATTACTTTGAAACACCCATGAAACAAAGACAGTGAAAGAGAGAGAAATTCTTACACAATGCGTTCAGGGGCTGTGATGCAACGTGGATTGACCATATCTAGACGCACAGCTGGATGAGACATAAGGGTGGACACTCTTGGGGCTGAGAGGTTTGGTGAGGTTGGGTGAGCAAACGCAGACCCTTTAAAGTAATACTGCGTGGTACCCATCGCATGGGTCCCAAATCTCCAGGTTCAAGGGCATCTTCCTACATCAAAAACATGCATGAGAAATCCAGAACATGTTACACCATGTGATGGGGAAAGGTTTCTAAAACGCACCTCATTTCTCATCTCCTTGTGCCCGGGTTCGCCATTCCAGCCGCTTTACTAGCAAGCTCCCTACTTGGAGCATCAGCACCTTTAACCTCCTGTTCCGTACAGGTTGCAATTTGTCCTGAGGATAAACGGGAAGACGTGGAACCAACGAGAGACTAGCTCTTGGTGTTGGGACAGGCACAGGTCACTCTATTTTCCCATCAGAAAGAAGAATTAACCACAGGCTCAGCCTGACCCCCGGAACCAGAACAGGGCCTGAAGCCATTCTGCGATTTTGCGGCCAGCTCCCATAAAAACGAGTTGTAAAATGGAGGTTCAGGGCACTGCAATTCACAAACCTGCAGAGTTATAAATGATAACTCTCGTCCACAAATATATTGAGGGGAGGCAAAGAAGAGGATTTGAAATCAAGGCAGAATTGCAGGAAACAGATTTCAGGAGGTAGATACGAATCGCCTTTAAAGCACATGAAAAGCGGCAAAACGTTGACAATGATGCCCTTGGCCAAAAAGGGCGTATGCGTTTTTCCCTGAATATATTCAGGAAAAAACCCATACGCCCTTTTTGGCCAACCAAGCAACCTGGAAAGGCAAATCAGCGCTACAAAGAAGTCTCGCTTCCCATCGGTCAAAAGGGCCATGCTGAAAAAAGTGTCAAAACCAGAAATGCAGGACAGGCCATGGAGAAATGGGAGCCTTGCTACACTGATGGGCGGGATGTAAATTGCCAAGAGCCACTCTGGAGAAGTGTCCGGTGAGTCCTGAAACATCTGAAAAACACAGCTTAGAGAGCATAGGGCACTTCCACTCATGGGGGTATAAATTGGGAAAATTAAAAATCAGCAAGACACAAGCACCCCAAAGTTTAGGGCTGCTCTGTTGACCAGGACCTCCACTTCATTCCACCTGAAATATCCCAGGAAAGAGAAAAATGGATAAAGAAGTTGTGGTCCTTATGTACAATGGAATATCACTCAGCCAGGAAATCAATGTCGTAAGGTTAGTAGCAGCATGATGAGTGGATTTAGGTACGACGATTCTAAGTGAAATAAGTCACACAGAAAAGGACACTTCTCATAAGGTATCACTGATAGAGGGAATGTAAAAACCGTTACACTTGAACTGAATTACAAAACAGAACAGAGTCACACATGCAGAAAACACACTATGGCTGCTTAACGGGAAAGGTGAGGTGGGGTGATACATAAAACAAGGGTATCAAATTAGCTCAGATACCATTCCATAAACCCAATATGTAATAGACAAGACCTACTCCTTGCTCAGAGAACTGGACTCAACACGCCCTATTCACCGCACAAGAATATATCTGACTAATAATAATCGTAAAACCTATGTATTGATATCTCTCTGTTAGTGTGTCAAGTGGGTGTAAAGCGGCATAAACACAGCAGTGAAAAGCAGCTAAACCCCATTATAAAAATAAATTACTTTGAAACACCCATGAAACAAAGACAGTGAAAGAGAGAGAAATTCTTACACAATGCGTTCAGGGGCTGTGATGCAACCTGGATTGACCATATCTAGACGCACAGCTGGATGAGACATAAGGGTGGACACTCTTGGGGCTGAGAGGTTTGGTGAGGTTGGGTGAGCAAACGCAGACCCTTTAAAGTAATACTGCGTGGTACCCATCGCATGGGTCCCAAATCTCCAGGTTCAAGGGCATCTTCCTACATCAAAAACATGCATGAGAAACCCAGAAGATGGTACACCGTGTGATGGGGAAAGGTTTCTAAAACGCACCTCATTTCTCATCTCCTTGTGCCCGGGTTCGCCATTCCAGCCGCTTTACTAGCAAGCTCCCTACTTGGAGCATCAGCACCTTTAACCTCCTGTTCCGTACAGGTTGCAATTTGTCCTGAGGATAAACGGGAAGACGTGGAACCAACGAGAGACTAGCTCTTGGTGTTGGGACAGGCACAGGTCACTCTATTTTCCCATCAGAAAGAAGAATTAACCACAGGCTCAGCCTGACCCCCGGAACCAGAACAGGGCCTGAAGCCATTCTGCGATTTTGCGGCCAGCTCCCATAAAAACGAGTTGTAAAATGGAGGTTCAGGGCACTGCAATTCACAAACCTGCAGAGTTATAAATGATAACTCTCGTCCACAAATATATTGAGGGGAGGCAAAGAAGAGGATTTGAAATCAAGGCAGAATTGCAGGAAACAGATTTCAGGAGGTAGATACGAATCGCCTTTAAAGCACATGAAAAGCGGCAAAACGTTGACAATGATGCCCTTGGCCAAAAAGGGCGTATGCGTTTTTTCCTGAATATATTCAGGAAAAAACCCATACGCCCTTTTTGGCCAACCAAGCAACCTGGAAAGGCAAATCAGCGCTACAAAGAAGTCTCGCTTCCCATCGGTCAAAAGGGCCATGCTGAAAAAAGTGTCAAAAGCAGAAATGCAGGACAGGCCATGGAGAAATGGGAGCCTTGCTACACTGATGGGCGGGATGTAAATTGCCAAGAGCCACTCTGGAGAAGTGTCCGGTGAGTCCTGAAACATCTGAAAAACACAGCTTAGAGAGCATAGGGCACTTCCACTCATGGGGGTATAAATTGGGAAAATTAAAAATCAGCAAGACACAAGCACCCCAAAGTTTAGGGCTGCTCTGTTGACCAGGACCTCCACTTCATTCCACCTTAAATATCCCAGGAAAGAGAAAAATGGATAAAGAAGTTGTGGTCCTTATGTACAATGGAATATCACTCAGCCAGGAAATCAATGTCGTAAGGTTAGTAGCAGCATGATGAGTGGATTTAGGTACGACGATTCTAAGTGAAATAAGTCACACAGAAAAGGACACTTCTCATAAGGTATCACTGATAGAGGGAATGTAAAAACCGTTACACTTGAACTGAATTACAAAACAGAACAGAGTCACACATGCAGAAAACACACTATGGCTGCTTAACGGGAAAGGTGAGGTGGGGTGATACATAAAACAAGGGTATCAAATTAGCTCAGATACCATTCCATAAACCCAATATGTAATAGACAAGACCTACTCCTTGCTCAGAGAACTGGACTCAACACGCCCTATTCACCGCACAAGAATATATCTGACTAATAATAATCGTAAAACCTATGTATTGATATCTCTCTGTTAGTGTGTCAAGTGGGTGTAAAGCGGCATAAACACAGCAGTGAAAAGCAGGTAAACCCCATTATAAAAATAAATTACTTTGAAACACCCATGAAACAAAGACAGTGAAAGAGAGAGAAATTCTTACACAATGCGTTCAGGGGCTGTGATGCAACCTGGATTGACCATATCTAGACGCACAGCTGGATGAGACATAAGGGTGGACACTCTTGGGGCTGAGAGGTTTGGTGAGGTTGGGTGAGCAAACGCAGACCCTTTAAAGTAATACTGCGTGGTACCCATCGCATGGGTCCCAAATCTCCAGGTTCAAGGGCATCTTCCTACATCAAAAACATGCATGAGAAACCCAGAAGATGGTACACCGTGTGATGGGGAAAGGTTTCTAAAACGCACCTCATTTCTCATCTCCTTGTGCCCGGGTTCGCCATTCCAGCCGCTTTACTAGCAAGCTCCCTACTTGGGGCATCAGCACCTTTAACCTCCTGTTCCGTACAGGTTGCAATTTGTCCTGAGGATAAACGGGAAGACGTGGAACCAACGAGAGACTAGCTCTTGGTGTTGGGACAGGCACAGGTCACTCTATTTTCCCATCAGAAAGAAGAATTAACCACAGGCTCAGCCTGACCCCCGGAACCAGAACAGGGCCTGAAGCCATTCTGCAATTTTGCGGCCAGCTCCCATAAAAACGAGTTGTAAAATGGAGGTTCAGGGCACTGCAATTCACAAACCTGCAGAGTTATAAATGATAACTCTCGTCCACAAATATATTGAGGGAAGGCAAAGAAGAGGATTTGAAATCAAGGCAGAATTGCAGGAAACAGATTTCAGGAGGTAGATACGAATCGCCTTTAAAGCACATGAAAAGCGGGAAAACGTTGACAATGATGCCCTTGGCCAAAAAGGGCGTATGCGTTTTTTCCTGAATATATTCAGGAAAAAACGCATACGCCCTTTTTGGCCAACCAAGCAACCTGGAAAGGCAAATCAGCGCTACAAAGAAGTCTCGCTTCCCATCGGTCAAAAGGGCCATGCTGAAAAAAGTGTCAAAACCAGAAATGCAGGACAGGCCATGGAGAAATGGGAGCCTTGCTACACTGATGGGCGGGATGTAAATTGCCAAGAGCCACTCTGGAGAAGTGTCCGGTGAGTCCTGAAACATCTGAAAAACACAGCTTAGAGAGCATAGGGCACTTCCACTCATGGGGGTATAAATTGGGAAAATTAAAAATCAGCAAGACACAAGCACCCCAAAGTTTAGGGCTGCTCTGTTGACCAGGACCTCCACTTCATTCCACCTGAAATATCCCAGGAAAGAGAAAAATGGATAAAGAAGTTGTGGTCCTTATGTACAATGGAATATCACTCAGCCAGGAAATCAATGTCGTAAGGTTAGTAGCAGCATGATGAGTGGATTTAGGTACGACGATTCTAAGTGAAATAAGTCACACAGAAAAGGACACTTCTCATAAGGTATCACTGATAGAGGGAATGTAAAAACCGTTACACTTGAACTGAATTACAAAACAGAACAGAGTCACACATGCAGAAAACACACTATGGCTGCTTAACGGGAAAGGTGAGGTGGGGTGATACATAAAACAAGGGTATCAAATTAGCTCAGATACCATTCCATAAACCCAATATGTAATAGACAAGACCTACTCCTTGCTCAGAGAACTGGACTCAACACGCCCTATTCACCGCACAAGAATATATCTGACTAATAATAATCGTAAAACCTATGTATTGATATCTCTCTGTTAGTGTGTCAAGTGGGTGTAAAGCGGCATAAACACAGCAGTGAAAAGCAGCTAAACCCCATTATAAAAATAAATTACTTTGAAACACCCATGAAACAAAGACAGTGAAAGAGAGAGAAATTCTTACACAATGCGTTCAGGGGCTGTGATGTAACGTGGATTGACCATATCTAGACGCACAGCTGGATGAGACATAAGGGTGGACACTCTTGGGGCTGAGAGGTTTGGTGAGGTTGGGTGAGCAAACGCAGACCCTTTAAAGTAATACTGCGTGGTACCCATCGCATGGGTCCCAAATCTCCAGGTTCAAGGGCATCTTCCTACATCAAAAACATGCATGAGAAACCCAGAAGATGGTACACCGTGTGATGGGGAAAGGTTTCTAAAACGCACCTCATTTCTCATCTCCTTGTGCCCGGGTTCGCCATTCCAGCCGCTTTACTAGCAAGCTCCCTACTTGGAGCATCAGCACCTTTAACCTCCTGTTCCGTACAGGTTGCAATTTGTCCTGAGGATAAACGGGAAGACGTGGAACCAACGAGAGACTAGCTCTTGGTGTTGGGACAGGCACAGGTCACTCTATTTTCCCATCAGAAAGAAGAATTAACCACAGGCTCAGCCTGACCCCCGGAACCAGAACAGGGCCTGAAGCCATTCTGCGATTTTGCGGCCAGCTCCCATAAAAACGAGTTGTAAAATGGAGGTTCAGGGCACTGCAATTCACAAACCTGCAGAGTTATAAATGATAACTCTCGTCCACAAATATATTGAGGGGAGGCAAAGAAGAGGATTTGAAATCAAGGCAGAATTGCAGGAAACAGATTTCAGGAGGTAGATACGAATCGCCTTTAAAGCACATGAAAAGCGGCAAAACGTTGACAATGATGCCCTTGGCCAAAAAGGGCGTATGCGTTTTTTCCTGAATATATTCAGGAAAAAACGCATACGCCCTTTTTGGCCAACCAAGCAACCTGGAAAGGCAAATCAGCGCTACAAAGAAGTCTCGCTTCCCATCGGTCAAAAGGGCCATGCTGAAAAAAGTGTCAAAAGCAGAAATGCAGGACAGGCCATGGAGAAATGGGAGCCTTGCTACACTGATGGGCGGGATGTAAATTGCCAAGAGCCACTCTGGAGAAGTGTCCGGTGAGTCCTGAAACATCTGAAAAACACAGCTTAGAGAGCATAGGGCACTTCCACTCATGGGGGTATAAATTGGGAAAATTAAAAATCAGCAAGACACAAGCACCCCAAAGTTTAGGGCTGCTCTGTTGACCAGGACCTCCACTTCATTCCACCTGAAATATCCCAGGAAAGAGAAAAATGGATAAAGAAGTTGTGGTCCTTATGTACAATGGAATATCACTCAGCCAGGAAATCAATGTCGTAAGGTTAGTAGCAGCATGATGAGTGGATTTAGGTACGACGATTCTAAGTGAAATAAGTCACACAGAAAAGGACACTTCTCATAAGGTATCACTGATAGAGGGAATGTAAAAACCGTTACACTTGAACTGAATTACAAAACAGAACAGAGTCACACATGCAGAAAACACACTATGGCTGCTTAACGGGAAAGGTGAGGTGGGGTGATACATAAAACAAGGGTATCAAATTAGCTCAGATACCATTCCATAAACCCAATATGTAATAGACAAGACCTACTCCTTGCTCAGAGAACTGGACTCAACACGCCCTATTCACCGCACAAGAATATATCTGACTAATAATAATCGTAAAACCTATGTATTGATATCTCTCTGTTAGTGTGTCAAGTGGGTGTAAAGCGGCATAAACACAGCAGTGAAAAGCAGCTAAACCCCATTATAAAAATAAATTACTTTGAAACACCCATGAAACAAAGACAGTGAAAGAGAGAGAAATTCTTACACAATGCGTTCAGGGGCTGTGATGCAACCTGGATTGACCATATCTAGACGCACAGCTGGATGAGACATAAGGGTGGACACTCTTGGGGCTGAGAGGTTTGGTGAGGTTGGGTGAGCAAACGCAGACCCTTTAAAGTAATACTGCGTGGTACCCATCGCATGGGTCCCAAATCTCCAGGTTCAAGGGCATCTTCCTACATCAAAAACATGCATGAGAAACCCAGAAGATGGTACACCGTGTGATGGGGAAAGGTTTCTAAAACGCACCTCATTTCTCATCTCCTTGTGCCCGGGTTCGCCATTCCAGCCGCTTTACTAGCAAGCTCCCTACTTGGGGCATCAGCACCTTTAACCTCCTGTTCCGTACAGGTTGCAATTTGTCCTGAGGATAAACGGGAAGACGTGGAACCAACGAGAGACTAGCTCTTGGTGTTGGGACAGGCACAGGTCACTCTATTTTCCCATCAGAAAGAAGAATTAACCACAGGCTCAGCCTGACCCCCGGAACCAGAACAGGGCCTGAAGCCATTCTGCGATTTTGCGGCCAGCTCCCATAAAAACGAGTTGTAAAATGGAGGTTCAGGGCACTGCAATTCACAAACCTGCAGAGTTATAAATGATAACTCTCGTCCACAAATATATTGAGGGAAGGCAAAGAAGAGGATTTGAAATCAAGGCAGAATTGCAGGAAACAGATTTCAGGAGGTAGATACGAATCGCCTTTAAAGCACATGAAAAGCGGGAAAACGTTGACAATGATGCCCTTGGCCAAAAAGGGCGTATGCGTTTTTTCCTGAATATATTCAGGAAAAAACGCATACGCCCTTTTTGGCCAACCAAGCAACCTGGAAAGGCAAATCAGCGGTACAAACAAGTCTCGCTTCCCATCGGTCAAAAGGGCCATGCTGAAAAAAGTGTCAAAACCAGAAATGCAGGACAGGCCATGGAGAAATGGGAGCCTTGCTACACTGATGGGCGGGATGTAAATTGCCAAGAGCCACTCTGGAGAAGTGTCTGGTGAGTCCTGAAACATCTGAAAAACACAGCTTAGAGAGCATAGGGCACTTCCACTCATGGGGGTATAAATTGGGAAAATTAAAAATCAGCAAGACACAAGCACCCCAAAGTTTAGGGCTGCTCTGTTGACCAGGACCTCCACTTCATTCCACCTTAAATATCCCAGGAAAGAGAAAAATGGATAAAGAAGTTGTGGTCCTTATGTACAATGGAATATCACTCAGCCAGGAAATCAATGTCGTAAGGTTAGTAGCAGCATGATGAGTGGATTTAGGTACGACGATTCTAAGTGAAATAAGTCACACAGAAAAGGACACTTCTCATAAGGTATCACTGATAGAGGGAATGTAAAAACCGTTACACTTGAACTGAATTACAAAACAGAACAGAGTCACACATGCAGAAAACACACTATGGCTGCTTAACGGGAAAGGTGAGGTGGGGTGATACATAAAACAAGGGTATCAAATTAGCTCAGATACCATTCCATAAACCCAATATGTAATAGACAAGACCTACTCCTTGCTCAGAGAACTGGACTCAACACGCCCTATTCACCGCACAAGAATATATCTGACTAATAATAATCGTAAAACCTATGTATTGATATCTCTCTGTTAGTGTGTCAAGTGGGTGTAAAGCGGCATAAACACAGCAGTGAAAAGCAGCTAAACCCCATTATAAAAATAAATTACTTTGAAACACCCATGAAACAAAGACAGTGAAAGAGAGAGAAATTCTTACACAATGCGTTCAGGGGCTGTGATGCAACCTGGATTGACCATATCTAGACGCACAGCTGGATGAGACATAAGGGTGGACACTCTTGGGGCTGAGAGGTTTGGTGAGGTTGGGTGAGCAAACGCAGACCCTTTAAAGTAATACTGCGTGGTACCCATCGCATGGGTCCCAAATCTCCAGGTTCAAGGGCATCTTCCTACATCAAAAACATGCATGAGAAACCCAGAAGATGGTACACCGTGTGATGGGGAAAGGTTTCTAAAACGCACCTCATTTCTCATCTCCTTGTGCCCGGGTTCGCCATTCCAGCCGCTTTACTAGCAAGCTCCCTACTTGGGGCATCAGCACCTTTAACCTCCTGTTCCGTACAGGTTGCAATTTGTCCTGAGGATAAACGGGAAGACGTGGAACCAACGAGAGACTAGCTCTTGGTTTTGGGACAGGCACAGGTCACTCTATTTTCCCATCAGAAAGAAGAATTAACCACAGGCTCAGCCTGACCCCCGGAACCAGAACAGGGCCTGAAGCCATTCTGCGATTTTGCGGCCAGCTCCCATAAAAACGAGTTGTAAAATGGAGGTTCAGGGCACTGCAATTCACAAACCTGCAGAGTTATAAATGATAACTCTCGTCCACAAATATATTGAGGGAAGGCAAAGAAGAGGATTTGAAATCAAGGCAGAATTGCAGGAAACAGATTTCAGGAGGTAGATACGAATCGCCTTTAAAGCACATGAAAAGCGGGAAAACGTTGACAATGATGCCCTTGGCCAAAAAGGGCGTATGCGTTTTTTCCTGAATATATTCAGGAAAAAACGCATACGCCCTTTTTGGCCAACCAAGCAACCTGGAAAGGCAAATCAGCGGTACAAACAAGTCTCGCTTCCCATCGGTCAAAAGGGCCATGCTGAAAAAAGTGTCAAAACCAGAAATGCAGGACAGGCCATGGAGAAATGGGAGCCTTGCTACACTGATGGGCGGGATGTAAATTGCCAAGAGCCACTCTGGAGAAGTGTCCGGTGAGTCCTGAAACATCTGAAAAACACAGCTTAGAGAGCATAGGGCACTTCCACTCATGGGGGTATAAATTGGGAAAATTAAAAATCAGCAAGACACAAGCACCCCAAAGTTTAGGGCTGCTCTGTTGACCAGGACCTCCACTTCATTCCACCTTAAATATCCCAGGAAAGAGAAAAATGGATAAAGAAGTTGTGGTCCTTATGTACAATGGAATATCACTCAGCCAGGAAATCAATGTCGTAAGGTTAGTAGCAGCATGATGAGTGGATTTAGGTACGACGATTCTAAGTGAAATAAGTCACACAGAAAAGGACACTTCTCATAAGGTATCACTGATAGAGGGAATGTAAAAACCGTTACACTTGAACTGAATTACAAAACAGAACAGAGTCACACATGCAGAAAACACACTATGGCTGCTTAACGGGAAAGGTGAGGTGGGGTGATACATAAAACAAGGGTATCAAATTAGCTCAGATACCATTCCATAAACCCAATATGTAATAGACAAGACCTACTCCTTGCTCAGAGAACTGGACTCAACACGCCCTATTCACCGCACAAGAATATATCTGACTAATAATAATCGTAAAACCTATGTATTGATATCTCTCTGTTAGTGTGTCAAGTGGGTGTAAAGCGGCATAAACACAGCAGTGAAAAGCAGCTAAACCCCATTATAAAAATAAATTACTTTGAAACACCCATGAAACAAAGACAGTGAAAGAGAGAGAAATTCTTACACAATGCGTTCAGGGGCTGTGATGTAACGTGGATTGACCATATCTAGACGCACAGCTGGATGAGACATAAGGGTGGACACTCTTGGGGCTGAGAGGTTTGGTGAGGTTGGGTGAGCAAACGCAGACCCTTTAAAGTAATACTGCGTGGTACCCATCGCATGGGTCCCAAATCTCCAGGTTCAAGGGCATCTTCCTACATCAAAAACATGCATGAGAAACCCAGAAGATGTTACACCATGTGATGGGGAAAGGTTTCTAAAACGCACCTCATTTCTCATCTCCTTGTGCCCGGGTTCGCCATTCCAGCCGCTTTACTAGCAAGCTCCCTACTTGGAGCATCAGCACCTTTAACCTCCTGTTCCGTACAGGTTGCAATTTGTCCTGAGGATAAACGGGAAGACGTGGAACCAACGAGAGACTAGCTCTTGGTGTTGGGACAGGCACAGGTCACTCTATTTTCCCATCAGAAAGAAGAATTAACCACAGGCTCAGCCTGACCCCCGGAACCAGAACAGGGCCTGAAGCCATTCTGCGATTTTGCGGCCAGCTCCCATAAAAACGAGTTGTAAAATGGAGGTTCAGGGCACTGCAATTCACAAACCTGCAGAGTTATAAATGATAACTCTCGTCCACAAATATATTGAGGGGAGGCAAAGAAGAGGATTTGAAATCAAGGCAGAATTGCAGGAAACAGATTTCAGGAGGTAGATACGAATCGCCTTTAAAGCACATGAAAAGCGGCAAAACGTTGACAATGATGCCCTTGGCCAAAAAGGGCGTATGCGTTTTTTCCTGAATATATTCAGGAAAAAACGCATACGCCCTTTTTGGCCAACCAAGCAACCTGGAAAGGCAAATCAGCGCTACAAAGAAGTCTCGCTTCCCATCGGTCAAAAGGGCCATGCTGAAAAAAGTGTCAAATGCAGAAATGCAGGACAGGCCATGGAGAAATGGGAGCCTTGCTACACTGATGGGCGGGATGTAAATTGCCAAGAGCCACTCTGGAGAAGTGTCCGGTGAGTCCTGAAACATCTGAAAAACACAGCTTAGAGAGCATAGGGCACTTCCACTCATGGGGGTATAAATTGGGAAAATTAAAAATCAGCAAGACACAAGCACCCCAAAGTTTAGGGCTGCTCTGTTGACCAGGACCTCCACTTCATTCCACCTGAAATATCCCAGGAAAGAGAAAAATGGATAAAGAAGTTGTGGTCCTTATGTACAATGGAATATCACTCAGCCAGGAAATCAATGTCGTAAGGTTAGTAGCAGCATGATGAGTGGATTTAGGTACGACGATTCTAAGTGAAATAAGTCACACAGAAAAGGACACTTCTCATAAGGTATCACTGATAGAGGGAATGTAAAAACCGTTACACTTGAACTGAATTACAAAACAGAACAGAGTCACACATGCAGAAAACACACTATGGCTGCTTAACGGGAAAGGTGAGGTGGGGTGATACATAAAACAAGGGTATCAAATTAGCTCAGATACCATTCCATAAACCCAATATGTAATAGACAAGACCTACTCCTTGCTCAGAGAACTGGACTCAACACGCCCTATTCACCGCACAAGAATATATCTGACTAATAATAATCGTAAAACCTATGTATTGATATCTCTCTGTTAGTGTGTCAAGTGGGTGTAAAGCGGCATAAACACAGCAGTGAAAAGCAGCTAAACCCCATTATAAAAATAAATTACTTTGAAACACCCATGAAACAAAGACAGTGAAAGAGAGAGAAATTCTTACACAATGCGTTCAGGGGCTGTGATGCAACCTGGATTGACCATATCTAGACGCACAGCTGGATGAGACATAAGGGTGGACACTCTTGGGGCTGAGAGGTTTGGTGAGGTTGGGTGAGCAAACGCAGACCCTTTAAAGTAATACTGCGTGGTACCCATCGCATGGGTCCCAAATCTCCAGGTTCAAGGGCATCTTCCTACATCAAAAACATGCATGAGAAACCCAGAAGATGTTACACCATGTGATGGGGAAAGGTTTCTAAAACGCACCTCATTTCTCATCTCCTTGTGCCCGGGTTCGCCATTCCAGCCGCTTTACTAGCAAGCTCCCTACTTGGAGCATCAGCACCTTTAACCTCCTGTTCCGTACAGGTTGCAATTTGTCCTGAGGATAAACGGGAAGACGTGGAACCAACGAGAGACTAGCTCTTGGTGTTGGGACAGGCACAGGTCACTCTATTTTCCCATCAGAAAGAAGAATTAACCACAGGCTCAGCCTGACCCCCGGAACCAGAACAGGGCCTGAAGCCATTCTGCGATTTTGCGGCCAGCTCCCATAAAAACGAGTTGTAAAATGGAGGTTCAGGGCACTGCAATTCACAAACCTGCAGAGTTATAAATGATAACTCTCGTCCACAAATATATTGAGGGGAGGCAAAGAAGAGGATTTGAAATCAAGGCAGAATTGCAGGAAACAGATTTCAGGAGGTAGATACGAATCGCCTTTAAAGCACATGAAAAGCGGCAAAACGTTGACAATGATGCCCTTGGCCAAAAAGGGCGTATGCGTTTTTTCCTGAATATATTCAGGAAAAAACGCATACGCCCTTTTTGGCCAACCAAGCAACCTGGAAAGGCAAATCAGCGCTACAAAGAAGTCTCGCTTCCCATCGGTCAAAAGGGCCATGCTGAAAAAAGTGTCAAAACCAGAAATGCAGGACAGGCCATGGAGAAATGGGAGCCTTGCTACACTGATGGGCGGGATGTAAATTGCCAAGAGCCACTCTGGAGAAGTGTCCGGTGAGCCCTGAAACATCTGAAAAACACAGCTTAGAGAGCATAGGGCACTTCCACTCATGGGGGTATAAATTGGGAAAATTAAAAATCAGCAAGACACAAGCACCCCAAAGTTTAGGGCTACTCTGTTGACCAGGACCTCCACTTCATTCCACCTGAAATATCCCAGGAAAGAGAAAAATGGATAAAGAAGTTGTGTTCCTTATGTACAATGGAATATCACTCAGCCAGGAAATCAATGTCGTAAGGTTAGTAGCAGCATGATGAGTGGATTTAGGTACGACGATTCTAAGTGAAATAAGTCACACAGAAAAGGACACTTCTCATAAGGTATCACTGATAGAGGGAATGTAAAAACCGTTACACTTGAACTGAATTACAAAACAGAACAGAGTCACACATGCAGAAAACACACTATGGCTGCTTAACGGGAAAGGTGAGGTGGGGTGATACATAAAACAAGGGTATCAAATTAGCTCAGATACCATTCCATAAACCCAATATGTAATAGACAAGACCTACTCCTTGCTCAGAGAACTGGACTCAACACGCCCTATTCACCGCACAAGAATATATCTGACTAATAATAATCGTAAAACCTATGTATTGATATCTCTCTGTTAGTGTGTCAAGTGGGTGTAAAGCGGCATAAACACAGCAGTGAAAAGCAGCTAAACCCCATTATAAAAATAAATTACTTTGAAACACCCATGAAACAAAGACAGTGAAAGAGAGAGAAATTCTTACACAATGCGTTCAGGGGCTGTGATGTAACGTGGATTGACCATATCTAGACGCACAGCTGGATGAGACATAAGGGTGGACACTCTTGGGGCTGAGAGGTTTGGTGAGGTTGGGTGAGCAAACGCAGACCCTTTAAAGTAATACTGCGTGGTACCCATCGCATGGGTCCCAAATCTCCAGGTTCAAGGGCATCTTCCTACATCAAAAACATGCATGAGAAACCCAGAAGATGTTACACCATGTGATGGGGAAAGGTTTCTAAAACGCACCTCATTTCTCATCTCCTTGTGCCCGGGTTCGCCATTCCAGCCGCTTTACTAGCAAGCTCCCTACTTGGAGCATCAGCACCTTTAACCTCCTGTTCCGTACAGGTTGCAATTTGTCCTGAGGATAAACGGGAAGACGTGGAACCAACGAGAGACTAGCTCTTGGTGTTGGGACAGGCACAGGTCACTCTATTTTCCCATCAGAAAGAAGAATTAACCACAGGCTCAGCCTGACCCCCGGAACCAGAACAGGGCCTGAAGCCATTCTGCGATTTTGCGGCCAGCTCCCATAAAAACGAGTTGTAAAATGGAGGTTCAGGGCACTGCAATTCACAAACCTGCAGAGTTATAAATGATAACTCTCGTCCACAAATATATTGAGGGGAGGCAAAGAAGAGGATTTGAAATCAAGGCAGAATTGCAGGAAACAGATTTCAGGAGGTAGATACGAATCGCCTTTAAAGCACATGAAAAGCGGCAAAACGTTGACAATGATGCCCTTGGCCAAAAAGGGCGTATGCGTTTTTTCCTGAATATATTCAGGAAAAAACGCATACGCCCTTTTTGGCCAACCAAGCAACCTGGAAAGGCAAATCAGCGCTACAAAGAAGTCTCGCTTCCCATCGGTCAAAAGGGCCATGCTGAAAAAAGTGTCAAAAGCAGAAATGCAGGACAGGCCATGGAGAAATGGGAGCCTTGCTACACTGATGGGCGGGATGTAAATTGCCAAGAGCCACTCTGGAGAAGTGTCCGGTGAGTCCTGAAACATCTGAAAAACACAGCTTAGAGAGCATAGGGCACTTCCACTCATGGGGGTATAAATTGGGAAAATTAAAAATCAGCAAGACACAAGCACCCCAAAGTTTAGGGCTGCTCTGTTGACCAGGACCTCCACTTCATTCCACCTGAAATATCCCAGGAAAGAGAAAAATGGATAAAGAAGTTGTGGTCCTTATGTACAATGGAATATCACTCAGCCAGGAAATCAATGTCGTAAGGTTAGTAGCAGCATGATGAGTGGATTTAGGTACGACGATTCTAAGTGAAATAAGTCACACAGAAAAGGACACTTCTCATAAGGTATCACTGATAGAGGGAATGTAAAAACCGTTACACTTGAACTGAATTACAAAACAGAACAGAGTCACACATGCAGAAAACACACTATGGCTGCTTAACGGGAAAGGTGAGGTGGGGTGATACATAAAACAAGGGTATCAAATTAGCTCAGATACCATTCCATAAACCCAATATGTAATAGACAAGACCTACTCCTTGCTCAGAGAACTGGACTCAACACGCCCTATTCACCGCACAAGAATATATCTGACTAATAATAATCGTAAAACCTATGTATTGATATCTCTCTGTTAGTGTGTCAAGTGGGTGTAAAGCGGCATAAACACAGCAGTGAAAAGCAGCTAAACCCCATTATAAAAATAAATTACTTTGAAACACCCATGAAACAAAGACAGTGAAAGAGAGAGAAATTCTTACACAATGCGTTCAGGGGCTGTGATGCAACCTGGATTGACCATATCTAGACGCACAGCTGGATGAGACATAAGGGTGGACACTCTTGGGGCTGAGAGGTTTGGTGAGGTTGGGTGAGCAAACGCAGACCCTTTAAAGTAATACTGCGTGGTACCCATCGCATGGGTCCCAAATCTCCAGGTTCAAGGGCATCTTCCTACATCAAAAACATGCATGAGAAACCCAGAAGATGTTACACCATGTGATGGGGAAAGGTTTCTAAAACGCACCTCATTTCTCATCTCCTTGTGCCCGGGTTCGCCATTCCAGCCGCTTTACTAGCAAGCTCCCTACTTGGAGCATCAGCACCTTTAACCTCCTGTTCCGTACAGGTTGCAATTTGTCCTGAGGATAAACGGGAAGACGTGGAACCAACGAGAGACTAGCTCTTGGTGTTGGGACAGGCACAGGTCACTCTATTTTCCCATCAGAAAGAAGAATTAACCACAGGCTCAGCCTGACCCCCGGAACCAGAACAGGGCCTGAAGCCATTCTGCGATTTTGCGGCCAGCTCCCATAAAAACGAGTTGTAAAATGGAGGTTCAGGGCACTGCAATTCACAAACCTGCAGAGTTATAAATGATAACTCTCGTCCACAAATATATTGAGGGGAGGCAAAGAAGAGGATTTGAAATCAAGGCAGAATTGCAGGAAACAGATTTCAGGAGGTAGATACGAATCGCCTTTAAAGCACATGAAAAGCGGCAAAACGTTGACAATGATGCCCTTGGCCAAAAAGGGCGTATGCGTTTTTTCCTGAATATATTCAGGAAAAAACGCATACGCCCTTTTTGGCCAACCAAGCAACCTGGAAAGGCAAATCAGCGCTACAAAGAAGTCTCGCTTCCCATCGGTCAAAAGGGCCATGCTGAAAAAAGTGTCAAAACCAGAAATGCAGGACAGGCCATGGAGAAATGGGAGCCTTGCTACACTGATGGGCGGGATGTAAATTGCCAAGAGCCACTCTGGAGAAGTGTCCGGTGAGCCCTGAAACATCTGAAAAACACAGCTTAGAGAGCATAGGGCACTTCCACTCATGGGGGTATAAATTGGGAAAATTAAAAATGAGCAAGACACAAGCACCCCAAAGTTTAGGGCTACTCTGTTGACCAGGACCTCCACTTCATTCCACCTGAAATATCCCAGGAAAGAGAAAAATGGATAAAGAAGTTGTGGTCCTTATGTACAATGGAATATCACTCAGCCAGGAAATCAATGTCGTAAGGTTAGTAGCAGCATGATGAGTGGATTTAGGTACGACGATTCTAAGTGAAATAAGTCACACAGAAAAGGACACTTCTCATAAGGTATCACTGATAGAGGGAATGTAAAAACCGTTACACTTGAACTGAATTACAAAACAGAACAGAGTCACACATGCAGAAAACACACTATGGCTGCTTAACGGGAAAGGTGAGGTGGGGTGATACATAAAACAAGGGTATCAAATTAGCTCAGATACCATTCCATAAACCCAATATGTAATAGACAAGACCTACTCCTTGCTCAGAGAACTGGACTCAACACGCCCTATTCACCGCACAAGAATATATCTGACTAATAATAATCGTAAAACCTATGTATTGATATCTCTCTGTTAGTGTGTCAAGTGGGTGTAAAGCGGCATAAACACAGCAGTGAAAAGCAGCTAAACCCCATTATAAAAATAAATTACTTTGAAACACCCATGAAACAAAGACAGTGAAAGAGAGAGAAATTCTTACACAATGCGTTCAGGGGCTGTGATGCAACCTGGATTGACCATATCTAGACGCACAGCTGGATGAGACATAAGGGTGGACACTCTTGGGGCTGAGAGGTTTGGTGAGGTTGGGTGAGCAAACGCAGACCCTTTAAAGTAATACTGCGTGGTACCCATCGCATGGGTCCCAAATCTCCAGGTTCAAGGGCATCTTCCTACATCAAAAACATGCATGAGAAACCCAGAAGATGTTACACCATGTGATGGGGAAAGGTTTCTAAAACGCACCTCATTTCTCATCTCCTTGTGCCCGGGTTCGCCATTCCAGCCGCTTTACTAGCAAGCTCCCTACTTGGAGCATCAGCACCTTTAACCTCCTGTTCCGTACAGGTTGCAATTTGTCCTGAGGATAAACGGGAAGACGTGGAACCAACGAGAGACTAGCTCTTGGTGTTGGGACAGGCACAGGTCACTCTATTTTCCCATCAGAAAGAAGAATTAACCACAGGCTCAGCCTGACCCCCGGAACCAGAACAGGGCCTGAAGCCATTCTGCGATTTTGCGGCCAGCTCCCATAAAAACGAGTTGTAAAATGGAGGTTCAGGGCACTGCAATTCACAAACCTGCAGAGTTATAAATGATAACTCTCGTCCACAAATATATTGAGGGGAGGCAAAGAAGAGGATTTGAAATCAAGGCAGAATTGCAGGAAACAGATTTCAGGAGGTAGATACGAATCGCCTTTAAAGCACATGAAAAGCGGCAAAACGTTGACAATGATGCCCTTGGCCAAAAAGGGCGTATGCGTTTTTTCCTGAATATATTCAGGAAAAAACGCATACGCCCTTTTTGGCCAACCAAGCAACCTGGAAAGGCAAATCAGCGCTACAAAGAAGTCTCGCTTCCCATCGGTCAAAAGGGCCATGCTGAAAAAAGTGTCAAAAGCAGAAATGCAGGACAGGCCATGGAGAAATGGGAGCCTTGCTACACTGATGGGCGGGATGTAAATTGCCAAGAGCCACTCTGGAGAAGTGTCCGGTGAGTCCTGAAACATCTGAAAAACACAGCTTAGAGAGCATAGGGCACTTCCACTCATGGGGGTATAAATTGGGAAAATTAAAAATCAGCAAGACACAAGCACCCCAAAGTTTAGGGCTGCTCTGTTGACCAGGACCTCCACTTCATTCCACCTGAAATATCCCAGGAAAGAGAAAAATGGATAAAGAAGTTGTGGTCCTTATGTACAATGGAATATCACTCAGCCAGGAAATCAATGTCGTAAGGTTAGTAGCAGCATGATGAGTGGATTTAGGTACGACGATTCTAAGTGAAATAAGTCACACAGAAAAGGACACTTCTCATAAGGTATCACTGATAGAGGGAATGTAAAAACCGTTACACTTGAACTGAATTACAAAACAGAACAGAGTCACACATGCAGAAAACACACTATGGCTGCTTAACGGGAAAGGTGAGGTGGGGTGATACATAAAACAAGGGTATCAAATTAGCTCAGATACCATTCCATAAACCCAATATGTAATAGACAAGACCTACTCCTTGCTCAGAGAACTGGACTCAACACGCCCTATTCACCGCACAAGAATATATCTGACTAATAATAATCGTAAAACCTATGTATTGATATCTCTCTGTTAGTGTGTCAAGTGGGTGTAAAGCGGCATAAACACAGCAGTGAAAAGCAGCTAAACCCCATTATAAAAATAAATTACTTTGAAACACCCATGAAACAAAGACAGTGAAAGAGAGAGAAATTCTTACACAATGCGTTCAGGGGCTGTGATGCAACCTGGATTGACCATATCTAGACGCACAGCTGGATGAGACATAAGGGTGGACACTCTTGGGGCTGAGAGGTTTGGTGAGGTTGGGTGAGCAAACGCAGACCCTTTAAAGTAATACTGCGTGGTACCCATCGCATGGGTCCCAAATCTCCAGGTTCAAGGGCATCTTCCTACATCAAAAACATGCATGAGAAACCCAGAAGATGTTACACCATGTGATGGGGAAAGGTTTCTAAAACGCACCTCATTTCTCATCTCCTTGTGCCCGGGTTCGCCATTCCAGCCGCTTTACTAGCAAGCTCCCTACTTGGAGCATCATTACCTTTAACCTCCTGTTCCGTACAGGTTGCAATTTGTCCTGAGGATAAACGGGAAGACGTGGAACCAACGAGAGACTAGCTCTTGGTGTTGGGACAGGCACAGGTCACTCTATTTTCCCATCAGAAAGAAGAATTAACCACAGGCTCAGCCTGACCCCCGGAACCAGAACAGGGCCTGAAGCCATTCTGCGATTTTGCGGCCAGCTCCCATAAAAACGAGTTGTAAAATGGAGGTTCAGGGCACTGCAATTCACAAACCTGCAGAGTTATAAATGATAACTCTCGTCCACAAATATATTGAGGGGAGGCAAAGAAGAGGATTTGAAATCAAGGCAGAATTGCAGGAAACAGATTTCAGGAGGTAGATACGAATCGCCTTTAAAGCACATGAAAAGCGGCAAAACGTTGACAATGATGCCCTTGGCCAAAAAGGGCGTATGCGTTTTTTCCTGAATATATTCAGGAAAAAACGCATACGCCCTTTTTGGCCAACCAAGCAACCTGGAAAGGCAAATCAGCGCTACAAAGAAGTCTCGCTTCCCATCGGTCAAAAGGGCCATGCTGAAAAAAGTGTCAAAACCAGAAATGCAGGACAGGCCATGGAGAAATGGGAGCCTTGCTACACTGATGGGCGGGATGTAAATTGCCAAGAGCCACTCTGGAGAAGTGTCCGGTGAGCCCTGAAACATCTGAAAAACACAGCTTAGAGAGCATAGGGCACTTCCACTCATGGGGGTATAAATTGGGAAAATTAAAAATCAGCAAGACACAAGCACCCCAAAGTTTAGGGCTACTCTGTTGACCAGGACCTCCACTTCATTCCACCTGAAATATCCCAGGAAAGAGAAAAATGGATAAAGAAGTTGTGTTCCTTATGTACAATGGAATATCACTCAGCCAGGAAATCAATGTCGTAAGGTTAGTAGCAGCATGATGAGTGGATTTAGGTACGACGATTCTAAGTGAAATAAGTCACACAGAAAAGGACACTTCTCATAAGGTATCACTGATAGAGGGAATGTAAAAACCGTTACACTTGAACTGAATTACAAAACAGAACAGAGTCACACATGCAGAAAACACACTATGGCTGCTTAACGGGAAAGGTGAGGTGGGGTGATACATAAAACAAGGGTATCAAATTAGCTCAGATACCATTCCATAAACCCAATATGTAATAGACAAGACCTACTCCTTGCTCAGAGAACTGGACTCAACACGCCCTATTCACCGCACAAGAATATATCTGACTAATAATAATCGTAAAACCTATGTATTGATATCTCTCTGTTAGTGTGTCAAGTGGGTGTAAAGCGGCATAAACACAGCAGTGAAAAGCAGCTAAACCCCATTATAAAAATAAATTACTTTGAAACACCCATGAAACAAAGACAGTGAAAGAGAGAGAAATTCTTACACAATGCGTTCAGGGGCTGTGATGTAACGTGGATTGACCATATCTAGACGCACAGCTGGATGAGACATAAGGGTGGACACTCTTGGGGCTGAGAGGTTTGGTGAGGTTGGGTGAGCAAACGCAGACCCTTTAAAGTAATACTGCGTGGTACCCATCGCATGGGTCCCAAATCTCCAGGTTCAAGGGCATCTTCCTACATCAAAAACATGCATGAGAAACCCAGAAGATGTTACACCATGTGATGGGGAAAGGTTTCTAAAACGCACCTCATTTCTCATCTCCTTGTGCCCGGGTTCGCCATTCCAGCCGCTTTACTAGCAAGCTCCCTACTTGGAGCATCAGCACCTTTAACCTCCTGTTCCGTACAGGTTGCAATTTGTCCTGAGGATAAACGGGAAGACGTGGAACCAACGAGAGACTAGCTCTTGGTGTTGGGACAGGCACAGGTCACTCTATTTTCCCATCAGAAAGAAGAATTAACCACAGGCTCAGCCTGACCCCCGGAACCAGAACAGGGCCTGAAGCCATTCTGCGATTTTGCGGCCAGCTCCCATAAAAACGAGTTGTAAAATGGAGGTTCAGGGCACTGCAATTCACAAACCTGCAGAGTTATAAATGATAACTCTCGTCCACAAATATATTGAGGGGAGGCAAAGAAGAGGATTTGAAATCAAGGCAGAATTGCAGGAAACAGATTTCAGGAGGTAGATACGAATCGCCTTTAAAGCACATGAAAAGCGGCAAAACGTTGACAATGATGCCCTTGGCCAAAAAGGGCGTATGCGTTTTTTCCTGAATATATTCAGGAAAAAACGCATACGCCCTTTTTGGCCAACCAAGCAACCTGGAAAGGCAAATCAGCGCTACAAAGAAGTCTCGCTTCCCATCGGTCAAAAGGGCCATGCTGAAAAAAGTGTCAAAAGCAGAAATGCAGGACAGGCCATGGAGAAATGGGAGCCTTGCTACACTGATGGGCGGGATGTAAATTGCCAAGAGCCACTCTGGAGAAGTGTCCGGTGAGTCCTGAAACATCTGAAAAACACAGCTTAGAGAGCATAGGGCACTTCCACTCATGGGGGTATAAATTGGGAAAATTAAAAATCAGCAAGACACAAGCACCCCAAAGTTTAGGGCTGCTCTGTTGACCAGGACCTCCACTTCATTCCACCTTAAATATCCCAGGAAAGAGAAAAATGGATAAAGAAGTTGTGGTCCTTATGTACAATGGAATATCACTCAGCCAGGAAATCAATGTCGTAAGGTTAGTAGCAGCATGATGAGTGGATTTAGGTACGACGATTCTAAGTGAAATAAGTCACACAGAAAAGGACACTTCTCATAAGGTATCACTGATAGAGGGAATGTAAAAACCGTTACACTTGAACTGAATTACAAAACAGAACAGAGTCACACATGCAGAAAACACACTATGGCTGCTTAACGGGAAAGGTGAGGTGGGGTGATACATAAAACAAGGGTATCAAATTAGCTCAGATACCATTCCATAAACCCAATATGTAATAGACAAGACCTACTCCTTGCTCAGAGAACTGGACTCAACACGCCCTATTCACCGCACAAGAATATATCTGACTAATAATAATCGTAAAACCTATGTATTGATATCTCTCTGTTAGTGTGTCAAGTGGGTGTAAAGCGGCATAAACACAGCAGTGAAAAGCAGCTAAACCCCATTATAAAAATAAATTACTTTGAAACACCCATGAAACAAAGACAGTGAAAGAGAGAGAAATTCTTACACAATGCGTTCAGGGGCTGTGATGCAACCTGGATTGACCATATCTAGACGCACAGCTGGATGAGACATAAGGGTGGACACTCTTGGGGCTGAGAGGTTTGGTGAGGTTGGGTGAGCAAACGCAGACCCTTTAAAGTAATACTGCGTGGTACCCATCGCATGGGTCCCAAATCTCCAGGTTCAAGGGCATCTTCCTACATCAAAAACATGAATGAGAAACCCAGAAGATGTTACACCATGTGATGGGGAAAGGTTTCTAAAACGCACCTCATTTCTCATCTCCTTGTGCCCGGGTTCGCCATTCCAGCCACTTTACTAGCAAGCTCCCTACTTGGAGCATCAGCACCTTTAACCTCCTGTTCCGTACAGGTTGCAATTTGTCCTGAGGATAAACGGGAAGACGTGGAACCAACGAGAGACTAGCTCTTGGTGTTGGGACAGGCACAGGTCACTCTATTTTCCCATCAGAAAGAAGAATTAACCACAGGCTCAGCCTGACCCCCGGAACCAGAACAGGGCCTGAAGCCATTCTGCGATTTTGCGGCCAGCTCCCATAAAAACGAGTTGTAAAATGGAGGTTCAGGGCACTGCAATTCACAAACCTGCAGAGTTATAAATGATAACTCTCGTCCACAAATATATTGAGGGGAGGCAAAGAAGAGGATTTGAAATCAAGGCAGAATTGCAGGAAACAGATTTCAGGAGGTAGATACGAATCGCCTTTAAAGCACATGAAAAGCGGCAAAACGTTGACAATGATGCCCTTGGCCAAAAAGGGCGTATGCGTTTTTTCCTGAATATATTCAGGAAAAAACGCATACGCCCTTTTTGGCCAACCAAGCAACCTGGAAAGGCAAATCAGCGCTACAAAGAAGTCTCGCTTCCCATCGGTCAAAAGGGCCATGCTGAAAAAAGTGTCAAAACCAGAAATGCAGGACAGGCCATGGAGAAATGGGAGCCTTGCTACACTGATGGGCGGGATGTAAATTGCCAACAGCCACTCTGGAGAAGTGTCCGGTGAGTCCTGAAACATCTGAAAAACACAGCTTAGAGAGCATAGGGCACTTCCACTCATGGGGGTATAAATTGGGAAAATTAAAAATCAGCAAGACACAAGCACCCCAAAGTTTAGGGCTGCTCTGTTGACAGGGACCTCCACTTCATTCCACCTTCAATATCCCAGGAAAGAGAAAAATGGATAAAGAAGTTGTGGTCCTTATGTACAATGGAATATCACTCAGCCAGGAAATCAATGTCGTAAGGTTAGTAGCAGCATGATGAGTGGATTTAGGTACGACGATTCTAAGTGAAATAAGTCACACAGAAAAGGACACTTCTCATAAGGTATCACTGATAGAGGGAATGTAAAAACCGTTACACTTGAACTGAATTACAAAACAGAACAGAGTCACACATGCAGAAAACACACTATGGCTGCTTAACGGGAAAGGTGAGGTGGGGTGATACATAAAACAAGGGTATCAAATTAGCTCAGATACCATTCCATAAACCCAATATGTAATAGACAAGACCTACTCCTTGCTCAGAGAACTGGACTCAACACGCCCTATTCACCGCACAAGAATATATCTGACTAATAATAATCGTAAAACCTATGTATTGATATCTCTCTGTTAGTGTGTCAAGTGGGTGTAAAGCGGCATAAACACAGCAGTGAAAAGCAGCTAAACCCCATTATAAAAATAAATTACTTTGAAACAACCATGAAACAAAGACAGTGAAAGAGAGAGAAATTCTTACACAATGCGTTCAGGGGCTGTGATGCAACGTGGATTGACCATATCTAGACGCACAGCTGGATGAGACATAAGGGTGGACACTCTTGGGGCTGAGAGGTTTGGTGAGGTTGGGTGAGCAAACGCAGACCCTTTAAAGTAATACTGCGTGGTACCCATCGCATGGGTCCCAAATCTCCAGGTTCAAGGGCATCTTCCTACATCAAAAACATGCATGAGAAACCCAGAAGATGGTACACCCTGAGATGGGGAAAGGTTTCTAAAACGCACCTCATTTCTCATCTCCTTGTGCCCGGGTTCGCCATTCCAGCCGCTTTACTAGCAAGCTCCCTACTTGGAGCATCAGCACCTTTAACCTCCTGTTCCGTACAGGTTGCAATTTGTCCTGAGGATAAACGGGAAGACGTGGAACCAACGAGAGACTAGCTCTTGGTGTTGGGACAGGCACAGGTCACTCTATTTTCCCATCAGAAAGAAGAATTAACCACAGGCTCAGCCTGACCCCCGGAACCAGAACAGGGCCTGAAGCCATTCTGCGATTTTGCGGCCAGCTCCCATAAAAACGAGTTGTAAAATGGAGGTTCAGGGCACTGCAATTCACAAACCTGCAGAGTTATAAATGATAACTCTCGTCCACAAATATATTGAGGGGAGGCAAAGAAGAGGATTTGAAATCAAGGCAGAATTGCAGGAAACAGATTTCAGGAGGTAGATACGAATCGCCTTTAAAGCACATGAAAAGCGGCAAAACGTTGACAATGATGCCCTTGGCCAAAAAGGGCGTATGCGTTTTTTCCTGAATATATTCAGGAAAAAACGCATACGCCCTTTTTGGCCAACCAAGCAACCTGGAAAGGCAAATCAGCGCTACAAAGAAGTCTCGCTTCCCATCGGTCAAAAGGGCCATGCTGAAAAAAGTGTCAAAAGCAGAAATGCAGGACAGGCCATGGAGAAATGGGAGCCTTGCTACACTGATGGGCGGGATGTAAATTGCCAAGAGCCACTCTGGAGAAGTGTCCGGTGAGTCCTGAAACATCTGAAAAACACAGCTTAGAGAGCATAGGGCACTTCCACTCATGGGGGTATAAATTGGGAAAATTAAAAATCAGCAAGACACAAGCACCCCAAAGTTTAGGGCTACTCTGTTGACCAGGACCTCCACTTCATTCCACCTGAAATATCCCAGGAAAGAGAAAAATGGATAAAGAAGTTGTGGTCCTTATGTACAATGGAATATCACTCAGCCAGGAAATCAATGTCGTAAGGTTAGTAGCAGCATGATGAGTGGATTTAGGTACGACGATTCTAAGTGAAATAAGTCACACAGAAAAGGACACTTCTCATAAGGTATCACTGATAGAGGGAATGTAAAAACCGTTACACTTGAACTGAATTACAAAACAGAACAGAGTCACACATGCAGAAAACACACTATGGCTGCTTAACGGGAAAGGTGAGGTGGGGTGATACATAAAACAAGGGTATCAAATTAGCTCAGATACCATTCCATAAACCCAATATGTAATAGACAAGACCTACTCCTTGCTCAGAGAACTGGACTCAACACGCCCTATTCACCGCACAAGAATATATCTGACTAATAATAATCGTAAAACCTATGTATTGATATCTCTCTGTTAGTGTGTCAAGTGGGTGTAAAGCGGCATAAACACAGCAGTGAAAAGCAGCTAAACCCCATTATAAAAATAAATTACTTTGAAACAACCATGAAACAAAGACAGTGAAAGAGAGAGAAATTCTTACACAATGCGTTCAGGGGCTGTGATGCAACGTGGATTGACCATATCTAGACGCACAGCTGGATGAGACATAAGGGTGGACACTCTTGGGGCTGAGAGGTTTGGTGAGGTTGGGTGAGCAAACGCAGACCCTTTAAAGTAATACTGCGTGGTACCCATCGCATGGGTCCCAAATCTCCAGGTTCAAGGGCATCTTCCTACATCAAAAACATGCATGAGAAACCCAGAAGATGGTACACCGTGTGATGGGGAAAGGTTTCTAAAACGCACCTCATTTCTCATCTCCTTGTGCCCGGGTTCGCCATTCCAGCCGCTTTACTAGCAAGCTCCCTACTTGGAGCATCAGCACCTTTAACCTCCTGTTCCGTACAGGTTGCAATTTGTCCTGAGGATAAACGGGAAGACGTGGAACCAACGAGAGACTAGCTCTTGGTGTTGGGACAGGCACAGGTCACTCTATTTTCCCATCAGAAAGAAGAATTAACCACAGGCTCAGCCTGACCCCCGGAACCAGAACAGGGCCTGAAGCCATTCTGCGATTTTGCGGCCAGCTCCCATAAAAACGAGTTGTAAAATGGAGGTTCAGGGCACTGCAATTCACAAACCTGCAGAGTTATAAATGATAACTCTCGTCCACAAATATATTGAGGGGAGGCAAAGAAGAGGATTTGAAATCAAGGCAGAATTGCAGGAAACAGATTTCAGGAGGTAGATACGAATCGCCTTTAAAGCACATGAAAAGCGGCAAAACGTTGACAATGATGCCCTTGGCCAAAAAGGGCGTATGCGTTTTTTCCTGAATATATTCAGGAAAAAACGCATACGCCCTTTTTGGCCAACCAAGCAACCTGGAAAGGCAAATCAGCGCTACAAAGAAGTCTCGCTTCCCATCGGTCAAAAGGGCCATGCTGAAAAAAGTGTCAAAACCAGAAATGCAGGACAGGCCATGGAGAAATGGGAGCCTTGCTACACTGATGGGCGGGATGTAAATTGCCAACAGCCACTCTGGAGAAGTGTCCGGTGAGTCCTGAAACATCTGAAAAACACAGCTTAGAGAGCATAGGGCACTTCCACTCATGGGGGTATAAATTGGGAAAATTAAAAATCAGCAAGACACAAGCACCCCAAAGTTTAGGGCTGCTCTGTTGACAGGGACCTCCACTTCATTCCACCTTCAATATCCCAGGAAAGAGAAAAATGGATAAAGAAGTTGTGGTCCTTATGTACAATGGAATATCACTCAGCCAGGAAATCAATGTCGTAAGGTTAGTAGCAGCATGATGAGTGGATTTAGGTACGACGATTCTAAGTGAAATAAGTCACACAGAAAAGGACACTTCTCATAAGGTATCACTGATAGAGGGAATGTAAAAACCGTTACACTTGAACTGAATTACAAAACAGAACAGAGTCACACATGCAGAAAACACACTATGGCTGCTTAACGGGAAAGGTGAGGTGGGGTGATACATAAAACAAGGGTATCAAATTAGCTCAGATACCATTCCATAAACCCAATATGTAATAGACAAGACCTACTCCTTGCTCAGAGAACTGGACTCAACACGCCCTATTCACCGCACAAGAATATATCTGACTAATAATAATCGTAAAACCTATGTATTGATATCTCTCTGTTAGTGTGTCAAGTGGGTGTAAAGCGGCATAAACACAGCAGTGAAAAGCAGCTAAACCCCATTATAAAAATAAATTACTTTGAAACACCCATGAAACAAAGACAGTGAAAGAGAGAGAAATTCTTACACAATGCGTTCAGGGGCTGTGATGCAACCTGGATTGACCATATCTAGACGCACAGCTGGAGGAGACATAAGGGTGGACACTCTTGGGGCTGAGAGGTTTGGTGAGGTTGGGTGAGCAAACACAGACCCTTTAAAGTAATACTGCGTGGTACCCATCGCATGGGTCCCAAATCTCCAGGTTCAAGGGCATCTTCCTACATCAAAAACATGCATGAGAAACACAGAAGATGGTACACCGTGTGATGGGGAAAGGTTTCTAAAACGCACCTCATTTCTCATCTCCTTGTGCCCGGGTTCGCCATTCTAGCTGCTTTACTAGCAAGCTCCCTACTTGGGGCATCAGCACCTTTAACCTCCTGTTCCGTACAGGTTGCAATTTGTCCTGAGGATAAACGGGAAGACGTGGAACCAACGAGAGACTAGCTCTTGGTGTTGGGACAGGCACAGGTCACTCTATTTTCCCATTAGAAAGAAGAATTAACCACAGGCTCAGCCTGCCCCCCGGAACCAGAATAGGGCCTGAAGCCATTCTGCGATTTTGCGGCCAGCTCCCATAAAAACGAGTTGTAAAATGGAGGTTCAGGGCACTGCAATTCACAAACCTGCAGAGTTATAAATGATAACTCTCGTCCACAAATATATTGAGGGAAGGCAAAGAAGAGGATTTGAAATCAAGGCAGAATTGCAGGAAACAGATTTCAGGAGGTAGATACGAATCGCCTTTAAAGCACATGAAAAGCGGCAAAACGTTGACAATGATGCCCTTGGCCAAAAAGGGCGTATGCGTTTTTTCCTGAATATATTCAGGAAAAAACGCATACGCCCTTTTTGGCCAACCAAGCAACCTGGAAAGGCAAATCAGCGCTACAAAGAAGTCTCGCTTCCCATCGGTCAAAAGGGCCATGCTGAAAAAAGTGTCAAAACCAGAAATGCAGGACAGGCCATGGAGAAATGGGAGCCTTGCTACACTGATGGGCAGGATGTAAATTGCCAAGAGCCACTCTGGAGAAGTGTCCGGTGAGTCCTGAAACATCTGAAAAACACAGCTTAGAGAGCATAGGGCACTTCCACTCATGGGGGTATAAATTGGGAAAATTAAAAATCAGCAAGACACAAGCACCCCAAAGTTTAGGGCTGCTCTGTTGACCAGGACCTCCACTTCATTCCACCTTAAATATCCCAGGAAAGAGAAAAATGGATAAAGAAGTTGTGGTCCTTATGTACAATGGAATATCACTCAGCCAGGAAATCAATGTCGTAAGGTTAGTAGCAGCATGATGAGTGGATTTAGGTACGACGATTCTAAGTGAAATAAGTCACACAGAAAAGGACACTTCTCATAAGGTATCACTGATAGAGGGAATGTAAAAACCGTTACACTTGAACTGAATTACAAAACAGAACAGAGTCACACATGCAGAAAACACACTATGGCTGCTTAACGGGAAAGGTGAGGTGGGGTGATACATAAAACAAGGGTATCAAATTAGCTCAGATACCATTCCATAAACCCAATATGTAATAGACAAGACCTACTCCTTGCTCAGAGAACTGGACTCAACACGCCCTATTCACCGCACAAGAATATATCTGACTAATAATAATCGTAAAACCTATGTATTGATATCTCTCTGTTAGTGTGTCAAGTGGGTGTAAAGCGGCATAAACACAGCAGTGAAAAGCAGCTAAACCCCATTATAAAAATAAATTACTTTGAAACACCCATGAAACAAAGACAGTGAAAGAGAGAGAAATTCTTACACAATGTGTTCAGGGGTTGTGATGCAACCTGGACTGACCATATCTAGACGCACAGCTGGATGAGACATAACGGTGGACACTCTTGGGGCTGAGAGATTTGGTGAGGTTGGGTGAGCAAACACAGACCCTTTAAAGTAATACTGCGTTGTACCCATCGCATGGGTCCCAAATCTCTAGGTTCAAGGGCATCTTCCTACATCAAAAACATGCATGAGAAACCCAGAAGATGGTACACCGTGTGATGGGGAAAGGTTTCTAAAACGCACCTCATTTCTCATCTCCTTGTGCCCGGGTTCGCCATTCCAGCCGCTTTACTAGCAAGCTCCCTACTTGGGGCATCAGCACCTTTAACCTCCTGTTCCGTACAGGTTGCAATTTGTCCTGAGGATAAACGGGAAGACGTGGAACCAACGAGAGACTAGCTCTTGGTGTTGGGACAGGCACAGGTCACTCTATTTTCCCATCAGAAAGAAGAATTAACCACAGGCTCAGCCTGACCCCCGGAACCAGAACAGGGCCTGAAGCCATTCTGCGATTTTGCGGCCAGCTCCCATAAAAACGAGTTGTAAAATGGAGGTTCAGGGCACTGCAATTCACAAACCTGCAGAGTTATAAATGATAACTCTCGTCCACAAATATATTGAGGGAAGGCAAAGAAGAGGATTTGAAATCAAGGCAGAATTGCAGGAAACAGATTTCAGGAGGTAGATACGAATCGCCTTTAAAGCACATGAAAAGCGGCAAAACGTTGGCAATGATGCCCTTGGCCAAAAAGGGCGTATGCGTTTTTTCCTGAATATATTCAGGAAAAAACGCATACGCCCTTTTTGGCCAACCAAGCAACCTGGAAAGGCAAATCAGCGCTACAAAGAAGTCTCGCTTCCCATCGGTCAAAAGGGCCATGCTGAAAAAAGTGTCAAAACCAGAAATGCAGGACAGGCCATGGAGAAATGGGAGCCTTGCTACACTGATGGGCGGGATGTAAATTGCCAAGAGCCACTCTGGAGAAGTGTCCGGTGAGTCCTGAAACATCTGAAAAACACAGCTTAGAGAGCATAGGGCACTTCCACTCATGGGGGTATACATTGGGAAAATTAAAAATCAGCAAGACACAAGCACCCCAAAGTTTAGGGCTGCTCTGTTGACCAGGACCTCCACTTCATTCCACCTGAAATATCCCAGGAAAGAGAAAAATGGATAAAGAAGTTGTGGTCCTTATGTACAATGGAATATCACTCAGCCAGGAAATCAATGTCGTAAGGTTAGTAGCAGCATGATGAGTGGATTTAGGTACGACGATTCTAAGTGAAATAAGTCACACAGAAAAGGACACTTCTCATAAGGTATCACTGATAGAGGGAATGTAAAAACCGTTACACTTGAACTGAATTACAAAACAGAACAGAGTCACACATGCAGAAAACACACTATGGCTGCTTAACGGGAAAGGTGAGGTGGGGTGATACATAAAACAAGGGTATCAAATTAGCTCAGATACCGTTCCATAAACCCAATATGTAATAGACAAGACCTACTCCTTGCTCAGAGAACTGGACTCAACACGCCCTATTCACCGCACAAGAATATATCTGACTAATAATAATCTTAAAACCTATGTATTGATATCTCTCTGTTAGTGTGTCAAGTGGGTGTAAAGCGGCATAAACACAGCAGTGAAAAGCAGCTAAACCCCATTATAAAAATAAATTACTTTGAAACACCCATGAAACAAAGACAGTGAAACAGAGAGAAATTCTTACACAATGCTTTCAGGGGCTGTGATGCAACCTGGATTGACCATATCTAGAGGCACAGCTGGATGAGACATAAGGGTAGACATTCTTGGGGCTGAGAGGTTTGGTGAGGTTGGGTGAGCAAATGCAGACCCTTTAAAGTAATACTGCGTGGTACCCATCGCATGGGTCCCAAATCTCCAGGTTCAAGGGCATCTTCCTACATCAAAAACATGCATGAGAAACCCAGAAGATGGTACACCGTGTGATGGGGAAAGGTTTCTAAAACGCACCTCATTTCTCATCTCCTTGTGCCCGGGTTCGCCATTCCAGCCTCTTTACTAGCAAGCTCCCTACTTGGAGCATCAGCACCTTTAACCTCCTGTTCCATACAGGTTGCAATTTGTCCTGAGGATAAACGGGAAGACGTGGAACCAACGAGAGACTAGCTCTTGGTGTTGGGACAGGCACAGGTCACTCTATTTTCCCATCAGAAAGAAGAATTAACCACAGGCTCAGCCTGCACCCCGGAACCAGAACAGGGCCTGAAGCCATTCTGCGATTTTGCGGCCAGCTCCCATAAAAACGAGTTGTAAAATGGAGGTTCAGGGCACTGCAATTCACAAACCTGCAGAGTTATTAATGATAACTCTCGTCCACAAATATATTGAGGGAAGGCAAAGAAGAGGATTTGAAATCAAGGCAGAATTGCAGGAAACAGATTTCAGGAGGTAGATTCGAATCGCCTTTAAAGCACATGAAAAGCGGCAAAACGTTGACAATGATGCCCTTGGCCAGAAAGGGCGTATGCGATTTTTCCTGAATATATTCAGGAAAAAACGCATACGCCCTTTTTGGCCAACCAAGCAACCTGGAAAGGCAAATCAGCGCTACAAAGAAGTCTCGCTTCCCATCGGTCAAAAGGGCCATGCTGAAAAAAGTGTCAAAACCAGAAATGCAGGACAGGCCATGGAGAAATGGGAGCCTTGCTACACTGATGGGCGGGATGTAAATTGCCAAGAGCCACTCTGGAGAAGTGTCCGGTGAGTCCTGAAACATCTGAAAAACACAGCTTAGAGAGCATAGGGCACTTCCACTCATGGGGGTATAAATTGGGAAAATGAAAAATCAGCAAGACAAAAGCACCCCAAAGTTTAGGGCTGCTCTGTTGACCAGGACCTCCACTTCATTCCACCTGAAATATCCCAGGAAAGAGAAAAATGGATAAAGAAGTTGTGGTCCTTATGTACAATGGAATATCACTCAGCCATGAAATCAATGTCGTAAGGTTAGTAGCAGCATGATGAGTGGATTTAGGTACGACGATTCTAAGTGAAATAAGTCACACAGAAAAGGACACTTCTCATAAGGTATCACTGATAGAGGGAATGTAAAAACCGTTACACTTGAACTGAATTACAAAACAGAACAGAGTCACACATGCAGAAAACACACTATGGCTGCTTAACGGGAAAGGTGAGGTGGGGTGATACATAAAACAAGGGTATCAAATTAGCTCAGATACCGTTCCATAAACCCAATATGTAATAGACAAGACCTACTCCTTGCTCAGAGAACTGGACTCAACACGCCCTATTCACCGCACAAGAATATATCTGACTAATAATAATCGTAAAACCTATGTATTGATATCTCTCTGTTAGTGTGTCAAGTGGGTGTAAAGCGGCATAAACACAGCAGTGAAAAGCAGCTAAACCCCATTATAAAAATAAATTACTTTGAAACACCCATGAAACAAAGACAGTGAAAGAGAGAGAAATTCTTACACAATGCGTTCAGGGGCTGTGATGCAACCTGGATTGACCATATCTAGACGCACAGCTGGATGAGACATAAGGGTGGACACTCTTGGGGCTGAGAGGTTTGGTGAGGTTGGGTGAGCAAACGCAGACCCTTTAAAGTAATACTGCGTGGTACCCATCGCATGGGTCCCAAATCTCCAGGTTCAAGGGCATCTTCCTACATCGAAAACATGCATGAGAAACCCAGAAGATGCTACACCGTGTGATGGGGAAAGGTTTCTAAAACGCACCTCATTTCTCATCTCCTTGTGCCCGGGTTCGCCATTCCAGCCGCTTTACTAGCAAGCTCCCTACTTGGAGCATCAGCACCTTTAACCTCCTGTTCCATACAGGTTGCAATTTGTCCTTAGGATAAACGGGAAGACGTGGAACCAACGAGAGACTAGCTCTTGTTGTTGGGACAGGCACAGGTCACTCTATTTTCCCATCAGAAAGAAGAATTAACCACAGGCTCAGCCTGACCCCCGGAACCAGAACAGGGCCTGAAGCCATTCTGCGATTTTGCGGCCAGCTCCCATAAAAACGAGTTGTAAAATGGAGGTTCAGGGCACTGCAATTCACAAACCTGCAGAGTTATTAATGATAACTCTCGTCCACAAATATATTGAGGGAAGGCAAAGAAGAGGATTTGAAATCAAGGCAGAATTGCAGGAAACAGATTTCAGGAGGTAGATACGAATCGCCTTTAAAGCACATGAAAAGCGGCAAAACGTTGACAATGATGCCCTTGACCAAAAAGGGCGTACGCGTTTTTTCCTGAATATATTCAGGAAAAAACGCGTACGCCCTTTTTGGCCAACCAAGCAACCTGGAAAGGCAAATCAGCGCTACAAAGAAGTCTCGCTTCCCATCGGTCAAAAGGGCCATGCTGAAAAAAGTGTCAAAACCAGAAATGCAGGACAGGCCATGGAGAAATGGGAGCCTTGCTACACTGATGGGCGGGATGTAAATTGCCAAGAGCCACTCCGGAGAAGTGTCCGGTGAGTCCTGAAACATCTGAAAAACACAGCTTAGAGAGCATAGGGCACATCCACTAATGGGGGTATAAATTGGGAAAATTAAAAATCAGCAAGACACAAGCACACCAAAGTTTAGGGCTACTCTGTTGACCAGGACCTCCACTTCATTCCACCTGAAATATCCCAGGAAAGAGAAAAATGGATAAAGAAGTTGTGGTCCTTATGTAGAATGGAATATCACTCAGCCATGAAATCAATGTCGTAAGGCTAGTAGCAGCATGATGAGTGGATTTAGGTACGACGATTCTAAGTGAAATAAGTCACACAGAAAAGGACACTTCTCATAAGGTATCACTGATAGAGGGAATGTAAAAACCGTTACACTTGAACTGAATTACAAAACAGAACAGAGTCACACATGCAGAAAACACACTATGGCTGCTTAACGGGAAAGGTGAGGTGGGGTGATACATAAAACAAGGGTATCAAATTAGCTCAGATACCGTTCCATAAACCCAATATGTAATAGACAAGACCTACTCCTTGCTCAGAGAACTGGACTCAACACGCCCTATTCACCGCACAAGAATATATCTGACTAATAATAATCGTAAAACCTATGTATTGATATCTCTCTGTTAGTGTGTCAAGTGGGTGTAAAGCGGCATAAACACAGCAGTGAAAAGCACCTAACCCCATTATAAAAATAAATTACTTTGAAACACCCATGAAACAAAGACAGTGAAAGAGAGAGAAATTCTTACACAATGCGTTCAGGGGCTGTGATGCAACCTGGATTGACCATATCTAGACGCACAGCTGGATGAGACATAAGGGTGGACACTCTTGGGGCTGAGAGGTTTGGTGAGGTTGGGTGAGCAAACGCAGACCCTTTAAAGTAATACTGCGTGGTACCCATCGCATGGGTCCCAAATCTCCAGGTTCAAGGGCATCTTCCTACATCAAAAACATGCATGAGAAACCCAGAAGATGCTACACCGTGTGATGGGGAAAGGTTTCTAAAACGCACCTCATTTCTCATCTCCTTGTGCCCGGGTTCGCCATTCCAGCCGCTTTACTAGCAAGCTCCCTACTTGGAGCATCAGCACCTTTAACCTCCTGTTCCATACAGGTTGCAATTTGTCCTTAGGATAAACGGGAAGACGTGGAACCAACGAGAGACTAGCTCTTGGTGTTGGGACAGGCACAGGTCACTCTATTTTCCCATCAGAAAGAAGAATTAACCACAGGCTCAGCCTGCCCCCCGGAACCAGAACAGGGCCTGAAGCCATTCTGCGATTTTGCGGCCAGCTCCCATAAAAACGAGTTGTAAATTGGAGGTTCAGGGCACTGCAATTCACAAACCTGCAGAGTTATAAATGATAACTCTCGTCCACAAATATATTGAGGGAAGGCAAAGAAGAGGATTTGAAATCAAGGCAGAATTGCAGGAAACAGATTTCAGGAGGTAGATACGAATCGCCTTTAAAGCACATGAAAAGCGGCAAAACGTTGGCAATGATGCCCTTGGCCAAAAAGGGCGTATGCGTTTTTTCCTGAATATATTCAGGAAAAAACGCATACGCCCTTTTTGGCCAACCAAGCAACCTGGAAAGGCAAATCAGCGCTACAAAGAAGTCTCGCTTCCCATCGGTCAAAAGGGCCATGCTGAAAAAAGTGTCAAAACCAGAAATGCAGGACAGGCCATGGAGAAATGGGAGCCTTGCTACACTGATGGGCGGGATGTAAATTGCCAAGAGCCACTCCGGAGAAGTGTCCGGTGAGTCCTGAAACATCTGAAAAACACAGCTTAGAGAGCATAGGGCACTTCCACTCATGGGGGTATAAATTGGGAAAATTAAAAATCAGCAAGACACAAGCACCCCAAAGTTTAGGGCTACTCTGTTGACCAGGACCTCCACTTCATTCCACCTGAAATATCCCAGGAAAGAGAAAAATGGATAAAGAAGTTGTGGTCCTTATGTACAATGGAATATCACTCAGCCATGAAATCAATGTCGTAAGGCTAGTAGCAGCATGATGAGTGGATTTAGGTACGACGATTCTAAGTGAAATAAGTCACACAGAAAAGGACACTTCTCATAAGGTATCACTGATAGAGGGAATGTAAAAACCGTTACACTTGAACTGAATTACAAAACAGAACATAGTCACACATGCAGAAATCACACTATGGCTGCTTAACGGGAAAGGTGAGGTGGGGTGATACATAAAACAAGGGTATCAAATTAGCTCAGATACCGTTCCATAAACCCAATATGTAATAGACAAGACCTACTCCTTGCTCAGAGAACTGGACTCAACACGCCCTATTCACCACACAAGAATATATCTGACTAATAATAATCGTAAAACCTATGTATTGATATCTCTCTGTTAGTGTGTCAAGTGGGTGTAAAGCGGCATAAACACAGCAGTGAAAAGCAGCTAAACCCCATTATAAAAATAAATTACTTTGAAACACCCATGAAACAAAGACAGTGAAAGAGAGAGTAATTCTTACACAATGCGTTCAGGGGCTGTGATGCAACCTGGATTGACCATATCTAGACACACAGCTGGATGAGACATAAGGGTGGACACTCTTGGGGCTGAGAGGTTTGGTGAGGTTGGGTGAGCAAACACAGACTCTTTAAAGTAATACTGCGTGGTACCCATCGCATGGGTCCCAAATCTCCAGGTTCAAGGGCATCTTCCTACATCAAAAACATGCATGAGAAACCCAGAAGATGCTACACCGTGTGATGGGGAAAGGTTTCTAAAACGCACCTCATTTCTCATCTCCTTGTGCCCGGGTTCGCCATTCCAGCCGCTTTACTAGCAAGCTCCCTACTTGGAGCATCAGCACCTTTAACCTCCTGTTCCATACAGGTTGCAATTTGTCCTGAGGATAAACGCGAAGACGTGGAACCAATGAGAGACTAGCTCTTGGTGTTGGGACAGGCACAGGTCACTCTATTTTCCCATCAGAAAGAAGAATTAACCACAGGCTCAGCCTGCCCCCCGGAACCAGAACAGGGCCTGAAGCCATTCTGCGATTTTGCGGCCAGCTCCCATAAAAACGAGTTGTAAAATGGAGGTTCAGGGCACTGCAATTCACAAACCTGCAGAGTTATAAATGATAACCCTCGTCCACAAATATATTGAGGGGAGGCAAAGAAGAGGATTTGAAATTAAGGCAGAATTGCAGGAAACAGATTTCAGGAGGTAGATACGAATCGCCTTTAGAGCACATGAAAAGCGGCAAAACGTTGACAATGATGCCCTTGGCCAAAACGGGCGCATGCGTTTTTTCCTGAATGTATTCAGGAAAAAACGCATGCGCCACTTTTGGCCAACCAAGCAACCTGGAAAGGCAAATCAGCGCTACAAAGAAGTCTCGCTTCCCATCGGTCAAAAGGGCCATGCTGAAAAAAGTGTCAAAACCAGAAATGCAGGACAGGCCATGGAGAAATGGGAGCCTTGCTACACTGATGGGCGGGATGTAAATTGCCAAGAGCCACTCTGGAGAAGAGTCCGGTGAGTCCTGAAACATCTGAAAAACACAGCTTAGAGAGCATAGGGCACTTCCACTCATGGGGGTATAAATTGGGAAAATTAAAAATCAGCAAGACACAAGCACCCCAAAGTTTAGGGCTGCTCTGGTGACCAGGACCTCCACTTCATTCCACCTTAAATATCCCAGGAAAGAGAAAAATGGATAGAGAAGTTGTGGTCCTTATGTACAATGGAATATCACTCAGCCAGGAAATCAATGTCGTAAGGTTAGTAGCAGCATGATGAGTGGATTTAGGTATGACGATTCTAAGTGAAATAAGTCACACAGAAAAGGACACTTCTCATAAGGTATCACTGATAGAGGGAATGTAAAAACCGTTACACTTGAACTGAATTACAAAACAGAACAGAGTCACACATGCAGAAAACACACTATGGCTGCTTAACGGGAAAGGTGAGGTGGGGTGATACATAAAACAAGGGTATCAAATTAGCTCAGATATCGTTCCATAAACCCAATATGTAATAGACAAGACCTACTCCTTGCTCAGAGAACTGGACTCAACACGCCCTATTCACCGCACAAGAATATATCTGACTAATAATAATCGTAAAACCTATGTATTGATATCTCTCTGTTAGTGTGTCAAGTGGGTGTAAAGCGGCGTAAACACAGCAGTGAAAAGCAGCTAAACCCCATTATAAAAATAAATTACTTTGAAACACCCATGAAACAAAGACAGTGAAAGAGAGAGAAATTCTTACACAATGCGTTCAGGGGCTGTGATGCAACCTGGATTGACCATATCTAGACCCACAGCTGGATGAGTCATAAGGGTGGACACTCTTGGGGCTGAGAGGTTTGGTGAGGTTGGGTGAGCAAACGCAGACCCTTTCAAGTAATACTGCGTGGTACCCATCGCATGGGTCCCAAATCTCCAGGTTCAAGGGCATCTTCCTACATCAAAAACATGCATGAGAAACCCAGAAGATGGTACACCGTGTGATGGGGAAAGGTTTCTAAAACGCACCTCATTTCTCATCTCCTTGTGCCCGGGTTCGCCATTCCAGCCGCTTTACTAGCAAGCTCCCTACTTGGAGCATCAGCACCTTTAACCTCCTGTTCCATACAGGTTGCAATTTGTCCTGAGGATAAACGGGAAGACGTGGAACCAACGAGAGACTAGCTCTTGGTGTTGGGACAGGCACAGGTCACTCTATTTTCCCGTCAGAAAGAAGAATTAACCACAGGCTCAGCCTGCCCCCCGGAACCAGAACAGGGCCTGAAGCCATTCTGCGATTTTGTGGCCAGCTCCCATAAAAACGAGTTGTAAAATGGAGGTTCAGGGCACTGCAATTCACAAACCTGCAGAGTTATAAATGATAACTCTCGTCCACAAATATATTGAGGGAAGGCAAAGAAGAGGATTTGAAATCAAGGCAGAATTGCAGGAAACAGATTTCAGGAGGTAGATTCGAATAGCCTGTAAAGCACATGAAAAGCGGCAAAACGTTGACAATGATGCCCTTGGCCAAAAAGGGCGTATGCGTTTTTTCCTGAATATATTCAGGAAAAAACGCATACGCCCTTTTTGGCCAACCAAGCAACCTGGAAAGGCAAATCAGCGCTACAAAGAAGTCTCGCTTCCCATCGGTCAAAAGGGCCATGCTGAAAAAAGTGTCAAAACCAGAAATGCAGGACAGGCCATGGAGAAATGGGAGCCTTGCTACACTGATGGGCGGGATGTAAATTGCCAAGAGCCACTCTGGAGAAGTGTCCGTTGAGTCCTGAAACATCTGAAAAACACAGCTTAGAGAGCATAGGGCACTTCCACTCATGGGGGTATAAATTGGGAAAATTAAAAATCAGCAAGACACAAGCACCCCAAAGTTTAGGGCTGCTCTGGTGACCAGGACCTCCACTTCATTCCACCTTCAATATCCCAGGAAAGAGAAAAATGGATAAGGAAGTTGTGGTCCTTATGTACAATGGAATATCACTCAGCCATGAAATCAATGTCGTAAGGTTAGTAGCAGCATGATGAGTGCATTTAGGTACGACGATTCTAAGTGAAATAAGTCACACAGAAAAGGACACTTCTCATAAGGTATCACTGATAGAGGGAATGTAAAAACCGTTACACTTGAACTGAATTACAAAACAGAACAGAGTCACACATGCAGAAAACACACTATGGCTGCTTAACGGGAAAGGTGAGGTGGGGTGATACATAAAACAAGGGTATCAAATTAGCTCAGATACCATTCCATAAACCCAATATGTAATAGACAAGACCTACTCCTTGCTCAGAGAACTGGACTCAACACGCCCTATTCACCGCACAAGAATATATCTGACTAATAATAATCGTAAAACCTATGTATTGATATCTCTCTGTTAGTGTGTCAAGTGGGTGTAAAGCGGCATAAACACAGCAGTGAAAAGCAGCTAAACCCCATTATAAAAATAAATTACTTTGAAACACCCATGAAACAAAGACAGTGAAAGAGAGAGTAATTCTTACACAATGCGTTCAGGGGCTGTGATGCAACCTGGATTGACCATATCTAGACCCACAGCTGGATGAGACATAAGGGTGGACACTCTTGGGGCTGAGAGGTTTGGTGAGGTTGGGTGAGCAAACGCAGACCCTTTAAAGTAATACTGCGTGGTACCCATCGCATGGGTCCCAAATCTCCAGGTTCAAGGGCATCTTCCTACATCAAAAACATGCATGAGAAACCCAGAAGATGGTACACCGTGTGATGGGGAAAGGTTTCTAAAACGCACCTCATTTCTCATCTCCTTGTGCCCGGGTTCGCCATTCCAGCCTCTTTACTAGCAAGCTCCCTACTTGGAGCATCAGCACCTTTAACCTCCTGTTCCATACAGGTTGCAATTTGTCCTGAGGATAAACGGGAAGACGTGGAACCAACGAGAGACTAGCTCTTGGTGTTGGGACAGGCACAGGTCACTCTATTTTCCCATCAGAAAGAAGAATTAACCACAGGCTCAGCCTGCACCCCGGAACCAGAACAGGGCCTGAAGCCATTCTGCGATTTTGCGGCCAGCTCCCATAAAAACGAGTTGTAAAATGGAGGTTCAGGGCACTGCAATTCACAAACCTGCAGAGTTATTAATGATAACTCTCGTCCACAAATATATTGAGGGAAGGCAAAGAAGAGGATTTGAAATCAAGGCAGAATTGCAGGAAACAGATTTCAGGAGGTAGATACGAATCGCCTTTAAAGCACATGAAAAGCGGCAAAACGTTGGCAATGATGCCCTTGGCCAAAAAGGGCGTATGCGTTTTTTCCTGAATATATTCAGGAAAAAACGCATACGCCCTTTTTGGCCAACCAAGCAACCTGGAAAGGCAAATCAGCGCTACAAAGAAGTCTCGCTTCCCATCGGTCAAAAGGGCCATGCTGAAAAAAGTGTCAAAACCAGAAATGCAGGACAGGCCATGGAGAAATGGGAGCCTTGCTACACTGATGGGCGGGATGTAAATTGCCAAGAGCCACTCTGGAGAAGTGTCCGGTGAGTCCTGAAACATCTGAAAAACACAGCTTAGAGAGTATAGGGCACTTCCACTCATGGGGGTATAAATTGGGAAAATTAAAAATCAGCAAGACACAAGCACCCCAAAGTTTAGGGCTGCTCTGTTGACAGGGACCTCCACTTCATTCCACCTTCAATATCCCAGGAAAGAGAAAAATGGATAAAGAAGTTGTGGTCCTTATGTACAATGGAATATCACTCAGCCAGGAAATCAATGTCGTAAGGTTAGTAGCAGCATGATGAGTGGATTTAGGTACGACGATTCTAAGTGAAATAAGTCACACAGAAAAGGACACTTCTCATAAGGTATCACTGATAGAGGGAATGTAAAAACCGTTACACTTGAACTGAATTACAAAACAGAACAGAGTCACACATGCAGAAAACACACTATGGCTGCTTAACGGGAAAGGTGAGGTGGGGTGATACATAAAACAAGGGTATCAAATTAGCTCAGATACCGTTCCATAAACCCAATATGTAATAGACAAGACCTACTCCTTGCTCAGAGAACTGGACTCAACACGCCCTATTCACCGCACAAGAATATATCTGACTAATAATAATCGTAAAACCTATGTATTGATATCTCTCTGTTAGTGTGTCAAGTGGGTGTAAAGAGGCATAAACACAGCAGTGAAAAGCAGCTAAACCCCATTATAAAAATAAATTACTTTGAAACACCCATGAAACAAAGACAGTGAAAGAGAGAGAAATTCTTACACAATGCGTTCAGGGGCTGTGATGCAACCTGGATTGACCATATCTAGACGCACAGCTGGAGGAGACATAAGGGTGGACACTCTTGGGGCTGAGAGGTTTGGTGAGGTTGGGTGAGCAAACGCAGACCCTTTAAAGGAATACTGCGTGGTACCCATCGCATGGGTCCCAAATCTCCAGGTTCAAGGGCATCTTCCTACATCGAAAACATGCATGAGAAACCCAGAAGATGCTACACCGTGTGATGGGGAAAGGTTTCTAAAACGCACCTCATTTCTCATCTCCTTGTGCCCGGGTTCGCCATTCCAGCCGCTTTACTAGCAAGCTCCCTACTTGGAGCATCAGCACCTTTAACCTCCTCTTCCATACAGGTTGCAATTTGTCCTGAGGATAAACGGGAAGACGTGCAACCAACGAGAGACTAGCTCTTGGTGTTGGGACAGGCACAGGTCACTCTATTTTCCCATCAGAAAGAAGAATTAACCACAGGCTCAGCCTGCCCCCCGGAACCAGAACAGGGCCTGAAGCCATTCTGCGATTTTGCGGCCAGCTCCCATAAAAACGAGTTGTAAAATGGAGGTTCAGGGCACTGCAATTCACAAACCTGCAGAGTTATTAATGATAACTCTCGTCCACAAATATATTGAGGGAAGGCAAAGAAGAGGATTTGAAATCAAGGCAGAATTGCAGGAAACAGATTTCAGGAAGTAGATACGAATCGCCTTTAAAGCACATGAAAAGCGGCAAAACGTTGACAATGATGCCCTTGGCCAAAAAGGGCGTACGCGTTTTTTCCTGAATATATTCAGGAAAAAACGCATACGCCCTTTTTGGCCAACCAAGCAACCTGGAAAGGCAAATCAGCGCTACAAAGAAGTCTCGCTTCCCATCGGTCAAAAGGGCCATGCTGAAAAAAGTGTCAAAACCAGAAATGCAGGACAGGCCATGGAGAAATGGGAGCCTTGCTACACTGATGGGCGGGATGTAAATTGCCAAGAGCCACTCCGGAGAAGTGTCCGGTGAGTCCTGAAACATCTGAAAAACACAGCTTAGAGAGCATAGGGCACATCCACTCATGGGGGTATAAATTGGGAAAATTAAAAATCAGCAAGACACAAGCACCCCAAAGTTTAGGGCTACTCTGTTGACCAGGACCTCCACTTCATTCCACCTGAAATATCCCAGGAAAGAGAAAAATGGATAAAGAAGTTGTGGTCCTTATGTACAATGGAATATCACTCAGCCAGGAAATCAATGTCGTAAGGTTAGTAGCAGCATGATGAGTGGATTTAGGTACGACGATTCTAAGTGAAATAAGTCACACAGAAAAGGACACTTCTCATAAGGTATCACTGATAGAGGGAATGTAAAAACCGTTACACTTGAACTGAATTACAAAACAGAACAGAGTCACACATGCAGAAAACACACTATGGCTGCTTAACGGGAAAGGTGAGGTGGGGTGATACATAAAACAAGGGTATCAAATTAGCTCAGATACCGTTCCATAAACCCAATATGTAATAGACAAGACCTACTCCTTGCTCAGAGAACTGGACTCAACACGCCCTATTCACCGCACAAGAATATATCTGACTAATAATAATCGTAAAACCTATGTATTGATATCTCTCTGTTAGTGTGTCAAGTGGGTGTAAAGAGGCATAAACACAGCAGTGAAAAGCAGCTAAACCCCATTATAAAAATAAATTACTTTGAAACACCCATGAAACAAAGACAGTGAAAGAGAGAGAAATTCTTACACAATGCGTTCAGGGGCTGTGATGCAACCTGGATTGACCATATCTAGACACACAGCTGGATGAGACATAAGGGTGGACACTCTTGGGGCTGAGAGGTTTGGTGAGGTTGGGTGAGCAAACGCAGACCCTTTAAAGTAATACTGCGTGGTACCCATCGCATGGGTCCCAAATCTCCAGGTTCAAGGGCATCTTCCTACATCGAAAACATGCATGAGAAACCCAGAAGATGCTACACCGTGTGATGGGGAAAGGTTTCTAAAACGCACCTCATTTCTCATCTCCTTGTGCCCGGGTTCGCCATTCCAGCCGCTTTACTAGCAAGCTCCCTACTTGGAGCATCAGCACCTTTAACCTCCTCTTCCATACAGGTTGCAATTTGTCCTTAGGATAAACGGGAAGACGTGCAACCAACGAGAGACTAGCTCTTGGTGTTGGGACAGGCACAGGTCACTCTATTTTCCCATCAGAAAGAAGAATTAACCACAGGCTCAGCCTGCCCCCCGGAACCAGAACAGGGCCTGAAGCCATTCTGCGATTTTGCGGACAGCTCCCATAAAAACGAGTTGTAAAATGGAGGTTCAGGGCACTGCAATTCACAAACCTGCAGAGTTATTAATGATAACTCTCGTCCACAAATATATTGAGGGAAGGCAAAGAAGAGGATTTGAAATCAAGGCAGAATTGCAGGAAACAGATTTCAGGAAGTAGATACGAATCGCCTTTAAAGCACATGAAAAGCGGCAAAACGTTGACAATGATGCCCTTGGACAAAAAGGGCGTACGCGTTTTTTCCTGAATATATTCAGGAAAAAACGCATACGCCCTTTTTGGCCAACCAAGCAACCTGGAAAGGCAAATCAGCGCTACAAAGAAGTCTCGCTTCCCATCGGTCAAAAGGGCCATGCTGAAAAAAGTGTCAAAACCAGAAATGCAGGACAGGCCATGGAGAAATGGGAGCCTTGCTACACTGATGGGCGGGATGTAAATTGCCAAGAGCCACTCTGGAGAAGTGTCCGGTGAGTCCTGAAACATCTGAAAAACACAGCTTAGAGAGCATAGGGCACATCCACTCATGGGGGTATAAATTGGGAAAATTAAAAATCAGCAAGACACAAGCACCCCAAAGTTTAGGGCTACTCTGTTGACCAGGACCTCCACTTCATTCCACCTGAAATATCCCAGGAAAGAGAAAAATGGATAAAGAAGTTGTGGTCCTTATGTAGAATGGAATATCACTCAGCCATGAAATCAATGTCGTAAGGCTAGTAGCAGCATGATGAGTGGATTTAGGTACGACGATTCTAAGTGAAATAAGTCACACAGAAAAGGACACTGCTCATAAGGTATCACTGATAGAGGGAATGTAAAAACCGTTACACTTGAACTGAATTACAAAACAGAACAGAGTCACACATGCAGAAAACACACTATGGCTGCTTAACGGGAAAGGTGAGGTGGGGTGATACATAAAACAAGGGTATCAAATTAGCTCAGATACCGTTCCATAAACCCAATATGTAATAGACAAGACCTACTCCTTGCTCAGAGAACTGGACTCAACACGCCCTATTCACCGCACAAGAATATATCTGACTAATAATAATCGTAAAACCTATGTATTGATATCTCTCTGTTAGTGTGTCAAGTGGGTGTAAAGCGGCATAAACACAGCAGTGAAAAGCACCTAACCCCATTATAAAAATAAATTACTTTGAAACACCCATGAAACAAAGACAGTGAAAGAGAGAGAAATTCTTACACAATGCGTTCAGGGGCTGTGATGCAACCTGGATTGACCATATCTAGACGCACAGCTGGATGAGACATAAGGGTGGACACTCTTGGGGCTGAGAGGTTTGGTGAGGTTGGGTGAGCAAACGCAGACCCTTTAAAGTAATACTGCGTGGTACCCATCGCATGGGTCCCAAATCTCCAGGTTCAAGGGCATCTTCCTACATCAAAAACATGCATGAGAAACCCAGAAGATGGTACACCGTGTGATGGGGAAAGGTTTCTAAAACGCACCTCATTTCTCATCTCCTTGTGCCCGGGTTCGCCATTCCAGCCGCTTTACTAGCAAGCTCCCTACTTGGAGCATCAGCACCTTTAACCTCCTGTTCCGTACAGGTTGCAATTTGTCCTGAGGATAAACGGGAAGACGTGGAACCAACGAGAGACTAGCTCTTGGTGTTGGGACAGGCACAGGTCACTCTATTTTCCCATCAGAAAGAAGAATTAACCACAGGCTCAGCCTGACCCCCGGAACCAGAACAGGGCCTGAAGCCATTCTGCGATTTTGCGGCCAGCTCCCATAAAAACGAGTTGTAAAATGGAGGTTCAGGGCACTGCAATTCACAAACCTGCAGAGTTATAAATGATAACTCTCGTCCACAAATATATTGAGGGGAGGCAAAGAAGAGGATTTGAAATCAAGGCAGAATTGCAGGAAACAGATTTCAGGAGGTAGATACGAATCGCCTTTAAAGCACATGAAAAGCGGCAAAACGTTGACAATGATGCCCTTGGCCAAAAAGGGCGTATGCGTTTTTTCCTGAATATATTCAGGAAAAAACGCATACGCCCTTTTTGGCCAACCAAGCAACCTGGAAAGGCAAATCAGCGCTACAAAGAAGTCTCGCTTCCCATCGGTCAAAAGGGCCATGCTGAAAAAAGTGTCAAAACCAGAAATGCAGGACAGGCCATGGAGAAATGGGAGCCTTGCTACACTGATGGGCGGGATGTAAATTGCCAAGAGCCACTCTGGAGAAGTGTCCGGTGAGTCCTGAAACATCTGAAAAACACAGCTTAGAGAGCATAGGGCACTTCCACTCATGGGGGTATAAATTGGGAAAATTAAAAATCAGCAAGACACAAGCACCCCAAAGTTTAGGGCTGCTCTGTTGACCAGGACCTCCACTTCATTCCACCTGAAATATCCCAGGAAAGAGAAAAATGGATAAAGAAGTTGTGGTCCTTATGTACAATGGAATATCACTCAGCCAGGAAATCAATGTCGTAAGGTTAGTAGCAGCATGATGAGTGGATTTAGGTACGACGATTCTAAGTGAAATAAGTCACACAGAAAAGGACACTTCTCATAAGGTATCACTGATAGAGGGAATGTAAAAACCGTTACACTTGAACTGAATTACAAAACAGAACAGAGTCACACATGCAGAAAACACACTATGGCTGCTTAACGGGAAAGGTGAGGTGGGGTGATACATAAAACAAGGGTATCAAATTAGCTCAGATACCATTCCATAAACCCAATATGTAATAGACAAGACCTACTCCTTGCTCAGAGAACTGGACTCAACACGCCCTATTCACCGCACAAGAATATATCTGACTAATAATAATCGTAAAACCTATGTATTGATATCTCTCTGTTAGTGTGTCAAGTGGGTGTAAAGCGGCATAAACACAGCAGTGAAAAGCAGCTAAACCCCATTATAAAAATAAATTACTTTGAAACACCCATGAAACAAAGACAGTGAAAGAGAGAGAAATTCTTACACAATGCGTTCAGGGGCTGTGATGCAACCTGGATTGACCATATCTAGACGCACAGCTGGATGAGACATAAGGGTGGACACTCTTGGGGCTGAGAGGTTTGGTGAGGTTGGGTGAGCAAACGCAGACCCTTTAAAGTAATACTGCGTGGTACCCATCGCATGGGTCCCAAATCTCCAGGTTCAAGGGCATCTTCCTACATCAAAAACATGCATGAGAAACCCAGAAGATGGTACACCGTGTGATGGGGAAAGGTTTCTAAAACGCACCTCATTTCTCATCTCCTTGTGCCCGGGTTCGCCATTCCAGCCGCTTTACTAGCAAGCTCCCTACTTGGAGCATCAGCACCTTTAACCTCCTGTTCCGTACAGGTTGCAATTTGTCCTGAGGATAAACGGGAAGACGTGGAACCAACGAGAGACTAGCTCTTGGTGTTGGGACAGGCACAGGTCACTCTATTTTCCCATCAGAAAGAAGAATTAACCACAGGCTCAGCCTGCCCCCCGGAACCAGAACAGGGCCTGAAGCCATTCTGCGATTTTGCGGCCAGCTCCCATAAAAACGAGTGGTAAAATGGAGGTTCAGGGCACTGCAATTCACAAACCTGCAGAGTTATAAATGATAACTCTCGTCCACAAATATATTGAGGGAAGGCAAAGAAGAGGATTTGAAATCAAGGCAGAATTGCAGGAAACAGATTTCAGGAGGTAGATACGAATCGCCTTTAAAGCACATGAAAAGCGGCAAAACGTTGGCAATGATGCCCTTGGCCAAAAAGGGCGTATGCGTTTTTTCCTGAATATATTCAGGAAAAAACGCATACGCCCTTTTTGGCCAACCAAGCAACCTGGAAAGGCAAATCAGCGCTACAAAGAAGTCTCGCTTCCCATCGGTCAAAAGGGCCATGCTGAAAAAAGTGTCAAAACCAGAAATGCAGGACAGGCCATGGAGAAATGGGAGCCTTGCTACACTGATGGGCGGGATGTAAATTGCCAAGAGCCACTCTGGAGAAGTGTCCGGTGAGTCCTGAAACATCTGAAAAACACAGCTTAGAGAGCATAGGGCACTTCCACTCATGGGGGTATAAATTGGGAAAATTAAAAATCAGCAAGACACAAGCACCCCAAAGTTTAGGGCTGCTCTGTTGACCAGGACCTCCACTTCATTCCACCTGAAATATCCCAGGAAAGAGAAAAATGGATAAAGAAGTTGTGGTCCTTATGTACAATGGAATATCACTCAGCCAGGAAATCAATGTCGTAAGGTTAGTAGCAGCATGATGAGTGGATTTAGGTACGACGATTCTAAGTGAAATAAGTCACACAGAAAAGGACACTTCTCATAAGGTATCACTGATAGAGGGAATGTAAAAACCGTTACACTTGAACTGAATTACAAAACAGAACAGAGTCACACATGCAGAAAACACACTATGGCTGCTTAACGGGAAAGGTGAGGTGGGGTGATACATAAAACAAGGGTATCAAATTAGCTCAGATACCATTCCATAAACCCAATATGTAATAGACAAGACCTACTCCTTGCTCAGAGAACTGGACTCAACACGCCCTATTCACCGCACAAGAATATATCTGACTAATAATAATCGTAAAACCTATGTATTGATATCTCTCTGTTAGTGTGTCAAGTGGGTGTAAAGCGGCATAAACACAGCAGTGAAAAGCAGCTAAACCCCATTATAAAAATAAATTACTTTGAAACACCCATGAAACAAAGACAGTGAAAGAGAGAGAAATTCTTACACAATGCGTTCAGGGGCTGTGATGCAACCTGGATTGACCATATCTAGACGCACAGCTGGATGAGACATAAGGGTGGACACTCTTGGGGCTGAGAGGTTTGGTGAGGTTGGGTGAGCAAACGCAGACCCTTTAAAGTAATACTGCGTGGTACCCATCGCATGGGTCCCAAATCTCCAGGTTCAAGGGCATCTTCCTACATCAAAAACATGCATGAGAAACCCAGAAGATGGTACACCGTGTGATGGGGAAAGGTTTCTAAAACGCACCTCATTTCTCTTCTCCTTGTGCCCGGGTTCGCCATTCCAGCCACTTTACTAGCAAGCTCCCTACTTGGAGCATCAGCACCTTTAACCTCCTGTTCCGTACAGGTTGCAATTTGTCCTGAGGGTAAACGGGAAGACGTGGAACCAACGAGAGACTAGTTCTTGGTGTTGGGACAGGCACAGGTCACTCTATTTTCCCATCAGAAAGAAGAATTAACCACAGGCTCAGCCTGACCCCCGGAACCAGAAGAGGGCCTGAAGCCATTCTGCGATTTTGCGGCCAGCTCCCATAAAAACGAGTTGTAAAATGGAGGTTCAGGGCACTGCAATTCACAAACCTGCAGAGTTATAAATGATAACTCTCGTCCACAAATATATTGAGGGAAGGCAAAGAAGAGGATTTGAAATCAAGGCAGAATTGCAGGAAACAGATTTCAGGAGGTAGATACGAATCGCCTTTAAAGCACATGAAAAGCGGCAAAACGTTGACAATGATGCCCTTGGCCAAAAAGGGCGTATGCGTTTTTTCCTGAATATATTCAGGAAAAAACGCATACGCCCTTTTTGGCCAACCAAGCAACCTGTAAAGGCAAATCAGCGCTACAAAGAAGTCTCGCTTCCCATCGGTCAAAAGCGCCATGCTGAAAAAAGTGTCAAAACCAGAAATGCAGGACAGGCCATGGAGAAATGGGAGCCTTGCTACACTGATGGGCGGGATGTAAATTGCCAAGAGCCACTCTGGAGAAGTGTCCGGTGAGTCCTGAAACATCTGAAAAACACAGCTTAGAGAGCATAGGGCACTTCCACTCATGGGGGTATAAATTGGGAAAATTAAAAATCAGCAAGACACAAGCACCCCAAAGTTTAGGGCTGCTCTGTTGACAGGGACCTCCACTTCATTCCACCTTAAATATCCCAGGAAAGAGAAAAATGGATAAAGAAGTTGTGGTCCTTATGTACAATGGAATATCACTCAGCCAGGAAATCAATGTCGTAAGGTTAGTAGCAGCATGATGAGTGGATTTAGGTACGACGATTCTAAGTGAAATAAGTCACACAGAAAAGGACACTTCTCATAAGGTATCACTGATAGAGGGAATGTAAAAACCGTTACACTTGAACTGAATTACAAAACAGAACAGAGTCACACATGCAGAAAACACACTATGGCTGCTTAACGGGAAAGGTGAGGTGGGGTGATACATAAAACAAGGGTATCAAATTAGCTCAGATACCGTTCCATAAACCCAATATGTAATAGACAAGACCTACTCCTTGCTCAGAGAACTGGACTCAACACGCCCTATTCACCGCACAAGAATATATCTGACTAATAATAATCGTAAAACCTATGTATTGATATCTCTCTGTTAGTGTGTCAAGTGGGTGTAAAGCGGCATAAACACAGCAGTGAAAAGCAGATAAACCCCATTATAAAAATAAATTACTTTGAAACACCCATGAAACAAAGACAGTGAAAGAGAGAGAAATTCTTACACAATGCGTTCAGGGGCTGTGATGCAACCTGGATTGACCATATCTAGATGCACAGCTGGATGAGACATAAGGGTGGACACTCTTGGGGCTGAGAGTTTTGGTGAGGTTGGGTGAGCAAACGCAGACCCTTTAAAGGAATACTGCGTGGTACCCATCGCATGGGTCCCAAATCTCCAGGTTCAAGGGCATCTTCCTACATCAAAAACATGCATGAGAAACCCAGAAGATGGTACACCGTGTGATGGGGAAAGGTTTCTAAAACGCACCTCATTTCTCATCTCCTTGTGCCCGGGTTCGCCATTCCAGCCGCTTTACTAGCAAGCTCCCTACTTGGGGCATCAGCACCTTTAACCTCCTGTTCCGTACAGGTTGCAATTTGTCCTGAGGATAAACGGGAAGACGTGGAACCAACGAGAGACTAGCTCTTGGTGTTGGGACAGGCACAGGTCACTCTATTTTCCCATCAGAAAGAAGAATTAACCACAGGCTCATCCTGACCCCCGGAACCAGAACAGGGCCTGAAGCCATTCTGTGATTTTGCGGCCAGCTCCCATAAAAACGAGTTGTAAAATGGAGGTTCAGGGCACTGCAATTCACAAACCTGCTGAGTTATAAATGATAACTCTCGTCCACAAATATATTGAGGGAAGACAAAGAAGAGGATTTGAAATCAAGGCAGAATTGCAGGAAACAGATTTCAGGAGGTAGATACGAATCGCCTTTAAAGCACATGAAAAGCGGCAAAACGTTGGCAATGATGCCCTTGGCCAAAAAGGGCGTATGCGTTTTTTCCTGAATATATTCAGGAAAAAACGCATACGCCCTTTTTGGCCAACCAAGCAACCTGGAAAGGCAAATCAGCGCTACAAAGAAGTCTCGCTTCCCATCGGTCAAAAGGGCCATGCTGAAAAAAGTGTCAAAACCAGAAATGCAGGACAGGCCATGGAGAAATGGGAGCCTTGCTACACTGATGGGCGGGATGTAAATTGCCAAGAGCCACTCTGGAGAAGTGTCCGGTGAGTCCTGAAACATCTGAAAAACACAGCTTAGAGAGCATAGGGCACTTCCACTCATGGGGGTATAAATTGGGAAAATGAAAAATCAGCAAGACACAAGCACCCCAAAGTTTAGGGCTGCTCTGTTGACCAGGACCTCCACTTCATTCCACCTGAAATATCCCAGGAAAGAGAAAAATGGATAAAGAAGTTGTGGTCCTTATGTACAATGGAATATCACTCAGCCATGAAATCAATGTCGTAAGGTTAGTAGCAGCATGATGAGTGGATTTAGGTACGACGATTCTAAGTGAAATAAGTCACACAGAAAAGGACACTTCTCATAAGGTATCACTGATAGAGGGAATGTAAAAACCGTTACACTTGAACTGAATTACAAAACAGAACAGAGTCACACATGCAGAAAACACACTATGGCTGCTTAACGGGAAAGGTGAGGTGGGGTGATACATAAAACAAGGGTATCAAATTAGCTCAGATACCGTTCCATAAACCCAATATGTAATAGACAAGACCTACTCCTTGCTCAGAGAACTGGACTCAACACGCCCTATTCACCGCACAAGAATATATCTGACTAATAATAATCGTAAAACCTATGTATTGATATCTCTCTGTTAGTGTGTCAAGTGGGTGTAAAGCGGCATAAACACAGCAGTGAAAAGCAGCTAAACCCCATTATAAAAATAAATTACTTTGAAACACCCATGAAACAAAGACAGTGAAAGAGAGAGAAATTCTTACACAATGCGTTCAGGGGCTGTGATGCAACCTGGATTGACCATATCTAGACGCACAGCTGGATGAGACATAAGGGTGGACACTCTTGGGGCTGAGAGGTTTGGTGAGGTTGGGTGAGCAAACGCAGACCCTTTAAAGTAATACTGCGTGGTACCCATCGCATGGGTCCCAAATCTCCAGGTTCAAGGGCATCTTCCTACATCGAAAACATGCATGAGAAACCCAGAAGATGCTACACCGTGTGATGGGGAAAGGTTTCTAAAACGCACCTCATTTCTCATCTCCTTGTGCCCGGGTTCGCCATTCCAGCCGCTTTACTAGCAAGCTCCCTACTTGGAGCATCAGCACCTTTAACCTCCTGTTCCATACAGGTTGCAATTTGTCCTTAGGATAAACGGGAAGACGTGGAACCAACGAGAGACTAGCTCTTGGTGTTGGGACAGGCACAGGTCACTCTATTTTCCCATCAGAAAGAAGAATTAACCACAGGCTCAGCCTGCCCCCCGGAACCAGAACAGGGCCTGAAGCCATTCTGCGATTTTGCGGCCAGCTCCCATAAAAACGAGTTGTAAAATGGAGGTTCAGGGCACTGCAATTCACAAACCTGCAGAGTTATTAATGATAACTCTCGTCCACAAATATATTGAGGGAAGGCAAAGAAGAGGATTTGAAATCAAGGCAGAATTGCAGGAAACAGATTTCAGGAGGTAGATACGAATCGCCTTTAAAGCACATGAAAAGCGGCAAAACGTTGACAATGATGCCCTTGGCCAAAAAGGGCGTATGCGTTTTTTCCTGAATATATTCAGGAAAAAACGCATACGCCCTTTTTGGCCAACCAAGCAACCTGGAAAGGCAAATCAGCGCTACAAAGAAGTCTCGCTTCCCATCGGTCAAAAGGGCCATGCTGAAAAAAGTGTCAAAACCAGAAATGCAGGACAGGCCATGGAGAAATGGGAGCCTTGCTACACTGATGGGCGGGATGTAAATTGCCAAGAGCCACTCTGGAGAAGTGTCCGGTGAGTCCTGAAACATCTGAAAAACACAGCTTAGAGAGCATAGGGCACTTCCACTCATGGGGGTATAAATTGGGAAAATGAAAAATCAGCAAGACACAAGCACCCCAAAGTTTAGGGCTGCTCTGTTGACCAGGACCTCCACTTCATTCCACCTGAAATATCCCAGGAAAGAGAAAAATGGATAAAGAAGTTGTGGTCCTTATGTACAATGGAATATCACTCAGCCATGAAATCAATGTCGTAAGGTTAGTAGCAGCATGATGAGTGGATTTAGGTACGACGATTCTAAGTGAAATAAGTCACACAGAAAAGGACACTTCTCATAAGGTATCACTGATAGAGGGAATGTAAAAACCGTTACACTTGAACTGAATTACAAAACAGAACAGAGTCACACATGCAGAAAACACACTATGGCTGCTTAACGGGAAAGGTGAGGTGGGGTGATACATAAAACAAGGGTATCAAATTAGCTCAGATACCGTTCCATAAACCCAATATGTAATAGACAAGACCTACTCCTTGCTCAGAGAACTGGACTCAACACGCCCTATTCACCGCACAAGAATATATCTGACTAATAATAATCGTAAAACCTATGTATTGATATCTCTCTGTTAGTGTGTCAAGTGGGTGTAAAGCGGCATAAACACAGCAGTGAAAAGCAGCTAAATCCCATTATGAAAATAAATTACTTTGAAACACCCATGAAACAAAGACAGTGAAAGAGAGAGAAATTCTTACACAATGCGTTCAGGGGCTGTGATGCAACCTGGATTGACCATATCTAGACGCACAGCTGGATGAGACATAAGGGTGGACACTCTTGGGGCTGAGAGGTTTGGTGAGGTTGGGTGAGCAAACGCAGACCCTTTAAAGTAATACTGCGTGGTACCCATCGCATGGGTCCCAAATCTCCAGGTTCAAGGGCATCTTCCTACATCGAAAACATGCATGAGAAACCCAGAAGATGCTACACCGTGTGATGGGGAAAGGTTTCTAAAACGCACCTCATTTCTCATCTCCTTGTGCCCGGGTTCGCCATTCCAGCCGCTTTACTAGCAAGCTCCCTACTTGGAGCATCAGCACCTTTAACCTCCTGTTCCATACAGGTTGCAATTTGTCCTTAGGATAAACGGGAAGACGTGGAACCAACGAGAGACTAGCTCTTGGTGTTGGGACAGGCACAGGTCACTCTATTTTCCCATCAGAAAGAAGAATTAACCACAGGCTCAGCCTGACCCCCGGAACCAGAACAGGGCCTGAAGCCATTCTGCGATTTTGCGGCCAGCTCCCATAAAAACGAGTTGTAAAATGGAGGTTCAGGGCACTGCAATTCACAAACCTGCAGAGTTATTAATGATAACTCTCGTCCACAAATATATTGAGGGAAGGCAAAGAAGAGGATTTGAAATCAAGGCAGAATTGCAGGAAACAGATTTCAGGAGGTAGATACGAATCGCCTTTAAAGCACATGAAAAGCGGCAAAACGTTGACAATGATGCCCTTGGCCAAAAAGGGCGTATGCGTTTTCTCCTGAATATATTCAGGAAAAAACGCATACGCCCTTTTTGGCCAACCAAGCAACCTGGAAAGGCAAATCAGCGCTACAAAGAAGTCTCGCTTCCCATCGGTCAAAAGGGCCATGCTGAAAAAAGTGTCAAAACCAGAAATGCAGGACAGGCCATGGAGAAATGGGAGCCTTGCTACACTGATGGGCGGGATGTAAATTGCCAAGAGCCACTCCGGAGAAGTGTCCGGTGAGTCCTGAAACATCTGAAAAACACAGCTTAGAGAGCATAGGGCACATCCACTCATGGGGGTATAAATTGGGAAAATTAAAAATCAGCAAGACACAAGCACCCCAAAGTTTAGGGCTACTCTGTTGACCAGGACCTCCACTTCATTCCACCTGAAATATCCCAGGAAAGAGAAAAATGGATAAAGAAGTTGTGGTCCTTATGTAGAATGGAATATCACTCAGCCATGAAATCAATGTCGTAAGGCTAGTAGCAGCATGATGAGTGGATTTAGGTACGACGATTCTAAGTGAAATAAGTCACACAGAAAAGGACACTTCTCATAAGGTATCACTGATAGAGGGAATGTAAAAACCGTTACACTTGAACTGAATTACAAAACAGAACAGAGTCACACATGCAGAAAACACACTATGGCTGCTTAACGGGAAAGGTGAGGTGGGGTGATACATAAAACAAGGGTATCAAATTAGCTCAGATACCGTTCCATAAACCCAATATGTAATAGACAAGACCTACTCCTTGCTCAGAGAACTGGACTCAACACGCCCTATTCACCGCACAAGAATATATCTGACTAATAATAATCGTAAAACCTATGTATTGATATCTCTCTGTTAGTGTGTCAAGTGGGTGTAAAGCGGCATAAACACAGCAGTGAAAAGCAGCTAAACCCCATTATAAAAATAAATTACTTTGAAACACGCATGAAACAAAGACAGTGAAAGAGAGAGTAATTCTTACACAATGCGTTCAGGGGCTGTGATGCAACCTGGATTGACCATATCTAGACGCACAGCTGGATGAGACATAAGGGTGGACACTCTTGGGGCTGAGAGGTTTGGTGAGGTTGGGTGAGCAAACGCAGACCCTTTAAAGTAATACTGCGTGGTACCCATCGCATGGGTCCCAAATCTCCAGGTTCAAGGGCATCTTCCTACATCGAAAACATGCATGAGAAACCCAGAAGATGCTACACCGTGTGATGGGGAAAGGTTTCTAAAACGCACCTCATTTCTCATCTCCTTGTGCCCGGGTTCGCCATTCCAGCCGCTTTACTAGCAAGCTCCCTACTTGGAGCATCAGCACCTTTAACCTCCTGTTCCATACAGGTTGCAATTTGTCCTTAGGATAAACGGGAAGACGTGGAACCAACGAGAGACTAGCTCTTGGTGTTGGGACAGGCACAGGTCACTCTATTTTCCCATCAGAAAGAAGAATTAACCACAGGCTCAGCCTGCCCCCCGGAACCAGAACAGGGCCTGAAGCCATTCTGCGATTTTGCGGCCAGCTCCCATAAAAACGAGTTGTAAAATGGAGGTTCAGGGCACTGCAATTCACAAACCTGCAGAGTTATTAATGATAACTCTCGTCCACAAATATATTGAGGGAAGGCAAAGAAGAGGATTTGAAATCAAGGCAGAATTGCAGGAAACAGATTTCAGGAGGTAGATACGAATCGCCTTTAAAGCACATGAAAAGCGGCAAAACGTTGACAATGATGCCCTTGGCCAAAAAGGGCGTACGCGTTTTTTCCTGAATATATTCAGGAAAAAACGCATACGCCCTTTTTGGCCAACCAAGCAACCTGGAAAGGCAAATCAGCGCTACAAAGAAGTCTCGCTTCCCATCGGTCAAAAGGGCCATGCTGAAAAAAGTGTCAAAACCAGAAATGCAGGACAGGCCATGGAGAAATGGGAGCCTTGCTACACTGATGGGCGGGATGTAAATTGCCAAGAGCCACTCCGGAGAAGTGTCCGGTGAGTCCTGAAATATCTGAAAAACACAGCTTAGAGAGCATAGGGCACATCCACTCATGGGGGTATAAATTGGGAAAATTAAAAATCAGCAAGACACAAGCACCCCAAAGTTTAGGGCTACTCTGTTGACCAGGACCTCCACTTCATTCCACCTGAAATATCCCAGGAAAGAGAAAAATGGATAAAGAAGTTGTGGTCCTTATGTAGAATGGAATATCACTCAGCCATGAAATCAATGTCGTAAGGCTAGTAGCAGCATGATGAGTGGATTTAGGTACGACGATTCTAAGTGAAATAAGTCACACAGAAAAGGACACTTCTCATAAGGTATCACTGATAGAGGGAATGTAAAAACCGTTACACTTGAACTGAATTACAAAACAGAACAGAGTCACACATGCAGAAAACACACTATGGCTGCTTAACGGGAAAGGTGAGGTGGGGTGATACATAAAACAAGGGTATCAAATTAGCTCAGATACCGTTCCATAAACCCAATATGTAATAGACAAGACCTACTCCTTGCTCAGAGAACTGGACTCAACACGCCCTATTCACCGCACAAGAATATATCTGACTAATAATAATCGTAAAACCTATGTATTGATATCTCTCTGTTAGTGTGTCAAGTGGGTGTAAAGCGGCATAAACACAGCAGTGAAAAGCAGCTAAACCCCATTATAAAAATAAATTACTTTGAAACACGCATGAAACAAAGACAGTGAAAGAGAGAGTAATTCTTACACAATGCGTTCAGGGGCTGTGATGCAACCTGGATTGACCATATCTAGACGCACAGCTGGATGAGACATAAGGGTGGACACTCTTGGGGCTGAGAGGTTTGGTGAGGTTGGGTGAGCAAACGCAGACCCTTTAAAGGAATACTGCGTGGTACCCATCGCATGGGTCCCAAATCTCCAGGTTCAAGGGCATCTTCCTATATCAAAAACATGCATGAGAAACCCAGAAGATGCTACACCGTGTGATGGGGAAAGGTTTCTAAAACGCACCTCATTTCTCATCTCCTTGTGCCCGGGTTCGCCATTCCAGCCGCTTTACTAGCAAGCTCCCTACTTGGAGCATCAGCACCTTTAACCTCCTGTTCCGTACAGGTTGCAATTTGTCCTGAGGATAAACGGGAAGACGTGGAACAAACGAGAGACTAGCTCTTGGTGTTGGGACAGGCACAGGTCACTCTATTTTCCCATCAGAAAGAAGAATTAACCACAGGCTCAGCCTGACCCCCGGAACCAGAACAGGGCCTGAAGCCATTCTGTGATTTTGCGGCCAGCTCCCATAAAAACGAGTTGTAAAATGGAGGTTCAGGGCACTGCAATTCACAAACCTGCTGAGTTATAAATGATAACTCTCGTCCACAAATATATTGAGGGAAGACAAAGAAGAGGATTTGAAATCAAGGCAGAATTGCAGGAAACAGATTTCAGGAGGTAGATACGAATCGCCTTTAAAGCACATGAAAAGCGGCAAAACGTTGGCAATGATGCCCTTGGCCAAAAAGGGCGTATGCGTTTTTTCCTGAATATATTCAGGAAAAAACGCATACGCCCTTTTTGGCCAACCAAGCAACCTGGAAAGGCAAATCAGCGCTACAAAGAAGTCTCGCTTCCCATCGGTCAAAAGGGCCATGCTGAAAAAAGTGTCAAAACCAGAAATGCAGGACAGGCCATGGAGAAATGGGAGCCTTGCTACACTGATGGGCGGGATGTAAATTGCCAAGAGCCACTCTGGAGAAGTGTCCGGTGAGTCCTGAAACATCTGAAAAACACAGCTTAGAGAGCATAGGGCACTTCCACTCATGGGGGTATAAATTGGGAAAATGAAAAATCAGCAAGACACAAGCACCCCAAAGTTTAGGGCTGCTCTGTTGACCAGGACCTCCACTTCATTCCACCTGAAATATCCCAGGAAAGAGAAAAATGGATAAAGAAGTTGTGGTCCTTATGTACAATGGAATATCACTCAGCCATGAAATCAATGTCGTAAGGTTAGTAGCAGCATGATGAGTGGATTTAGGTACGACGATTCTAAGTGAAATAAGTCACACAGAAAAGGACACTTCTCATAAGGTATCACTGATAGAGGGAATGTAAAACCGTTACACTTGAACTGAATTACAAAACAGAACAGAGTCACACATGCAGAAAACACACTATGGCTGCTTAACGGGAAAGGTGAGGTGGGGTGATACATAAAACAAGGGTATCAAATTAGCTCAGATACCGTTCCATAAACCCAATATGTAATAGACAAGACCTACTCCTTGCTCAGAGAACTGGACTCAACACGCCCTATTCACCGCACAAGAATATATCTGACTAATAATAATCGTAAAACCTATGTATTGATATCTCTCTGTTAGTGTGTCAAGTGGGTGTAAAGCGGCATAAACACAGCAGTGAAAAGCAGATAAACCCCATTATAAAAATAAATTACTTTGAAACACCCATGAAACAAAGACAGTGAAAGAGAGAGAAATTCTTACACAATGCGTTCAGGGGCTGTGATGCAACCTGGATTGACCATATCTAGATGCACAGCTGGATGAGACATAAGGGTGGACACTCTTGGGGCTGAGAGTTTTGGTGAGGTTGGGTGAGCAAACGCAGACCCTTTAAAGGAATACTGCGTGGTACCCATCGCATGGGTCCCAAATCTCCAGGTTCAAGGGCATCTTCCTACATCAAAAACATGCATGAGAAACCCAGAAGATGGTACACCGTGTGATGGGGAAAGGTTTCTAAAACGCACCTCATTTCTCATCTCCTTGTGCCCGGGTTCGCCATTCCAGCCGCTTTACTAGCAAGCTCCCTACTTGGGGCATCAGCACCTTTAACCTCCTGTTCCGTACAGGTTGCAATTTGTCCTGAGGATAAACGGGAAGACGTGGAACCAACGAGAGACTAGCTCTTGGTGTTGGGACAGGCACAGGTCACTCTATTTTCCCATCAGAAAGAAGAATTAACCACAGGCTCAGCCTGACCCCCGGAACCAGAACAGGGCCTGAAGCCATTCTGTGATTTTGCGGCCAGCTCCCATAAAAACGAGTTGTAAAATGGAGGTTCAGGGCACTGCAATTCACAAACCTGCTGAGTTATAAATGATAACTCTCGTCCACAAATATATTGAGGGAAGACAAAGAAGAGGATTTGTAATCAAGGCAGAATTGCAGGAAACAGATTTCAGGAGGTAGATACGAATCGCCTTTAAAGCACATGAAAAGCGGCAAAACGTTGGCAATGATGCCCTTGGCCAAAAAGGGCGTATGCGTTTTTTCCTGAATATATTCAGGAAAAAACGCATACGCCCTTTTTGGCCAACCAAGCAACCTGGAAAGGCAAATCAGCGCTACAAAGAAGTCTCGCTTCCCATCGGTCAAAAGGGCCATGCTGAAAAAAGTGTCAAAACCAGAAATGCAGGACAGGCCATGGAGAAATGGGAGCCTTGCTACACTGATGGGCGGGATGTAAATTGCCAAGAGCCACTCTGGAGAAGTGTCCGGTGAGTCCTGAAACATCTGAAAAACACAGCTTAGAGAGCATAGGGCACTTCCACTCATGGGGGTATAAATTGGGAAAATGAAAAATCAGCAAGACACAAGCACCCCAAAGTTTAGGGCTGCTCTGTTGACCAGGACCTCCACTTCATTCCACCTGAAATATCCCAGGAAAGAGAAAAATGGATAAAGAAGTTGTGGTCCTTATGTACAATGGAATATCACTCAGCCATGAAATCAATGTCGTAAGGTTAGTAGCAGCATGATGAGTGGATTTAGGTACGACGATTCTAAGTGAAATAAGTCACACAGAAAAGGACACTTCTCATAAGGTATCACTGATAGAGGGAATGTAAAAACCGTTACACTTGAACTGAATTACAAAACAGAACAGAGTCACACATGCAGAAAACACACTATGGCTGCTTAACGGGAAAGGTGAGGTGGGGTGATACAGAAAACAAGGGTATCAAATTAGCTCAGATACCGTTCCATAAACCCAATATGTAATAGACAAGACCTACTCCTTGCTCAGAGAACTGGACTCAACACGCCCTATTCACCGCACAAGAATATATCTGACTAATAATAATCGTAAAACCTATGTATTGATATCTCTCTGTTAGTGTGTCAAGTGGGTGTAAAGCGGCATAAACACAGCAGTGAAAAGCAGCTAAACCCCATTATAAAAATAAATTACTTTGAAACACCCATGAAACAAAGACAGTGAAAGAGAGAGAAATTCTTACACAATGCGTTCAGGGGCTGTGATGCAACCTGGATTGACCATATCTAGACGCACAGCTGGATGAGACATAAGGGTGGACACTCTTGGGGCTGAGAGGTTTGGTGAGGTTGGGTGAGCAAACGCAGACCCTTTAAAGTAATACTGCGTGGTACCCATCGCATGGGTCCCAAATCTCCAGGTTCAAGGGCATCTTCCTACATCGAAAACATGCATGAGAAACCCAGAAGATGCTACACCGTGTGATGGGGAAAGGTTTCTAAAACGCACCTCATTTCTCATCTCCTTGTGCCCGGGTTCGCCATTCCAGCCGCTTTACTAGCAAGCTCCCTACTTGGAGCATCAGCACCTTTAACCTCCTGTTCCATACAGGTTGCAATTTGTCCTTAGGATAAACGGGAAGACGTGGAACCAACGAGAGACTAGCTCTTGGTGTTGGGACAGGCACAGGTCACTCTATTTTCCCATCAGAAAGAAGAATTAACCACAGGCTCAGCCTGCCCCCCGGAACCAGAACAGGGCCTGAAGCCATTCTGCGATTTTGCGGCCAGCTCCCATAAAAACGAGTTGTAAAATGGAGGTTCAGGGCACTGCAATTCACAAACCTGCAGAGTTATTAATGATAACTCTCGTCCACAAATATATTGAGGGAAGGCAAAGAAGAGGATTTGAAATCAAGGCAGAATTGCAGGAAACAGATTTCAGGAGGTAGATACGAATCGCCTTTAAAGCACATGAAAAGCGGCAAAACGTTGACAATGATGCCCTTGGCCAAAAAGGGCGTATGCGTTTTTTCCTGAATATATTCAGGAAAAAACGCATACGCCCTTTTTGGCCAACCAAGCAACCTGGAAAGGCAAATCAGCGCTACAAAGAAGTCTCGCTTCCCATCGGTCAAAAGGGCCATGCTGAAAAAAGTGTCAAAACCAGAAATGCAGGACAGGCCATGGAGAAATGGGAGCCTTGCTACACTGATGGGCGGGATGTAAATTGCCAACAGCCACTCTGGAGAAGTGTCCGGTGAGTCCTGAAACATCTGAAAAACACAGCTTAGAGAGCATAGGGCACTTCCACTCATGGGGGTATAAATTGGGAAAATTAAAAATCAGCAAGACACAAGCACCCCAAAGTTTAGGGCTGCTCTGTTGACCAGGACCTCCACTTCATTCCACCTGAAATATCCCAGGAAAGAGAAAAATGGATAAAGAAGTTGTGGTCCTTATGTACAATGGAATATCACTCAGCCATGAAATCAATGTCGTAAGGTTAGTAGCAGCATGATGAGTGGATTTAGGTACGACGATTCTAAGTGAAATAAGTCACACAGAAAAGGACACTTCTCATAAGGTATCACTGATAGAGGGAATGTAAAAACCGTTACACTTGAACTGAATTACAAAACAGAACAGAGTCACACATGCAGAAAACACACTATGGCTGCTTAACGGGAAAGGTGAGGTGGGGTGATACATAAAACAAGGGTATCAAATTAGCTCAGATACCGTTCCATAAACCCAATATGTAATAGACAAGACCTACTCCTTGCTCAGAGAACTGGACTCAACACGCCCTATTCACCGCACAAGAATATATCTGACTAATAATAATCGTAAAACCTATGTATTGATATCTCTCTGTTAGTGTGTCAAGTGGGTGTAAAGCGGCATAAACACAGCAGTGAAAAGCAGCTAAATCCCATTATGAAAATAAATTACTTTGAAACACCCATGAAACAAAGACAGTGAAAGAGAGAGAAATTCTTACACAATGCGTTCAGGGGCTGTGATGCAACCTGGATTGACCATATCTAGACGCACAGCTGGATGAGACATAAGGGTGGACACTCTTGGGGCTGAGAGGTTTGGTGAGGTTGGGTGAGCAAACGCAGACCCTTTAAAGTAATACTGCGTGGTACCCATCGCATGGGTCCCAAATCTCCAGGTTCAAGGGCATCTTCCTACATCGAAAACATGCATGAGAAACCCAGAAGATGCTACACCGTGTGATGGGGAAAGGTTTCTAAAACGCACCTCATTTCTCATCTCCTTGTGCCCGGGTTCGCCATTCCAGCCGCTTTACTAGCAAGCTCCCTACTTGGAGCATCAGCACCTTTAACCTCCTGTTCCATACAGGTTGCAATTTGTCCTTAGGATAAACGGGAAGACGTGGAACCAACGAGAGACTAGCTCTTGGTGTTGGGACAGGCACAGGTCACTCTATTTTCCCATCAGAAAGAAGAATTAACCACAGGCTCAGCCTGCCCCCCGGAACCAGAACAGGGCCTGAAGCCATTCTGCGATTTTGCGGCCAGCTCCCATAAAAACGAGTTGTAAAATGGAGGTTCAGGGCACTGCAATTCACAAACCTGCAGAGTTATTAATGATAACTCTCGTCCACAAATATATTGAGGGAAGGCAAAGAAGAGGATTTGAAATCAAGGCAGAATTGCAGGAAACAGATTTCAGGAGGTAGATACGAATCGCCTTTAAAGCACATGAAAAGCGGCAAAACGTTGACAATGATGCCCTTGGCCAAAAAGGGCGTATGCGTTTTCTCCTGAATATATTCAGGAAAAAACGCATACGCCCTTTTTGGCCAACCAAGCAACCTGGAAAGGCAAATCAGCGCTACAAAGAAGTCTCGCTTCCCATCGGTCAAAAGGGCCATGCTGAAAAAAGTGTCAAAACCAGAAATGCAGGACAGGCCATGGAGAAATGGGAGCCTTGCTACACTGATGGGCGGGATGTAAATTGCCAAGAGCCACTCCGGAGAAGTGTCCGGTGAGTCCTGAAACATCTGAAAAACACAGCTTAGAGAGCATAGGGCACATCCACTCATGGGGGTATAAATTGGGAAAATTAAAAATCAGCAAGACACAAGCACCCCAAAGTTTAGGGCTACTCTGTTGACCAGGACCTCCACTTCATTCCACCTGAAATATCCCAGGAAAGAGAAAAATGGATAAAGAAGTTGTGGTCCTTATGTAGAATGGAATATCACTCAGCCATGAAATCAATGTCGTAAGGCTAGTAGCAGCATGATGAGTGGATTTAGGTACGACGATTCTAAGTGAAATAAGTCACACAGAAAAGGACACTTCTCATAAGGTATCACTGATAGAGGGAATGTAAAAACCGTTACACTTGAACTGAATTACAAAACAGAACAGAGTCACACATGCAGAAAACACACTATGGCTGCTTAACGGGAAAGGTGAGGTGGGGTGATACATAAAACAAGGGTATCAAATTAGCTCAGATACCGTTCCATAAACCCAATATGTAATAGACAAGACCTACTCCTTGCTCAGAGAACTGGACTCAACACGCCCTATTCACCGCACAAGAATATATCTGACTAATAATAATCGTAAAACCTATGTATTGATATCTCTCTGTTAGTGTGTCAAGTGGGTGTAAAGCGGCATAAACACAGCAGTGAAAAGCAGCTAAACCCCATTATAAAAATAAATTACTTTGAAACACGCATGAAACAAAGACAGTGAAAGAGAGAGTAATTCTTACACAATGCGTTCAGGGGCTGTGATGCAACCTGGATTGACCATATCTAGACGCACAGCTGGATGAGACATAAGGGTGGACACTCTTGGGGCTGAGAGGTTTGGTGAGGTTGGGTGAGCAAACGCAGACCCTTTAAAGTAATACTGCGTGGTACCCATCGCATGGGTCCCAAATCTCCAGGTTCAAGGGCATCTTCCTACATCGAAAACATGCATGAGAAACCCAGAAGATGCTACACCGTGTGATGGGGAAAGGTTTCTAAAACGCACCTCATTTCTCATCTCCTTGTGCCCGGGTTCGCCATTCCAGCCGCTTTACTAGCAAGCTCCCTACTTGGAGCATCAGCACCTTTAACCTCCTGTTCCATACAGGTTGCAATTTGTCCTTAGGATAAACGGGAAGACGTGGAACCAACGAGAGACTAGCTCTTGGTGTTGGGACAGGCACAGGTCACTCTATTTTCCCATCAGAAAGAAGAATTAACCACAGGCTCAGCCTGCCCCCCGGAACCAGAACAGGGCCTGAAGCCATTCTGCGATTTTGCGGCCAGCTCCCATAAAAACGAGTTGTAAAATGGAGGTTCAGGGCACTGCAATTCACAAACCTGCAGAGTTATTAATGATAACTCTCGTCCACAAATATATTGAGGGAAGGCAAAGAAGAGGATTTGAAATCAAGGCAGAATTGCAGGAAACAGATTTCAGGAGGTAGATACGAATCGCCTTTAAAGCACATGAAAAGCGGCAAAACGTTGACAATGATGCCCTTGGCCAAAAAGGGCGTACGCGTTTTTTCCTGAATATATTCAGGAAAAAACGCATACGCCCTTTTTGGCCAACCAAGCAACCTGGAAAGGCAAATCAGCGCTACAAAGAAGTCTCGCTTCCCATCGGTCAAAAGGGCCATGCTGAAAAAAGTGTCAAAACCAGAAATGCAGGACAGGCCATGGAGAAATGGGAGCCTTGCTACACTGATGGGCGGGATGTAAATTGCCAAGAGCCACTCTGGAGAAGTGTCCGGTGAGTCCTGAAACATCTGAAAAACACAGCTTAGAGAGCATAGGGCACTTCCACTCATGGGGGTATAAATTGGGAAAATGAAAAATCAGCAAGACACAAGCACCCCAAAGTTTAGGGCTGCTCTGTTGACCAGGACCTCCACTTCATTCCACCTGAAATATCCCAGGAAAGAGAAAAATGGATAAAGAAGTTGTGGTCCTTATGTACAATGGAATATCACTCAGCCATGAAATCAATGTCGTAAGGTTAGTAGCAGCATGATGAGTGGATTTAGGTACGACGATTCTAAGTGAAATAAGTCACACAGAAAAGGACACTTCTCATAAGGTATCACTGATAGAGGGAATGTAAAAACCGTTACACTTGAACTGAATTACAAAACAGAACAGAGTCACACATGCAGAAAACACACTATGGCTGCTTAACGGGAAAGGTGAGGTGGGGTGATACATAAAACAAGGGTATCAAATTAGCTCAGATACCGTTCCATAAACCCAATATGTAATAGACAAGACCTACTCCTTGCTCAGAGAACTGGACTCAACACGCCCTATTCACCGCACAAGAATATATCTGACTAATAATAATCGTAAAACCTATGTATTGATATCTCTCTGTTAGTGTGTCAAGTGGGTGTAAAGCGGCATAAACACAGCAGTGAAAAGCAGCTAAATCCCATTATGAAAATAAATTACTTTGAAACACCCATGAAACAAAGACAGTGAAAGAGAGAGAAATTCTTACACAATGCGTTCAGGGGCTGTGATGCAACCTGGATTGACCATTTCTAGACGCACAGCTGGATGAGACATAAGGGTGGACACTCTTGGGGCTGAGAGGTTTGGTGAGGTTGGGTGAGCAAACGCAGACCCTTTAAAGTAATACTGCGTGGTACCCATCGCATGGGTCCCAAATCTCCAGGTTCAAGGGCATCTTCCTACATCGAAAACATGCATGAGAAACCCAGAAGATGCTACACCGTGTGATGGGGAAAGGTTTCTAAAACGCACCTCATTTCTCATCTCCTTGTGCCCGGGTTCGCCATTCCAGCCGCTTTACTAGCAAGCTCCCTACTTGGAGCATCAGCACCTTTAACCTCCTGTTCCATACAGGTTGCAATTTGTCCTTAGGATAAACGGGAAGACGTGGAACCAACGAGAGACTAGCTCTTGGTGTTGGGACAGGCACAGGTCACTCTATTTTCCCATCAGAAAGAAGAATTAACCACAGGCTCAGCCTGCCCCCCGGAACCAGAACAGGGCCTGAAGCCATTCTGCGATTTTGCGGCCAGCTCCCATAAAAACGAGTTGTAAAATGGAGGTTCAGGGCACTGCAATTCACAAACCTGCAGAGTTATTAATGATAACTCTCGTCCACAAATATATTGAGGGAAGGCAAAGAAGAGGATTTGAAATCAAGGCAGAATTGCAGGAAACAGATTTCAGGAGGTAGATACGAATCGCCTTTAAAGCACATGAAAAGCGGCAAAACGTTGACAATGATGCCCTTGGCCAAAAAGGGCGTACGCGTTTTTTCCTGAATATATTCAGGAAAAAACGCATACGCCCTTTTTGGCCAACCAAGCAACCTGGAAAGGCAAATCAGCGCTACAAAGAAGTCTCGCTTCCCATCGGTCAAAAGGGCCATGCTGAAAAAAGTGTCAAAACCAGAAATGCAGGACAGGCCATGGAGAAATGGGAGCCTTGCTACACTGATGGGCGGGATGTAAATTGCCAAGAGCCACTCCGGAGAAGTGTCCGGTGAGTCCTGAAACATCTGAAAAACACAGCTTAGAGAGCATAGGGCACATCCACTCATGGGGGTATAAATTGGGAAAATTAAAAATCAGCAAGACACAAGCACCCCAAAGTTTAGGGCTACTCTGTTGACCAGGACCTCCACTTCATTCCACCTGAAATATCCCAGGAAAGAGAAAAATGGATAAAGAAGTTGTGGTCCTTATGTAGAATGGAATATCACTCAGCCATGAAATCAATGTCGTAAGGCTAGTAGCAGCATGATGAGTGGATTTAGGTACGACGATTCTAAGTGAAATAAGTCACACAGAAAAGGACACTTCTCATAAGGTATCACTGATAGAGGGAATGTAAAAACCGTTACACTTGAACTGAATTACAAAACAGAACAGAGTCACACATGCAGAAAACACACTATGGCTGCTTAACGGGAAAGGTGAGGTGGGGTGATACATAAAACAAGGGTATCAAATTAGCTCAGATACCGTTCCATAAACCCAATATGTAATAGACAAGACCTACTCCTTGCTCAGAGAACTGGACTCAACACGCCCTATTCACCGCACAAGAATATATCTGACTAATAATAATCGTAAAACCTATGTATTGATATCTCTCTGTTAGTGTGTCAAGTGGGTGTAAAGCGGCATAAACACAGCAGTGAAAAGCAGCTAAACCCCATTATAAAAATAAATTACTTTGAAACACGCATGAAACAAAGACAGTGAAAGAGAGAGTAATTCTTACACAATGCGTTCAGGGGCTGTGATGCAACCTGGATTGACCATATCTAGACGCACAGCTGGATGAGACATAAGGGTGGACACTCTTGGGGCTGAGAGGTTTGGTGAGGTTGGGTGAGCAAACGCAGACCCTTTAAAGTAATACTGCGTGGTACCCATCGCATGGGTCCCAAATCTCCAGGTTCAAGGGCATCTTCCTACATCGAAAACATGTATGAGAAACCCAGAAGATGCTACACCGTGTGATGGGGAAAGGTTTCTAAAACGCACCTCATTTCTCATCTCCTTGTGCCCGGGTTCGCCATTCCAGCCGCTTTACTAGCAAGCTCCCTACTTGGAGCATCAGCACCTTTAACCTCCTGTTCCATACAGGTTGCAATTTGTCCTGAGGATAAACGGGAAGACGTGGAACCAACGAGAGACTAGCTCTTGGTGTTGGGACAGGCACAGGTCACTCTATTTTCCCATCAGAAAGAAGAATTAACCACAGGCTCAGCCTGCCCCCCGGAACAAGAACAGGGCCTGAAGCCATTCTGCGATTTTGCGGCCAGCTCCCATAAAAACGAGTTGTAAAATGGAGGTTCAGGGCACTGCAATTCACAAACCTGCAGAGTTATAAATGATAACTCTCGTCCACAAATATATTGAGGGGAGGCAAAGAAGAGGATTTGAAATTAAGGCAGAATTGCAGGAAACAGATTTCAGGAGGTAGATACGAATCGCCTTTAGAGCACATGAAAAGCGGCAAAACGTTGACAATGATGCCCTTGGCCAAAAAGGGCGCATGCGTTTTTTCCTGAATGTATTCAGGAAAAAACGCATGCGCCACTTTTGGCCAACCAAGCAACCTGGAAAGGCAAATCAGCACTACAAAGAAGTCTCGCTTCCCATCGGTCAAAAGGGCCATCCTGAAAAAAGTGTCAAAACCAGAAATGCAGGACAGGCCATGGAGAAATGGGAGCCTTGCTACACTGATGGGCGGTATGTAAATTGCCAAGAGCCACTCTGGAGAAGAGTCCGGTGAGTCCTGAAACATCTGAAAAACACAGCTTAGAGAGCATAGGGCACTTCCACTCATGGGGGTATAAATTGGGAAAATTAAAAATCAGCAAGACACAAGCACCCCAAAGTTTAGGGCTGCTCTCTTGACCAGGACCTCCACTTCATTCCACCTGAAATATCCCAGGAAAGAGAAAAATGGATAAAGAAGTTGTGGTCCTTATGTACAATGGAATATCACTCAGCCAGGAAATCAATGTCGTAAGGTTAGTAGCAGCATGATGAGTGGATTTAGGTATGACGATTCTAAGTGAAATAAGTCACACAGAAAAGGACACTTCTCATAAGGTATCACTGATAGAGGGAATGTAAAAACCGTTACACTTGAACTGAATTACAAAACAGAACAGAGTCACACATGCAGAAAACACACTATGGCTGCTTAACGGGAAAGGTGAGGTGGGGTGATACATAAAACAAGGGTATCAAATTAGCTCAGATACCGTTCCATAAACCCAATATGTAATAGAAAAGACCTACTCCTTGCTCAGAGAACTGGACTCAACACGCCCTATTCACCGCACAAGAATATATCTGACTAATAATAATCGTAAAACCTATGTATTGATATCTCTCTGTTAGTGTGTCAAGTGGGTGTAAAGCGGCATAAACACAGCAGTGAAAAGCAGCTAAACCCCATTATAAAAATAAATTACTTTGAAACACCCATGAAACAAAGACAGTGAAAGAGAGAGTAATTCTTACACAATGCGTTCAGGGGCTGTGATGCAACCTGGATTGACGATATCTAGACCCACAGCTGGATGAGACATAAGGGTGGACACTCTTGGGGCTGAGAGGTTTGGTGAGGTTGGGTGAGCAAACGCAGACCCTTTCAAGTAATACTGCGTGGTACCCATCGCATGGGTCCCAAATCTCCAGGTTCAAGGGCATCTTCCTACTTCAAAAACATGCATGAGAAACCCAGAAGATGGTACACCATGTGATGGGGAAAGGTTTCTAAAACGCACCTCATTTCTCATCTCCTTGTGCCCGGGTTCACCATTCCAGCCGCTTTACTAGCAAGCTCCCTACTTGGAGCATCAGCACCTTTAACCTCCTGTTCCGTACAGGTTGCAATTTGTCCTGAGGATAAACGGGAAGACGTGGAACCAACGAGAGACTAGCTCTTGGTGTTGGGACAGGCACAGGTCACTCTATTTTCCCATCAGAAAGAAGAATTAACCACAGGCTCAGCCTGACCCCCGGAACCAGAACAGGGCCTGAAGCCATTCTGCGATTTTGCGGCCAGCTCCCATAAAAACGAGTTGTAAAATGGAGGTTCAGGGCACTGCAATTCACAAACCTGCAGAGTTATAAATGATAACTCTCGTCCACAAATATATTGAGGGGAGGCAAAGAAGAGGATTTGAAATCAAGGCAGAATTGCAGGAAACAGATTTCAGGAGGTAGATACGAATCGCCTTTAAAGCACATGAAAAGCGGCAAAACGTTGACAATGATGCCCTTGGCCAAAAAGGGCGTATGCGTTTTTTCCTGAATATATTCAGGAAAAAACGCATACGCCCTTTTTGGCCAACCAAGCAACCTGGAAAGGCAAATCAGCGCTACAAAGAAGTCTCGCTTCCCATCGGTCAAAAGGGCCATGCTGAAAAAAGTGTCAAAACCAGAAATGCAGGACAGGCCATGGAGAAATGGGAGCCTTGCTACACTGATGGGCGGGATGTAAATTGCCAAGAGCCACTCCGGAGAAGTGTCCGGTGAGTCCTGAAATATCTGAAAAACACAGCTTAGAGAGCATAGGGCACATCCACTCATGGGGGTATAAATTGGGAAAATGAAAAATCAGCAAGACACAAGCACCCCAAAGTTTAGGGCTGCTCTGTTGACCAGGACCTCCACTTCATTCCACCTTAAATATCCCAGGAAAGAGAAAAATGGATAAAGAAGTTGTGGTCCTTATGTACAATGGAATATCACTCAGCCAGGAAATCAATGTCGTAAGGTTAGTAGCAGCAAGATGAGTGGATTTAGGTACGACGATTCTAAGTGAAATAAGTCACACAGAAAAGGACACTTCTCATAAGGTATCACTGATAGAGGGAATGTAAAAACCGTTACACTTGAACTGAATTACAAAACAGAACAGAGTCACACATGCAGAAAACACACTATGGCTGCTTAACGGGAAAGGTGAGGTGGGGTGATACATAAAACAAGGGTATCAAATTAGCTCAGATACCGTTCCATAAACCCAATATGTAATAGACAAGACCTACTCCTTGCTCAGAGAACTGGACTCAACACGCCCTATTCACCGCACAAGAATATATCTGACTAATAATAATCGTAAAACCTATGTATTGATATCTCTCTGTTAGTGTGTCAAGTGGGTGTAAAGCGGCATAAACACAGCAGTGAAAAGCAGCTAAACCCCATTATAAAAATAAATTACTTTGAAACACCCATGAAACAAAGACAGTGAAAGAGAGAGAAATTCTTACACAATGCGTTCAGGGGCTGTGATGCAACCTGGATTGACCATATCTAGACGCACAGCTGGAGGAGACATAAGGGTGGACACTCTTGGGGCTGAGAGGTTTGGTGAGGTTGGGTGAGCAAACGCAGACCCTTTAAAGTAATACTGCGTGGTACCCATCGCATGGGTCCCAAATCTCCAGGTTCAAGGGCATCTTCCTACATCAAAAACATGCATGAGAAACCCAGAAGATGGTACACCGTGTGATGGGGAAAGGTTTCTAAAACGCACCTCATTTCTCATCTCCTTGTGCCCGGGTTCGCCATTCCAGCCGCTTTACTAGCAAGCTCCCTACTTGGAGCATCAGCACCTTTAACCTCCTGTTCCGTACAGGATGCAATTTGTCCTGAGGATAAACGGGAAGACATGGAACCAACGAGAGACGAGCTCTTGGTGTTGGGACAGGCACAGGTCACTCTATTTTCCCATCAGAAAGAAGAATTAACCACAGGCTCAGCCTGACCCCCGGAACCAGAACAGGGCCTGAAGCCATTCTGCGATTTTGCGGCCAGCTCCAATAAAAACGAGTTGTAAAATGGAGGTTCAGGGCACTGCAATTCACAAACCTGCAGAGTTATAAATGATAACTCTCGTCCACAAATATATTGAGGGAAGGCAAAGAAGAGGATTTGAAATCAAGGCAGAATTGCAGGAAACAGATTTCAGGAGGTAGATACGAATCGCCTTTAAAGCACATGAAAAGCGGCAAAACGTTGACAATGATGCCCTTGGCCAAAAACGGCGTATGCGTTTTTTCCTGAATATATTCAGGAAAAAACGCATACGCCCTTTTTGGCCAACCAAGCAACCTGGAAAGGCAAATCAGCGCTAAAAAGATGTCTCGCTTCCCATCGGTCAAAAGGGCCATGCTGAAAAAAGTGTCAAAACCAGAAATGCAGGACAGGCCATGGAGAAATGGGAGCCTTGCTACACTGACGGGCGGGATGTAAATTGCCAAGAGCCACTCTGGAGAAGTGTCCGGTGAGTCCTGAAACATCTGAAAAACACAGCTTAGAGAGCATAGGGCACTTCCACTCATGGGGGTATAAATTGGGAAAATGAAAAATCAGCAAGACACAAGCACCCCAAAGTTTAGGGCTGCTCTGTTGACCAGGACCTCCACTTCATTCCACCTTAAATATCCCAGGAAAGAGAAAAATGGATAAAGAAGTTGTGGTCCTTATGTACAATGGAATATCACTCAGCCAGGAAATCAATGTCGTAAGGTTAGTAGCAGCATGATGAGTGGATTTAGGTACGACGATTCTAAGTGAAATAAGTCACACAGAAAAGGACACTTCTCATAAGGTATCACTGATAGAGGGAATGTAAAAACCGTTACACTTGAACTGAATTACAAAACAGAACAGAGTCACACATGCAGAAAACACACTATGGCTGCTTAACGGGAAAGGTGAGGTGGGGTGATACATAAAACAAGGGTATCAAATTAGCTCAGATACCGTTCCATAAACCCAATATGTAATAGACAAGACCTACTCCTTGCTCAGAGAACTGGACTCAACACGCCCTATTCACCGCACAAGAATATATCTGACTAATAATAATCGTAAAACCTATGTATTGATATCTCTCTGTTAGTGTGTCAAGTGGGTGTAAAGCGGCATAAACACAGCAGTGAAAAGCAGCTAAACCCCATTATAAAAATAAATTACTTTGAAACACCCATGAAACAAAGACAGTGAAAGAGAGAGAAATTCTTACACAATGCGTTCAGGGGCTGTGATGCAACCTGGATTGACCATATCTAGACGCACAGCTGGAGGAGACATAAGGGTGGACACTCTTGGGGCTGAGAGGTTTGGTGAGGTTGGGTGAGCAAACGCAGACCCTTTAAAGTAATACTGCGTGGTACCCATCGCATGGGTCCCAAATCTCCAGGTTCAAGGGCATCTTCCTACATCAAAAACATGCATGAGAAACCCAGAAGATGGTACACCGTGTGATGGGGAAAGGTTTCTAAAACGCACCTCATTTCTCATCTCCTTGTGCCCGGGTTCGCCATTCCAGCCGCTTTACTAGCAAGCTCCCTACTTGGAGCATCAGCACCTTTAACCTCCTGTTCCGTACAGGTTGCAATTTGTCCTGAGGATAAACGGGAAGACATGGAACCAACGAGAGACGAGCTCTTGGTGTTGGGACAGGCACAGGTCACTCTATTTTCCCATCAGAAAGAAGAATTAACCACAGGCTCAGCCTGCGCCCCGGAACCAGAACAGGGCCTGAAGCCATTCTGCGATTTTGCGGCCAGCTCCCATAAAAACGAGTTGTAAAATGGAGGTTCAGGGCACTGCAATTCACAAACCTGCAGAGTTATTAATGATAACTCTCGTCCACAAATATATTGAGGGAAGGCAAAGAAGAGGATTTGAAATCAAGGCAGAATTGCAGGAAACAGATTTCAGGAGGTAGATACGAATCGCCTTTAAAGCACATGAAAAGCGGCAAAACGTTGACAATGATGCCCTTGGCCAAAAAGGGCGTATGCGTTTTTTCCTGAATATATTCAGGAAAAAACGCATACGCCCTTTTTGGCCAACCAAGCAACCTGGAAAGGCAAATCAGCGCTAAAAAGATGTCTCGCTTCCCATCGGTCAAAAGGGCCATGCTGAAAAAAGTGTCAAAACCAGAAATGCAGGACAGGCCATGGAGAAATGGGAGCCTTGCTACACTGATGGGCGGGATGTAAATTGCCAAGAGCCACTCTGGAGAAGTGTCCGGTGAGTCCTGAAACATCTGAAAAACACAGCTTAGAGAGCATAGGGCACTTCCACTCATGGGGGTATAAATTGGGAAAATGAAAAATCAGCAAGACACAAGCACCCCAAAGTTTAGGGCTGCTCTGTTGACCAGGACCTCCACTTCATTCCACCTTAAATATCCCAGGAAAGAGAAAAATGGATAAAGAAGTTGTGGTCCTTATGTACAATGGAATATCACTCAGCCAGGAAATCAATGTCGTAAGGTTAGTAGCAGCATGATGAGTGGATTTAGGTACGACGATTCTAAGTGAAATAAGTCACACAGAAAAGGACACTTCTCATAAGGTATCACTGATAGAGGGAATGTAAAAACCGTTACACTTGAACTGAATTACAAAACAGAACAGAGTCACACATGCAGAAAACACACTATGGCTGCTTAACGGGAAAGGTGAGGTGGGGTGATACATAAAACAAGGGTATCAAATTAGCTCAGATACCGTTCCATAAACCCAATATGTAATAGACAAGACCTACTCCTTGCTCAGAGAACTGGACTCAACACGCCCTATTCACCGCACAAGAATATATCTGACTAATAATAATCGTAAAACCTATGTATTGATATCTCTCTGTTAGTGTGTCAAGTGGGTGTAAAGCGGCATAAACACAGCAGTGAAAAGCAGCTAAACCCCATTATAAAAATAAATTACTTTGAAACACCCATGAAACAAAGACAGTGAAAGAGAGAGAAATTCTTACACAATGCGTTCAGGGGCTGTGATGCAACCTGGATTGACCATATCTAGACGCACAGCTGGATGAGACATAAGGGTGGACACTCTTGGGGCTGAGAGGTTTGGTGAGGTTGGGTGAGCAAACGCAGACCCTTTAAAGTAATACTGCGTGGTACCCATCGCATGGGTCCCAAATCTCCAGGTTCAAGGGCATCTTCCTACATCAAAAACATGCATGAGAAACCCAGAAGATGGTACACCGTGTGATGGGGAAATGTTTCTAAAACGCACCTCATTTCTCATCTCCTTGTGCCCGGGTTCGCCATTCCAGCCTCTTTACTAGCAAGCTCCCTACTTGGAGCATCAGCACCTTTAACCTCCTGTTTCATACAGGTTGCAATTTGTCCTGAGGATAAACGGGAAGACGTGGAACCAACGAGAGACTAGCTCTTGGTGTTGGGACAGGCACAGGTCACTCTATTTTCCCATCAGAAAGAAGAATTAACCACACGCTCTGCCTGCGCCCCGGAACCAGAACAGGGCCTGAAGCCATTCTGCGATTTTGCGGCCAGTTCCCATAAAAACGAGTTGTAAAATGGAGGTTCAGGGCACTGCAATTCACAAACCTGCAGAGTTATAAATGATAACTCTCGTCCACAAATATATTGAGGGAAGGCAAAGAAGAGGATTTGAAATCAAGGCAGAATTGCAGGAAACAGATTTCAGGAGGTAGATACGAATCGCCTTTAAAGCACATGAAAAGCGGCAAAACGTTGACAATGATGCCCTTGGCCAAAAACGGCGTATGCGTTTTTTCCTGAATATATTCAGGAAAAAACACATAGGCCCTTTTTGGCCAACCAAGCAACCTGGAAAGGCAAATCAGCGCTACAAAGAAGTCTCGCTTCCCATCGGTCAAAAGGGCCATGCTGAAAAAAGTGTCAAAACCAGAAATGCAGGACAGGCCATGGAGAAATGGGAGCCTTGCTACACTGATGGGCGGGATGTAAATTGCCAAGAGCCACTCTGGAGAAGTGTCCGGTGAGACCTGAAACATCTGAAAAACACAGCTTAGAGAGCATAGGGCACTTCCACTCATGGGGGTATAAATTGGGAAAATTAAAAATCAGCAAAACACAAGCACCCCAAAGTTTAGGGCTGCTCTGTTGACCAGGACCTCCACTTCATTCCACCTTAAATATCCCAGGAAAGAGAAAAATGGATAAAGAAGTTGTGGTCCTTATGTACAATGGAATATCACTCAGCCATGAAATCAATGTCGTAAGGTTAGTAGCAGCATGATGAGTGGATTTAGGTACGACGATTCTAAGTGAAATAAGTCACACAGAAAAGGACACTTCTCATAAGGTATCACTGATAGAGGGAATGTAAAAACCGTTACACTTGAACTGAATTACAAAACAGAACAGAGTCACACATGCAGAAAACACACTATGGCTGCTTAACGGGAAAGGTGAGGTGGGGTGATACATAAAACAAGGGTATCAAATTAGCTCAGATACCGTTCCATAAACCCAATATGTAATAGACAAGACCTACTCCTTGCTCAGAGAACTGGACTCAACACGCCCTATTCACCGCACAAGAATATATCTGACTAATAATAATCGTAAAACCTATGTATTGATATCTCTCTGTTAGTGTGTCAAGTGGGTGTAAAGCGGCATAAACACAGCAGTGAAAAGCAGCTAAACCCCATTATAAAAATAAATTACTTTGAAACGCCCATGAAACAAAGACAGTGAAAGAGAGAGAAATTCTTACACAATGCGTTCAGGGGCTATGATGCAACCTGGATTGACCATATCTAGACGCACAGCTGGATGAGACATAAGGGTGGACACTCTTGGGGCTGAGAGGTTTGGTGAGTTTGGGTGAGCAAACGCAGACCCTTTAAAGTAATACTGCGTGGTACCCATCACATGGGTCCCAAATCTCCAGGTTCAAGGGCATCTTCCTACATCAAAAACATGCATGAGAAACCCAGAAGATGGTACACCGTGTGATGGGGAAAGGTTTCTAAAACGCACCTCATTTCTCATCTCCTTGTGCCCGGGTTCGCCATTCCAGCCGCTTTACTAGCAAGCTCCCTACTTGGAGCATCAGCACCTTTAACCTCCTGTTCCATGCAGGTTGCAATTTGTCCTGAGGATAAACGGGAAGACGTGGAACCAACGAGAGACTAGCTCTTGGTGTTGGGACAGGCACAGGTCACTCTATTTTCCCATCAGAAAGAAGAATTAACCACAGGCTCAGCCTGCCCCCCGGAACCAGAACAGGGCCTGAAGCCATTCTGCGATTTTGCGGCCAGCTCCCATAAAAACGAGGTGTAAAATGGAGGTTCAGGGCACTGCAATTCACAAACCTGCAGAGTTATAAATGATAACTCTCGTCCACAAATATATTGAGGGAAGGCAAAGAAGAGGATTTGAAATCAAGGCAGAATTGCAGGAAACAGATTTCAGGAGGTAGATACGAATCGCCTTTAAAGCACATGAAAAGCGGCAAAACGTTGACAATGATGCCCTTGGCCAAAAAGGGCGTATGCGTTTTTTCCTGAATATATTCAGGAAAAAACGCATACGCCCTTTTTGGCCAACCAAGCAACCTGGAAAGGCAAATCAGCGCTACAAAGAAGTCTCGCTTCCCATCGGTCAAAAGGGCCATGCTGAAAAAAGTGTCAAAACCAGAAATGCAGGACAGGCCATGGAGAAATGGGAGCCTTGCTACACTGATGGGCGGGATGTAAATTGCCAAGAGCCACTCTGGAGAAGTGTCCGGTGAGTCCTGAAACATCTGAAAAACACAGCTTAGAGAGCATAGGGCACTTCCACTCATGGGGGTATAAATTGGGAAAATTAAAAATCAGCAAGACACAAGCACCCCAAAGTTTAGGGCTGCTCTGTTGACCAGGACCTCCACTTCATTCCACCTTAAATATCCCAGGAAAGAGAAAAATGGATAAAGAAGTTGTGGTCCTTATGTACAATGGAATATCACTCAGCCATGAAATCAATGTCGTAAGGTTAGTAGCAGCATGATGAGTGGATTTAGGTACGACGATTCTAAGTGAAATAAGTCACACAGAAAAGGACACTTCTCATAAGGTATCACTGATAGAGGGAATGTAAAAACCGTTACACTTGAACTGAATTACAAAACAGAACAGAGTCACACATGCAGAAAACACACTATGGCTGCTTAACGGGAAAGGTGAGGTGGGGTGATACATAAAACAAGGGTATCAAATTAGCTCAGATACCGTTCCATAAACCCAATATGTAATAGACAAGACCTACTCCTTGCTCAGAGAACTGGATTCAACACGCCCTATTCACCGCACAAGAATATATCTGACTAATAATAATCGTAAAACCTATGTATTGATATCTCTCTGTTAGTGTGTCAAGTGGGTGTAAAGCGGCATAAACACAGCAGTGAAAAGCAGCTAAACCCCATTATAAAAATAAATTACTTTGAAACACCCATGAAACAAAGACAGTGAAAGAGAGAGAAATTCTTACACAATGCGTTCAGGGGCTGTGATGCAACCTGGATTGACCATATCTAGACGCACAGCTGGATGAGACATAAGGGTGGACACTCTTGGGGCTGAGAGGTTTGGTGAGGTTGGGTGAGCAAACGCAGACCCTTTAAAGTAATACTGCGTGGTACCCATCGCATGGGTCCCAAATCTCCAGGTTCAAGGGCATCTTCCTACATCAAAAACATGCATGAGAAACACAGAAGATGGTACACCGTGTGATGGGGAAAGGTTTCTAAAACGCACCTCATTTCTCATCTCCTTGTGCCCGGGTTCGCCATTCCAGCCTCTTTACTAGCAAGCTCCCTACTTGGAGCATCAGCACCTTTAACCTCCTGTTCCATACAGGTTGCAATTTGTCCTGAGGATAAACGGGAAGACGTGGAACCAACGAGAGACTAGCTCTTGGTGTTGGGACAGGCACAGGTCACTCTATTTTCCCATCAGAAAGAAGAATTAACCACACGCTCTGCCTGCGCCCCGGAATCAGAACAGGGCCTGAAGCCATTCTGCGATTTTGCGGCCAGTTCCCATAAAAACGAGTTGTAAAATGGAGGTTCAGGGCACTGCAATTCACAAACCTGCAGAGTTATAAATGATAACTCTCGTCCACAAATATATTGAGGGAAGGCAAAGAAGAGGATTTGAAATCAAGGCAGAATTGCAGGAAACAGATTTCAGGAGGTAGATACGAATCGCCTTTAAAGCACATGAAAAGCGGCAAAACGTTGACAATGATGCCCTTGGCCAAAAAGGGCGTATGCGTTTTTTCCTGAATATATTCAGGAAAAAACACATAGGCCCTTTTTGGCCAACCAAGCAACCTGGAAAGGCAAATCAGCGCTACAAAGAAGTCTCGCTTCCCATCGGTCAAAAGGGCCATGCTGAAAAAAGTGTCAAAACCAGAAATGCAGGACAGGCCATGGAGAAATGGGAGCCTTGCTACACTGATGGGCGGGATGTAAATTGCCAAGAGCCACTCTGGAGAAGTGTCCGGTGAGTCCTGAAACATCTGAAAAACACAGCTTAGAGAGCATAGGGCACTTCCACTCATGGGGGTATAAATTGGGAAAATTAAAAATCAGCAAAACACAAGCACCCCAAAGTTTAGGGCTGCTCTGTTGACCAGGACCTCCACTTCATTCCACCTTAAATATCCCAGGAAAGAGAAAAATGGATAAAGAAGTTGTGGTCCTTATGTACAATGGAATATCACTCAGCCATGAAATCAATGTCGTAAGGTTAGTAGCAGCATGATGAGTGGATTTAGGTACGACGATTCTAAGTGAAATAAGTCACACAGAAAAGGACACTTCTCATAAGGTATCACTGATAGAGGGAATGTAAATACCGTTACACTTGAACTGAATTACAAAACAGAACAGAGTCACACATGCAGAAAACACACTATGGCTGCTTAACGGGAAAGGTGAGGTGGGGTGATACATAAAACAAGGGTATCAAATTAGCTCAGATACCGTTCCATAAACCCAATATGTAATAGACAAGACCTACTCCTTGCTCAGAGAACTGGACTCAACACGCCCTATTCACCGCACAAGAATATATCTGACTAATAATAATAGTAAAACCTATGTATTGATATCTCTCTGTTAGTGTGTCAAGTGGATGTAAAGCGGCATAAACACAGCAGTGAAAAGCAGCTAAACCCCATTATAAAAATAAATTACTTTGAAACACCCATGAAACAAAGACAGTGAAAGAGAGAGAAATTCTTACACAATGCGTTCAGGGGCTATGATGCAACCTGGATTGACCATATCTAGACGCACAGCTGGATGAGACATAAGGGTGGACACTCTTGGGGCTGAGAGGTTTGGTGAGGTTGGGTGAGCAAACGCAGACCCTTTAAAGTAATACTGCGTGGTACCCATCGCATGGGTCCCAAATCTCCAGGTTCAAGGGCATCTTCCTACATCAAAAACATGCATGAGAAACCCAGAAGATGGTACACCGTGTGATGGGGAAAGGTTTCTAAAACGCACCTCATTTCTCATCTCCTTGTGCCCGGGTTCACCATTCCAGCCGCTTTACTAGCAAGCTCCCTACTTGGAGCATCAGCACTTTTAACCTCCTGTTCCATGCAGGTTGCAATTTGTCCTGAGGATAAACGGGAAGACGTGGAACCAACGAGAGACTAGCTCTTGGTGTTGGGACAGGCACAGGTCACTCTATTTTCCCATCAGAAAGAAGAATTAACCACAGGCTCAGCCTGCCCCCCGGAACCAGAACAGGGCCTGAAGCCATTCTGCGATTTTGCGGCCAGCTCCCATAAAAACGAGTTGTAAAATGGAGGTTCAGGGCACTGCAATTCACAAACCTGCAGAGTTATAAATGATAACTCTCGTCCACAAATATATTGAGGGAAGGCAAAGAAGAGGATTTGAAATCAAGGCAGAATTGCAGGAAACAGATTTCAGGAGGTAGATACGAATCGCCTTTAAAGCACATGAAAAGCGGCAAAACGTTGACAATGATGCCCTTGGCCAAAAAGGGCGTATGCGTTTTCTCCTGAATATATTCAGGAAAAAACGCATACGCCCTTTTTGGCCAACCAAGCAACCTGGAAAGGCAAATCAGCGCTACAAAGAAGTCTCGCTTCCCATCGGTCAAAAGGGCCATGCTGAAAAAAGTGTCAAAACCAGAAATGCAGGACAGGCCATGGAGAAATGGGAGCCTTGCTACACTGATGGGCGGGATGTAAATTGCCAAGAGCCACTCTGGAGAAGTGTCCGGTGAGTCCTGAAACATCTGAAAAACACAGCTTAGAGAGCATAGGGCACTTCCACTCATGGGGGTATAAATTGGGAAAATTAAAAATCAGCAAAACACAAGCACCCCAAAGTTTAGGGCTGCTCTGTTGACCAGGACCTCCACTTCATTCCACCTTAAATATCCCAGGAAAGAGAAAAATGGATAAAGAAGTTGTGGTCCTTATGTACAATGGAATATCACTCAGCCATGAAATCAATGTCGTAAGGTTAGTAGCAGCATGATGAGTGGATTTAGGTACGACGATTCTAAGTGAAATAAGTCACACAGAAAAGGACACTTCTCATAAGGTATCACTGATAGAGGGAATGTAAAAACCGTTACACTTGAACTGAATTACAAAACAGAACAGAGTCACACATGCAGAAAACACACTATGGCTGCTTAACGGGAAAGGTGAGGTGGGGTGATACATAAAACAAGGGTATCAAATTAGCTCAGATACCGTTCCATAAACCCAATATGTAATAGACAAGACCTACTCCTTGCTCAGAGAACTGGACTCAACACGCCCTATTCACCGCACAAGAATATATCTGACTAATAATAATCGTAAAACCTATGTATTGATATCTCTCTGTTAGTGTGTCAAGTGGGTGTAAAGCGGCATAAACACAGCAGTGAAAAGCAGCTAAACCCCATTATAAAAATAAATTACTTTGAAACACCCATGAAACAAAGACAGTGAAAGAGAGAGAAATTCTTACACAATGCGTTCAGGGGCTATGATGCAACCTGGATTGACCATATCTAGACGCACAGCTGGATGAGACATAAGGGTGGACACTCTTGGGGCTGAGAGGTTTGGTGAGGTTGGGTGAGCAAACGCAGACCCTTTAAAGTAATACTGCGTGGTACCCATCGCATGGGTCCCAAATCTCCAGGTTCAAGGGCATCTTCCTACATCAAAAACATGCATGAGAAACCCAGAAGATGGTACACCGTGTGATGGGGAAAGGTTTCTAAAACGCACCTCATTTCTCATCTCCTTGTGCCCGGGTTCGCCATTCCAGCCGCTTTACTAGCAAGCTCCCTACTTGGAGCATCAGCACCTTTAACCTCCTGTTCCATGCAGGTTGCAATTTGTCCTGAGGATAAACGGGAAGACGTGGAACCAACGAGAGACTAGCTCTTGGTGTTGGGACAGGCACAGGTCACTCTATTTTCCCATCAGAAAGAAGAATTAACCACAGGCTCAGCCTGCCCCCCGGAACCAGAACAGGGCCTGAAGCCATTCTGCGATTTTGCGGCCAGCTCCCATAAAAACGAGTTGTAAAATGGAGGTTCAGGGCACTGCAATTCACAAACCTGCAGAGTTATAAATGATAACTCTCGTCCACAAATATATTGAGGGAAGGCAAAGAAGAGGATTTGAAATCAAGGCAGAATTGCAGGAAACAGATTTCAGGAGGTAGATACGAATCGCCTTTAAAGCACATGAAAAGCGGCAAAACGTTGACAATGATGCCCTTGGCCAAAAAGGGCGTATGCGTTTTCTCCTGAATATATTCAGGAAAAAACGCATACGCCCTTTTTGGCCAACCAAGCAACCTGGAAAGGCAAATCAGCGCTACAAAGAAGTCTCGCTTCCCATCGGTCAAAAGGGCCATGCTGAAAAAAGTGTCAAAACCAGAAATGCAGGACAGGCCATGGAGAAATGGGAGCCTTGCTACACTGATGGGCGGGATGTAAATTGCCAAGAGCCACTCTGGAGAAGTGTCCGGTGAGTCCTGAAACATCTGAAAAACACAGCTTAGAGAGCATAGGGCACTTCCACTCATGGGGGTATAAATTGGGAAAATTAAAAATCAGCAAGACACAAGCACCCCAAAGTTTAGGGCTGCTCTGTTGACCAGGACCTCCACTTCATTCCACCTTAAATATCCCAGGAAAGAGAAAAATGGATAAAGAAGTTGTGGTCCTTATGTACAATGGAATATCACTCAGCCATGAAATCAATGTCGTAAGGTTAGTAGCAGCACGATGAGTGGATTTAGGTACGACGATTCTAAGTGAAATAAGTCACACAGAAAAGGACACTTCTCATAAGGTATCACTGATAGAGGGAATGTAAAAACCGTTACACTTGAACTGAATTACAAAACAGAACAGAGTCACACATGCAGAAAACACACTATGGCTGCTTAACAGGAAAGGTGAGGTGGGGTGATACATAAAACAAGGGTATCAAATTAGCTCAGATACCGTTCCATAAACCCAATATGTAATAGACAAGACCTACTCCTTGCTCAGAGAACTGGACTCAACACGCCCTATTCACCGCACAAGAATATATCTGACTAATAATAATCGTAAAACCTATGTATTGATATCTCTCTGTTAGTGTGTCAAGTGGGTGTAAAGCGGCATAAACACAGCAGTGAAAAGCAGCTAAACCCCATTATAAAAATAAATTACTTTGAAACACCCATGAAACAAAGACAGTGAAAGAGAGAGAAATTCTTACACAATGCGTTCAGGGGCTGTGATGCAACCTGGATTGACCATATCTAGACGCACAGCTGGATGAGACATAAGGGTGGACACTCTTGGGGCTGAGAGGTTTGGTGAGGTTGGGTGAGCAAACGCAGACCCTTTAAAGTAATACTGCGTGGTACCCATCGCATGGGTCCCAAATCTCCAGGTTCAAGGGCATCTTCCTACATCAAAAACATGCATGAGAAACCCAGAAGATGGTCCACCGTGTGATGGGGAAAGGTTTCTAAAACGCACCTCATTTCTCATCTCCTTGTGCCCGGGTTCGCCATTCCAGCCACTTTACTAGCAAGCTCCCTACTTGGAGCATCAGCACCTTTAACCTCCTGTTCCGTACAGGTTGCAATTTGTCCTGAGGATAAACGGGAAGACGTGGAACCAACGAGAGACTAGCTCTTGGTGTTGGGACAGGCACAGGTCACTCTATTTTCCCATCAGAAAGAAGAATTAACCACAGGCTCAGCCTGCGCCCCGGAACCAGAACAGGGCCTGAAGCCATTCTGCGATTTTGCGGCCAGCTTCCATAAAAACGAGTTGTAAAATGGAGGTTCAGGGCACTGCAATTCACAAACCTGCAGAGTTATAAATGATAACTCTCGTCCACAAATATATTGAGGGAAGGCAAAGAAGAGGATTTGAAATCAAGGCAGAATTGCAGGAAACAGATTTCAGGAGGTAGATACGAATCGCCTTTAAAGCACATGAAAAGTGGCAAAACGTTGACAATGATGCCCTTGGCCAAAAAGGGCGTATGCGTTTTCTCCTGAATATATTCAGGAAAAAACGCATACGCCCTTTTTGGCCAACCAAGCAACCTGGAAAGGCAAATCAGCGCTACAAAGAAGTCTCGCTTCCCATCGGTCAAAAGGGCCATGCTGAAAAAAGTGTCAAAACCAGAAATGCAGGACAGGCCATGGAGAAATGGGAGCCTTGCTACACTGATGGGCGGGATGTAAATTGCCAAGAGCCACTCTGGAGAAGTGTCCGGTGAGTCCTGAAACATCTGAAAAACACAGCTTAGAGAGCATAGGGCACTTCCACTCATGGGGGTATAAATTGGGAAAATTAAAAATCAGCAAGACACAAGCACCCCAAAGTTGAGGGCTGCTCTGTTGACTAGGACCTCCACTTCATTCCACCTTAAATATCCCAGGAAAGAGAAAAATGGATAAAGAAGTTGTGGTCCTTACGTACAATGGAATATCACTCAGCCAGGAAATCAATGTCGTAAGGTTAGTAGCAGCATGATGAGTGGATTTAGGTACGACGATTCTAAGTGAAATAAGTCACACAGAAAAGGACACTTCTCATAAGGTATCACTGATAGAGGGAATGTAAAAACCGTTACAGTTGAACTGAATTACAAAACAGAACAGAGTCACACATGCAGAAAACACACTATGGCTGCTTAACGGGAAAGGTGAGGTGGGGTGATACATAAAACAAGGGTATCAAATTAGCTCAGATACCGTTCCATAAACCCAATATGTAATAGACAAGACCTACTCCTTGCTCAGAGAACTGGACTCAACACGCCCTATTCACCGCACAAGAATATATCTGACTAATAATAATCGTAAAACCTATGTATTGATATCTCTCTGTTAGTGTGTCAAGTGGGTGTAAAGCGGCATAAACACAGCAGTGAAAAGCAGCTAAACCCCATTATAAAAATAAATTACTTTGAAACACCCATGAAACAAAGACAGTGAAAGAGAGAGAAATTCTTACACAATTCGTTCAGGGGCTGTGATGCAACCTGGATTGACCATATCTAGACGCACAGCTTGATGAGACATAAGGGTGGACACTCTTGGGGCTGAGAGGTTTGGTGAGGTTGGGTGAGCAAACGCAGACCCTTTAAAGTAATACTGCGTGGTACCCATCGCATGGGTCCCAAATCTCCAGGTTCAAGGGCATCTTCCTACATCAAAAACATGCATGAGAAACCCAGAAGATGGTCCACCGTGTGATGGGGAAAGGTTTCTAAAACGCACCTCATTTCTCATCTCCTTGTGCCCGGGTTCGCCATTCCAGCCGCTTTACTAGCAAGCTCCCTACTTGGAGCATCAGCACCTTTAACCTCCTGTTCCGTACAGGTTGCAATTTGTCCTGAGGATAAACGGGAAGACGTGGAACCAACGAGAGACTAGCTCTTGGTGTTGGGACAGGCACAGGTCACTCTATTTTCCCATCAGAAAGAAGAATTAACCACAGGCTCAGCCTGCCCCCCGGAACCAGAACAGGGCCTGAAGCCATTCTGCGATTTTGCGGCCAGCTCCCATAAAAACGAGTTGTAAAATGGAGGTTCAGGGCACTGCAATTCACAAACCTGCAGAGTTATAAATGATAACTCTCGTCCACAAATATATTGAGGGAAGGCAAAGAAGAGGATTTGAAATCAAGGCAGAATTGCAGGAAACAGATTTCAGGAGGTAGATACGAATCGCCTTTAAAGCACATGAAAAGCGGCAAAACGTTGACAATGATGCCCTTGGCCAAAAAGGGCGTATGCGTTTTCTCCTGAATATATTCAGGAAAAAACGCATACGCGCTTTTTGGCCAACCAAGCAACCTGGAAAGGCGAATCAGCGCTACAAAGAAGTCTCGCTTCCCATCGGTCAAAAGGGCCATGCTGAAAAAAGTGTCAAAACCAGAAATGCAGGACAGGCCATGGAGAAATGGGAGCCTTGCTACACTGATGGGCGGGATGTAAATTGCCAAGAGCCACTCCGGAGAAGTGTCCGGTGAGTCCTGAAACATCTGAAAAACACAGCTTAGAGAGCATAGGGCACTTCCACTCATGGGGGTATAAATTGGGAAAATTAAAAATCAGCAAGACACAAGCACCCCAAAGTTTAGGGCTGCTCTGGTGACCAGGGCCTCCACTTCATTCCACCTTAAATATCCCAGGAAAGAGAAAAATGGATAAAGAAGTTGTGGTCCTTATGTACAATGGAATATCACTCAGCCATGAAATCAATTTCGTAAGGTTAGTAGCAGCATGATGAGTGGATTTAGGTACGACGATTCTAAGTGAAATAAGTCACACAGAAAAGGACACTTCTCATAAGGTATCACTGATAGAGGGAATGTAAAAACCGTTACACTTGAACTGAATTACAAAACAGAACAGAGTCACACATGCAGAAAACACACTATGGCTGCTTAACGGGAAAGGTGAGGTGGGGTGATACATAAAACAAGGGTATCAAATTAGCTCAGATACCGTTCCATAAACCCAATATGTAATAGACAAGACCTACTCCTTGCTCAGAGAACTGGACTCAACACGCCCTATTCACCGCACAAGAATATATCTGACTAATAATAATCGTAAAACCTATGTATTGATATCTCTCTGTTAGTGTGTCAAGTGGGTGTAAAGCGGCATAAACACAGCAGTGAAAAGCAGCTAAACCCCATTATAAAAATAAATTACTTTGAAACACCCATGAAACAAAGACAGTGAAAGAGAGAGAAATTCTTACACAATGCGTTCAGGGGCTGTGATGCAACCTGGATTGACCATATCTAGACGCACAGCTGGATGAGACATAAGGGTGGACACTCTTGGGGCTGAGAGGTTTGGTGAGGTTGGGTGAGCAAACGCAGACCCTTTAAAGTAATACTGCGTGGTACCCATCGCATGGGTCCCAAATCTCCAGGTTCAAGGGCATCTTCCTACATCAAAAACATGCATGAGAAACCCAGAAGATGGTCCACCGTGTGATGGGGAAAGGTTTCTAAAACGCACCTCATTTCTCATCTCCTTGTGCCCGGGTTCGCCATTCCAGCCGCTTTACTAGCAAGCTCCCTACTTGGAGCATCAGCACCTTTAACCTCCTGTTCCATACAGGTTGCAATTTGTCCTGAGGAAAAACGGGAATACGTGGAACCAACGAGAGACTAGCTCTTGGTGTTGGGACAGGCACAGGTCACTCTATTTTCCCATCAGAAAGAAGAATTAACCACAGGCTCAGCCTGCCCCCCGGAACCAGAACAGGGCCTGAAGCCATTCTGCGATTTTGCGGCCAGCTCCCATAAAAACGAGTTGTAAAATGGAGGTTCAGGGCACTGCAATTCACAAACCTGCAGAGTTATAAATGATAACTCTCGTCCACAAATATATTGAGGGAAGGCAAAGAAGAGGATTTGAAATCAAGGCAGAATTGCAGGAAACAGATTTCAGGAGGTAGATACGAATCGCCTTTAAAGCACATGAAAAGCGGCAAAACGTTGACAATGATGCCCTTGGCCAAAAAGGGCGTATGCGTTTTCTCCTGAATATATTCAGGAAAAAACGCATACGCGCTTTTTGGCCAACCAAGCAACCTGGAAAGGCAAATCAGCGCTACAAAGAAGTCTCGCTTCCCATCGGTCAAAAGGGCCATGCTGAAAAAAGTGTCAAAACCAGAAATGCAGGACAGGCCATGGAGAAATGGGAGCCTTGCTACACTGATGGGCGGGATGTAAATTGCCAAGAGCCACTCCGGAGAAGTGTCCGGTGAGTCCTGAAACATCTGAAAAACACAGCTTAGAGAGCATAGGGCACTTCCACTCATGGGGGTATAAATTGGGAAAATTAAAAATCAGCAAGACACAAGCACCCCAAAGTTTAGGGCTGCTCTGGTGACCAGGACCTCCACTTCATTCCACCTTAAATATCCCAGGAAAGAGAAAAATGGATAAAGAAGTTGTGGTCCTTATGTACAATGGAATATCACTCAGCCATGAAATCAATGTCGTAAGGTTAGTAGCAGCATGATGAGTGGATTTAGGTACGACGATTCTAAGTGAAATAAGTCACACAGAAAAGGACACTTCTCATAAGGTATCACTGATAGAGGGAATGTAAAAACCGTTACACTTGAACTGAATTACAAAACAGAACAGAGTCACACATGCAGAAAACACACTATGGCTGCTTAACGGGAAAGGTGAGGTGGGGTGATACATAAAACAAGGGTATCAAATTAGCTCAGATACCGTTCCATAAACCCAATATGTAATAGACAAGACCTACTCCTTGCTCAGAGAACTGGACTCAACACGCCCTATTCACCGCACAAGAATATATCTGACTAATAATAATCGTAAAACCTATGTATTGATATCTCTCTGTTAGTGTGTCAAGTGGGTGTAAAGCGGCATAAACACAGCAGTGAAAAGCAGCTAAACCCCATTATAAAAATAAATTACTTTGAAACACCCATGAAACAAAGACAGTGAAAGAGAGAGAAATTCTTACACAATGCGTTCAGGGGCTGTGATGCAACCTGGATTGACCATATCTAGACGCACAGCTGGATGAGACATAAGGGTGGACACTCTTGGGGCTGAGAGGTTTGGTGAGGTTGGGTGAGCAAACGCAGACCCTTTAAAGGAATACTGCGTGGTACCCATCGCATGGGTCCCAAATCTCCAGGTTCAAGGGCATCTTCCTACATCAAAAACATGCATGAGAAACCCAGAAGATGGTACACCGTGTGATGGGGAAAGGTTTCTAAAACGCACCTCATTTCTCATCTCCTTGTGCCCGGGTTCGCCATTCCAGCCGCTTTACTAGCAAGCTCCCTACTTGGAGCATCAGCACCTTTAACCTCCTGTTCCATACAGGTTGCAATTTGTCCTGAGGATAAACGGGAAGACGTGGAACCAACGAGAGACTAGCTCTTGGTGTTGGGACAGGCACAGGTCACTCTATTTTCCCATCAGAAAGAAGAATTAACCACAGGCTCAGCCTGCCCCCCGGAACCAGAACAGGGCCTGAAGCCATTCTGCGATTTTGCGGCCAGCTCCCATAAAAACGAGTTGTAAAATGGAGGTTGAGGGCACTGCAATTCACAAACCTGCAGAGTTATAAATGATAACTCTCGTCCACAAATATATTGAGGGAAGGCAAAGAAGAGGATTTGAAATCAAGGCAGAATTGCAGGAAACAGATTTCAGGAGGTAGATACGAATCGCCTTTAAAGCACATGAAAAGCGGCAAAACGTTGACAATGATGCCCTTGGCCAAAAAGGGCGTATGCGTTTTCTCCTGAATATATTCAGGAAAAAACGCATACGCGCTTTTTGGCCAACCAAGCAACCTGGAAAGGCAAATCAGCGCTACAAAGAAGTCTCGCTTCCCATCGGTCAAAAGGGCCATGCTGAAAAAAGTGTCAAAACCAGAAATGCAGGACAGGCCATGGAGAAATGGGAGCCTTGCTACACTGATGGGCGGGATGTAAATTGCCAAGAGCCACTCCGGAGAAGTGTCCGGTGAGTCCTGAAACATCTGAAAAACACAGCTTAGAGAGCATAGGGCACTTCCACTCATGGGGGTATAAATTGGGAAAATTAAAAATCAGCAAGACACAAGCACCCCAAAGTTTAGGGCTGCTCTGGTGACCAGGGCCTCCACTTCATTCCACCTTAAATATCCCAGGAAAGAGAAAAATGGATAAAGAAGTTGTGGTCCTTATGTACAATGGAATATCACTCAGCCATGAAATCAATTTCGTAAGGTTAGTAGCAGCATGATGAGTGGATTTAGGTACGACGATTCTAAGTGAAATAAGTCACACAGAAAAGGACACTTCTCATAAGGTATCACTGATAGAGGGAATGTAAAAACCGTTACACTTGAACTGAATTACAAAACAGAACAGAGTCACACATGCAGAAAACACACTATGGCTGCTTAACGGGAAAGGTGAGGTGGGGTGATACATAAAACAAGGGTATCAAATTAGCTCAGATACCGTTCCATAAACCCAATATGTAATAGACAAGACCTACTCCTTGCTCAGAGAACTGGACTCAACAAGCCCTATTCACCGCACAAGAATATATCTGACTAATAATAATCGTAAAACCTATGTATTGATATCTCTCTGTTAGTGTGTCAAGTGGGTGTAAAGCGGCATAAACACAGCAGTGAAAAGCAGCTAAACCCCATTATAAAAATAAATTACTTTGAAACACCCATGAAACAAAGACAGTGAAAGAGAGAGAAATTCTTACACAATGCGTTCAGGGGCTGTGATGCAACCTGGATTGACCATATCTAGACGCACAGCTGGATGAGACATAAGGGTGGACACTCTTGGGGCTGAGAGGTTTGGTGAGGTTGGGTGAGCAAACGCAGACCCTTTAAAGTAATACTGCGTGGTACCCATCGCATGGGTCCCAAATCTCCAGGTTCAAGGGCATCTTCCTACATCAAAAACATGCATGAGAAACCCAGAAGATGGTCCACCGTGTGATGGGGAAAGGTTTCTAAAACGCACCTCATTTCTCATCTCCTTGTGCCCGGGTTCGCCATTCCAGCCGCTTTACTAGCAAGCTCCCTACTTGGAGCATCAGCACCTTTAACCTCCTGTTCCATACAGGTTGCAATTTGTCCTGAGGATAAACGGGAAGACGTGGAACCAACGAGAGACTAGCTCTTGGTGTTGGGACAGGCACAGGTCACTCTATTTTCCCATCAGAAAGAAGAATTAACCACAGGCTCAGCCTGCCCCCCGGAACCAGAACAGGGCCTGAAGCCATTCTGCGATTTTGCGGCCAGCTCCCATAAAAACGAGTTGTAAAATGGAGGTTCAGGGCACTGCAATTCACAAACCTGCAGAGTTATAAATGATAACTCTCGTCCACAAATATATTGAGGGAAGGCAAAGAAGAGGATTTGAAATCAAGGCAGAATTGCAGGAAACAGATTTCAGGAGGTAGATACGAATCGCCTTTAAAGCACATGAAAAGCGGCAAAACGTTGACAATGATGCCCTTGGCCAAAAAGGGCGTATGCGTTTTCTCCTGAATATATTCAGGAAAAAACGCATACGCGCTTTTTGGCCAACCAAGCAACCTGGAAAGGCAAATCAGCGCTACAAAGAAGTCTCGCTTCCCATCGGTCAAAAGGGCCATGCTGAAAAAAGTGTCAAAACCAGAAATGCAGGACAGGCCATGGAGAAATGGGAGCCTTGCTACACTGATGGGCGGGATGTAAATTGCCAAGAGCCACTCCGGAGAAGTGTCCGGTGAGTCCTGAAACATCTGAAAAACACAGCTTAGAGAGCATAGGGCACTTCCACTCATGGGGGTATAAATTGGGAAAATTAAAAATCAGCAAGACACAAGCACCCCAAAGTTTAGGGCTGCTCTGGTGACCAGGACCTCCACTTCATTCCACCTTAAATATCCCAGGAAAGAGAAAAATGGATAAAGAAGTTGTGGTCCTTATGTACAATGGAATATCACTCAGCCATGAAATCAATTTCGTAAGGTTAATAGCAGCATGATGAGTGGATTTAGGTACGACGATTCTAAGTGAAATAAGTCACACAGAAAAGGACACTTCTCATAAGGTATCACTGATAGAGGGAATGTAAAAACCGTTACACTTGAACTGAATTACAAAACAGAACAGAGTCACACATGCAGAAAACACACTATGGCTGCTTAACGGGAAAGGTGAGGTGGGGTGATACATAAAACAAGGGTATCAAATTAGCTCAGATACCGTTCCATAAACCCAATATGTAATAGACAAGACCTACTCCTTGCTCAGAGAACTGGACTCAACACGCCCTATTCACCGCACAAGAATATATCTGACTAATAATAATCGTAAAACCTATGTATTGATATCTCTCTGTTAGTGTGTCAAGTGGGTGTAAAGCGGCATAAACACAGCAGTGAAAAGCAGCTAAACCCCATTATAAAAATAAATTACTTTGAAACACCCATGAAACAAAGACAGTGAAAGAGAGAGAAATTCTTACACAATGCGTTCAGGGGCTGTGATGCAACCTGGATTGACCATATCTAGACGCACAGCTGGATGAGACATAAGGGTGGACACTCTTGGGGCTGAGAGGTTTGGTGAGGTTGGGTGAGCAAACGCAGACCCTTTAAAGTAATACTGCGTGGTACCCATCGCATGGGTCCCAAATCTCCAGGTTCAAGGGCATCTTCCTACATCAAAAACATGCATGAGAAACCCAGAAGATGGTACACCGTGTGATGGGGAAAGGTTTCTAAAACGCACCTCATTTCTCATCTCCTTGTGCCCGGGTTCGCCATTCCAGCCACTTTACTAGCAAGCTCCCTACTTGGAGCATCAGCACCTTTAACCTCCTGTTCCGTACAGGTTGCAATTTGTCCTGAGGAGAAACGGGAAGACGTGGAACCAACGAGAGACTAGCTCTTGGTGTTGGGACAGGCACAGGTCACTCTATTTTCCCATCAGAAAGAAGAATTAACCACAGGCTCAGCCTGGCCCCCGGAACCAGAACAGGGCCTGAAGCCATTCTGCGATTTTGCGGCCAGCTCCCATAAAAACGAGTTGTAAAATGGAGGTTCAGGGCACTGCAATTCACAAACCTGCAGAGTTATTAATGATAACTCTCGTCCACAAATATATTGAGGGAAGGCAAAGAAAAGGATTTGAAATCAAGGCAGAATTGCAGGAAACAGATTTCAGGAGGTAGATACGAATCGCCTTTAAAGCACATGAAAAGCGGCAAAACGTTGACAATGATGCCCTTGGCCAAAAATGGGCGCATGCGTTTTTTCCTGAATATATTCAGGAAAAAACGCATGCGCCCATTTTTGGCCAACCAAGCAACCTGGAAAGGCATATCAGCGCTACAAAGAAGTCTCGCTTCCCATCGGTCAAAAGGGCCATGCTGAAAAAAGTGTCAAAACCAGAAATGCAGGACAGGCCATGGAGAAATGGGAGCCTTGCTACACTGATGGGCGGGATGTAAATTGCCAACAGCCACTCTGGAGAAGTGTACGGTGAGTCCTGAAACATCTAAAAAACACAGCTTAGAGAGCATAGGGCACTTCCACTCATGGGGGTATGAATTGGGAAAATGAAAAATCAGCAAGACACAAGCACCCCAAAGTTTAGGGCTGCTCTGTTGACCAGGACCTCCACTTCATTTCACCTGAAATATCCCAGGAAAGAGAAAAATGGATAAAGAAGTTGTGGTCCTTATGTACAATGGAATATCACTCAGCCAGGAAATCAATGTCGTAAGGTTAGTAGCAGCAAGATGAGTGGATTTAGGTACGACGATTCTAAGTGAAATAAGTCACACAGAAAAGGACACTTCTCATAAGGTATCACTGATAGAGGGAATGTAAAAACCGTTACACTTGAACTGAAATACAAAACAGAACAGAGTCACACATGCAGAAAACACACTATGGCTGCTTAACGGGAAAGGTGAGGTGGGGTGATACATAAAACAAGGGTATCAAATTAGCTCAGATACCGTTCCATAAACCCAATATGTAATAGACAAGACCTACTCCTTGCTCAGAGAACTGGACTCAACACGCCCTATTCACCGCACAAGAATATATCTGACTAGTAATAATCATAAAACCTATGTATTGATATCTCTCTGTTAGTGTGTCAAGTGTGTGTAAAGCGGCATAAACAAAGCAGTGAAAAGCAGCTAAATCCCATTATGAAAATAAATTACTTTGAAAAACCCATGAAACAAAGACAGTGAAAGAGAGAGTAATTCTTACACAATGCGTTCAGGGGCTGTGATGCAACCTGGATTGACCATATCTAGACCCACAGCTGGAAGAGACATAAGGGTGCACACTCTTGGGGCTGAGAGGTTTGGTGAGGTTGGGTGAGCAAACGCAGACCCTTTAAAGGAATACTGCGTGGTACCCATCGCATGGGTCCCAAATCTCCAGGTTCAAGGGCATCTTCCTACATCAAAAACATGCACGAGAAACCCAGAAGATGGTACACCGTGTGATGGGGAAAGGTTTCTAAAACGCACCTCATTTCTCATCTCCTTGTGCCCGGGTTCGCCATTCCAGCCGCTTTACTAGCAAGCTCCCTACTTGGAGCATCAGCACCTTTAACCTCCTGTTCCGTACAGGTTGCAATTTGTCCTGAGGATGAACGGGAAGACGTGGAACCAACGAGAGACTAGCTCTTGGTGTTGGGACAGGCACAGGTCACTCTATTTTCCCATCAGGAAGAAGAATTAACCACAGGCTCAGCCTGCCCCCCAGAACCAGAACAGGGCCTGAAGCCATCCTGCGCTTTTGCGGCCAGCTCCCAAAAAAGCGAGTTGTAAAATGGAGGTTCAGGGCACTGCAATTCAGAAACCTACAGAGTTATAAATGATAACTCTCGTCCACAAACATATTGAGGGAAGGCAAAGAAGAGGATTTGAAATCAAGGCAGAATTGCAGGAAACAGATTTCAGGAGGTAGATTCGAATCGCCTTTAAAGCACATGAAAAGCGGCAAAACGATGACAATGATGCCCTTGGCCAAAAAGGGCGTATGTGTTTTTTCCTGAATATATTCAGGAAAAAACGCATACGCCCTTTTTGGCCAACCAAGCAACCTGGAAAGGCAAATCAGCGCTACAAAGAAGTCTCGCTTCCCATCGGTCAAAAGGGACATGCTGAAAAAAGTGACAAAACCAGAAATGCAGGACAGGCCATGGAGAAATGGGAGCCTTGCTACACTGATGGGCGGGATGTAAATTGCCAACAGCCACTCTGGAGAAGTGTACAGTGTGTCCTGAAACATCTAAAAAACACAGCTTAGAGAGCATAGGGCACTTCCACTCATGAGGGTATGAATTGGGAAAATGAAAAATCAGCAAGACACAAGCACCCCAAAGTTTAGGGCTGCTCTGTTGACAAGGACCTCCACTTCATTCCACCTTAAATATCCCAGGAAAGAGAAAAATGGGTAAAGAAGTTGTGGTCCTTATGTACAATGGAATATCACTCAGCCATGAAATCAATGTCATAAGGCTAGTAGCAGCATGATGAGTGGATTTAGGTACGACGATTCTAAGTGAAATAAGTCACACAGAAAAGGACACTTCTCATAAGGTATCACTGATAGAGGGAATGTAAAAACCGTTACACTTGAACTGAATTACAAAACAGAACAGAGTCACACATGCAGAAAACACACTATGGCTGCTTAACGGGAAAGGTGAGGTGGGGTGATACATAAAACAAGGGTTTCAAATTAGCTCAGATACCGTTCCATAAACCCAATATGTAATAGACAAGACCTACTCCTTGCTCAGAGAACTGGACTCAACATGCCCTATTCACCGCACAAGAATATATCTGACTAGTAATAATCTTAAAACCTATGTATTGATATCTCTCTGTTAGTGTGTCAAGTGGGTGTAAAGCGGCATAAACAAAGCAGTGAAAAGCAGCTAAATCCCATTATGAAAATAAATTACTTTGAAAAACCCATGAAACAAAGACAGTGAAAGAGAGAGAAATTCTTACACAATGCGTTCAGGGGCTGTGATGCAACCTGGATTGACCATATCTAGACCCACAGCTGGATGAGACATAAGGGTGGACACTCTTGGGGCTGAGAGGTTTGGTGAGGTTGGGTGAGCAAACGCAGACCCTTTAAAGGAATACTGCGTGGTACCCATCGCATGGGTCCCAAATCTCCAGGTTCAAGGGCATCTTCCTACATCAAAAACATGCATGAGAAACCCAGAAGATGGTACACCGTGTGATGGGGAAAGGTTTCTAAAACGCACCTCATTTCTCATCTCCTTGTGCCCTGGTTCGCCATTCCAGCCGCTTTACTAGCAATCTCCCTACTTGGAGCATCAGCACCTTTAACCTCCTGTTCCGTACAGGTTGCAATTTGTCCTGAGGATGAACGGGAAGACGTGGAACCAACGAGAGACTAGCTCTTGGTGTTGGGACAGGCACAGGTCACTCTATTTTCCCATCAGGAAGAAGAATTAACCACAGGCTCAGCCTGCCCCCCGGAACCAGAACAGGGCCTGAAGCCATCCTTTGCTTTTGCGGCCAGCTCCCAAAAAAGCGAGTTGTAAAACGGAGGTTCAGGGCACTGCAATTCACAAACCTGCAGAGTTATCAATGATAACTCTCGTCCACAAATATATTGAGGGAAGGCAAAGAAGAGGATTTGAAATCAAGGCAGAACTGCAGGAAACAGATTTCAGGAGGTAGATTCGAATCGCCTTTAAAGCACATGAAAAGCGGCAAAACGTTGACAATGATGCCCTTGGCCAAAAAGGGCGTATGCGTTTTTTCCTGAATATATTCAGGAAAAAACGCATACGCCCTTTTTGGCCAACCAAGCAACCTGGAAAGGCAAATCAGCGCTACAAAGAAGTCTCGCTTCCCATCGGTCAAAAGGGCCATGCTGAAAAAAGTGTCAAAACCAGAAACGTAGGACAGGCTATGGAGAAATGGGAGCCTTGCTACACTGATGGGCGGGATGTAAATTGCCAACAGTCACTCTGGAGAAGTGTACGGTGTGTCCTGAAACATCTGAAAAACACAGCTTAGAGAGCATAGGGCACTTCCACTCATGGGGGTATGAATTGGGAAAATGAAAAATCAGCAAGACACAAGCCACCCAGAGTTTAGGGCTGCTCTGTTGACCAGGACCTCCACTTCATTCCACCTTAAATATCCCAGGAAAGAGAAAAATGGATAAAGAAGTTGTGGTCCTTATGTACAATGGAGTATCACTCAGCCATGAAATCAATGTCATAAGGTTAGTAGCAGCAGGATGAGTGGATTTAGGTACGACGATTCTAAGTGAAATAAGTCACACAGAAAAGGACACTTCTCATAAGGTATCACTGATAGAGGGAATGTAAAAACCGTTACACTTGAACTGAATTACAAAACAGAACAGAGTCACACATGCAGAAAACACACTATGGCTGCTTAACGGGAAAGGTGAGGTGGGGTGATACATAAAACAAGGGTATCAAATTAGCTCAGATACCGTTCCATAAACCCAATATGTAATAGACAAGACCTACTCCTTGCTCAGAGAACTGGACTCAACACGCCCTATTCACCGCACAAGAATATATCTGACTAATAATAATCGTAAAACCTATGTATTGATATCTCTCTGTTAGTGTGTCAAGTGGGTGTAAAGCGGCATAAACACAGCAGTGAAAAGCAGCTAAACCCCATTATAAAAATAAATTACTTTGAAACACCCATGAAACAAAGACAGTGAAAGAGAGAGAAATTCTTACACAATGCGTTCAGGGGCTGTGATGCAACCTGGATTGACCATATCTAGACGCACAGCTGGATGAGACATAAGGGTGGACACTCTTGGGGCTGAGAGGTTTGGTGAGGTTGGGTGAGCAAACGCAGACCCTTTAAAGTAATACTGCGTGGTACCCATCGCATGGGTCCCAAATCTCCAGGTTCAAGGGCATCTTCCTACATCAAAAACATGCATGAGAAACCCAGAAGATGGTCCACCGTGTGATGGGGAAAGGTTTCTAAAACGCACCTCATTTCTCATCTCCTTGTGCCCGGGTTCGCCATTCCAGCCGCTTTACTAGCAAGCTCCCTACTTGGAGCATCAGCACCTTTAACCTCCTGTTCCATACAGGTTGCAATTTGTCCTGAGGATAAACGGGAAGACGTGGAACCAACGAGAGACTAGCTCTTGGTGTTGGGACAGGCACAGGTCACTCTATTTTCCCATCAGAAAGAAGAATTAACCACAGGCTCAGCCTGCCCCCCGGAACCAGAACAGGGCCTGAAGCCATTCTGCGATTTTGCGGCCAGCTCCCATAAAAACGAGTTGTAAAATGGAGGTTCAGGGCACTGCAATTCACAAACCTGCAGAGTTATAAATGATAACTCTCGTCCACAAATATATTGAGGGAAGGCAAAGAAGAGGATTTGAAATCAAGGCAGAATTGCAGGAAACAGATTTCAGGAGGTAGATACGAATCGCCTTTAAAGCACATGAAAAGCGGCAAAACGTTGACAATGATGCCCTTGGCCAAAAAGGGCGTATGCGTTTTCTCCTGAATATATTCAGGAAAAAACGCATACGCGCTTTTTGGCCAACCAAGCAACCTGGAAAGGCAAATCAGCGCTACAAAGAAGTCTCGCTTCCCATCGGTCAAAAGGGCCATGCTGAAAAAAGTGTCAAAACCAGAAATGCAGGACAGGCCATGGAGAAATGGGAGCCTTGCTACACTGATGGGCGGGATGTAAATTGCCAAGAGCCACTCCGGAGAAGTGTCCGGTGAGTCCTGAAACATCTGAAAAACACAGCTTAGAGAGCATAGGGCACTTCCACTCATGGGGGTATAAATTGGGAAAATTAAAAATCAGCAAGACACAAGCACCCCAAAGTTTAGGGCTGCTCTGGTGACCAGGACCTCCACTTCATTCCACCTTAAATATCCCAGGAAAGAGAAAAATGGATAAAGAAGTTGTGGTCCTTATGTACAATGGAATATCACTCAGCCATGAAATCAATTTCGTAAGGTTAATAGCAGCATGATGAGTGGATTTAGGTACGACGATTCTAAGTGAAATAAGTCACACAGAAAAGGACACTTCTCATAAGGTATCACTGATAGAGGGAATGTAAAAACCGTTACACTTGAACTGAATTACAAAACAGAACAGAGTCACACATGCAGAAAACACACTATGGCTGCTTAACGGGAAAGGTGAGGTGGGGTGATACATAAAACAAGGGTATCAAATTAGCTCAGATACCGTTCCATAAACCCAATATGTAATAGACAAGACCTACTCCTTGCTCAGAGAACTGGACTCAACACGCCCTATTCACCGCACAAGAATATATCTGACTAATAATAATCGTAAAACCTATGTATTGATATCTCTCTGTTAGTGTGTCAAGTGGGTGTAAAGCGGCATAAACACAGCAGTGAAAAGCAGCTAAACCCCATTATAAAAATAAATTACTTTGAAACACCCATGAAACAAAGACAGTGAAAGAGAGAGAAATTCTTACACAATGCGTTCAGGGGCTGTGATGCAACCTGGATTGACCATATCTAGACGCACAGCTGGATGAGACATAAGGGTGGACACTCTTGGGGCTGAGAGGTTTGGTGAGGTTGGGTGAGCAAACGCAGACCCTTTAAAGTAATACTGCGTGGTACCCATCGCATGGGTCCCAAATCTCCAGGTTCAAGGGCATCTTCCTACATCAAAAACATGCATGAGAAACCCAGAAGATGGTACACCGTGTGATGGGGAAAGGTTTCTAAAACGCACCTCATTTCTCATCTCCTTGTGCCCGGGTTCGCCATTCCAGCCGCTTTACTAGCAAGCTCCCTACTTGGAGCATCAGCACCTTTAACCTCCTGTTCCGTACAGGTTGCAATTTGTCCTGAGGAGAAACGGGAAGACGTGGAACCAACGAGAGACTAGCTCTTGGTGTTGGGACAGGCACAGGTCACTCTATTTTCCCATCAGAAAGAAGAATTAACCACAGGCTCAGCCTGGCCCCCGGAACCAGAACAGGGCCTGAAGCCATTCTGCGATTTTGCGGCCAGCTCCCATAAAAACGAGTTGTAAAATGGAGGTTCAGGGCACTGCAATTCACAAACCTGCAGAGTTATTAATGATAACTCTCGTCCACAAATATATTGAGGGAAGGCAAAGAAAAGGATTTGAAATCAAGGCAGAATTGCAGGAAACAGATTTCAGGAGGTAGATACGAATCGCCTTTAAAGCACATGAAAAGCGGCAAAACGTTGACAATGATGCCCTTGGCCAAAAATGGGCGCATGCGTTTTTTCCTGAATATATTCAGGAAAAAACGCATGCGCCCATTTTTGGCCAACCAAGCAACCTGGAAAGGCATATCAGCGCTACAAAGAAGTCTCGCTTCCCATCGGTCAAAAGGGCCATGCTGAAAAAAGTGTCAAAACCAGAAATGCAGGACAGGCCATGGAGAAATGGGAGCCTTGCTACACTGATGGGCGGGATGTAAATTGCCAACAGCCACTCTGGAGAAGTGTACGGTGAGTCCTGAAACATCTAAAAAACACAGCTTAGAGAGCATAGGGCACTTCCACTCATGGGGGTATGAATTGGGAAAATGAAAAATCAGCAAGACACAAGCACCCCAAAGTTTAGGGCTGCTCTGTTGACCAGGACCTCCACTTCATTCCACCTGAAATATCCCAGGAAAGAGAAAAATGGATAAAGAAGTTGTGGTCCTTATGTACAATGGAATATCACTCAGCCAGGAAATCAATGTCGTAAGGTTAGTAGCAGCAAGATGAGTGGATTTAGGTACGACGATTCTAAGTGAAATAAGTCACACAGAAAAGGACACTTCTCATAAGGTATCACTGATAGAGGGAATGTAAAAACCGTTACACTTGAACTGAAATACAAAACAGAACAGAGTCACACATGCAGAAAACACACTATGGCTGCTTAACGGGAAAGGTGAGGTGGGGTGATACATAAAACAAGGGTATCAAATTAGCTCAGATACCGTTCCATAAACCCAATATGTAATAGACAAGACCTACTCCTTGCTCAGAGAACTGGACTCAACACGCCCTATTCACCGCACAAGAATATATCTGACTAGTAATAATCATAAAACCTATGTATTGATATCTCTCTGTTAGTGTGTCAAGTGTGTGTAAAGCGGCATAAACAAAGCAGTGAAAAGCAGCTAAATCCCATTATGAAAATAAATTACTTTGAAAAACCCATGAAACAAAGACAGTGAAAGAGAGAGTAATTCTTACACAATGCGTTCAGGGGCTGTGATGCAACCTGGATTGACCATATCTAGACCCACAGCTGGAAGAGACATAAGGGTGCACACTCTTGGGGCTGAGAGGTTTGGTGAGGTTGGGTGAGCAAACGCAGACCCTTTAAAGGAATACTGCGTGGTACCCATCGCATGGGTCCCAAATCTCCAGGTTCAAGGGCATCTTCCTACATCAAAAACATGCATGAGAAACCCAGAAGATGGTACACCGTGTGATGGGGAAAGGTTTCTAAAACGCACCTCATTTCTCATCTCCTTGTGCCCGGGTTCGCCATTCCAGCCGCTTTACTAGCAAGCTCCCTACTTGGAGCATCAGCACCTTTAACCTCCTGTTCCGTACAGGTTGCAATTTGTCCTGAGGATGAACGGGAAGACGTGGAACCAACGAGAGACTAGCTCTTGGTGTTGGGACAGGCACAGGTCACTCTATTTTCCCATCAGGAAGAAGAATTAACCACAGGCTCAGCCTGCCCCCCAGAACCAGAACAGGGCCTGAAGCCATCCTGCGCTTTTGCGGCCAGCTCCCAAAAAAGCGAGTTGTAAAATGGAGGTTCAGGGCACTGCAATTCAGAAACCTACAGAGTTATAAATGATAACTCTCGTCCACAAACATATTGAGGGAAGGCAAAGAAGAGGATTTGAAATCAAGGCAGAATTGCAGGAAACAGATTTCAGGAGGTAGATTCGAATCGCCTTTAAAGCACATGAAAAGCGGCAAAACGATGACAATGATGCCCTTGGCCAAAAAGGGCGTATGTGTTTTTTCCTGAATATATTCAGGAAAAAACGCATACGCCCTTTTTGGCCAACCAAGCAACCTGGAAAGGCAAATCAGCGCTACAAAGAAGTCTCGCTTCCCATCGGTCAAAAGGGACATGCTGAAAAAAGTGACAAAACCAGAAATGCAGGACAGGCCATGGAGAAATGGGAGCCTTGCTACACTGATGGGCGGGATGTAAATTGCCAACAGCCACTCTGGAGAAGTGTACAGTGTGTCCTGAAACATCTAAAAAACACAGCTTAGAGAGCATAGGGCACTTCCACTCATGAGGGTATGAATTGGGAAAATGAAAAATCAGCAAGACACAAGCACCCCAAAGTTTAGGGCTGCTCTGTTGACAAGGACCTCCACTTCATTCCACCTTAAATATCCCAGGAAAGAGAAAAATGGGTAAAGAAGTTGTGGTCCTTATGTACAATGGAATATCACTCAGCCATGAAATCAATGTCATAAGGCTAGTAGCAGCATGATGAGTGGATTTAGGTACGACGATTCTAAGTGAAATAAGTCACACAGAAAAGGACACTTCTCATAAGGTATCACTGATAGAGGGAATGTAAAAACCGTTACACTTGAACTGAATTACAAAACAGAACAGAGTCACACATGCAGAAAACACACTATGGCTGCTTAACGGGAAAGGTGAGGTGGGGTGATACATAAAACAAGGGTTTCAAATTAGCTCAGATACCGTTCCATAAACCCAATATGTAATAGACAAGACCTACTCCTTGCTCAGAGAACTGGACTCAACATGCCCTATTCACCGCACAAGAATATATCTGACTAGTAATAATCTTAAAACCTATGTATTGATATCTCTCTGTTAGTGTGTCAAGTGGGTGTAAAGCGGCATAAACAAAGCAGTGAAAAGCAGCTAAATCCCATTATGAAAATAAATTACTTTGAAAAACCCATGAAACAAAGACAGTGAAAGAGAGAGAAATTCTTACACAATGCGTTCAGGGGCTGTGATGCAACCTGGATTGACCATATCTAGACCCACAGCTGGATGAGACATAAGGGTGGACACTCTTGGGGCTGAGAGGTTTGGTGAGGTTGGGTGAGCAAACGCAGACCCTTTAAAGGAATACTGCGTGGTACCCATCGCATGGGTCCCAAATCTCCAGGTTCAAGGGCATCTTCCTACATCAAAAACATGCATGAGAAACCCAGAAGATGGTACACCGTGTGATGGGGAAAGGTTTCTAAAACGCACCTCATTTCTCATCTCCTTGTGCCCTGGTTCGCCATTCCAGCCGCTTTACTAGCAATCTCCCTACTTGGAGCATCAGCACCTTTAACCTCCTGTTCCGTACAGGTTGCAATTTGTCCTGAGGATGAACGGGAAGACGTGGAACCAACGAGAGACTAGCTCTTGGTGTTGGGACAGGCACAGGTCACTCTATTTTCCCATCAGGAAGAAGAATTAACCACAGGCTCAGCCTGCCCCCCGGAACCAGAACAGGGCCTGAAGCCATCCTTTGCTTTTGCGGCCAGCTCCCAAAAAAGCGAGTTGTAAAACGGAGGTTCAGGGCACTGCAATTCACAAACCTGCAGAGTTATCAATGATAACTCTCGTCCACAAATATATTGAGGGAAGGCAAAGAAGAGGATTTGAAATCAAGGCAGAACTGCAGGAAACAGATTTCAGGAGGTAGATTCGAATCGCCTTTAAAGCACATGAAAAGCGGCAAAACGTTGACAATGATGCCCTTGGCCAAAAAGGGCGTATGCGTTTTTTCCTGAATATATTCAGGAAAAAACGCATACGCCCTTTTTGGCCAACCAAGCAACCTGGAAAGGCAAATCAGCGCTACAAAGAAGTCTCGCTTCCCATCGGTCAAAAGGGCCATGCTGAAAAAAGTGTCAAAACCAGAAACGTAGGACAGGCTATGGAGAAATGGGAGCCTTGCTACACTGATGGGCGGGATGTAAATTGCCAACAGTCACTCTGGAGAAGTGTACGGTGTGTCCTGAAACATCTGAAAAACACAGCTTAGAGAGCATAGGGCACTTCCACTCATGGGGGTATGAATTGGGAAAATGAAAAATCAGCAAGACACAAGCCACCCAAAGTTTAGGGCTGCTCTGTTGACCAGGACCTCCACTTCATTCCACCTTAAATATCCCAGGAAAGAGAAAAATGGATAAAGAAGTTGTGGTCCTTATGTACAATGGAGTATCACTCAGCCATGAAATCAATGTCATAAGGTTAGTAGCAGCAGGATGAGTGGATTTAGGTACGACGATTCTAAGTGAAATAAGTCACACAGAAAAGGACACTTCTCATAAGGTATCACTTATAGAGGGAATGTAAAAACCGTTACACTTGAACTGAATTACAAAACAGAACAGAGTCACACATGCAGAAAACACACTATGGCTGCTTAACGGGAAAGGTGAGGTGGGGTGATACATAAAACAAGGGTTTCAAGTTAGCTCAGATACCGTTCCATAAACCCAATATGTAATAGACAAGACCTACTCCTTGCTCAGAGAACTGGACTCAACACGCCCTATTCACCGCACAAGAATATATCTGACTAGTAATAATCTTAAAACCTATGTATTGATATCTCTCTGTTAGTGTGTCAAGTGGTTGTAAAGCGGCATAAACACAGCAGTGAAAAGCAGCTAAACCTCATTATAATAATAAATTACTTTTAAAAACCCATGACACAAAGACAGTGAAAGAGAGAGAAATTCTTACACAATGCGTTCAGGGGCTGTGATGCAACCTGGATTGAACATACCTAGACACACAGCTGGATGAGACATAAGGGTGGACATTCTTTGGGCTGAGAGGTTTGGTGAGGTTGGGTGAGCAAACGCAGACCCTTTAAATTAATACTGCGTGGAACCCATTGCATGGGTCCCAAATCTCCAGGTTCAAGGGCATCTTCCTACATCGAAAACATGCATGAGAAACCCAGAAGATGGTACACCGTGTGATGGGGAAATGTTTCTAAAACGCACCTCATTTCTCATCTCCTTGTGCCCGGGTTCGCCATTCCAGCCGCTTTACTAGCAATCTCCCTACTTGGAGCATAAGCACCTTTAACCTCCTGTTTCGTACAGGTTGCAATTTGTCCTGAGGATGAACGGGAAGACGTGGAACCAATGAGAGACTAGATCTTGGTTTTGGGACAGGCACAGGTCACTCTATTTTCCCATCAGGAAGAAGAATTAACCACAGGCTCAGCCTGCGCCCCGGAACAAGAACAGGGCCTGAAACCATCCAGCGCTTTTGCGACCAGCTCCCAAAAAAGCGAGTTGAAAAATGGAGCTCAGGGGCACTGCAACTCAAAACCTGCAGAGTTATAAATGATAACTCTCGTCCACAAATATATTGAGGGAAGGCAACGAAGAGGATTTGAAATCAAGGCAGAATTGCAGGAAACAGATTTCAGGAGGTAGATACGAATCGCTTTTAAAGCACATGAAAAGCGGCAAAACGTCGACAATGATGCCTTTGGCCAAAAAGGGCGTATGCGTTTTTTCCTGAATATATTCAGGAAAAAACGCATACGCCCTTTTTGGCCAACCAAGCAACCTGGAAATGCAAATCAGTGCTACAAAGCATTCTCGCTTCCCATCGGTCAAACGGACCATGCTGAAAAAAGTGTCAAAACCAGAAATGCAAGACAGGCCATGGAGAAATGGGAGCCTTGCTATGCTGATGAGCCGGATGTAAATTGCCAACAGCCACTCTGGAGAAGTGTACGGTGTGTCCTGAAACATCGAAAAAATACAGCTTAGAGAACATAGGGCACTTCCACTCATGGGCGTATAAATTGGGAAAATTAAAATCAGGAAGACACAGGCACCCCAAAGTTTAGGGCTGCTCTGTTGACAAGAACCTCCACTTCATGACACCTTAAATATCCCAGGAAAGAGAAAAATGGATAAAGAAGTGGTGGTCCTTATGTACAATGGAATAACACTCAGCCATGAAATCAATGTCATAAGGCTAGTAGCAGCATGATGAGTGGATTTAGGTACGACGATTCTAAGTGAAATAAGTCACACAGAAAAAGACACGTATCATAAGCTATCACTTATAGAGGGAATGTAAAAACGGCTACACTTGAACTGAATTACAAAGCAGAACAGAGTCACACGTTTAGAAAACACACTATGGCTGGTTAACGGGAAAGCTGAGGTGGGGTGATGCATAAAACAAGGGTTTCAAATTATCTGAGATACCGTTCCATAAACCCAATATGTAATAGACAAGAACTACTCCTTGCTCAGAGAACAGGACTCAACACACCCTATTCACCGCAAAAGAATATATTTGATTAGTAGTAATCTTAAAACCTATGTATTGATATCTCTCTGTTAGTGTGTCAAGTGGGTGTAAAGCGGCATAAACACAGTAGTGAAAAGCAGCTAAACCCCATTATAAAAATAAATTACTTTTAAAAACCCATGATACAAAGACAGTGAAAGAGAGAGAAATTCTTACACAATTCGTTCAGGGGCTGTGATGCAACCTGGATCGACCATATCTAGACCCACAGCTGGGTGAGACATAAGGGTGGACACTCTTGCGGCTGAGAGGTTTGGTGAGGTTGGATGAGCCAACGCAGACCCTTTAATGTAATACTGCGTGACACCCATCCCATGGGTCCCAAATCTCCAGGTTCAAGGGCATCTTCCTACATCAAAACATGCATGAGAAACCCAGAAGATGGTACACCATGTGATCGGGAAAGGTTTCTAAAATGCACCTCATTTATCATCTCCTTGTGCTCGGGTTCGCCATTCCACCCACTTTCCTAGCAATCTCCCTACTTGGAGCATCAGCACCTTTAACCTCCTGTTCCGTACAGGTTGCAATTTGTACTGAGGATGAACGGGAAGAGGGGGAACCAATGAGAGACTAGATCTAGGTGTTGGGACAAGCACAGGTCACTCTATTTTCCCTTCAGAAAGAAGAATTAACCACAGGCTCAGCCTGCCCCCCGGAAGTAGAACAGGGCCTGAAGCAATCCTGCGCTTTTGAGGCCAACTCCCAAAAAAGCGAGTTGAAAAATGGATCTCAGGGGCACTGCAATTCACAAACCTGCAGAGTTATCAATGATAACTCTCGTCCACAAATATATTGAGGGAAGGCAAAGAAGAGGATTTGAAAGCAAGGCAGAATTGCAGAAACAGACTTAAGGAGGTAGATTCGAATCGCCTTTAAAGCAAATGAAAAGCGGCAAAACGTTGACAATGATACCCTTGACCAAAAAGGGCGTATGCGTTTTTTCCTGAATATATTCAGGAAAAAACGCATACGCCCTTTTTGGCCAACCAAGCAACCTGGAAAGGCAAATCAGCGCTACAAAGAAGTCTCGCTTCCCATCGGTGAAAAGGGCCATGCTGAAAAAAGTGTCAAAACCAGAAATGCAGGACAGGCCATGGAGAAATGGGAGCCTTCCTACACTGATGGGCGGGATGTAAATTGCCAACAGCCACTCTGGAGAAGTGTACGGTGTGTCCTGAAACATCTAAAAAACACAGCTTAGAGAGCATAGGGCATTTCCACTCATGGGCGTATAAATTGGGAAAACTAAAAATCAGCAAGACACAGGCACACCAAAGTTTAGGGCTGCTCTGTTGACAAAACCTTCTCTTCATTACACCTTAAATATCCCAGGAAATAGGAAAATGGATAACGATGTTGTGGTCCTTATGTACAATGGAATATCACTCAGCCATGAAATCAATGTCATAAGGCTATTAGCAGCATGATGAGTGGATGTATGTTCGACGATTCTAAGTGAAATAAGTCACACAGAATAAGACACTTATCATAAGCTATCACTTATAGAGGGAATGTAAAAACCGCTACACTTGAACTGAATTACAAAGCAGAACAGAGTCACACGTTTAGAAAACACACTATGGCTGCTTAACGGGAAAGGTGAGGTGGGGTGATGCATAAAACAAGGGTTTCATATTAGCTCAAATACCGATCCATAAACCCAATATGTAATAGACAAGACCTACTCCTTGCTCAGTGAAGTGGATGCAACACCCCCTATTCAACGAACAAGAATATATCTGACTAGTAAAAATCTTAAAACCTATGTATTGATTTCTCTCTGTAAGTGAATCAAGTGGGTGTAAAGGGGCATAAACACAGCAGTGAAAATCAGGTAAACCCCATTATAAAAATAAATTACTTTAAAATCCCAAAAAACAAGACAGTGATAGAGGGAGAAATTTTTACATAATTCGTTCCGGGGCTGTGATGCAACCTGGTGTGACCATATCTAGACCCACAGCTGGATGAGAAATAAAGCTGGACACTCTTGGGGCTGAAGGTCTCTTTCCCTATTTACCAGATTGGGTACGTAGAAAGGCTGCCACCCTCTGGCCGTTACCTGCAAAAGCAGCTTTAAAACCTGTGCTAATGGTCACTTCATATGAACAAGTACTTCAGGGCTGTAAATGAAACGTGCCCTCAAAATGTCTTGAGGGAGGTAATGGCCAAAAATTTTCAAAATGTGACACTTACTTTAAGAAAACACTTTGAAGAACTAAGCTGTAATCACAGTTTGATAAATAAAAAGGGCATGCTTTAAAGCTCAATTTCAACAGATTATGGGACACATGCAAATTCAACCACAGATAGGTATCAGCTCGCACCTGTTAGAATAACCATCAGCAAGAAAACTACAAACAATAAATATTGAAGGTGTTTTGGAGAAATGCATACCCTCAATTTTAAGTGGGACGTAACCTGGAAAGAGCCACTAATGAGAACTGAATGGTGGTGCCTTTAAAACATACACACTGAGCTACCATATGATACAGCAAGCCCACTCCTTGGCCTATAACATAAGAAGATATAACTGGAAAGACACAGGCAAGCAAATGTGCATTGCAGCAGTATTACAATAGCCAAGACATGGAGGCAACCAGAAAGTCCATCAAGAGGTGCGTGGCCAAAGAAGAACTGGTACACGTACAGATGGAATATTAGCCAGGGAAAAAAATGAAACAATGCCATTTGCAGCACCATGTATGATTCTTGAGGTAATCAGGCAAATTGTACTAAGTCAGAAAGCAAAAGACACATATCCTATAATATCACTTATAGGTCTTAGCTAAAAATTGATACCAATGAAGATATTTCCACAGAGAAATGCAATCACAGATTCATTAAACAAACTTATGGTTCACCAAATGGAAAGGTGTGAGGATTGGATACATTAGGATATTGGGGTTAAGATAGATATAGAAACACATGTGAAATATGTAATCACCAAAGACCTATGTAATACCAAGACAAGACTACTCAACATCGTGTCATAACCTACATGGGAAAATGATCCAAAGAAGAATAGATATATGTATATGTTTAAAAGAACCACATCTTTCACACCTAGAAGAAACAAAACATTTTAATTAAATTTGCTCTGACAAAAAATAAAAATTAAATTAAAAAAAGAACAAGAAGTAATGAGACATAAACTTAAGGGGCTATTTGCTGGCACATTGCATTCTAATTTACAACTAGAACATGACTTCCATTAAGGCTCTGTCATCACTAATAAAGCAGCTTTATAAGCAATGTTGAAGGTAGCTTAAAAGAAGTCTCACTAATTATTGATAGTAACAAGGAAACAAAGAAAAGTAAAAATCTCACTGCAAAAAGTATACATAGGGTAAGGATAGTAGATCAAACACTTATTAAACTTCTGTAAAGAATAAAAGACAACAGTAGTATGTTTTTTTAAAAAGAGAGGGCCCAAATAAATCTGAAATGAAAGAGATGATGTTACAACGGACACCACAGAAATACAAAGTATCCTAAGATACACACAGGGTAACTCAGGGCTCAGACTGGACAGAGCCCACTCTCCAGTCCCCTGTACATGACTTACAGGAGCCTCAGGAACTGAGGAGGGGGTCCCTGAGGAGAGGCTCAAGATAGAATATGGTAGACATTAACATGACTGCATTCATCTTAAACATGCCTGAACTACATTCACACGAGATGATTTTGTCCTGTATGTACATCGGCACCTCTAGTTGGAACTGCAGATCTTTGGCTTCAACACCTCTACTGACAACATTAGCGTCACCTGCTGTGGACCGTCTCCTATAGGATTTCTAGAATCACAAAACATCGAAGCTTCACAGGACCCAGAGTCTGTGCAACTCCACACAGAGTCTCAGAGTCTCAACTCCACTCAGATACTCCACTCTTGGAGGGCACACACAAAGTAGTGTGCACATCAGGACCCAGGGGAAGGAGCAGTGACCCTGTAGGAGAATGACCAGAACTACCTGCTACTTTTAGAGGGTCTCCTGCAGAGGCAGGTGGTGGCTGTGGCTGTGGCTCACCGTGAGGACAACGACACTGGCAGCAGAAGTTCTGGGAAATACTCCTTGGTGTGAGCCCTCCCAGAGTCCGCCATTAGCCCCACCAAGAGCAAGGTAGGCTCCAGGGCTGGGTCGCCTCAGGCCAAACAACCAACAGGGAGGGAACCCAGCCCCATGCATCAGCAGACAAGCGGATTAAACTTTTTATTAAAGTTTTATTTAATCCGTAGACAAGCGGATTAAAGCTCTGCCCACCAAAGCAACACCCAGCTCTACCCACCACCAGTCCTTCCCATCAGGAAGCTTGCACAAGCCTCTAAGATAGACTCATCCACCGGAGAGCAGACAGCAGAAGCAAGAAGAACTACAATTCTGCAGCCTGTGGAAGGAAAACCACATTCACAGAAAGATAGACAAAATGAAAAGGCAGAGGACTTTATACCAGATCAAGGAACAAGATAAAACCCCAGAAAAAAAAACAAAATGAGGTGGAGATAGGGAACCTTCCAGAAAAAAAATTCAGAATAATGATAGTGAAGTTGAGCCAAGACCTTGGAAAAAGAAAGGAGGCAAAGATCGAGAAGATGCAAGAAATGTTTAACAAAGACCTAGAAGAATTAAGGAACAAACACCTAGAAGAATTAAAGAACAAACAAACAGAGGTGAACAATGGAATAACTGAAATGAAAAATACACTAGAAGGAATCAGTAGCAGAATAACTGTGGCAGAAGAACGGATAAGTGACCTGGAAGACAGAAAGGTGGAAATCACTGCCATGGAACAGAATAAAGAAAAAGAATGAAAATAAACGAAGACCCCCCAAGAGTCCTCTGGGACAACATTAAACGCAACAACATTCGCATTATAGGGGTCCCAGAAGGAGAAGAGAGAGAGAAAGGACCCGAGAATATATTTAAAGAGATAATGGTCAAAAACTTCCCTAGCATGGGAAAAGAAATAGCCACCCAAGTCCAGAAGCACAGAGTGTCCCAGGCAGGATAAACCAAAGGAGAAAAATGACAAGACACATAGTAATCAAATTGACAAAAATTAACGACAAAGAAAAATGATTGAAAGCAGCAAGGGAAAAATGACAAATAACATACAAGGGAACTCCCATAAGGATAACAACTGATTTCTCAGCAGAAAATCTACAAGCCAGAAGGAAGTGGCATGATAAATTTAAAGTGATGAAAGGGAAGAACCTACAACCAAGAGTACTCCACCCTGCAAAGAGCTCATTCAGATTTGATGGAGAAATCAAAAGCCTTACAGACAAGCAAAAGCTAAGAGAATTCAGCACCATGAAACCAGCTCTACACCAAATGCTAAAGGAACTTCTCTAAGTGGGAAACACAAGAGAAGAAAAGGACCCACCAAGACAAACCCATAACAATTAAGAAAATAGTAGTAGGAACATACATATCGATAATTACCTTAAACGTGAATGCACTACATGTTCCAACCAAAAGACACAGGCTCGCTGAATGGATACAAAAACAAGACCCATATATATGCTGTCTACAAGAGATCCATTTCAGACCTAGGGACACATACAGACTCAAAGTGAGGCGATGGAAAAATATATTCTATGCAAATGAAAATCAAAAGAAAGCTGGAGTAGCAATACTCATATCAGATAAAATAGACTTTAAAATAAAGAATGTTACAAGAGACAAGGAAAGGCACTGCATAATGGTCAGGGGATCAATCCAAGAAGAAGATATAACAATTATAAATATATATGTACCCAAAATAGGAGCAGCTCAATGTATAAGGCAACTGCTAACAGCTATAAAAGAGGAAATCGACAGTAACACAATAATAGCGGGGGACTTTAACAGCTCACTTACACCAGTGGAGATCAGCCAGACAGAAAATTAATAAGGAAACACAAGCTTTAAATGACACAATAGACCAGATAGAGTTAATTGATATTTATAGGACATTCCATCCAAAAACAGCAGATTACACGTTCTTCTCAACTGCACACGGAACACTCTCCAGGATAGATCACATCTTGGGTCACAGATAAAGCCTCAGTAAATTTAAGAAAACTGAAATCATATCAAGCAGCTGTTCCGACCACAATGCTATGAGATTAGAAATCAATTACACGGAAAAAACCGTAAAAAACACAAACACATGGAGGCTAAACAATACGTTACTAAATAACCAAGAGATCACTGAAGAAATCAAAGAGGAAATCAAAAACTACCTAGAGACAAATGACAACAAAAACACGATGATCCAAAACCTATGGGATGCAGCAAAAGGAGTTCTAAGAGGGAAGTTTATAGCAATACAAGCCTACCTCAAGAAACAAGAAAAATCTCAACTAAACAATCTAACCTTACACCTAGAGGAACTAGAGAAAGAAGAACAAAACCCAAAGTTAGTAGAAGGAAAGAAATCATAAAGATCAGAGCAGAAATAAATGAAATAGAAACAAAGAAAACGAAAGCAAAGATCAATAAAACTAAAAGCTGGTTCTTTGAGAAGATAAGCAAAAATGATCAACCTCTAGCCGGACTCCAGAAAAAGAGGGAGAGGACGCAAATCAACAAAATTAGAAGTGAAAAAGCAGAAGTTATAACAGACACCACAGGAATACAAAGCATCCTAAGAGACTACTACAAGCAACTCTAGGCCAATAAAATGGACAATCTGGAAGAAATGGACAAATTCTTAGAAAGGGATAACCTTCTAAGACTGAACCAGGAAGAAATAGAAAATATGAACAAACCTATCACAAGCAATGAAATTGAAACTGTGATTAAAAATCTTCCAACAAACAAAAGTCCAGAACCAGATGGCATCACAGGTGAATTCTATCAAACATTTAGAGCAGAGCTAACACCCAACCTTCTCAAATTCTTCAAAACAATTGCAGCGGAAGGAACACTCCCAAACTCATTCTATGAGACCACCATCACCCTGATACCAAAATCAGACAGAGATACTACAAGGAAAGAAAATTATAGACCAATATCACTGATGAATATAGATGTAAAAATCCTCAACAAAATACTAGCAAACAGAATCGAACAACACATGAAAAGGATCATACACCATGATCAAGTGGGGTTTATCCCAGGGATGCGAGGATTCTTCAATATACACAAATCAATGTGATACACCATATTAACAAATTGTAGAATAAAAGCATATGATCATCTCAATAGATGAAGGAAAAGATTTTGAGAAAATTCAACACTCATTTACGATAAAAACTCTGCAGAGTGTGGGCATAGAGGGAAACTACCTCAACATAATAAAGGCCATATATGACAAACCCACAGCAAACAACATTCTCAATGGTGAAAAACTGAAAGCGTTTCCTCTAAGATCAGGAACAAGACGAGGATGTCCACTCTCACCACTGCTATTCAACATAGTTTTGGAAGTCCTAGCCATGGCAATCAGAGAAGAAAAAGAAATAAAAGGAATACAAAAAGGAAAAGAAGAAGTAAAATTGTCACTGTTTGCAGATGACATGATATCATAGATAGAGAATCCTAAAGATGCCACCAGAAAACCACTGGAGCTAATCAATGAATTTGGTAAAGTTGCAGGATACAAAATTAATGCACAGAAATTGCTTGCATTCCTATACACTAACAATGAAAGATCAGAAAGAGAAATTAAGGAAACAATCCCATTACCACTGCAACAAAAAGAATAAAATACCTAGGAATAAACCTACCTAAGGAAGTAAAAGACCTGTACTCAGAAAACTATAAGACACTGATGAAAGAAATCAAAGATGATATAAACAGATGGAGACATATACCATGTTCTCGGATTAGAAGAATCAATATTGTGAAAATGACTATACTACCCAAAGCAATCTACAGATTCAATGCAATCCCGATCAAAATACCTTTGGCATTTTCTACAGAACAAGAAAAAAAAATCTTAAAATTTGTAGGGAGACACAAAAGACCCTGGATAGCCAAAGCAGTCTTGAGGGGGGAAAAAAAAGAGCTGGAGGAATCAGACTTCCAGACTTCAGACTATATTGCAAAGCTACAGTAATCAAGATAATATGGTACTGACACAAGAACAGAAATATAGGTCAATAGAGCAGGATAGAAAGCACAGAGATAAACCCACGTACCTATGGTTCACTAATCTATGACAAAGGAGGCAAGGGTATACAATGGAGAAAAGACAGTGTCTTCAGCAAGTGGTGCTGGGAAAACTGGACAGTTACATGTAAAAGAATGAAATTAGTACACACCCTAACACCATACACAAAAATAAACTCAAAATGGATTAGAGACCTAAATATAAGACCAGCCACTATAAAACTCTTAGAGGAAAACATAAGCAGAACAGTCTATGACATAAATCACAGCAAGATCCTTTTTGACCCACCTCCTAGAGAAATGGAAATAAAAACAAAAATAAAAAAATGGGACCGAATGAAACATAAATTCTTTTGCACAGCAAAGGAAAACATAAGCAAGATGAAAAGACAACCATCAGAATGGGAGAAAATATTTTCAAATGAAGCAAATGGCAAAGGATTAATCTCCAAAAAGCAGCTCATGTAGCTCAATATCACAAAACCAAACAACCCAATCCAAAAATGGGCAGAAGACCTAAATAGACATTTCTCCAAAGAAGATATACAGGTTGCCAACAAACACATGAAAGGATGCTGAACATCACTAATCATTAGAGAAATGCAAATCAAAACTACAGTGAGGTATCACCTCACACCAGTCAGAATGGCCATCATCAAAAAATCTACCAACAATAAATGCTGGAGAGGCATTTATTGGAGCAAAGGGAACCCTCTTGCACTGTTGGTGGGAATGTAAATTGATATAGCCACTAGGGAGAACGGTATGGGGGTTCCTTAAACACTAAAAATAGAACTACCATACAACCCAGCAAACCCACTCCTGGACATTTACCCTGAGAAAACCATAATTCAAAAAGAGTCATGTACCACAATGTTCACTGTAGCTCTATTTACAATAGCCAGGACATGGAAGCAACCTAAGTGTCCATCAACAGATAAATGGATAAAGAAGATGTGGCACATATATACAATGGAACATTATTCAGCCATAAAAAGAAACGAAATTGAGTTATTTTTAGTGAGGTGGATGGATCTAGAGTCTGTCCTACAGAGTGAAGTAAGTCAGAAAGAGAAAAACAAATACCGTATGCTAACACATATATATGGAATCTTAAAAAAAAAAGTTTATGAAGAACCTAGGGGCAGGAAAGGATTAAGGACACAGACGTAGAGAAAGGACTTGAGGACATGGGGAGAGGGAAGGGTAAGCTGGGACAAAGTGAGAGAGTGGTATGGACATATATACACTACCAAATGTAAAATTGATAGCTACTGGGAAGCAGCCACATAGCACAGGGAGATCAGCGCTGTGCTTTGTGACCACCTAAAAGGGTGGGATAAGGGAGTGAGAGGGAGTTGCAAGAGGGAGGGGATATGGTGTTATATGTATACGCACAGCTGATTCACTTTTTTATACAGCAGAAACTAACACACAATTGTAACGCAATTATACTCCAATAAAGATGTAAAAGAAAAAAAAAAGCCCAGAGATAAACCTACACACCTATGGCCCACTAATCTATGACAAAGGAGGCAAGGGTATACAAAGGAGAAAAGACAGTCTCTTCAATAAGTGGTGCTGGGAAAAATGGACAGCTACATGTAAAAGAATGAAATTAGAACACTCCCTAACACCATACACAAAAAATAAACTCAAAATGGATTAGAGACCAAAATGTAAGACCGGACACTATAAAACTCTTAGAGGAAAACATAGGAAGAATACTCTTTGACATAAATCACAGCAAGATCTTTTTTGATCCACCTCCTAGAGTAATGGAATAAAAAAAAAAATAAACATATGGGAGCAAATGAAACCTAAAAGCTTTTGCAAAGCAAAGGAAACTACAAACAAGACGAAAAGACAACCCTCACAATGGGAGAAAATATTTGCAAACGAATCAATGGACAAAGGATTAATCTCCAATGTATATAAACAGCTCATGCAGCTCAACAGTAAAAAAACAAACAACCCAATCCAAAAATGGGCAGATGACGTAAATAGACATTTGTCCCAAGAAGACATACAGATGACCAAGAAGCACATGAAAAGCTGCTCAACATCACTAATTATTAGAGAAATATAAACCAAAACTACAATGAGGTATCGCCTCACACGAGTTAGAATGGGCATCATCAGAAAATCTACAAGCAACAAATGCTGGAGAGGGTGTGGAGAAAAGGGAACCCTCTTACACTATTTGTGGGAATGTAAATTGATACAGTCACGATGGAGAACAGTATGGAGGTTCCTTAAGAAACTAAAAATAGAATTACCATATGACCCAGCAATCCCACTACTGGCCATATACCCAGAGAAAACCATAATTCAAAAAGACATATTCACCACAATATTCATTGCAGCACTATTTACAATAGCCAGGTCATGGAAGCAACCTAAATGCCCATAGACAGATGAACAGAAAAGATGTGCTACATATATAAAATGGAATATTACTCAGCCATAAAAAGGAATGAAATTGGGTCATTTGTAGAGACGTGGATAGATCTAGAGACTGTCATACAGAGTGAAGTAAGTCAGAAAGAGAAAAACAAATATCGTATATTAACGCATACATGTGGAACCTAGAAAAATGGTAAAGATGAACCGGTTTGCAAGGCAGAAATAGAGACACAGATGTAGAGAACAAATGTATGGACACCAAGGGGGGAAAGTGGCAGGGTGGTGGTGGTGGGATGAATTGCGAGCCTGGGATTGACATATATACACTTATATGTATAAAATAGGTTACCAATAAGAGCCTGCTGTATAAAAAAATGAATAAAATAAATTCAAAAATTAAAAAATAAGTAATACTTAAAAAAATAAAACAGAAAAAAAGTTCTGTCCTTCCCATAGACGTATTTATATGAATGAATTATTTCCATGCTTATATCCATAAATACAAAAAGAGGAATAAAACTTACCTTGAACCAAAAAAGAAAAAAAAAAAAAAAACAGAACCCACTGGTCATACAGAGGAAAACCCTATCAGGGCACTTGCTCCAGGGGTAAACAATTCTGAAGTTGGCCACAGGTGGGGAATCATCTCCCATGCAGCCAGCAGCCCCCACACGAGGAGCGTCCTCATTGCAAAGCTGGGGGACCGTGAGGAGGCGTCTCTGAGTAAACGTGAGCTGAGCCCCAGGCCAGCTGCTGCTGAACTTTTCCCACCCTTCCCAGGTAAAACACCTGAATGTGTGCAAAGACTTTAAAAACTAGAGGAAGGGGCTTGGAGTCACACCAGTGACAGCACGCAGGCCGACTTGGTGCCTGCAGGCCAGCCAGGATGGTCCTGGCCCCGGGCGCTCGTCTGGAAGCTTTCCATTTCCCTGCCTGAGGTACCCCTCCTGTCCCGGCCCCCACTGCTTTTTTCCTTCCTCACCTCTGCCCGGGGAGAAATTCCAGCAGCAAGTATGGGTGACACATCCTCTTCTTTAGCAGGTGGCAGCCCGGCAACTCCTGCAGAAAGTCCAGCAGAGCCCCAGTCACACTGGGCCACTCATAGAGCCGTGGGCCCTACTCCCTCCCACCAGCCCAACCCCGAGACTGCTGACGGGGCAGAGAATATGGCGTCAGGCACAGCTGCAGAGGCTTTTGCTGCCTGGAGGGGTGTTTATATTGACCTCAACCCAGGCACACCTGGGAAGGGCTGGCCGGCCGGGTGAGGCTGCCCAGGTCAGCCAATCCTCGCCCCTCAGGGGCTCAGAGTTGCAGGAAATGGGCCTTGCTGCACCGGCCAGATCCAAGGAACAGGTGTAGGGTCCCGAGAGTCAGGATAGATAAGGGGCGGCAGCCCTGGCTTGTTTTCGAATCATTTTATCTGGTCCATGAGTGGGAGACAACTTCAAGAAGACCCTCTGCTAATGAGAGGAACCCAGGAGTCAGGGAGAGGAGGGGTGGTGGGTGGAGACAGAGGCCTGGTGCCCCGGCTGCAGTGGAAGCCCCTGGAAGACCAGGCAGAGGGAGGCCGCACAGAGTGAAGCCTAGGGTCACAGACCTGTTGGAGCTGCTGTTTGTTAGTTCAAGCTCTGCTCTGAGGTGCTCTGTGTCAGCTCTGAGTGACAGGGGTGCTGGGGGTGCTCTGCAATGAGGGCTATGTGCACGGTTCCTGTGTGCCCAGCCCTGCCGGGGTACCTGTCCACGGGAGCTCCATATCCAGGGAGGGGCCTGCCCACGAGAGCCCCGTGGGCTGCTGCGTACCTGCCCAGGTGAGCTCCATATCCTGGGAGGGGCCTGACCACAAGAGCCCCGTGGGCTGCTGGGGACCTGGTAGAGGACGCCAGGACAGTCAGTGAAGCCACAGAGGATATACATCTAGTAGTTCCTAATTCCTACACCCTGCTGGTCATTCTACCATCCACCAGGACATGGCATTCTGTATTAGACTTCAATGATGCCTTCTTCTGTATTCCATTAGTCCCAGAGTCACAAGAAATTTTGGCTGTGAGTGGCAGGACTCAACCTACAACAAAAACAATACTGCTGGGCCGTCCTGCCCCAGGGGTTCAAAAATTCCCACACCATCTTTGGGGAAACGTTAGCTAAAGACCTAAAAGATCTACCTCTGGAGAAGGGAACCCTCCTTCAATATGCAGATGACATTCTGATCACCAGCCCGACTAAGGAGGCCTCTGAACTACCTAGCCAATAAAAGATAGAAGGTGTCCAAGGAAAAGGCTCAAATATCACAAACTAAGGTGGCCTTCCTGGGCTTCATTCGCACAGAAGGTCGGAGAAGCCCACCCCAGGAAAGGGAAGAAGCCATTTGCAGCCTCACCTTTCCTGAAACTAGAAGACAGCTTAGGGGTTCCTGGGGAGACCGGGGTTTGCTGCATCTGGATCCCTAACTACAGTCTAATAGCTGGGCCTCTATATGAAACACTGAAAGGAAAAGATGATGATCCTTTTGAATAGAATCCAGAAGCGGCCTTTCAAGAATGGAAAGAGCAGTCAATTCAGACCCTGGCCCTGGACCTCCCTAAGTTAGCTAAACCCTTTGACCTTTACATTCCTGGTCCAAGGCGAATCGCCCTTGGAGTATTAGTGCAAAAACTGGGACCACTTGAAATGGAACAATGTAAGAATGCCCTCCAGGCATTGGCCAGCCACCCCATCTGACCAGGATACTGGGGGTATCTAAAAACCTGGAAATCAGCAGCCCGCAAGGCCAGCTCCCTCCTAAGGGAAAAGGACGCCACTTGGTGATCCTAACCACCCACCATGCCCTGAAGTTGCAGGGATTGCTCCGTGGGCACAATGACCTCGAGTGAGGAGGCCCTCCAACACCAACCTCCAGAGAGACAACCTGGGGCAATGGGCCCCCATGACAACTCGTGTGACCATCACTTGACCTGGAGCTTCTCTCAGAAAACAACAAGAGTGTGCCCCAAAAGAGCAGACTATTGCTTACAGGACTTACTGCACCCAGAGCGGAGCTAATAAACTTGGCAGGGGAACCGTAAATAATGCTGCCACCATAGAAAAGCCTACAGACACCGCAGTGACGGCGGCCAATGAGACCGGCTGTACTCCTGGCTACTTCAAAAGGCCGTTGACTGAGTGGCCGTCATGGTCCTGGATCACCACCGGCCCTGGACTGTCTGGGAGTTGAGCAAGCAGGGCTCTGACACCTGGTGCTGTTTGTACGTTAATTCAGTGGCCTAACTGAAGAAAGCACAGACTACTGGTCAGAGCATCTAGGCTGGCAGAAACCATCAGCCTAAGGGGGCCGAACCAATGTGGAGCAGGGTAAAACCGCCCACCCCCCCAGCGTCTCTGCACATCTCTTTCCTGGACCCTTAAAGGTCATTAGAATCTATAAAACTTCCAATGCTGGTGCTCAGGCAGACGAGCAGTGAGGGAGGAGGCCTGTGGACAATCAACCTCACCTGGAGGCTGCTGGGGAGAAGTCCTGCCCCTCCCCCCGGGTATGAGGACACCCAACTCAGCATGAAGCATTTACAGAAGACGTGTCTGCACCCTCAGCGCCCCAAGAATGAGGAATGGGACAAAAGGCAGAGGAGGGCTTTGTCACTGGCAAAGCCCATTAAAAATTCCTGGGAGATAAAAATAGAATCTGGGCAATAAAATAAAGTCTAACCATTTTTTCCTTTGTGCTTTGTCTAATTTCACTTGCTCCTAGGTTTCCACATGCAGAGGTCCCACACCCGACACTTCAGACCCGATTTCCTAGTGCAAAATGGCTGGGCCGACACCTCAGCTCGTGGGGCCCCGTGCACACTCTGCGACATAGAGCCTGAGCTCCAGCCAACCTGGCCCTCGAGAGCTCCGCCCCCTCCCTCCCGCTGATGCTGACAGGATCCCTACACAGCAGCCCGGCCCACAACCCGCAGGGGAGCACACACTCTCACCTCTCCATTCTCTGATCAAAATATAAAGTTTTCCTTTGCTTCTGAACCAAAGTCAGTCTCGATCTGTTGGCTCCAATGACACTGGGCAGGGAGACCCTTGTTGGGGCCCACTCTGCAGGATCAGTAACAGAATTTGAGAACATTGTAACTTCAATGAACAGATGTGTGAGCCAAACTGTAATTAACATAGAGCAGTGTATAAGGCTTGTGTAAAATAAGATGTTTCTAACACTTCCATTTGATATTTCCATCACTTTATTATAAGCAAGTTCAGTGGAGGGGTTTGTCTTATTTGTCAGGTCAAGAGTAGAGAAATGCAGTGATTTCTTTCCAAGGATGTACATCTAATAATCTTGGTTGAAGTTTCAACCTTGTTTGGAATGATTTTCCATTGAAAATGATACCTCTCTTTCAGCTCCTAGATTTCTGAGAAGTATAAAATCTTATATTTTTTATTACCAAAGGGGAAAGGTGGGAGGAGGGATAAATTAACAGTTTCAGATTAACATATACACACTGCTATGTATAAAATATATCATCAACAAGGAACTACTGTATAGCACAGGGAACTATACTCAATATTTTGTAATGACCCCTGAGGGGAAATAATCTGAAAAACAATAGATATCTATATCGACATCATCTATCAACTACAGATAAAATGGAAACTAAAGGAGGCCGATGGTGAGCGTTTCTGAACCTGAAGACTTCAATCATCTAAAGTTCGGACTCTGCCCACGGCCCAAGTCCCTTAATGAACACACATGTACCAGTAGCTTAAAAATTCCCCAGATTGGAGTTCGGGGAGACACTGATTTGGAAAAATCCCTTGTGTTCTCCTTACATACACGGGACCTTTCCTACAGCTAAAACATGCCTGTGACACCCAGAAGATGGAACACGGTTGGATCAGGAAGATTTTGGAAAAGGCACCAAAACGCCTAATTTCCTGGTTGTTGGGTTCACCCCTCCAGCCTTTTTCCTTAAAATCTCCCCACTTGAGGATGTCAGCACCTTCAACATCCAGTTGCACAGAAATCGGAATTTGTCCAAAGGAAGAAGGGGAAGGAGGAGAAACAAGGAGAGCCAAGCCCTAGATGTTCGGAGAGGCACATGTCACTCTAATTTCCAGTCAGGAAGAAGAATTAAGCAAAGGCTTAGCCTGCCACCGGGAACCAGAGTAGGGCCAGCAGCAAATGAGAGTTTCTGCGGAAAGCTCCCAAAAAAGCGAGTTGAAAAATGGAGCTCAGGGGCACTGCAATTCACAAATATGCAGAGTTATAAATGATAACTCTTGTCCACAAATATATTGCGGGAAGGCAACGAAGAGGATTTGAAATCAAGGCAGAATTGCAGGAAACAGATTTCAGGAGTTAGATCTGAATCACCCCTAAAGCACATGAAAAACATCAAAACGTCGACAATGATGCACTTGGCCAAAAAGAGCATATGCGTTTTTTTCTGAATGAATTCAGGAAAAAACCCATAGGCCCTTTGTGGCCAACCAAGCAAGCCGGAAATGCAATTCAGCACTACAAAGAAGTCTGACTTCCTATCGGTCAAAATGGCCTTGCTAAAAAAGTGTAAAAACAAGAAATGCAGGAGAGGCCAGGGAGGAAAGGGAGCCTTGTTACACTGATGGGTGGGGTATAAATTGCCAATGATGACTCTGGAGAAGGGTATGGTGTTTCCTCAAACATCTAAAAAACACAGCTAGAGAGAAAGGGGCACATCCACTCATGGGCGTATAAATTGGGAAAACTAAAAATCAGCAAGACACAGGCACCCCAAACATTAGGGCTGCTCTGTAGACAAGAACCTCCACTTAATTCCACCTTAAATATCCAAGGAAAGAGAAAAATGGATAAAGAAGTTGTGGTCCATATGTACAATTGTATATCACTCGGGCGTGAGATAAATATTATAAGGCTGGTAGCAGCATGATGAGTGGATTTAGGTAGGACTATTCTAAGTGAAATAAGTCACACAGAAAAAGACACTTATCATAAGATATCACTAACAGAGGGAATGTAAAAACTGCTACACTTGAACGGAATAACAAAACAGAACAGAGTCACACATTAAGAAAACATACTATGGTTGCTTAACGGGAAAGGTGAGGTGGGGTGATGCATAAAACAAGGATTTCAAATTAGCTCAGATAACGTTCCATAAATCCAATATGTAATAGACAAGACCTACTCCTTGCTCAGTGAACTGGACTCAACACCCCCTATTCACCGCTCAAGAACATATATGACTAGTAAGAATCGTAAAACCTATGTACTGATATCTCTCTGGAAGTGAGTCAAGTGGGTGTAAAGCGGCATAAACACAGCCGTGAAAAGCAGCTAAACCCCATTATAAAAATAAATTACTTTTAAAAACCCGTGAAACGAAGACAGTGAAAGAGAGAGAAATTCTTACAAAATTCGTTCAGGGGCTGTGATGCCACCTGGATTGACCATATCTAGACGCACAGCTGGATGAGACATAAGGGTGGACACTCTCGGGGCTGAGAGGCTTGGTGAGGTTGGGGAGCAAACGCAGAGCCTTTAAAGTAATACTGCCTGTTACACATCCCATGGGTTCCAAATCTCCAGGTTCAAGGGCATCTTCCTACATCGAAAACATGCATGAGAAACCCAGAAGGTGGTACACTGTGTGATCGGGAAAGGTTTCTAAAACGCACCTCATTTCTCCTCTCCTTGTGCTCGGGTTCGTCATTCCAGCCGCTTTAGTAGCAATCGCCCTCAATGGAAAATCAGCACCTTTAACCTCCTGTTCCATACAGCTTGCAATTTGTCCTGAGGATGAACGGAAAGACGGGGAGCCAATGAGAGATTAGCTCTTGGTGTTGGGACAGGCACAGGTCACTCTATTTTCCCATCAGGAAGAAGAATTAACCACAGGCTCAGCCTGCCGCCCGGAACAAGAATAGTGCCTGAGGCCATCCGGCGCTTTTGCGGAGAGCTCCCAAAAAAGCGAGTTGAAAAATGGAGCTCAGGGGCATTGCAATTCACAAACCAGCAGAGTTATAAATGATAACTCTCGTCCAAAAATAAATTGAGGGAAGGCAACGAAGAGGATTTGAAAGCAAGGCAGAATTGCAGGAAACAGATTTCAGGAGGTCGATTCGAATCGCCTTTAAAGCACATGAAAAGCGGCAAAACGTCGAAAATGATGCCCTTGGCCAAAAAGGGCGTATGCGTTTTTTCCTGAATATATTCAGGAAAAAACGCATACGCCCTTTTTGGCCAACCAAGCAACCTGGAAAGGCAAATCAGCGCTACAGAGAAGTCTCGCTTCCCATCGGTCAAAAGGGCCATGCTGAAAAAAGTGTCAAAACCAGAAATGCAGGACAGGCCATGGAGAAATGGGAGCCTTGCTACACTGATGGGCGGGATGTAAATTGCCAACAGCCACTCTGGAGAAGTGTACGGTGAGTCCTGAAACATCTGAAAAGCACAGCTTAGAGAACATAGGGCACTTCCACTCATGGGGGTATAAATTGGGAAAATGAAAAATCAGCAAGACACAAGCACCCCAAAGTTTAGGGCTGCTCTGTTGACAAGGACCTCCACTTCATTCCACCTTAAATATCCCAGGAAAGAGAAAAATGGATAAAGAAGTTGTGGTCCTTATGTACAATGGAATATCACTCAGCCATGAAATCAATGTCGTAAGGTTAGTAGCAGCATGATGAGTGGATTTAGGTATGATGATTCTAAGTGAAATAAGTCACACAGAAAAGGACACTTATCATAAGCTATCACTTATAGAGCGAATGTAAAAACCACTACACTTGAACTGAATTACAAAGCAGAACAGAGTCACACGTTTAGAAAACACACTATGGCTGCTTAACAGGAAAGGTGAGGTGGGGTGATGCATAAAACAAGGGTTTCAAATTAGCTCAGATACCGTTCCATAAACACAATACGTTACAGAAAGACCTATTCCTTGCTCAGTGAACTGCACTCAACACCCCCTATTCATCGCACAAGAATATATCTGACTAGTAAGAATCTTAAAACCTATGTATTGATATCTCTCTGGAAGTGAGTCAAGTGAGTGTAAAGTGGCATAAACACAGCCGTGAAAAGCAGCTAAACCCCATTATGAAAATAAATTACTTTTAAAAACCCGTGAAACAAAGACAGTGAAAGAGAGAGAAATTCTTAAAAAATTCGTTCAGGGGCTGTGATGCACCCTGGATTGACCATATCTATACCCACAGCTGGATGACACATAAGGGTGGACACTCTCGGGGCTGAGAGGTTTGGTGAGTTAGGGGGACCAAACACAGAGATTTTAAAGTAATACTGCATGGTACCCATCGCATGGGTCCCAAATCTCCAGGTTCAAGGGCATCTTCCTACATCGAAAACATGCATGAGAAACCCAGAAGATGGTACACCATGTGATGGGGAAAGGTTTCTAAAACGCACCTCATTTCTCATCTCCTTGTGCCCGGGTTCGCCATTCCAGCCGCTTTACTAGCAATCTCCCTACTTGGAGCATCAGCACCTTTAACCTCCTGTTTCGTACAGGTTGCAATTTGTCCTGAGGATGAACGGGAAGACGTGGAACCAACGAGAGACTAGCTCTTGGTGTTGGGACAGGCACAGGTCACTCTATTTTCCCATCAGGAAGAAGAATTAACCACAGGCTCAGCCTGCCCCCCGGAACAAGAACAGGGCCTGAAGCCATCCTGCGCTTTTGCGGCCAGCTCCCAAAAAAGCGAGTTGAAAAATGGAGCTCAGGGGCACTGCAACTCAAAACCTGAAGAGTTATAAATGATAACTCTCGTCCACAAATATATTGAGGGAAGGCAACGAAGAGGATTTGAAATCAAGGCAGAATTGCAGGAAACAGATTTCAGGAGGTAGATACGAATCGCTTTTAAAGCACATGAAAAGCGGCAAAACGTCGACAATGATGCCTTTGTCCAAAAAGGGCGTATGCGTTTTTTCCTGAATATATTCAGGAAAAAACGCATACGCCCTTTTTGGCCAACGAAGCAACCTGGAAAGGCAAATCAGCGCTACAAAGCATTCTCGCTTCCCATCGGTCAAAAGGACCATGCTGAAAAAAGTGTCAAAACCAGAAATGCAAGACAGGCCATGGAGAAATGGGAGCCTTGCTACGCTGATGGGCGGGATGTAAATTGCCAACAACCACTCTGGAGAAGTGGACGGTGTGTCCTGAAACATCGAAAAAATACAGCTTAGAGAACATAGGGCACTTCCACTCATGGGCGTATAAATTGGGAAAATGAAAAATCAGGAAGACACAGGCACCCCAAATTGAGGGCTGCTCTGTTGACAAGAACCTCCACTTCATGACACCTGAAATATCCCAGGAAAGAGAAAAATGGATAAAGAAGTGGTGGTCCTTATGTACAATGGAATAACACTCAGCCATGAAATGAATGTCATAAGGCTAGTAGCAGCATGATGAGTGGATTTAGGTACGACGATTCTAAGTGAAATAAGTCACACAGAAAAAGACACTTATCATAAGCTATCACTTATAGAGGGAATGTAAAAACCGCTACACTTGAACTGAATTACAAAGCAGAACAGAGTCACACGTTTAGAAAACACACTATGGCTGCTTAACGGGAAAGGTGAGGTGGGGTGATGCATAAAACAAGGGTTTCAAATTATCTGAGATACCATTCCATAAACCCAATACGTAATAGACAAGAACTACTCCTTGCTCAGAGAACAGGACTCAACACACCCTATTCACCGCAAAAGAATATATTTGATTAGTAGTAATCTTAAAAACTATGTATTGATATCTCTCTGTTAGTGTGTCAAGTGGGTGTAAAGCCGCATAAACACGGTAGTGAAAAGCAGCTAAACCCCATTATAAAAATAAATTACTTTTAAAAACCCATGATACAAAGACAGTGAAAGAGAGAGAAATTCTTACACAATTCGTTCAGGGGCTGTGATGCAACCTGGATCGACCATATCTAGACCCACAGCTGGGTGAGACATAAGGGTGGACACTCTTGCGGCTGAGAGGTTTGGTGAGGTTGGATGAGCAAACGCAGACCCTTTAAAGTAATACTGCGTGACACCCATCCCATGGGTCCCAAATCTCCAGCTTCAAGGGCATCTTCCTACATCAAAAACATGCATGAGAAACCCAGAAGATGGTACAGCATGTGATCGGGAAAGGTTTCTAAAATGCACCTCATTTCTCATCTCCTTGTGCTCGGGTTCGCCATTCCAGCCACTTTCCTAGCAATCTCCCTACTTGGAGCACCAGCACCTTTAACCTCCTGTTCCGTACAGGTTGCAATTTGTACTGAGGATGAACGGGAAGAGGGAGAACCAATGAGAGACTAGATCTAGGTGTTGGGACAAGCACAGGTCACTCGATTTTCCCTTCAGAAAGAAGAATTAACCACAGGCTCAGCCTGCCCTCCGGAAGTAGAACAGGGCCTGAAGCAATCCTGCGCTTTTGCTGCCAACTCCCAAAAAATCGAGTTGAAAAATGGAGCTCAGGGGCACTGCAGTTCACAAACCTGCAGAGTTATCAATGATAACTCTCGTCCACAAATATATTGAGGGAAGGCAACGAAGAGGATTTGAAAGCAAGGCAGAATTGCAGAAACAGACCTAAGGAGGTAGATTCGAATCACCTTTAAAGCAAATGAAAAGCGGCAAAACGTTGACAATGATACCCTTGGCCAAAAAGGGCGTATGCGTTTTTTCCTGAATATATTCAGGAAAAAACGCATACGCCCTTTTTGGCCAACCAAGCAACCTGGAAAGGCAAATCAGCGCTACAAAGAAGTCTCGCTTCCCATCGGTCCAAAGGGCCATGCTGAAAAAAGTGTCAAAACCAGAAATGCAGGACAGGCCATGGAGAAATGGGAGCCTTGCTACACTGATGGGCGGGATGTAAATTGCCAACAGCCACTCTGGAGAAGTGTACGGTGTGTCCTGAAACATCTAAAAAACACAGCTTAGAGAGCATAGGGCATTTCCACTCATGGGCGTATAAATTGGGAAAACTAAAAATCAGCAAGACATAGGCACACCAAAGTTTAGGGCTGCTCTGTTGACAAGAACCTCCTCTTCTTTACACCTTAAATATCCCAGGAAATAGGAAAATGGATAACGATGTTGTGGTCCTTATGTACAATGGAATATCACTCAGCCATGAAATCAATGTCATAAGGCTATTAGCAGCATGATGAGTGGATTTATGTTCGACGATTCTAAGTGAAATAAGTCACACAGAAAAAGACACTTATCATAAGATATCACTTGTAGAGGGAATGTAAAAACCGTTACACTTGAACTGAATTACAAAACAGAACAGAGTCACACATGCAGAAAACACACTATGGCTGCTTAACGGGAAAGGTGAGGTGGGGTGATACATAAAACAAGGGTATCAAATTAGCTCAGATACCGTTCCATAAACCCAATATGTAATAGACAAGACCTACTCCTTGCTCAGAGAACTGGACTCAACACGCCCTATTCACCGCACAAGAATATATCTGACTAATAATAATCGTAAAACCTATGTATTGATATCTCTCTGTTAGTGTGTCAAGTGGGTGTAAAGCGGCATAAACACAGCAGTGAAAAGCAGCTAAACCCCATTATAAAAATAAATTACTTTGAAACACCCATGAAACAAAGACAGTGAAAGAGAGAGAAATTCTTACACAATGCGTTCAGGGGCTGTGATGCAACCTGGATTGACCATATCTAGACGCACAGCTGGAGGAGACATAAGGGTGGACACTCTTGGGGCTGAGAGGTTTGGTGAGGTTGGGTGAGCAAACGCAGACCCTTTAAAGGAATACTGCGTGGTACCCATCGCATGGGTCCCAAATCTCCAGGTTCAAGGGCATCTTCCTACATCAAAAACATGCATGAGAAACCCAGAAGATGGTACACCGTGTGATGGGGAAAGGTTTCTAAAACGCACCTCATTTCTCATCTCCTTGTGCCCGGGTTCGCCATTCCAGCCGCTTTACTAGCAAGCTCCCTACTTGGAGCATCAGCACCTTTAACCTCCTGTTCCGTACAGGTTGCAATTTGTCCTGAGGATAAACGGGAAGACGTGGAACCAACGAGAGACTAGCTCTTGGTGTCAGGACAGGCACAGGTCACTCTATTTTCCCATCAGGAAGAAGAATTAACCACAGGCTCAGCCTGCCCCCCGGAACCAGAACAGGGCCTGAAGCCATCCTGCGCTTTTGCGGCCAGCTCCCATAAAAGCGAGTTGTAAAATGGAGGTTCAGGGCACTGCAATTCACAAACCCGCAGAGTTATAAATGATAACTCTCGTCCACAAATATATTGAGGGAAGGCAGAGAAGAGGATTTGAAATCAAGGCAGAATTGCACGAAACAGATTTCAGGAGGTAGATAAGAATCGCCTTTAAAGCACATGAAAAGCGGCAAAACGTTGACAATGATGCCCTTGGCCAAAAAGGGCGTATGCGTTTTTTCCTGAATATATTCAGGCAAAAACGCATACGCCCTTTTTGGCCAACCAAGCAACCTGGAAAGGCAAATCAGCGCTACAAAGAAGTCTCGCTTCCCATCGGTCAAAAGGGCCATGCTGAAAAAAGTGTCAAAACCAGAAATGCAGGACAGGCCATGGAGAAATGGGAGCCTTGCTACACTGATGGGCGGGATGTAAATTGCCAAGAGCCACTCTGGAGAAGTGTCTGGTGAGTCCTGAAACATCTGAAAAACACAGCTTAGAGAGCATAGGGCACTTCCACTCATGGGGGTATAAATTGGGAAAATGAAAAATCAGCAAGACACAAGCACCCCAAAGTTGAGGGCTGCTCTGTTGACCAGGACCTCCACTTCATTCCACCTTAAATATCCCAGGAAAGAGAAAAATGGATAAAGAAGTTGTGGTCCTTATGTACAATGGAATATCACTCAGCCATGAAATCAATGTCGTAAGGTTAGTAGCAGCAAGATGAGTGGATTTAGGTACGACGATTCTAAGTGAAATAAGTCACACAGAAAAGGACACTTCTCATAAGGTATCACTGATAGAGGGAATGTAAAAACCGTTACACTTGAACTGAATTACAAAACAGAACAGAGTCACACATGCAGAAAACACACTATGGCTGCTTAACGGGAAAGGTGAGGTGGGGTGATACATAAAACAAGGGTATCAAATTAGCTCAGATACCGTTCCATAAACCCAATATGTAATAGACAAGACCTACTCCTTGCTCAGAGAACTGGACTCAACACGCCCTATTCACCGCACAAGAATATATCTGACTAATAATAATCGTAAAACCTATGTATTGATATCTCTCTGTTAGTGTGTCAAGTGGGTGTAAAGCGGCATAAACACAGCAGTGAAAAGCAGCTAAACCCCATTATAAAAATAAATTACTTTGAAACACCCATGAAACAAAGACAGTGAAAGAGAGAGAAATTCTTACACAATGCGTTCAGGGGCTGTGATGCAACCTGGATTGACCATATCTAGACCCACAGCTGGATGAGACATAAGGGTGGACACTCTTGGGGATGAGAGGTTTGGTGAGGTTGGGTGAGCAAACGCAGACCCTTTAAAGGAATACTGCGTGGTACCCATCGCATGGGTCCCAAATCTCCAGGTTCAAGGGCATCTTCCTACATCTAAAACATGCATGAGAAACCCAGAAGATGGTACATCGTGTGATGGGGAAATGTTTCTAAAACGCATCTAATTTCTCATCTCCTTGTGCCCGGGTTCGCCATTCCAGCCTCTTTACTAGCAAGCTCCCTACTTGGAGCATCAGCACCTTTAACCTCCTGTTCCATACAGGTTGCAATTTGTCCTGAGGATAAACGGGAAGACGTGGAACCAACGAGAGACTAGCTCTTGGTGTTGGGACAGGCACAGGTCACTCTATTTTCCCATCAGAAAGAAGAATTAACCACAGGCTCAGCCTGACCCCCGGAACCAGAACAGGGCCTGAAGCCATTCTGCGATTTTGCGGCCAGCTCCCATAAAAACGAGTTGTAAAATGGAGGTTCAGGGCACTGCAATTCACAAACCTGCAGAGTTATAAATGATAACTCTCGTCCACAAATATATTGAGGGAAGGCAAAGAAGAGGATTTGAAATCAAGGCAGAATTGCAGGAAACAGATTTCAGGAGGTAGATACGAATCGCCTTTAAAGCACATGAAAAGCGGCAAAACGTTGACAGTGATGCCCTTGGCCAAAAAGGGCGTATGCGTTTTTTCCTGAATATATTCAGGAAAAAACGCATACGCCCTTTTTGGCCAACCAAGCAACCTGGAAAGGCAAATCAGCTCTACAAAGAAGTCTCGCTTCCCATCGGTCAAAAGGGCCATGCTGGAAAAGGTGTCAAAACCAGAAATGCAGGACAGGCCATGGAGAAATGGGAGCCTTGCTACACTGATGGGCGGGATGTAAATTGCCAAGAGCCACTCTGGAGAAGTGTCCGGTGAGTCCTGAAACATCTGAAAAACACAGCTTAGAGAGCATAGGGCACTTCCACTCATGGGGGTATAAATTGGGAAAATTAAAAATCAGCAAGACACAAGCACCCCAAAGTTTAGGGCTGCTCTGTTGACCAGGACCTCCACTTCATTCCACCTTAAATATCCCAGGAAAGAGAAAAATGGATAAAGAAGTTGTGGTCCTTATGTACAATGGAATATCACTCAGCCAGGAAATCAATGTCGTATGGTTAGTAGCAGCATGATGAGTGGATTTAGGTACGACGATTCTAAGTGAAATAAGTCACACAGAAAAGGACACTTCTCATAAGGTATCACTGATAGAGGGAATGTAAAAACCGTTACACTTGAACTGAATTACAAAACAGAACAGAGTCACACATGCAGAAAACACACTATGGCTGCTTAACGGGAAAGGTGAGGTGGGGTGATACATAAAACAAGGGTATCAAATTAGCTCAGATACCGTTCCATAAACCCAATATGTAATAGACAAGACCTACTCCTTGCTCAGAGAACTGGACTCAACACGCCCTATTCACCGCACAAGACTATATCTGACTAATAATAATCGTAAAACCTATGTATTGATATCTCTCTGTTAGTGTGTCAAGTGGGTGTAAAGCGGCATAAACACAGCAGTGAAAAGCAGCTAAACCCCATTATAAAAATAAATTACTTTGAAACACCCATGAAACAGAGACAGTGAAAGAGAGAGAAATTCTTACACAATGCGTTCAGGGGCTGTGATGCAACCTGGATTGACCATATCTAGACGCACAGCTGGATGAGACATAAGGGTGGACACTCTTGGGGCTGAGAGGTTTGGTGAGGTTGGGTGAGCAAACGCAGACCCTTTAAAGGAATACTGCGTGGTACCCATCGCATGGGTCCCAAATCTCCAGGTTCAAGGGCATCTTCCTACATCTAAAACATGCATGAGAAACCCAGAAGATGGTACATCGTGTGATGGGGAAATGTTTCTAAAACGCACCTCATTTCTCATCTCCTTGTGCCCGGGTTCGCCATTCCAGCCTCTTTACTAGCAAGCTCCCTACTTGGAGCATCAGCACCTTTAACCTCCTGTTCCGTACAGGTTGCAATTTGTCCTGAGGATAAACGGGAAGACGTGGAACCAACGAGAGACTAGCTCTTGGTGTTGGGACAGGCACAGGTCACTCTATTTTCCCATCAGAAAGAAGAATTAACCACAGGCTCAGCCTGCGCCCCGGAACCAGAACAGGGCCTGAAGCCATTCTGCGATTTTGCGGCCAGCTCCCATAAAAACGAGTTGTAAAATGGAGGTTCAGGGCACTGCAATTCACAAACCTGCAGAGTTATAAATGATAACTCTCGTCCACAAATATATTGAGGGAAGGCAAAGAAGAGGATTTGAAATCAAGGCAGAATTGCAGGAAACAGATTTCAGGAGGTAGATACGAATCGCCTTTAAAGCACATGAAAAGCGGCAAAACGTTGACAGTGATGCCCTTGGCCAAAAAGGGCGTATGCGTTTTCTCCTGAATATATTCAGGAAAAAACGCATACGCCCTTTTTGGCCAACCAAGCAACCTGGAAAGGCAAATCAGCGCTACAAAGATGTCTCGCTTCCCATCGGTCAAAAGGGCCATGCTGAAAAAAGTGTCAAAACCAGAAATGCAGGACAGGCCATGGAGAAATGGGAGACTTGCTACACTGATGGGCGGGATGTAAATTGCCAAGAGCCACTCCGGAGAAGTGTCCGGTGAGTCCTGAAATATCTGAAAAACACAGCTTAGAGAGCATAGGGCACTTCCACTCATGGGGGTATAAATTGGGAAAATTAAAAATCAGCAAGACACAAGCACCCCAAAGTTTAGGGCTGCTCTGTTGACCAGGACCTCCACTTCATTCCACCTTAAATATCCCAGGAAAGAGAAAAATGGATAAAGAAGTTGTGGTCCTTATGTACAATGGAATATCACTCAGCCATGAAATCAATGTCGTAAGGTTAGTAGCAGCATGATGAGTGGATTTAGGTACGACGATTCTAAGTGAAATAAGTCACACAGAAAAGGACACTTCTCATAAGGTATCACTGATAGAGGGAATGTAAAAACCGTTACACTTGAACTGAATTACAAAACAGAACAGAGTCACACATGCAGAAAACACACTATGGCTGCTTAACGGGAAAGGTGAGGTGGGGTGATACATAAAACAAGGGTATCAAATTAGCTCAGATACCGTTCCATAAACCCAATATGTAATAGACAAGACCTACTCCTTGCTCAGAGAACTGGACTCAACACGCCCTATTCACCGCACAAGAATATATCTGACTAATAATAATCGTAAAACCTATGTATTGATATCTCTCTGTTAGTGTGTCAAGTGGGTGTAAAGCGGCATAAACACAGCAGTGAAAAGCAGCTAAACCCCATTATAAAAATAAATTACTTTGAAACACCCATGAAACAAAGACAGTGAAAGAGAGAGAAATTCTTACACAATGCGTTCAGGGGCTGTGATGCAACCTGGATTGACCATATCTAGACGCACAGCTGGATGAGACATAAGGGTGGACACTCTTGGGGCTGAGAGGTTTGGTGAGGTTGGGTGAGCAAACGCAGACCCTTTAAAGGAATACTGCGTGGTACCCATCGCATGGGTCCCAAATCTCCAGGTTCAAGGGCATCTTCCTACATCAAAAACATGCATGAGAAACCCAGAAGATGGTACACCGTGTGATGGGGAAAGGTTTCTAAAACGCACCTCATTTCTCATCTCCTTGTGCCCGGGTTCGCCATTCCAGCCTCTTTACTAGCAAGCTCCCTACTTGGAGCATCAGCACCTTTAACCTCCTGTTCCGTACAGGTTGCAATTTGTCCTGAGTATAAACGGGAAGACGTGGAACCAACGAGAGACTAGCTCTTGGTGTTGGGACAGGCACAGGTCACTCTATTTTCCCATCAGAAAGAAGAATTAACCACAGGCTCAGCCTGCCCCCCGGAACCAGAACAGGGCCTGAAGCCATTCTGCGATTTTGCGGCCAGCTCCCATAAAAACGAGTTGTAAAATGGAGGTTCAGGGCACTGCAATTCACAAACCTGCAGAGTTATAAATGATAACTCTCGTCCACAAATATATTGAGGGAAGGCAAAGAAGAGGATTTGAAATCAAGGCAGAATTGCAGGAAACAGATTTCAGGAGGTAGATTCGAATCGCCTTTAAAGCACATGAAAAGCGGCAAAACGTTGACAATGATGCCCTTGGCCAAAAAGGGCGTATGCGTTTTTTCCTGAATATATTCAGGAAAAAACGCATACGCCCTTTTTGGCCAACCAAGCAACCTGGAAAGGCAAATCAGCGCTACAAAGATGTCTCGCTTCCCATCGGTCAAAAGGGCCATGCTGAAAAATGTGTCAAAACCAGAAATGCAGGACAGGCCATGGAGAAATGGGAGCCTTGCTACACTGATGGGCGGGATGTAAATTGCCAAGAGCCACTCTGGAGAAGTGTCCGGTGAGTCCTGAAACATCTGAAAAACACAGCTTAGAGAGCATAGGGCACTTCCACTCATGGGGGTATAAATTGGGAAAATGAAAAATCAGCAAGGCACAAGCACCCCAAAGTTGAGGGCTGCTCTGTTGACCAGGACCTCCACTTCATTCCACCTTAAATATCCCAGGAAAGAGAAAAATGGATAAAGAAGTTGTTGTCCTTATGTACAATGGAATATCACTCAGCCAGGAAATCAATGTCGTAAGGTTAGTAGCAGCATGATGAGTGGATTTAGGTACGACGATTCTAAGTGAAATAAGTCACACAGAAAAGGACACTTCTCATAAGGTATCACTGATAGAGGGAATGTAAAAACCGTTACACTTGAACTGAATTACAAAACAGAACAGAGTCACACATGCAGAAAACACACTATGGCTGCTTAACGGGAAAGGTGAGGTGGGGTGATACATAAAACAAGGGTATCAAATTAGCTCAGATACCATTCCATAAACCCAATATGTAATAGACAAGACCTACTCCTTGCTCAGAGAACTGGACTCAACACGCCCTATTCACCGCACAAGAATATATCTGACTAATAATAATCGTAAAACCTATGTATTGATATCTCTCTGTTAGTGTGTCAAGTGGGTGTAAAGCGGCATAAACACAGCAGTGAAAAGCAGCTAAACCCCATTATAAAAATAAATTACTTTGAAACACCCATGAAACAAAGACAGTGAAAGAGAGAGAAATTCTTACACAATGCGTTCAGGGGCTGTGATGCAACCTGGATTGACCATATCTAGACGCACAGCTGGATGAGACGTAAGGGTGGACACTCTTGGGGCTGAGAGGTTTGGTGAGGTTGGGTGAGCAAACGCAGACCCTTTAAAGGAATACTGCGTGGTACCCATCGCATGGGTCCCAAATCTCCAGGTTCAAGGGCATCTTCCTACATCAAAAACATGCATGAGAAACCCAGAAGATGGTACACCGTGTGATGGGGAAAGGTTTCTAAAACGCACCTCATTTCTCATCTCCTTGTGCCCGGGTTCGCCATTCCAGCCTCTTTACTAGCAAGCTCCCTACTTGGAGCATCAGCACCTTTAACCTCCTGTTCCGTACAGGTTGCAATTTGTCCTGAGGATAAACGGGAAGACGTGGAACCAACGAGAGACTAGCTCTTGGTGTTGGGACAGGCACAGGTCACTCTATTTTCCCATCAGAAAGAAGAATTAACCACAGGCTCAGCCTGCCCCCCGGAACCAGAACAGGGCCTGAAGCCATTCTGCGATTTTGCGGCCAGCTCCCATAAAAACGAGTTGTAAAATGGAGGTTCAGGGCACTGCAATTCACAAACCTGCAGAGTTATAAATGATAACTCTCGTCCACAAATATATTGAGGGAAGGCAAAGAAGAGGATTTGAAATCAAGGCAGAATTGCAGGAAACAGATTTCAGGAGGTAGATACGAATCGCCTTTAAAGCACATGAAAAGCGGCAAAACGTTGACAATGATGCCCTTGGCCAAAAAGGGCGTATGCGTTTTTTCCTGAATATATTCAGGAAAAAACGCATACGCCCTTTTTGGCCAACCAAGCAACCTGGAAAGGCAAATCAGCGCTACAAAGATGTCTCGCTTCCCATCGGTCAAAAGGGCCATGCTGAAAAATGTGTCAAAACCAGAAATGCAGGACAGGCCATGGAGAAATGGGAGCCTTGCTACACTGATGGGCGGGATGTAAATTGCCAAGAGCCACTCTGGAGAAGTGTCCGGTGAGTCCTGAAACATCTGAAAAACACAGCTTAGAGAGCATAGGGCACTTCCACTCATGGGGGTATAAATTGGGAAAATGAAAAATCAGCAAGGCACAAGCACCCCAAAGTTTAGGGCTGCTCTGTTGACCAGGACCTCCACTTCATTCCACCTTAAATATCCCAGGAAAGAGAAAAATGGATAAAGAAGTTGTGGTCCTTATGTACAATGGAATATCACTCAGCCATGAAATCAATGTCGTAAGGTTAGTAGCAGCATGATGCGTGGATTTAGGTACGACGATTCTAAGTGAAATAAGTCACACAGAAAAGGACACTTCTCATAAGGTATCACTGATAGAGGGAATGTAAAAACCGTTACACTTGAACTGAATTACAAAACAGAACAGAGTCACACATGCAGAAAACACACTATGGCTGCTTAACGGGAAAGGTGAGGTGGGGTGATACATAAAACAAGGGTATCAAATTAGCTCAGATACCGTTCCATAAACCCAATATGTAATAGACAAGACCTACTCCTTGCTCAGAGAACTGGACTCAACACGCCCTATTCACCGCACAAGAATATATCTGACTAATAATAATCGTAAAACCTATGTATTGATATCTCTCTGTTAGTGTGTCAAGTGGGTGTAAAGCGGCATAAACACAGCAGTGAAAAGCAGCTAAACCCCATTATAAAAATAAATTACTTTGAAACACCCATGAAACAAAGACAGTGAAAGAGAGAGAAATTCTTACACAATGCGTTCAGGGGCTGTGATGCAACCTGGATTGACCATATCTAGACGCACAGCTGGATGAGACATAAGGGTGGACACTCTTGGGGCTGAGAGGTTTGGTGAGGTTGGGTGAGCAAACGCAGACCCTTTAAAGTAATACTGCGTGGTACCCATCGCATGGGTCCCAAATCTCCAGGTTCAAGGGCATCTTCCTACATCAAAAACATGCATGAGAAACCCAGAAGATGGTACACCGTGTGATGGGGAAAGGTTTCTAAAACGCACCTCATTTCTCATCTCCTTGTGCCCGGGTTCGCCATTCCAGCCTCTTTACTAGCAAGCTCCCTACTTGGAGCATCAGCACCTTTAACCTCCTGTTCCATACAGGTTGCAATTTGTCCTGAGGATAAACGGGAAGACGTGGAACCAACGAGAGACTAGCTCTTGGTGTTGGGACAGGCACAGGTCACTCTATTTTCCCATCAGAAAGAAGAATTAACCACAGGCTCAGCCTGACCCCCGGAACCAGAACAGGGCCTGAAGCCATTCTGCGATTTTGTGGCCAGTTCCCATAAAAACGAGTTGTAAAATGGAGGTTCAAGGCACTGCAATTCACAAACCTGCAGAGTTATAAATGATAACTCTCGTCCACAAATATATTGAGGGAAGGCAAAGAAGAGGATTTGAAATCAAGGCAGAATTGCAGGAAACAGATTTCAGGAGGTAGATACGAATCGCCTTTAAAGCACATGAAAAGCGGCAAAACGTTGACAATGATGCCCTTGGCCAAAAAGGGCGTATGCGTTTTCTCCTGAATATATTCAGGAAAAAACGCATACGCCCTTTTTGGCCAAACAAGCAACCTGGAAAGGCAAATCAGCGCTACAAAGAAGTCTCGCTTCCCATCGGTCAAAAGGGCCATGCTGAAAAAAGTGTCAAAACCAGAAATGCAGGACAGGCCATGGAGAAATGGGAGCCTTGCTACACTGATGGGCGGGATGTAAATTGCCAAGAGCCACTCTGGAGAAGTGTCCGGTGAGTCCTGAAACATCTGAAAAACACAGCTTAGAGAGCATAGGGCACTTCCACTCATGGGGGTATAAATTGGGAAAATTAAAAATCAGCAAGGCACAAGCACCCCATAGTTTAGGGCTGCTCTGTTGACCAGGACCTCCACTTCATTCCACCTTAAATATCCCAGGAAAGAGAAAAATGGATAAAGAAGTTGTGGTCCTTATGTACAATGGAATATCACTCAGCCATGAAATCAATGTCGTAAGGTTAGTAGCAGCATGATGAGTGGATTTAGGTACGACGATTCTAAGTGAAATAAGTCACACAGAAAAGGACACTTCTCATAAGGTATCACTGATAGAGGGAATGTAAAAACCGTTACACTTGAACTGAATTACAAAACAGAACAGAGTCACACATGCAGAAAACACACTATGGCTGCTTAACGGGAAAGGTGAGGTGGGGTGATACATAAAACAAGGGTATCAAATTAGCTCAGATACCGTTCCATAAACCCAATATGTAATAGACAAGACCTACTCCTTGCTCAGAGAACTGGACTCAACACGCCCTATTCACCGCACAAGAATATATCTGACTAATAATAATCGTAAAACCTATGTATTGATATCTCTCTGTTAGTGTGTCAAGTGGGTGTAAAGCGGCATAAACACAGCAGTGAAAAGCAGCTAAACCCCATTATAAAAATAAATTACTTTGAAACACCCATGAAACAAAGACAGTGAAAGAGAGAGAAATTCTTACACAATGCGTTCAGGGGCTGTGATGCAACCTGGATTGACCATATCTAGACGCACAGCTGGATGAGACATAAGGGTGGACACTCTTGGGGCTGAGAGGTTTGGTGAGGTTGGGTGAGCAAACGCAGACCCTTTAAAGGAATACTGCGTGGTACCCATCGCATGGGTCCCAAATCTCCAGGTTCAAGGGCATCTTCCTACATCAAAAACATGCATGAGAAACCCAGAAGATGGTACACCGTGTGATGGGGAAAGGTTTCTAAAACGCACCTCATTTCTCATCTCCTTGTGCCCGGGTTCGCCATTCCAGCCTCTTTACTAGCAAGCTCCCTACTTGGAGCATCAGCACCTTTAACCTCCTGTTCCATACAGGTTGCAATTTGTCCTGAGGATAAACGGGAAGACGTGGAACCAACGAGAGACTAGCTCTTGGTGTTGGGACAGGCACAGGTCACTCTATTTTCCCATCAGAAAGAAGAATTAACCACAGGCTCAGCCTGCCCCCCGGAACCAGAACAGGGCCTGAAGCCATTCTGCGATTTTGCAGCCAGCTCCCATAAAAACGAGTTGTAAAATGGAGGTTCAAGGCACTGCAATTCACAAACCTGCAGAGTTATAAATGATAACTCTCGTCCACAAATATATTGAGGGAAGGCAAAGAAGAGGATTTGAAATCAAGGCAGAATTGCAGGAAACAGATTTCAGGAGGTAGATACGAATCGCCTTTAAAGCACATGAAAAGCGGCAAAACGTTGACAATGATGCCCTTGGCCAAAAAGGGCGTATGCGTTTTTTCCTGAATATATTCAGGAAAAAACGCATACGCCCTTTTTGGCCAACCAAGCAACCTGGAAAGGCAAATCAGCACTACAAAGAAGTCTCGCTTCCCATCGGTCAAAAGTGCCATGCTGAAAAAAGTGTCAAAACCAGAAATGCAGGACAGGCCATGGAGAAATGGGAGCCTTGCTACACTGATGGGCGGGATGTAAATTGCCAAGAGCCACTCTGGAGAAGTGTCCGGTGAGTCCTGAAACATCTGAAAAACACAGCTTAGAGAGCATAGGGCAGTTCCACTCATGGGGGTATATATTGGGAAAATTAAAAATCAGCAAGACACAAGCACCCCAAAGTTTAGGGCTGCTCTGTTGACCAGGACCTCCACTTCATTCCACCTTAAATATCCCAGGAAAGAGAAAAATGGATAAAGAAGTTGTGGTCCTTATGTACAATGGAATATCACTCAGCCATGAAATCAATGTCGTAAGGTTAGTAGCAGCATGATGAGTGGATTTAGGTACGACGATGCTAAGTGAAATAAGTCACACAGAAAAGGACACTTCTCATAAGGTATCACTGATAGAGGGAATGTAAAAACCGTTACACTTGAACTGAATTACAAAACAGAACAGAGTCACACATGCAGAAAACACACTATGGCTGCTTAACGGGAAAGGTGAGGTGGGGTGATACATAAAACAAGGGTATCAAATTAGCTCAGATACCGTTCCATAAACCCAATATGTAATAGACAAGACCTACTCCTTGCTCAGAGAACTGGACTCAACACGCCCTATTCACCGCACAAGAATATATCTGACTAATAATAATCGTAAAACCTATGTATTGATATCTCTCTGTTAGTGTGTCAAGTGGGTGTAAAGCGGCATAAACACAGCAGTGAAAAGCAGCTAAACCCCATTATAAAAATAAATTACTTTGAAACACCCATGAAACAAAGACAGTGAAAGAGAGAGAAATTCTTACACAATGCGTTCAGGGGCTGTGATGCAACCTGGATTGACCATATCTAGACGCACAGCTGGAGGAGACATAAGGGTGGACACTCTTGGGGCTGAGAGGTTTGGTGAGGTTGGGTGAGCAAACGCAGACCCTTTAAAGGAATACTGCGTGGTTCCCATCGCATGGGTCCCAAATCTCCAGGTTCAAGGGCATCTTCCTACATCAAAAACATGCATGAGAAACCCAGAAGATGGTACACCGTGTGATGGGGAAAGGTTTCTAAAACGCACCTCATTTCTCATCTCCTTGTGCCCGGGTTCGCCATTCCAGCCGCTTTACTAGCAAGCTCCCTACTTGGAGCATCAGCACCTTTAACCTCCTGTTCCATACAGGTTGCAATTTGTCCTGAGGATAAACGGGAAGACGTGGAACCAACGAGAGACTAGCTCTTGGTGTTGGGACAGGCACAGGTCACTCTATTTTCCCATCAGAAAGAAGAATTAACCACAGGCTCAGCCTGCCCCCCGGAACCAGAACAGGGCCTGAAGCCATTCTGCGATTTTGCGGCCAGCTCCCATAAAAACGAGTTGTAAAATGGAGGTTCAGGGCACTGCAATTCACAAACCTGCAGAGTTAAAAATGATAACTCCCGTCCACAAATATATTGAGGGAAGGCAAAGAAGAGGATTTGAAATCAAGGCAGAATTGCAGGAAACAGATTTCAGGAGGTAGATACGAATCGCCTTTAAAGCACATGAAAAGCGGCAAAACGTTGACAATGATGCCCTTGGCCAAAAAGGGCGTATGCGTTTTTTCCTGAATATATTCAGGAAAAAACGCATACGCCCTTTTTGGCCAACCAAGCAACCTGGAAAGGCAAATCAGCGCTACAAAGAAGTCTCGCTTCCCATCGGTCAAAAGGGCCATGCTGAAAAAAGTGTCAAAACCAGAAATGCAGGACAGGCCATGGAGAAATGGGAGCCTTGCTACACTGATGGGCGGGATGTAAATTGCCAAGAGCCACTCTGGAGAAGTGTCCGGTGAGTCCTGAAACATCTGAAAAACACAGCTTAGAGAGCATAGGGCACTTCCACTCATGGGGGTATAAATTGGGAAAATGAAAAATCAGCAAGACACAAGCACCCCAAAGTTTAGGGCTGCTCTGTTGACCAGGACCTCCACTTCATTCCACCTTAAATATCCCAGGAAAGAGAAAAATGGATAAAGAAGTTCTGGTCCTTATGTACAATGGAATATCACTCAGCCATGAAATCAATGTCGTAAGGTTAGTAGCAGCATGATGAGTGGATTTAGGTATGACGATTCTAAGTGAAATAAGTCACACAGAAAAGGACACTTCTCATAAGGTATCACTGATAGAGGGAATGTAAAAACCGTTACACTTGAACTGAATTACAAAACAGAACAGAGTCACACATGCAGAAAACACACTATGGCTGCTTAACGGGAAAGGTGAGGTGGGGTGATACATAAAACAAGGGTATCAAATTAGCTCAGATACCATTCCATAAACCCAATATGTAATAGACAAGACCTACTCCTTGCTCAGAGAACTGGACTCAACACGCCCTATTCACCGCACAAGAATATATCTGACTAATAATAATCGTAAAACCTATGTATTGATATCTCTCTGTTAGTGTGTCAAGTGGGTGTAAAGCGGCATAAACACAGCAGTGAAAAGCAGCTAAACCCCATTATAAAAATAAATTACTTTGAAACACCCATGAAACAAAGACAGTGAAAGAGAGAGAAATTCTTACACAATGCGTTCAGGGGCTGTGATGCAACCTGGATTGACCATATCTAGACGCACAGCTGGAGGAGACATAAGGGTGGACACTCTTGGGGCTGAGAGGTTTGGTGAGGTTGGGTGAGCAAACGCAGACCCTTTAAAGGAATACTGCGTGGTACCCATCGCATGGGTCCCAAATCTCCAGGTTCAAGGGCATCTTCCTACATCAAAAACATGCATGAGAAACCCAGAAGATGGTACACCGTGTGATGGGGAAAGGTTTCTAAAACGCACCTCATTTCTCATCTCCTTGTGCCCGGGTTCGCCATTCCAGCCGCTTTACTAGCAAGCTCCCTACTTGGAGCATCAGCACCTTTAACCTCCTGTTCCGTACAGGTTGCAATTTGTCCTGAGGATAAACGGGAAGACGTGGAACCAACGAGAGACTAGCTCTTGGTGTTGGGACAGGCACAGGTCACTCTATTTTCCCATCAGAAAGAAGAATTAACCACAGGCTCAGCCTGCCCCCCGGAACCAGAACAGGGCCTGAAGCCATTCTGCGATTTTGCGGCCAGCTCCCATAAAAACGAGTTGTAAAATGGAGGTTCAGGGCACTGCAATTCACAAACCTGCAGAGTTAAAAATGATAACTCCCGTCCACAAATATATTGAGGGAAGGCAAAGAAGAGGATTTGAAATCAAGGCAGAATTGCAGGAAACAGATTTCAGGAGGTAGATACGAATCGCCTTTAAAGCACATGAAAAGCGGCAAAACGTTGACAATGATGCCCTTGGCCAAAAAGGGCGTATGCGTTTTTTCCTGAATATATTCAGGAAAAAACGCATACGCACTTTTTGGCCAAGCAAGCAACCTGGAAAGGCAAATCAGCGCTACAAAGAAGTCTCGCTTCCCATCGGTCCAAAGGGCCATGCTGAAAAAAGTGTCAAAACCAGAAATGCAGGACAGGCCATGGAGAAATGGGAGCCTTGCTACACTGATGGGCGGGATGTAAATTGCCAAGAGCCACTCTGGAGAAGTGTCCGGTGAGTCCTGAAACATCTGAAAAACACAGCTTAGAGAGCATAGGGCACTTCCACTCATGGGGGTATAAATTGGGAAAATTAAAAATCAGCAAGACACAAGCACCCCAAAGTTTAGGGCTGCTCTGTTGACCAGGACCTCCACTTCATTCCACCTTAAATATCCCAGGAAAGAGAAAAATGGATAAAGAAGTTCTGGTCCTTATGTACAATGGAATATCACTCAGCCATGAAATCAATGTCGTAAGGTTAGTAGCAGCATGATGAGTGGATTTAGGTACGACGATTCTAAGTGAAATAAGTCACACAGAAAAGGACACTTCTCATAAGGTATCACTGATAGAGGGAATGTAAAAACCGTTACACTTGAACTGAATTACAAAACAGAACAGCGTCACACATGCAGAAAACACACTATGGCTGCTTAACGGGAAAGGTGAGGTGGGGTGATACATAAAACAAGGGTATCAAATTAGCTCAGATACCGTTCCATAAACCCAATATGTAATAGACAAGACCTACTCCTTGCTCAGAGAACTGGACTCAACACGCCCTATTCACCGCACAAGAATATATCTGACTAATAATAATCGTAAAACCTATGTATTGATATCTCTCTGTTAGTGTCTCAAGTGGGTGTAAAGCGGCATAAACACAGCAGTGAAAAGCAGCTAAACCCCATTATAAAAATAAATTACTTTGAAACACCCATGAAACAAAGACAGTGAAAGAGAGAGAAATTCTTACACAATGCGTTCAGGGGCTGTGATGCAACCTGGATTGACCATATCTAGACGCACAGCTGGATGAGACATAAGGGTGGACACTCTTGGGGCTGAGAGGTTTGGTGAGGTTGGGTGAGCAAACGCAGACCCTTTAAAGGAATACTGCGTGGTACCCATCGCATGGGTCCCAAATCTCCAGGTTCAAGGGCATCTTCCTACATCAAATACATGCATGAGAAACCCAGAAGATGGTACACCGTGTGATGGGGAAAGGTTTCTAAAACGCACCTCATTTCTCATCTCCTTGTGCCTGGGTTCGCCATTCCAGCCTCTTTACTAGCAAGCTCCCTACTTGGAGCATCAGCACCTTTAACCTCCTGTTCCGTACAGGTTGCAATTTGTCCTGAGGATAAACGGGAAGACGTGGAACCAACGAGAGACTAGCTCTTGGTGTTGGGACAGGCACAGGTCACTCTATTTTCCCATCAGAAAGAAGAATTAACGACAGGCTCAGCCTGCGCCCCGGAACCAGAACAGGGCCGGAAGCCATTCTGCGATTTTGCGGCCAGCTCCCATAAAAACGAGTTGTAAAATGGAGGTTCAGGGCACTGCAATTCACAAACCTGAAGAGTTGTAAATGATAACTGTCGTCCACAAATATATTGAGGGAAGGCAAAGAAGAGGATTTGAAATCAAGGCAGAATTGCAGGAAACAGATTTCAGGAGGTAGATTCGAATCGCCTTTAAAGCACATGAAAAGCGGCAAAACGTTGACAATGATGCCCTTGGCCAAAAAGGGCGTATGCGTTTTCTCCTGAATATATTCAGGAAAAAACGCATACGCCCTTTTTGGCCAACCAAGCAACCTGGAAAGGCAAATCAGCGCTACAAAGAAGTCTCGCTTCCCATCGGTCAAAAGGGCCATGGTGAAAAAAGTGTCAAAACCAGAAATGCAGGACAGGCCATGGAGAAATGGGAGCCTTGCTACACTGATGGGCGGGATGTAAATTGCCAAGAGCCACTCCGGAGAAGTGTCCGGTGAGTCCTGAAACATCTGAAAAACACAGCTTAGAGAGCATAGGGCACTTCCACTCATGGGGGTATAAATTGGGAAAATTAAAAATCAGCAAGACACAAGCACCCCAAAGTTTAGGGCTGCTCTGTTGACCAGGACCTCCACTTCATTCCACCTTAAATATCCCAGGAAAGAGAAAAATGGATAAAGAAGTTGTGGTCCTTATGTACAATGGAATATCACTCAGCCATGAAATCAATGTCATAAGGTTAGTAGCAGCATGATGAGTGGAATTAGGTACGACGATTCTAAGTGAAATAAGTCACACAGAAAAGGACACTTCTCATAAGGTATCACTGATAGAGGGAATGTAAAAACCATTACACTTGAACTGAATTACAAAACAGAACAGAGTCACACATGCAGAAAACACACTATGGCTGCTTAACGGGAAAGGTGAGGTGGGGTGATACATAAAACAAGGGTATCAAATTAGCTCAGATACCGTTCCATAAACCCAATATGTAATAGACAAGACCTACTCCTTGCTCAGAGAACTGGACTCAACACGCCCTATTCACCGCACAAGAATATATCTGACTAATAATAATCGTAAAACCTATGTATTGATATCTCTCTGTTAGTGTGTCAAGTGGGTGTAAAGCGGCATAAACACAGCAGTGAAAAGCAGCTAAACCCCATTATAAAAATAAATTACTTTGAAACACCCATGAAACAAAGACAGTGAAAGAGAGAGAAATTCTTACACAATGCGTTCAGGGGCTGTGATGCAACCTGGATTGACCATATCTAGACGCACAGCTGGAGGAGACATAAGGGTGGACACTCTTGGGGCTGAGAGGTTTGGTGAGGTTGGGTGAGCAAACGCAGACCCTTTAAAGGAATACTGCGTGGTACCCATCGCATGGGTCCCAAATCTCCAGGTTCAAGGGCATCTTCCTACATCAAAAACATGCATGAGAAACCCAGAAGATGGTACACCGTGTGATGGGGAAAGGTTTCTAAAACGCACCTCATTTCTCATCTCCTTGTGCCCTGGTTCGCCATTCCAGCCGCTTTACTAGCAAGCTCCCTACTTGGAGCATCAGCACCTTTAACCTCCTGTTCCGTACAGGTTGCAATTTGTCCTGAGGATAAACGGGAAGACGTGGAACCAACGAGAGACTAGCTCTTGGTGTTGGGACAGGCACAGGTCACTCTATTTTCCCATCAGAAAGAAGAATTAACCACAGGCTCAGCCTGCCCCCCGGAACCAGAACAGGGCCTGAAGCCATTCTGCGATTTTGCGGCCAGCTCCCATAAAAACGAGTTGTAAAATGGAGGTTCAGGGCACTGTAATTCACAAACCTGCAGAGTTATAAATGATAACTCTCGTCCACAAATATATTGAGGGAAGGCAAAGAAGCGGATTTGAAATCAAGGCAGAATTGCAGGAAACAGATTTCAGGAGGTAGATACGAATCGCCTTTAAAGCACATGAAAAGCGGCAAAACGTTGACAATGATGCCCTTGGCCAAAAAGGGCGTATGCGTTTTTTCCTGAATATATTCAGGAAAAAACGCATACGCCATTTTTGGCCAACCAAGCAACCTGGAAAGGCAAATCAGCGCTACAAAGAAGTCTCGCTTCCCATCGGTCAAAAGGGCCATGCTGAAAAAAGTGTCAAAACCAGAAATGCAGGACAGGCCATGGAGAAATGGGGGCCTTGCTACACTGATGGGCGGGATGTAAATTGCCAAGAGCCACTCTGGAAAAGTGTCCGGTGAGTCCTGAAACATCTGAAAAACACAGCTTAGAGAGCATAGGGCACTTCCACTCATGGGGGTATAAATTGGGAAAATGAAAAATCAGCAAGACACAAGCACCCCAAAGTTTAGGGCTGCTCTGTTGACCAGGACCTCCACTTCATTCCACCTTAAATATCCCAGGAAAGAGAAAAATGGATAAAGAAGTTGTGGTCCTTATGTACAATGGAATATCACTCAGCCATGAAATCAATGTCGTAAGGTTAGTAGCAGCATGATGAGTGGATTTAGGTACGACGATTCTAAGTGAAATAAGTCACACAGAAAAGGACACTTCTCATAAGGTATCACTGATAGAGGGAATGTAAAAACTGTTACACTTGAACTGAATTACAAAACAGAACAGAGTCACACATGCAGAAAACACACTATGGCTGCTTAACGGGAAAGGTGAGGTGGGGTGATACATAAAACAAGGGTATCAAATTAGCTCAGATACCGTTCCATAAACCCAATATGTAATAGACAAGACCTACTCCTTGCTCAGAGAACTGGACTCAACACGCCCTATTCACCGCACAAGAATATATCTGACTAATAATAATCGTAAAACCTATGTATTGATATCTCTCTGTTAGTGTGTCAAGTGGGTGTAAAGCGGCATAAACACAGCAGTGAAAAGCAGCTAAACCCCATTATAAAAATAAATTACTTTGAAACACCCATGAAACAAAGACAGTGAAAGAGAGAGAAATTCTTACACAATGCGTTCAGGGGCTGTGATGCAACCTGGATTGACCATATCTAGACGCACAGCTGGATGAGACATAAGGGTGGACACTCTTGGGGCTGAGAGGTTTGGTGAGGTTGGGTGAGCAAACGCAGACCCTTTAAAGGAATACTGCGTGGTTCCCATCGCATGGGTCCCAAATCTCCAGGTTCAAGGGCATCTTCCTACATCAAAAACATGCATGAGAAACCCAGAAGATGGTACACCGTGTGATGGGGAAAGGTTTCTAAAACGCACCTCATTTCTCATCTCCTTGTGCCCTGGTTCGCCATTCCAGCCGCTTTACTAGCAAGCTCCCTACTTGGAGCATCAGCACCTTTAACCTCCTGTTCCGTACAGGTTGCAATTTGTCCTGAGGATAAACGGGAAGACGTGGAACCAACGAGAGACTAGCTCTTGGTGTTGGGACAGGCACAGGTCACTCTATTTTCCCATCAGAAAGAAGAATTAACCACAGGCTCAGCCTGCCCCCCGGAACCAGAACAGGGCCTGAAGCCATTCTGCGATTTTGCGGCCAGCTCCCATAAAAACGAGTTGTAAAATGGAGGTTCAGGGCACTGTAATTCACAAACCTGTAGAGTTATAAATGATAACTCTCGTCCACAAATATATTGAGGGAAGGCAAAGAAGAGGATTTGAAATCAAGGCAGAATTGCAGGAAACAGATTTCAGGAGGTAGATACGAATCGCCTTTAAAGCACATGAAAAGCGGCAAAACGTTGACAATGATGCCCTTGGCCAAAAAGGGCGTATGCGTTTTTTCCTGAATATATTCAGGAAAAAACGCATATGCCCTTTTTGGCCAACCAAGCAACCTGGAAAGGCAAATCAGCGCTACAAAGAAGTCTCGCTTCCCATCGGTCAAAAGGGCCATGCTGAAAAAAGTGTCAAAACCAGAAATGCAGGACAGGCCATGGAGAAATGGGGGCCTTGCTACACTGATGGGCGGGATGTAAATTGCCAAGAGCCACTCTGGAGAAGTGTCCGGTGAGTCCTGAAACATCTGAAAAACACAGCTTAGAGAGCATAGGGCACTTCCACTCATGGGGGTATAAATTGGGAAAATGAAAAATCAGCAAGACACAAGCACCCCAAAGTTTAGGGCTGCTCTGTTGACCAGGACCTCCACTTCATTCCACCTTCAATATCCCAGGAAAGAGAAAAATGGATAAAGAAGTTGTGGTCCTTATGTACAATGGAATATCACTCAGCCATGAAATCAATGTCGTAAGGTTAGTAGCAGCATGATGAGTGGATTTAGGTACGACGATTCTAAGTGAAATAAGTCACACAGAAAAGGACACTTCTCATAAGGTATCACTGCTAGAGGGAATGTAAAAACTGTTACACTTGAACTGAATTACAAAACAGAACAGAGTCACACATGCATTAAACACACTATGGCTGCTTAACGGGAAAGGTGAGGTGGGGTGATACATAAAACAAGGGTATCAAATTAGCTCAGATACCATTCCATAAACCCAATATGTAATAGACAAGACCTACTCCTTGCTCAGAGAACTGGACTCAACACGCCCTATTCACCGCACAAGAATATATCTGACTAATAATAATCGTAAAACCTATGTATTGATATCTCTCTGTTAGTGTGTCAAGTGGGTGTAAAGCGGCATAAACACAGCAGTGAAAAGCAGCTAAACCCCATTATAAAAATAAATTACTTTGAAACACCCATGAAACAAAGACAGTGAAAGAGAGAGAAATTCTTACACAATGCGTTCAGGGGCTGTGATGCAACCTGGATTGACCATATCTAGACGCACAGCTGGATGAGACATAAGGGTGGACACTCTTGGGGCTGAGAGGTTTGGTGAGGTTGGGTGAGCAAACGCAGACCCTTTAAAGGAATACTGCGTGGTTCCCATCGCATGGGTCCCAAAACTCCAGGTTCAAGGGCATCTTCCTACATCAAAAACATGCATGAGAAACCCAGAAGATGGTACACCGTGTGATGGGGAAAGGTTTCTAAAACGCACCTCATTTCTCATCTCCTTGTGCCCTGGTTCGCCATTCCAGCCGCTTTACTAGCAAGCTCCCTACTTGGAGCATCAGCACCTTTAACCTCCTGTTCCGTACAGGTTGCAATTTGTCCTGAGGATAAACGGGAAGACGTGGAACCAACGAGAGACTAGCTCTTGGTGTTGGGACAGGCACAGGTCACTCTATTTTCCCATCAGAAAGAAGAATTAACCACAGGCTCAGCCTGCCCCCCGGAACCAGAACAGGGCCTGAAGCCATTCTGCGATTTTGCGGCCAGCTCCCATAAAAACGAGTTGTAAAATGGAGGTTCAGGGCACTGTAATTCACAAACCTGTAGAGTTATAAATGATAACTCTCGTCCACAAATATATTGAGGGAAGGCAAAGAAGCGGATTTGAAATCAAGGCAGAATTGCAGGAAACAGATTTCAGGAGGTAGATACGAATCGCCTTTAAAGCACATGAAAAGCGGCAAAACGTTGACAATGATGCCCTTGGCCAAAAAGGGCGTATGCGTTTTTTCCTGAATATATTCAGGAAAAAACGCATACGCCCTTTTTGGCCAACCAAGCAACCTGGAAAGGCAAATCAGCGCTACAAAGAAGTCTCGCTTCCCATCGGTCAAAAGGGCCATGCTGAAAAAAGTGTCAAAACCAGAAATGCAGGACAGGCCATGGAGAAATGGGGGCCTTGCTACACTGATGGGCGGGATGTAAATTGCCAAGAGCCACTCTGGAGAAGTGTCCGGTGAGTCCTGAAACATCTGAAAAACACAGCTTAGAGAGCATAGGGCACTTCCACTCATGGGGGTATAAATTGGGAAAATGAAAAATCAGCAAGACACAAGCACCCCAAAGTTTAGGGCTGCTCTGTTGACCAGGACCTCCACTTCATTCCACCTGAAATATCCCAGGAAAGAGAAAAATGGATAAAGAAGTTGTGGTCCTTATGTACAATGGAATATCACTCAGCCAGGAAATCAATGTCGTAAGGTTAGTAGCAGCATGATGAGTGGATTTAGGTACGACGATTCTAAGTGAAATAAGTCACACAGAAAAGGACACTTCTCATAAGGTATCACTGATAGAGGGAATGTAAAAACCGTTACACTTGAACTGAATTACAAAACAGAACAGAGTCACACATGCAGAAAACACACTATGGCTGCTTAACGGGAAAGGTGAGGTGGGGTGATACATAAAACAAGGGTATCAAATTAGCTCAGATACCGTTCCATAAACCCAATATGTAATAGACAAGACCTACTCCTTGCTCAGAGAACTGGACTCAACACGCCCTATTCACCGCACAAGAATATATCTGACTAATAATAAACGTAAAACCTATGTATTGATATCTCTCTGTTAGTGTGTCAAGTGGGTGTAAAGCGGCATAAACACAGCAGTGAAAAGCAGCTAAACCCCATTATAAAAATAAATTACTTTGAAACACCCATGAAACAAAGACAGTGAAAGAGAGAGAAATTCTTACACAATGCGTTCAGGGGCTGTGATGCAACCTGGATTGACCATATCTAGACGCACAGCTGGATGAGACATAAGGGTGGACACTCTTGGGGCTGAGAGGTTTGGTGAGGTTGGGTGAGCAAACGCAGACCCTTTAAAGTAATACTGCATGGTACCCATCGCATGGGTCCCAAATCTCCAGGTTCAAGGGCATCTTCCTACATCAAAAACATGCATGAGAAACCCAGAAGATGGTACACCGTGTGATGGGGAAAGGTTTCTAAAACGCACCTCATTTCTCATCTCCTTGTGCCCGGGTTCGCCATTCCAGCCGCTTTACTAGCAAGCTCCCTACTTGGAGCATCAGCACCTTTAACCTCCTGTTCTGTACAGGTTGCAATTTGTCCTGAGGATAAACGGGAAGACGTGGAACCAACGAGAGACTAGCTCTTGGTGTTGGGACAGGCACAGGTCACTCTATTTTCCCATCAGAAAGAAGAATTAACCACAGGCTCAGCCTGCCCCCCGGAACCAGAACAGGGCCTGAAGCCATTCTGCGATTTTGCGGCCAGCTCCCATAAAAACGAGTTGTAAAATGGAGGTTCAGGGCACTGCAATTCACAAACCTGCAGAGTTATAAATGATAACTTTCGTCCACAAATATATTGAGGGAAGGCAAAGAAGAGGATTTGAAATCAAGGCAGAATTGCAGGAAACAGATTTCAGGAGGTAGATACGAATCGCCTTTAAAGCACATGAAAAGCGGCAAAACGTTGACAATGATGCCCTTGGCCAAAAAGGGCGTATGCGTTTTTTCCTGAATATATTCAGGAAAAAACGCATACGCCCTTTTTGGCCAACCAAGCAACCTGGAAAGGCAAATCAGCGCTACAAAGAAGTCTCGCTTCCCATCGGTCAAAAGGGCCATGCTGAAAAAAGTGTCAAAACCAGAAATGCAGGACAGGCCATGGAGAAATGGGAGCCTTGCTACACTGATGGGCGGGATGTAAATTGCCAAGAGCCACTCTGGAGAAGTGACCGGTGAGTCCTGAAACATCTGAAAAACACAGCTTAGAGAGCATAGGGCACTTCCACTCATGGGGGTATAAATTGGGAAAATTAAAAATCAGCAAGACACAAGCACCCCAAAGTTTAGGGCTGCTCTGTTGACCAGGACCTCCACTTCATTCCACCTTAAATATCCCAGGAAAGAGAAAAATGGATAAAGAAGTTGTGGTCCTTATGTACAATGGAATATCACTCAGCCAGGAAATCAATGTCGTAAGGTTAGTAGCAGCATGATGAGTGGATTTAGGTACGACGATTCTAAGTGAAATAAGTCACACAGAAAAGGACACTTCTCATAAGGTATCACTGATAGAGGGAATGTAAAAACTGTTACACATGAACTGAATTACAAAACAGAACAGAGTCACACATGCAGAAAACACACTATGGCTGCTTAACGGGAAAGGTGAGGTGGGGTGATACATAAAACAAGGGTATCAAATTAGCTCAGATACCGTTCCATAAACCCAATATGTAATAGACAAGACCTACTCCTTGCTCAGAGAACTGGACTCAACACGCCCTATTCACCGCACAAGAATATATCTGACTAATAATAATCGTAAAACCTATGTATTGATATCTCTCTGTTAGTGTGTCAAGTGGGTGTAAAGCGGCATAAACACAGCAGTGAAAAACAGCTAAACCCCATTATAAAAATAAATTACTTTGAAACACCCATGAAACAAAGACAGTGAAACAGAGAGAAATTCTTACACAATGCGTTCAGGGGCTGTGATGCAACCTGGATTGACCATATCTAGACGCACAGCTGGATGAGACATAAGGGTGGACACTCTTGGGGCTGAGAGGTTTGGTGAGGTTGGGTGAGCAAACGCAGACCCTTTAAAGTTATACTGCGTGGTACCCATCGCATGGGTCCCAAATCTCCAGGTTCAAGGGCATCTTCCTACATCAAAAACATGCATGAGAAACCCAGAAGATGGTACACCGTGTGATGGGGAAAGGTTTCTAAAACGCACCTCATTTCTCATCTCCTTGTGCCCTGGTTCGCCATTCCAGCCGCTTTACTAGCAAGCTCCCTACTTGGAGCATCAGCACCTTTAACCTCCTGTTCCGTACAGGTTGCAATTTGTCCTGAGGATAAACGGGAAGACGTGGAACCAACGAGAGACTAGCTCTTGGTGTTGGGACAGGCAGAGGTCACTCTATTTTCCCATCAGAAAGAAGAATTAACCACAGGCTCAGCCTGCCCCCCGGAACCAGAACAGGGCCTGAAGCCATTCTGCGATTTTGCGGCCAGCTCCCATAAAAACGAGTTGTAAAATGGAGGTTCAGGGCACTGTAATTCACAAACCTGCAGAGTTATAAATGATAACTCTCGTCCACAAATATATTGAGGGAAGGCAAAGAAGAGGATTTGAAATCAAGGCAGAATTGCAGGAAACAGATTTCAGGAGGTAGATACGAATCGCCTTTAAAGCACATGAAAAGCGGCAAAACGTTGACAATGATGCCCTTGGCCAAAAAGGGCGTATGCGTTTTTTCCTGAATATATTCAGGAAAAAACGCATACGCCCTTTTTGGCCAACCAAGCAACCTGGAAAGGCAAATCAGCGCTACAAAGAAGTCTCGCTTCCCATTGGTCAAAAGGGCCATGCTGAAAAAAGTGTCAAAACCAGAAATGCAGGACAGGCCATGGAGAAATGGGGGCCTTGCTACACTGATGGGCGGGATGTAAATTGCCAAGAGCCACTCTGGAAAAGTGTCCGGTGAGTCCTGAAACATCTGAAAAACACAGCTTAGAGAGCATAGGGCACTTCCACTCATGGGGGTATAAATTGGGAAAATTAAAAATCAGCAAGACACAAGCACCCCAAAGTTTAGGGCTGCTCTGTTGACCAGGACCTCCACTTCATTCCACCTTAAATATCCCAGGAAAGAGAAAAATGGATAAAGAAGTTGTGGTCCTTATGTACAATGGAATATCACTCAGCCATGAAATCAATGTCGTAAGGTTAGTAGCAGCATGATGAGTGGATTTAGGTACGACGATTCTAAGTGAAATAAGTCACACAGAAAAGGACACTTCTCATAAGGTATCACTGATAGAGGGAATGTAAAAACTGTTACACTTGAACTGAATTACAAAACAGAACAGAGTCACACATGCAGAAAACACACTATGGCTGCTTAACGGGAAAGGTGAGGTGGGGTGATACATAAAACAAGGGTATCAAATTAGCTCAGATACCGTTCCATAAACCCAATATGTAATAGACAAGACCTACTCCTTGCTCAGAGAACTGGACTCAACACGCCCTATTCACCGCACAAGAATATATCTGACTAATAATAATCGTAAAACCTATGTATTGATATCTCTCTGTTAGTGTGTCAAGTGGGTGTAAAGCGGCATAAACACAGCAGTGAAAAGCAGCTAAACCCCATTATAAAAATAAATTACTTTGAAACACCCATGAAACAAAGACAGTGAAAGAGAGAGAAATTCTTACACAATGCGTTCAGGGGCTGTGATGCAACCTGGATTGACCATATCTAGACGCACAGCTGGATGAGACATAAGGGTGGACACTCTTGGGGCTGAGAGGTTTGGTGAGGTTGGGTGAGCAAACGCAGACCCTTTAAAGGAATACTGCGTGGTTCCCATCGCATGGGTCCCAAATCTCCAGGTTCAAGGGCATCTTCCTACATCAAAAACATGCATGAGAAACCCAGAAGATGGTACACCGTGTGATGGGGAAAGGTTTCTAAAACGCACCTCATTTCTCATCTCCTTGTGCCCTGGTTCGCCATTCCAGCCGCTTTACTAGCAAGCTCCCTACTTGGAGCATCAGCACCTTTAACCTCCTGTTCCGTACAGGTTGCAATTTGTCCTGAGGATAAACGGGAAGACGTGGAACCAACGAGAGACTAGCTCTTGGTGTTGGGACAGGCACAGGTCACTCTATTTTCCCATCAGAAAGAAGAATTAACCACAGGCTCAGCCTGCCCCCCGGAACCAGAACAGGGCCTGAAGCCATTCTGCGATTTTGCGGCCAGCTCCCATAAAAACGAGTTGTAAAATGGAGGTTCAGGGCACTGTAATTCACAAACCTGCAGAGTTATAAATGATAACTCTCGTCCACAAATATATTGAGGGAAGGCAAAGAAGCGGATTTGAAATCAAGGCAGAATTGCAGGAAACAGATTTCAGGAGGTAGATACGAATCGCCTTTAAAGCACATGAAAAGCGGCAAAACGTTGACAATGATGCCCTTTGGCCAAAAAGGGCATATGCGTTTTTTCCTGAATATATTCAGTAAAAAACGCATATGCCCTTTTTGGCCAACCAAGCAACCTGGAAAGGCAAATCAGCGCTACAAAGAAGTCTCGCTTCCCATCGGTCAAAAGGGCCATGCTGAAAAAATTGTCAAAACCAGAAATGCAGGACAGGCCATGGAGAAATGGGGGCCTTGCTACACTGATGGGCGGGATGTAAATTGCCAAGAGCCACTCTGGAGAAGTGTCCGGTGAGTCCTGAAACATCTGAAAAACACAGCTTAGAGAGCATAGGGCACTTCCACTCATGGGGGTATAAATTGGGAAAATGAAAAATCAGCAAGACACAAGCACCCCAAAGTTTAGGGCTGCTCTGTTGACCAGGACCTCCACTTCATTCCACCTTCAATATCCCAGGAAAGAGAAAAATGGATAAAGAAGTTGTGGTCCTTATGTACAATGGAATATCACTCAGCCATGAAATCAATGTCGTAAGGTTAGTAGCAGCATGATGAGTGGATTTAGGTACGACGATTCTAAGTGAAATAAGTCACACAGAAAAGGACACTTCTCATAAGGTATCACTGATAGAGGGAATGTAAAAACCGTTACACTTGAACTGAATTACAAAACAGAACAGAGTCACACATGCAGAAAACACACTATGGCTGCTTAACGGGAAAGGTGAGGTGGGGTGATACATAAAACAAGGGTATCAAATTAGCTCAGATACCGTTCCATAAACCCAATATGTAATAGACAAGACCTACTCCTTGCTCAGAGAACTGGACTCAACACGCCCTATTCACCGCACAAGAATATATCTGACTAATAATAAACGTAAAACCTATGTATTGATATCTCTCTGTTAGTGTGTCAAGTGGGTGTAAAGCGGCATAAACACAGCAGTGAAAAGCAGCTAAACCCCATTATAAAAATAAATTACTTTGAAACACCCATGAAACAAAGACAGTGAAAGAGAGAGAAATTCTTACACAATGCGTTCAGGGGCTGTGATGCAACCTGGATTGACCATATCTAGACGCACAGCTGGATGAGACATAAGGGTGGACACTCTTGGGGCTGAGAGGTTTGGTGAGGTTGGGTGAGCAAACGCAGACCCTTTAAAGGAATACTGCGTGGTACCCATCGCATGGGTCCCAAATCTCCAGGTTCAAGGGCATCTTCCTACATCAAAAACATGCATGAGAAACCCAGAAGATGGTACACCGTGTGATGGGGAAAGGTTTCTAAAACGCACCTCATTTCTCATCTCCTTGTGCCCGGGTTCGCCATTCCAGCCGCTTTACTAGCAAGCTCCCTACTTGGAGCATCAGCACCTTTAACCTCCTGTTCTGTACAGGTTGCAATTTGTCCTGAGGATAAACGGGAAGACGTGGAACCAACGAGAGACTAGCTCTTGGTGTTGGGACAGGCACAGGTCACTCTATTTTCCCATCAGAAAGAAGAATTAACCACAGGCTCAGCCTGACCCCCGGAACCAGAACAGGGCCTGAAGCCATTCTGCGATTTTGCGGCCAGCTCCCATAAAAACGAGTTGTAAAATGGAGGTTCAGGGCACTGCAATTCACAAACCTGCAGAGTTATAAATGATAACTCTCGTCCACAAATATATTGAGGGAAGGCAAAGAAGAGGATTTGAAATCAAGGCAGAATTGCAGGAAACAGATTTCAGGAGGTAGATACGAATTGCCTTTAAAGCACAAGAAAAGCGGCAAAACGTTGACAATGATGCCCTTGGCCAAAAAGGGCGTATGCGTTTTTTCCTGAATATATTCAGGAAAAAACGCATACGCCCTTTTTGGCCAACCAAGCAACCTGGAAAGGCAAATCAGCGCTACAAAGAAGTCTCGCTTCCCATCGGTCAAAAGGGCCATGCTGAAAAAAGTGTCAAAACCAGAAATGCAGGACAGGCCATGGAGAAATGGGAGCCTTGCTACACTGATGGGCGGGATGTAAATTGCCAAGAGCCACTCTGGAGAAGTGACCGGTGAGTCCTGAAACATCTGAAAAACACAGCTTAGAGAGCATAGGGCACTTCCACTCATGGGGGTATAAATTGGGAAAATTAAAAATCAGCAAGACACAAGCACCCCAAAGTTTAGGGCTGCTCTGTTGACCAGGACCTCCACTTCATTCCACCTTCAATATCCCAGGAAAGAGAAAAATGGATAAAGAAGTTGTGGTCCTTATGTACAATGGAATATCACTCAGCCATGAAATCAATGTCGTAAGGTTAGTAGCAGCATGATGAGTGGATTTAGGTACGACGATTCTAAGTGAAATAAGTCACACAGAAAAGGACACTTCTCATAAGGTATCACTGATAGAGGGAATGTAAAAACCGTTACACTTGAACTGAATTACAAAACAGAACAGAGTCACACATGCAGAAAACACACTATGGCTGCTTAACGGGAAAGGTGAGGTGGGGTGATACATAAAACAAGGGTATCAAATTAGCTCAGATACCATTCCATAAACCCAATATGTAATAGACAAGACCTACTCCTTGCTCAGAGAACTGGACTCAACACGCCCTATTCACCGCACAAGAATATATCTGACTAATAATAATCGTAAAACCTATGTATTGATATCTCTCTGTTAGTGTGTCAAGTGGGTGTAAAGCGGCATAAACACAGCAGTGAAAAGCAGCTAAACCCCATTATAAAAATAAATTACTTTGAAACACCCATGAAACAAAGACAGTGAAAGAGAGAGAAATTCTTACACAATGCGTTCAGGGGCTGTGATGCAACCTGGATTGACCATATCTAGACGCACAGCTGGATGAGACATAAGGGTGGACACTCTTGGGGCTGAGAGGCTTGGTGAGGTTGGGTGAGCAAACGCAGACCCTTTAAAGTAATACTGCATTGTACCCATCGCATGGGTCCCAAATCTCCAGGTTCAAGGGCATCTTCCTACATCAAAAACATGCATGAGAAACCCAGAAGATGGTACACCGTGTGATGGGGAAAGGTTTCTAAAACGCACCTCATTTCTCATCTCCTTGTGCCCGGGTTCGCCATTCCAGCCGCTTTACTAGCAAGCTCCCTACTTGGAGCATCAGCACCTTTAACCTCCTGTTCTGTACAGGTTGCAATTTGTCCTGAGGATAAACGGGAAGACGTGGAACCAACAAGAGACTAGCTCTTGGTGTTGGGACAGGCACAGGTCACTCTATTTTCCCATCAGAAAGAAGAATTAACCACAGGCTCAGCCTGACCCCCGGAACCAGAACAGGGCCTGAAGCCATTCTGCGATTTTGCGGCCAGCTCCCATAAAAACGAGTTGTAAAATGGAGGTTCAGGGCACTGCAATTCACAAACCTGCAGAGTTATAAATGATAACTCTCGTCCACAAATATATTGAGGGAAGGCAAAGAAGAGGATTTGAAATCAAGGCAGAATTGCAGGAAACAGATTTCAGGAGGTAGATACGAATCGCCTTTAAAGCACATGAAAAGCGGCAAAACGTTGACAATGATGCCCTTGGCCAAAAAGGGCGTATGCGTTTTTTCCTGAATATATTCAGGAAAAAACGCATACGCCCTTTTTGGCCAACCAAGGAACCTGGAAAGGCAAATCAGCGCTACAAAGAAGTCTCGCTTCCCATCGGTCAAAAGGGCCATGCTGAAAAAAGTGTCAAAACCAGAAAAGCAGGACAGGCCATGGAGAAATGGGAGCCTTGCTACACTGATGGGCGGGATGTAAATTGCCAAGAGCCACTCTGGAGAAGTGTCCGGTGAGTCCTGAAACATCTGAAAAACACAGCTTAGAGAGCATAGGGCACTTCCACTCATGGGGGTATAAATTGGGAAAATGAAAAATCAGCAAGACACAAGCACCCCAAAGTTTAGGGCTGCTCTGTTGACCAGGACCTCCACTTCATTCCACCTTAAATATCCCAGGAAAGAGAAAAATGGATAAAGAAGTTGTGGTCCTTATGTACAATGGAATATCACTCAGCCATGAAATCAATGTCGTAAGGTTAGTAGCAGCATGATGAGTGGATTTAGGTACGACGATTCTAAGTGAAATAAGTCACACAGAAAAGGACACTTCTCATAAGGTATCACTGATAGAGGGAATGTAAAAACCGTTACACTTGAACTGAATTACAAAACAGAACAGAGTCACACATGCAGAAAACACACTGTGGCTGCTTAACGGGAAAGGTGAGGTGGGGTGATACATAAAACAAGGGTATCAAATTAGCTCAGATACCGTTCCATAAACCCAATATGTAATAGACAAGACCTACTCCTTGCTCAGAGAACTGGACTCAACACGCCCTATTCACCGCACAAGAATATATCTAATAATAATCGTAAAACCTATGTATTGATATCTCTCTGTTAGTGTGTCAAGTGGGTGTAAAGCGGCATAAGCACAGCAGTGAAAAGCAGCTAAACCCCATTATAAAAATAAATTACTTTGAAACACCCATGAAACAAAGACAGTGAAAGAGAGAGAAATTCTTAAACAATGCGTTCAGGGGCTGTGATGCAACCTGGATTGACCATATCTAGACGCACAGCTGGATGAGACATAAGGGTGGACACTCTTGGGGCTGAGAGGTTTGGTGAGGTTGGGTGAGCAAACGCAGACCCTTTAAAGTTATACTGCGTGGTACCCATCGCATGGGTCCCAAATCTCCAGGTTCAAGGGCATCTTCCTACATCAAAAACATGCATGAGAAACCCAGAAGATGGTACACCGTGTGATGGGGAAAGGTTTCTAAAACGCACCTCATTTCTCATCTCCTTGTGCCCGGGTTCGCCATTCCAGCCGCTTTACTAGCAAGCTCCCTACTTGGAGCATCAGCTCCTTTAACTTCCTGTTCCATACAGGTTGCAATTTGTCCTGAGGATAAACGGGAAGACGTGGAACCAACGAGAGACTAGCTCTTGGTGTTGGGACAGGCACAGGTCACTCTATTTTCCCATCAGAAAGAAGAATTAACCACAGGCTCAGCCTGACCCCCGGAACCAGAACAGGGCCTGAAGCCATTCTGCGATTTTGCGGCCAGCTCCCATAAAAACGACTTGTAAAACGGAGGTTCATTGCACTGCCATTTACAAACCTGCAGAGTTATAAATGATAACTCTCGTCCACAAATATATTGAGGGAAGGCAAAGAAGAGGTTTTGAAATCAAGGCAGAATTGCAGGAAACAGATTTCAGGAGGTAGATACGAATCGCCATTAAAGCACATGAAAAGCGGCAAAACGTTGACAATGATGCCCTTGGCCAAAAAGGGCGTATGCGTTTTTTCCTGAATATATTCAGGAAAAAACGCATACGCCCTTTTTGGCCAACCAAGCAACCTGGAAAGGCAAATCAGCGCTACAAAGAAGTCTCGCTTCCCATCGGTCAAAAGGGCCATGCTGAAAAAAGTGTCAAAACCAGAAATGCAGGACAGGCCATGGAGAAATGGGAGCCTTGCTACACTGATGGGCGGGATGTAAATTGCCAAGAGCCACTCTGGAGAAGTGTCCGGTGAGTCCTGAAACATCTGAAAATCACAGCTTAGAGAGCATAGGGCACTTCCACTCATGGGGGTATAAATTGGGAAAATGAAAAATCAGCAAGACACAAGCACCCCAAAGTTTAGGGCTGCTCTGTTGACCAGGACCTCCACTTCATTCCACCTTAAATATCCCAGGAAAGAGAAAAATGGATAAAGAAGTTGTGGTCCTTATGTACAATGGAATATCACTCAGCCAGGAAATCAATGTCGTAAGGTTAGTAGCAGCATGATGAGTGGATTTAGGTACGACGATTCTAAGTGAAATAAGTCACACAGAAAAGGACACTTCTCATAAGGTATCACTGATAGAGGGAATGTAAAAACCGTTACACTTGAACTGAATTACAAAACAGAACAGAGTCACACATGCAGAAAACACACTATGGCTGCTTAACGGGAAAGGTGAGGTGGGGTGATACATAAAACAAGGGTATCAAATTAGTTCAGATACCGTTCCATAAACCCAATATGTAATAGACAAGACCTACTCCTTGCTCAGAGAACTGGACTCAACACGCCCTATTCACCGCACAAGAATATATCTGACTATTAATAATCGTAAAACCTATGTATTGATATCTCTCTGTTAGTGTGTCAAGTGGGTGTAAAGCGGCATAAACACAGCAGTGAAAAGCAGCTAAACCCCATTATAAAAATAAATTACTTTGAAACACCCATGAAACAAAGACAGTGAAAGAGAGAGAAATTCTTACACAATGCGTTCAGGGGCTGTGATGCAACCTGGATTGACCATATCTAGACGCACAGCTGGATGAGACATAAGGGTGGACACTCTTGGGGCTGAGAGGTTTGGTGAGGTTGGGTGAGCAAACGCAGACCCTTTAAAGTTATACTGCGTGGTACCCATCGCATGGGTCCCAAATCTCCAGGTTCAAGGGCATCTTCCTACATCAAAAACATGCATGAGAAACCCAGAAGATGGTACACCGTGTGATGGGGAAAGGTTTCTAAAACGCACCTCATTTCTCATCTCCTTGTGCCCGGGTTCGCCATTCCAGCTGCTTTACTACCAAGCTCCCTACTTGGAGCATCAGCACCTTTAACCTCCTGTTCCATACAGGTTGCAATTTGTCCTGAGGATAAACGGGAAGACGTGGAACCAACGAGAGACTAGCTCTTGGTGTTGGGACAGGCACAGGTCACTCTATTTTCCCATCAGAAAGAAGAATTAACCACAGGCTCAGCCTGACCCCCGGAACCAGAACAGGGCCTGAAGCCATTCTGCGATTTTGCGGCCAGCTCCCATAAAAACGAGTTGTAAAATGGAGGTTCAGGGCACTGCAATTCACAAACCTGCAGAGTTATTAATGATAACTCTCGTCCACAAATATATTGAGGGAAGGCAAAGAAGAGGATTTGAAATCAAGGCAGAATTGCAGGAAACAGATTTCAGGAGGTAGATACGAATCGCCTTTAAAGCACATGAAAAGCGGCAAAACGTTGACAATGATGCCCTTGGCCAAAAAGGGCGTATGCGTTTTTTCCTGAATATATTCAGGAAAAAACGCATACGCCCTTTTTGGCCAACCAAGCAACCTGGAAAGGCAAATCAGCGCTACAAAGAAGTCTCGCTTCCCATCGGTCAAAAGGGCCATGCTGAAAAAAGTGTCAAAACCAGAAATGCAGGACAGGCCATGGAGAAATGGGAGCCTTGCTACACTGATGGGCGGGATGTAAATTGCCAAGAGCCACTCTGGAGAAGTGTCCGGTGAGTCCTGAAACATCTGAAAAACACAGCTTAGAGAGCATAGGGCACTTCCACTCATGGGGGTATAAATTGGGAAAATTAAAAATCAGCAAGACACAAGCACCCCAAAGTTTAGGGCTGCTCTGTTGACCAGGACCTCCACTTCATTCCACCTTAAATATCCCAGGAAAGAGAAAAATGGATAAAGAAGTTGTGGTCCTTATGTACAATGGAATATCACTCAGCCAGGAAATCAATGTCGTAAGGTTAGTAGCAGCATGATGAGTGGATTTAGGTACGACGATTCTAAGTGAAATAAGTCACACAGAAAAGGACACTTCTCATAAGGTATCACTGATAGAGGGAATGTAAAAACCGTTACACTTGAACTGAATTACAAAACAGAACAGAGTCACACATGCAGAAAACACACTATGGCTGCTTAACGGGAAAGGTGAGGTGGGGTGATACATAAAACAAGGGTATCAAATTAGCTCAGATACCGTCCCATAAACCCAATATGTAATAGACAAGACCTACTCCTTGCTCAGAGAACTGGACTCAACACGCCCTATTCACCGCATAAGAATATATCTGACTAATAATAATCGTAAAACCTATGTATTGATATCTCTCTGTTAGTGTGTCAAGTGGGTGTAAAGCGGCATAAACACAGCAGTGAAAAGCAGCTAAACCCCATTATAAAAATAAATTACTTTGAAACACCCATGAAACAAAGACAGTGAAAGAGAGAGAAATTCTTACACAATGCGTTCAGGGGCTGTGATGCAACCTGGATTGACCATATCTAGACGCACAGCTGGATGAGACATAAGGGTGGACACTCTTGGGGCTGAGAGGTTTGGTGAGGTTGGGTGAGCAAACGCAGACCCTTTAAAGTTATACTGCGTGGTACCCATCGCATGGGTCCCAAATCTCCAGGTTCAAGGGCATCTTCCTACATCAAAAACATGCATGAGAAACCCAGAAGATGGTACACCGTGTGATGGGGAAAGGTTTCTAAAACGCACCTCATTTCTCATCTCCTTGTGCCCGGGTTCGCCATTCCAGCTGCTTTACTACCAAGCTCCCTACTTGGAGCATCAGCACCTTTAACCTCCTGTTCCATACAGGTTGCAATTTGTCCTGAGGATAAACGGGAAGACGTGGAACCAACGAGAGACTAGCTCTTGGTGTTGGGACAGGCACAGGTCACTCTATTTTCCCATCAGAAAGAAGAATTAACCACAGGCTCAGCCTGACCCCCGGAACCAGAACAGGGCCTGAAGCCATTCTGCGATTTTGCGGCCAGCTCCCATAAAAACGAGTTGTAAAATGGAGGTTCAGGGCACTGCAATTCACAAACCTGCAGAGTTATTAATGATAACTCTCGTCCACAAATATATTGAGGGAAGGCAAAGAAGAGGATTTGAAATCAAGGCAGAATTGCAGGAAACAGATTTCAGGAGGTAGATACGAATCGCCTTTAAAGCACATGAAAAGCGGCAAAACGTTGACAATGATGCCCTTGGCCAAAAAGGGCGTATGCGTTTTTTCCTGAATATATTCAGGAAAAAACGCATACGCCCTTTTTGGCCAACCAAGCAACCTGGAAAGGCAAATCAGCGCTACAAAGAAGTCTCGCTTCCCATCGGTCAAAAGGGCCATGCTGAAAAAAGTGTCAAAACCAGAAATGCAGGACAGGCCATGGAGAAATGGGAGCCTTGCTACACTGATGGGCGGGATGTAAATTGCCAAGAGCCACTCTGGAGAAGTGTCCGGTGAGTCCTGAAACATCTGAAAAACACAGCTTAGAGAGCATAGGGCACTTCCACTCATGGGGGTATAAATTGGGAAAATTAAAAATCAGCAAGACACAAGCACCCCAAAGTTTAGGGCTGCTCTGTTGACCAGGACCTCCACTTCATTCCACCTGAAATATCCCAGGAAAGAGAAAAATGGATAAAGAAGTTGTGGTCCTTATGTACAATGGAATATCACTCAGCCAGGAAATCAATGTCGTAAGGTTAGTAGCAGCATGATGAGTGGATTTAGGTACGACGATTCTAAGTGAAATAAGTCACACAGAAAAGGACACTTCTCATAAGGTATCACTGATAGAGGGAATGTAAAAACCGTTACACTTGAACTGAATTACAAAACAGAACAGAGTCACACATGCAGAAAACACACTATGGCTGCTTAACGGGAAAGGTGAGGTGGGGTGATACATAAAACAAGGGTATCAAATTAGCTCAGATACCGTCCCATAAACCCAATATGTAATAGACAAGACCTACTCCTTGCTCAGAGAACTGGACTCAACACGCCCTATTCACCGCATAAGAATATATCTGACTAATAATAATCGTAACACCTATGTATTGATATCTCTCTGTTAGTGTGTCAAGTGGGTGTAAAGCGGCATAAGCACAGCAGTGAAAAGCAGCTAAACCCCATTATAAAAATAAATTACTTTGAAACACCCATGAAACAAAGACAGTGAAAGAGAGAGAAATTCTTAAACAATGCGTTCAGGGGCTGTGATGCAACCTGGATTGACCATATCTAGACGCACAGCTGGATGAGACATAAGGGTGGACACTCTTGGGGCTGAGAGGTTTGGTGAGGTTGGGTGAGCAAACGCAGACCCTTTAAAGTTATACTGCGTGGTACCCATCGCATGGGTCCCAAATCTCCAGGTTCAAGGGCATCTTCCTACATCGAAAACATGCATGAGAAACCCAGAAGATGGTACACCGTGTGATGGGGAAAGGTTTCTAAAACGCACCTCATTTCTCATCTCCTTGTGCCCGGGTTCGCCATTCCAGCTGCTTTACTACCAAGCTCCCTACTTGGAGCATCAGCACCTTTAACCTCCTGTTCCATACAGGTTGCAATTTGTCCTGAGGATAAACGGGAAGACGTGGAACCAACGAGAGACTAGCTCTTGGTGTTGGGACAGGCACAGGTCACTCTATTTTCCCATCAGAAAGAAGAATTAACCACAGGCTCAGCCTGACCCCCGGAACCAGAACAGGGCCTGAAGCCATTCTGCGATTTTGCAGCCAGCTCCCATAAAAACGAGTTGTAAAATGGAGGTTCATGGCACTGCCATTCACAAACCTGCAGAGTTATAAATGATAACTCTCGTCCACAAATATATTGAGGGAAGGCAAAGAAGAGGATTTGAAATCAAGGCAGAATTGCAGGAAACAGATTTCAGGAGGTAGATACGAATTGCCTTTAAAGCACATGAAAAGCGGCAAAACGTTGACAATGATGCCCTTGGCCAAAAAGGGCGTATGCGTTTTTTCCTGAATATATTCAGGAAAAAACGCATACGCCCTTTTTGGCCAACCAAGCAACCTGGAAAGGCAAATCAGCGCTACAAAGAAGTCTCGCTTCCCATCGGTCAAAAGGGCCATGCTGAAAAAAGTGTCAAAACCAGAAATGCAGGACAGGCCATGGAGAAATGGGAGCCTTGCTACACTGATGGGCGGGATGTAAATTGCCAAGAGCCACTCTGGAGAAGTGTCCGGTGAGTCCTGAAACATCTGAAAAACACAGCTTAGAGAGCATAGGGCACTTCCACTCATGGGGGTATAAATTGGGAAAATTAAAAATCAGCAAGACACAAGCACCCCAAAGTTTAGGGCTGCTCTGTTGACCAGGACCTCCACTTCATTCCACCTTAAATATCCCAGGAAAGAGAAAAATGGATAAAGAAGTTGTGGTCCTTATGTACAATGGAATATCACTCAGCCAGGAAATCAATGTCGTAAGGTTAGTAGCAGCATGATGAGTGGATTTAGGTACGACGATTCTAAGTGAAATAAGTCACACAGAAAAGGACACTTCTCATAAGGTATCACTGATAGAGGGAATGTAAAAACCGTTACACTTGAACTGAATTACAAAACAGAACAGAGTCACACATGCAGAAAACACACTATGGCTGCTTAACGGGAAAGGTGAGGTGGGGTGATACATAAAACAAGGGTATCAAATTAGCTCAGATACCGTTCCATAAACCCAATATGTAATAGACAAGACCTACTCCTTGCTCAGAGAACTGGACTCAACACGCCCTATTCACCGCACAAGAATATATCTGACTAATAATAATCGTAAAACCTATGTATTGATATCTCTCTGTTAGTGTGTCAAGTGGGTGTAAAGCGGCATAAACACAGCAGTGAAAAGCAGCTAAACCCCATTATAAAAATAAATTACTTTGAAACACCCATGAAACAAAGACAGTGAAAGAGAGAGAAATTCTTACACAATGCGTTCAGGGGCTGTGATGCAACCTGGATTGACCATATCTAGACGCACAGCTGGATGAGACATAAGGGTGGACACTCTTGGGGCTGAGAGGTTTGGTGAGGTTGGGTGAGCAAACGCAGACCCTTTAAAGTAATACTGCGTGGTACCCATCGCATGGGTCCCAAATCTCCAGGTTCAAGGGCATCTTCCTACATCAAAAACATGCATGAGAAACCCAGAAGATGGTACACCGTGTGATGGGGAAAGGTTTCTAAAACGCACCTCATTTCTCATCTCCTTGTGCCCGGGTTCGCCATTCCAGCCGCTTTACTAGCAAGCTCCCTACTTGGAGCATCAGCACCTTTAACCTCCTGTTCCGTACAGGTTGCAATTTGTCCTGAGGATAAACTGGAAGATGTGGAACCAACGAGAGACTAGCTCTTGGTGTTGGGACAGGCACAGGTCACTCTATTTTCCCATCAGAAAGAAGAATTAACCACAGGCTCAGCCTGCCCCCCAGAACCAGAACAGGGCCTGAAGCCATTCTGCGATTTTGCGGCCAGCTCCCATAAAAACGAGTTGTAAAATGGAGGTTCAAGGCACTGCAATTCACAAACCTGCAGAGTTATAAATGATAACTCTCGTCCACAAATATATTGAGGGAAGGCAAAGAAGAGGATTTGAAATCAAGGCAGAATTGCAGGAAACAGATTTCAGGAGGTAGATACGAATCGCCTTTAAAGCACATGAAAAGCGGCAAAACGTTGACAATGATGCCCTTGGCCAAAAAGGGCGTATGCGTTTTTTCCTGAATATATTCAGGAAAAAACGCATACGCCCTTTTTGGCCAACCAAGCAACCTGGAAAGGCAAATCAGCGCTACAAAGAAGTCTCGCTTCCCATCGGTCAAAAGGGCCATGCTGAAAAAAGTGTCAAAACCAGAAAAGCAGGACAGGCCATGGAGAAATGGGAGCCTTGCTACACTGATGGGCAGGATGTAAATTGCCAAGAGCCACTCTGGAGAAGTGTCCGGTGAGTCCTGAAACATCTGAAAAACACAGCTTAGAGAGCATAGGGCACTTCCACTCATGGGGGTATAAATTGGGAAAATTAAAAATCAGCAAGACACAAGCACCCCAAAGTTTAGGGCTGCTCTGTTGACCAGGACCTCCACTTCATTCCACCTTAAATATCCCAGGAAAGAGAAAAATGGATAAAGAAGTTGTGGTCCTTATGTACAATGGAATATCACTCAGCCATGAAATCAATGTCGTAAGGTTAGTAGCAGCATGATGAGTGGATTTAGGTACGACGATTCTAAGTGAAATAAGTCACACAGAAAAGGACACTTCTCATAAGGTATCACTGATAGAGGGAATGTAAAAACCGTTACACTTGAACTGAATTACAAAACAGAACAGAGTCACACATGCAGAAAACACACTGTGGCTGCTTAACGGGAAAGGTGAGGTGGGGTGATACATAAAACAAGGGTATCAAATTAGCTCAGATACCGTTCCATAAACCCAATATGTAATAGACAAGACCTACTCCTTGCTCAGAGAACTGGACTCAACACGCCCTATTCACCGCACAAGAATATATCTGACTAATAATAATCGTAAAACCTATGTAATGATATCTCTCTGTTAGTGTGTCAAGTGGGTGTAAAGCGGCATAAACACAGCAGTGAAAAGCAGCTAAACCCCATTATAAAAATAAATTACTTTGAAACACCCATGAAACAAAGACAGTGAAAGAGAGAGAAATTCTTACACAATACGTTCAGGGGCTGTGATGCAACCTGGATTGACCATATCTAGACCCACAGCTGGATGAGACATAAGGGTGGACACTCTTGGGGTTGAGAGGTTTGGTGAGGTTGGGTGAGCAAACGCAGACCCTTTAAAGTAATACTGCGTGGTACCCATCGCATGGGTCCCAAATCTCCAGGTTCAAGGGCATCTTCCTACATCAAAAACATGCATGAGAAACCCAGAAGATGGTACACCGTGTGATGGGGAAAGGTTTCTAAAACGCACCTCATTTCTCATCTCCTTGTGCCCGGGTTCGCCATTCCAGCTGCTTTACTAGCAAGCTCCCTACTTGGAGCATCAGCACCTTTAACCTCCTGTTCCATACAGGTTGCAATTTGTCCTGAGGATAAACGGGAAGACGTGGAACCAACGAGAGACTAGCTCTTGGTGTTGGGACAGGCACAGGTCACTCTATTTTCCCATCAGAAAGAAGAATTAACCACAGGCTCAGCCTGCCTCCCGGAATCAGAACAGGGCCTGAAGCCATTCTGCGATTTTGCGGCCAGCTCCCATAAAAACGAGTTGTAAAATGGAGGTTCAGGGCACTGCAATTCACAAACCTGCAGAGTTATTAATGATAACTCTCGTCCACAAATATATTGAGGGAAGGCAAAGAAGAGGATTTGAAATCAAGGCAGAATTGCAGGAAACAGATTTCAGGAGGTAGATACGAATCGCCTTTAAAGCACATGAAAAGCGGCAAAACGTTGACAATGATGCCCTTGGCCAAAAAGGGCGTATGCGTTTTTTCCTGAATATATTCAGGAAAAAACGCATACGCCCTTTTTGGCCAACCAAGCAACCTGGAAAGGCAAATCAGCGCTACAAAGAAGTCTCGCTTCCCATCGGTCAAAAGGGCCATGCTGAAAAAAGTGTCAAAACCAGAAATGCAGGACAGGCCATGGAGAAATGGGAGCCTTGCTACACTGATGGGCGGGATGTAAATTGCCAAGAGCCACTCTGGAGAAGTGTCCGGTGAGTCCTGAAACATCTGAAAAACACAGCTTAGAGAGCATAGGGCACTTCCACTCATGGGGGTATAAATTGGGAAAATTAAAAATCAGCAAGACACAAGCACCCCAAAGTTTAGGGCTGCTCTGTTGACCAGGACCTCCACTTCATTCCACCTTAAATATCCCAGGAAAGAGAAAAATGGATAAAGAAGTTGTGGTCCTTATGTACAATGGAATATCACTCAGCCAGGAAATCAATGTCGTAAGGTTAGTAGCAGCATGATGAGTGGATTTAGGTACGACGATTCTAAGTGAAATAAGTCACACAGAAAAGGACACTTCTCATAAGGTATCACTGATAGAGGGAATGTAAAAACCGTTACACTTGAACTGAATTACAAAACAGAACAGAGTCACACATGCAGAAAACACACTATGGCTGCTTAACGGGAAAGGTGAGGTGGGGTGATACATAAAACAAGGGTATCAAATTAGCTCAGATACCGTCCCATAAACCCAATATGTAATAGACAAGACCTACTCCTTGCTCAGAGAACTGGACTCAACACGCCCTATTCACCGCATAAGAATATATCTGACTAATAATAATCGTAAAACCTATGTATTGATATCTCTCTGTTAGTGTGTCAAGTGGGTGTAAAGCGGCATAAACACAGCAGTGAAAAGCAGCTAAACCCCATTATAAAAATAAATTACTTTGAAACACCCATGAAACAAAGACAGTGAAAGAGAGAGAAATTCTTACACAATGCGTTCAGGGGCTGTGATGCAACCTGGATTGACCATATCTAGACGCACAGCTGGATGAGACATAAGGGTGGACACTCTTGGGGCTGAGAGGTTTGGTGAGGTTGGGTGAGCAAACGCAGACCCTTTAAAGTAATACTGCGTGGTACCCATCGCATGGGTCCCAAATCTCCAGGTTCAAGGGCATCTTCCTACATCGAAAACATGCATGAGAAACCCAGAAGATGGTACACCGTGTGATGGGGAAAGGTTTCTAAAACGCACCTCATTTCTCATCTCCTTGTGCCCGGGTTCGCCATTCCAGCCTCTTTACTAGCAAGCTCCCTACTTGGAGCATCAGCACCTTTAACCTCCTGTTCCATACAGGTTGCAATTTGTCCTGAGGATAAACGGGAAGACGTGGAACCAACGAGAGACTAGCTCTTGGTGTTGGGACAGGCACAGGTCACTCTATTTTCCCATCAGAAAGAAGAATTAACCACAGGCTCAGCCTGACCCCCGGAACCAGAACAGGGCCTGAAGCCATTCTGCGATTTTGCGGCCAGCTCCCATAAAAACGAGTTGTAAAATGGAGGTTCAGGGCACTGCAATTCACAAACCTGCAGAGTTATTAATGATAACTCTCGTCCACAAATATATTGAGGGAAGGCAAAGAAGAGGATTTGAAATCAAGGCAGAATTGCAGGAAACAGATTTCAGGAGGTAGATACGAATCGCCTTTAAAGCACATGAAAAGCGGCAAAACGTTGACAATGATGCCCTTGGCCAAAAAGGGCGTATGCGTTTTTTCCTGAATATATTCAGGAAAAAACGCATACGCCCTTTTTGGCCAACCAAGCAACCTGGAAAGGCAAATCAGCGCTACAAAGAAGTCTCGCTTCCCATCGGTCAAAAGGGCCATGCTGAAAAAAGTGTCAAAACCAGAAATGCAGGACAGGCCATGGAGAAATGGGAGCCTTGCTACACTGATGGGCGGGATGTAAATTGCCAAGAGCCACTCTGGAGAAGTGTCCGGTGAGTCCTGAAACATCTGAAAAACACAGCTTAGAGAGCATAGGGCACTTCCACTCATGGGGGTATAAATTGGGAAAATTAAAAATCAGCAAGACACAAGCACCCCAAAGTTTAGGGCTGCTCTGTTGACCAGGACCTCCACTTCATTCCACCTTAAATATCCCAGGAAAGAGAAAAATGGATAAAGAAGTTGTGGTCCTTATGTACAATGGAATATCACTCAGCCAGGAAATCAATGTCGTAAGGTTAGTAGCAGCATGATGAGTGGATTTAGGTACGACGATTCTAAGTGAAATAAGTCACACAGAAAAGGACACTTCTCATAAGGTATCACTGATAGAGGGAATGTAAAAACCGTTACACTTGAACTGAATTACAAAACAGAACAGAGTCACACATGCAGAAAACACACTATGGCTGCTTAACGGGAAAGGTGAGGTGGGGTGATACATAAAACAAGGGTATCAAATTAGCTCAGATACCGTCCCATAAACCCAATATGTAATAGACAAGACCTACTCCTTGCTCAGAGAACTGGACTCAACACGCCCTATTCACCGCATAAGAATATATCTGACTAATAATAATCGTAAAACCTATGTATTGATATCTCTCTGTTAGTGTGTCAAGTGGGTGTAAAGCGGCATAAGCACAGCAGTGAAAAGCAGCTAAACCCCATTATAAAAATAAATTACTTTGAAACACCCATGAAACAAAGACAGTGAAAGAGAGAGAAATTCTTAAACAATGCGTTCAGGGGCTGTGATGCAACCTGGATTGACCATATCTAGACGCACAGCTGGATGAGACATAAGGGTGGACACTCTTGGGGCTGAGAGGTTTGGTGAGGTTGGGTGAGCAAACGCAGACCCTTTAAAGTTATACTGCGTGGTACCCATCGCATGGGTCCCAAATCTCCAGGTTCAAGGGCATCTTCCTACATCAAAAACATGCATGAGAAACCCAGAAGATGGTACACCGTGTGATGGGGAAAGGTTTCTAAAACGCACCTCATTTCTCATCTCCTTGTGCCCGGGTTCGCCATTCCAGCTGCTTTACTACCAAGCTCCCTACTTGGAGCATCAGCACCTTTAACCTCCTGTTCCATACAGGTTGCAATTTGTCCTGAGGATAAACGGGAAGACGTGGAACCAACGAGAGACTAGCTCTTGGTGTTGGGACAGGCACAGGTCACTCTATTTTCCCATCAGAAAGAAGAATTAACCACAGGCTCAGCCTGACCCCCGGAACCAGAACAGGGCCTGAAGCCATTCTGCGATTTTGCGGCCAGCTCCCATAAAAACGAGTTGTAAAATGGAGGTTCATGGCACTGCCATTCACAAACCTGCAGAGTTATAAATGATAACTCTCGTCCACAAATATATTGAGGGAAGGCAAAGAAGAGGATTTGAAATCAAGGCAGAATTGCAGGAAACAGATTTCAGGAGGTAGATACGAATTGCCTTTAAAGCACATGAAAAGCGGCAAAACGTTGACAATGATGCCCTTGGCCAAAAAGGGCGTATGCGTTTTTTCCTGAATATATTCAGGAAAAAACGCATACGCCCTTTTTGGCCAACCAAGCAACCTGGAAAGGCAAATCAGCGCTACAAAGAAGTCTCGCTTCCCATCGGTCAAAAGGGCCATGCTGAAAAAAGTGTCAAAACCAGAAATGCAGGACAGGCCATGGAGAAATGGGAGCCTTGCTACACTGATGGGCGGGATGTAAATTGCCAAGAGCCACTCTGGAGAAGTGTCCGGTGAGTCCTGAAACATCTGAAAAACACAGCTTAGAGAGCATAGGGCACTTCCACTCATGGGGGTATAAATTGGGAAAATTAAAAATCAGCAAGACACAAGCACCCCAAAGTTTAGGGCTGCTCTGTTGACCAGGACCTCCACTTCATTCCACCTTAAATATCCCAGGAAAGAGAAAAATGGATAAAGAAGTTGTGGTCCTTATGTACAATGGAATATCACTCAGCCAGGAAATCAATGTCGTAAGGTTAGTAGCAGCATGATGAGTGGATTTAGGTACGACGATTCTAAGTGAAATAAGTCACACAGAAAAGGACACTTCTCATAAGGTATCACTGATAGAGGGAATGTAAAAACCGTTACACTTGAACTGAATTACAAAACAGAACAGAGTCACACATGCAGAAAACACACTATGGCTGCTTAACGGGAAAGGTGAGGTGGGGTGATACATAAAACAAGGGTATCAAATTAGCTCAGATACCGTTCCATAAACCCAATATGTAATAGACAAGACCTACTCCTTGCTCAGAGAACTGGACTCAACACGCCCTATTCACCGCACAAGAATATATCTGACTAATAATAATCGTAAAACCTATGTATTGATATCTCTCTGTTAGTGTGTCAAGTGGGTGTAAAGCGGCATAAACACAGCAGTGAAAAGCAGCTAAACCCCATTATAAAAATAAATTACTTTGAAACACCCATGAAACAAAGACAGTGAAAGAGAGAGAAATTCTTACACAATGCGTTCAGGGGCTGTGATGCAACCTGGATTGACCATATCTAGACGCACAGCTGGATGAGACATAAGGGTGGACACTCTTGGGGCTGAGAGGTTTGGTGAGGTTGGGTGAGCAAACGCAGACCCTTTAAAGTAATACTGCGTGGTACCCATCGCATGGGTCCCAAATCTCCAGGTTCAAGGGCATCTTCCTACATCAAAAACATGCATGAGAAACCCAGAAGATGGTACACCGTGTGATGGGGAAAGGTTTCTAAAACGCACCTCATTTCTCATCTCCTTGTGCCCGGGTTCGCCATTCCAGCCGCTTTACTAGCAAGCTCCCTACTTGGAGCATCAGCACCTTTAACCTCCTGTTCCGTACAGGTTGCAATTTGTCCTGAGGATAAACTGGAAGATGTGGAACCAACGAGAGACTAGCTCTTGGTGTTGGGACAGGCACAGGTCACTCTATTTTCCCATCAGAAAGAAGAATTAACCACAGGCTCAGCCTGCCCCCCAGAACCAGAACAGGGCCTGAAGCCATTCTGCGATTTTGCGGCCAGCTCCCATAAAAACGAGTTGTAAAATGGAGGTTCAAGGCACTGCAATTCACAAACCTGCAGAGTTATAAATGATAACTCTCGTCCACAAATATATTGAGGGAAGGCAAAGAAGAGGATTTGAAATCAAGGCAGAATTGCAGGAAACAGATTTCAGGAGGTAGATACGAATCGCCTTTAAAGCACATGAAAAGCGGCAAAACGTTGACAATGATGCCCTTGGCCAAAAAGGGCGTATGCGTTTTTTCCTGAATATATTCAGGAAAAAACGCATACACCCTTTTTGGCCAACCAAGCAACCTGGAAAGGCAAATCAGCGCTACAAAGAAGTCTCGCTTCCCATCGGTCAAAAGGGCCATGCTGAAAAAAGTGTCAAAACCAGAAAAGCAGGACAGGCCATGGAGAAATGGGAGCCTTGCTACACTGATGGGCAGGATGTAAATTGCCAAGAGCCACTCTGGAGAAGTGTCCGGTGAGTCCTGAAACATCTGAAAAACACAGCTTAGAGAGCATAGGGCACTTCCACTCATGGGGGTATAAATTGGGAAAATTAAAAATCAGCAAGACACAAGCACCCCAAAGTTTAGGGCTGCTCTGTTGACCAGGACCTCCACTTCATTCCACCTTAAATATCCCAGGAAAGAGAAAAATGGATAAAGAAGTTGTGGTCCTTATGTACAATGGAATATCACTCAGCCATGAAATCAATGTCGTAAGGTTAGTAGCAGCATGATGAGTGGATTTAGGTACGACGATTCTAAGTGAAATAAGTCACACAGAAAAGGACACTTCTCATAAGGTATCACTGATAGAGGGAATGTAAAAACCGTTACACTTGAACTGAATTACAAAACAGAACAGAGTCACACATGCAGAAAACACACTGTGGCTGCTTAACGGGAAAGGTGAGGTGGGGTGATACATAAAACAAGGGTATCAAATTAGCTCAGATACCGTTCCATAAACCCAATATGTAATAGACAAGACCTACTCCTTGCTCAGAGAACTGGACTCAACACGCCCTATTCACCGCACAAGAATATATCTGACTAATAATAATCGTAAAACCTATGTAATGATATCTCTCTGTTAGTGTGTCAAGTGGGTGTAAAGCGGCATAAACACAGCAGTGAAAAGCAGCTAAACCCCATTATAAAAATAAATTACTTTGAAACACCCATGAAACAAAGACAGTGAAAGAGAGAGAAATTCTTACACAATACGTTCAGGGGCTGTGATGCAACCTGGATTGACCATATCTAGACCCACAGCTGGATGAGACATAAGGGTGGACACTCTTGGGGTTGAGAGGTTTGGTGAGGTTGGGTGAGCAAACGCAGACCCTTTAAAGTAATACTGCGTGGTACCCATCGCATGGGTCCCAAATCTCCAGGTTCAAGGGCATCTTCCTACATCAAAAACATGCATGAGAAACCCAGAAGATGGTACACCGTGTGATGGGGAAAGGTTTCTAAAACGCACCTCATTTCTCATCTCCTTGTGCCCGGGTTCGCCATTCCAGCTGCTTTACTAGCAAGCTCCCTACTTGGAGCATCAGCACCTTTAACCTCCTGTTCCATACAGGTTGCAATTTGTCCTGAGGATAAACGGGAAGACGTGGAACCAACGAGAGACTAGCTCTTGGTGTTGGGACAGGCACAGGTCACTCTATTTTCCCATCAGAAAGAAGAATTAACCACAGGCTCAGCCTGCCTCCCGGAATCAGAACAGGGCCTGAAGCCATTCTGCGATTTTGCGGCCAGCTCCCATAAAAACGAGTTGTAAAATGGAGGTTCAGGGCACTGCAATTCACAAACCTGCAGAGTTATTAATGATACCTCTCGTCCACAAATATATTGAGGGAAGGCAAAGAAGAGGATTTGAAATCAAGGCAGAATTGCAGGAAACAGATTTCAGGAGGTAGATAAGAATCGCCTTTAAAGCACATGAAAAGCGGCAAAACGTTGACAATGATGCCCTTGGCCAAAAAGGGCGTATGCGTTTTTTCCTGAATATATTCAGGAAAAAACGCATACGCCCTTTTTGGCCAACCAAGCGACCTGGAAAGGCAAATCAGCGCTACAAAGAAGTCTCGCTTCCCATCGGTCAAAAGGGCCATGCTGAAAAAAGTGTCAAAACCAGAAATGCAGGACAGGCCATGGAGAAATGGGAGCCTTGCTACACTGATGGGCGGGATGTAAATTGCCAAGAGCCACTCTGGAGAAGTGTCCGGTGAGTCCTGAAACATCTGAAAAACACAGCTTAGAGAGCATAGGGCACTTCCACTCATGGGGGTATAAATTGGGAAAATTAAAAATCAGCAAAACACAAGCACCCCAAAGTTTAGGGCTGCTCTGTTGACCAGGACCTCCACTTCATTCCACCTTAAATATCCCAGGAAAGAGAAAAATGGATAAAGAAGTTGTGGTCCTTATGTACAATGGAATATCACTCAGCCATGAAATCAATGTCGTAAGGTTAGTAGCAGCATGATGAGTGGATTTAGGTACGACGATTCTAAGTGAAATAAGTCACACAGAAAAGGACACTTCTCATAAGGTATCACTGATAGAGGGAATGTAAAAACCGTTACACTTGAACTGAATTACAAAACAGAACAGAGTCACACATGCAGAAAACACACTATGGCTGCTTAACGGGAAAGGTGAGGTGGGGTGATACATAAAACAAGGGTATCAAATTAGCTCAGATACCGTTCCATAAACCCAATATGTAATAGACAAGACCTACTCCTTGCTCAGAGAACTGGACTCAACACGCCCTATTCACCGCACAAGAATATATCTGACTAATAATAATCGTAAAACCTATGTATTGATATCTCTCTGTTAGTGTGTCAAGTGGGTGTAAAGCGGCATAAACACAGCAGTGAAAAGCAGCTAAACCCCATTATAAAAATAAATTACTTTGAAACACCCATGAAACAAAGACAGTGAAAGAGAGAGAAATTCTTACACAATGCGTTCAGGGGCTGTGATGCAACCTGGATTGACCATATCTAGACGCACAGCTGGATGAGACATAAGGGTGGACACTCTTGGGGCTGAGAGGTTTGGTGAGGTTGGGTGAGCAAACGCAGATCCTTTAAAGTAATACTGCGTGGTACCCATCGCATGGGTCCCAAATCTCCAGGTTCAAGGGCATCTTCCTACATCAAAAACATGCATGAGAAACCCAGAAGATGGTACACCGTGTGATGGGGAAAGGTTTCTAAAACGCACCTCATTTCTCATCTCCTTGTGCCCGGGTTCGCCATTCCAGCCGCTTTACTAGCAAGCTCCCTACTTGGAGCATCAGCACCTTTAACCTCCTGTTCCGTACAGGTTGCAATTTGTCCTGAGGATAAACGGGAAGATGTGGAACCAACGAGAGACTAGCTCTTGGTGTTGGGACAGGCACAGGTCACTCTATTTTCCCATCAGAAAGAAGAATTAACCACAGGCTCAGCCTGCCCCCCAGAACCAGAACAGGGCCTGAAGCCATTCTGCGATTTTGCGGCCAGCTCCCATAAAAACGAGTTGTAAAATGGAGGTTCAGGGCACTGTAATTCACAAAGCTGCAGAGTTATAAATGATAACTCTCGTCCACAAATATATTGAGGGAAGGCAAAGAAGAGGATTTGAAATCAAGGCAGAATTGCAGGAAACAGATTTCAGGAGGTAGATTCGAATCGCCTTTAAAGCACATGAAAAGCGGCAAAACGTTGACAATGATGCCCTTGGCCAAAAAGGGCGTATGCGTTTTTTCCTGAATATATTCAGGAAAAAACGCATACGCCCTTTTTGGCCAACCAAGCAACCTGGAAAGGCAAATCAGCGCTACAAAGAAGTCTCGCTTCCCATCGGTCAAAAGGGCCATGCTGAAAAAAGTGTCAAAACCAGAAATGCAGGACAGGCCATGGAGAAATGGGAGCCTTGCTACACTGATGGGCGGGATGTAAATTGCCAATAGCCACTCTGGAGAAGTGTCCGGTGAGTCCTGAAACATCTGAAAAACACAGCTTAGAGAGCATAGGGCACTTCCACTCATGGGGGTATAAATTGGGAAAATTAAAAATCAGCAAGACACAAGCACCCCAAAGTTTAGGGCTGCTCTGTTGACCAGGACCTCCACTTCATTCCACCTTAAATATCCCAGGAAAGAGAAAAATGGATAAAGAAGTTGTGGTCCTTATGTACAATGGAATATCACTCAGCCATGAAATCAATGTCGTAAGGTTAGTAGCAGCATGATGAGTGGATTTAGGTACGACGATTCTAAGTGAAATAAGTCACACAGAAAAGGACACTTCTCATAAGGTATCACTGATAGAGGGAATGTAAAAACCGTTACACTTGAACTGAATTACAAAACAGAACAGAGTCACACATGCAGAAAACACACTATGGCTGCTTAACGGGAAAGGTGAGGTGGGGTGATACATAAAACAAGGGTATCAAATTAGCTCAGATACCGTTCCATAAACCCAATATGTAATAGACAAGACCTACTCCTTGCTCAGAGAACTGGACTCAACACGCCCTATTCACCGCACAAGAATATATCTGACTAATAATAATCGTAAAACCTATGTATTGATATCTCTCTGTTAGTGTGTCAAGTGGGTGTAAAGCGGCATAAACACAGCAGTGAAAAGCAGCTAAACCCCATTATAAAAATAAATTACTTTGAAACACCCATGAAACAAAGACAGTGAAAGAGAGAGAAATTCTTACACAATGCGTTCAGGGGCTGTGATGCAACCTGGATTGACCATATCTAGACGCACAGCTGGATGAGACATAAGGGTGGACACTCTTGGGGCTGAGAGGTTTGGTGAGGTTGGGTGAGCAAACGCAGACCCTTTAAAGTAATACTGCGTGGTACCCATCGCATGGGTCCCAAATCTCCAGGTTCAAGGGCATCTTCCTACATCAAAAACATGCATGAGAAACCCAGAAGATGGTACACCGTGTGATGGGGAAAGGTTTCTAAAACGCACCTCATTTCTCATCTCCTTGTGCCCGGGTTCGCCATTCCAGCCGCTTTACTAGCAAGCTCCCTACTTGGAGCATCAGCACCTTTAACCTCCTGTTCCGTACAGGTTGCAATTTGTTCTGAGGATAAACGGGAAGATGTGGAACCAACGAGAGACTAGCTCTTGGTGTTGGGACAGGCACAGGTCACTCTATTTTCCCATCAGAAAGAAGAATTAACCACAGGCTCAGCCTGCCCCCCAGAACCAGAACAGGGCCTGAAGCCATTCTGCGATTTTGCGGCCAGCTCCCATAAAAACGAGTTGTAAAATGGAGGTTCAGGGCACTGTAATTCACAAAGCTGCAGAGTTATAAATGATAACTCTCGTCCACAAATATATTGAGGGAAGGCAAAGAAGAGGATTTGAAATCAAGGCAGAATTGCAGGAAACAGATTTCAGGAGGTAGATTCGAATCGCCTTTAAAGCACATGAAAAGCGGCAAAACGTTGACAATGATGCCCTTGGCCAAAAAGGGCGTATGCGTTTTTTCCTGAATATATTCAGGAAAAAACGCATACGCCCTTTTTGGCCAACCAAGCAACCTGGAAAGGCAAATCAGCGCTACAAAGAAGTCTCGCTTCCCATCGGTCAAAAGGGCCATGCTGAAAAAAGTGTCAAAACCAGAAATGCAGGACAGGCCATGGAGAAATGGGAGCCTTGCTACACTGATGGGCGGGATGTAAATTGCCAAGAGCCACTCTGGAGAAGTGTCCGGTGAGTCCTGAAACATCTGAAAAACACAGCTTAGAGAGCATAGGGCACTTCCACTCATGGGGGTATAAATTGGGAAAATTAAAAATCAGCAAGACACAAGCACCCCAAAGTTTAGGGCTGCTCTGTTGACCAGGACCTCCACTTCATTCCACCTTAAATATCCCAGGAAAGAGAAAAATGGATAAAGAAGTTGTGGTCCTTATGTACAATGGAATATCACTCAGCCATGAAATCAATGTCGTAAGGTTAGTAGCAGCATGATGAGTGGATTTAGGTACGACGATTCTAAGTGAAATAAGTCACACAGAAAAGGACACTTCTCATAAGGTATCACTGATAGAGGGAATGTAAAAACCGTTACACTTGAACTGAATTACAAAACAGAACAGAGTCACACATGCAGAAAACACACTATGGCTGCTTAACGGGAAAGGTGAGGTGGGTGATACATAAAACAAGGGTATCAAATTAGCTCAGATACCGTTCCATAAACCCAATATGTAATAGACAAGACCTACTCCTTGCTCAGAGAACTGGACTCAACACGCCCTATTCACCGCACAAGAATATATCTGACTAATAATAATCGTAAAACCTATGTATTGATATCTCTCTGTTAGTGTGTCAAGTGGGTGTAAAGCGGCATAAACACAGCAGTGAAAAGCAGCTAAACCCCATTATAAAAATAAATTACTTTGAAACACCCATGAAACAAAGACAGTGAAAGAGAGAGAAATTCTTACACAATGCGTTCAGGGGCTGTGATGCAACCTGGATTGACCATATCTAGACGCACAGCTGGATGAGACATAAGGGTGGACACTCTTGGGGCTGAGAGGCTTGGTGAGGTTGGGTGAGCAAACGCAGACCCTTTAAAGTAATACTGCGTTGTACCCATCGCATGGGTCCCAAATCTCCAGGTTCAAGGGCATCTTCCTACATCAAAAACATGCATGAGAAACCCAGAAGATGGTACACCGTGTGATGGGGAAAGGTTTCTAAAACGCACCTCATTTCTCATCTCCTTGTGCCCGGGTTCGCCATTCCAGCCGCTTTACTAGCAAGCTCCCTACTTGGAGCATCAGCACCTTTAACCTCCTGTTCCATACAGGTTGCAATTTGTCCTGAGGATAAACGGGAAGACGTGGAACCAACGAGAGACTAGCTCTTGGTGTTGGGACAGGCACAGGTCACTCTATTTTCCCATCAGAAAGAAGAATTAACCACAGGCTCAGCCTGACCCCCGGAACCAGAACAGGGCCTGAAGCCATTCTGCGATTTTGCGGCCAGCTCCCATAAAAACGAGTTGTAAAATGGAGGTTCAGGGCACTGCAATTCACAAACCTGCAGAGTTATAAATGATAACTCTCGTCCACAAATATATTGAGGGAAGGCAAAGAAGAGGATTTGAAATCAAGGCAGAATTGCAGGAAACAGATTTCAGGAGGTAGATACGAATCGCCTTTAAAGCACATGAAAAGCGGCAAAACGTTGACAATGATGCCCTTGGCCAAAAAGGGCGTATGCGTTTTTTCCTGAATATATTCAGGAAAAAACGCATACGCCCTTTTTGGCCAACCAAGGAACCTGGAAAGGCAAATCAGCGCTACAAAGAAGTCTCGCTTCCCATCGGTCAAAAGGGCCATGCTGAAAAAAGTGTCAAAACCAGAAAAGCAGGACAGGCCATGGAGAAATGGGAGCCTTGCTACACTGATGGGCGGGATGTAAATTGCCAAGAGCCACTCTGGAGAAGTGTCCGGTGAGTCCTGAAACATCTGAAAAACACAGCTTAGAGAGCATAGGGCACTTCCACTCATAGGGGTATAAATTGGGAAAATTAAAAATCAGCAAGACACAAGCACCCCAAAGTTTAGGGCTGCTCTGTTGACCAGGACCTCCACTTCATTCCACCTTAAATATCCCAGGAAAGAGAAAAATGGATAAAGAAGTTGTGGTCCTTATGTACAATGGAATATCACTCAGCCATGAAATCAATGTCGTAAGGTTAGTAGCAGCATGATGAGTGGATTTAGGTACGACGATTCTAAGTGAAATAAGTCACACAGAAAAGGACACTTCTCATAAGGTATCACTGATAGAGGGAATGTAAAAACCGTTACACTTGAACTGAATTACAAAACAGAACAGAGTCACACATGCAGAAAACACACTATGGCTGCTTAACGGGAAAGGTGAGGTGGGGTGATACATAAAACAAGGGTATCAAATTAGCTCAGATACCGTTCCATAAACCCAATATGTAATAGACAAGACCTACTCCTTGCTCAGAGAACTGGACTCAACACGCCCTATTCACCGCACAAGAATATATCTGACTAATAATAATCGTAAAACCTATGTATTGATATCTCTCTGTTAGTGTGTCAAGTGGGTGTAAAGCGGCATAAACACAGCAGTGAAAAGCAGCTAAACCCCATTATGAAAATAAATTACTTTGAAACACCCATGAAACAAAGACAGTGAAAGAGAGAGAAATTCTTACACAATGCGTTCAGGGGCTGTGATGCAACCTGGATTGACCATATCTAGACGCACAGCTGGATGAGACATAAGGGTGGACACTCTTGGGGCTGAGAGGTTTGGTGAGGTTGGGTGAGCAAACGCAGACCCTTTCAAGTAATACTGCGTGGTACCCATCGCATGGGTCCCAAATCTCCAGGTTCAAGGGCATCTTCCTACATCAAAAACATGCATGAGAAACCCAGAAGATGGTACACCGTGTGATGGGGAAAGGTTTCTAAAACGCACCTCATTTCTCATCTCCTTGTGCCCGGGTTCGCCATTCCAGTCGCTTTACTAGCAAGCTCCCTACTTGGAGCATCAGCACCTTTAACCTCCTGTTCCATACAGGTTGCAATTTGTCCTGAGGATAAACGGGAAGACGTGGAACCAACGAGAGACTAGCTCTTGTTTTGGGACAGGCACAGGTCACTCTATTTTCCCATCAGAAAGAAGAATTAACCACAGGCTCAGCCTGCCCCCCGGAACGAGAACAGGGCCTGAAGCCATTCTGCGATTTTGCGGCCAGCTCCCATAAAAACGAGTTGTAAAATGGAGGTTCAGGGCACTGCAATTCACAAACCTGCAGAGTTATAAATGATAACTCTCGTCCACAAATATATTGAGGGAAGGCAAAGAAGAGGATTTGAAATCAAGGCAGAATTGCCGGAAACAGATTTCAGGAGGTAGATTCGAATCGCCTTTAAAGCACATGAAAAGCGGCAAAACGTTGACAATGATGCCCTTGGCCAAAAAGGGCGTATGCGTTTTTTCCTGAATATATTCAGGAAAAAACGCATACGCCCTTTTTGGCCAACCAAGCAACCTGGAAAGGCAAATCAGCGCTACAAAGAAGTCTCGCTTCCCATCGGTCAAAAGGGCCATGCTGAAAAAAGTGTCAAAACCAGAAATGCAGGACAGGCCATGGAGAAATGGGAGCCTTGCTACACTGATGGGCGGGATTTAAATTGCCAACAGCCACTCTGGAGAAGTGTCCGGTGAGTCCTGAAACATCTAAAAAACACAGCTTAGAGAGCATAGGGCACTTCCACTCATGGGGGTATAAATTGGGAAAATTAAAAATCAGCAAGACACAAGCACCCCAAAGTTTAGGGCTGCTCTGTTGACAAGGACCTCCACTTCATTCCACCTTAAATATCCCAGGAAAGAGAAAAATGGGTAAAGAATTTGTGGTCCTTATGTACAATGGAATATCACTCAGCCATGAAATCAATGTCATAAGGCTAGTAGCAGCATGATGAGTGGATTTAGGTACGACGATTCTAAGTGAAATAAGTCACACAGAAAAGGACACTTCTCATAAAGTATCACTGATAGAGGGAATGTGAAAACCGTTACACTTGAACTGAATTACAAAACAGAACAGAGTCACACATGCAGAAAACACACTATGGCTGCTTAACGGGAAAGGTGAGGTGGGGTGATACATAAAACAAGGGTTTCAAATTAGCTCAGATACCGTTCCATAAACCCAATATGTAATAGACAAGACCTACTCCTTGCTCAGAGAACTGGACTCAACACGCCCTATTCACCGCACAAGAATATATCTGACTAGTAATAATCGTAAAACCTATGTATTGATATCTCTCTGTTAGTGTGTCAAGTGGGTGTAAAGCGGCATAAACACAGCAGTGAAAAGCAGCTAAATCCCATTATGAAAATAAATTACTTTGAAAAACCCATGAAACAAAGACAGTGAAAGAGAGAGAAATTCTTACACAATGCGTTCAGGGGCTGTGATGCAACCTGGATTGACCATATCTAGACGCACAGCTGGATGAGACATAAGGGTGGACACTCTTGGGGCTGAGAGGCTTGGTGAGGTTGGGTGAGCAAACGCAGACCCTTTAAAGTAATACTGCGTTGTACCCATCGCATGGGTCCCAAATCTCCAGGTTCAAGGGCATCTTCCTACATCAAAAACATGCATGAGAAACCCAGAAGATGGTACACCGTGTGATGGGGAAAGGTTTCTAAAACGCACCTCATTTCTCATCTCCTTGTGCCCGGGTTCGCCATTCCAGCCGCTTTACTAGCAAGCTCCCTACTTGGAGCATCAGCACCTTTAACCTCCTGTTCCATACAGGTTGCAATTTGTCCTGAGGATAAACGGGAAGACGTGGAACCAACGAGAGACTAGCTCTTGGTGTTGGGACAGGCACAGGTCACTCTATTTTCCCATCAGAAAGAAGAATTAACCACAGGCTCAGCCTGACCCCCGGAACCAGAACAGGGCCTGAAGCCATTCTGCGATTTTGCGGCCAGCTCCCATAAAAACGAGTTGTAAAATGGAGGTTCAGGGCACTGCAATTCACAAACCTGCAGAGTTATAAATGATAACTCTCGTCCACAAATATATTGAGGGAAGGCAAAGAAGAGGATTTGAAATCAAGGCAGAATTGCAGGAAACAGATTTCAGGAGGTAGATACGAATCGCCTTTAAAGCACATGAAAAGCGGCAAAACGTTGACAATGATGCCCTTGGCCAAAAAGGGCGTATGCGTTTTTTCCTGAATATATTCAGGAAAAAACGCATACGCCCTTTTTGGCCAACCAAGGAACCTGGAAAGGCAAATCAGCGCTACAAAGAAGTCTCGCTTCCCATCGGTCAAAAGGGCCATGCTGAAAAAAGTGTCAAAACCAGAAAAGCAGGACAGGCCATGGAGAAATGGGAGCCTTGCTACACTGATGGGCGGGATGTAAATTGCCAAGAGCCACTCTGGAGAAGTGTCCGGTGAGTCCTGAAACATCTGAAAAACACAGCTTAGAGAGCATAGGGCACTTCCACTCATAGGGGTATAAATTGGGAAAATTAAAAATCAGCAAGACACAAGCACCCCAAAGTTTAGGGCTGCTCTGTTGACCAGGACCTCCACTTCATTCCACCTTAAATATCCCAGGAAAGAGAAAAATGGATAAAGAAGTTGTGGTCCTTATGTACAATGGAATATCACTCAGCCATGAAATCAATGTCGTAAGGTTAGTAGCAGCATGATGAGTGGATTTAGGTACGACGATTCTAAGTGAAATAAGTCACACAGAAAAGGACACTTCTCATAAGGTATCACTGATAGAGGGAATGTAAAAACCGTTACACTTGAACTGAATTACAAAACAGAACAGAGTCACACATGCAGAAAACACACTATGGCTGCTTAACGGGAAAGGTGAGGTGGGGTGATACATAAAACAAGGGTATCAAATTAGCTCAGATACCGTTCCATAAACCCAATATGTAATAGACAAGACCTACTCCTTGCTCAGAGAACTGGACTCAACACGCCCTATTCACCGCACAAGAATATATCTGACTAATAATAATCGTAAAACCTATGTATTGATATCTCTCTGTTAGTGTGTCAAGTGGGTGTAAAGCGGCATAAACACAGCAGTGAAAAGCAGCTAAACCCCATTATGAAAATAAATTACTTTGAAACACCCATGAAACAAAGACAGTGAAAGAGAGAGAAATTCTTACACAATGCGTTCAGGGGCTGTGATGCAACCTGGATTGACCATATCTAGACGCACAGCTGGATGAGACATAAGGGTGGACACTCTTGGGGCTGAGAGGTTTGGTGAGGTTGGGTGAGCAAACGCAGACCCTTTCAAGTAATACTGCGTGGTACCCATCGCATGGGTCCCAAATCTCCAGGTTCAAGGGCATCTTCCTACATCAAAAACATGCATGAGAAACCCAGAAGATGGTACACCGTGTGATGGGGAAAGGTTTCTAAAACGCACCTCATTTCTCATCTCCTTGTGCCCGGGTTCGCCATTCCAGTCGCTTTACTAGCAAGCTCCCTACTTGGAGCATCAGCACCTTTAACCTCCTGTTCCATACAGGTTGCAATTTGTCCTGAGGATAAACGGGAAGACGTGGAACCAACGAGAGACTAGCTCTTGTTTTGGGACAGGCACAGGTCACTCTATTTTCCCATCAGAAAGAAGAATTAACCACAGGCTCAGCCTGCCCCCCGGAACGAGAACAGGGCCTGAAGCCATTCTGCGATTTTGCGGCCAGCTCCCATAAAAACGAGTTGTAAAATGGAGGTTCAGGGCACTGCAATTCACAAACCTGCAGAGTTATAAATGATAACTCTCGTCCACAAATATATTGAGGGAAGGCAAAGAAGAGGATTTGAAATCAAGGCAGAATTGCCGGAAACAGATTTCAGGAGGTAGATTCGAATCGCCTTTAAAGCACATGAAAAGCGGCAAAACGTTGACAATGATGCCCTTGGCCAAAAAGGGCGTATGCGTTTTTTCCTGAATATATTCAGGAAAAAACGCATACGCCCTTTTTGGCCAACCAAGCAACCTGGAAAGGCAAATCAGCGCTACAAAGAAGTCTCGCTTCCCATCGGTCAAAAGGGCCATGCTGAAAAAAGTGTCAAAACCAGAAATGCAGGACAGGCCATGGAGAAATGGGAGCCTTGCTACACTGATGGGCGGGATTTAAATTGCCAACAGCCACTCTGGAGAAGTGTCCGGTGAGTCCTGAAACATCTAAAAAACACAGCTTAGAGAGCATAGGGCACTTCCACTCATGGGGGTATAAATTGGGAAAATTAAAAATCAGCAAGACACAAGCACCCCAAAGTTTAGGGCTGCTCTGTTGACAAGGACCTCCACTTCATTCCACCTTAAATATCCCAGGAAAGAGAAAAATGGGTAAAGAATTTGTGGTCCTTATGTACAATGGAATATCACTCAGCCATGAAATCAATGTCATAAGGCTAGTAGCAGCATGATGAGTGGATTTAGGTACGACGATTCTAAGTGAAATAAGTCACACAGAAAAGGACACTTCTCATAAAGTATCACTGATAGAGGGAATGTGAAAACCGTTACACTTGAACTGAATTACAAAACAGAACAGAGTCACACATGCAGAAAACACACTATGGCTGCTTAACGGGAAAGGTGAGGTGGGGTGATACATAAAACAAGGGTTTCAAATTAGCTCAGATACCGTTCCATAAACCCAATATGTAATAGACAAGACCTACTCCTTGCTCAGAGAACTGGACTCAACACGCCCTATTCACCGCACAAGAATATATCTGACTAGTAATAATCGTAAAACCTATGTATTGATATCTCTCTGTTAGTGTGTCAAGTGGGTGTAAAGCGGCATAAACACAGCAGTGAAAAGCAGCTAAATCCCATTATGAAAATAAATTACTTTGAAAAACCCATGAAACAAAGACAGTGAAAGAGAGAGAAATTCTTACACAATGCGTTCAGGGCCTGTGATGCAACCTGGATTGACCATATCTAAACCCACAGCTGGATGAGACATAAGGGTGGACACTCTTGGGGCTGAGAGGTTTGGTGAGGTTGGGTGAGCAAACGCAGACCCTTTCAAGTAATACTGCGTGGTACCCATCGCATGGGTCCCAAATCTCCAGGTTCAAGGGCATCTTCCTACATCGAAAACATGCGTGAGAAACCCAGAAGATGGTACACCGTGTGATGGGGAAAGGTTTCTAAAACGCACCTCATTTCTCATCTCCTTGTGCCCGGGTTCGCCATTCCAGCCGCTTTACTAGCAATCTCCCTACTTGGAGCATCAGCACCTTTAACCTCCTGTTCCGTACAGGTTGCAATTTGTCCTGAGGATGAACGGGAAGACGTGGAACCAACGAGAGACTAGCTCTTGGTGTTGGGACAGGCACAGGTCACTCTATTATCCCATCAGGAAGAAGAATTAACCACAGGCTCAGCCTGCCCCCCGGAACGAGAACAGGGCCTGAAGCCATTCTGCGATTTTGCGGCCAGCTCCCATAAAAACGAGTTGTAAAATGGAGGTTCAGGGCACTGCAATTCACAAACCTGCAGAGTTATAAATGATAACTCTCGTCCACAAATATATTGAGGGAAGGCAAAGAAGAGGATTTGAAATCAAGGCAGAATTGCCGGAAACAGATTTCAGGAGGTAGATTCGAATCGCCTTTAAAGCACATGAAAAGCGGCAAAACGTTGACAATGATGCCCTTGGCCAAAAAGGGCGTATGCGTTTTTTCCTGAATATATTCAGGAAAAAACGCATACGCCCTTTTTGGCCAACCAAGCAACCTGGAAAGGCAAATCAGCGCTACAAAGAAGTCTCGCTTCCCATCGGTCAAAAGGGCCATGCTGAAAAAAGTGTCAAAACCAGAAATGCAGGACAGGCCATGGAGAAATGGGAGCCTAGCTACACTGATGGGCGGGATTTAAATTGCCAACAGCCACTCTGGAGAAGTGTCCGGTGAGTCCTGAAACATCTAAAAAACACAGCTTAGAGAGCATAGGGCACTTCCACTCATGGGGGTATAAATTGGGAAAATTAAAAATCAGCAAGACACAAGCACCCCAAAGTTTAGGGCTGCTCTGTTGACAAGGACCTCCACTTCATTCCACCTTAAATATCCCAGGAAAGAGAAAAATGGGTAAAGAATTTGTGGTCCTTATGTACAATGGAATATCACTCAGCCATGAAATCAATGTCATAAGGCTAGTAGCAGCATGATGAGTGGATTTAGGTACGACGATTCTAAGTGAAATAAGTCACACAGAAAAGGACACTTCTCATAAAGTATCACTGATAGAGGGAATGTGAAAACCGTTACACTTGAACTGAATTACAAAACAGAACAGAGTCACACATGCAGAAAACACACTATGGCTGCTTAACGGGAAAGGTGAGGTGGGGTGATACATAAAACAAGGGTTTCAAATTAGCTCAGATACCGTTCCATAAACCCAATATGTAATAGACAAGACCTACTCCTTGCTCAGAGAACTGGACTCAACACGCCCTATTCACCGCACAAGAATATATCTGACTAGTAATAATCGTAAAACCTATGTATTGATATCTCTCTGTTAGTGTGTCAAGTGGGTGTAAAGCGGCATAAACACAGCAGTGAAAAGCAGCTAAATCCCATTATGAAAATAAATTACTTTGAAAAACCCATGAAACAAAGACAGTGAAAGAAAGAGAAATTCTTACACAATGCGTTCAGGGCCTGTGATGCAACCTGGATTGACCATATCTAAACCCACAGCTGGATGAGACATAAGGGTGGACACTCTTGGGGCTGAGAGGTTTGGTGAGGTTGGGTGAGCAAACGCAGACCCTTTCAAGTAATACTGCGTGGTACCCATCGCATGGGTCCCAAATCTCCAGGTTCAAGGGCATCTTCCTACATCGAAAACATGCGTGAGAAACCCAGAAGATGGTACACCGTGTGATGGGGAAAGGTTTCTAAAACGCACCTCATTTCTCATCTCCTTGTGCCCGGGTTCGCCATTCCAGCCGCTTTACTAGCAATCTCCCTACTTGGAGCATCAGCACCTTTAACCTCCTGTTCCGTACAGGTTGCAATTTGTCCTGAGGATGAACGGGAAGACGTGGAACCAACGAGAGACTAGCTCTTGGTGTTGGGACAGGCACAGGTCACTCTATTATCCCATCAGGAAGAAGAATTAACCACAGGCTCAGCCTGCCCCCCGGAACGAGAACAGGGCCTGAAGCCATTCTGCGATTTTGCAGCCAGCTCCCATAAAAACGAGTTGTAAAATGGAGGTTCAGGGCACTGCAATTCACAAACCTGCAGAGTTATAAATGATAACTCTCGTCCACAAATATATTGAGGGAAGGCAAAGAAGAGGATTTGAAATCAAGGCAGAATTGCCGGAAACAGATTTCAGGAGGTAGATTCGAATCGCCTTTAAAGCACATGAAAAGCGGCAAAACGTTGACAATGATGCCCTTGGCCAAAAAGGGCGTATGCGTTTTTTCCTGAATATATTCAGGAAAAAACGCATACGCCCTTTTTGGCCAACCAAGCAACCTGGAAAGGCAAATCAGCGCTACAAAGAAGTCTCGCTTCCCATCGGTCAAAAGGGCCATGCTGAAAAAAGTGTCAAAACCAGAAATGCAGGACAGGCCATGGAGAAATGGGAGCCTTGCTACACTGATGGGCGGGATTTAAATTGCCAACAGCCACTCTGGAGAAGTGTCCGGTGAGTCCTGAAACATCTAAAAAACACAGCTTAGAGAGCATAGGGCACTTCCACTCATGGGGGTATAAATTGGGAAAATTAAAAATCAGCAAGACACAAGCACCCCAAAGTTTAGGGCTGCTCTGTTGACAAGGACCTCCACTTCATTCCACCTTAAATATCCCAGGAAAGAGAAAAATGGGTAAAGAATTTGTGGTCCTTATGTACAATGGAATATCACTCAGCCATGAAATCAATGTCATAAGGCTAGTAGCAGCATGATGAGTGGATTTAGGTACGACGATTCTAAGTGAAATAAGTCACACAGAAAAGGACACTTCTCATAAAGTATCACTGATAGAGGGAATGTGAAAACCGTTACACTTGAACTGAATTACAAAACAGAACAGAGTCACACATGCAGAAAACACACTATGGCTGCTTAACGGGAAAGGTGAGGTGGGGTGATACATAAAACAAGGGTTTCAAATTAGCTCAGATACCGTTCCATAAACCCAATATGTAATAGACAAGACCTACTCCTTGCTCAGAGAACTGGACTCAACACGCCCTATTCACCGCACAAGAATATATCTGACTAGTAATAATCGTAAAACCTATGTATTGATATCTCTCTGTTAGTGTGTCAAGTGGGTGTAAAGCGGCATAAACACAGCAGTGAAAAGCAGCTAAATCCCATTATGAAAATAAATTACTTTGAAAAACCCATGAAACAAAGACAGTGAAAGAGAGAGAAATTCTTACACAATGCGTTCAGGGCCTGTGATGCAACCTGGATTGACCATATCTAAACCCACAGCTGGATGAGACATAAGGGTGGACACTCTTGGGGCTGAGAGGTTTGGTGAGGTTGGGTGAGCAAACGCAGACCCTTTCAAGTAATACTGCGTGGTACCCATCGCATGGGTCCCAAATCTCCAGGTTCAAGGGCATCTTCCTACATCGAAAACATGCGTGAGAAACCCAGAAGATGGTACACCGTGTGATGGGGAAAGGTTTCTAAAACGCACCTCATTTCTCATCTCCTTGTGCCCGGGTTCGCCATTCCAGCCGCTTTACTAGCAATCTCCCTACTTGGAGCATCAGCACCTTTAACCTCCTGTTCCGTACAGGTTGCAATTTGTCCTGAGGATGAACGGGAAGACGTGGAACCAACGAGAGACTAGCTCTTGGTGTTGGGACAGGCACAGGTCACTCTATTATCCCATCAGGAAGAAGAATTAACCACAGGCTCAGCCTGCCCCCCGGAACGAGAACAGGGCCTGAAGCCATTCTGCGATTTTGCGGCCAGCTCCCATAAAAACGAGTTGTAAAATGGAGGTTCAGGGCACTGCAATTCACAAACCTGCAGAGTTATAAATGATAACTCTCGTCCACAAATATATTGAGGGAAGGCAAAGAAGAGGATTTGAAATCAAGGCAGAATTGCCGGAAACAGATTTCAGGAGGTAGATTCGAATCGCCTTTAAAGCACATGAAAAGCGGCAAAACGTTGACAATGATGCCCTTGGCCAAAAAGGGCGTATGCGTTTTTTCCTGAATATATTCAGGAAAAAACGCATACGCCCTTTTTGGCCAACCAAGCAACCTGGAAAGGCAAATCAGCGCTACAAAGAAGTCTCGCTTCCCATCGGTCAAAAGGGCCATGCTGAAAAAAGTGTCAAAACCAGAAATGCAGGACAGGCCATGGAGAAATGGGAGCCTTGCTACACTGATGGGCGGGATTTAAATTGCCAACAGCCACTCTGGAGAAGTGTCCGGTGAGTCCTGAAACATCTAAAAAACACAGCTTAGAGAGCATAGGGCACTTCCACTCATGGGGGTATAAATTGGGAAAATTAAAAATCAGCAAGACACAAGCACCCCAAAGTTTAGGGCTGCTCTGTTGACAAGGACCTCCACTTCATTCCACCTTAAATATCCCAGGAACGAGAAAAATGGGTAAAGAAGTTGTGGTCCTTATGTACAATGGAATATCACTCAGCCATGAAATCAATGTCATAAGGCTAGTAGCAGCATGATGAGTGGATTTAGGTACGACGATTCTAAGTGAAATAAGTCACACAGAAAAGGACACTTCTCATAAAGTATCACTGATAGAGGGAATGTGAAAACCGTTACACTTGAACTGAATTACAAAACAGAACAGAGTCACACATGCAGAAAACACACTATGGCTGCTTAACGGGAAAGGTGAGGTGGGGTGATACATAAAACAAGGGTTTCAAATTAGCTCAGATACCGTTCCATAAACCCAATATGTAATAGACAAGACCTACTCCTTGCTCAGAGAACTGGACTCAACACGCCCTATTCACCGCACAAGAATATATCTGACTAGTAATAATCGTAAAACCTATGTATTGATATCTCTCTGTTAGTGTGTCAAGTGGGTGTAAAGCGGCATAAACACAGCAGTGAAAAGCAGCTAAATCCCATTATGAAAATAAATTACTTTGAAAAACCCATGAAACAAAGACAGTGAAGGAGAGAGAAATTCTTACACAATGCGTTCAGGGCCTGTGATGCAACCTGGATTGACCATATCTAAACCCACAGCTGGATGAGACATAAGGGTGGACACTCTTGGGGCTGAGAGGTTTGGTGAGGTTGGGTGAGCAAACGCAGACCCTTTCAAGTAATACTGCGTGGTACCCATCGCATGGGTCCCAAATCTCCAGGTTCAAGGGCATCTTCCTACATCGAAAACATGCGTGAGAAACCCAGAAGATGGTACACCGTGTGATGGGGAAAGGTTTCTAAAACGCACCTCATTTCTCATCTCCTTGTGCCCGGGTTCGCCATTCCAGCCGCTTTACTAGCAATCTCCCTACTTGGAGCATCAGCACCTTTAACCTCCTGTTCCGTACAGGTTGCAATTTGTCCTGAGGATGAACGGGAAGACGTGGAACCAACGAGAGACTAGCTCTTGGTGTTGGGACAGGCACAGGTCACTCTATTATCCCATCAGGAAGAAGAATTAACCACAGGCTCAGCCTGCCCCCCGGAACGAGAACAGGGCCTGAAGCCATTCTGCGATTTTGCAGCCAGCTCCCATAAAAACGAGTTGTAAAATGGAGGTTCAGGGCACTGCAATTCACAAACCTGCAGAGTTATAAATGATAACTCTCGTCCACAAATATATTGAGGGAAGGCAAAGAAGAGGATTTGAAATCAAGGCAGAATTGCCGGAAACAGATTTCAGGAGGTAGATTCGAATCGCCTTTAAAGCACATGAAAAGCGGCAAAACGTTGACAATGATGCCCTTGGCCAAAAAGGGCGTATGCGTTTTTTCCTGAATATATTCAGGAAAAAACGCATACGCCCTTTTTGGCCAACCAAGCAACCTGGAAAGGCAAATCAGCGCTACAAAGAAGTCTCGCTTCCCATCGGTCAAAAGGGCCATGCTGAAAAAAGTGTCAAAACCAGAAATGCAGGACAGGCCATGGAGAAATGGGAGCCTTGCTACACTGATGGGCGGGATTTAAATTGCCAACAGCCACTCTGGAGAAGTGTCCGGTGAGTCCTGAAACATCTAAAAAACACAGCTTAGAGAGCATAGGGCACTTCCACTCATGGGGGTATAAATTGGGAAAATTAAAAATCAGCAAGACACAAGCACCCCAAAGTTTAGGGCTGCTCTGTTGACAAGGACCTCCACTTCATTCCACCTTAAATATCCCAGGAAAGAGAAAAATGGGTAAAGAATTTGTGGTCCTTATGTACAATGGAATATCACTCAGCCATGAAATCAATGTCATAAGGCTAGTAGCAGCATGATGAGTGGATTTAGGTACGACGATTCTAAGTGAAATAAGTCACACAGAAAAGGACACTTCTCATAAAGTATCACTGATAGAGGGAATGTGAAAACCGTTACACTTGAACTGAATTACAAAACAGAACAGAGTCACACATGCAGAAAACACACTATGGCTGCTTAACGGGAAAGGTGAGGTGGGGTGATACATAAAACAAGGGTTTCAAATTAGCTCAGATACCGTTCCATAAACCCAATATGTAATAGACAAGACCTACTCCTTGCTCAGAGAACTGGACTCAACACGCCCTATTCACCGCACAAGAATATATCTGACTAGTAATAATCGTAAAACCTATGTATTGATATCTCTCTGTTAGTGTGTCAAGTGGGTGTAAAGCGGCATAAACACAGCAGTGAAAAGCAGCTAAATCCCATTATGAAAATAAATTACTTTGAAAAACCCATGAAACAAAGACAGTGAAAGAGAGAGAAATTCTTACACAATGCGTTCAGGGCCTGTGATGCAACCTGGATTGACCATATCTAAACCCACAGCTGGATGAGACATAAGGGTGGACACTCTTGGGGCTGAGAGGTTTGGTGAGGTTGGGTGAGCAAACGCAGACCCTTTCAAGTAATACTGCGTGGTACCCATCGCATGGGTCCCAAATCTCCAGGTTCAAGGGCATCTTCCTACATCGAAAACATGCGTGAGAAACCCAGAAGATGGTACACCGTGTGATGGGGAAAGGTTTCTAAAACGCACCTCATTTCTCATCTCCTTGTGCCCGGGTTCGCCATTCCAGCCGCTTTACTAGCAATCTCCCTACTTGGAGCATCAGCACCTTTAACCTCCTGTTCCGTACAGGTTGCAATTTGTCCTGAGGATGAACGGGAAGACGTGGAACCAACGAGAGACTAGCTCTTGGTGTTGGGACAGGCACAGGTCACTCTATTATCCCATCAGGAAGAAGAATTAACCACAGGCTCAGCCTGCCCCCCGGAACGAGAACAGGGCCTGAAGCCATTCTGCGATTTTGCGGCCAGCTCCCATAAAAACGAGTTGTAAAATGGAGGTTCAGGGCACTGCAATTCACAAACCTGCAGAGTTATAAATGATAACTCTCGTCCACAAATATATTGAGGGAAGGCAAAGAAGAGGATTTGAAATCAAGGCAGAATTGCCGGAAACAGATTTCAGGAGGTAGATTCGAATCGCCTTTAAAGCACATGAAAAGCGGCAAAACGTTGACAATGATGCCCTTGGCCAAAAAGGGCGTATGCGTTTTTTCCTGAATATATTCAGGAAAAAACGCATACGCCCTTTTTGGCCAACCAAGCAACCTGGAAAGGCAAATCAGCGCTACAAAGAAGTCTCGCTTCCCATCGGTCAAAAGGGCCATGCTGAAAAAAGTGTCAAAACCAGAAATGCAGGACAGGCCATGGAGAAATGGGAGCCTTGCTACACTGATGGGCGGGATTTAAATTGCCAACAGCCACTCTGGAGAAGTGTCCGGTGAGTCCTGAAACATCTAAAAAACACAGCTTAGAGAGCATAGGGCACTTCCACTCATGGGGGTATAAATTGGGAAAATTAAAAATCAGCAAGACACAAGCACCCCAAAGTTTAGGGCTGCTCTGTTGACAAGGACCTCCACTTCATTCCACCTTAAATATCCCAGGAACGAGAAAAATGGGTAAAGAAGTTGTGGTCCTTATGTACAATGGAATATCACTCAGCCATGAAATCAATGTCATAAGGCTAGTAGCAGCATGATGAGTGGATTTAGGTACGACGATTCTAAGTGAAATAAGTCACACAGAAAAGGACACTTCTCATAAAGTATCACTGATAGAGGGAATGTGAAAACCGTTACACTTGAACTGAATTACAAAACAGAACAGAGTCACACATGCAGAAAACACACTATGGCTGCTTAACGGGAAAGGTGAGGTGGGGTGATACATAAAACAAGGGTTTCAAATTAGCTCAGATACCGTTCCATAAACCCAATATGTAATAGACAAGACCTACTCCTTGCTCAGAGAACTGGACTCAACACGCCCTATTCACCGCACAAGAATATATCTGACTAGTAATAATCGTAAAACCTATGTATTGATATCTCTCTGTTAGTGTGTCAAGTGGGTGTAAAGCGGCATAAACACAGCAGTGAAAAGCAGCTAAATCCCATTATGAAAATAAATTACTTTGAAAAACCCATGAAACAAAGACAGTGAAGGAGAGAGAAATTCTTACACAATGCGTTCAGGGCCTGTGATGCAACCTGGATTGACCATATCTAAACCCACAGCTGGATGAGACATAAGGGTGGACACTCTTGGGGCTGAGAGGTTTGGTGAGGTTGGGTGAGCAAACGCAGACCCTTTCAAGTAATACTGCGTGGTACCCATCGCATGGGTCCCAAATCTCCAGGTTCAAGGGCATCTTCCTACATCGAAAACATGCGTGAGAAACCCAGAAGATGGTACACCGTGTGATGGGGAAAGGTTTCTAAAACGCACCTCATTTCTCATCTCCTTGTGCCCGGGTTCGCCATTCCAGCCGCTTTACTAGCAATCTCCCTACTTGGAGCATCAGCACCTTTAACCTCCTGTTCCGTACAGGTTGCAATTTGTCCTGAGGATGAACGGGAAGACGTGGAACCAACGAGAGACTAGCTCTTGGTGTTGGGACAGGCACAGGTCACTCTATTATCCCATCAGGAAGAAGAATTAACCACAGGCTCAGCCTGCCCCCCGGAACGAGAACAGGGCCTGAAGCCATTCTGCGATTTTGCGGCCAGCTCCCATAAAAACGAGTTGTAAAATGGAGGTTCAGGGCACTGCAATTCACAAACCTGCAGAGTTATAAATGATAACTCTCGTCCACAAATATATTGAGGGAAGGCAAAGAAGAGGATTTGAAATCAAGGCAGAATTGCCGGAAACAGATTTCAGGAGGTAGATTCGAATCGCCTTTAAAGCACATGAAAAGCGGCAAAACGTTGACAATGATGCCCTTGGCCAAAAAGGGCGTATGCGTTTTTTCCTGAATATATTCAGGAAAAAACGCATACGCCCTTTTTGGCCAACCAAGCAACCTGGAAAGGCAAATCAGCGCTACAAAGAAGTCTCGCTTCCCATCGGTCAAAAGGGCCATGCTGAAAAAAGTGTCAAAACCAGAAATGCAGGACAGGCCATGGAGAAATGGGAGCCTTGCTACACTGATGGGCGGGATTTAAATTGCCAACAGCCACTCTGGAGAAGTGTCCGGTGAGTCCTGAAACATCTAAAAAACACAGCTTAGAGAGCATAGGGCACTTCCACTCATGGGGGTATAAATTGGGAAAATTAAAAATCAGCAAGACACAAGCACCCCAAAGTTTAGGGCTGCTCTGTTGACAAGGACCTCCACTTCATTCCACCTTAAATATCCCAGGAAAGAGAAAAATGGGTAAAGAATTTGTGGTCCTTATGTACAATGGAATATCACTCAGCCATGAAATCAATGTCATAAGGCTAGTAGCAGCATGATGAGTGGATTTAGGTACGACGATTCTAAGTGAAATAAGTCACACAGAAAAGGACACTTCTCATAAAGTATCACTGATAGAGGGAATGTGAAAACCGTTACACTTGAACTGAATTACAAAACAGAACAGAGTCACACATGCAGAAAACACACTATGGCTGCTTAACGGGAAAGGTGAGGTGGGGTGATACATAAAACAAGGGTTTCAAATTAGCTCAGATACCGTTCCATAAACCCAATATGTAATAGACAAGACCTACTCCTTGCTCAGAGAACTGGACTCAACACGCCCTATTCACCGCACAAGAATATATCTGACTAGTAATAATCGTAAAACCTATGTATTGATATCTCTCTGTTAGTGTGTCAAGTGGGTGTAAAGCGGCATAAACACAGCAGTGAAAAGCAGCTAAATCCCATTATGAAAATAAATTACTTTGAAAAACCCATGAAACAAAGACAGTGAAAGAGAGAGAAATTCTTACACAATGCGTTCAGGGCCTGTGATGCAACCTGGATTGACCATATCTAAACCCACAGCTGGATGAGACATAAGGGTGGACACTCTTGGGGCTGAGAGGTTTGGTGAGGTTGGGTGAGCAAACGCAGACCCTTTCAAGTAATACTGCGTGGTACCCATCGCATGGGTCCCAAATCTCCAGGTTCAAGGGCATCTTCCTACATCGAAAACATGCGTGAGAAACCCAGAAGATGGTACACCGTGTGATGGGGAAAGGTTTCTAAAACGCACCTCATTTCTCATCTCCTTGTGCCCGGGTTCGCCATTCCAGCCGCTTTACTAGCAATCTCCCTACTTGGAGCATCAGCACCTTTAACCTCCTGTTCCGTACAGGTTGCAATTTGTCCTGAGGATGAACGGGAAGACGTGGAACCAACGAGAGACTAGCTCTTGGTGTTGGGACAGGCACAGGTCACTCTATTATCCCATCAGGAAGAAGAATTAACCACAGGCTCAGCCTGCCCCCCGGAACGAGAACAGGGCCTGAAGCCATTCTGCGATTTTGCGGCCAGCTCCCATAAAAACGAGTTGTAAAATGGAGGTTCAGGGCACTGCAATTCACAAACCTGCAGAGTTATAAATGATAACTCTCGTCCACAAATATATTGAGGGAAGGCAAAGAAGAGGATTTGAAATCAAGGCAGAATTGCCGGAAACAGATTTCAGGAGGTAGATTCGAATCGCCTTTAAAGCACATGAAAAGCGGCAAAACGTTGACAATGATGCCCTTGGCCAAAAAGGGCGTATGCGTTTTTTCCTGAATATATTCAGGAAAAAACGCATACGCCCTTTTTGGCCAACCAAGCAACCTGGAAAGGCAAATCAGCGCTACAAAGAAGTCTCGCTTCCCATCGGTCAAAAGGGCCATGCTGAAAAAAGTGTCAAAACCAGAAATGCAGGACAGGCCATGGAGAAATGGGAGCCTTGCTACACTGATGGGCGGGATTTAAATTGCCAACAGCCACTCTGGAGAAGTGTCCGGTGAGTCCTGAAACATCTAAAAAACACAGCTTAGAGAGCATAGGGCACTTCCACTCATGGGGGTATAAATTGGGAAAATTAAAAATCAGCAAGACACAAGCACCCCAAAGTTTAGGGCTGCTCTGTTGACAAGGACCTCCACTTCATTCCACCTTAAATATCCCAGGAACGAGAAAAATGGGTAAAGAAGTTGTGGTCCTTATGTACAATGGAATATCACTCAGCCATGAAATCAATGTCATAAGGCTAGTAGCAGCATGATGAGTGGATTTAGGTACGACGATTCTAAGTGAAATAAGTCACACAGAAAAGGACACTTCTCATAAAGTATCACTGATAGAGGGAATGTGAAAACCGTTACACTTGAACTGAATTACAAAACAGAACAGAGTCACACATGCAGAAAACACACTATGGCTGCTTAACGGGAAAGGTGAGGTGGGGTGATACATAAAACAAGGGTTTCAAATTAGCTCAGATACCGTTCCATAAACCCAATATGTAATAGACAAGACCTACTCCTTGCTCAGAGAACTGGACTCAACACGCCCTATTCACCGCACAAGAATATATCTGACTAGTAATAATCGTAAAACCTATGTATTGATATCTCTCTGTTAGTGTGTCAAGTGGGTGTAAAGCGGCATAAACACAGCAGTGAAAAGCAGCTAAATCCCATTATGAAAATAAATTACTTTGAAAAACCCATGAAACAAAGACAGTGAAGGAGAGAGAAATTCTTACACAATGCGTTCAGGGCCTGTGATGCAACCTGGATTGACCATATCTAAACCCACAGCTGGATGAGACATAAGGGTGGACACTCTTGGGGCTGAGAGGTTTGGTGAGGTTGGGTGAGCAAACGCAGACCCTTTCAAGTAATACTGCGTGGTACCCATCGCATGGGTCCCAAATCTCCAGGTTCAAGGGCATCTTCCTACATCGAAAACATGCGTGAGAAACCCAGAAGATGGTACACCGTGTGATGGGGAAAGGTTTCTAAAACGCACCTCATTTCTCATCTCCTTGTGCCCGGGTTCGCCATTCCAGCCGCTTTACTAGCAATCTCCCTACTTGGAGCATCAGCACCTTTAACCTCCTGTTCCGTACAGGTTGCAATTTGTCCTGAGGATGAACGGGAAGACGTGGAACCAACGAGAGACTAGCTCTTGGTGTTGGGACAGGCACAGGTCACTCTATTATCCCATCAGGAAGAAGAATTAACCACAGGCTCAGCCTGCCCCCCGGAACGAGAACAGGGCCTGAAGCCATTCTGCGATTTTGCGGCCAGCTCCCATAAAAACGAGTTGTAAAATGGAGGTTCAGGGCACTGCAATTCACAAACCTGCAGAGTTATAAATGATAACTCTCGTCCACAAATATATTGAGGGAAGGCAAAGAAGAGGATTTGAAATCAAGGCAGAATTGCCGGAAACAGATTTCAGGAGGTAGATTCGAATCGCCTTTAAAGCACATGAAAAGCGGCAAAACGTTGACAATGATGCCCTTGGCCAAAAAGGGCGTATGCGTTTTTTCCTGAATATATTCAGGAAAAAACGCATACGCCCTTTTTGGCCAACCAAGCAACCTGGAAAGGCAAATCAGCGCTACAAAGAAGTCTCGCTTCCCATCGGTCAAAAGGGCCATGCTGAAAAAAGTGTCAAAACCAGAAATGCAGGACAGGCCATGGAGAAATGGGAGCCTTGCTACACTGATGGGCGGGATTTAAATTGCCAACAGCCACTCTGGAGAAGTGTCCGGTGAGTCCTGAAACATCTAAAAAACACAGCTTAGAGAGCATAGGGCACTTCCACTCATGGGGGTATAAATTGGGAAAATTAAAAATCAGCAAGACACAAGCACCCCAAAGTTTAGGGCTGCTCTGTTGACAAGGACCTCCACTTCATTCCACCTTAAATATCCCAGGAACGAGAAAAATGGGTAAAGAAGTTGTGGTCCTTATGTACAATGGAATATCACTCAGCCATGAAATCAATGTCATAAGGCTAGTAGCAGCATGATGAGTGGATTTAGGTACGACGATTCTAAGTGAAATAAGTCACACAGAAAAGGACACTTCTCATAAAGTATCACTGATAGAGGGAATGTGAAAACCGTTACACTTGAACTGAATTACAAAACAGAACAGAGTCACACATGCAGAAAACACACTATGGCTGCTTAACGGGAAAGGTGAGGTGGGGTGATACATAAAACAAGGGTTTCAAATTAGCTCAGATACCGTTCCATAAACCCAATATGTAATAGACAAGACCTACTCCTTGCTCAGAGAACTGGACTCAACACGCCCTATTCACCGCACAAGAATATATCTGACTAGTAATAATCGTAAAACCTATGTATTGATATCTCTCTGTTAGTGTGTCAAGTGGGTGTAAAGCGGCATAAACACAGCAGTGAAAAGCAGCTAAATCCCATTATGAAAATAAATTACTTTGAAAAACCCATGAAACAAAGACAGTGAAGGAGAGAGAAATTCTTACACAATGCGTTCAGGGCCTGTGATGCAACCTGGATTGACCATATCTAAACCCACAGCTGGATGAGACATAAGGGTGGACACTCTTGGGGCTGAGAGGTTTGGTGAGGTTGGGTGAGCAAACGCAGACCCTTTCAAGTAATACTGCGTGGTACCCATCGCATGGGTCCCAAATCTCCAGGTTCAAGGGCATCTTCCTACATCGAAAACATGCGTGAGAAACCCAGAAGATGGTACACCGTGTGATGGGGAAAGGTTTCTAAAACGCACCTCATTTCTCATCTCCTTGTGCCCGGGTTCGCCATTCCAGCCGCTTTACTAGCAATCTCCCTACTTGGAGCATCAGCACCTTTAACCTCCTGTTCCGTACAGGTTGCAATTTGTCCTGAGGATGAACGGGAAGACGTGGAACCAACGAGAGACTAGCTCTTGGTGTTGGGACAGGCACAGGTCACTCTATTATCCCATCAGGAAGAAGAATTAACCACAGGCTCAGCCTGCCCCCCGGAACGAGAACAGGGCCTGAAGCCATTCTGCGATTTTGCAGCCAGCTCCCATAAAAACGAGTTGTAAAATGGAGGTTCAGGGCACTGCAATTCACAAACCTGCAGAGTTATAAATGATAACTCTCGTCCACAAATATATTGAGGGAAGGCAAAGAAGAGGATTTGAAATCAAGGCAGAATTGCCGGAAACAGATTTCAGGAGGTAGATTCGAATCGCCTTTAAAGCACATGAAAAGCGGCAAAACGTTGACAATGATGCCCTTGGCCAAAAAGGGCGTATGCGTTTTTTCCTGAATATATTCAGGAAAAAACGCATACGCCCTTTTTGGCCAACCAAGCAACCTGGAAAGGCAAATCAGCGCTACAAAGAAGTCTCGCTTCCCATCGGTCAAAAGGGCCATGCTGAAAAAAGTGTCAAAACCAGAAATGCAGGACAGGCCATGGAGAAATGGGAGCCTTGCTACACTGATGGGCGGGATTTAAATTGCCAACAGCCACTCTGGAGAAGTGTCCGGTGAGTCCTGAAACATCTAAAAAACACAGCTTAGAGAGCATAGGGCACTTCCACTCATGGGGGTATAAATTGGGAAAATTAAAAATCAGCAAGACACAAGCACCCCAAAGTTTAGGGCTGCTCTGTTGACAAGGACCTCCACTTCATTCCACCTTAAATATCCCAGGAAAGAGAAAAATGGGTAAAGAATTTGTGGTCCTTATGTACAATGGAATATCACTCAGCCATGAAATCAATGTCATAAGGCTAGTAGCAGCATGATGAGTGGATTTAGGTACGACGATTCTAAGTGAAATAAGTCACACAGAAAAGGACACTTCTCATAAAGTATCACTGATAGAGGGAATGTGAAAACCGTTACACTTGAACTGAATTACAAAACAGAACAGAGTCACACATGCAGAAAACACACTATGGCTGCTTAACGGGAAAGGTGAGGTGGGGTGATACATAAAACAAGGGTTTCAAATTAGCTCAGATACCGTTCCATAAACCCAATATGTAATAGACAAGACCTACTCCTTGCTCAGAGAACTGGACTCAACACGCCCTATTCACCGCACAAGAATATATCTGACTAGTAATAATCGTAAAACCTATGTATTGATATCTCTCTGTTAGTGTGTCAAGTGGGTGTAAAGCGGCATAAACACAGCAGTGAAAAGCAGCTAAATCCCATTATGAAAATAAATTACTTTGAAAAACCCATGAAACAAAGACAGTGAAAGAGAGAGAAATTCTTACACAATGCGTTCAGGGCCTGTGATGCAACCTGGATTGACCATATCTAAACCCACAGCTGGATGAGACATAAGGGTGGACACTCTTGGGGCTGAGAGGTTTGGTGAGGTTGGGTGAGCAAACGCAGACCCTTTCAAGTAATACTGCGTGGTACCCATCGCATGGGTCCCAAATCTCCAGGTTCAAGGGCATCTTCCTACATCGAAAACATGCGTGAGAAACCCAGAAGATGGTACACCGTGTGATGGGGAAAGGTTTCTAAAACGCACCTCATTTCTCATCTCCTTGTGCCCGGGTTCGCCATTCCAGCCGCTTTACTAGCAATCTCCCTACTTGGAGCATCAGCACCTTTAACCTCCTGTTCCGTACAGGTTGCAATTTGTCCTGAGGATGAACGGGAAGACGTGGAACCAACGAGAGACTAGCTCTTGGTGTTGGGACAGGCACAGGTCACTCTATTATCCCATCAGGAAGAAGAATTAACCACAGGCTCAGCCTGCCCCCCGGAACGAGAACAGGGCCTGAAGCCATTCTGCGATTTTGCGGCCAGCTCCCATAAAAACGAGTTGTAAAATGGAGGTTCAGGGCACTGCAATTCACAAACCTGCAGAGTTATAAATGATAACTCTCGTCCACAAATATATTGAGGGAAGGCAAAGAAGAGGATTTGAAATCAAGGCAGAATTGCCGGAAACAGATTTCAGGAGGTAGATTCGAATCGCCTTTAAAGCACATGAAAAGCGGCAAAACGTTGACAATGATGCCCTTGGCCAAAAAGGGCGTATGCGTTTTTTCCTGAATATATTCAGGAAAAAACGCATACGCCCTTTTTGGCCAACCAAGCAACCTGGAAAGGCAAATCAGCGCTACAAAGAAGTCTCGCTTCCCATCGGTCAAAAGGGCCATGCTGAAAAAAGTGTCAAAACCAGAAATGCAGGACAGGCCATGGAGAAATGGGAGCCTTGCTACACTGATGGGCGGGATTTAAATTGCCAACAGCCACTCTGGAGAAGTGTCCGGTGAGTCCTGAAACATCTAAAAAACACAGCTTAGAGAGCATAGGGCACTTCCACTCATGGGGGTATAAATTGGGAAAATTAAAAATCAGCAAGACACAAGCACCCCAAAGTTTAGGGCTGCTCTGTTGACAAGGACCTCCACTTCATTCCACCTTAAATATCCCAGGAACGAGAAAAATGGGTAAAGAAGTTGTGGTCCTTATGTACAATGGAATATCACTCAGCCATGAAATCAATGTCATAAGGCTAGTAGCAGCATGATGAGTGGATTTAGGTACGACGATTCTAAGTGAAATAAGTCACACAGAAAAGGACACTTCTCATAAAGTATCACTGATAGAGGGAATGTGAAAACCGTTACACTTGAACTGAATTACAAAACAGAACAGAGTCACACATGCAGAAAACACACTATGGCTGCTTAACGGGAAAGGTGAGGTGGGGTGATACATAAAACAAGGGTTTCAAATTAGCTCAGATACCGTTCCATAAACCCAATATGTAATAGACAAGACCTACTCCTTGCTCAGAGAACTGGACTCAACACGCCCTATTCACCGCACAAGAATATATCTGACTAGTAATAATCGTAAAACCTATGTATTGATATCTCTCTGTTAGTGTGTCAAGTGGGTGTAAAGCGGCATAAACACAGCAGTGAAAAGCAGCTAAATCCCATTATGAAAATAAATTACTTTGAAAAACCCATGAAACAAAGACAGTGAAGGAGAGAGAAATTCTTACACAATGCGTTCAGGGCCTGTGATGCAACCTGGATTGACCATATCTAAACCCACAGCTGGATGAGACATAAGGGTGGACACTCTTGGGGCTGAGAGGTTTGGTGAGGTTGGGTGAGCAAACGCAGACCCTTTCAAGTAATACTGCGTGGTACCCATCGCATGGGTCCCAAATCTCCAGGTTCAAGGGCATCTTCCTACATCGAAAACATGCGTGAGAAACCCAGAAGATGGTACACCGTGTGATGGGGAAAGGTTTCTAAAACGCACCTCATTTCTCATCTCCTTGTGCCCGGGTTCGCCATTCCAGCCGCTTTACTAGCAATCTCCCTACTTGGAGCATCAGCACCTTTAACATCCTGTTCCGTACAGGTTGCAATTTGTCCTGAGGATGAACGGGAAGACGTGGAACCAACGAGAGACTAGCTCTTGGTGTTGGGACAGGCACAGGTCACTCTATTATCCCATCAGGAAGAAGAATTAACCACAGGCTCAGCCTGCCCCCCGGAACGAGAACAGGGCCTGAAGCCATTCTGCGATTTTGCAGCCAGCTCCCATAAAAACGAGTTGTAAAATGGAGGTTCAGGGCACTGCAATTCACAAACCTGCAGAGTTATAAATGATAACTCTCGTCCACAAATATATTGAGGGAAGGCAAAGAAGAGGATTTGAAATCAAGGCAGAATTGCCGGAAACAGATTTCAGGAGGTAGATTCGAATCGCCTTTAAAGCACATGAAAAGCGGCAAAACGTTGACAATGATGCCCTTGGCCAAAAAGGGCGTATGCGTTTTTTCCTGAATATATTCAGGAAAAAACGCATACGCCCTTTTTGGCCAACCAAGCAACCTGGAAAGGCAAATCAGCGCTACAAAGAAGTCTCGCTTCCCATCGGTCAAAAGGGCCATGCTGAAAAAAGTGTCAAAACCAGAAATGCAGGACAGGCCATGGAGAAATGGGAGCCTTGCTACACTGATGGGCGGGATTTAAATTGCCAACAGCCACTCTGGAGAAGTGTCCGGTGAGTCCTGAAACATCTAAAAAACACAGCTTAGAGAGCATAGGGCACTTCCACTCATGGGGGTATAAATTGGGAAAATTAAAAATCAGCAAGACACAAGCACCCCAAAGTTTAGGGCTGCTCTGTTGACAAGGACCTCCACTTCATTCCACCTTAAATATCCCAGGAAAGAGAAAAATGGGTAAAGAATTTGTGGTCCTTATGTACAATGGAATATCACTCAGCCATGAAATCAATGTCATAAGGCTAGTAGCAGCATGATGAGTGGATTTAGGTACGACGATTCTAAGTGAAATAAGTCACACAGAAAAGGACACTTCTCATAAAGTATCACTGATAGAGGGAATGTGAAAACCGTTACACTTGAACTGAATTACAAAACAGAACAGAGTCACACATGCAGAAAACACACTATGGCTGCTTAACGGGAAAGGTGAGGTGGGGTGATACATAAAACAAGGGTTTCAAATTAGCTCAGATACCGTTCCATAAACCCAATATGTAATAGACAAGACCTACTCCTTGCTCAGAGAACTGGACTCAACACGCCCTATTCACCGCACAAGAATATATCTGACTAGTAATAATCGTAAAACCTATGTATTGATATCTCTCTGTTAGTGTGTCAAGTGGGTGTAAAGCGGCATAAACACAGCAGTGAAAAGCAGCTAAATCCCATTATGAAAATAAATTACTTTGAAAAACCCATGAAACAAAGACAGTGAAAGAGAGAGAAATTCTTACACAATGCGTTCAGGGCCTGTGATGCAACCTGGATTGACCATATCTAAACCCACAGCTGGATGAGACATAAGGGTGGACACTCTTGGGGCTGAGAGGTTTGGTGAGGTTGGGTGAGCAAACGCAGACCCTTTCAAGTAATACTGCGTGGTACCCATCGCATGGGTCCCAAATCTCCAGGTTCAAGGGCATCTTCCTACATCGAAAACATGCGTGAGAAACCCAGAAGATGGTACACCGTGTGATGGGGAAAGGTTTCTAAAACGCACCTCATTTCTCATCTCCTTGTGCCCGGGTTCGCCATTCCAGCCGCTTTACTAGCAATCTCCCTACTTGGAGCATCAGCACCTTTAACCTCCTGTTCCGTACAGGTTGCAATTTGTCCTGAGGATGAACGGGAAGACGTGGAACCAACGAGAGACTAGCTCTTGGTGTTGGGACAGGCACAGGTCACTCTATTATCCCATCAGGAAGAAGAATTAACCACAGGCTCAGCCTGCCCCCCGGAACGAGAACAGGGCCTGAAGCCATTCTGCGATTTTGCGGCCAGCTCCCATAAAAACGAGTTGTAAAATGGAGGTTCAGGGCACTGCAATTCACAAACCTGCAGAGTTATAAATGATAACTCTCGTCCACAAATATATTGAGGGAAGGCAAAGAAGAGGATTTGAAATCAAGGCAGAATTGCCGGAAACAGATTTCAGGAGGTAGATTCGAATCGCCTTTAAAGCACATGAAAAGCGGCAAAACGTTGACAATGATGCCCTTGGCCAAAAAGGGCGTATGCGTTTTTTCCTGAATATATTCAGGAAAAAACGCATACGCCCTTTTTGGCCAACCAAGCAACCTGGAAAGGCAAATCAGCGCTACAAAGAAGTCTCGCTTCCCATCGGTCAAAAGGGCCATGCTGAAAAAAGTGTCAAAACCAGAAATGCAGGACAGGCCATGGAGAAATGGGAGCCTTGCTACACTGATGGGCGGGATTTAAATTGCCAACAGCCACTCTGGAGAAGTGTCCGGTGAGTCCTGAAACATCTAAAAAACACAGCTTAGAGAGCATAGGGCACTTCCACTCATGGGGGTATAAATTGGGAAAATTAAAAATCAGCAAGACACAAGCACCCCAAAGTTTAGGGCTGCTCTGTTGACAAGGACCTCCACTTCATTCCACCTTAAATATCCCAGGAACGAGAAAAATGGGTAAAGAAGTTGTGGTCCTTATGTACAATGGAATATCACTCAGCCATGAAATCAATGTCATAAGGCTAGTAGCAGCATGATGAGTGGATTTAGGTACGACGATTCTAAGTGAAATAAGTCACACAGAAAAGGACACTTCTCATAAAGTATCACTGATAGAGGGAATGTGAAAACCGTTACACTTGAACTGAATTACAAAACAGAACAGAGTCACACATGCAGAAAACACACTATGGCTGCTTAACGGGAAAGGTGAGGTGGGGTGATACATAAAACAAGGGTTTCAAATTAGCTCAGATACCGTTCCATAAACCCAATATGTAATAGACAAGACCTACTCCTTGCTCAGAGAACTGGACTCAACACGCCCTATTCACCGCACAAGAATATATCTGACTAGTAATAATCGTAAAACCTATGTATTGATATCTCTCTGTTAGTGTGTCAAGTGGGTGTAAAGCGGCATAAACACAGCAGTGAAAAGCAGCTAAATCCCATTATGAAAATAAATTACTTTGAAAAACCCATGAAACAAAGACAGTGAAGGAGAGAGAAATTCTTACACAATGCGTTCAGGGCCTGTGATGCAACCTGGATTGACCATATCTAAACCCACAGCTGGATGAGACATAAGGGTGGACACTCTTGGGGCTGAGAGGTTTGGTGAGGTTGGGTGAGCAAACGCAGACCCTTTCAAGTAATACTGCGTGGTACCCATCGCATGGGTCCCAAATCTCCAGGTTCAAGGGCATCTTCCTACATCGAAAACATGCGTGAGAAACCCAGAAGATGGTACACCGTGTGATGGGGAAAGGTTTCTAAAACGCACCTCATTTCTCATCTCCTTGTGCCCGGGTTCGCCATTCCAGCCGCTTTACTAGCAATCTCCCTACTTGGAGCATCAGCACCTTTAACCTCCTGTTCCGTACAGGTTGCAATTTGTCCTGAGGATGAACGGGAAGACGTGGAACCAACGAGAGACTATCTCTTGGTGTTGGGACAGGCACAGGTCACTCTATTTTCCCATCAGGAAGAAGAATTAACCACAGGCTCAGCCTGCCTCCCGGAACCAGAACAGGGCCGGAAGCCATCCTGCGCTTTTGTGGCCAGCTCCCAAAAAAGCGAGTTGTAAAATGGAGGTTCAGGGCACTGCAATTCACAAACCTGCAGAGTTATAAATGATAACTCTCGTCCACAAATATATTGAGGGAAGGCAAAGAAGAGGATTTGAAATCAAGGCAGAATTGCAGGAAACAGATTTCAGGAGGTAGATTCGAATCGCCTTTAAAGTACATGAAAAGCGGCAAAATGTTGACAATGATGCCCTTGGCCAAAAAGGGCGTATGCGTTTTTTCCTGAATATATTCAGGAAAAAACGCATACGCCCTTTTTGGCCAACCAAGCAACCTGGAAAGGCAAATCAGCGCTACAAAGAAGTCTCGCTTCCCATCGGTCAAAAGGGCCATGCTGAAAAAAGTGTCAAAACCAGAAATGCAGGACAGGCCATGGAGAAATGTGAGCCTTGCTACACTGATGGGCGGGATTTAAATTGCCAACAGCCACTCTGGAGAAGTGTACGGTGAGTCCTGAAACATCTAAAAAACACAGCTTAGAGAGCATAGGGCACTTCCACTCATGGGGGTATAAATTGGGAAAATTAAAAATCAGCAAGACACAAGCACCCCAAAGTTTAGGGCTGCTCTGTTGACAAGGACCTCCACTTCATTCCACCTTAAATATCCCAGGAACGAGAAAAATGGGTAAAGAAGTTGTGGTCCTTATGTACAATGGAATATCACTCAGCCATGAAATCAATGTCATAAGGCTAGTAGCAGCATGATGAGTGGATTTAGGTACGACGATTCTAAGTGAAATAAGTCACACAGAAAAGGACACTTCTCATAAAGTATCACTGATAGAGGGAATGTGAAAACCGTTACACTTGAACTGAATTACAAAACAGAACAGAGTCACACATGCAGAAAACACACTATGGCTGCTTAACGGGAAAGGTGAGGTGGGGTGATACATAAAACAAGGGTTTCAAATTAGCTCAGATACCGTTCCATAAACCCAATATGTAATAGACAAGACCTACTCCTTGCTCAGAGAACTGGACTCAACACGCCCTATTCACCGCACAAGAATATATCTGACTAGTAATAATCGTAAAACCTATGTATTGATATCTCTCTGTTAGTGTGTCAAGTGGGTGTAAAGCGGCATAAACACAGCAGTGAAAAGCAGCTAAATCCCATTATGAAAATAAATTACTTTGAAAAACCCATGAAACAAAGACAGTGAAAGAGAGAGAAATTCTTACACAATGCGTTCAGGGCCTGTGATGCAACCTGGATTGACCATATCTAAACCCACAGCTGGATGAGACATAAGGGTGGACACTCTTGGGGCTGAGAGGTTTGGTGAGGTTGGGTGAGCAAACGCAGACCCTTTCAAGTAATACTGCGTGGTACCCATCGCATGGGTCCCAAATCTCCAGGTTCAAGGGCATCTTCCTACATCGAAAACATGCGTGAGAAACCCAGAAGATGGTACACCGTGTGATGGGGAAAGGTTTCTAAAACGCACCTCATTTCTCATCTCCTTGTGCCCGGGTTCGCCATTCCAGCCGCTTTACTAGCAATCTCCCTACTTGGAGCATCAGCACCTTTAACCTCCTGTTCCGTACAGGTTGCAATTTGTCCTGAGGATGAACGGGAAGACGTGGAACCAACGAGAGACTAGCTCTTGGTGTTGGGACAGGCACAGGTCACTCTATTTTCCCATCAGGAAGAAGAATTAACCACAGGCTCAGCCTGCCTCCCGGAACCAGAACAGGGCCGGAAGCCATCCTGCGCTTTTGTGGCCAGCTCCCAAAAAAGCGAGTTGTAAAATGGAGGTTCAGGGCACTGCAATTCACAAACCTGCAGAGTTATAAATGATAACTCTCGTCCACAAATATATTGAGGGAAGGCAAAGAAGAGGATTTGAAATCAAGGCAGAATTGCCGGAAACAGATTTCAGGAGGTAGATTCGAATCGCCTTTAAAGCACATGAAAAGCGGCAAAACGTTGACAATAATGCCCTTGGCCAAAAAGGGCGTATGCGTTTTTTCCTGAATATATTCAGGAAAAAACGCATACGCCCTTTTTGGCCAACCAAGCAACCTGGAAAGGCAAATCAGCGCTACAAAGAAGTCTCGCTTCCCATCGGTCAAAAGGGCCATGCTGAAAAAAGTGTCAAAACCAGAAATGCAGGACAGGCCATGGAGAAATGGGAGCCTTGCTACACTGATGGGCGGGATTTAAATTGCCAACAGCCACTCTGGAGAAGTGTCCGGTGAGTCCTGAAACATCTAAAAAACACAGCTTAGAGAGCATAGGGCACTTCCACTCATGGGGGTATAAATTGGGAAAATTAAAAATCAGCAAGACACAAGCACCCCAAAGTTTAGGGCTGCTCTGTTGACAAGGACCTCCACTTCATTCCACCTTAAATATCCCAGGAACGAGAAAAATGGGTAAAGAAGTTGTGGTCCTTATGTACAATGGAATATCACTCAGCCATGAAATCAATGTCATAAGGCTAGTAGCAGCATGATGAGTGGATTTAGGTACGACGATTCTAAGTGAAATAAGTCACACAGAAAAGGACACTTCTCATAAGGTATCACTGATAGAGGGAATGTAAAAACCGTTACACTTGAACTGAATTACAAAACAGAACAGAGTCACACATGCAGAAAACACACTATGGCTGCTTAACGGGAAAGGTGAGGTGGGGTGATACATAAAACAAGGGTTTCAAATTAGCTCAGATACCGTTCCATAAACCCAATATGTAATAGACAAGACCTACTCCTTGCTCAGAGAACTGGACTCAACAAGCCCTATTCACCGCACAAGAATATATCTGACTAGTAATAATCGTAAAACCTATGTATTGATATCTTTCTGTTAGTGAGTCAAGTGGGTGTAAAGCGGCATAAACACAGCAGTGAAAAGCAGCTAAATCCCATTATGAAAATAAATTACTTTGAAAAACCCATGAAACAAAGACAGTGAAAGAGAGAGAAATTCTTACACAATGCGTTCAGGGCCTGTGATGCAACCTGGATTGACCATATCTAAACCCACAGCTGGATGAGACATAAGGGTGGACACTCTTGGGGCTGAGAGGTTTGGTGAGGTTGGGTGAGCAAACGCAGACCCTTTCAAGTAATACTGCGTGGTACCCATCGCATGGGTCCCAAATCTCCAGGTTCAAGGGCATCTTCCTACATCGAAAACATGCATGAGAAACCCAGACGATGGTACACCGTGTGATGGGGAAATGTTTCTAAAACGCACCTCATTTCTCATCTCCTTGTGCCCGGGTTCGCCATTCCAGCCGCTTTACTAGCAATCTCCCTACTTGGAGCATCAGCACCTTTAACCTCCTGTTCCGTACAGGTTGCAATTTGTCCTGAGGATGAACGGGAAGACGTGGAACCAACGAGAGACTATCTCTTGGTGTTGGGACAGGCACAGGTCACTCTATTTTCCCATCAGGAAGAAGAATTAACCACAGGCTCAGCCTGCCTCCCGGAACCAGAACAGGGCCGGAAGCCATCCTGCGCTTTTGTGGCCAGCTCCCAAAAAAGCGAGTTGTAAAATGGAGGTTCAGGGCACTGCAATTCACAAACCTGCAGAGTTATAAATGATAACTCTCGTCCACAAATATATTGAGGGAAGGCAAAGAAGAGGATTTGAAATCAAGGCAGAATTGCAGGAAACAGATTTCAGGAGGTAGATTCGAATCGCCTTTAAAGTACATGAAAAGCGGCAAAATGTTGACAATGATGCCCTTGGCCAAAAAGGGCGTATGCGTTTTTTCCTGAATATATTCAGGAAAAAACGCATACGCCCTTTTTGGCCAACCAAGCAACCTGGAAAGGCAAATCAGCGCTACAAAGAAGTCTCGCTTCCCATCGGTCAAAAGGGCCATGCTGAAAAAAGTGTCAAAACCAGAAATGCAGGACAGGCCATGGAGAAATGTGAGCCTTGCTACACTGATGGGCGGGATTTAAATTGCCAACAGCCACTCTGGAGAAGTGTACGGTGAGTCCTGAAACATCTAAAAAACACAGCTTAGAGAGCATAGGGCACTTCCACTCATGGGGGTATAAATTGGGAAAATTAAAAATCAGCAAGACACAAGCACCCCAAAGTTTAGGGCTGCTCTGTTGACAAGGACCTCCACTTCATTCCACCTTAAATATCCCAGGAAAGAGAAAAATGGGTAAAGAATTTGTGGTCCTTATGTACAATGGAATATCACTCAGCCATGAAATCAATGTCATAAGGCTAGTAGCAGCATGATGAGTGGATTTAGGTACGACGATTCTAAGTGAAATAAGTCACACAGAAAAGGACACTTCTCATAAAGTATCACTGATAGAGGGAATGTGAAAACCGTTACACTTGAACTGAATTACAAAACAGAACAGAGTCACACATGCAGAAAACACACTACGGCTGCTTAACGGGAAAGGTGAGGTGGGGTGATACATAAAACAAGGGTTTCAAATTAGCTCAGATACCGTTCCATAAACCCAATATGTAATAGACAAGACCTACTCCTTGCTCAGAGAACTGGACTCAACACGCCCTATTCACCGCACAAGAATATATCTGACTAGTAATAATCGTAAAACCTATGTATTGATATCTCTCTGTTAGTGTGTCAAGTGGGTGTAAAGCGGCATAAACACAGCAGTGAAAAGCAGCTAAATCCCATTATGAAAATAAATTACTTTGAAAAACCCATGAAACAAAGACAGTGAAAGAGAGAGAAATTCTTACACAATGCGTTCAGGGCCTGTGATGCAACCTGGATTGACCATATCTAAACCCACAGCTGGATGAGACATAAGGGTGGACACTCTTGGGGCTGAGAGGTTTGGTGAGGTTGGGTGAGCAAACGCAGACCCTTTCAAGTAATACTGCGTGGTACCCATCGCATGGGTCCCAAATCTCCAGGTTCAAGGGCATCTTCCTACATCGAAAACATGCGTGAGAAACCCAGAAGATGGTACACCGTGTGATGGGGAAAGGTTTCTAAAACGCACCTCATTTCTCATCTCCTTGTGCCCGGGTTCGCCATTCCAGCCACTTTACTAGCAATCTCCCTACTTGGAGCATCAGCACCTTTAACCTCCTGTTCCGTACAGGTTGCAATTTGTCCTGAGGATGAACGGGAAGACGTGGAACCAACGAGAGACTAGCTCTTGGTGTTGGGACAGGCACAGGTCACTCTATTATCCCATCAGGAAGAAGAATTAACCACAGGCTCAGCCTGCCCCCCGGAACGAGAACAGGGCCTGAAGCCATTCTGCGATTTTGCGGCCAGCTCCCATAAAAACGAGTTGTAAAATGGAGGTTCAGGGCACTGCAATTCACAAACCTGCAGAGTTATAAATGATAACTCTCGTCCACAAATATATTGAGGGAAGGCAAAGAAGAGGATTTGAAATCAAGGCAGAATTGCCGGAAACAGATTTCAGGAGGTAGATTCGAATCGCCTTTAAAGCACATGAAAAGCGGCAAAACGTTGACAATGATGCCCTTGGCCAAAAAGGGCGTATGCGTTTTTTCCTGAATATATTCAGGAAAAAACGCATACGCCCTTTTTGGCCAACCAAGCAACCTGGAAAGGCAAATCAGCGCTACAAAGAAGTCTCGCTTCCCATCGGTCAAAAGGGCCATGCTGAAAAAAGTGTCAAAACCAGAAATGCAGGACAGGCCATGGAGAAATGGGAGCCTTGCTACACTGATGGGCGGGATTTAAATTGCCAACAGCCACTCTGGAGAAGTGTCCGGTGAGTCCTGAAACATCTAAAAAACACAGCTTAGAGAGCATAGGGCACTTCCACTCATGGGGGTATAAATTGGGAAAATTAAAAATCAGCAAGACACAAGCACCCCAAAGTTTAGGGCTGCTCTGTTGACAAGGACCTCCACTTCATTCCACCTTAAATATCCCAGGAATGAGAAAAATGGGTAAAGAAGTTGTGGTCCTTATGTACAATGGAATATCACTCAGCCATGAAATCAATGTCATAAGGCTAGTAGCAGCATGATGAGTGGATTTAGGTACGACGATTCTAAGTGAAATAAGTCACACAGAAAAGGACACTTCTCATAAGGTATCACTGATAGAGGGAATGTAAAAACCGTTACACTTGAACTGAATTACAAAACAGAACAGAGTCACACATGCAGAAAACACACTATGGCTGCTTAACGGGAAAGGTGAGGTGGGGTGATACATAAAACAAGGGTTTCAAATTAGCTCAGATACCGTTCCATAAACCCAATATGTAATAGACAAGACCTACTCCTTGCTCAGAGAACTGGACTCAACAAGCCCTATTCACCGCACAAGAATATATCTGACTAGTAATAATCGTAAAACCTATGTATTGATATCTTTCTGTTAGTGTGTCAAGTGGGTGTAAAGCGGCATAAACACAGCAGTGAAAAGCAGCTAAATCCCATTATGAAAATAAATTACTTTGAAAAACCCATGAAACAAAGACAGTGAAAGAGAGAGAAATTCTTACACAATGCGTTCAGGGCCTGTGATGCAACCTGGATTGACCATATCTAAACCCACAGCTGGATGAGACATAAGGGTGGACACTCTTGGGGCTGAGAGGTTTGGTGAGGTTGGGTGAGCAAACGCAGACCCTTTCAAGTAATACTGCGTGGTACCTATCGCATGGGTCCCAAATCTCCAGGTTCAAGGGCATCTTCCTACATCGAAAACATGCATGAGAAACCCAGACGATGGTACACCGTGTGATGGGGAAATGTTTCTAAAACGCACCTCATTTCTCATCTCCTTGTGCCCGGGTTCGCCATTCCAGCCGCTTTACTAGCAATCTCCCTACTTGGAGCATCAGCACCTTTAACCTCCTGTTCCGTACAGGTTGCAATTTGTCCTGAGGATGAACGGGAAGACGTGGAACCAACGAGAGACTAGCTCTTGGTGTTGGGACAGGCACAGGTCACTCTATTTTCCCATCAGGAAGAAGAATTAACCACAGGCTCAGCCTGCCTCCTGGAACCAGAACAGGGCCGGAAGCCATCCTGGGCTTTTGTGGCCAGCTCCCAAAAAAGCGAGTTGTAAAATGGAGGTTCAGGGCACTGCAATTCACAAACCTGCAGAGTTATAAATGATAACTCTCGTCCACAAATATATTGAGGGAAGGCAAAGAAGAGGATTTGAAATCAAGGCAGAATTGCAGGAAACAGATTTCAGGAGGTAGATTCGAATCGCCTTTAAAGTACATGAAAAGCGGCAAAATGTTGACAATGATGCCCTTGGCCAAAAAGGGCGTATGCGTTTTTTCCTGAATATATTCAGGAAAAAACGCATACGCCCTTTTTGGCCAACCAAGCAACCTGGAAAGGCAAATCAGCGCTACAAAGAAGTCTCGCTTCCCATCGGTCAAAAGGGCCATGCTGAAAAAAGTGTCAAAACCAGAAATGCAGGACAGGCCATGGAGAAATGGGAGCCTTGCTACACTGATGGGCGGGATTTAAATTGCCAACAGCCACTCTGGAGAAGTGTACGGTGAGTCCTGAAACATCTAAAAAACACAGCTTAGAGAGCATAGGGCACTTCCACTCATGGGGGTATAAATTGGGAAAATTAAAAATCAGCAAGACACAAGCACCCCAAAGTTTAGGGCTGCTCTGTTGACAAGGACCTCCACTTCATTCCACCTTAAATATCCCAGGAAAGAGAAAAATGGGTAAAGAATTTGTGGTCCTTATGTACAATGGAATATCACTCAGCCATGAAATCAATGTCATAAGGCTAGTAGCAGCATGATGAGTGGATTTAGGTACGACGATTCTAAGTGAAATAAGTCACACAGAAAAGGACACTTCTCATAAAGTATCACTGATAGAGGGAATGTGAAAACCGTTACACTTGAACTGAATTACAAAACAGAACAGAGTCACACATGCAGAAAACACACTATGGCTGCTTAACGGGAAAGGTGAGGTGGGGTGATACATAAAACAAGGGTTTCAAATTAGCTCAGATACCGTTCCATAAACCCAATATGTAATAGACAAGACCTACTCCTTGCTCAGAGAACTGGACTCAACACGCCCTATTCACCGCACAAGAATATATCTGACTAGTAATAATCGTAAAACCTATGTATTGATATCTCTCTGTTAGTGTGTCAAGTGGGTGTAAAGCGGCATAAACACAGCAGTGAAAAGCAGCTAAATCCCATTATGAAAATAAATTACTTTGAAAAACCCATGAAACAAAGACAGTGAAAGAGAGAGAAATTCTTACACAATGCGTTCAGGGCCTGTGATGCAACCTGGATTGACCATATCTAAACCCACAGCTGGATGAGACATAAGGGTGGACACTCTTGGGGCTGAGAGGTTTGGTGAGGTTGGGTGAGCAAACGCAGACCCTTTCAAGTAATACTGCGTGGTACCCATCGCATGGGTCCCAAATCTCCAGGTTCAAGGGCATCTTCCTACATCGAAAACATGCGTGAGAAACCCAGAAGATGGTACACCGTGTGATGGGGAAAGGTTTCTAAAACGCACCTCATTTCTCATCTCCTTGTGCCCGGGTTCGCCATTCCAGCCGCTTTACTAGCAATCTCCCTACTTGGAGCATCAGCACCTTTAACCTCCTGTTCCGTACAGGTTGCAATTTGTCCTGAGGATGAACGGGAAGACGTGGAACCAACGAGAGACTAGCTCTTGGTGTTGGGACAGGCACAGGTCACTCTATTATCCCATCAGGAAGAAGAATTAACCACAGGCTCAGCCTGCCCCCCGGAACGAGAACAGGGCCTGAAGCCATTCTGCGATTTTGCGGCCAGCTCCCATAAAAACGAGTTGTAAAATGGAGGTTCAGGGCACTGCAATTCACAAACCTGCAGAGTTATAAATGATAACTCTCGTCCACAAATATATTGAGGGAAGGCAAAGAAGAGGATTTGAAATCAAGGCAGAATTGCCGGAAACAGATTTCAGGAGGTAGATTCGAATCGCCTTTAAAGCACATGAAAAGCGGCAAAACGTTGACAATGATGCCCTTGGCCAAAAAGGGCGTATGCGTTTTTTCCTGAATATATTCAGGAAAAAACGCATACGCCCTTTTTGGCCAACCAAGCAACCTGGAAAGGCAAATCAGCGCTACAAAGAAGTCTCGCTTCCCATCGGTCAAAAGGGCCATGCTGAAAAAAGTGTCAAAACCAGAAATGCAGGACAGGCCATGGAGAAATGGGAGCCTTGCTACACTGATGGGCGGGATTTAAATTGCCAACAGCCACTCTGGAGAAGTGTCCGGTGAGTCCTGAAACATCTAAAAAACACAGCTTAGAGAGCATAGGGCACTTCCACTCATGGGGGTATAAATTGGGAAAATTAAAAATCAGCAAGACACAAGCACCCCAAAGTTTAGGGCTGCTCTGTTGACAAGGACCTCCACTTCATTCCACCTTAAATATCCCAGGAACGAGAAAAATGGGTAAAGAAGTTGTGGTCCTTATGTACAATGGAATATCACTCAGCCATGAAATCAATGTCATAAGGCTAGTAGCAGCATGATGAGTGGATTTAGGTACGACGATTCTAAGTGAAATAAGTCACACAGAAAAGGACACTTCTCATAAGGTATCACTGATAGAGGGAATGTAAAAACCGTTACACTTGAACTGAATTACAAAACAGAACAGAGTCACACATGCAGAAAACACACTATGGCTGCTTAACGGGAAAGGTGAGGTGGGGTGATACATAAAACAAGGGTTTCAAATTAGCTCAGATACCGTTCCATAAACCCAATATGTAATAGACAAGACCTACTCCTTGCTCAGAGAACTGGACTCAACAAGCCCTATTCACCGCACAAGAATATATCTGACTAGTAATAATCGTAAAACCTATGTATTGATATCTTTCTGTTAGTGTGTCAAGTGGGTGTAAAGCGGCATAAACACAGCAGTGAAAAGCAGCTAAATCCCATTATGAAAATAAATTACTTTGAAAAACCCATGAAACAAAGACAGTGAAAGAGAGAGAAATTCTTACACAATGCGTTCAGGGCCTGTGATGCAACCTGGATTGACCATATCTAAACCCACAGCTGGATGAGACATAAGGGTGGACACTCTTGGGGCTGAGAGGTTTGGTGAGGTTGGGTGAGCAAACGCAGACCCTTTCAAGTAATACTGCGTGGTACCTATCGCATGGGTCCCAAATCTCCAGGTTCAAGGGCATCTTCCTACATCGAAAACATGCATGAGAAACCCAGACGATGGTACACCGTGTGATGGGGAAATGTTTCTAAAACGCACCTCATTTCTCATCTCCTTGTGCCCGGGTTCGCCATTCCAGCCGCTTTACTAGCAATCTCCCTACTTGGAGCATCAGCACCTTTAACCTCCTGTTCCGTACAGGTTGCAATTTGTCCTGAGGATGAACGGGAAGACGTGGAACCAACGAGAGACTAGCTCTTGGTGTTGGGACAGGCACAGGTCACTCTATTTTCCCATCAGGAAGAAGAATTAACCACAGGCTCAGCCTGCCTCCTGGAACCAGAACAGGGCCGGAAGCCATCCTGGGCTTTTGTGGCCAGCTCCCAAAAAAGCGAGTTGTAAAATGGAGGTTCAGGGCACTGCAATTCACAAACCTGCAGAGTTATAAATGATAACTCTCGTCCACAAATATATTGAGGGAAGGCAAAGAAGAGGATTTGAAATCAAGGCAGAATTGCAGGAAACAGATTTCAGGAGGTAGATTCGAATCGCCTTTAAAGTACATGAAAAGCGGCAAAATGTTGACAATGATGCCCTTGGCCAAAAAGGGCGTATGCGTTTTTTCCTGAATATATTCAGGAAAAAACGCATACGCCCTTTTTGGCCAACCAAGCAACCTGGAAAGGCAAATCAGCGCTACAAAGAAGTCTCGCTTCCCATCGGTCAAAAGGGCCATGCTGAAAAAAGTGTCAAAACCAGAAATGCAGGACAGGCCATGGAGAAATGGGAGCCTTGCTACACTGATGGGCGGGATTTAAATTGCCAACAGCCACTCTGGAGAAGTGTACGGTGAGTCCTGAAACATCTAAAAAACACAGCTTAGAGAGCATAGGGCACTTCCACTCATGGGGGTATAAATTGGGAAAATTAAAAATCAGCAAGACACAAGCACCCCAAAGTTTAGGGCTGCTCTGTTGACAAGGACCTCCACTTCATTCCACCTTAAATATCCCAGGAAAGAGAAAAATGGGTAAAGAATTTGTGGTCCTTATGTACAATGGAATATCACTCAGCCATGAAATCAATGTCATAAGGCTAGTAGCAGCATGATGAGTGGATTTAGGTACGACGATTCTAAGTGAAATAAGTCACACAGAAAAGGACACTTCTCATAAAGTATCACTGATAGAGGGAATGTGAAAACCGTTACACTTGAACTGAATTACAAAACAGAACAGAGTCACACATGCAGAAAACACACTATGGCTGCTTAACGGGAAAGGTGAGGTGGGGTGATACATAAAACAAGGGTTTCAAATTAGCTCAGATACCGTTCCATAAACCCAATATGTAATAGACAAGACCTACTCCTTGCTCAGAGAACTGGACTCAACACGCCCTATTCACCGCACAAGAATATATCTGACTAGTAATAATCGTAAAACCTATGTATTGATATCTCTCTGTTAGTGTGTCAAGTGGGTGTAAAGCGGCATAAACACAGCAGTGAAAAGCAGCTAAATCCCATTATGAAAATAAATTACTTTGAAAAACCCATGAAACAAAGACAGTGAAAGAGAGAGAAATTCTTACACAATGCGTTCAGGGCCTGTGATGCAACCTGGATTGACCATATCTAAACCCACAGCTGGATGAGACATAAGGGTGGACACTCTTGGGGCTGAGAGGTTTGGTGAGGTTGGGTGAGCAAATGCAGACCCTTTCAAGTAATACTGCGTGGTACCCATCGCATGGGTCCCAAATCTCCAGGTTCAAGGGCATCTTCCTACATCGAAAACATGCGTGAGAAACCCAGAAGATGGTACACCGTGTGATGGGGAAAGGTTTCTAAAACGCACCTCATTTCTCATCTCCTTGTGCCCGGGTTCGCCATTCCAGCCGCTTTACTAGCAATCTCCCTACTTGGAGCATCAGCACCTTTAACCTCCTGTTCCGTACAGGTTGCAATTTGTCCTGAGGATGAACGGGAAGACGTGGAACCAACGAGAGACTAGCTCTTGGTGTTGGGACAGGCACAGGTCACTCTATTATCCCATCAGGAAGAAGAATTAACCACAGGCTCAGCCTGCCCCCCGGAACGAGAACAGGGCCTGAAGCCATTCTGCGATTTTGCGGCCAGCTCCCATAAAAACGAGTTGTAAAATGGAGGTTCAGGGCACTGCAATTCACAAACCTGCAGAGTTATAAATGATAACTCTCGTCCACAAATATATTGAGGGAAGGCAAAGAAGAGGATTTGAAATCAAGGCAGAATTGCCGGAAACAGATTTCAGGAGGTAGATTCGAATCGCCTTTAAAGCACATGAAAAGCGGCAAAACGTTGACAATAATGCCCTTGGCCAAAAAGGGCGTATGCGTTTTTTCCTGAATATATTCAGGAAAAAACGCATACGCCCTTTTTGGCCAACCAAGCAACCTGGAAAGGCAAATCAGCGCTACAAAGAAGTCTCGCTTCCCATCGGTCAAAAGGGCCATGCTGAAAAAAGTGTCAAAACCAGAAATGCAGGACAGGCCATGGAGAAATGGGAGCCTTGCTACACTGATGGGCGGGATTTAAATTGCCAACAGCCACTCTGGAGAAGTGTCCGGTGAGTCCTGAAACATCTAAAAAACACAGCTTAGAGAGCATAGGGCACTTCCACTCATGGGGGTATAAATTGGGAAAATTAAAAATCAGCAAGACACAAGCACCCCAAAGTTTAGGGCTGCTCTGTTGACAAGGACCTCCACTTCATTCCACCTTAAATATCCCAGGAACGAGAAAAATGGGTAAAGAAGTTGTGGTCCTTATGTACAATGGAATATCACTCAGCCATGAAATCAATGTCATAAGGCTAGTAGCAGCATGATGAGTGGATTTAGGTACGACGATTCTAAGTGAAATAAGTCACACAGAAAAGGACACTTCTCATAAGGTATCACTGATAGAGGGAATGTAAAAACCGTTACACTTGAACTGAATTACAAAACAGAACAGAGTCACACATGCAGAAAACACACTATGGCTGCTTAACGGGAAAGGTGAGGTGGGGTGATACATAAAACAAGGGTTTCAAATTAGCTCAGATACCGTTCCATAAACCCAATATGTAATAGACAAGACCTACTCCTTGCTCAGAGAACTGGACTCAACAAGCCCTATTCACCGCACAAGAATATATCTGACTAGTAATAATCGTAAAACCTATGTATTGATATCTTTCTGTTAGTGTGTCAAGTGGGTGTAAAGCGGCATAAACACAGCAGTGAAAAGCAGCTAAATCCCATTATGAAAATAAATTACTTTGAAAAACCCATGAAACAAAGACAGTGAAAGAGAGAGAAATTCTTACACAATGCGTTCAGGGCCTGTGATGCAACCTGGATTGACCATATCTAAACCCACAGCTGGATGAGACATAAGGGTGGACACTCTTGGGGCTGAGAGGTTTGGTGAGGTTGGGTGAGCAAACGCAGACCCTTTCAAGTAATACTGCGTGGTACCCATCGCATGGGTCCCAAATCTCCAGGTTCAAGGGCATCTTCCTACATCGAAAACATGCATGAGAAACCCAGACGATGGTACACCGTGTGATGGGGAAATGTTTCTAAAACGCACCTCATTTCTCATCTCCTTGTGCCCGGGTTCGCCATTCCAGCCGCTTTACTAGCAATCTCCCTACTTGGAGCATCAGCACCTTTAACCTCCTGTTCCGTACAGGTTGCAATTTGTCCTGAGGATAAACGGGAAGACGTGGAACCAACGAGAGACTAGCTCTTGGTGTTGGGACAGGCACAGGTCACTCTATTTTCCCATCAGGAAGAAGAATTAACCACAGGCTCAGCCTGCCTCCCGGAACCAGAACAGGGCCGGAAGCCATCCTGCGCTTTTGTGGCCAGCTCCCAAAAAAGCGAGTTGTAAAATGGAGGTTCAGGGCACTGCAATTCACAAACCTGCAGAGTTATAAATGATAACTCTCGTCCACAAATATATTGAGGGAAGGCAAAGAAGAGGATTTGAAATCAAGGCAGAATTGCAGGAAACAGATTTCAGGAGGTAGATTCGAATCGCCTTTAAAGTACATGAAAAGCGGCAAAATGTTGACAATGATGCCCTTGGCCAAAAAGGGCGTATGCGTTTTTTCCTGAATATATTCAGGAAAAAACGCATACGCCCTTTTTGGCCAACCAAGCAACCTGGAAAGGCAAATCAGCGCTACAAAGAAGTCTCGCTTCCCATCGGTCAAAAGGGCCATGCTGAAAAAAGTGTCAAAACCAGAAATGCAGGACAGGCCATGGAGAAATGTGAGCCTTGCTACACTGATGGGCGGGATTTAAATTGCCAACAGCCACTCTGGAGAAGTGTACGGTGAGTCCTGAAACATCTAAAAAACACAGCTTAGAGAGCATAGGGCACTTCCACTCATGGGGGTATAAATTGGGAAAATTAAAAATCAGCAAGACACAAGCACCCCAAAGTTTAGGGCTGCTCTGTTGACAAGGACCTCCACTTCATTCCACCTTAAATATCCCAGGAAAGAGAAAAATGGGTAAAGAATTTGTGGTCCTTATGTACAATGGAATATCACTCAGCCATGAAATCAATGTCATAAGGCTAGTAGCAGCATGATGAGTGGATTTAGGTACGACGATTCTAAGTGAAATAAGTCACACAGAAAAGGACACTTCTCATAAAGTATCACTGATAGAGGGAATGTGAAAACCGTTACACTTGAACTGAATTACAAAACAGAACAGAGTCACACATGCAGAAAACACACTATGGCTGCTTAACGGGAAAGGTGAGGTGGGGTGATACATAAAACAAGGGTTTCAAATTAGCTCAGATACCGTTCCATAAACCCAATATGTAATAGACAAGACCTACTCCTTGCTCAGAGAACTGGACTCAACACGCCCTATTCACCGCACAAGAATATATCTGACTAGTAATAATCGTAAAACCTATGTATTGATATCTCTCTGTTAGTGTGTCAAGTGGGTGTAAAGCGGCATAAACACAGCAGTGAAAAGCAGCTAAATCCCATTATGAAAATAAATTACTTTGAAAAACCCATGAAACAAAGACAGTGAAAGAGAGAGAAATTCTTACACAATGCGTTCAGGGCCTGTGATGCAACCTGGATTGACCATATCTAAACCCACAGCTGGATGAGACATAAGGGTGGACACTCTTGGGGCTGAGAGGTTTGGTGAGGTTGGGTGAGCAAACGCAGACCCTTTCAAGTAATACTGCGTGGTACCCATCGCATGGGTCCCAAATCTCCAGGTTCAAGGGCATCTTTCTACATCGAAAACATGCGTGAGAAACCCAGAAGATGGTACACCGTGTGATGGGGAAAGGTTTCTAAAACGCACCTCATTTCTCATCTCCTTGTGCCCGGGTTCGCCATTCCAGCCACTTTACTAGCAATCTCCCTACTTGGAGCATCAGCACCTTTAACCTCCTGTTCCGTACAGGTTGCAATTTGTCCTGAGGATGAACGGGAAGACGTGGAACCAACGAGAGACTAGCTCTTGGTGTTGGGACAGGCACAGGTCACTCTATTATCCCATCAGGAAGAAGAATTAACCACAGGCTCAGCCTGCCTCCTGGAACCAGAACAGGGCCGGAAGCCATCCTGCGCTTTTGTGGCCAGCTCCCAAAAAAGCGAGTTGTAAAATGGAGGTTCAGGGCACTGCAATTCACAAACCTGCAGAGTTATAAATGATAACTCTCGTCCACAAATATATTGAGGGAAGGCAAAGAAGAGGATTTGAAATCAAGGCAGAATTGCAGGAAACAGATTTCAGGAGGTAGATTCAAATCGCCTTTAAAGTACATGAAAAGCGGCAAAATGTTGACAATGATGCCCTTGGCCAAAAAGGGCGTATGCGTTTTTTCCTGAATATATTCAGGAAAAAACGCATACGCCCTTTTTGGCCAACCAAGCAACCTGGAAAGGCAAATCAGCGCTACAAAGAAGTCTCGCTTCCCATCGGTCAAAAGGGCCATGCTGAAAAAAGTGTCAAAACCAGAAATGCAGGACAGGCCATGGAGAAATGGGAGCCTTGCTACACTGATGGGCGGGATTTAAATTGCCAACAGCCACTCTGGAGAAGTGTACGGTGAGTCCTGAAACATCTAAAAAACACAGCTTAGAGAGCATAGGGCACTTCCACTCATGGGGGTATAAATTGGGAAAATTAAAAATCAGCAAGACACAAGCACCCCAAAGTTTAGGGCTGCTCTGTTGACAAGGACCTCCACTTCATTCCACCTTAAATATCCCAGGAAAGAGAAAAATGGGTAAAGAATTTGTGGTCCTTATGTACAATGGAATATCACTCAGCCATGAAATCAATGTCATAAGGCTAGTAGCAGCATGATGAGTGGATTTAGGTACGACGATTCTAAGTGAAATAAGTCACACAGAAAAGGACACTTCTCATAAAGTATCACTGATAGAGGGAATGTGAAAACCGTTACACTTGAACTGAATTACAAAACAGAACAGAGTCACACATGCAGAAAACACACTATGGCTGCTTAACGGGAAAGGTGAGGTGGGGTGATACATAAAACAAGGGTTTCAAATTAGCTCAGATACCGTTCCATAAACCCAATATGTAATAGACAAGACCTACTCCTTGCTCAGAGAACTGGACTCAACACGCCCTATTCACCGCACAAGAATATATCTGACTAGTAATAATCGTAAAACCTATGTATTGATATCTCTCTGTTAGTGTGTCAAGTGGGTGTAGAGCGGCATAAACACAGCAGTGAAAAGCAGCTAAATCCCATTATGAAAATAAATTACTTTGAAAAACCCATGAAACAAAGACAGTGAAAGAGAGAGAAATTCTTACACAATGCGTTCAGGGCCTGTGATGCAACCTGGATTGACCATATCTAAACCCACAGCTGGATGAGACATAAGGGTGGACACTCTTGGGGCTGAGAGGTTTGGTGAGGTTGGGTGAGCAAACGCAGACCCTTTCAAGTAATACTGCGTGGTACCCATCGCATGGGTCCCAAATCTCCAGGTTCAAGGGCATCTTCCTACATCGAAAACATGCGTGAGAAACCCAGAAGATGGTACACCGTGTGATGGGGAAAGGTTTCTAAAACGCACCTCATTTCTCATCTCCTTGTGCCCGGGTTCGCCATTCCAGCCGCTTTACTAGCAATCTCCCTACTTGGAGCATCAGCACCTTTAACCTCCTGTTCCGTACAGGTTGCAATTTGTCCTGAGGATGAACGGGAAGACGTGGAACCAACGAGAGACTAGCTCTTGGTGTTGGGACAGGCACAGGTCACTCTATTTTTCCATCAGGAAGGAGAATTAACCACAGGCTCAGCCTGCCTCCCGGAACCAGAACAGGGCCTGAAGCCATCCTGCGCTTTTGTGGCCAGCTCCCAAAAAAGCGAGTTGTAAAATGGAGGTTCAGGGCACTGCAATTCACAAACCTGCAGAGTTATAAATGATAACTCTCGTCCACAAATATATTGAGGGAAGGCAAAGAAGAGGATTTGAAATCAAGGCTGAATTGCAGGAAACAGATTTCAGGAGGTAGATTCGAATCGCCTTTAAAGTACATGAAAAGCGGCAAAATGTTGACAATGATGCCCTTGGCCAAAAAGGGCGTATGCGTTTTTTCCTGAATATATTCAGGAAAAAACGCATACGCCCTTTTTGGCCAACCAAGCAACCTGGAAAGGCAAATCAGCGCTACAAAGAAGTCTCGCTTCCCATTGGTCAAAAGGGCCATGCTGAAAAAAGTGTCAAAACCAGAAATGCAGGACAGGCCATGGAGAAATGGGAGCCTTGCTACACTGATGGGCGGGATGTAAATTGCCAAGAGCCACTCTGGAGAAGTGTCCGGTGAGTCCTGAAACATCTGAAAAACACAGCTTAGAGAGCATAGGGCACTTCCACTCATGGGGGTATAAATTGGGAAAATGAAAAATCAGCAAGACACAAGCACCCCAAAGTTTAGGGCTGCTCTGTTGACAAGGACCTCCACTTCATTCCACCTTAAATATCCCAGGAAAGAGAAAAATGGGTAAAGAAGTTGTGGTCCTTATGTACAATGGAATATCACTCAGCCATGAAATCAATGTCGTAAGGTTAGTAGCAGCATGATGAGTGGATTTAGGTACGACGATTCTAAGTGAAATAAGTCACACAGAAAAGGACACTTCTCATAAGGTATCACTGATAGAGGGAATGTAAAAAACGTTACACTTGAACTGAATTACAAAACAGAACAGAGTCACACATGCAGAAAACACACTATGGCTGCTTAACGGGAAAGGTGAGGTGGGTGATACATAAAACAAGGGTATCAAATTAGCTCAGATACCGTTCCATAAACCCAATATGTAATAGACAAGACCTACTCCTTGCTCAGAGAACTGGACTCAACACGCCCTATTCACCGCACAAGAATATATCTGACTAATAATAATCGTAAAACCTATGTATTGATATCTCTCTGTTAGTGTGTCAAGTGGGTGTAAAGCGGCATAAACACAGCAGTGAAAAGCAGCTAAACCCCATTATAAAAATAAATTACTTTGAAACACCTATGAAACAAAGACAGTGAAAGAGAGAGAAATTCTTACACAATGCGTTCAGGGCCTGTGATGCAACCTGGATTGACCATATCTAGACGCACAGCTGGATGAGACATAAGGGTGGACACTCTTGGGGCTGAGAGGTTTGGTGAGGTTGGGTGAGCAAACGCAGACCCTTTAAAGTAATACTGCGTGGTACCCATCGCATGGGTCCCAAATCTCCAGGTTCAAGGGCATCTTCCTACATCGAAAACATGCATGAGAAACCCAGAAGATGGTACACCGTGTGATGGGGAAAGGTTTCTAAAACGCACCTCATTTCTCATCTCCTTGTGCCCGGGTTCGCCATTCCAGCCTCTTTACTAGCAAGCTCCCTACTTGGAGCATCAGCACCTTTAACCTCCTGTTCCATACAGGTTGCAATTTGTCCTGAGGATAAACGGGAAGACGTGGAACCAACGAGAGACTAGCTCTTGGTGTTGGGACAGGCACAGGTCACTCTATTATCCCATCAGGAAGAAGAATTAACCACAGGCTCAGCCTGCCCCCCGGAACGAGAACAGGGCCTGAAGCCATTCTGCGATTTTGCGGCCAGCTCCCATAAAAACGAGTTGTAAAATGGAGGTTCAGGGCACTGCAATTCACAAACCTGCAGAGTTATCAATGATAACTCTCGTCCACAAATATATTGAGGGAAGGCAAAGAAGAGGATTTGAAATCAAGGCAGAATTGCCGGAAACAGATTTCAGGAGGTAGATTCGAATCGCCTTTAAAGCACATGAAAAGCGGCAAAACGTTGACAATGATGCCCTTGGCCAAAAAGGGCGTATGCGTTTTTTCCTGAATATATTCAGGAAAAAACGCATACGCCCTTTTTGGCCAACCAAGCAACCTGGAAAGGCAAATCAGCGCTACAAAGAAGTCTCGCTTCCCATCGGTCAAAAGGGCCATGCTGAAAAAAGTGTCAAAACCAGAAATGCAGGACAGGCCATGGAGAAATGGGAGCCTTGCTACACTGATGGGCGGGATTTAAATTGCCAACAGCCACTCTGGAGAAGTGTCCGGTGAGTCCTGAAACATCTAAAAAACACAGCTTAGAGAGCATAGGGCACTTCCACTCATGGGGGTATAAATTGGGAAAATTAAAAATCAGCAAGACACAAGCACCCCAAAGTTTAGGGCTGCTCTGTTGACAAGGACCTCCACTTCATTCCACCTTAAATATCCCAGGAACGAGAAAAATGGGTAAAGAAGTTGTGGTCCTTATGTACAATGGAATATCACTCAGCCATGAAATCAATGTCATAAGGCTAGTAGCAGCATGATGAGTGGATTTAGGTACGACGATTCTAAGTGAAATAAGTCACACAGAAAAGGACACTTCTCATAAGGTATCACTGATAGAGGGAATGTAAAAACCGTTACACTTGAACTGAATTACAAAACAGAACAGAGTCACACATGCAGAAAACACACTATGGCTGCTTAACGGGAAAGGTGAGGTGGGGTGATACATAAAACAAGGGTTTCAAATTAGCTCAGATACCGTTCCATAAACCCAATATGTAATAGACAAGACCTACTCCTTGCTCAGAGAACTGGACTCAACAAGCCCTATTCACCGCACAAGAATATATCTGACTAGTAATAATCGTAAAACCTATGTATTGATATCTTTCTGTTAGTGTGTCAAGTGGGTGTAAAGCGGCATAAACACAGCAGTGAAAAGCAGCTAAATCCCATTATGAAAATAAATTACTTTGAAAAACCCATGAAACAAAGACAGTGAAAGAGAGAGAAATTCTTACACAATGCGTTCAGGGCCTGTGATGCAACCTGGATTGACCATATCTAAACCCACAGCTGGATGAGACATAAGGGTGGACACTCTTGGGGCTGAGAGGTTTGGTGAGGTTGGGTGAGCAAACGCAGACCCTTTCAAGTAATACTGCGTGGTACCCATCGCATGGGTCCCAAATCTCCAGGTTCAAGGGCATCTTCCTACATCGAAAACATGCGTGAGAAACCCAGAAGATGGTACACCGTGTGATGGGGAAAGGTTTCTAAAACGCACCTCATTTCTCATCTCCTTGTGCCCGGGTTCGCCATTCCAGCCGCTTTACTAGCAATCTCCCTACTTGGAGCATCAGCACCTTTAACCTCCTGTTCCGTACAGGTTGCAATTTGTCCTGAGGATGAACGGGAAGACGTGGAACCAACAAGAGACTAGCTCTTGGTGTTGGGACAGGCACAGGTCACTCTATTTTTCCATCAGGAAGAAGAATTAACCACAGGCTCAGCCTGCCTCCCGGAACCAGAACAGGGCCTGAAGCCATCCTGCGCTTTTGTGGCCAGCTCCCAAAAAAGCGAGTTGTAAAATGGAGGTTCAGGGCACTGCAATTCACAAACCTGCAGAGTTATAAATGATAACTCTCGTCCACAAATATATTGAGGGAAGGCAAAGAAGAGGATTTGAAATCAAGGCTGAATTGCAGGAAACAGATTTCAGGAGGTAGATTCGAATCGCCTTTAAAGTACATGAAAAGCGGCAAAATGTTGACAATGATGCCCTTGGCCAAAAAGGGCGTATGCGTTTTTTCCTGAATATATTCAGGAAAAAACGCATACGCCCTTTTTGGCCAACCAAGCAACCTGGAAAGGCAAATCAGCGCTACAAAGAAGTCTCGCTTCCCATTGGTCAAAAGGGCCATGCTGAAAAAAGTGTCAAAACCAGAAATGCAGGACAGGCCATGGAGAAATGGGAGCCTTGCTACACTGATGGGCGGGATGTAAATTGCCAAGAGCCACTCTGGAGAAGTGTCCGGTGAGTCCTGAAACATCTGAAAAACACAGCTTAGAGAGCATAGGGCACTTCCACTCATGGGGGTATAAATTGGGAAAATGAAAAATCAGCAAGACACAAGCACCCCAAAGTTTAGGGCTGCTCTGTTGACAAGGACCTCCACTTCATTCCACCTTAAATATCCCAGGAAAGAGAAAAATGGGTAAAGAAGTTGTGGTCCTTATGTACAATGGAATATCACTCAGCCATGAAATCAATGTCGTAAGGTTAGTAGCAGCATGATGAGTGGATTTAGGTACGACGATTCTAAGTGAAATAAGTCACACAGAAAAGGACACTTCTTATAAGGTATCACTGATAGAGGGAATGTAAAAACCGTTACACTTGAACTGAATTACAAAACAGAACAGAGTCACACATGCAGAAAACACACTATGGCTGCTTAACGGGAAAGGTGAGGTGGGTGATACATAAAACAAGGGTATCAAATTAGCTCAGATACCGTTCCATAAACCCAATATGTAATAGACAAGTCCTACTCCTTGCTCAGAGAACTGGACTCAACACGCCCTATTCACCGCACAAGAATATATCTGACTAATAATAATCGTAAAACCTATGTATTGATATCTCTCTGTTAGTGTGTCAAGTGGGTGTAAAGCGGCATAAACACAGCAGTGAAAAGCAGCTAAACCCCATTATAAAAATAAATTACTTTGAAACACCTATGAAACAAAGACAGTGAAAGAGAGAGAAATTCTTACACAATGCGTTCAGGGCCTGTGATGCAACCTGGATTGACCATATCTAGACGCACAGCTGGATGAGACATAAGGGTGGACACTCTTGGGGCTGAGAGGTTTGGTGAGGTTGGGTGAGCAAACGCAGACCCTTTAAAGTAATACTGCGTGGTACCCATCGCATGGGTCCCAAATCTCCAGGTTCAAGGGCATCTTCCTACATCGAAAACATGCATGAGAAACCCAGAAGATGGTACACCGTGTGATGGGGAAAGGTTTCTAAAACGCACCTCATTTCTCATCTCCTTGTGCCCGGGTTCGCCATTCCAGCCTCTTTACTAGCAAGCTCCCTACTTGGAGCATCAGCACCTTTAACCTCCTGTTCCATACAGGTTGCAATTTGTCCTGAGGATAAACGGGAAGACGTGGAACCAACGAGAGACTAGCTCTTGGTGTTGGGACAGGCACAGGTCACTCTATTATCCCATCAGGAAGAAGAATTAACCACAGGCTCAGCCTGCCCCCCGGAACGAGAACAGGGCCTGAAGCCATTCTGCGATTTTGCGGCCAGCTCCCATAAAAACGAGTTGTAAAATGGAGGTTCAGGGCACTGCAATTCACAAACCTGCAGAGTTATCAATGATAACTCTCGTCCACAAATATATTGAGGGAAGGCAAAGAAGAGGATTTGAAATCAAGGCAGAATTGCCGGAAACAGATTTCAGGAGGTAGATTCGAATCGCCTTTAAAGCACATGAAAAGCGGCAAAACGTTGACAATGATGCCCTTGGCCAAAAAGGGCGTATGCGTTTTTTCCTGAATATATTCAGGAAAAAACGCATACGCCCTTTTTGGCCAACCAAGCAACCTGGAAAGGCAAATCAGCGCTACAAAGAAGTCTCGCTTCCCATCGGTCAAAAGGGCCATGCTGAAAAAAGTGTCAAAACCAGAAATGCAGGACAGGCCATGGAGAAATGGGAGCCTTGCTACACTGATGGGCGGGATTTAAATTGCCAACAGCCACTCTGGAGAAGTGTACGGTGAGTCCTGAAACATCTAAAAAACACAGCTTAGAGAGCATAGGGCACTTCCACTCATGGGGGTATAAATTGGGAAAATTAAAAATCAGCAAGACACAAGCACCCCAAAGTTTAGGGCTGCTCTGTTGACAAGGACCTCCACTTCATTCCACCTTAAATATCCCAGGAAAGAGAAAAATGGGTAAAGAAGTTGTGGTCCTTATGTACAATGGAATATCACTCAGCCATGAAATCAATGTCATAAGGCTAGTAGCAGCATGATGAGTGGATTTAGGTACGACGATTCTAAGTGAAATAAGTCACACAGAAAAGGACACTTCTCATAAAGTATCACTGATAGAGGGAATGTGAAAACCGTTACACTTGAACTGAATTACAAAACAGAACAGAGTCACACATGCAGAAAACACACTATGGCTGCTTAACGGGAAAGGTGAGGTGGGGTGATACATAAAACAAGGGTTTCAAATTAGCTCAGATACCGTTCCATAAACCCAATATGTAATAGACAAGACCTACTCCTTGCTCAGAGAACTGGACTCAACACGCCCTATTCACCGCACAAGAATATATCTGACTAGTAATAATCGTAAAACCTATGTATTGATATCTCTCTGTTAGTGTGTCAAGTGGGTGTAAAGCGGCATAAACACAGCAGTGAAAAGCAGCTAAATCCCATTATGAAAATAAATTACTTTGAAAAACCCATGAAACAAAGACAGTGAAAGAGAGAGAAATTCTTACACAATGCGTTCAGGGCCTGTGATGCAACCTGGATTGACCATATCTAAACCCACAGCTGGATGAGACATAAGGGTGGACACTCTTGGGGCTGAGAGGTTTGGTGAGGTTGGGTGAGCAAACGCAGACCCTTTAAAGTAATACTGCGTGGTACCCATCGCATGGGTCCCAAATCTCCAGGTTCAAGGGCATCTTCCTACATCGAAAACATGCATGAGAAACCCAGAAGATGGTACACCGTGTGATGGGGAAAGGTTTCTAAAACGCACCTCATTTCTCATCTCCTTGTGCCCGGTTTCGCCATTCCAGCCTCTTTACTAGCAAGCTCCCTACTTGGAGCATCAGCACCTTTAACCTCCTGTTCCATACGGGTTGCAATTTGTCCTGAGGATAAACGGGAAGACGTGGAACCAACGAGAGACTAGCTCTTGGTGTTGGGACAGGCACAGGTCACTCTATTTTCCCATCAGGAAGAAGAATTAACCACAGGCTCAGCCTGCCTCCCGGAACCAGAACAGGGCCGGAAGCCATCCTGCGCTTTTGTGGCCAGCTCCCAAAAAAGCGAGTTGTAAAATGGAGGTTCAGGGCACTGCAATTCACAAACCTGCAGAGTTATAAATGATAACTCTCGTCCACAAATATATTGAGGGAAGGCAAAGAAGAGGATTTGAAATCAAGGCAGAATTGCAGGAAACAGATTTCAGGAGGTAGATTCGAATCGCCTTTAAAGTACATGAAAAGCGGCAAAATGTTGACAATGATGCCCTTGGCCAAAAAGGGCGTATGCGTTTTTTCCTGAATATATTCAGGAAAAAACGCATACGCCCTTTTTGGCCAACCAAGCAACCTGGAAAGGCAAATCAGCGCTACAAAGAAGTCTCGCTTCCCATCGGTCAAAAGGGCCATGCTGAAAAAAGTGTCAAAACCAGAAATGCAGGACAGGCCATGGAGAAATGGGAGCCTTGCTACACTGATGGGCGGGATTTAAATTGCCAACAGCCACTCTGGAGAAGTGTACGGTGAGTCCTGAAACATCTAAAAAACACAGCTTAGAGAGCATAGGGCACTTCCACTCATGGGGGTATAAATTGGGAAAATTAAAAATCAGCAAGACACAAGCACCCCAAAGTTTAGGGCTGCTCTGTTGACAAGGACCTCCACTTCATTCCACCTTAAATATCCCAGGAAAGAGAAAAATGGGTAAAGAAGTTGTGGTCCTTATGTACAATGGAATATCACTCAGCCATGAAATCAATGTCATAAGGCTAGTAGCAGCATGATGAGTGGATTTAGGTACGACGATTCTAAGTGAAATAAGTCACACAGAAAAGGACACTTCTCATAAAGTATCACTGATAGAGGGAATGTGAAAACCGTTACACTTGAACTGAATTACAAAACAGAACAGAGTCACACATGCAGAAAACACACTATGGCTGCTTAACGGGAAAGGTGAGGTGGGGTGATACATAAAACAAGGGTTTCAAATTAGCTCAGATACCGTTCCATAAACCCAATATGTAATAGACAAGACCTACTCCTTGCTCAGAGAACTGGACTCAACACGCCCTATTCACCGCACAAGAATATATCTGACTAGTAATAATCGTAAAACCTATGTATTGATATCTCTCTGTTAGTGTGTCAAGTGGGTGTAAAGCGGCATAAACACAGCAGTGAAAAGCAGCTAAATCCCATTATGAAAATAAATTACTTTGAAAAACCCATGAAACAAAGACAGTGAAAGAGAGAGAAATTCTTACACAATGCGTTCAGGGCCTGTGATGCAACCTGGATTGACCATATCTAAACCCACAGCTGGATGAGACATAAGGGTGGACACTCTTGGGGCTGAGAGGTTTGGTGAGGTTGGGTGAGCAAACGCAGACCCTTTCAAGTAATACTGCGTGGTACCCATCGCATGGGTCCCAAATCTCCAGGTTCAAGGGCATCTTCCTACATCGAAAACATGCGTGAGAAACCCAGAAGATGGTACACCGTGTGATGGGGAAAGGTTTCTAAAACGCACCTCATTTCTCATCTCCTTGTGCCCGGGTTCGCCATTCCAGCCGCTTTACTAGCAATCTCCCTACTTGGAGCATCAGCACCTTTAACCTCCTGTTCCGTACAGGTTGCAATTTGTCCTGAGGATGAACGGGAAGACGTGGAACCAACGAGAGACTAGCTCTTGGTTTTGGGACAGGCACAGGTCACTCTATTTTCCCATCAGGAAGAAGAATTAACCACAGGCTCAGCCTGCCTCCCGGAACCAGAACAGGGCCTGAAGCCATCCTGCGCTTTTGTGGCCAGCTCCCAAAAAAGCGAGTTGTAAAATGGAGGTTCAGGGCACTGCAATTCACAAACCTGCAGAGTTATAAATGATAACTCTCGTCCACAAATATATTGAGGGAAGGCAAAGAAGAGGATTTGAAATCAAGGCAGAATTGCCGGAAACAGATTTCAGGAGGTAGATTCGAATCGCCTTTAAAGCACATGAAAAGCGGCAAAACGTTGACAATGATGCCCTTGGCCAAAAAGGGCGTATGCGTTTTTTCCTGAATATATTCAGGAAAAAACGCATACGCCCTTTTTGGCCAACCAAGCAACCTGGAAAGGCAAATCAGCGCTACAAAGAAGTCTCGCTTCCCATCGGTCAAAAGGGCCATGCTGAAAAAAGTGTCAAAACCAGAAATGCAGGACAGGCCATGGAGAAATGGGAGCCTTGCTACACTGATGGGCGGGATTTAAATTGCCAACAGCCACTCTGGAGAAGTGTACGGTGAGTCCTGAAACATCTAAAAAACACAGCTTAGAGAGCATAGGGCACTTCCACTCATGGGGGTATAAATTGGGAAAATTAAAAATCAGCAAGACACAAGCACCCCAAAGTTTAGGGCTGCTCTGTTGACAAGGACCTCCACTTCATTCCACCTTAAATATCCCAGGAAAGAGAAAAATGGGTAAAGAAGTTGTGGTCCTTATGTACAATGGAATATCACTCAGCCATGAAATCAATGTCATAAGGCTAGTAGCAGCATGATGAGTGGATTTAGGTACGACGATTCTAAGTGAAATAAGTCACACAGAAAAGGACACTTCTCATAAAGTATCACTGATAGAGGGAATGTGAAAACCGTTACACTTGAACTGAATTACAAAACAGAACAGAGTCACACATGCAGAAAACACACTATGGCTGCTTAACGGGAAAGGTGAGGTGGGGTGATACATAAAACAAGGGTTTCAAATTAGCTCAGATACCGTTCCATAAACCCAATATGTAATAGACAAGACCTACTCCTTGCTCAGAGAACTGGACTCAACACGCCCTATTCACCGCACAAGAATATATCTGACTAGTAATAATCGTAAAACCTATGTATTGATATCTCTCTGTTAGTGTGTCAAGTGGGTGTAAAGCGGCATAAACACAGCAGTGAAAAGCAGCTAAATCCCATTATGAAAATAAATTACTTTGAAAAACCCATGAAACAAAGACAGTGAAAGAGAGAGAAATTCTTACACAATGCGTTCAGGGCCTGTGATGCAACCTGGATTGACCATATCTAAACCCACAGCTGGATGAGACATAAGGGTGGACACTCTTGGGGCTGAGAGGTTTGGTGAGGTTGGGTGAGCAAACGCAGACCCTTTAAAGTAATACTGCGTGGTACCCATCGCATGGGTCCCAAATCTCCAGGTTCAAGGGCATCTTCCTACATCGAAAACATGCGTGAGAAACCCAGAAGATGGTACACCGTGTGATGGGGAAAGGTTTCTAAAACGCACCTCATTTCTCATCTCCTTGTGCCCGGGTTCGCCATTCCAGCCGCTTTACTAGCAATCTCCCTACTTGGAGCATCAGCACCTTTAACCTCCTGTTCCGTACAGGTTGCAATTTGTCCTGAGGATGAACGGGAAGACGTGGAACCAACGAGAGACTAGCTCTTGGTTTTGGGACAGGCACAGGTCACTCTATTTTCCCATCAGGAAGAAGAATTAACCACAGGCTCAGCCTGCCTCCCGGAACCAGAACAGGGCCTGAAGCCATCCTGCGCTTTTGTGGCCAGCTCCCAAAAAAGCGAGTTGTAAAATGGAGGTTCAGGGCACTGCAATTCACAAACCTGCAGAGTTATAAATGATAACTCTCGTCCACAAATATATTGAGGGAAGGCAAAGAAGAGGATTTGAAATCAAGGCTGAATTGCAGGAAACAGATTTCAGGAGGTAGATTCGAATCGCCTTTAAAGTACATGAAAAGCGGCAAAATGTTGACAATGATGCCCTTGGCCAAAAAGGGCGTATGCGTTTTTTCCTGAATATATTCAGGAAAAAACGCATACGCCCTTTTTGGCCAACCAAGCAACCTGGAAAGGCAAATCAGCGCTACAAAGAAGTCTCGCTTCCCATCGGTCAAAAGGGCCATGCTGAAAAAAGTGTCAAAACCAGAAATGCAGGACAGGCCATGGAGAAATGGGAGCCTTGCTACACTGATGGGCGGGATGTAAATTGCCAAGAGCCACTCTGGAGAAGTGTCCGGTGAGTCCTGAAACATCTGAAAAACACAGCTTAGAGAGCATAGGGCACTTCCACTCATGGGGGTATAAATTGGGAAAATGAAAAATCAGCAAGACACAAGCACCCCAAAGTTTAGGGCTGCTCTGTTGACAAGGACCTCCACTTCATTCCACCTTAAATATCCCAGGAAAGAGAAAAATGGGTAAAGAAGTTGTGGTCCTTATGTACAATGGAATATCACTCAGCCATGAAATCAATGTCGTAAGGTTAGTAGCAGCATGATGAGTGGATTTAGGTACGACGATTCTAAGTGAAATAAGTCACACAGAAAAGGACACTTCTCATAAGGTATCACTGATAGAGGGAATGTAAAAACCGTTACACTTGAACTGAATTACAAAACAGAACAGAGTCACACATGCAGAAAACACACTATGGCTGCTTAACGGGAAAGGTGAGGTGGGGTGATACATAAAACAAGGGTATCAAATTAGCTCAGATACCGTTCCATAAACCCAATATGTAATAGACAAGACCTACTCCTTGCTCAGAGAACTGGACTCAACAGGCCCTATTCACCACACAAGAATATATCTGACTAATAATAATCGTAAAACCTATGTATTGATATCTCTCTGTTAGTGTGTCAAGTGGGTGTAAAGCGGCATAAACACAGCAGTGAAAAGCAGCTAAACCCCATTATAAAAATAAATTACTTTGAAACACCCATGAAACAAAGACAGTGAAAGAGAGAGAAATTCTTACACAATGCGTTCAGGGGCTGTGATGCAACCTGGACTGACCATATCTAGACACACAGCTGGATGAGACATAAGGGTGGACACTCTTGGGGCTGAGAGGTTTGGTGAGGTTGGGTGAGCAAACACAGACCCTTTAAAGTAATACTGCGTGGTACCCATCGCATGGGTCCCAAATCTCCAGGTTCAAGGGCATCTTCCTACATCGAAAACATGCATGAGAATCCCAGAAGATGGTACACCGTGTGATGGGGAAAGGTTTCTAAAACGCACCTCATTTCTCATCTCCTTGTGCCTGGGTTCTCCATTCCAGCCGCTTTACTAGCAAGCTCCCTACTTGGAGCATCAGCACCTTTAACCTCCTGCTCCATACAGGTTGCAATTTGTCCTGAGGATAAACGGGAAGACGTGGAACCAACGAGAGACTAGCTCTTGGTGTTGGGACAGGCACAGGTCACTCTAATTTCCCATCAGGAAGAAGAATTAACCACAGGCTCAGCCTGACCCCGGAACGAGAACAGGGCCTGAAGCCATTCTGCGATTTTGCGGCCAGCTCCCATAAAAACGAGTTGTAAAATGGAGGTTCAGGGCACTGCAATTCACAAACCTGCAGAGTTATAAATGATAACTCTCGTCCACAAATATATTGAGGGAAGGCAAAGAAGAGGATTTGAAATCAAGGCAGAATTGCCGGAAACAGATTTCAGGAGGTAGATTCGAATCGCCTTTAAAGCACATGAAAAGCGGCAAAACGTTGATAATGATGCCCTTGGCCAAAAAGGGCGTATGCGTTTTTTCCTGAATATATTCAGGAAAAAACGCATACGCCCTTTTTGGCCAACCAAGCAACCTGGAAAGGCAAATCAGCGCTACAAAGAAGTCTCGCTTCCCATCGGTCAAAAGGGCCATGCTGAAAAAAGTGTCAAAACCAGAAATGCAGGACAGGCCATGGAGAAATGGGAGCCTTGCTACACTGATGGGCGGGATTTAAATTGCCAACAGCCACTCTGGAGAAGTGTACGGTGAGTCCTGAAACATCTAAAAAACCCAGCGTAGAGAACATAGGGCACTTCCACTCATGGGGGTATAAATTGGGAAAATTAAAAATCAGCAAGACACAAGCACCCCAAAGTTTAGGGCTGCTCTGTTGACAAGGACCTCCACTTCATTCCACCTTAAATATCCCAGGAACGAGAAAAATGGGTAAAGAAGTTGTGGTCCTTATGTACAATGGAATATCACTCAGCCATGAAATCAATGTCATAAGGCTAGTAGCAGCATGATGAGTGGATTTAGGTACGACGATTCTAAGTGAAATAAGTCACACAGAAAAGGACACTTCTCATAAAGTATCACTGATAGAGGGAATGTGAAAACCGTTACACTTGAACTGAATTACAAAACAGAACAGAGTCACACATGCAGAAAACACACTATGGCTGCTTAACGGGAAAGGTGAGGTGGGGTGATACATAAAACAAGGGTTTCAAATTAGCTCAGATACCGTTCCATAAACCCAATATGTAATAGACAAGACCTACTCCTTGCTCAGAGAACTGGACTCAACACGCCCTATTCACCGCACAAGAATATATCTGACTAGTAATAATCGTAAAACCTATGTATTGATATCTCTCTGTTAGTGTGTCAAGTGGGTGTAAAGCGGCATAAACACAGCAGTGAAAAGCAGCTAAATCCCATTATGAAAATAAATTACTTTGAAAAACCCATGAAACAAAGACAGTGAAAGAGAGAGAAATTCTTACACAATGCGTTCAGGGCCTGTGATGCAACCTGGATTGACCATATCTAAACCCACAGCTGGATGAGACATAAGGGTGGACACTCTTGGGGCTGAGAGGTTTGGTGAGGTTGGGTGAGCAAACGCAGACCCTTTCAAGTAATACTGCGTGGTACCCATCGCATGGGTCCCAAATCTCCAGGTTCAAGGGCATCTTCCTACATCGAAAACATGCGTGAGAAACCCAGAAGATGGTACACCGTGTGATGGGGAAAGGTTTCTAAAACGCACCTCATTTCTCATCTCCTTGTGCCCGGGTTCGCCATTCCAGCCGCTTTACTAGCAAGCTCCCTACTTGGAGCATCAGCACCTTTAACCTCCTGTTCCGTACAGGTTGCAATTTGTCCTGAGGATGAACGGGAAGACGTGGAACCAACGAGAGACTAGCTCTTGGTGTTGGGACAGGCACAGGTCACTCTATTTTCCCATCAGGAAGAAGAATTAACCACAGGCTCAGCCTGACCCCCGGAACGAGAACAGGGCCTGAAGCCATTCTGCGACTTTGCGGCCAGCTCCCATAAAAACGAGTTGTAAAATGGAGGTTCAGGGCACTGCAATTCACAAACCTGCAGAGTTATAAATGATAACTCTCGTCCACAAATATATTGAGGGAAGGCAAAGAAGAGGATTTGAAATCAAGGCAGAATTGCCGGAAACAGATTTCAGGAGGTAGATTCGAATCGCCTTTAAAGCACATGAAAAGCGGCAAAACGTTGACAATGATGCTCTTGGCCAAAAAGGGCGTATGCGTTTTTTCCTGAATATATTCAGGAAAAAACGCATACGCCCTTTTTGGCCAACCAAGCAACCTGGAAAGGCAAATCAGCGCTACAAAGAAGTCTCGCTTCCCATCGGTCAAAAGGGCCATGCTGAAAAAAGTGTCAAAACCAGAAATGCAGGACAGGCCATGGAGAAATGGGAGCCTTGCTACACTGATGGGCGGGATTTAAATTGCCAACAGCCACTCTGGAGAAGTGTACGGTGAGTCCTGAAACATCTAAAAAACACAGCTTAGAGAGCATAGGGCACTTCCACTCATGGGGGTATAAATTGGGAAAATTAAAAATCAGCAAGACACAAGCACCCCAAAGTTTAGGGCTGCTCTGTTGACAAGGACCTCCACTTCATTCCACCTTAAATATCCCAGGAACGAGAAAAATGGGTAAAGAATTTGTGGTCCTTATGTACAATGGAATATCACTCAGCCATGAAATCAATGTCATAAGGCTAGTAGCAGCATGATGAGTGGATTTAGGTACGACGATTCTAAGTGAAATAAGTCACACAGAAAAGGACACTTCTCATAAAGTATCACTGATAGAGGGAATGTGAAAACCGTTACACTTGAACTGAATTACAAAACAGAACAGAGTCACACATGCAGAAAACACACTATGGCTGCTTAACGGGAAAGGTGAGGTGGGGTGATACATAAAACAAGGGTTTCAAATTAGCTCAGATACCGTTCCATAAACCCAATATGTAATAGACAAGACCTACTCCTTGCTCAGAGAACTGGACTCAACACGCCCTATTCACCGCACAAGAATATATCTGACTAGTAATAATCGTAAAACCTATGTATTGATATCTCTCTGTTAGTGTGTCAAGTGGGTGTAAAGCGGCATAAACACAGCAGTGAAAAGCAGCTAAATCCCATTATGAAAATAAATTACTTTGAAAAACCCATGAAACAAAGACAGTGAAAGAGAGAGAAATTCTTACACAATGCGTTCAGGGCCTGTGATGCAACCTGGATTGACCATATCTAAACCCACAGCTGGATGAGACATAAGGGTGGACACTCTTGGGGCTGAGAGGTTTGGTGAGGTTGGGTGAGCAAACGCAGACCCTTTCAAGTAATACTGCGTGGTACCCATCGCATGGGTCCCAAATCTCCAGGTTCAAGGGCATCTTCCTACATCGAAAACATGCGTGAGAAACCCAGAAGATGGTACACCGTGTGATGGGGAAAGGTATCTAAAACGCACCTCATTTCTCATCTCCTTGTGCCCGGGTTCGCCATTCCAGCCGCTTTACTAGCAATCTCCCTACTTGGAGCATCAGCACCTTTAACCTCCTGTTCCGTACAGGTTGCAATTTGTCCTGAGGATGAACGGGAAGACGTGGAACCAACGAGAGACTAGCTCTTGGTGTTGGGACAGGCACAGGTCACTCTATTTTCCCATCAGGAAGAAGAATTAACCACAGGCTCAGCCTGCCTCCCGGAACCAGAACAGGGCCTGAAGCCATCCTGCGCTTTTGTGGCCAGCTCCCAAAAAAGCGAGTTGTAAAATGGAGGTTCAGGGCACTGCAATTCACAAACCTGCAGAGTTATAAATGATAACTCTCGTCCACAAATATATTGAGGGAAGGCAAAGAAGAGGATTTGAAATCAAGGCTGAATTGCAGGAAACAGATTTCAGGAGGTAGATTCGAATCGCCTTTAAAGTACATGAAAAGCGGCAAAATGTTGACAATGATGCCCTTGGCCAAAAAGGGCGTATGCGTTTTTTCCTGAATATATTCAGGAAAAAACGCATACGCCCTTTTTGGCCAACCAAGCAACCTGGAAAGGCAAATCAGCGCTACAAAGAAGTCTCATTTCCCATCGGTCAAAAGGGCCATGCTGAAAAAAGTGTCAAAACCAGAAATGCAGGACAGGCCATGGAGAAATGGGAGCCTTGCTACACTGATGGGCGGGATGTAAATTGCCAAGAGCCACTCTGGAGAAGTGTCCGGTGAGTCCTGAAACATCTGAAAAACACAGCTTAGAGAGCATAGGGCACTTCCACTCATGGGGGTATAAATTGGGAAAATGAAAAATCAGCAAGACACAAGCACCCCAAAGTTTAGGGCTGCTCTGTTGACAAGGACCTCCACTTCATTCCACCTTAAATATCCCAGGAAAGAGAAAAATGGGTAAAGAAGTTGTGGTCCTTATGTACAATGGAATATCACTCAGCCATGAAATCAATGTCGTAAGGTTAGTAGCAGCATGATGAGTGGATTTAGGTACGACGATTCTAAGTGAAATAAGTCACACAGAAAAGGACACTTCTCATAAGGTATCACTGATAGAGGGAATGTAAAAACCGTTACACTTGAACTGAATTACAAAACAGAACAGAGTCACACATGCAGAAAACACACTATGGCTGCTTAACGGGAAAGGTGAGGTGGGTGATACATAAAACAAGGGTATCAAATTAGCTCAGATACCGTTCCATAAACCCAATATGTAATAGACAAGACCTACTCCTTGCTCAGAGAACTGGACTCAACACGCCCTATTCACCGCACAAGAATATATCTGACTAATAATAATCGTAAAACCTATGTATTGATATCTCTCTGTTAGTGTGTCAAGTGGGTGTAAAGCGGCATAAACACAGCAGTGAAAAGCAGCTAAACCCCATTATAAAAATAAATTACTTTGAAACACCTATGAAACAAAGACAGTGAAAGAGAGAGAAATTCTTACACAATGCGTTCAGGGGCTGTGATGCAACCTGGATTGACCATATCTAGACGCACAGCTGGATGAGACATAAGGGTGGACACTCTTGGGGCTGAGAGGTTTGGTGAGGTTGGGTGAGCAAACGCAGACCCTTTAAAGTAATACTGCGTGGTACCCATCGCATGGGTCCCAAATCTCCAGGTTCAAGGGCATCTTCCTACATCGAAAACATGCATGAGAAACCCAGAAGATGGTACACCGTGTGATGGGGAAAGGTTTCTAAAACGCACCTCATTTCTCATCTCCTTGTGCCCGGGTTCGCCATTCCAGCCTCTTTACTAGCAAGTTCCCTACTTGGAGCATCAGCACCTTTAACCTCCTGTTCCATACAGGTTGCAATTTGTCCTGAGGATAAACGGGAAGACGTGGAACCAACGAGAGACTAGCTCTTGGTGTTGGGACAGGCACAGGTCACTCTAATTTCCCATCAGGAAGAAGAATTAACCACAGGCTCAGCCTGACCCCCGGAACGAGAACAGGGCCTGAAGCCATTCTGCGATTTTGCGGCCAGCTCCCATAAAAACGAGTTGTAAAATGGAGGTTCAGGGCACTGCAATTCACAAACCTGCAGAGTTATAAATGATAACTCTCGTCCACAAATATATTGAGGGAAGGCAAAGAAGAGGATTTGAAATCAAGGCAGAATTGCCGGAAACAGATTTCAGGAGGTAGATTCGAATCGCCTTTAAAGCACATGAAAAGCGGCAAAACGTTGACAATGATGCCCTTGGCCAAAAAGGGCGTATGCGTTTTTTCCTGAATATATTCAGGAAAAAACGCATACGCCCTTTTTGGCCAACCAAGCAACCTGGAAAGGCAAATCAGCGCTACAAAGAAGTCTCGCTTCCCATCGGTCAAAAGGGCCATGCTGAAAAAAGTGTCAAAACCAGAAATGCAGGACAGGCCATGGAGAAATGGGAGCCTTGCTACACTGATGGGCGGGATTTAAATTGCCAACAGCCACTCTGGAGAAGTGTACGGTGAGTCCTGAAACATCTAAAAAACACAGCTTAGAGAGCATAGGGCACTTCCACTCATGGGGGTATAAATTGGGAAAATTAAAAATCAGCAAGACACAAGCACCCCAAAGTTTAGGGCTGCTCTGTTGACAAGGACCTCCACTTCATTCCACCTTAAATATCCCAGGAAAGAGAAAAATGGGTAAAGAAGTTGTGGTCCTTATGTACAATGGAATATCACTCAGCCATGAAATCAATGTCATAAGGCTAGTAGCAGCATGATGAGTGGATTTAGGTACGACGATTCTAAGTGAAATAAGTCACACAGAAAAGGACACTTCTCATAAAGTATCACTGATAGAGGGAATGTGAAAACCGTTACACTTGAACTGAATTACAAAACAGAACAGAGTCACACATGCAGAAAACACACTATGGCTGCTTAACGGGAAAGGTGAGGTGGGGTGATACATAAAACAAGGGTTTCAAATTAGCTCAGATACCGTTCCATAAACCCAATATGTAATAGACAAGACCTACTCCTTGCTCAGAGAACTGGACTCAACACGCCCTATTCACCGCACAAGAATATATCTGACTAGTAATAATCGTAAAACCTATGTATTGATATCTCTCTGTTAGTGTGTCAAGTGGGTGTAAAGCGGCATAAACACAGCAGTGAAAAGCAGCTAAATCCCATTATGAAAATAAATTACTTTGAAAAACCCATGAAACAAAGACAGTGAAAGAGAGAGAAATTCTTACACAATGCGTTCAGGGCCTGTGATGCAACCTGGATTGACCATATCTAAACCCACAGCTGGATGAGACATAAGGGTGGACACTCTTGGGGCTGAGAGGTTTGGTGAGGTTGGGTGAGCAAACGCAGACCCTTTAAAGTAATACTGCGTGGTACCCATCGCATGGGTCCCAAATCTCCAGGTTCAAGGGCATCTTCCTACATCGAAAACATGCATGAGAAACCCAGAAGATGGTACACCGTGTGATGGGGAAAGGTTTCTAAAACGCACCTCATTTCTCATCTCCTTGTGCCCGGGTTCGCCATTCCAGCCTCTTTACTAGCAAGCTCCCTACTTGGAGCATCAGCACCTTTAACCTCCTGTTCCATACAGGTTGCAATTTGTCCTGAGGATAAACGGGAAGACGTGGAACCAACGAGAGACTAGCTCTTGGTGTTGGGACAGGCACAGGTCACTCTATTATCCCATCAGGAAGAAGAATTAACCACAGGCTCAGCCTGCCCCCCGGAACGAGAACAGGGCCGGAAGCCATCCTGCGCTTTTGTGGCCAGCTCCCAAAAAAGCGAGTTGTAAAATGGAGGTTCAGGGCACTGCAATTCACAAACCTGCAGAGTTATAAATGATAACTCTCGTCCACAAATATATTGAGGGAAGGCAAAGAAGAGGATTTGAAATCAAGGCAGAATTGCCGGAAACAGATTTCAGGAGGTAGATTCGAATCGCCTTTAAAGCACATGAAAAGCGGCAAAACGTTGACAATGATGCCCTTGGCCAAAAAGGGCGTATGCGTTTTTTCCTGAATATATTCAGGAAAAAACGCATACGCCCTTTTTGGCCAACCAAGCAACCTGGAAAGGCAAATCAGCGCTACAAAGAAGTCTCGCTTCCCATCGGTCAAAAGGGCCATGCTGAAAAAAGTGTCAAAACCAGAAATGCAGGACAGGCCATGGAGAAATGGGAGCCTTGCTACACTGATGGGCGGGATTTAAATTGCCAACAGCCACTCTTGAGAAGTGTACGGTGAGTCCTGAAACATCTAAAAAACACAGCTTAGAGAGCATAGGGCACTTCCACTCATGGGGGTATAAATTGGGAAAATTAAAAATCAGCAAGACACAAGCACCCCAAAGTTTAGGGCTGCTCTGTTGACAAGGACCTCCACTTCATTCCACCTTAAATATCCCAGGAACGAGAAAAATGGGTAAAGAAGTTGTGGTCCTTATGTACAATGGAATATCACTCAGCCATGAAATCAATGTCATAAGGCTAGTAGCAGCATGATGAGTGGATTTAGGTACGACGATTCTAAGTGAAATAAGTCACACAGAAAAGGACACTTCTCATAAAGTATCACTGATAGAGGGAATGTGAAAACCGTTACACTTGAACTGAATTACAAAACAGAACAGAGTCACACATGCAGAAAACACACTATGGCTGCTTAACGGGAAAGGTGAGGTGGGGTGATACATAAAACAAGGGTTTCAAATTAGCTCAGATACCGTTCCATAAACCCAATATGTAATAGACAAGACCTACTCCTTGCTCAGAGAACTGGACTCAACACGCCCTATTCACCGCACAAGAATATATCTGACTAGTAATAATCGTAAAACCTATGTATTGATATCTCTCTGTTAGTGTGTCAAGTGGGTGTAAAGCGGCATAAACACAGCAGTGAAAAGCAGCTAAATCCCATTATGAAAATAAATTACTTTGAAAAACCCATGAAACAAAGACAGTGAAAGAGAGAGAAATTCTTACACAATGCGTTCAGGGCCTGTGATGCAACCTGGATTGACCATATCTAAACCCACAGCTGGATGAGACATAAGGGTGGACACTCTTGGGGCTGAGAGGTTTGGTGAGGTTGGGTGAGCAAACGCAGACCCTTTCAAGTAATACTGCGTGGTACCCATCGCATGGGTCCCAAATCTCCAGGTTCAAGGGCATCTTCCTACATCGAAAACATGCGTGAGAAACCCAGAAGATGGTACACCGTGTGATGGGGAAAGGTTTCTAAAACGCACCTCATTTCTCATCTCCTTGTGCCCGGGTTCGCCATTCCAGCCGCTTTACTAGCAATCTCCCTACTTGGAGCATCAGCACCTTTAACCTCCTGTTCCGTACAGGTTGCAATTTGTCCTGAGGATGAACGGGAAGACGTGGAACCAACGAGAGACTAGCTCTTGGTGTTGGGACAGGCACAGGTCACTCTATTTTCCCATCAGAAAGAAGAATTAACCACAGGCTCAGCCTGCCTCCCGGAACCAGAACAGGGCCGGAAGCCATCCTGCGCTTTTGTGGCCAGCTCCCAAAAAAGCGAGTTGTAAAATGGAGGTTCAGGGCACTGCAATTCACAAACCTGCAGAGTTATAAATGATAACTCTCGTCCACAAATATATTGAGGGAAGGCAAAGAAGAGGATTTGAAATCAAGGCAGAATTGCCGGAAACAGATTTCAGGAGGTAGATTCGAATCGCCTTTAAAGCACATGAAAAGCGGCAAAAGGTTGACAATGATGCCCTTGGCCAAAAAGGGCGTATGCGTTTTTTCCTGAATATATTCAGGAAAAAACGCATACGCCCTTTTTGGCCAACCAAGCAACCTGGAAAGGCAAATCAGCGCTACAAAGAAGTCTCGCTTCCCATCGGTCAAAAGGGCCATGCTGAAAAAAGTGTCAAAACCAGAAATGCAGGACAGGCCATGGAGAAATGGGAGCCTTGCTACACTGATGGGCGGGATTTAAATTGCCAACAGCCACTCTTGAGAAGTGTACGGTGAGTCCTGAAACATCTAAAAAACACAGCTTAGAGAGCATAGGGCACTTCCACTCATGGGGGTATAAATTGGGAAAATTAAAAATCAGCAAGACACAAGCACCCCAAAGTTTAGGGCTGCTCTGTTGACAAGGACCTCCACTTCATTCCACCTTAAATATCCCAGGAAAGAGAAAAATGGGTAAAGAAGTTGTGGTCCTTATGTACAATGGAATATCACTCAGCCATGAAATCAATGTCATAAGGCTAGTAGCAGCATGATGAGTGGATTTAGGTACGACGATTCTAAGTGAAATAAGTCACACAGAAAAGGACACTTCTCATAAAGTATCACTGATAGAGGGAATGTGAAAACCGTTACACTTGAACTGAATTACAAAACAGAACAGAGTCACACATGCAGAAAACACACTATGGCTGCTTAACGGGAAAGGTGAGGTGGGGTGATACATAAAACAAGGGTTTCAAATTAGCTCAGATACCGTTCCATAAACCCAATATGTAATAGACAAGACCTACTCCTTGCTCAGAGAACTGGACTCAACACGCCCTATTCACCGCACAAGAATATATCTGACTAGTAATAATCGTAAAACCTATGTATTGATATCTCTCTGTTAGTGTGTCAAGTGGGTGTAAAGCGGCATAAACACAGCAGTGAAAAGCAGCTAAATCCCATTATGAAAATAAATTACTTTGAAAAACCCATGAAACAAAGACAGTGAAAGAGAGAGAAATTCTTACACAATGCGTTCAGGGCCTGTGATGCAACCTGGATTGACCATATCTAAACCCACAGCTGGATGAGACATAAGGGTGGACACTCTTGGGGCTGAGAGGTTTGGTGAGGTTGGGTGAGCAAACGCAGACCCTTTAAAGTAATACTGCGTGGTACCCATCGCATGGGTCCCAAATCTCCAGGTTCAAGGGCATCTTCCTACATCGAAAACATGCATGAGAAACCCAGAAGATGGTACACCGTGTGATGGGGAAAGGTTTCTAAAACGCACCTCATTTCTCATCTCCTTGTGCCCGGGTTCGCCATTCCAGCCTCTTTACTAGCAAGCTCCCTACTTGGAGCATCAGCACCTTTAACCTCCTGTTCCATACAGGTTGCAATTTGTCCTGAGGATAAACGGGAAGACGTGGAACCAACGAGAGACTAGCTCTTGGTGTTGGGACAGGCACAGGTCACTCTATTATCCCATCAGGAAGAAGAATTAACCACAGGCTCAGCCTGCCCCCCGGAACGAGAACAGGGCCTGAAGCCATTCTGCGATTTTGCGGCCAGCTCCCATAAAAACGAGTTGTAAAATGGAGGTTCAGGGCACTGCAATTCACAAACCTGCAGAGTTATCAATGATAACTCTCGTCCACAAATATATTGAGGGAAGGCAAAGAAGAGGATTTGAAATCAAGGCAGAATTGCCGGAAACAGATTTCAGGAGGTAGATTCGAATCGCCTTTAAAGCACATGAAAAGCGGCAAAACGTTGACAATGATGCCCTTGGCCAAAAAGGGCGTATGCGTTTTTTCCTGAATATATTCAGGAAAAAACGCATACGCCCTTTTTGGCCAACCAAGCAACCTGGAAAGGCAAATCAGCGCTACAAAGAAGTCTTGCTTCCCATCGGTCAAAATGGCCATGCTGAAAAAAGTGTCAAAACCAGAAATGCAGGACAGGCCATGGAGAAATGGGAGCCTTGCTACACTGATGGGCGGGATTTAAATTGCCAACAGCCACTCTGGAGAAGTGTACGGTGAGTCCTGAAACATCTAAAAAACACAGCTTAGAGAGCATAGGGCACTTCCACTCATGGGGGTATAAATTGGGAAAATTAAAAATCAGCAAGACACAAGCACCCCAAAGTTTAGGGCTGCTCTGTTGACAAGGACCTCCACTTCATTCCACCTTAAATATCCCAGGAACGAGAAAAATGGGTAAAGAAGTTGTGGTCCTTATGTACAATGGAATATCACTCAGCCATGAAATCAATGTCATAAGGCTAGTAGCAGCATGATGAGTGGATTTAGGTACGACGATTCTAAGTGAAATAAGTCACACAGAAAAGGACACTTCTCATAAGGTATCACTGATAGAGGGAATGTAAAAACCGTTACACATGAACTGAATTACAAAACAGAACAGAGTCACACATGCAGAAAACACACTATGGCTGCTTAACGGGAAAGGTGAGGTGGGGTGATACATAAAACAAGGGTTTCAAATTAGCTCAGATACCATTCCATAAACCCAATATGTAATAGACAACACCTACTCCTTGCTCAGAGAACTGGACTCAACAAGCCCTATTCACCGCACAAGAATATATCTGACTAGTAATAATCGTAAAACCTATGTATTGATATCTCTCTGTTAGTGTGTCAAGTGGGTGTAAAGCGGCATAAACACAGCAGTGAAAAGCAGCTAAATCCCATTATGAAAATAAATTACTTTGAAAAACCCATGAAACAAAGACAGTGAAAGAGAGAGAAATTCTTACACAATGCGTTCAGGGCCTGTGATGCAACCTGGATTGACCATATCTAAACCCACAGCTGGATGAGACATAAGGGTGGACACTCTTGGGGCTGAGAGGTTTGGTGAGGTTGGGTGAGCAAACGCAGACCCTTTCAAGTAATACTGCGTGGTACCCATCGCATGGGTCCCAAATCTCCAGGTTCAAGGGCATCTTCCTACATCGAAAACATGCGTGAGAAACCCAGAAGATGGTACACCGTGTGATGGGGAAAGGTTTCTAAAACGCACCTCATTTCTCATCTCCTTGTGCCCGGGTTCGCCATTCCAGCCGCTTTACTAGCAATCTCCCTACTTGGAGCATCAGCACCTTTAACCTCCTGTTCCGTACAGGTTGCAATTTGTCCTGAGGATGAACGGGAAGACGTGGAACCAACGAGAGACTAGCTCTTGGTGTTGGGACAGGCACAGGTCACTCTATTTTCCCATCAGAAAGAAGAATTAACCACAGGCTCAGCCTGCCTCCCGGAACCAGAACAGGGCCGGAAGCCATCCTGCGCTTTTGTGGCCAGCTCCCAAAAAAGCGAGTTGTAAAATGGAGGTTCAGGGCACTGCAATTCACAAACCTGCAGAGTTATAAATGATAACTCTCGTCCACAAATATATTGAGGGAAGGCAAAGAAGAGGATTTGAAATCAAGGCAGAATTGCCGGAAACAGATTTCAGGAGGTAGATTCGAATCGCCTTTAAAGCACATGAAAAGCGGCAAAAGGTTGACAATGATGCCCTTGGCCAAAAAGGGCGTATGCGTTTTTTCCTGAATATATTCAGGAAAAAACGCATACGCCCTTTTTGGCCAACCAAGCAACCTGGAAAGGCAAATCAGCGCTACAAAGAAGTCTCGCTTCCCATCGGTCAAAAGGGCCATGCTGAAAAAAGTGTCAAAACCAGAAATGCAGGACAGGCCATGGAGAAATGGGAGCCTTGCTACACTGATGGGCGGGATTTAAATTGCCAACAGCCACTCTTGAGAAGTGTACGGTGAGTCCTGAAACATCTAAAAAACACAGCTTAGAGAGCATAGGGCACTTCCACTCATGGGGGTATAAATTGGGAAAATTAAAAATCAGCAAGACACAAGCACCCCAAAGTTTAGGGCTGCTCTGTTGACAAGGACCTCCACTTCATTCCACCTTAAATATCCCAGGAAAGAGAAAAATGGGTAAAGAAGTTGTGGTCCTTATGTACAATGGAATATCACTCAGCCATGAAATCAATGTCATAAGGCTAGTAGCAGCATGATGAGTGGATTTAGGTACGACGATTCTAAGTGAAATAAGTCACACAGAAAAGGACACTTCTCATAAAGTATCACTGATAGAGGGAATGTGAAAACCGTTACACTTGAACTGAATTACAAAACAGAACAGAGTCACACATGCAGAAAACACACTATGGCTGCTTAACGGGAAAGGTGAGGTGGGGTGATACATAAAACAAGGGTTTCAAATTAGCTCAGATACCGTTCCATAAACCCAATATGTAATAGACAAGACCTACTCCTTGCTCAGAGAACTGGACTCAACACGCCCTATTCACCGCACAAGAATATATCTGACTAGTAATAATCGTAAAACCTATGTATTGATATCTCTCTGTTAGTGTGTCAAGTGGGTGTAAAGCGGCATAAACACAGCAGTGAAAAGCAGCTAAATCCCATTATGAAAATAAATTACTTTGAAAAACCCATGAAACAAAGACAGTGAAAGAGAGAGAAATTCTTACACAATGCGTTCAGGGCCTGTGATGCAACCTGGATTGACCATATCTAAACCCACAGCTGGATGAGACATAAGGGTGGACACTCTTGGGGCTGAGAGGTTTGGTGAGGTTGGGTGAGCAAACGCAGACCCTTTCAAGTAATACTGCGTGGTACCCATCGCATGGGTCCCAAATCTCCAGGTTCAAGGGCATCTTCCTACATCGAAAACATGCGTGAGAAACCCAGAAGATGGTACACCGTGTGATGGGGAAAGGTTTCTAAAACGCACCTCATTTCTCATCTCCTTGTGCCCGGGTTCGCCATTCCAGCCGCTTTACTAGCAATCTCCCTACTTGGAGCATCAGCACCTTTAACCTCCTGTTCCGTACAGGTTGCAATTTGTCCTGAGGATGAACGGGAAGACGTGGAACCAACGAGAGACTAGCTCTTGGTGTTGGGACAGGCACAGGTCACTCTATTTTCCCATCAGAAAGAAGAATTAACCACAGGCTCAGCCTGCCTCCCGGAACCAGAACAGGGCCGGAAGCCATCCTGCGCTTTTGTGGCCAGCTCCCAAAAAAGCGAGTTGTAAAATGGAGGTTCAGGGCACTGCAATTCACAAACCTGCAGAGTTATAAATGATAACTCTCGTCCACAAATATATTGAGGGAAGGCAAAGAAGAGGATTTGAAATCAAGGCAGAATTGCCGGAAACAGATTTCAGGAGGTAGATTCGAATCGCCTTTAAAGCACATGAAAAGCGGCAAAAGGTTGACAATGATGCCCTTGGCCAAAAAGGGCGTATGCGTTTTTTCCTGAATATATTCAGGAAAAAACGCATACGCCCTTTTTGGCCAACCAAGCAACCTGGAAAGGCAAATCAGCGCTACAAAGAAGTCTCGCTTCCCATCGGTCAAAAGGGCCATGCTGAAAAAAGTGTCAAAACCAGAAATGCAGGACAGGCCATGGAGAAATGGGAGCCTTGCTACACTGATGGGCGGGATTTAAATTGCCAACAGCCACTCTTGAGAAGTGTACGGTGAGTCCTGAAACATCTAAAAAACACAGCTTAGAGAGCATAGGGCACTTCCACTCATGGGGGTATAAATTGGGAAAATTAAAAATCAGCAAGACACAAGCACCCCAAAGTTTAGGGCTGCTCTGTTGACAAGGACCTCCACTTCATTCCACCTTAAATATCCCAGGAAAGAGAAAAATGGGTAAAGAAGTTGTGGTCCTTATGTACAATGGAATATCACTCAGCCATGAAATCAATGTCATAAGGCTAGTAGCAGCATGATGAGTGGATTTAGGTACGACGATTCTAAGTGAAATAAGTCACACAGAAAAGGACACTTCTCATAAAGTATCACTGATAGAGGGAATGTGAAAACCGTTACACTTGAACTGAATTACAAAACAGAACAGAGTCACACATGCAGAAAACACACTATGGCTGCTTAACGGGAAAGGTGAGGTGGGGTGATACATAAAACAAGGGTTTCAAATTAGCTCAGATACCGTTCCATAAACCCAATATGTAATAGACAAGACCTACTCCTTGCTCAGAGAACTGGACTCAACATGCCCTATTCACCGCACAAGAATATATCTGACTAGTAATAATCGTAAAACCTATGTATTGATATCTCTCTGTTAGTGTGTCAAGTGGGTGTAAAGCGGCATAAACACAGCAGTGAAAAGCAGCTAAATCCCATTATGAAAATAAATTACTTTGAAAAACCCATGAAACAAAGACAGTGAAAGAGAGAGAAATTCTTACACAATGCGTTCAGGGCCTGTGATGCAACCTGGATTGACCATATCTAAACCCACAGCTGGATGAGACATAAGGGTGGACACTCTTGGGGCTGAGAGGTTTGGTGAGGTTGGGTGAGCAAACGCAGACCCTTTAAAGTAATACTGCGTGGTACCCATCGCATGGGTCCCAAATCTCCAGGTTCAAGGGCATCTTCCTACATCGAAAACATGCATGAGAAACCCAGAAGATGGTACACCGTGTGATGGGGAAAGGTTTCTAAAACGCACCTCATTTCTCATCTCCTTGTGCCCGGGTTCGCCATTCCAGCCTCTTTACTAGCAAGCTCCCTACTTGGAGCATCAGCACCTTTAACCTCCTGTTCCATACAGGTTGCAATTTGTCCTGAGGATAAACGGGAAGACGTGGAACCAACGAGAGACTAGCTCTTGGTGTTGGGACAGGCACAGGTCACTCTATTTTCCCATCAGGAAGAAGAATTAACCACAGGCTCAGCCTGCCTCCCGGAACCAGAACAGGGCCGGAAGCCATCCTGCGCTTTTGTGGCCAGCTCCCAAAAAAGCGAGTTGTAAAATGGAGGTTCAGGGCACTGCAATTCACAAACCTGCAGAGTTATAAATGATAACTCTCGTCCACAAATATATTGAGGGAAGGCAAAGAAGAGGATTTGAAATCAAGGCAGAATTGCCGGAAACAGATTTCAGGAGGTAGATTCGAATCGCCTTTAAAGCACATGAAAAGCGGCAAAATGTTGACAATGATGCCCTTGGCCAAAAAGGGCGTATGCGTTTTTTCCTGAATATATTCAGGAAAAAACGCATACGCCCTTTTTGGCCAACCAAGCAACCTGGAAAGGCAAATCAGCGCTACAAAGAAGTCTCGCTTCCCATCGGTCAAAAGGGCCATGCTGAAAAAAGTGTCAAAACCAGAAATGCAGGACAGGCCATGGAGAAATGGGAGCCTTGCTACACTGATGGGTGGGATTTAAATTGCCAACAGCCACTCTGGAGAAGTGTACGGTGAGTCCTGAAACATCTAAAAAACACAGCTTAGAGAGCATAGGGCACTTCCACTCATGGGGGTATAAATTGGGAAAATTAAAAATCAGCAAGACACAAGCACCCCAAAGTTTAGGGCTGCTCTGTTGACAAGGACCTCCACTTCATTCCACCTTAAATATCCCAGGAAAGAGAAAAATGGGTAAAGAATTTGTGGTCCTTATGTACAATGGAATATCACTCAGCCATGAAATCAATGTCATAAGGCTAGTAGCAGCATGATGAGTGGATTTAGGTACGACGATTCTAAGTGAAATAAGTCACACAGAAAAGGACACTTCTCATAAAGTATCACTGATAGAGGGAATGTGAAAACCGTTACACTTGAACTGAATTACAAAACAGAACAGAGTCACACATGCAGAAAACACACTATGGCTGCTTAACGGGAAAGGTGAGGTGGGGTGATACATAAAACAAGGGTTTCAAATTAGCTCAGATACCGTTCCATAAACCCAATATGTAATAGACAAGACCTACTCCTTGCTCAGAGAACTGGACTCAACACGCCCTATTCACCGCACAAGAATATATCTGACTAGTAATAATCGTAAAACCTATGTATTGATATCTCTCTGTTAGTGTGTCAAGTGGGTGTAAAGCGGCATAAACACAGCAGTGAAAAGCAGCTAAATCCCATTATGAAAATAAATTACTTTGAAAAACCCATGAAACAAAGACAGTGAAAGAGAGAGAAATTCTTACACAATGCGTTCAGGGCCTGTGATGCAACCTGGATTGACCATATCTAAACCCACAGCTGGATGAGACATAAGGGTGGACACTCTTGGGGCTGAGAGGTTTGGTGAGGTTGGGTGAGCAAACGCAGACCCTTTCAAGTAATACTGCGTGGTACCCATCGCATGGGTCCCAAATCTCCAGGTTCAAGGGCATCTTCCTACATCGAAAACATGCATGAGAAACCCAGAAGATGGTACACCGTGTGATGGGGAAAGGTTTCTAAAACGCACCTCATTTCTCATCTCCTTGTGCCCGGGTTCGCCATTCCAGCCTCTTTACTAGCAAGCTCCCTACTTGGAGCATCAGCACCTTTAACCTCCTGTTCCATACAGGTTGCAATTTGTCCTGAGGATAAACGGGAAGACGTGGAACCAACGAGAGACTAGCTCTTGGTGTTGGGACAGGCACAGGTCACTCTATTTTCCCATCAGGAAGAAGAATTAACCACAGGCTCAGCCTGCCTCCCGGAACCAGAACAGGGCCGGAAGCCATCCTGCGCTTTTGTGGCCAGCTCCCAAAAAAGCGAGTTGTAAAATGGAGGTTCAGGGCACTGCAATTCACAAACCTGCAGAGTTATAAATGATAACTCTCGTCCACAAATATATTGAGGGAAGGCAAAGAAGAGGATTTGAAATCAAGGCAGAATTGCCGGAAACAGATTTCAGGAGGTAGATTCGAATCGCCTTTAAAGCACATGAAAAGCGGCAAAATGTTGACAATGATGCCCTTGGCCAAAAAGGGCGTATGCGTTTTTTCCTGAATATATTCAGGAAAAAACGCATACGCCCTTTTTGGCCAACCAAGCAACCTGGAAAGGCAAATCAGCGCTACAAAGAAGTCTCGCTTCCCATCGGTCAAAAGGGCCATGCTGAAAAAAGTGTCAAAACCAGAAATGCAGGACAGGCCATGGAGAAATGGGAGCCTTGCTACACTGATGGGTGGGATTTAAATTGCCAACAGCCACTCTGGAGAAGTGTACGGTGAGTCCTGAAACATCTAAAAAACACAGCTTAGAGAGCATAGGGCACTTCCACTCATGGGGGTATAAATTGGGAAAATGAAAAATCAGCAAGACACAAGCACCCCAAAGTTTAGGGCTGCTCTGTTGACAAGGACCTCCACTTCATTCCACCTTAAATATCCCAGGAAAGAGAAAAATGGGTAAAGAATTTGTGGTCCTTATGTACAATGGAATATCACTCAGCCATGAAATCAATGTCATAAGGCTAGTAGCAGCATGATGAGTGGATTTAGGTACGACGATTCTAAGTGAAATAAGTCACACAGAAAAGGACACTTCTCATAAAGTATCACTGATAGAGGGAATGTGAAAACCGTTACACTTGAACTGAATTACAAAACAGAACAGAGTCACACATGCAGAAAACACACTATGGCTGCTTAACGGGAAAGGTGAGGTGGGGTGATACATAAAACAAGGGTTTCAAATTAGCTCAGATACCGTTCCATAAACCCAATATGTAATAGACAAGACCTACTCCTTGCTCAGAGAACTGGACTCAACACGCCCTATTCACCGCACAAGAATATATCTGACTAGTAATAATCGTAAAACCTATGTATTGATATCTCTCTGTTAGTGTGTCAAGTGGGTGTAAAGCGGCATAAACACAGCAGTGAAAAGCAGCTAAATCCCATTATGAAAATAAATTACTTTGAAAAACCCATGAAACAAAGACAGTGAAAGAGAGAGAAATTCTTACACAATGCGTTCAGGGCCTGTGATGCAACCTGGATTGACCATATCTAAACCCACAGCTGGATGAGACATAAGGGTGGACACTCTTGGGGCTGAGAGGTTTGGTGAGGTTGGGTGAGCAAACGCAGACCCTTTCAAGTAATACTGCGTGGTACCCATCGCATGGGTCCCAAATCTCCAGGTTCAAGGGCATCTTCCTACATCGAAAACATGCGTGAGAAACCCAGAAGATGGTACACCGTGTGATGGGGAAAGGTTTCTAAAACGCACCTCATTTCTCATCTCCTTGTGCCCGGGTTCGCCATTCCAGCCACTTTACTAGCAATCTCCCTACTTGGAGCATCAGCACCTTTAACCTCCTGTTCCGTACAGGTTGCAATTTGTCCTGAGGATGAACGGGAAGACGTGGAACCAACGAGAGACTAGCTCTTGGTGTTGGGACAGGCACAGGTCACTCTATTTTCCCATCAGGAAGAAGAATTAACCACAGGCTCAGCCTGCCTCCCGGAACCAGAACAGGGCCTGAAGCCATCCTGCGCTTTTGTGGCCAGCTCCCAAAAAAGCGAGTTGTAAAATGGAGGTTCAGGGCACTGCAATTCACAAACCTGCAGAGTTATAAATGATAACTCTCGTCCACAAATATATTGAGGGAAGGCAAAGAAGAGGATTTGAAATCAAGGCTGAATTGCAGGAAACAGATTTCAGGAGGTAGATTCGAATCGCCTTTAAAGTACATGAAAAGCGGCAAAATGTTGACAATGATGCCCTTGGCCAAAAAGGGCGTATGCGTTTTTTCCTGAATATATTCAGGAAAAAACGCATACGCCCTTTTTGGCCAACCAAGCAACCTGGAAAGGCAAATCAGCGCTACAAAGAAGTCTCGCTTCCCATCGGTCAAAAGGGCCATGCTGAAAAAAGTGTCAAAACCAGAAATGCAGGACAGGCCATGGAGAAATGGGAGCCTTGCTACACTGATGGGCGGGATGTAAATTGCCAAGAGCCACTCTGGAGAAGTGTCCGGTGAGTCCTGAAACATCTGAAAAACACAGCTTAGAGAGCATAGGGCACTTCCACTCATGGGGGTATAAATTGGGAAAATGAAAAATCAGCAAGACACAAGCACCCCAAAGTTTAGGGCTGCTCTGTTGACAAGGACCTCCACTTCATTCCACCTTAAATATCCCAGGAAAGAGAAAAATGGGTAAAGAAGTTGTGGTCCTTATGTACAATGGAATATCACTCAGCCATGAAATCAATGTCGTAAGGTTAGTAGCAGCATGATGAGTGGATTTAGGTACGACGATTCTAAGTGAAATAAGTCACACAGAAAAGGACACTTCTCATAAGGTATCACTGATAGAGGGAATGTAAAAACCGTTACACTTGAACTGAATTACAAAACAGAACAGAGTCACACATGCAGAAAACACACTATGGCTGCTTAACGGGAAAGGTGAGGTGGGGTGATACATAAAACAAGGGTATCAAATTAGCTCAGATACCGTTCCATAAACCCAATATGTAATAGACAAGACCTACTCCTTGCTCAGAGAACTGGACTCAACAGGCCCTATTCACCACACAAGAATATATCTGACTAATAATAATCGTAAAACCTATGTATTGATATCTCTCTGTTAGTGTGTCAAGTGGGTGTAAAGCGGCATAAACACAGCAGTGAAAAGCAGCTAAACCCCATTATAAAAATAAATTACTTTGAAACACCCATGAAACAAAGACAGTGAAAGAGAGAGAAATTCTTACACAATGCGTTCAGGGGCTGTGATGCAACCTGGACTGACCATATCTAGACACACAGCTGGATGAGACATAAGGGTGGACACTCTTGGGGCTGAGAGGTTTGGTGAGGTTGGGTGAGCAAACGCAGACCCTTTCAAGTAATACTGCGTGGTACCCATCGCATGGGTCCCAAATCTCCAGGTTCAAGGGCATCTTCCTACATCGAAAACATGCGTGAGAAACCCAGAAGATGGTACACCGTGTGATGGGGAAAGGTTTCTAAAACGCACCTCATTTCTCATCTCCTTGTGCCCGGGTTCGCCATTCCAGCCGCTTTACTAGCAAGCTCCCTACTTGGAGCATCAGCACCTTTAACCTCCTGTTCCGTACAGGTTGCAATTTGTCCTGAGGATGAACGGGAAGACGTGGAACCAACGAGAGACTAGCTCTTGGTGTTGGGACAGGCACAGGTCACTCTATTTTCCCATCAGGAAGAAGAATTAACCACAGGCTCAGCCTGCCTCCCGGAACCAGAACAGGGCCTGAAGCCATCCTGCGCTTTTGTGGCCAGCTCCCAAAAAAGCGAGTTGTAAAATGGAGGTTCAGGGCACTGCAATTCACAAACCTGCAGAGTTATAAATGATAACTCTCGTCCACAAATATATTGAGGGAAGGCAAAGAAGAGGATTTGAAATCAAGGCTGAATTGCAGGAAACAGATTTCAGGAGGTAGATTCGAATCGCCTTTAAAGTACATGAAAAGCGGCAAAATGTTGACAATGATGCCCTTGGCCAAAAAGGGCGTATGCGTTTTTTCCTGAATATATTCAGGAAAAAACGCATACGCCCTTTTTGGCCAACCAAGCAACCTGGAAAGGCAAATCAGCGCTACAAAGAAGTCTCGCTTCCCATCGGTCAAAAGGGCCATGCTGAAAAAAGTGTCAAAACCAGAAATGCAGGACAGGCCATGGAGAAATGGGAGCCTTGCTACACTGATGGGCGGGATGTAAATTGCCAAGAGCCACTCTGGAGAAGTGTCCGGTGAGTCCTGAAACATCTGAAAAACACAGCTTAGAGAGCATAGGGCACTTCCACTCATGGCGGTATAAATTGGGAAAATGAAAAATCAGCAAGACACAAGCACCCCAAAGTTTAGGGCTGCTCTGTTGACAAGGACCTCCACTTCATTCCACCTTAAATATCCCAGGAAAGAGAAAAATGGGTAAAGAAGTTGTGGTCCTTATGTACAATGGAATATCACTCAGCCATGAAATCAATGTCGTAAGGTTAGTAGCAGCATGATGAGTGGATTTATGTACGACGATTCTAAGTGAAATAAGTCACACAGAAAAGGACACTTCTCATAAGGTATCACTGATAGAGGGAATGTAAAAACCGTTACACTTGAACTGAATTACAAAACAGAACAGAGTCACACATGCAGAAAACACACTATGGCTGCTTAACGGGAAAGGTGAGGTGGGTGATACATAAAACAAGGGTATCAAATTAGCTCAGATACCGTTCCATAAACCCAATATGTAATAGACAAGACCTACTCCTTGCTCAGAGAACTGGACTCAACACGCCCTATTCACCGCACAAGAATATATCTGACTAATAATAATCGTAAAACCTATGTATTGATATCTCTCTGTTAGTGTGTCAAGTGGGTGTAAAGCGGCATAAACACAGCAGTGAAAAGCAGCTAAACCCCATTATAAAAATAAATTACTTTGAAACACCTATGAAACAAAGACAGTGAAAGAGAGAGAAATTCTTACACAATGCGTTCAGGGGCTGTGATGCAACCTGGATTGACCATATCTAGACGCACAGCTGGATGAGACATAAGGGTGGACACTCTTGGGGCTGAGAGGTTTGGTGAGGTTGGGTGAGCAAACGCAGACCCTTTAAAGTAATACTGCGTGGTACCCATCGCATGGGTCCCAAATCTCCAGGTTCAAGGGCATCTTCCTACATCGAAAACATGCATGAGAAACCCAGAAGATGGTACACCGTGTGATGGGGAAAGGTTTCTAAAACGCACCTCATTTCTCATCTCCTTGTGCCCGGGTTCGCCATTCCAGCCTCTTTACTAGCAAGCTCCCTACTTGGAGCATCAGCACCTTTAACCTCCTGTTCCATACAGGTTGCAATTTGTCCTGAGGATAAACGGGAAGACGTGGAACCAACGAGAGACTAGCTCTTGGTGTTGGGACAGGCACAGGTCACTCTAATTTCCCATCAGGAAGAAGAATTAACCACAGGCTCAGCCTGACCCCCGGAACGAGAACAGGGCCTGAAGCCATTCTGCGACTTTGCGGCCAGCTCCCATAAAAACGAGTTGTAAAATGGAGGTTCAGGGCACTGCAATTCACAAACCTGCAGAGTTATAAATGATAACTCTCGTCCACAAATATATTGAGGGAAGGCAAAGAAGAGGATTTGAAATCAAGGCAGAATTGCCGGAAACAGATTTCAGGAGGTAGATTCGAATCGCCTTTAAAGCACATGAAAAGCGGCAAAACGTTGACAATGATGCCCTTGGCCAAAAAGGGCGTATGCGTTTTTTCCTGAATATATTCAGGAAAAAACGCATACGCCCTTTTTGGCCAACCAAGCAACCTGGAAAGGCAAATCAGCGCTACAAAGAAGTCTCGCTTCCCATCGGTCAAAAGGGCCATGCTGAAAAAAGTGTCAAAACCAGAAATGCAGGACAGGCCATGGAGAAATGGGAGCCTTGCTACACTGATGGGCGGGATTTAAATTGCCAACAGCCACTCTGGAGAAGTGTACGGTGAGTCCTGAAACATCTAAAAAACACAGCTTAGAGAGCATAGGGCACTTCCACTCATGGGGGTATAAATTGGGAAAATTAAAAATCAGCAAGACACAAGCACCCCAAAGTTTAGGGCTGCTCTGTTGACAAGGACCTCCACTTCATTCCACCTTAAATATCCCAGGAAAGAGAAAAATGGGTAAAGAATTTGTGGTCCTTATGTACAATGGAATATCACTCAGCCATGAAATCAATGTCATAAGGCTAGTAGCAGCATGATGAGTGGATTTAGGTACGACGATTCTAAGTGAAATAAGTCACACAGAAAAGGACACTTCTCATAAAGTATCACTGATAGAGGGAATGTGAAAACCGTTACACTTGAACTGAATTACAAAACAGAACAGAGTCACACATGCAGAAAACACACTATGGCTGCTTAACGGGAAAGGTGAGGTGGGGTGATACATAAAACAAGGGTTTCAAATTAGCTCAGATACCGTTCCATAAACCCAATATGTAATAGACAAGACCTACTCCTTGCTCAGAGAACTGGACTCAACACGCCCTATTCACCGCACAAGAATATATCTGACTAGTAATAATCGTAAAACCTATGTATTGATATCTCTCTGTTAGTGTGTCAAGTGGGTGTAAAGCGGCATAAACACAGCAGTGAAAAGCAGCTAAATCCCATTATGAAAATAAATTACTTTGAAAAACCCATGAAACAAAGACAGTGAAAGAGAGAGAAATTCTTACACAATGCGTTCAGGGCCTGTGATGCAACCTGGATTGACCATATCTAAACCCACAGCTGGATGAGACATAAGGGTGGACACTCTTGGGGCTGAGAGGTTTGGTGAGGTTGGGTGAGCAAACGCAGACCCTTTCAAGTAATACTGCGTGGTACCCATCGCATGGGTCCCAAATCTCCAGGTTCAAGGGCATCTTCCTACATCGAAAACATGCGTGAGAAACCCAGAAGATGGTACACCGTGTGATGGGGAAAGGTATCTAAAACGCACCTCATTTCTCATCTCCTTGTGCCCGGGTTCGCCATTCCAGCCGCTTTACTAGCAATCTCCCTACTTGGAGCATCAGCACCTTTAACCTCCTGTTCCATACAGGTTGCAATTTGTCCTGAGGATAAACGGGAAGACGTGGAACCAACGAGAGACTAGCTCTTGGTGTTGGGACAGGCACAGGTCACTCTATTTTCCCATCAGGAAGAAGAATTAACCACAGGCTCAGCCTGCCTCCCGGAACCAGAACAGGGCCTGAAGCCATCCTGCGCTTTTGTGGCCAGCTCCCAAAAAAGCGAGTTGTAAAATGGAGGTTCAGGGCACTGCAATTCACAAACCTGCAGAGTTATAAATGATAACTCTCGTCCACAAATATATTGAGGGAAGGCAAAGAAGAGGATTTGAAATCAAGGCTGAATTGCAGGAAACAGATTTCAGGAGGTAGATTCGAATCGCCTTTAAAGTACATGAAAAGCGGCAAAATGTTGACAATGATGCCCTTGGCCAAAAACGGCGTATGCGTTTTTTCCTGAATATATTCAGGAAAAAACGCATACGCCCTTTTTGGCCAACCAAGCAACCTGGAAAGGCAAATCAGCGCTACAAAGAAGTCTCATTTCCCATCGGTCAAAAGGGCCATGCTGAAAAAAGTGTCAAAACCAGAAATGCAGGACAGGCCATGGAGAAATGGGAGCCTTGCTACACTGATGGGCGGGATGTAAATTGCCAAGAGCCACTTTGGAGAAGTGTCCGGTGAGTCCTGAAACATCTGAAAAACACAGCTTAGAGAGCATAGGGCACTTCCACTCATGGGGGTATAAATTGGGAAAATGAAAAATCAGCAAGACACAAGCACCCCAAAGTTTAGGGCTGCTCTGTTGACAAGGACCTCCACTTCATTCCACCTTAAATATCCCAGGAAAGAGAAAAATGGGTAAAGAAGTTGTGGTCCTTATGTACAATGGAATATCACTCAGCCATGAAATCAATGTCGTAAGGTTAGTAGCAGCATGATGAGTGGATTTAGGTACGACGATTCTAAGTGAAATAAGTCACACAGAAAAGGACACTTCTCATAAGGTATCACTGATAGAGGGAATGTAAAAACCGTTACACTTGAACTGAATTACAAAACAGAACAGAGTCACACATGCAGAAAACACACTATGGCTGCTTAACGGGAAAGGTGAGGTGGGTGATACATAAAACAAGGGTATCAAATTAGCTCAGATACCGTTCCATAAACCCAATATGTAATAGACAAGACCTACTCCTTGCTCAGAGAACTGGACTCAACACGCCCTATTCACCGCACAAGAATATATCTGACTAATAATAATCGTAAAACCTATGTATTGATATCTCTCTGTTAGTGTGTCAAGTGGGTGTAAAGCGGCATAAACACAGCAGTGAAAAGCAGCTAAACCCCATTATAAAAATAAATTACTTTGAAACACCTATGAAACAAAGACAGTGAAAGAGAGAGAAATTCTTACACAATGCGTTCAGGGGCTGTGATGCAACCTGGATTGACCATATCTAGACGCACAGCTGGATGAGACATAAGGGTGGACACTCTTGGGGCTGAGAGGTTTGGTGAGGTTGGGTGAGCAAACGCAGACCCTTTAAAGTAATACTGCGTGGTACCCATCGCATGGGTCCCAAATCTCCAGGTTCAAGGGCATCTTCCTACATCGAAAACATGCATGAGAAACCCAGAAGATGGTACACCGTGTGATGGGGAAAGGTTTCTAAAACGCACCTCATTTCTCATCTCCTTGTGCCCGGGTTCGCCATTCCAGCCTCTTTACTAGCAAGCTCCCTACTTGGAGCATCAGCACCTTTAACCTCCTGTTCCATACAGGTTGCAATTTGTCCTGAGGATAAACGGGAAGACGTGGAACCAACGAGAGACTAGCTCTTGGTGTTGGGACAGGCACAGGTCACTCTAATTTCCCATCAGGAAGAAGAATTAACCACAGGCTCAGCCTGACCCCCGGAACGAGAACAGGGCCTGAAGCCATTCTGCGACTTTGCGGCCAGCTCCCATAAAAACGAGTTGTAAAATGGAGGTTCAGGGCACTGCAATTCACAAACCTGCAGAGTTATAAATGATAACTCTCGTCCACAAATATATTGAGGGAAGGCAAAGAAGAGGATTTGAAATCAAGGCAGAATTGCCGGAAACAGATTTCAGGAGGTAGATTCGAATCGCCTTTAAAGCACATGAAAAGCGGCAAAACGTTGACAATGATGCCCTTGGCCAAAAAGGGCGTATGCGTTTTTTCCTGAATATATTCAGGAAAAAACGCATACGCCCTTTTTGGCCAACCAAGCAACCTGGAAAGGCAAATCAGCGCTACAAAGAAGTCTCGCTTCCCATCGGTCAAAAGGGCCATGCTGAAAAAAGTGTCAAAACCAGAAATGCAGGACAGGCCATGGAGAAATGGGAGCCTTGCTACACTGATGGGCGGGATTTAAATTGCCAACAGCCACTCTGGAGAAGTGTACGGTGAGTCCTGAAACATCTAAAAAACACAGCTTAGAGAGCATAGGGCACTTCCACTCATGGGGGTATAAATTGGGAAAATTAAAAATCAGCAAGACACAAGCACCCCAAAGTTTAGGGCTGCTCTGTTGACAAGGACCTCCACTTCATTCCACCTTAAAAATCCCAGGAACGAGAAAAATGGGTAAAGAAGTTGTGGTCCTTATGTACAATGGAATATCACTCAGCCATGAAATCAATGTCATAAGGCTAGTAGCAGCATGATGAGTGGATTTAGGTACGACGATTCTAAGTGAAATAAGTCACACAGAAAAGGACACTTCTCATAAGGTATCACTGATAGAGGGAATGTAAAAACCGTTACACATGAACTGAATTACAAAACAGAACAGAGTCACACATGCAGAAAACACACTATGGTTGCTTAACGGGAAAGGTGAGGTGGGGTGATACATAAAACAAGGGTTTCAAATTAGCTCAGATACCATTCCATAAACCCAATATGTAATAGACAAGACCTACTCCTTGCTCAGAGAACTGGACTCAACACGCCCTATTCACCGCACAAGAATATATCTGACTAGTAATAATCGTAAAACCTATGTATTGATATCTTTCTGTTAGTGTGTCAAGTGGGTGTAAAGCGGCATAAACACAGCAGTGAAAAGCAGCTAAATCCCATTATGAAAATAAATTACTTTGAAAAACCCATGAAACAAAGACAGTGAAAGAGAGAGAAATTCTTACACAATGCGTTCAGGGCCTGTGAAGCAACTTGGATTGACCATATCTAAACCCACAGCTGGATGAGACATAAGGGTGGACACTCTTGGGGCTGAGAGGTTTGGTGAGGTTGGGTGAGCAAACGCAGACCCTTTCAAGTAATACTGCGTGGTACCCATCGCATGGGTCCCAAATCTCCAGGTTCAAGGGCATCTTCCTACATCGAAAACATGCATGAGAAACCCAGACGATGGTACACCGTGTGATGGGGAAAGGTTTCTAAAACGCACCTCATTTCTCATCTCCTTGTGCCCGGGTTCGCCATTCCAGCCGCTTTACTAGCAATCTCCCTACTTGGAGCATCAGCACCTTTAACCTCCTGTTCCGTACAGGTTGCAATTTGTCCTGAGGATGAACGGGAAGACGTGGAACCAACGAGAGACTAGCTCTTGGTGTTGGGACAGGCACAGGTCACTCTATTTTCCCATCAGAAAGAAGAATTAACCACAGGCTCAGCCTGCCTCCCGGAACCAGAACAGGGCCGGAAGCCATCCTGCGCTTTTGTGGCCAGCTCCCAAAAAAGCGAGTTGTAAAATGGAGGTTCAGGGCACTGCAATTCACAAACCTGCAGAGTTATAAATGATAACTCTCGTCCACAAATATATTGAGGGAAGGCAAAGAAGAGGATTTGAAATCAAGGCAGAATTGCAGGAAACAGATTTCAGGAGGTAGATTCGAATCGCCTTTAAAGTACATGAAAAGCGGCAAAATGTTGACAATGATGCCCTTGGCCAAAAAGGGCGTATGCGTTTTTTCCTGAATATATTCAGGAAAAAACGCATACGCCCTTTTTGGCCAACCAAGCAACCTGGAAAGGCAAATCAGCGCTACAAAGAAGTCTCGCTTCCCATCGGTCAAAAGGGCCATGCTGAAAAAAGTGTCAAAACCAGAAATGCAGGACAGGCCATGGAGAAATGGGAGCCTTGCTACACTGATGGGCGGGATGTAAATTGCCAAGAGCCACTCTGGAGAAGTGTCCGGTGAGTCCTGAAACATCTGAAAAACACAGCTTAGAGAGCATAGGGCACTTCCACTCATGGGGGTATAAATTGGGAAAATGAAAAATCAGCAAGACACAAGCACCCCAAAGTTTAGGGCTGCTCTGTTGACAAGGACCTCCACTTCATTCCACCTTCAATATCCCAGGAAAGAGAAAAATGGGTAAAGAAGTTGTGGTCCTTATGTACAATGGAATATCACTCAGCCATGAAATCAATGTCGTAAGGTTAGTAGCAGCATGATGAGTGGATTTAGGTACGACGATTCTAAGTGAAATAAGTCACACAGAAAAGGACACTTCTCATAAAGTATCACTGATAGAGGGAATGTGAAAACCGTTACACTTGAACTGAATTACAAAACAGAACAGAGTCACACATGCAGAAAACACACTATGGCTGCTTAACGGGAAAGGTGAGGTGGGGTGATACATAAAACAAGGGTTTCAAATTAGCTCAGATACCGTTCCATAAACCCAATATGTAATAGACAAGACCTACTCCTTGCTCAGAGAACTGGACTCAACACGCCCTATTCACCGCACAAGAATATATCTGACTAGTAATAATCGTAAAACCTATGTATTGATATCTCTCTGTTAGTGTGTCAAGTGGGTGTAAAGCGGCATAAACACAGCAGTGAAAAGCAGCTAAATCCCATTATGAAAATAAATTACTTTGAAAAACCCATGAAACAAAGACAGTGAAAGAGAGAGAAATTCTTACACAATGCGTTCAGGGCCTGTGATGCAACCTGGATTGACCATATCTAAACCCACAGCTGGATGAGACATAAGGGTGGACACTCTTGGGGCTGAGAGGTTTGGTGAGGTTGGGTGAGCAAACGCAGACCCTTTCAAGTAATACTGCGTGGTACCCATCGCATGGGTCCCAAATCTCCAGGTTCAAGGGCATCTTCCTACATCGAAAACATGCGTGAGAAACCCAGAAGATGGTACACCGTGTGATGGGGAAAGGTATCTAAAACGCACCTCATTTCTCATCTCCTTGTGCCCGGGTTCGCCATTCCAGCCGCTTTACTAGCAATCTCCCTACTTGGAGCATCAGCACCTTTAACCTCCTGTTCCGTACAGGTTGCAATTTGTCCTGAGGATGAACGGGAAGACGTGGAACCAACGAGAGACTAGCTCTTGGTGTTGGGACAGGCACAGGTCACTCTATTTTCCCATCAGGAAGAAGAATTAACCACAGGCTCAGCCTGCCTCCCGGAACCAGAACAGGGCCTGAAGCCATCCTGCGCTTTTGTGGCCAGCTCCCAAAAAAGCGAGTTGTAAAATGGAGGTTCAGGGCACTGCAATTCACAAACCTGCAGAGTTATAAATGATAACTCTCGTCCACAAATATATTGAGGGAAGGCAAAGAAGAGGATTTGAAATCAAGGCTGAATTGCAGGAAACAGATTTCAGGAGGTAGATTCGAATCGCCTTTAAAGTACATGAAAAGCGGCAAAATGTTGACAATGATGCCCTTGGCCAAAAACGGCGTATGCGTTTTTTCCTGAATATATTCAGGAAAAAACGCATACGCCCTTTTTGGCCAACCAAGCAACCTGGAAAGGCAAATCAGCGCTACAAAGAAGTCTCATTTCCCATCGGTCAAAAGGGCCATGCTGAAAAAAGTGTCAAAACCAGAAATGCAGGACAGGCCATGGAGAAATGGGAGCCTTGCTACACTGATGGGCGGGATGTAAATTGCCAAGAGCCACTTTGGAGAAGTGTCCGGTGAGTCCTGAAACATCTGAAAAACACAGCTTAGAGAGCATAGGGCACTTCCACTCATGGGGGTATAAATTGGGAAAATGAAAAATCAGCAAGACACAAGCACCCCAAAGTTTAGGGCTGCTCTGTTGACAAGGACCTCCACTTCATTCCACCTTAAATATCCCAGGAAAGAGAAAAATGGGTAAAGAAGTTGTGGTCCTTATGTACAATGGAATATCACTCAGCCATGAAATCAATGTCGTAAGGTTAGTAGCAGCATGATGAGTGGATTTAGGTACGACGATTCTAAGTGAAATAAGTCACACAGAAAAGGACACTTCTCATAAGGTATCACTGATAGAGGGAATGTAAAAACCGTTACACTTGAACTGAATTACAAAACAGAACAGAGTCACACATGCAGAAAACACACTATGGCTGCTTAACGGGAAAGGTGAGGTGGGTGATACATAAAACAAGGGTATCAAATTAGCTCAGATACCGTTCCATAAACCCAATATGTAATAGACAAGACCTACTCCTTGCTCAGAGAACTGGACTCAACACGCCCTATTCACCGCACAAGAATATATCTGACTAATAATAATCGTAAAACCTATGTATTGATATCTCTCTGTTAGTGTGTCAAGTGGGTGTAAAGCGGCATAAACACAGCAGTGAAAAGCAGCTAAACCCCATTATAAAAATAAATTACTTTGAAACACCTATGAAACAAAGACAGTGAAAGAGAGAGAAATTCTTACACAATGCGTTCAGGGGCTGTGATGCAACCTGGATTGACCATATCTAGACGCACAGCTGGATGAGACATAAGGGTGGACACTCTTGGGGCTGAGAGGTTTGGTGAGGTTGGGTGAGCAAACGCAGACCCTTTAAAGTAATACTGCGTGGTACCCATCGCATGGGTCCCAAATCTCCAGGTTCAAGGGCATCTTCCTACATCGAAAACATGCATGAGAAACCCAGAAGATGGTACACCGTGTGATGGGGAAAGGTTTCTAAAACGCACCTCATTTCTCATCTCCTTGTGCCCGGGTTCGCCATTCCAGCCTCTTTACTAGCAAGCTCCCTACTTGGAGCATCAGCACCTTTAACCTCCTGTTCCATACAGGTTGCAATTTGTCCTGAGGATAAACGGGAAGACGTGGAACCAACGAGAGACTAGCTCTTGGTGTTGGGACAGGCACAGGTCACTCTAATTTCCCATCAGGAAGAAGAATTAACCACAGGCTCAGCCTGACCCCCGGAACGAGAACAGGGCCTGAAGCCATTCTGCGATTTTGCGGCCAGCTCCCATAAAAACGAGTTGTAAAATGGAGGTTCAGGGCACTGCAATTCACAAACCTGCAGAGTTATAAATGATAACTCTCGTCCACAAATATATTGAGGGAAGGCAAAGAAGAGGATTTGAAATCAAGGCAGAATTGCCGGAAACAGATTTCAGGAGGTAGATTCGAATCGCCTTTAAAGCACATGAAAAGCGGCAAAACGTTGACAATGATGCCCTTGGCCAAAAAGGGCGTATGCGTTTTTTCCTGAATATATTCAGGAAAAAACGCATACGCCCTTTTTGGCCAACCAAGCAACCTGGAAAGGCAAATCAGCGCTACAAAGAAGTCTCATTTCCCATCGGTCAAAAGGGCCATGCTGAAAAAAGTGTCAAAACCAGAAATGCAGGACAGGCCATGGAGAAATGGGAGCCTTGCTACACTGATGGGCGGGATTTAAATTGCCAACAGCCACTCTGGAGAAGTGTCCGGTGAGTCCTGAAACATCTAAAAAACACAGCTTAGAGAGCATAGGGCACTTCCACTCATGGGGGTATAAATTGGGAAAATTAAAAATCAGCAAGACACAAGCACCCCAAAGTTTAGGGCTGCTCTGTTGACAAGGACCTCCACTTCATTCCACCTTAAATATCCCAGGAAAGAGAAAAATGGGTAAAGAAGTTGTGGTCCTTATGTACAATGGAATATCACTCAGCCATGAAATCAATGTCATAAGGCTAGTAGCAGCATGATGAGTGGATTTAGGTACGACGATTCTAAGTGAAATAAGTCACACAGAAAAGGACACTTCTCATAAAGTATCACTGATAGAGGGAATGTGAAAACCGTTACACTTGAACTGAATTACAAAACAGAACAGAGTCACACATGCAGAAAACACACTATGGCTGCTTAACGGGAAAGGTGAGGTGGGGTGATACATAAAACAAGGGTATCAAATTAGCTCAGATACCGTTCCATAAACCCAATATGTAATAGACAAGACCTACTCCTTGCTCAGAGAACTGGACTCAACACGCCCTATTCACCGCACAAGAATATATCTGACTAGTAATAATCGTAAAACCTATGTATTGATATCTCTCTGTTAGTGTGTCAAGTGGGTGTAAAGCGGCATAAACACAGCAGTGAAAAGCAGCTAAATCCCATTATGAAAATAAATTACTTTGAAAAACCCATGAAACAAAGACAGTGAAAGAGAGAGAAATTCTTACACAATGCGTTCAGGGCCTGTGATGCAACCTGGATTGACCATATCTAAACCCACAGCTGGATGAGACATAAGGGTGGACACTCTTGGGGCTGAGAGGTTTGGTGAGGTTGGGTGAGCAAACGCAGACCCTTTCAAGTAATACTGCGTGGTACCCATCGCATGGGTCCCAAATCTCCAGGTTCAAGGGCATCTTCCTACATCGAAAACATGCATGAGAAACCCAGACGATGGTACACCGTGTGATGGGGAAAGGTTTCTAAAACGCACCTCATTTCTCATCTCCTTGTGCCCGGGTTCGCCATTCCAGCCGCTTTACTAGCAATCTCCCTACTTGGAGCATCAGCACCTTTAACCTCCTGTTCCGTACAGGTTGCAATTTGTCCTGAGGATGAACGGGAAGACGTGGAACCAACGAGAGACTAGCTCTCGGTGTTGGGACAGGCACAGGTCACTCTATTTTCCCATCAGAAAGAAGAATTAACCACAGGCTCAGCCTGCCTCCCGGAACCAGAACAGGGCCGGAAGCCATCCTGCGCTTTTGTGGCCAGCTCCCAAAAAAGCGAGTTGTAAAATGGAGGTTCAGGGCACTGCAATTCACAAACCTGCAGAGTTATAAATGATAACTCTCGTCCACAAATATATTGAGGGAAGGCAAAGAAGAGGATTTGAAATCAAGGCAGAATTGCAGGAAACAGATTTCAGGAGGTAGATTCGAATCGCCTTTAAAGTACATGAAAAGCGGCAAAATGTTGACAATGATGCCCTTGGCCAAAAAGGGCGTATGCGTTTTTTCCTGAATATATTCAGGAAAAAACGCATACGCCGTTTTTGGCCAACCAAGCAACCTGGAAAGGCAAATCAGCGCTACAAAGAAGTCTCGCTTCCCATCGGTCAAAAGGGCCATGCTGAAAAAAGTGTCAAAACCAGAAATGCAGGACAGGCCATGGAGAAATGGGAGCCTTGCTACACTGATGGGCGGGATGTAAATTGCCAAGAGCCACTCTGGAGAAGTGTCCGGTGAGTCCTGAAACATCTGAAAAACACAGCTTAGAGAGCATAGGGCACTTCCACTCATGGGGGTATAAATTGGGAAAATGAAAAATCAGCAAGACACAAGCACCCCAAAGTTTAGGGCTGCTCTGTTGACCAGGACCTCCACTTCATTCCACCTTAAATATCCCAGGAAAGAGAAAAATGGATAAAGAAGTTGTGGTCCTTATGTACAATGGAATATCACTCAGCCATGAAATCAATGTCGTAAGGTTAGTAGCAGCATGATGAGTGGATTTAGGTACAACGATTCTAAGTGAAATAAGTCACACAGAAAAGGACACTTCTCATAAGGTATCACTGATAGAGGGAATGTAAAAACCGTTACACTTGAACTGAATTACAAAACAGAACAGAGTCACACATGCAGAAAACACACTATGGCTGCTTAACGGGAAAGGTGAGGTGGGGTGATACATAAAACAAGGGTATCAAATTAGCTCAGATACCGTTCCATAAACCCAATATGTAATAGACAAGACCTACTCCTTGATCAGAGAACTGGACTCAACACGCCCTATTCACCACACAAGAATATATCTGAATAATAATAATCGTAAAACCTATGTATTGATATCTCTCTGTTAGTGTGTCAAGTGGGTGTAAAGCGACATAAACATAGCAGTGAAAAGCAGCTAAACCCCATTATAAAAATAAATTACTTTGAAACAACCATGAAACAAAGACAGTGAAAGAGAGAGAAATTCTTACACAATGCGTTCAGGGGCTGTGATGCAACCTGGATTGACCATATCTAGACCCACAGCTGGATGAGACATAAGGGTGGACACTCTTGGGGCTGAGAGGTTTGGTGAGGTTGGGTGAGCAAACACAGACCCTTTAAAGTAATACTGCGTGGTACCCATCGCATGGGTCCCAAATCTCCAGGTTCAAGGGCATCTTCCTACATCGAAAACATGCATGAGAAACCCAGACGATGGTCCACCGTGTGATGGGGAAAGGTTTCTAAAACGCACCTCATTTCTCATCTCCTTGTGCCCGGGTTTGCCATTCCAGCCGCTTTACTAGCAAGCTCCCTACTTGGAGCATCAGCACCTTTAACCTCCTGTTCCATACAGGTTGCAATTTGTCCTGAGGATAAACGGGAAGACGTGGAACCAACGAGAGACTAGCTCTTGGTGTTGGGACAGGCACAGGTCACTCTATTATCCCATCAGGAAGAAGAATTAACCACAGGCTCAGCCTGCCCCCCGGAACGAGAACAGGGCCTGAAGCCATTCTGCGATTTTGCAGCCAGCTCCCATAAAAACGAGTTGTAAAATGGAGGTTCAGGGCACTGCAATTCACAAACCTGCAGAGTTATAAATGATAACTCTCGTCCACAAATATATTGAGGGAAGGCAAAGAAGAGGATTTGAAATCAAGGCAGAATTGCCGGAAACAGATTTCAGGAGGTAGATTCGAATCGCCTTTAAAGCACATGAAAAGCGGCAAAACGTTGACAATGATGCCCTTGGCCAAAAAGGGCGTATGCGTTTTTCCTGAATATATTCAGGAAAAAACGCATACGCCCTTTTTGGCCAACCAAGCAACCTGGAAAGGCAAATCAGCGCTACAAAGAAGTCTCGCTTCCCATCGGTCAAAAGGGCCATGCTGAAAAAAGTGTCAAAACCAGAAATGCAGGACAGGCCATGGAGAAATGGGAGCCTTGCTACACTGATGGGCGGGATTTAAATTGCCAACAGCCACTCTGGAGAAGTGTACGGTGAGTCCTGAAACATCTAAAAAACACAGCTTAGAGAGCATAGGGCACTTCCACTCATGGGGGTATAAATTGGGAAAATTAAAAATCAGCAAGACACAAGCACCCCAAAGTTTAGGGCTGCTCTGTTGACAAGGACCTCCACTTCATTCCACCTTAAATATCCCAGGAAAGAGAAAAATGGGTAAAGAAGTTGTGGTCCTTATGTACAATGGAATATCACTCAGCCATGAAATCAATGTCATAAGGCTAGTAGCAGCATGATGAGTGGATTTAGGTACGACGATTCTAAGTGAAATAAGTCACACAGAAAAGGACACTTCTCATAAGGTATCACTGATAGAGGGAATGTAAAAACCGTTACACTTGAACTGAATTACAAAACAGAACAGAGTCACACATGCAGAAAACACACTATGGCTGCTTAACGGGAAAGGTGAGGTGGGGTGATACATAAAACAAGGGTATCAAATTAGCTCAGATACCGTTCCATAAACCCAATATGTAATAGACAAGACCTACTCCTTGCTCAGAGAACTGGACTCAACACGCCCTATTCACCGCACAAGAATATATCTGACTAGTAATAATCGTAAAACCTATGTATTGATATCTCTCTGTTAGTGTGTCAAGTGGGTGTAAAGCGGCATAAACACAGCAGTGAAAAGCAGCTAAATCCCATTATGAAAATAAATTACTTTGAAAAACCCATGAAACAAAGACAGTGAAAGAGAGAGAAATTCTTACACAATGTGTTCAGGGCCTGTGATGCAACCTGGATTGACCATATCTAGACCCACAGCTGGATGAGACATAAGGGTGGACACTCTTGGGGCTGAGAGGCTTGGTGAGGTTGGGTGAGCAAACGCAGACCCTTTAAAGTAATACTGCGTGGTACCCATCGCATGGGTCCCAAATCTCCAGGTTCAAGGGCATCTTCCTACATCGAAAACATGCATGAGAAACCCAGACGATGGTACACCGTGTGATGGGGAAATGTTTCTAAAACGCACCTCATTTCTCATCTCCTTGTGCCCGGGTTCGCCATTCCAGCCGCTTTACTAGCAATCTCCCTACTTGGAGCATCAGCACCTTTAACCTCCTGTTCCATACAGGTTGCAATTTGTCCTGAGGATAAACGGGAAGACGTGGAACCAACGAGAGACTAGCTCTTGGTGTTGGGACAGGCACAGGTCACTCTATTTTCCCATCAGGAAGAAGAATTAACCACAGGCTCAGCCTACCTCCCGGAACCAGAACAGGGCCTGAAGCCATCCTGTGCTTTTGCAGCCAGCTCCCAAAAAAGCGAGTTGTAAAATGGAGGTTCAGGGCACTGCAATTCACAAACCTGCAGAGTTATAAATGATAACTCTCGTCCACAAATATATTGAGGGAAGGCAAAGAAGAGGATTTGAAATCAAGGCAGAATTGCCGGAAACAGATTTCAGGAGGTAGATTCGAATCGCCTTTAAAGTACATGAAAAGCGGCAAAACGTTGACAATGATGCCCTTGGCCAAAAAGGGCGTATGCGTTTTTTCCTGAATATATTCAGGAAAAAACGCATACGCCCTTTTTGGCCAACCAAGCAACCTGGAAAGGCAAATCAGCGCTACAAAGAAGTCTCGCTTCCCATCGGTCAAAAGGGCCATGCTGAAAAAAGTGTCAAAACCAGAAATGCAGGACAGGCCATGGAGAAATGGGAGCCTTGCTACACTGATGGGCGGGATGTAAATTGCCAAGAGCCACTCTGGAGAAGTGTCCGGTGAGTCCTGAAACATCTGAAAAACACAGCTTAGAGAGCATAGGGCACTTCCACTCATGGGGGTATAAATTGGGAAAATGAAAAATCAGCAAGACACAAGCACCCCAAAGTTTAGGGCTGCTCTGTTGACCAGGACCTCCACTTCATTCCACCTTAAATATCCCAGGAAAGAGAAAAATGGATAAAGAAGTTGTGGTCCTTATGTACAATGGAATATCACTCAGCCATGAAATCAATGTCATAAGGTTAGTAGCAGCATGATGAGTGGATTTAGGTACGACGATTCTAAGTGAAATAAGTCACACAGAAAAGGACACTTCTCATAAGGTATCACTGATAGAGGGAATGTAAAAACCGTTACACTTGAACTGAATTACAAAACAGAACAGAGTCACACATGCAGAAAACACACTATGGTTGCTTAACGGGAAAGGTGAGGTGGGTGATACATAAAACAAGGGTAAAAAATTAGCTCAGATACCGTTCCATAAACCCAATATGTAATAGACAAGACCTACTCCTTGCTCAGAGAACTGGACTCAACACGCCCTATTCACCGCACAAGAATATATCTGACTAATAATAATCGTAAAACCTATGTATTGATATCTCTCTGTTTGTGTGTCAAGTGGGTGTAAAGCGGCATAAACACAGCAGTGAAAAGCAGCTAAACCCCATTATAAAAATAAATTACTTTGAAACACCCATGAAACAAAGACAGTGAAAGAGAGAGAAATTCTTACACAATGCGTTCAGGGGCTGTGATGCAAACTCGATTGACCATATCTAGATGCACAGCTGGATGAGACATAAGGGTGGACACTCTTGGGGCTGAGAGGTTTGGTGAGGTTGTGTGAGCAAACGCAGACCCTTTAAAGTAATACTGCGTGGTACCCATCGCATGGGTCCCCAATCTCCAGGTTCAAGGGCATCTTCCTTCATCAAAAACATGCATGAGAAACCCAGAAGATGGTACACCGTGTGATGGGGAAAGGTTTCTAAAACGCACCTCATTTCTCATCTCCTTGTGCCCGGGTTCGCCATTCCAGCCGCTTTACTAGCAAGCTCCCTATTTGGAGCATCAGCACCTTTAACCTCCTGTTCCATACAGGTTGCAATTTGTCCTGAGGATAAACGGGAAGACGTGGAACCAACGAGAGACTAGCTCTTGGTGTTCGGACAGGCACAGGTCACTCTATTTTCCCATCAGGAAGAAGAATTAACCACAGGCTCAGCCTGCCTCCCGGAACCAGAACAGGGCCTGAAGCCATCCTGCGCTTTTGTGGCCAGCTCCCAAAAAAGCGAGTTGTAAAATGGAGGTTCAGGGCACTGCAATTCACAAACCTGCAGAGTTATAAATGATAACTCTCGTCCACAAATATATTGAGGGAAGGCAAAGAAGAGGATTTGAAATCAAGGCAGAATTGCAGGAAACAGATTTCAGGAGGTAGATTCGAATCGCCTTTAAAGTACATGAAAAGCGGCAAAATGTTGACAATGATGCCCTTGGCCAAAAAGGGCGTATGCGTTTTTTCCTGAATATATTCAGGAAAAAACGCATACGCCCTTTTTGGCCAACCAAGCAACCTGGAAAGGCAAATCAGCGCTACAAAGAAGTCTCGCTTCCCATCGGTCAAAAGGGCCATGCTGAAAAAAGTGTCAAAACCAGAAATGCAGGACAGGCCATGGAGAAATGGGAGCCTTGCTACACTGATGGGCGGGATGTAAATTGCCAAGAGCCACTCTGGAGAAGTGTCCGGTGAGTCCTGAAACATCTGAAAAACACAGCTTAGAGAGCATAGGGCACTTCCACTCATGGGGGTATAAATTGGGAAAATGAAAAATCAGCAAGACACAAGCACCCCAAAGTTTAGGGCTGCTCTGTTGACAAGGACCTCCACTTCATTCCACCTTAAATATCCCAGGAAAGAGAAAAATGGGTAAAGAAGTTGTGGTCCTTATGTACAATGGAATATCACTCAGCCATGAAATCAATGTCGTAAGGTTAGTAGCAGCATGATGAGTGGATTTAGGTACGACGATTCTAAGTGAAATAAGTCACACAGAAAAGGACACTTCTCATAAGGTATCACTGATAGAGGGAATGTAAAAACCGTTACACTTGAACTGAATTACAAAACAGAACAGAGTCACACATGCAGAAAACACACTATGGCTGCTTAACGGGAAAGGTGAGGTGGGGTGATACATAAAACAAGGGTATCAAATTAGCTCAGATACCGTTCCATAAACCCAATATGTAATAGACAAGACCTACTCCTTGATCAGAGAACTGGACTCAACACGCCCTATTCACCACACAAGAATATATCTGAATAATAATAATCGTAAAACCTATGTATTGATATCTCTCTGTTAGTGTGTCAAGTGGGTGTAAAGCGGCATAAACATAGCAGTGAAAAGCAGCTAAACCCCATTATAAAAATAAATTACTTTGAAACAACCATGAAACAAAGACAGTGAAAGAGAGAGAAATTCTTACACAATGCGTTCAGGGGCTGTGATGCAACCTGGATTGACCATATCTAGACCCACAGCTGGATGAGACATAAGGGTGGACACTCTTGGGGCTGAGAGGTTTGGTGAGGTTGGGTGAGCAAACACAGACCCTTTAAAGTAATACTGCGTGGTACCCATCGCATGGGTCCCAAATCTCCAGGTTCAAGGGCATCTTCCTACATCGAAAACATGCATGAGAAACCCAGAAGATGGTACACCGTGTGATGGGGAAAGGTTTCTAAAACGCACCTCATTTCTCATCTCCTTGTGCCCGGGTTTGCCATTCCAGCCGCTTTACTAGCAAGCTCCCTACTTGGAGCATCAGCACCTTTAACCTCCTGTTCCATACAGGTTGCAATTTGTCCTGAGGATAAACGGGAAGACGTGGAACCAACGAGAGACTAGCTCTTGGTGTTGGGACAGGCACAGGTCACTCTATTTTCCCATCAGGAAGAAGAATTAACCACAGGCTCAGCCTACCTCCCGGAACCAGAACAGGGCCTGAAGCCATCCTGTGCTTTTGCAGCCAGCTCCCAAAAAAGCGAGTTGTAAAATGGAGGTTCAGGGCACTGCAATTCACAAACCTGCAGAGTTATAAATGATAACTCTCGTCCACAAATATATTGAGGGAAGGCAAAGAAGAGGATTTGAAATCAAGGCAGAATTGCCGGAAACAGATTTCAGGAGGTAGATTCGAATCGCCTTTAAAGTACATGAAAAGCGGCAAAACGTTGACAATGATGCCCTTGGCCAAAAAGGGCGTATGCGTTTTTTCCTGAATATATTCAGGAAAAAACGCATACGCCCTTTTTGGCCAACCAAGCAACCTGGAAAGGCAAATCAGCGCTACAAAGAAGTCTCGCTTCCCATCGGTCAAAAGGGCCATGCTGAAAAAAGTGTCAAAACCAGAAATGCAGGACAGGCCATGGAGAAATGGGAGCCTTGCTACACTGATGGGCGGGATGTAAATTGCCAAGAGCCACTCTGGAGAAGTGTCCGGTGAGTCCTGAAACATCTGAAAAACACAGCTTAGAGAGCATAGGGCACTTCCACTCATGGGGGTATAAATTGGGAAAATGAAAAATCAGCAAGACACAAGCACCCCAAAGTTTAGGGCTGCTCTGTTGACAAGGACCTCCACTTCATTCCACCTTAAATATCCCAGGAAAGAGAAAAATGGATAAAGAAGTTGTGGTCCTTATGTACAATGGAATATCACTCAGCCATGAAATCAATGTCATAAGGTTAGTAGCAGCATGATGAGTGGATTTATGTACGACGATTCTAAGTGAAATAAGTCACACAGAAAAGGACACTTCTCATAAGGTATCACTGATAGAGGGAATGTAAAAACCGTTACACTTGAACTGAATTACAAAACAGAACAGAGTCACACATGCAGAAAACACACTATGGTTGCTTAACGGGAAAGGTGAGGTGGGTGATACATAAAACAAGGGTAAAAAATTAGCTCAGATACCGTTCCATAAACCCAATATGTAATAGACAAGACCTACTCCTTGCTCAGAGAACTGGACTCAACACGCCCTATTCACCGCACAAGAATATATCTGACTAATAATAATCGTAAAACCTATGTATTGATATCTCTCTGTTAGTGTGTCAAGTGGGTGTAAAGCGGCATAAACACAGCAGTGAAAAGCAGCTAAACCCCATTATAAAAATAAATTACTTTGAAACACCCATGAAACAAAGACAGTGAAAGAGAGAGAAATTCTTACACAATGCGTTCAGGGGCTGTGATGCAAACTCGATTGACCATATCTAGATGCACAGCTGGATGAGACATAAGGGTGGACACTCTTGGGGCTGAGAGGTTTGGTGAGGTTGTGTGAGCAAACGCAGACCCTTTAAAGTAATACTGCGTGGTACCCATCGCATGGGTCCCCAATCTCCAGGTTCAAGGGCATCTTCCTTCATCAAAAACATGCATGAGAAACCCAGAAGATGGTACACCGTGTGATGGGGAAAGGTTTCTAAAACGCACCTCATTTCTCATCTCCTTGTGCCCGGGTTCGCCATTCCAGCCGCTTTACTAGCAAGCTCCCTACTTGGAGCATCAGCACCTTTAACCTCCTGTTCCATACAGGTTGCAATTTGTCCTGAGGATAAACGGGAAGACGTGGAACCAACGAGAGACTAGCTCTTGGTGTTGGGACAGGCACAGGTCACTCTATTTTCCCATCAGGAAGAAGAATTAACCACAGGCTCAGCCTGCCCCCCGGAACAAGAACAGGGCCTGAAGCCATTCTGCGATTTTGCGGCCAGCTCCCATAAAAACGAGTTGTAAAATGGAGGTTCAGGGCACTGCAATTCACAAACCTGCAGAGTTATAAATGATAACTCTCGTCCACACATATATTGAGGGAAGGCAAAGAAGAGGATTTGAAATCAAGGCAGAATTGCCGGAAACAGATTTCAGGAGGTAGATTCGAATCGCCTTTAAAGCACATGAAAAGCGGCAAAACGTTGACAATGATGCCCTTGGCCAAAAAGGGCGTATGCGTTTTTTCCTGAATATATTCAGGAAAAAACGCATACGCCCTTTTTGGCCAACCAAGCAACCTGGAAAGGCAAATCAGCGCTACAAAGAAGTCTCGCTTCCCATCGGTCAAAAGGGCCATGCTGAAAAAAGTGTCAAAACCAGAAATGCAGGACAGGCCATGGAGAAATGGGAGCCTTGCTACACTGATGGGCGGGATTTAACTTGCCAACAGCCACTCTGGAGAAGTGTACGGTGAGTCCTGAAACATCTAAAAAACACAGCTTAGAGAGCATAGGGCACTTCCACTCATGGGGGTATAAATTGGGAAAATGAAAAATCAGCAAGACACAAGCACCCCAAAGTTTAGGGCTGCTCTGTTGACAAGGACCTCCACTTCATTCCACCTTAAATATCCCAGGAAAGAGAAAAATGGGTAAAGAAGTTGTGGTCCTTATGTACAATGGAATATCACTCAGCCATGAAATCAATGTCATAAGGCTAGTAGCAGCATGATGAGTGGATTTAGGTACGACGATTCTAAGTGAAATAAGTCACACAGAAAAGGACACTTCTCATAAGGTATCACTGATAGAGGGAATGTAAAAACCGTTACACTTGAACTGAATTACAAAACAGAACAGAGTCACACATGCAGAAAACACACTATGGCTGCTTAACGGGAAAGGTGAGGTGGGGTGATACATAAAACAAGGGTTTCAAATTAGCTCAGATACCGTTCCATAAACCCAATATGTAATAGACAAGACCTACTCCTTGCTCAGAGAACTGGACTCAACACGCCCTATTCACCGCACAAGAATATATCTGACTAGTAATAATCGTAAAACCTATGTATTGATATCTCTCTGTTAGTGTGTCAAGTGGGTGTAAAGCGGCATAAACACAGCAGTGAAAAGCAGCTAAATCCCATTATGAAAATAAATTACTTTGAAAAACCCATGAAACAAAGACAGTGAAAGAGAGAGAAATTCTTACACAATGCGTTCAGGGCCTGTGATGCAACCTGGATTGACCATATCTAGACCCACAGCTGGATGAGACATAAGGGTGGACACTCTTGGGGCTGAGAGGTTTGGTGAGGTTGTGTGAGCAAACGCAGACCCTTTAAAGTAATACTGCGTGGTACCCATCGCATGGGTCCCCAATCTCCAGGTTCAAGGGCATCTTCCTTCATCAAAAACATGCATGAGAAACCCAGAAGATGGTACACCGTGTGATGGGGAAAGGTTTCTAAAACGCACCTCATTTCTCATCTCCTTGTGCCCGGGTTCGCCATTCCAGCCGCTTTACTAGCAAGCTCCCTATTTGGAGCATCAGCACCTTTAACCTCCTGTTCCATACAGGTTGCAATTTGTCCTGAGGATAAACGGGAAGACGTGGAACCAACGAGAGACTAGCTCTTGGTGTTCGGACAGGCACAGGTCACTCTATTTTCCCATCAGGAAGAAGAATTAACCACAGGCTCAGCCTGCCTCCCGGAACCAGAACAGGGCCTGAAGCCGTCCTGCGCTTTTGTGGCCAGCTCCCAAAAAAGCGAGTTTTAAAATGGAGGTTCAGGGCACTGCAATTCACAAACCTGCAGAGTTATAAATGATAACTCTCGTCCACAAATATATTGAGGGAAGGCAAAGAAGAGGATTTGAAATCAAGGCAGAATTGCAGGAAACAGATTTCAGGAGGTAGATTCGAATCGCCTTTAAAGTACATGAAAAGCGGCAAAATGTTGACAATGATGCCCTTGGCCAAAAAGGGCGTATGCGTTTTTTCCTGAATATATTCAGGAAAAAACGCATACGCCCTTTTTGGCCAACCAAGCAACCTGGAAAGGCAAAGCAGCGCTACAAGGAAGTCTCGCTTCCCATCGGTCAAAAGGGCCATGCTGAAAAAAGTGTCAAAACCAGAAATGCAGGACAGGCCATGGAGAAATGGGAGCCTTGCTACACTGATGGGCGGGATGTAAATTGCCAAGAGCCACTCTGGAGAAGTGTCCGGTGAGTCCTGAAACATCTGAAAAACACAGCTTAGAGAGCATAGGGCACTTCCACTCATGGGGGTATAAATTGGGAAAATGAAAAATCAGCAAGACACAAGCACCCCAAAGTTTAGGGCTGCTCTGTTGACAAGGACCTCCACTTCATTCCACCTTAAATATCCCAGGAAAGAGAAAAATGGGTAAAGAAGTTGTGGTCCTTATGTACAATGGAATATCACTCAGCCATGAAATCAATGTCGTAAGGTTAGTAGCAGCATGATGAGTGGATTTAGGTACAACGATTCTAAGTGAAATAAGTCACACAGAAAAGGACACTTCTCATAAGGTATCACTGATAGAGGGAATGTAAAAACCGTTACACTTGAACTGAATTACAAAACAGAACAGAGTCACACATGCAGAAAACACACTATGGCTGCTTAACGGGAAAGGTGAGGTGGGGTGATACATAAAACAAGGGTATCAAATTAGCTCAGATACCGTTCCATAAACCCAATATGTAATAGACAAGACCTACTCCTTGATCAGAGAACTGGACTCAACACGCCCTATTCAACACACAAGAATATATCTGAATAATAATAATCGTAAAACCTATGTATTGATATCTCTCTGTTAGTGTGTCAAGTGGCTGTAAAGCGGCATAAACATAGCAGTGAAAAGCAGCTAAACCCCATTATAAAAATAAATTACTTTGAAAAACCCATGAAACAAAGACAGTGAAAGAGAGAGAAATTCTTACACAATGCGTTCAGGGGCTGTGATGCAACCTGGATTGACCATATCTAGACCCACAGCTGGATGAGACATAAAGGTGGACACTCTTGGGGCTGAGAGGTTTGGTGAGGTTGGGTGAGCAAACACAGACCCTTTAAAGTAATACTGCGTGGTACCCATCGCATGGGTCCCAAATCTCCAGGTTCAAGGGCATCTTCCTACATCGAAAACATGCATGAGAAACCCAGAAGATGGTACACCGTGTGATGGGGAAAGGTTTCTAAAACGCACCTCATTTCTCATCTCCTTGTGCCCAGGTTCGCCATTCCAGCCGCTTTACTAGCAAGCTCCCTACTTGGAGCATCAGCACCTTTAACCTCCTGTTCCATACAGGTTGCAATTTGTCCTGAGGATAAACGGGAAGACGTGGAACCAACGAGAGACTAGCTCTTGGTGTTGGGACAGGCACAGGTCACTCTATTTTCCCATCAGGAAGAAGAATTAACCACAGGCTCAGCCTGCCCCCCGGAACAAGAACAGGGCCTGAAGCCATTCTGCGATTTTGCGGCCAGCTCCCATAAAAACGAGTTGTAAAATGGAGGTTCAGGGCACTGCAATTCACAAACCTGCAGAGTTATAAATGATAACTCTCGTCCACACATATATTGAGGGAAGGCAAAGAAGAGGATTTGAAATCAAGGCAGAATTGCCGGAAACAGATTTCAGGAGGTAGATTCGAATCGCCTTTAAAGCACATGAAAAGCGGCAAAACGTTGACAATGATGCCCTTGGCCAAAAAGGGCGTATGCGTTTTTTCCTGAATATATTCAGGAAAAAACGCATACGCCCTTTTTGGCCAACCAAGCAACCTGGAAAGGCAAATCAGCGCTACAAAGAAGTCTCGCTTCCCATCGGTCAAAAGGGCCATGCTGAAAAAAGTGTCAAAACCAGAAATGCAGGACAGGCCATGGAGAAATGGGAGCCTTGCTACACTGATGGGCGGGATTTAACTTGCCAACAGCCACTCTGGAGAAGTGTACGGTGAGTCCTGAAACATCTAAAAAACACAGCTTAGAGAGCATAGGGCACTTCCACTCATGGGGGTATAAATTGGGAAAATGAAAAATCAGCAAGACACAAGCACCCCAAAGTTTAGGGCTGCTCTGTTGACAAGGACCTCCACTTCATTCCACCTTAAATATCCCAGGAAAGAGAAAAATGGGTAAAGAAGTTGTGGTCCTTATGTACAATGGAATATCACTCAGCCATGAAATCAATGTCATAAGGCTAGTAGCAGCATGATGAGTGGATTTAGGTACGACGATTCTAAGTGAAATAAGTCACACAGAAAAGGACACTTCTCATAAGGTATCACTGATAGAGGGAATGTAAAAACCGTTACACTTGAACTGAATTACAAAACAGAACAGAGTCACACATGCAGAAAACACACTATGGCTGCTTAACGGGAAAGGTGAGGTGGGGTGATACATAAAACAAGGGTTTCAAATTAGCTCAGATACCGTTCCATAAACCCAATATGTAATAGACAAGACCTACTCCTTGCTCAGAGAACTGGACTCAACACGCCCTATTCACCGCACAAGAATATATCTGACTAGTAATAATCGTAAAACCTATGTATTGATATCTCTCTGTTAGTGTGTCAAGTGGGTGTAAAGCGGCATAAACACAGCAGTGAAAAGCAGCTAAATCCCATTATGAAAATAAATTACTTTGAAAAACCCATGAAACAAAGACAGTGAAAGAGAGAGAAATTCTTACACAATGCGTTCAGGGCCTGTGATGCAACCTGGATTGACCATATCTAGACCCACAGCTGGATGAGACATAAGGGTGGACACTCTTGGGGCTGAGAGGTTTGGTGAGGTTGGGTGAGCAAACGCAGACCCTTTCAAGTAATACTGCGTGGTACCCATCGCATGGGTCCCAAATCTCCAGGTTCAAGGGCATCTTCCTACATCGAAAACATGCATGAGAAACCCAGACGATGGTACACCGTGTGATGGGGAAAGGTTTCTAAAACGCACCTCATTTCTCATCTCCTTGTGCCCGGGTTCGCCATTCCAGCCGCTTTACTAGCAATCTCCCTACTTGGAGCATCAGCACCTTTAACCTCCTGTTCCGTACAGGTTGCAATTTGTCCTGAGGATGAACGGGAAGACGTGGAACCAACGAGAGACTAGCTCTTGGTGTTGGGACAGGCACAGGTCACTCTATTTTCCCATCAGGAAGAAGAATTAACCACAGGCTCAGCCTGCCTCCCGGAACCAGAACAGGGCCTGAAGCCATCCTGCGCTTTTGCGGCCAGCTCACAAAAAAGCGAGTTGTAAAATGGAGGTTCAGGGCACTGCAATTCACAAACCTGCAGAGTTATAAATGATAACTCTCGTCCACAAATATATTGAGGGAAGGCAAAGAAGAGGATTTGAAATCAAGGCAGAATTGCCGGAAACAGATTTCAGGAGGTAGATTCGAATCGCCTTTAAAGTACATGAAAAGCGGCAAAACGTTGACAATGATGCCCTTGGCCAAAAAGGGCGTATGCGTTTTTTCCTGAATATATTCAGGCAAAAACGCATACGCCCTTTTTGGCCAACCAAGCAACCTGGAAAGGCAAATCAGCGCTACAAAGAAGTCTCGCTTCCCATCGGTCAAAAGGGCCATGCTGAAAAAAGTGTCAAAACCAGAAATGCAGGACAGGCCATGGAGAAATGGGAGCCTTGCTACACTGATGGGCGGGATGTAAATTGCCAAGAGCCACTCTGGAGAAGTGTCCGGTGAGTCCTGAAACATCTGAAAAACACAGCTTAGAGAGCATAGGGCACTTCCACTCATGGGGGTATAAATTGGGAAAATGAAAATCAGCAAGACACAAGCACCCCAAAGTTTAGGGCTGCTCTGTTGACAAGGACCTCCACTTCATTCCACCTTAAATATCCCAGGAAAGAGAAAAATGGGTAAAGAAGTTGTGGTCCTTATGTACAATGGAATATCACTCAGCCATGAAATCAATGTCATAAGGCTAGTAGCAGCATGATGAGTGGATTTAGGTACGACGATTCTAAGTGAAATAAGTCACACAGAAAAGGACACTTCTCATAAGGTATCACTTATAGAGGGAATGTAAAAACCGTTACACTTGAACTGAATTACAAAACAGAACAGAGTCACACATGCAGAAAACACACTATGGCTGCTTAACGGGAAAGGTGAGGTGGGGTGATACATAAAACAAGGGTTTCAAATTAGCTCAGATACCGTTCCATAAACCCAATATGTAATAGACAAGACCTACTCCTTGCTCAGAGAACTGGACTCAACACACCCTATTCACCGCACAAGAATATATCTGACTAGTAATAATCGTAAAACCTATGTATTGATATCTCTCTGTTAGTGTGTCAAGTGGGTGTAAAGCGGCATAAACACAGCAGTGAAAAGCAGCTAAATCCCATTATGAAAATAAATTACTTTGAAAAACCCATGAAACAAAGACAGTGAAAGAGAGAGAAATTCTTACACAATGCGTTCAGGGCCTGTGATGCAACCTGGATTGACCATATCTAGACCCACAGCTGGATGAGACATAAGGGTGGACACTCTTGGGGCTGAGAGGTTTGGTGAGGTTGGGTGAGCAAACGCAGACCCTTTCAAGTAATACTGCGTGGTACCCATCGCATGGGTCCCAAATCTCCAGGTTCAAGGGCATCTTCCTACATCGAAAACATGCATGAGAAACCCAGACGATGGTACACCGTGTGATGGGGAAAGGTTTCTAAAACGCACCTCATTTCTCATCTCCTTGTGCCCGGGTTCGCCATTCCAGCCGCTTTACTAGCAATCTCCCTACTTGGAGCATCAGCACCTTTAACCTCCTGTTCCGTACAGGTTGCAATTTGTCCTGAGGATGAACGGGAAGACGTGGAACCAACGAGAGACTAGCTCTTGGTGTTGGGACAGGCACAGGTCACTCTATTATCCCATCAGGAAGAAGAATTAACCACAGGCTCAGCCTGCCTCCCGGAACCAGAACAGGGCCGGAAGCCATCCTGCGCTTTTGCGGCCAGCTCCCAAAAAAGCGAGTTGTAAAATGGAGGTTCAGGGCACTGCAATTCACAAACCTGCAGAGTTATAAATGATAACTCTCGTCCACAAATATATTGAGGGAAGGCAAAGAAGAGGATTTGAAATCAAGGCAGAATTGCAGGAAACAGATTTCAGGAGGTAGATTCGAATCGCCTTTAAAGTACATGAAAAGCGGCAAAATGTTGACAATGATGCCCTTGGCCAAAAAGGGCGTATGCGTTTTTTCCTGAATATATTCAGGAAAAAACGCATACGCCCTTTTTGGCCAACCAAGCAACCTGGAAAGGCAAATCAGCGCTACAAAGAAGTCTCGCTTCCCATCGGTCAAAAGGGCCATGCTGAAAAAAGTGTCAAAACCAGAAATGCAGGACAGGCCATGGAGAAATGGGAGCCTTGCTACACTGATGGGCGGGATGTAAATTGCCAAGAGCCACTCTGGAGAAGTGTCCGGTGAGTCCTGAAACATCTGAAAAACACAGCTTAGAGAGCATAGGGCACTTCCACTCATGGGGGTATAAATTGGGAAAATGAAAAATCAGCAAGACACAAGCACCCCAAAGTTTAGGGCTGCTCTGTTGACCAGGACCTCCACTTCATTCCACCTTAAATATCCCAGGAAAGAGAAAAATGGATAAAGAAGTTGTGGTCCTTATGTACAATGGAATATCACTCAGCCATGAAATCAATGTCATAAGGTTAGTAGCAGCATGATGAGTGGATTTATGTACGACGATTCTAAGTGAAATAAGTCACACAGAAAAGGACACTTCTCATAAGGTATCACTGATAGAGGGAATGTAAAAACCGTTACACTTGAACTGAATTACAAAACAGAACAGAGTCACACATGCAGAAAACACACTATGGTTGCTTAACGGGAAAGGTGAGGTGGGTGATACATAAAACAAGGGTAAAAAATTAGCTCAGATACCGTTCCATAAACCCAATATGTAATAGACAAGACCTACTCCTTGCTCAGAGAACTGGACTCAACACGCCCTATTCACCGCACAAGAATATATCTGACTAATAATAATCGTAAAACCTATGTATTGATATCTCTCTGTTTGTGTGTCAAGTGGGTGTAAAGCGGCATAAACACAGCAGTGAAAAGCAGCTAAACCCCATTATAAAAATAAATTACTTTGAAACACCCATGAAACAAAGACAGTGAAAGAGAGAGAAATTCTTACACAAAGCGTTCAGGGGCTGTGATGCAAACTCGATTGACCATATCTAGATGCACAGCTGGATGAGACATAAGGGTGGACACTCTTGGGGCTGAGAGGTTTGGTGAGGTTGTGTGAGCAAACGCAGACCCTTTAAAGTAATACTGCGTGGTACCCATCGCATGGGTCCCCAATCTCCAGGTTCAAGGGCATCTTCCTTCATCAAAAACATGCATGAGAAACCCAGAAGATGGTACACCGTGTGATGGGGAAAGGTTTCTAAAACGCACCTCATTTCTCATCTCCTTGTGCCCGGGTTCGCCATTCCAGCCGCTTTACTAGCAAGCTCCCTATTTGGAGCATCAGCACCTTTAACCTCCTGTTCCATACAGGTTGCAATTTGTCCTGAGGATAAACGGGAAGACGTGGAACCAACGAGAGACTAACTCTTGGTGTTCGGACAGGCACAGGTCACTCTATTTTCCCATCAGGAAGAAGAATTAACCACAGGCTCAGCCTGCCTCCCGGAACCAGAACAGGGCCTGAAGCCATCCTGCGCTTTTGTGGCCAGCTCCCAAAAAAGCGAGTTGTAAAATGGAGGTTCAGGGCACTGCAATTCACAAACCTGCAGAGTTATAAATGATAACTCTCGTCCACAAATATATTGAGGGAAGGCAAAGAAGAGGATTTGAAATCAAGGCAGAATTGCAGGAAACAGATTTCAGGAGGTAGATTCGAATCGCCTTTAAAGTACATGAAAAGCGGCAAAATGTTGACAATGATGCCCTTGGCCAAAAAGGGCGTATGCGTTTTTTCCTGAATATATTCAGGAAAAAACGCATACGCCCTTTTTGGCCAACCAAGCAACCTGGAAAGGCAAATCAGCGCTACAAGGAAGTCTCGCTTCCCATCGGTCAAAAGGGCCATGCTGAAAAAAGTGTCAAAACCAGAAATGCAGGACAGGCCATGGAGAAATGGGAGCCTTGCTACACTGATGGGCGGGATGTAAATTGCCAAGAGCCACTCTGGAGAAGTGTCCAGTGAGTCCTGAAACATCTGAAAAACACAGCTTAGAGAGCATAGGGCACTTCCACTCATGGGGGTATAAATAGGGAAAATGAAAAATCAGCAAGACACAAGCACCCCAAAGTTTAGGGCTGCTCTGTTGACAAGGACCTCCACTTCATTCCACCTTAAATATCCCAGGAAAGAGAAAAATGGGTAAAGAAGTTGTGGTCCTTATGTACAATGGAATATCACTCAGCCATGAAATCAATGTCGTAAGGTTAGTAGCAGCATGATGAGTGGATTTAGGTACAACGATTCTAAGTGAAATAAGTCACACAGAAAAGGACACTTCTCATAAGGTATCATTGATAGAGGGAATGTAAAAACCGTTACACTTGAACTGAATTACAAAACAGAACAGAGTCACACATGCAGAAAACACACTATGGCTGCTTAACGGGAAAGGTGAGGTGGGGTGATACATAAAACAAGGGTATCAAATTAGCTCAGATACCGTTCCATAAACCCAATATGTAATAGACAAGACCTACTCCTTGATCAGAGAACTGGACTCAACACGCCCTATTCTCCACACAAGAATATATCTGAATAATAATAATCGTAAAACCTATGTATTGATATCTCTCTGTTAGTGTGTCAAGTGGCTGTAAAGCGGCATAAACATAGCAGTGAAAAGCAGCTAAACCCCATTATAAAAATAAATTACTTTGAAAAACCCATGAAACAAAGACAGTGAAAGAGAGAGAAATTCTTACACAATGCGTTCAGGGGCTGTGATGCAACCTGGATTGACCATATCTAGACCCACAGCTGGATGAGACATAAAGGTGGACACTCTTGGGGCTGAGAGGTTTGGTGAGGTTGGGTGAGCAAACACAGACCCTTTAAAGTAATACTGCGTGGTACCCATCGCATGGGTCCCAAATCTCCAGGTTCAAGGGCATCTTCCTACATCGAAAACATGCATGAGAAACCCAGAAGATGGTACACCGTGTGATGGGGAAAGGTTTCTAAAACGCACCTCATTTCTCATCTCCTTGTGCCCGGGTTCGCCATTCCAGCCGCTTTACTAGCAAGCTCCCTACTTGGAGCATCAGCACCTTTAACCTCCTGTTCCATACAGGTTGCAATTTGTCCTGAGGATAAACGGGAAGACGTGGAACCAACGAGAGACTAGCTCTTGGTGTTGGGACAGGCACAGGTCACTCTATTTTCCCATCAGGAAGAAGAATTAACCACAGGCTCAGCCTGCCCCCCGGAACGAGAATAGGGCCTGAAGCCATTCTGCGATTTTGCGGCCAGCTCCCATAAAAACGAGTTGTAAAATGGAGGTTCAGGGCACTGCAATTCACAAACCTGCAGAGTTATAAATGATAACTCTCGTCCACACATATATTGAGGGAAGGCAAAGAAGAGGATTTGAAATCAAGGCAGAATTGCCAGAAACAGATTTCAGGAGGTAGATTCGAATCGCCTTTAAAGCACATGAAAAGCGGCAAAACGTTGACAATGATGCCCTTGGCCAAAAAGGGCGTATGCGTTTTTTCCTGAATATATTCAGGAAAAAACGCATACGCCCTTTTTGGCCAACCAAGCAACCTGGAAAGGCAAATCAGCGCTACAAAGAAGTCTCGCTTCCCATCGGTCAAAAGGGCCATGCTGAAAAAAGTGTCAAAACCAGAAATGCAGGACAGGCCATGGAGAAATGGGAGCCTTGCTACACTGATGGGCGGGATTTAACTTGCCAACAGCCACTCTGGAGAAGTGTACGGTGAGTCCTGAAACATCTAAAAAACACAGCTTAGAGAGCATAGGGCACTTCCACTCATGGGGGTATAAATTGGGAAAATGAAAAATCAGCAAGACACAAGCACCCCAAAGTTTAGGGCTGCTCTGTTGACAAGGACCTCCACTTCATTCCACCTTAAATATCCCAGGAAAGAGAAAAATGGGTAAAGAAGTTGTGGTCCTTATGTACAATGGAATATCACTCAGCCATGAAATCAATGTCATAAGGCTAGTAGCAGCATGATGAGTGGATTTAGGTACGACGATTCTAAGTGAAATAAGTCACACAGAAAAGGACACTTCTCATAAGGTATCACTGATAGAGGGAATGTAAAAACCGTTACACTTGAACTGAATTACAAAACAGAACAGAGTCACACATGCAGAAAACACACTATGGCTGCTTAACGGGAAAGGTGAGGTGGGGTGATACATAAAACAAGGGTTTCAAATTAGCTCAGATACCGTTCCATAAACCCAATATGTAATAGACAAGACCTACTCCTTGCTCAGAGAACTGGACTCAACACGCCCTATTCACCGCACAAGAATATATCTGACTAGTAATAATCGTAAAACCTATGTATTGATATCTCTCTGTTAGTGTGTCAAGTGGGTGTAAAGCGGCATAAACACAGCAGTGAAAAGCAGCTAAATCCCATTATGAAAATAAATTACTTTGAAAAACCCATGAAACAAAGACAGTGAAAGAGAGAGAAATTCTTACACAATGCGTTCAGGGCCTGTGATGCAACCTGGATTGACCATATCTAGACCCACAGCTGGATGAGACATAAGGGTGGACACTCTTGGGGCTGAGAGGTTTGGTGAGGTTGGGTGAGCAAACGCAGACCCTTTCAAGTAATACTGCGTGGTACCCATCGCATGGGTCCCAAATCTCCAGGTTCAAGGGCATCTTCCTACATCGAAAACATGCATGAGAAACCCAGACGATGGTACACCGTGTGATGGGGAAATGTTTCTAAAACGCACCTCATTTCTCATCTCCTTGTGCCCGGGTTCGCCATTCCAGCCGCTTTACTAGCAATCTCCCTACTTGGAGCATCAGCACCTTTAACCTCCTGTTCCGTACAGGTTGCAATTTGTCCTGAGGATGAATGGGAAGACGTGGAACCAACGAGAGACTAGCTCTTGGTGTTGGGACAGGCACAGGTCACTCTATTTTCCCATCAGGAAGAAGAATTAACCACAGGCTCAGCCTGCCTCCCGGAACCAGAACAGGGCCTGAAGCCATCCTGCGCTTTTGCGGCCAGCTCCCAAAAAAGCGAGTTGTAAAATGGAGGTTCAGGGCACTGCAATTCACAAACCTGCAGAGTTATAAATGATAACTCTCGTCCACAAATATATTGAGGGAAGGCAAAGAAGAGGATTTGAAATCAAGGCAGAATTGCAGGAAACAGATTTCAGGAGGTAGATTCGAATCGCCTTTAAAGTACATGAAAAGCGGCAAAATGTTGACAATGATGCCCTTGGCCAAAAAGGGCGTATGCGTTTTTTCCTGAATATATTCAGGAAAAAACGCATACGCCCTTTTTGGCCAACCAAGCAACCTGGAAAGGCAAATCAGCGCTACAAAGAAGTCTCGCTTCCCATCGGTCAAAAGGGCCATGCTGAAAAAAGTGTCAAAACCAGAAATGCAGGACAGGCCATGGAGAAATGGGAGCCTTGCTACACTGATGGGCGGGATGTAAATTGCCAAGAGCCACTCTGGAGAAGTGTCCGGTGAGTCCTGAAACATCTGAAAAACACAGCTTAGAGAGCATAGGGCACTTCCACTCATGGGGGTATAAATTGGGAAAATGAAAAATCAGCAAGACACAAGCACCCCAAAGTTTAGGGCTGCTCTGTTGACCAGGACCTCCACTTCATTCCACCTTAAATATCCCAGGAAAGAGAAAAATGGATAAAGAAGTTGTGGTCCTTATGTACAATGGAATATCACTCAGCCATGAAATCAATGTCATAAGGTTAGTAGCAGCATGATGAGTGGATTTATGTACGACGATTCTAAGTGAAATAAGTCACACAGAAAAGGACACTTCTCATAAGGTATCACTGATAGAGGGAATGTAAAAACCGTTACACTTGAACTGAATTACAAAACAGAACAGAGTCACACATGCAGAAAACACACTATGGTTGCTTAACGGGAAAGGTGAGGTGGGTGATACATAAAACAAGGGTAAAAAATTAGCTCAGATACCGTTCCATAAACCCAATATGTAATAGACAAGACCTACTCCTTGCTCAGAGAACTGGACTCAACACGCCCTATTCACCGCACAAGAATATATCTGACTAATAATAATCGTAAAACCTATGTATTGATATCTCTCTGTTTGTGTGTCAAGTGGGTGTAAAGCGGCATAAACACAGCAGTGAAAAGCAGCTAAACCCCATTATAAAAATAAATTACTTTGAAACACCCATGAAACAAAGACAGTGAAAGAGAGAGAAATTCTTACACAAAGCGTTCAGGGGCTGTGATGCAAACTCGATTGACCATATCTAGATGCACAGCTGGATGAGACATAAGGGTGGACACTCTTGGGGCTGAGAGGTTTGGTGAGGTTGTGTGAGCAAACGCAGACCCTTTAAAGTAATACTGCGTGGTACCCATCGCATGGGTCCCCAATCTCCAGGTTCAAGGGCATCTTCCTTCATCAAAAACATGCATGAGAAACCCAGAAGATGGTACACCGTGTGATGGGGAAAGGTTTCTAAAACGCACCTCATTTCTCATCTCCTTGTGCCCGGGTTCGCCATTCCAGCCGCTTTACTAGCAAGCTCCCTATTTGGAGCATCAGCACCTTTAACCTCCTGTTCCATACAGGTTGCAATTTGTCCTGAGGATAAACGGGAAGACGTGGAACCAACGAGAGACTAACTCTTGGTGTTCGGACAGGCACAGGTCACTCTATTTTCCCATCAGGAAGAAGAATTAACCACAGGCTCAGCCTGCCTCCCGGAACCAGAACAGGGCCTGAAGCCATCCTGCGCTTTTGTGGCCAGCTCCCAAAAAAGCGAGTTGTAAAATGGAGGTTCAGGGCACTGCAATTCACAAACCTGCAGAGTTATAAATGATAACTCTCGTCCACAAATATATTGAGGGAAGGCAAAGAAGAGGATTTGAAATCAAGGCAGAATTGCAGGAAACAGATTTCAGGAGGTAGATTCGAATCGCCTTTAAAGTACATGAAAAGCGGCAAAATGTTGACAATGATGCCCTTGGCCAAAAAGGGCGTATGCGTTTTTTCCTGAATATATTCAGGAAAAAACGCATACGCCCTTTTTGGCCAACCAAGCAACCTGGAAAGGCAAATCAGCGCTACAAGGAAGTCTCGCTTCCCATCGGTCAAAAGGGCCATGCTGAAAAAAGTGTCAAAACCAGAAATGCAGGACAGGCCATGGAGAAATGGGAGCCTTGCTACACTGATGGGCGGGATGTAAATTGCCAAGAGCCACTCTGGAGAAGTGTCCAGTGAGTCCTGAAACATCTGAAAAACACAGCTTAGAGAGCATAGGGCACTTCCACTCATGGGGGTATAAATAGGGAAAATGAAAAATCAGCAAGACACAAGCACCCCAAAGTTTAGGGCTGCTCTGTTGACAAGGACCTCCACTTCATTCCACCTTAAATATCCCAGGAAAGAGAAAAATGGGTAAAGAAGTTGTGGTCCTTATGTACAATGGAATATCACTCAGCCATGAAATCAATGTCGTAAGGTTAGTAGCAGCATGATGAGTGGATTTAGGTACAACGATTCTAAGTGAAATAAGTCACACAGAAAAGGACACTTCTCATAAGGTATCATTGATAGAGGGAATGTAAAAACCGTTACACTTGAACTGAATTACAAAACAGAACAGAGTCACACATGCAGAAAACACACTATGGCTGCTTAACGGGAAAGGTGAGGTGGGGTGATACATAAAACAAGGGTATCAAATTAGCTCAGATACCGTTCCATAAACCCAATATGTAATAGACAAGACCTACTCCTTGATCAGAGAACTGGACTCAACACGCCCTATTCTCCACACAAGAATATATCTGAATAATAATAATCGTAAAACCTATGTATTGATATCTCTCTGTTAGTGTGTCAAGTGGCTGTAAAGCGGCATAAACATAGCAGTGAAAAGCAGCTAAACCCCATTATAAAAATAAATTACTTTGAAAAACCCATGAAACAAAGACAGTGAAAGAGAGAGAAATTCTTACACAATGCGTTCAGGGGCTGTGATGCAACCTGGATTGACCATATCTAGACCCACAGCTGGATGAGACATAAAGGTGGACACTCTTGGGGCTGAGAGGTTTGGTGAGGTTGGGTGAGCAAACACAGACCCTTTAAAGTAATACTGCGTGGTACCCATCGCATGGGTCCCAAATCTCCAGGTTCAAGGGCATCTTCCTACATCGAAAACATGCATGAGAAACCCAGAAGATGGTACACCGTGTGATGGGGAAAGGTTTCTAAAACGCACCTCATTTCTCATCTCCTTGTGCCCGGGTTCGCCATTCCAGCCGCTTTACTAGCAAGCTCCCTACTTGGAGCATCAGCACCTTTAACCTCCTGTTCCATACAGGTTGCAATTTGTCCTGAGGATAAACGGGAAGACGTGGAACCAACGAGAGACTAGCTCTTGGTGTTGGGACAGGCACAGGTCACTCTATTTTCCCATCAGGAAGAAGAATTAACCACAGGCTCAGCCTGCCCCCCGGAACGAGAATAGGGCCTGAAGCCATTCTGCGATTTTGCGGCCAGCTCCCATAAAAACGAGTTGTAAAATGGAGGTTCAGGGCACTGCAATTCACAAACCTGCAGAGTTATAAATGATAACTCTCGTCCACACATATATTGAGGGAAGGCAAAGAAGAGGATTTGAAATCAAGGCAGAATTGCCAGAAACAGATTTCAGGAGGTAGATTCGAATCGCCTTTAAAGCACATGAAAAGCGGCAAAACGTTGACAATGATGCCCTTGGCCAAAAAGGGCGTATGCGTTTTTTCCTGAATATATTCAGGAAAAAACGCATACGCCCTTTTTGGCCAACCAAGCAACCTGGAAAGGCAAATCAGCGCTACAAAGAAGTCTCGCTTCCCATCGGTCAAAAGGGCCATGCTGAAAAAAGTGTCAAAACCAGAAATGCAGGACAGGCCATGGAGAAATGGGAGCCTTGCTACACTGATGGGCGGGATTTAACTTGCCAACAGCCACTCTGGAGAAGTGTACGGTGAGTCCTGAAACATCTAAAAAACACAGCTTAGAGAGCATAGGGCACTTCCACTCATGGGGGTATAAATTGGGAAAATGAAAAATCAGCAAGACACAAGCACCCCAAAGTTTAGGGCTGCTCTGTTGACAAGGACCTCCACTTCATTCCACCTTAAATATCCCAGGAAAGAGAAAAATGGGTAAAGAAGTTGTGGTCCTTATGTACAATGGAATATCACTCAGCCATGAAATCAATGTCATAAGGCTAGTAGCAGCATGATGAGTGGATTTAGGTACGACGATTCTAAGTGAAATAAGTCACACAGAAAAGGACACTTCTCATAAGGTATCACTGATAGAGGGAATGTAAAAACCGTTACACTTGAACTGAATTACAAAACAGAACAGAGTCACACATGCAGAAAACACACTATGGCTGCTTAACGGGAAAGGTGAGGTGGGGTGATACATAAAACAAGGGTTTCAAATTAGCTCAGATACCGTTCCATAAACCCAATATGTAATAGACAAGACCTACTCCTTGCTCAGAGAACTGGACTCAACACGCCCTATTCACCGCACAAGAATATATCTGACTAGTAATAATCGTAAAACCTATGTATTGATATCTCTCTGTTAGTGTGTCAAGTGGGTGTAAAGCGGCATAAACACAGCAGTGAAAAGCAGCTAAATCCCATTATGAAAATAAATTACTTTGAAAAACCCATGAAACAAAGACAGTGAAAGAGAGAGAAATTCTTACACAATGCGTTCAGGGCCTGTGATGCAACCTGGATTGACCATATCTAGACCCACAGCTGGATGAGACATAAGGGTGGACACTCTTGGGGCTGAGAGGTTTGGTGAGGTTGGGTGAGCAAACGCAGACCCTTTCAAGTAATACTGCGTGGTACCCATCGCATGGGTCCCAAATCTCCAGGTTCAAGGGCATCTTCCTACATCGAAAACATGCATGAGAAACCCAGACGATGGTACACCGTGTGATGGGGAAATGTTTCTAAAACGCACCTCATTTCTCATCTCCTTGTGCCCGGGTTCGCCATTCCAGCCGCTTTACTAGCAATCTCCCTACTTGGAGCATCAGCACCTTTAACCTCCTGTTCCGTACAGGTTGCAATTTGTCCTGAGGATGAATGGGAAGACGTGGAACCAACGAGAGACTAGCTCTTGGTGTTGGGACAGGCACAGGTCACTCTATTTTCCCATCAGGAAGAAGAATTAACCACAGGCTCAGCCTGCCTCCCGGAACCAGAACAGGGCCTGAAGCCATCCTGCGCTTTTGCGGCCAGCTCACAAAAAAGCGAGTTGTAAAATGGAGGTTCAGGGCACTGCAATTCACAAACCTGCAGAGTTATAAATGATAACTCTCGTCCACAAATATATTGAGGGAAGGCAAAGAAGAGGATTTGAAATCAAGGCAGAATTGCCGGAAACAGATTTCAGGAGGTAGATTCGAATCGCCTTTAAAGTACATGAAAAGCGGCAAAACGTTGACAATGATGCCCTTGGCCAAAAAGGGCGTATGCGTTTTTTCCTGAATATATTCAGGCAAAAACGCATACGCCCTTTTTGGCCAACCAAGCAACCTGGAAAGGCAAATCAGCGCTACAAAGAAGTCTCGCTTCCCATCGGTCAAAAGGGCCATGCTGAAAAAAGTGTCAAAACCAGAAATGCAGGACAGGCCATGGAGAAATGGGAGCCTTGCTACACTGATGGGCGGGATGTAAATTGCCAAGAGCCACTCTGGAGAAGTGTCCGGTGAGTCCTGAAACATCTGAAAAACACAGCTTAGAGAGCATAGGGCACTTCCACTCATGGGGGTATAAATTGGGAATATGAAAAATCAGCAAGACACAAGCACCCCAAAGTTTAGGGCTGCTCTGTTGACAAGGACCTCCACTTCATTCCACCTTAAATATCCCAGGAAAGAGAAAAATGGGTAAAGAAGTTGTGGTCCTTATGTACAATGGAATATCACTCAGCCATGAAATCAATGTCCTAAGGCTAGTAGCAGCATGATGAGTGGATTTAGGTACAACGATTCTAAGTGAAATAAGTCACACAGAAAAGGACACTTCTCATAAGGTATCACTGATAGAGGGAATGTAAAAACCGTTACACTTGAACTGAATTACAAAACAGAACAGAGTCACACATGCAGAAAACACACTATGGCTGCTTAACGGGAAAGGTGAGGTGGGGTGATACATAAAACAAGGGTTTCAAATTAGCTCAGATACCGTTCCATAAACCCAATATGTAATAGACAAGACCTACTCCTTGCTCAGAGAACTGGACTCAACACGCCCTATTCACCGCACAAGAATATATCTGACTAGTAATAATCGTAAAACCTATGTATTGATATCTCTCTGTTAGTGTGTCAAGTGGGTGTAAAGCGGCATAAACACAGCAGTGAAAAGCAGCTAAATCCCATTATGAAAATAAATTACTTTGAAAAACCCATGAAACAAAGACAGTGAAAGAGAGAGAAATTCTTACACAATGCGTTCAGGGCCTGTGATGCAACCTGGATTGACCATATCTAGACCCACAGCTGGATGAGACATAAGGGTGGACACTCTTGGGGCTGAGAGGTTTGGTGAGGTTGGGTGAGCAAACGCAGACCCTTTCAAGTAATACTGCGTGGTACCCATCGCATGGGTCCCAAATCTCCAGGTTCAAGGGCATCTTCCTACATCGAAAACATGCATGAGAAACCCAGACGATGGTACACCGTGTGATGGGGAAAGGTTTCTAAAACGCACCTCATTTCTCATCTCCTTGTGCCCGGGTTCGCCATTCCAGCCGCTTTACTAGCAATCTCCCTACTTGGAGCATCAGCACCTTTAACCTCCTGTTCCGTACAGGTTGCAATTTGTCCTGAGGATGAACGGGAAGACGTGGAACCAACGAGAGACTAGCTCTTGGTGTTGGGACAGGCACAGGTCACTCTATTTTCCCATCAGAAAGAAGAATTAACCACAGGCTCAGCCTGCCTCCCGGAACCAGAACAGGGCCGGAAGCCATCCTGCGCTTTTGCGGCCAGCTCCCAAAAAAGCGAGTTGTAAAATGGAGGTTCAGGGCACTGCAATTCACAAACCTGCAGAGTTATAAATGATAACTCTCGTCCACAAATATATTGAGGGAAGGCAAAGAAGAGGATTTGAAATCAAGGCAGAATTGCAGGAAACAGATTTCAGGAGGTAGATTCGAATCGCCTTTAAAGTACATGAAAAGCGGCAAAATGTTGACAATGATGCCCTTGGCCAAAAAGGGCGTATGCGTTTTTTCCTGAATATATTCAGGAAAAAACGCATACGCCCTTTTTGGCCAACCAAGCAACCTGGAAAGGCAAATCAGCGCTACAAAGAAGTCTCGCTTCCCATCGGTCAAAAGGGCCATGCTGAAAAAAGTGTCAAAACCAGAAATGCAGGACAGGCCATGGAGAAATGGGAGCCTTGCTACACTGATGGGCGGGATGTAAATTGCCAAGAGCCACTCTGGAGAAGTGTCCGGTGAGTCCTGAAACATCTGAAAAACACAGCTTAGAGAGCATAGGGCACTTCCACTCATGGGGGTATAAATTGGGAAAATGAAAAATCAGCAAGACACAAGCACCCCAAAGTTTAGGGCTGCTCTGTTGACCAGGACCTCCACTTCATTCCACCTTAAATATCCCAGGAAAGAGAAAAATGGATAAAGAAGTTGTGGTCCTTATGTACAATGGAATATCACTCAGCCATGAAATCAATGTCATAAGGTTAGTAGCAGCATGATGAGTGGATTTATGTACGACGATTCTAAGTGAAATAAGTCACACAGAAAAGGACACTTCTCATAAGGTATCACTGATAGAGGGAATGTAAAAACCGTTACACTTGAACTGAATTACAAAACAGAACAGAGTCACACATGCAGAAAACACACTATGGTTGCTTAACGGGAAAGGTGAGGTGGGTGATACATAAAACAAGGGTAAAAAATTAGCTCAGATACCGTTCCATAAACCCAATATGTAATAGACAAGACCTACTCCTTGCTCAGAGAACTGGACTCAACACGCCCTATTCACCGCACAAGAATATATCTGACTAATAATAATCGTAAAACCTATGTATTGATATCTCTCTGTTTGTGTGTCAAGTGGGTGTAAAGCGGCATAAACACAGCAGTGAAAAGCAGCTAAACCCCATTATAAAAATAAATTACTTTGAAACACCCATGAAACAAAGACAGTGAAAGAGAGAGAAATTCTTACACAATGCGTTCAGGGGCTGTGATGCAAACTCGATTGACCATATCTAGATGCACAGCTGGATGAGACATAAGGGTGGACACTCTTGGGGCTGAGAGGTTTGGTGAGGTTGTGTGAGCAAACGCAGACCCTTTAAAGTAATACTGCGTGGTACCCATCGCATGGGTCCCCAATCTCCAGGTTCAAGGGCATCTTCCTTCATCAAAAACATGCATGAGAAACCCAGAAGATGGTACACCGTGTGATGGGGAAAGGTTTCTAAAACGCACCTCATTTCTCATCTCCTTGTGCCCGGGTTCGCCATTCCAGCCGCTTTACTAGCAAGCTCCCTATTTGGAGCATCAGCACCTTTAACCTCCTGTTCCATACAGGTTGCAATTTGTCCTGAGGATAAACGGGAAGACGTGGAACCAACGAGAGACTAGCTCTTGGTGTTCGGACAGGCACAGGTCACTCTATTTTCCCATCAGGAAGAAGAATTAACCACAGGCTCAGCCTGCCTCCCGGAACCAGAACAGGGCCTGAAGCCATCCTGCGCTTTTGTGGCCAGCTCCCAAAAAAGCGAGTTGTAAAATGGAGGTTCAGGGCACTGCAATTCACAAACCTGCAGAGTTATAAATGATAACTCTCGTCCACAAATATATTGAGGGAAGGCAAAGAAGAGGATTTGAAATCAAGGCAGAATTGCAGGAAACAGATTTCAGGAGGTAGATTCGAATCGCCTTTAAAGTACATGAAAAGCGGCAAAATGTTGACAATGATGCCCTTGGCCAAAAAGGGCGTATGCGTTTTTTCCTGAATATATTCAGGAAAAAACGCATACGCCCTTTTTGGCCAACCAAGCAACCTGGAAAGGCAAATCAGCGCTACAAGGAAGTCTCGCTTCCCATCGGTCAAAAGGGCCATGCTGAAAAAAGTGTCAAAACCAGAAATGCAGGACAGGCCATGGAGAAATGGGAGCCTTGCTACACTGATGGGCGGGATGTAAATTGCCAAGAGCCACTCTGGAGAAGTGTCCGGTGAGTCCTGAAACATCTGAAAAACACAGCTTAGAGAGCATAGGGCACTTCCACTCATGGGGGTATAAATTGGGAAAATGAAAAATCAGCAAGACACAAGCACCCCAAAGTTTAGGGCTGCTGTGTTGACAAGGACCTCCACTTCATTCCACCTTAAATATCCCAGGAAAGAGAAAAATGGGTAAAGAAGTTGTGGTCCTTATGTACAATGGAATATCACTCAGCCATGAAATCAATGTCGTAAGGTTAGTAGCAGCATGATGAGTGGATTTAGGTACAACGATTCTAAGTGAAATAAGTCACACAGAAAAGGACACTTCTCATAAGGTATCACTGATAGAGGGAATGTAAAAACCGTTACACTTGAACTGAATTACAAAACAGAACAGAGTCACACATGCAGAAAACACACTATGGCTGCTTAACGGGAAAGGTGAGGTGGGGTGATACATAAAACAAGGGTATCAAATTAGCTCAGATACCGTTCCATAAACCCAATATGTAATAGACAAGACCTACTCCTTGATCAGAGAACTGGACTCAACACGCCCTATTCTCCACACAAGAATATATCTGAATAATAATAATCGTAAAACCTATGTATTGATATCTCTCTGTTAGTGTGTCAAGTGGCTGTAAAGCGGCATAAACATAGCAGTGAAAAGCAGCTAAACCCCATTATAAAAATAAATTACTTTGAAAAACCCATGAAACAAAGACAGTGAAAGAGAGAGAAATTCTTACACAATGCATTCAGGGGCTGTGATGCAACCTGGATTGACCATATCTAGACCCACAGCTGGATGAGACATAAAGGTGGACACTCTTGGGGCTGAGAGGTTTGGTGAGGTTGGGTGAGCAAACACAGACCCTTTAAAGTAATACTGCGTGGTACCCATCGCATGGGTCCCAAATCTCCAGGTTCAAGGGCATCTTCCTACATCGAAAACATGCATGAGAAACCCAGAAGATGGTACACCGTGTGATGGGGAAAGGTTTCTAAAACGCACCTCATTTCTCATCTCCTTGTGCCCGGGTTCGCCATTCCAGGCGCTTTACTAGCAAGCTCCCTACTTGGAGCATCAGCACCTTTAACCTCCTGTTCCATACAGGTTGCAATTTGTCCTGAGGATAAACGGGAAGACGTGGAACCAACGAGAGACTAGCTCTTGGTGTTGGGACAGGCACAGGTCACTCTATTTTCCCATCAGGAAGAAGAATTAACCACAGGCTCAGCCTGCCCCCCGGAACGAGAATAGGGCCTGAAGCCATTCTGCGATTTTGCGGCCAGCTCCCATAAAAACGAGTTGTAAAATGGAGGTTCAGGGCACTGCAATTCACAAACCTGCAGAGTTATAAATGATAACTCTCGTCCACACATATATTGAGGGAAGGCAAAGAAGAGGATTTGAAATCAAGGCAGAATTGCCGGAAACAGATTTCAGGAGGTAGATTCGAATCGCCTTTAAAGCACATGAAAAGCGGCAAAACGTTGACAATGATGCCCTTGGCCAAAAAGGGCGTATGCGTTTTTTCCTGAATATATTCAGGAAAAAACGCATACGCCCTTTTTGGCCAACCAAGCAACCTGGAAAGGCAAATCAGCGCTACAAAGAAGTCTCGCTTCCCATCGGTCAAAAGGGCCATGCTGAAAAAAGTGTCAAAACCAGAAATGCAGGACAGGCCATGGAGAAATGGGAGCCTTGCTACACTGATGGGCGGGATTTAACTTGCCAACAGCCACTCTGGAGAAGTGTACGGTGAGTCCTGAAACATCTAAAAAACACAGCTTAGAGAGCATAGGGCACTTCCACTCATGGGGGTATAAATTGGGAAAATGAAAAATCAGCAAGACACAAGCACCCCAAAGTTTAGGGCTGCTCTGTTGACAAGGACCTCCACTTCATTCCACCTTAAATATCCCAGGAAAGAGAAAAATGGGTAAAGAAGTTGTGGTCCTTATGTACAATGGAATATCACTCAGCCATGAAATCAATGTCATAAGGCTAGTAGCAGCATGATGAGTGGATTTAGGTACGACGATTCTAAGTGAAATAAGTCACACAGAAAAGGACACTTCTCATAAGGTATCACTGATAGAGGGAATGTAAAAACCGTTACACTTGAACTGAATTACAAAACAGAACAGAGTCACACATGCAGAAAACACACTATGGCTGCTTAACGGGAAAGGTGAGGTGGGGTGATACATAAAACAAGGGTTTCAAATTAGCTCAGATACCGTTCCATAAACCCAATATGTAATAGACAAGACCTACTCCTTGCTCAGAGAACTGGACTCAACACGCCCTATTCACCGCACAAGAATATATCTGACTAGTAATAATCGTAAAACCTATGTATTGATATCTCTCTGTTAGTGTGTCAAGTGGGTGTAAAGCGGCATAAACACAGCAGTGAAAAGCAGCTAAATCCCATTATGAAAATAAATTACTTTGAAAAACCCATGAAACAAAGACAGTGAAAGAGAGAGAAATTCTTACACAATGCGTTCAGGGCCTGTGATGCAACCTGGATTGACCATATCTAGACCCACAGCTGGATGAGACATAAGGGTGGACACTCTTGGGGCTGAGAGGTTTGGTGAGGTTGGGTGAGCAAACGCAGACCCTTTAAAGTAATACTGCGTGGTACCCATCGCATGGGTCCCAAATCTCCAGGTTCAAGGGCATCTTCCTACATCGAAAACATGCATGAGAAACCCAGACGATGGTACACCGTGTGATGGGGAAAGGTTTCTAAAACGCACCTCATTTCTCATCTCCTTGTGCCCGGGTTCGCCATTCCAGCCGCTTTACTAGCAATCTCCCTACTTGGAGCATCAGCACCTTTAACCTCCTGTTCCGTACAGGTTGCAATTTGTCCTGAGGATGAACGGGAAGACGTGGAACCAACGAGAGACTAGCTCTTGGTGTTGGGACAGGCACAGGTCACTCTATTTTCCCATCAGGAAGAAGAATTAACCACAGGCTCAGCCTGCCTCCCGGAACCAGAACAGGGCCTGAAGCCATCCTGCGCTTTTGCGGTCAGCTCACAAAAAAGCGAGTTGTAAAATGGAGGTTCAGGGCACTGCAATTCACAAACCTGCAGAGTTATAAATGATAACTCTCGTCCACAAATATATTGAGGGAAGGCAAAGAAGAGGATTTGAAATCAAGGCAGAATTGCCGGAAACAGATTTCAGGAGGTAGATTCGAATCGCCTTTAAAGTACATGAAAAGCGGCAAAACGTTGACAATGATGCCCTTGGCCAAAAAGGGCGTATGCGTTTTTTCCTGAATATATTCAGGCAAAAACGCATACGCCCTTTTTGGCCAACCAAGCAACCTGGAAAGGCAAATCAGCGCTACAAAGAAGTCTCGCTTCCCATCGGTCAAAAGGGCCATGCTGAAAAAAGTGTCAAAACCAGAAATGCAGGACAGGCCATGGAGAAATGGGAGCCTTGCTACACTGATGGGCGGGATGTAAATTGCCAAGAGCCACTCTGGAGAAGTGTCCGGTGAGTCCTGAAACATCTGAAAAACACAGCTTAGAGAGCATAGGGCACTTCCACTCATGGGGGTATAAATTGGGAAAATGAAAAATCAGCAAGACACAAGCACCCCAAACTTTAGGGCTGCTCTGTTGACAAGGACCTCCACTTCATTCCACCTTAAATATCCCAGGAAAGAGAAAAATGGGTAAAGAAGTTGTGGTCCTTATGTACAATGGAATATCACTCAGCCATGAAATCAATGTCCTAAGGCTAGTAGCAGCATGATGAGTGGATTTAGGTATGACGATTCTAAGTGAAATAAGTCACACAGAAAAGGACACTTTTCATAAGGTATCACTGATAGAGGGAATGTAAAAACCGTTACACTTGAACTGAATTACAAAACAGAACAGAGTCACACATGCAGAAAACACACTATGGCTGCTTAACGGGAAAGGTGAGGTGGGGTGATACATAAAACAAGGGTTTCAAATTAGCTCAGATACCGTTCCATAAACCCAATATGTAACAGACAAGACCTACTCCTTGCTCAGAGAACTGGACTCAACACGCCCTATTCACCGCACAAGAATATATCTGACTAGTAATAATCGTAAAACCTATGTATTGATATCTCTCTGTTAGTGTGTCAAGTGGGTGTAAAGCGGCATAAACACAGCAGTGAAAAGCAGCTAAATCCCATTATGAAAATAAATTACTTTGAAAAACCCATGAAACAAAGACAGTGAAAGAGAGAGAAATTCTTACACAATGCGTTCAGGGCCTGTGATGCAACCTGGATTGACCATATCTAAACCCACAGCTGGATGAGACATAAGGGTGGACACTCTTGGGGCTGAGAGGTTTGGTGAGGTTGGGTGAGCAAACGCAGACCCTTTCAAGTAATACTGCGTGGTACCCATCGCATGGGTCCCAAATATCCAGGTTCAAGGGCATCTTCCTACATCGAAAACATGCATGAGTAACCCAGACGATGGTACACCGTGTGATGGGGAAATGTTTCTAAAACGCACCTCATTTCTCATCTCCTTGTGCCCGGGTTCGCCATTCCAGCCGCTTTACTAGCAATCTCCCTACTTGGAGCATCAGCACCTTTAACCTCCTGTTCCGTACAGGTTGCAATTTGTCCTGAGGATGAACGGGAAGACGTGGAACCAACGAGAGACTAGCTCTTGGTGTTGGGACAGGCACAGGTCACTCTATTTTCCCATCAGGAAGAAGAATTAACCACAGGCTCAGCCTGCCTCCCGGAACCAGAACAGGGCCTGAAGCCATCCTGCGCTTTTGTGGCCAGCTCCCAAAAAAGCGAGTTGTAAAATGGAGGTTCAGGGCACTGCAATTCACAAACCTGCAGAGTTATAAATGATAACTCTCGTCCACAAATATATTGAGGGAAGGCAAAGAAGAGGATTTGAAATCAAGGCAGAATTGCCGGAAACAGATTTCAGGAGGTAGATTCGAATCGCCTTTAAAGTACATGAAAAGCGGCAAAACGTTGACAATGATGCCCTTGGCCAAAAAGGGCGTATGCGTTTTTTCCTGAATATATTCAGGAAAAAACGCATACGCCCTTTTTGGCCAACCAAGCAACCTGGAAAGGCAAATCAGTGCTACAAAGAAGTCTCGCTTCCCATCGGTCAAAAGGGCCATGCTGAAAAAAGTGTCAAAACCAGAAATGCAGGACAGGCCATGGAGAAATGGGAGCCTTGCTACACTGATGGGCGGGATGTAAATTGCCAAGAGCCACTCTGGAGAAGTGTCCGGTGAGTCCTGAAACATCTGAAAAACACAGCTTAGAGAGCATAGGGCACTTCCACTCATGGGGGTATAAATTGGGAAAATGAAAAATCAGCAAGACACAAGCACCCCAAAGTTTAGGGCTGCTCTGTTGACCAGGACCTCCACTTCATTCCACCTTAAGTATCCCAGGAAAGAGAAAAATGGATAAAGAAGTTGTGGTCCTTATGTACAATGGAATATCACTCAGCCATGAAATCAATGTCGTAAGGTTAGTAGCAGCATGATGAGTGGATTTAGGTACGACGATTCTAAGTGAAATAAGTCACACAGAAAAGGACACTTCTCATAAGGTATCACTGATAGAGGGAATGTAAAAACCGTTACACTTGAACTGAATTACAAAACAGAACAGAGTCACACATGCAGAAAACACACTATGGCTGCTTAACGGGAAAGGTGAGGTGGGATGATACATAAAACAAGGGTTTCAAATTAGCTCAGATACCGTTCCATAAACCCAATATGTAATAGACAAGACCTACTCCTTGCTCAGAGAACTGGACTCAGCACACCCTATTCACCGCACAAGAATATATCTGACTAGTAATAATCGTAAAACCTATGTATTGATATCTCTCTGTTAGTGTGTCAAGTGGGTGTAAAGCGGCATAAACACAGCAGTGAAAAGCAGCTAAATCCCATTATGAAAATAAATTACTTTGAAAAACCCATGAAACAAAGACAGTGAAAGAGAGAGAAATTCTTACACAATGCGTTCAGGGCCTGTGATGCAACCTGGATTGACCATATCTAGACCCACAGCTGGATGAGATATAAGGGTGGACACTCTTGGGGCTGAGAGGTTTGGTGAGGTTGGCTGAGCAAACGCAGACCCTTTAAAGTAATACTGCGTGGTACCCATCGCATGGGTCCCAAATCTCCAGGTTCAAGGGCATCTTCCTACATCGAAAACATGCATGAGAAACCCAGAAGATGGTACACCGTGTGATGGGGAAAGGTTTCTAAAACGCACCTCATTTCTCATCTCCTTGTGCCCGGGTTCGCCATTCCAGCCGCTTTACTAGCAATCTCCCTACTTGGAACATCAGCACCTTTAACCTCCTGTTCCATACAGGTTGCAATTTGTCCTGAGGATAAACGGGAAGACGTGGAACCAACGAGAGACTAGCTCTTGGTGTTGGGACAGGCACAGGTCACTCTATTATCCCATCAGGAAGAAGAATTAACCACAGGCTCAGCCTGCCCCCCGGAACGAGAACAGGGCCTGAAGCCATTCTGCGATTTTGCGGCCAGCTCCCATAAATACGAGTTGTAAAATGGAGGTTCAGGGCACTGCAATTCACAAACCTGCAGAGTTATAAATGATAACTCTCGTCCACAAATATATTGAGGGAAGGCAAAGAAGAGGATTTGAAATCAAGGCAGAATTGCCGGAAACAGATTTCAGGAGGTAGATTCGAATCGCCTTTAAAGCACATGAAAAGCGGCAAAACGTTGACAATGATGCCCTTGGCCAAAAAGGGCGTATGCGTTTTTTCCTGAATATATTCAGGAAAAAACGCATACGCCCTTTTTGGCCAACCAAGCAACCTGGAAAGGCAAATCAGCGCTACAAAGAAGTCTCGCTTCCCATCGGTCAAAAGGGCCATGCTGAAAAAAGTGTCAAAACCAGAAATGCAGGACAGGCCATGGAGAAATGGGAGCCTTGCTACACTGATGGGCGGGATTTAACTTGCCAACAGCCACTCTGGAGAAGTGTACGGTGAGTCCTGAAACATCTAAAAAACACAGCTTAGAGAGCATAGGGCACTTCCACTCATGGGGGTATAAATTGGGAAAATGAAAAATCAGCAAGACACAAGCACCCCAAAGTTTAGGGCTGCTCTGTTGACAAGGACCTCCACTTCATTCCACCTTAAATATCCCAGGAAAGAGAAAAATGGGTAAAGAAGTTGTGGTCCTTATGTACAATGGAATATCACTCAGCCATGAAATCAATGTCCTAAGGCTAGTAGCAGCATGATGAGTGGATTTAGGTACGACGATTCTAAGTGAAATAAGTCACACAGAAAAGGACACTTTTCATAAGGTATCACTGATAGAGGGAATGTAAAAACCGTTACACTTGAACTGAATTACAAAACAGAACAGAGTCACACATGCAGAAAACACACTATGGCTGCTTAACGGGAAAGGTGAGGTGGGGTGATACATAAAACAAGGGTTTCAAATTAGCTCAGATACCGTTCCATAAACCCAATATGTAATAGACAAGACCTACTCCTTGCTCAGAGAACTGGACTCAACACGCCCTATTCACCGCACAAGAATATATCTGACTAGTAATAATCGTAAAACCTATGTATTGATATCTCTCTGTTAGTGTGTCAAGTGGGTGTAAAGCGGCATAAACACAGCAGTGAAAAGCAGCTAAATCCCATTATGAAAATAAATTACTTTGAAAAACCCATGAAACAAAGACAGTGAAAGAGAGAGAAATTCTTACACAATGCGTTCAGGGCCTGTGATGCAACCTGGATTGACCATATCTAAACCCACAGCTGGATGAGACATAAGGGTGGACACTCTTGGGGCTGAGAGGTTTGGTGAGGTTGGGTGAGCAAACGCAGACCCTTTCAAGTAATACTGCGTGGTACCCATCGCATGGGTCCCAAATCTCCAGGTTCAAGGGCATCTTCCTACATCGAAAACATGCGTGAGAAACCCAGAAGATGGTACACCGTGTGATGGGGAAAGGTTTCTAAAACGCACCTCATTTCTCATCTCCTTGTGCCCGGGTTCGCCATTCCAGCCGCTTTACTAGCAATCTCCCTAGTTGGAGCATCAGCACCTTTAACCTCCTGTTCCGTACAGGTTGCAATTTGTCCTGAGGATGAACGGGAAGACGTGGAACCAACGAGAGACTAGCTCTTGGTTTTGGGACAGGCACAGGTCACTCTATTTTCCCATCAGGAAGAAGAATTAACCACAGGCTCAGCCTGCCTCCCGGAACCAGAACAGGGCCTGAAGCCATCCTGCGCTTTTGTGGCCAGCTCCCAAAAAAGCGAGTTGTAAAATGGAGGTTCAGGGCACTGCAATTCACAAACCTGCAGAGTTATAAATGATAACTCTCGTCCACAAATATATTGAGGGAAGGCAAAGAAGAGGATTTGAAATCAAGGCTGAATTGCAGGAAACAGATTTCAGGAGGTAGATTCGAATCGCCTTTAAAGTACATGAAAAGCGGCAAAATGTTGACAATGATGCCCTTGGCCAAAAAGGGCGTATGCGTTTTTTCCTGAATATATTCAGGAAAAAACGCATACGCCCTTTTTGGCCAACCAAGCAACCTGGAAAGGCAAATCAGCGCTACAAAGAAGTCTCGCTTCCCATCGGTCAAAAGGGCCATGCTGAAAAAAGTGTCAAAACCAGAAATGCAGGACAGGCCATGGAGAAATGGGAGCCTTGCTACACTGATGGGCGGGATGGAAATTGCCAAGAGCCACTCTGGAGAAGTGTCCGGTGAGTCCTGAAACATCTGAAAAACACAGCTTAGAGAGCATAGGGCACTTCCACTCATGGGGGTATAAATTGGGAAAATGAAAAATCAGCAAGACACAAGCACCCCAAAGTTTAGGGCTGCTCTGTTGACAAGGACCTCCACTTCATTCCACCTTAAATATCCCAGGAAAGAGAAAAATGGGTAAAGAAGTTGTGGTCCTTATGTACAATGGAATATCACTCAGCCATGAAATCAATGTCATAAGGCTAGTAGCAGCATGATGAGTGGATTTAGGTACGACGATTCTAAGTGAAATAAGTCACACAGAAAAGGACACTTCTCATAAGGTATCACTGATAGAGGGAATGTAAAAACCGTTACACTTGAACTGAATTACAAAACAGAACAGAGTCACACATGCAGAAAACACACTATGGCTGCTTAACGGGAAAGGTGAGGTGGGGTGATACATAAAACAAGGGTTTCAAATTAGCTCAGATACCGTTCCATAAACCCAATATGTAATAGACAAGACCTACTCCTTGCTCAGAGAACTGGACTCAACACGCCCTATTCACCGCACAAGAATATATCTGACTAGTAATAATCGTAAAACCTATGTATTGATATCTCTCTGTTAGTGTGTCAAGTGGGTGTAAAGCGGCATAAACACAGCAGTGAAAAGCAGCTAAATCCCATTATGAAAATAAATTACTTTGAAAAACCCATGAAACAAAGACAGTGAAAGAGAGAGAAATTCTTACACAATGCGTTCAGGGCCTGTGATGCAACCTGGATTGACCATATCTAAACCCACAGCTGGATGAGACATAAGGGTGGACACTCTTGGGGCTGAGAGGTTTGGTGAGGTTGGGTGAGCAAACGCAGACCCTTTCAAGTAATACTGCGTGGTACCCATCGCATGGGTCCCAAATCTCCAGGTTCAAGGGCATCTTCCTACATCGAAAACATGCGTGAGAAACCCAGAAGATGGTACACCGTGTGATGGGGAAAGGTTTCTAAAACGCACCTCATTTCTCATCTCCTTGTGCCCGGGTTCGCCATTCCAGCCGCTTTACTAGCAATCTCCCTAGTTGGAGCATCAGCACCTTTAACCTCCTGTTCCGTACAGGTTGCAATTTGTCCTGAGGATGAACGGGAAGACGTGGAACCAACGAGAGACTAGCTCTTGGTTTTGGGACAGGCACAGGTCACTCTATTTTCCCATCAGGAAGAAGAATTAACCACAGGCTCAGCCTGCCTCCCGGAACCAGAACAGGGCCTGAAGCCATCCTGCGCTTTTGTGGCCAGCTCCCAAAAAAGCGAGTTGTAAAATGGAGGTTCAGGGCACTGCAATTCACAAACCTGCAGAGTTATAAATGATAACTCTCATCCACAAATATATTGAGGGAAGGCAAAGAAGAGGATTTGAAATCAAGGCTGAATTGCAGGAAACAGATTTCAGGAGGTAGATTCGAATCGCCTTTAAAGTACATGAAAAGCAGCAAAATGTTGACAATGATGCCCTTGGCCAAAAAGGGCGTATGCGTTTTTTCCTGAATATATTCAGGAAAAAACGCATACGCCCTTTTTGGCCAACCAAGCAACCTGGAAAGGCAAATCAGCGCTACAAAGAAGTCTCGCTTCCCATCGGTCAAAAGGGCCATGCTGAAAAAAGTGTCAAAACCAGAAATGCAGGACAGGCCATGGAGAAATGGGAGCCTTGCTACACTGATGGGCGGGATGTAAATTGCCAAGAGCCACTCTGGAGAAGTGTCCGGTGAGTCCTGAAACATCTGAAAAACACAGCTTAGAGAGCATAGGGCACTTCCACTCATGGGGGTATAAATTGGGAAAATGAAAAATCAGCAAGACACAAGCACCCCAAAGTTTAGGGCTGCTCTGTTGACCAGGACCTCCACTTCATTCCACCTTAAATATCCCAGGAAAGAGAAAAATGGATAAAGAAGTTGTGGTCCTTATGTACAATGGAATATCACTCAGCCATGAAATCAATGTCATAAGGCTAGTAGCAGCATGATGAGTGGATTTAGGTACGACGATTCTAAGTGAAATAAGTCACACAGAAAAGGACACTTCTCATAAGGTATCACTGATAGAGGGAATGTAAAAAACGTTACACTTGAACTGAATTACAAAACAGAACAGAGTCACACATGCAGAAAACACACTATGGCTGCTTAACGGGAAAGGTGAGGTGGGTGATACATAAAACAAGGGTATCAAATTAGCTCAGATACCGTTCCATAAACCCAATATGTAATAGACAAGACCTACTCCTTGCTCAGAGAACTGGACTCAACACGCCCTATTCACCGCACAAGAATATATCTGACTAATAATAATCGTAAAACCTATGTATTGATATCTCTCTGTTAGTGTGTCAAGTGGGTGTAAAGCGGCATAAACACAGCAGTGAAAAGCAGCTAAACCCCATTATAAAAATAAATTACTTTGAAACACCCATGAAACAAAGACAGTGAAAGAGAGAGAAATTCTTACACAATGCGTTCAGGGGCTGTGATGCAACCTGGATTGACCATATCTAGACCCACAGCTGGATGAGACATAAGGGTGGACACTCTTGGGGCTGAGAGGTTTGGTGAGGTTGGGTGAGCAAACGCAGACCCTTTCAAGTAATACTGCGTGGTACCCATCGCATGGGTCCCAAATCTCCAGGTTCAAGGGCATCTTCCTACATCGAAAACATGCATGAGAAACCCAGAAGATGGTACACCGTGTGATGGGGAAAGGTTTCTAAAACGCACCTCATTTCTCATCTCCTTGTGCCCGGGTTCGCCATTCCAGCCGCTTTACTAGCAAGCTCCCTACTTGGAGCATCAGCACCTTTAACCTCCTGTTCCATACAGGTTGCAATTTGTCCTGAGGATAAACGGGAAGACGTGGAACCAACGAGAGACTAGCTCTTGGTGTTGGGACAGGCACAGGTCACTCTATTATCCCATCAGGAAGAAGAATTAACCACAGGCTCAGCCTGCCCCCCGGAACCAGAACAGGGCCTGAAGCCATTCTGGGATTTTGCGGCCAGCTCCCATAAAAACGAGTTGTAAAATGGAGGTTCAGGGCACTGCAATTCACAAACCTGCAGAGTTATAAATGATAACTCTCGTCCACAAATATATTGAGGGAAGGCAAAGAAGAGGATTTGAAATCAAGGCAGAATTGCCGGAAACAGATTTCAGGAGGTAGATTCGAATCGCCTTTAAAGCACATGAAAAGCGGCAAAACGTTGACAATGATGCCCTTGGCCAAAAAGGGCGTATGCGTTTTTTCCTGAATATATTCAGGAAAAAACGCATACGCCCTTTTTGGCCAACCAAGCAACCTGGAAAGGCAAATCAGCGCTACAAAGAAGTCTCGCTTCCCATCGGTCAAAAGGGCCATGCTGAAAAAAGTGTCAAAACCAGAAATGCAGGACAGGCCATGGAGAAATGGGAGCCTTGCTACACTGATGGGCGGGATTTAACTTGCCAACAGCCACTCTGGAGAAGTGTACGGTGAGTCCTGAAACATCTAAAAAACACAGCTTAGAGAGCATAGGGCACTTCCACTCATGGGGGTATAAATTGGGAAAATGAAAAATCAGCAAGACACAAGCACCCCAAAGTTTAGGGCTGCTCTGTTGACAAGGACCTCCACTTCATTCCACCTTAAATATCCCAGGAAAGAGAAAAATGGGTAAAGAAGTTGTGGTCCTTATGTACAATGGAATATCACTCAGCCATGAAATCAATGTCCTAAGGCTAGTAGCAGCATGATGAGTGGATTTAGGTACGACGATTCTAAGTGAAATAAGTCACACAGAAAAGGACACTTTTCATAAGGTATCACTGATAGAGGGAATGTAAAAACCGTTACACTTGAACTGAATTACAAAACAGAACAGAGTCACACATGCAGAAAACACACTATGGCTGCTTAACGGGAAAGGTGAGGTGGGGTGATACATAAAACAAGGGTTTCAAATTAGCTCAGATACCGTTCCATAAACCCAATATGTAATAGACAAGACCTACTCCTTGCTCAGAGAACTGGACTCAACACGCCCTATTCACCGCACAAGAATATATCTGACTAGTAATAATCGTAAAACCTATGTATTGATATCTCTCTGTTAGTGTGTCAAGTGGGTGTAAAGCGGCATAAACACAGCAGTGAAAAGCAGCTAAATCCCATTATGAAAATAAATTACTTTGAAAAACCCATGAAACAAAGACAGTGAAAGAGAGAGAAATTCTTACACAATGCGTTCAGGGCCTGTGATGCAACCTGGATTGACCATATCTAAACCCACAGCTGGATGAGACATAAGGGTGGACACTCTTGGGGCTGAGAGGTTTGGTGAGGTTGGGTGAGCGAACGCAGACCCTTTCAAGTAATACTGCGTGGTACCCATCGCATGGGTCCCAAATCTCCAGGTTCAAGGGCATCTTCCTACATCGAAAACATGCGTGAGAAACCCAGAAGATGGTACACCGTGTGATGGGGAAAGGTTTCTAAAACGCACCTCATTTCTCATCTCCTTGTGCCCGGGTTCGCCATTCCAGCCGCTTTACTAGCAATCTCCCTAGTTGGAGCATCAGCACCTTTAACCTCCTGTTCCGTACAGGTTGCAATTTGTCCTGAGGATGAACGGGAAGACGTGGAACCAACGAGAGACTAGCTCTTGGTTTTGGGACAGGCACAGGTCACTCTATTTTCCCATCAGGAAGAAGAATTAACCACAGGCTCAGCCTGCCTCCCGGAACCAGAACAGGGCCTGAAGCCATCCTGCGCTTTTGTGGCCAGCTCCCAAAAAAGCGAGTTGTAAAATGGAGGTTCAGGGCACTGCAATTCACAAACCTGCAGAGTTATAAATGATAACTCTCGTCCACAAATATATTGAGGGAAGGCAAAGAAGAGGATTTGAAATCAAGGCTGAATTGCAGGAAACAGATTTCAGGAGGTAGATTCGAATCGCCTTTAAAGTACATGAAAAGCGGCAAAATGTTGACAATGATGCCCTTGGCCAAAAAGGGCGTATGCGTTTTTTCCTGAATATATTCAGGAAAAAACGCATACGCCCTTTTTGGCCAACCAAGCAACCTGGAAAGGCAAATCAGCGCTACAAAGAAGTCTCGCTTCCCATCGGTCAAAAGGGCCATGCTGAAAAAAGTGTCAAAACCAGAAATGCAGGACAGGCCATGGAGAAATGGGAGCCTTGCTACACTGATGGGCGGGATGTAAATTGCCAAGAGCCACTCTGGAGAAGTGTCCGGTGAGTCCTGAAACATCTGAAAAACACAGCTTAGAGAGCATAGGGCACTTCCACTCATGGGGGTATAAATTGGGAAAATGAAAAATCAGCAAGACACAAGCACCCCAAAGTTTAGGGCTGCTCTGTTGACAAGGACCTCCACTTCATTCCACCTTAAATATCCCAGGAAAGAGAAAAATGGGTAAAGAAGTTGTGGTCCTTATGTACAATGGAATATCACTCAGCCATGAAATCAATGTCCTAAGGCTAGTAGCAGCATGATGAGTGGATTTAGGTACGACGATTCTAAGTGAAATAAGTCACACAGAAAAGGACACTTCTCATAATGTATCACTGATAGAGGGAATGTAAAAACCGTTACACTTGAACTGAATTACAAAACAGAACAGAGTCACACATGCAGAAAACACACTATGGCTGCTTAACGGGAAAGGTGAGGTGGGGTGATACATAAAACAAGGGTTTCAAATTAGCTCAGATACCGTTCCATAAACCCAATATGTAATAGACAAGACCTACTCCTTGCTCAGAGAACTGGACTCAACACGCCCTATTCACCGCACAAGAATATATCTGACTAGTAATAATCGTAAAACCTATGTATTGATATCTCTCTGTTAGTGTGTCAAGTGGGTGTAAAGCGGCATAAACACAGCAGTGAAAAGCAGCTAAATCCCATTATGAAAATAAATTACTTTGAAAAACCCATGAAACAAAGACAGTGAAAGAGAGAGAAATTCTTACACAATGCGTTCAGGGCCTGTGATGCAACCTGGATTGACCATATCTAAACCCACAGCTGGATGAGACATAAGGGTGGACACTCTTGGGGCTGAGAGGTTTGGTGAGGTTGGGTGAGCAAACGCAGACCCTTTCAAGTAATACTGCGTGGTACCCATCGCATGGGTCCCAAATCTCCAGGTTCAAGGGCATCTTCCTACATCGAAAACATGCGTGAGAAACCCAGAAGATGGTACACCGTGTGATGGGGAAAGGTTTCTAAAACGCACCTCATTTCTCATCTCCTTGTGCCCGGGTTCGCCATTCCAGCCGCTTTACTAGCAATCTCCCTAGTTGGAGCATCAGCACCTTTAACCTCCTGTTCCGTACAGGTTGCAATTTGTCCTGAGGATGAACGGGAAGACGTGGAACCAACGAGAGACTAGCTCTTGGTTTTGGGACAGGCACAGGTCACTCTATTTTCCCATCAGGAAGAAGAATTAACCACAGGCTCAGCCTGCCTCCCGGAACCAGAACAGGGCCTGAAGCCATCCTGCGCTTTTGTGGCCAGCTCCCAAAAAAGCGAGTTGTAAAATGGAGGTTCAGGGCACTGCAATTCACAAACCTGCAGAGTTATAAATGATAACTCTCGTCCACAAATATATTGAGGGAAGGCAAAGAAGAGGATTTGAAATCAAGGCTGAATTGCAGGAAACAGATTTCAGGAGGTAGATTCGAATCGCCTTTAAAGTACATGAAAAGCGGCAAAATGTTGACAATGATGCCCTTGGCCAAAAAGGGCGTATGCGTTTTTTCCTGAATATATTCAGGAAAAAACGCATACGCCCTTTTTGGCCAACCAAGCAACCTGGAAAGGCAAATCAGCGCTACAAAGAAGTCTCGCTTCCCATCGGTCAAAAGGGCCATGCTGAAAAAAGTGTCAAAACCAGAAATGCAGGACAGGCCATGGAGAAATGGGAGCCTTGCTACACTGATGGGCGGGATGGAAATTGCCAAGAGCCACTCTGGAGAAGTGTCCGGTGAGTCCTGAAACATCTGAAAAACACAGCTTAGAGAGCATAGGGCACTTCCACTCATGGGGGTATAAATTGGGAAAATGAAAAATCAGCAAGACACAAGCACCCCAAAGTTTAGGGCTGCTCTGTTGACAAGGACCTCCACTTCATTCCACCTTAAATATCCCAGGAAAGAGAAAAATGGGTAAAGAAGTTGTGGTCCTTATGTACAATGGACTATCACTCAGCCATGAAATCAATGTCGTAAGGTTAGTAGCAGCATGATGAGTGGATTTAGGTACGACGATTCTAAGTGAAATAAGTCACACAGAAAAGGACACTTCTCATAAGGTATCACTGATAGAGGGAATGTAAAAAACGTTACACTTGAACTGAATTACAAAACAGAACAGAGTCACACATGCAGAAAACACACTATGGCTGCTTAACGGGAAAGGTGAGGTGGGTGATACATAAAACAAGGGTATCAAATTAGCTCAGATACCGTTCCATAAACCCAATATGTAATAGACAAGACCTACTCCTTGCTCAGAGAACTGGACTCAACACGCCCTATTCACCGCACAAGAATATATCTGACTAATAATAATCGTAAAACCTATGTATTGATATCTCTCTGTTAGTGTGTCAAGTGGGTGTAAAGCGGCATAAACACAGCAGTGAAAAGCAGCTAAACCCCATTATAAAAATAAATTACTTTGAAACACCCATGAAACAAAGACAGTGAAAGAGAGAGAAATTCTTACACAATGCGTTCAGGGGCTGTGATGCAACCTGGATTGACCATATCTAGACCCACAGCTGGATGAGACATAAGGGTGGACACTCTTGGGGCTGAGAGGTTTGGTGAGGTTGGGTGAGCAAACGCAGACCCTTTCAAGTAATACTGCGTGGTACCCATCGCATGGGTCCCAAATCTCCAGGTTCAAGGGCATCTTCCTACATCGAAAACATGCATGAGAAACCCAGAAGATGGTACACCGTGTGATGGGGAAAGGTTTCTAAAACGCACCTCATTTCTCATCTCCTTGTGCCCGGGTTCGCCATTCCAGCCGCTTTACTAGCAAGCTCCCTACTTGGAGCATCAGCACCTTTAACCTCCTGTTCCATACAGGTTGCAATTTGTCCTGAGGATAAACGGGAAGACGTGGAACCAACGAGAGACTAGCTCTTGGTGTTGGGACAGGCACAGGTCACTCTATTATCCCATCAGGAAGAAGAATTAACCACAGGCTCAGCCTGCCCCCCGGAACCAGAACAGGGCCTGAAGCCATTCTGCGATTTTGCGGCCAGCTCCCATAAAAACGAGTTGTAAAATGGAGGTTCAGGGCACTGCAATTCACAAACCTGCAGAGTTATAAATGATAACTCTCGTCCACAAATATATTGAGGGAAGGCAAAGAAGAGGATTTGAAATCAAGGCAGAATTGCCGGAAACAGATTTCAGGAGGTAGATTCGAATCGCCTTTAAAGCACATGAAAAGCGGCAAAACGTTGACAATGATGCCCTTGGCCAAAAAGGGCGTATGCGTTTTTTCCTGAATATATTCAGGAAAAAACGCATACGCCCTTTTTGGCCAACCAAGCAACCTGGAAAGGCAAATCAGCGCTACAAAGAAGTCTCGCTTCCCATCGGTCAAAAGGGCCATGCTGAAAAAAGTGTCAAAACCAGAAATGCAGGACAGGCCATGGAGAAATGGGAGCCTTGCTACACTGATGGGCGGGATTTAACTTGCCAACAGCCACTCTGGAGAAGTGTACGGTGAGTCCTGAAACATCTAAAAAACACAGCTTAGAGAGCATAGGGCACTTCCACTCATGGGGGTATAAATTGGGAAAATGAAAAATCAGCAAGACACAAGCACCCCAAAGTTTAGGGCTGCTCTGTTGACAAGGACCTCCACTTCATTCCACCTTAAATATCCCAGGAAAGAGAAAAATGGGTAAAGAAGTTGTGGTCCTTATGTACAATGGAATATCACTCAGCCATGAAATCAATGTCCTAAGGCTAGTAGCAGCATGATGAGTGGATTTAGGTACGACGATTCTAAGTGAAATAAGTCACACAGAAAAGGACACTTCTCATAATGTATCACTGATAGAGGGAATGTAAAAACCGTTACACTTGAACTGAATTACAAAACAGAACAGAGTCACACATGCAGAAAACACACTATGGCTGCTTAACGGGAAAGGTGAGGTGGGGTGATACATAAAACAAGGGTTTCAAATTAGCTCAGATACCGTTCCATAAACCCAATATGTAATAGACAAGACCTACTCCTTGCTCAGAGAACTGGACTCAACACGCCCTATTCACCGCACAAGAATATATCTGACTAGTAATAATCGTAAAACCTATGTATTGATATCTCTCTGTTAGTGTGTCAAGTGGGTGTAAAGCGGCATAAACACAGCAGTGAAAAGCAGCTAAATCCCATTATGAAAATAAATTACTTTGAAAAACCCATGAAACAAAGACAGTGAAAGAGAGAGAAATTCTTACACAATGCGTTCAGGGCCTGTGATGCAACCTGGATTGACCATATCTAAACCCACAGCTGGATGAGACATAAGGGTGGACACTCTTGGGGCTGAGAGGTTTGGTGAGGTTGGGTGAGCAAACGCAGACCCTTTCAAGTAATACTGCGTGGTACCCATCGCATGGGTCCCAAATCTCCAGGTTCAAGGGCATCTTCCTACATCGAAAACATGCGTGAGAAACCCAGAAGATGGTACACCGTGTGATGGGGAAAGGTTTCTAAAACGCACCTCATTTCTCATCTCCTTGTGCCCGGGTTCGCCATTCCAGCCGCTTTACTAGCAATCTCCCTAGTTGGAGCATCAGCACCTTTAACCTCCTGTTCCGTACAGGTTGCAATTTGTCCTGAGGATGAACGGGAAGACGTGGAACCAACGAGAGACTAGCTCTTGGTTTTGGGACAGGCACAGGTCACTCTATTTTCCCATCAGGAAGAAGAATTAACCACAGGCTCAGCCTGCCTCCCGGAACCAGAACAGGGCCTGAAGCCATCCTGCGCTTTTGTGGCCAGCTCCCAAAAAAGCGAGTTGTAAAATGGAGGTTCAGGGCACTGCAATTCACAAACCTGCAGAGTTATAAATGATAACTCTCGTCCACAAATATATTGAGGGAAGGCAAAGAAGAGGATTTGAAATCAAGGCTGAATTGCAGGAAACAGATTTCAGGAGGTAGATTCGAATCGCCTTTAAAGTACATGAAAAGCGGCAAAATGTTGACAATGATGCCCTTGGCCAAAAAGGGCGTATGCGTTTTTTCCTGAATATATTCAGGAAAAAACGCATACGCCCTTTTTGGCCAACCAAGCAACCTGGAAAGGCAAATCAGCGCTACAAAGAAGTCTCGCTTCCCATCGGTCAAAAGGGCCATGCTGAAAAAAGTGTCAAAACCAGAAATGCAGGACAGGCCATGGAGAAATGGGAGCCTTGCTACACTGATGGGCGGGATGTAAATTGCCAAGAGCCACTCTGGAGAAGTGTCCGGTGAGTCCTGAAACATCTGAAAAACACAGCTTAGAGAGCATAGGGCACTTCCACTCATGGGGGTATAAATTGGGAAAATGAAAAATCAGCAAGACACAAGCACCCCAAAGTTTAGGGCTGCTCTGTTGACAAGGACCTCCACTTCATTCCACCTTAAATATCCCAGGAAAGAGAAAAATGGGTAAAGAAGTTGTGGTCCTTATGTACAATGGACTATCACTCAGCCATGAAATCAATGTCATAAGGTTAGTAGCAGCATGATGAGTGGATTTAGGTACGACGATTCTAAGTGAAATAAGTCACACAGAAAAGGACACTTCTCATAAGGTATCACTGATAGAGGGAATGTAAAAAACGTTACACTTGAACTGAATTACAAAACAGAACAGAGTCACACATGCAGAAAACACACTATGGCTGCTTAACGGGAAAGGTGAGGTGGGTGATACATAAAACAAGGGTATCAAATTAGCTCAGATACCGTTCCATAAACCCAATATGTAATAGATAAGACCTACTCCTTGCTCAGAGAACTGGACTCAACACGCCCTATTCACCGCACAAGAATATATCTGACTAATAATAATCGTAAAACCTATGTATTGATATCTCTCTGTTAGTGTGTCAAGTGGGTGTAAAGCGGCATAAACACAGCAGTGAAAAGCAGCTAAACCCCATTATAAAAATAAATTACTTTGAAACACCCATGAAACAAAGACAGTGAAAGAGAGAGAAATTCTTACACAATGCGTTCAGGGGCTGTGATGCAACCTGGATTGACCATATCTAGACCCACAGCTGGATGAGACATAAGGGTGGACACTCTTGGGGCTGAGAGGTTTGGTGAGGTTGGGTGAGCAAACGCAGACCCTTTCAAGTAATACTGCGTGGTACCCATCGCATGGGTCCCAAATCTCCAGGTTCAAGGGCATCTTCCTACATCGAAAACATGCATGAGAAACCCAGAAGATGGTACACCGTGTGATGGGGAAAGGTTTCTAAAACGCACCTCATTTCTCATCTCCTTGTGCCCGGGTTCGCCATTCCAGCCGCTTTACTAGCAAGCTCCCTACTTGGAGCATCAGCACCTTTAACCTCCTGTTCCATACAGGTTGCAATTTGTCCTGAGGATAAACGGGAAGACGAGGAACCAACGAGAGACTAGCTCTTGGTGTTGGGACAGGCACAGGTCACTCTATTTTCCCATCAGGAAGAAGAATTAACCACAGGCTCAGCCTGCCTCCCGGAACCAGAACAGGGCCTGAAGCCATCCTGCGCTTTTGTGGCCAGCTCCCAAAAAAGCGAGTTGTAAAATGGAGGTTCAGGGCACTGCAATTCACAAACCTGCAGAGTTATAAATGATAACTCTCGTCCACAAATATATTGAGGGAAGGCAAAGAAGAGGATTTGAAATCAAGCCTGAATTGCAGGAAACAGATTTCAGGAGGTAGATTCGAATCGCCTTTAAAGTACATGAAAAGCGGCAAAATGTTGACAATGATGCCCTTAGCCAAAAAGGGCGTATGCGTTTTTTCCTGAATATATTCAGGAAAAAACGCATACGCCCTTTTTGGCCAACCAAGCAACCTGGAAAGGCAAATCAGCGCTACAAAGAAGTCTCGCTTCCCATCGGTCAAAAGGGCCATGCTGAAAAAAGTGTCAAAACCAGAAATGCAGGACAGGCCATGGAGAAATGGGAGCCTTGCTACACTGATGGGCGGGATGTAAATTGCCAAGAGCCACTCTGGAGAAGTGTCCGGTGAGTCCTGAAACATCTAAAAAACACAGCTTAGAGAGCATAGGGCACTTCCACTCATGGGGGTATAAATTGGGAAAATGAAAAATCAGCAAGACACAAGCACCCCAAAGTTTAGGGCTGCTCTGTTGACAAGGACCTCCACTTCATTCCACCTTAAATATCCCAGGAAAGAGAAAAATGGGTAAAGAAGTTGTGGTCCTTATGTACAATGGAATATCACTCAGCCATGAAATCAATGTCGTAAGGTTAGTAGCAGCATGATGAGTGGATTTAGGTACGACGATTCTAAGTGAAATAAGTCACACAGAAAAGGACACATCTCATAAGGTATCACTGATAGAGGGAATGTAAAAACCGTTACACTTGAACTGAATTACAAAACAGAACAGAGTCACACATGCAGAAAACACACTATGGCTGCTTAACGGGAAAGGTGAGGTGGGTGATACATAAAACAAGGGTATCAAATTAGCTCAGATACCGTTCCATAAACCCAATATGTAATAGACAAGACCTACTCCTTGCTCAGAGAACTGGACTCAACACGCCCTATTCACCGCACAAGAATATATCTGACTAATAATAATCGTAAAACCTATGTATTGATATCTCTCTGTTAGTGTGTCAAGTGTGTGTAAAGCGGCATAAACACAGCAGTGAAAAGCAGCTAAACCCCATTATGAAAATAAATTACTTTGAAACACCCATGAAACAAAGACAGTGAAAGAGAGAGAAATTCTTACACAATGCGTTCAGGGGCTGTGATGCAACCTGGATTGACCATATCTAGACGCACAGCTGGATGAGACATAAGGGTGGACACTCTTGGGGCTGAGAGATTTGGTGAGGTTGGGTGAGCAAACGCAGACCCTTTAAAGTAATACTGCGTGGTACCCATCGCATGGGTCCCAAATCTCCAGGTTCAAGGGCATCTTCCTACATCGAAAACATGCATGAGAAACCCAGAAGATGGTACATCGTGTGATGGGGAAAGGTTTCTAAAACGCACCTCATTTCTCATCTCCTTGTGCCCGGGTTCGCCATTCCAGCTGCTTTACTAGCAATCTCCCTACTTGGAACATCAGCACCTTTAACCTCCTGTTCCATACAGGTTGCAATTTGTCCTGAGGATAAACGGGAAGACGTGGAACCAACGAGAGACTAGCTCTTGGTGTTGGGACAGGCACAGGTCACTCTATTATCCCATCAGGAAGAAGAATTAACCACAGGCTCAGCCTGCCCCCCGGAACGAGAACAGGGCCTGAAGCCATTCTGCGATTTTGCGGCCAGCTCCCATAAAAACGAGTTGTAAAATGGAGGTTCAGGGCACTGCAATTCACAAACCTGCAGAGTTATAAATGATAACTCTCGTCCACAAATATATTGAGGGAAGGCAAAGAAGAGGATTTGAAATCAAGGCAGAATTGCCGGAAACAGATTTCAGGAGGTAGATTCGAATCGCCTTTAAAGCACATGAAAAGCGGCAAAACGTTGACAATGATGCCCTTGGCCAAAAAGGGCGTATGCGTTTTTTCCTGAATATATTCAGGAAAAAACGCATACGCCCTTTTTGGCCAACCAAGCAACCTGGAAAGGCAAATCAGCGCTACAAAGAAGTCTCGCTTCCCATCGGTCAAAAGGGCCATGCTGAAAAAAGTGTCAAAACCAGAAATGCAGGACAGGCCATGGAGAAATGGGAGCCTTGCTACACTGATGGGCGGGATTTAACTTGCCAACAGCCACTCTGGAGAAGTGTACGGTGAGTCCTGAAACATCTAAAAAACACAGCTTAGAGAGCATAGGGCACTTCCACTCATGGGGGTATAAATTGGGAAAATGAAAAATCAGCAAGACACAAGCACCCCAAAGTTTAGGGCTGCTCTGTTGACAAGGACCTCCACTTCATTCCACCTTAAATATCCCAGGAAAGAGAAAAATGGGTAAAGAAGTTGTGGTCCTTATGTACAATGGAATATCACTCAGCCATGAAATCAATGTCCTAAGGCTAGTAGCAGCATGATGAGTGGATTTAGGTACGACGATTCTAAGTGAAATAAGTCACACAGAAAAGGACACTTCTCATAATGTATCACTGATAGAGGGAATGTAAAAACCGTTACACTTGAACTGAATTACAAAACAGAACAGAGTCACACATGCAGAAAACACACTATGGCTGCTTAACGGGAAAGGTGAGGTGGGGTGATACATAAAACAAGGGTTTCAAATTAGCTCAGATACCGTTCCATAAACCCAATATGTAATAGACAAGACCTACTCCTTGCTCAGAGAACTGGACTCAACACGCCCTATTCACCGCACAAGAATATATCTGACTAGTAATAATCGTAAAACCTATGTATTGATATCTCTCTGTTAGTGTGTCAAGTGGGTGTAAAGCGGCATAAACACAGCAGTGAAAAGCAGCTAAATCCCATTATGAAAATAAATTACTTTGAAAAACCCATGAAACAAAGACAGTGAAAGAGAGAGAAATTCTTACACAATGCGTTCAGGGCCTGTGATGCAACCTGGATTGACCATATCTAAACCCACAGCTGGATGAGACATAAGGGTGGACACTCTTGGGGCTGAGAGGTTTGGTGAGGTTGGGTGAGCAAACGCAGACCCTTTCAAGTAATACTGCGTGGTACCCATCGCATGGGTCCCAAATCTCCAGGTTCAAGGGCATCTTCCTACATCGAAAACATGCGTGAGAAACCCAGAAGATGGTACACCGTGTGATGGGGAAAGGTTTCTAAAACGCACCTCATTTCTCATCTCCTTGTGCCCGGGTTCGCCATTCCAGCCGCTTTACTAGCAATCTCCCTAGTTGGAGCATCAGCACCTTTAACCTCCTGTTCCGTACAGGTTGCAATTTGTCCTGAGGATGAACGGGAAGACGTGGAACCAACGAGAGACTAGCTCTTGGTTTTGGGACAGGCACAGGTCACTCTATTTTCCCATCAGGAAGAAGAATTAACCACAGGCTCAGCCTGCCTCCCGGAACCAGAACAGGGCCTGAAGCCATCCTGCGCTTTTGTGGCCAGCTCCCAAAAAAGCGAGTTGTAAAATGGAGGTTCAGGGCACTGCAATTCACAAACCTGCAGAGTTATAAATGATAACTCTCGTCCACAAATATATTGAGGGAAGGCAAAGAAGAGGATTTGAAATCAAGGCTGAATTGCAGGAAACAGATTTCAGGAGGTAGATTCGAATCGCCTTTAAAGTACATGAAAAGCGGCAAAATGTTGACAATGATGCCCTTGGCCAAAAAGGGCGTATGCGTTTTTTCCTGAATATATTCAGGAAAAAACGCATACGCCCTTTTTGGCCAACCAAGCAACCTGGAAAGGCAAATCAGCGCTACAAAGAAGTCTCGCTTCCCATCGGTCAAAAGGGCCATGCTGAAAAAAGTGTCAAAACCAGAAATGCAGGACAGGCCATGGAGAAATGGGAGCCTTGCTACACTGATGGGCGGGATTTAACTTGCCAAGAGCCACTCTGGAGAAGTGTCCGGTGAGTCCTGAAACATCTGAAAAACACAGCTTAGAGAGCATAGGGCACTTCCACTCATGGGGGTATAAATTGGGAAAATGAAAAATCAGCAAGACACAAGCACCCCAAAGTTTAGGGCTGCTCTGTTGACAAGGACCTCCACTTCATTCCACCTTAAATATCCCAGGAAAGAGAAAAATGGGTAAAGAAGTTGTGGTCCTTATGTACAATGGACAATCACTCAGCCATGAAATCAATGTCATAAGGTTAGTAGCAGCATGATGAGTGGATTTAGGTACGACGATTCTAAGTGAAATAAGTCACACAGAAAAGGACACTTCTCATAAGGTATCACTGATAGAGGGAATGTAAAAAACGTTACACTTGAACTGAATTACAAAACAGAACAGAGTCACACATGCAGAAAACACACTATGGCTGCTTAACGGGAAAGGTGAGGTGGGTGATACATAAAACAAGGGTATCAAATTAGCTCAGATACCGTTCCATAAACCCAATATGTAATAGACAAGACCTACTCCTTGCTCAGAGAACTGGACTCAACACGCCCTATTCACCGCACAAGAATATATCTGACTAATAATAATCGTAAAACCTATGTATTGATATCTCTCTGTTAGTGTGTCAAGTGGGTGTAAAGCGGCATAAACACAGCAGTGAAAAGCAGCTAAACCCCATTATAAAAATAAATTACTTTGAAACACCCATGAAACAAAGACAGTGAAAGAGAGAGAAATTCTTACACAATGCGTTCAGGGGCTGTGATGCAACCTGGATTGACCATATCTAGACCCACAGCTGGATGAGACATAAGGGTGGACACTCTTGGGGCTGAGAGGTTTGGTGAGGTTGGGTGAGCAAACGCAGACCCTTTCAAGTAATACTGCGTGGTACCCATCGCATGGGTCCCAAATCTCCAGGTTCAAGGGCATCTTCCTACATCGAAAACATGCATGAGAAACCCAGAAGATGGTACATCGTGTGATGGGGAAAGGTTTCTAAAACGCACCTCATTTCTCATCTCCTTGTGCCCGGGTTCGCCATTCCAGCTGCTTTACTAGCAATCTCCCTACTTGGAACATCAGCACCTTTAACCTCCTGTTCCATACAGGTTGCAATTTGTCCTGAGGATAAACGGGAAGACGTGGAACCAACGAGAGACTAGCTCTTGGTGTTGGGACAGGCACAGGTCACTCTATTATCCCATCAGGAAGAAGAATTAACCACAGGCTCAGCCTGCCCCCCGGAACGAGAACAGGGCCTGAAGCCATTCTGCGATTTTGCGGCCAGCTCCCATAAAAACGAGTTGTAAAATGGAGGTTCAGGGCACTGCAATTCACAAACCTGCAGAGTTATAAATGATAACTCTCGTCCACAAATATATTGAGGGAAGGCAAAGAAGAGGATTTGAAATCAAGGCAGAATTGCCGGAAACAGATTTCAGGAGGTAGATTCGAATCGCCTTTAAAGCACATGAAAAGCGGCAAAACGTTGACAATGATGCCCTTTTTGGCCAACCAAGCAACCTGGAAAGGCAAATCAGCGCTACAAAGAAGTCTCGCTTCCCATCGGTCAAAAGGGCCATGCTGAAAAAAGTGTCAAAACCAGAAATGCAGGACAGGCCATGGAGAAATGGGAGCCTTGCTACACTGATGGGCGGGATTTAACTTGCCAACAGCCACTCTGGAGAAGTGTACGGTGAGTCCTGAAACATCTAAAAAACACAGCTTAGAGAGCATAGGGCACTTCCACTCATGGGGGTATAAATTGGGAAAATGAAAAATCAGCAAGACACAAGCACCCCAAAGTTTAGGGCTGCTCTGTTGACAAGGACCTCCACTTCATTCCACCTTAAATATCCCAGGAAAGAGAAAAATGGGTAAAGAAGTTGTGGTCCTTATGTACAATGGAATATCACTCAGCCATGAAATCAATGTCATAAGGCTAGTAGCAGCATGATGAGTGGATTTAGGTACGACGATTCTAAGTGAAATAAGTCACACAGAAAAGGACACTTCTCATAAGGTATCACTGATAGAGGGAATGTAAAAACCGTTACACTTGAACTGAATTACAAAACAGAACAGAGTCACACATGCAGAAAACACACTATGGCTGCTTAACGGGAAAGGTGAGGTGGGGTGATACATAAAACAAGGGTTTCAAATTAGCTCAGATACCGTTCCATAAACCCAATATGTAATAGACAAGACCTACTCCTTGCTCAGAGAACTGGACTCAACACGCCCTATTCACCGCACAAGAATATATCTGACTAGTAATAATCGTAAAACCTATGTATTGATATCTCTCTGTTAGTGTGTCAAGTGGGTGTAAAGCGGCATAAACACAGCAGTGAAAAGCAGCTAAATCCCATTATGAAAATAAATTACTTTGAAAAACCCATGAAACAAAGACAGTGAAAGAGAGAGAAATTCTTACACAATGCGTTCAGGGCCTGTGATGCAACCTGGATTGACCATATCTAAACCCACAGCTGGGTGAGACATAAGGGTGGACACTCTTGAGGCTGAGAGGTTTGGTGAGGTTGGGTGAGCAAACGCAGACCGTTTCAAGTAATACTGCGTAGTACCCATCGCATGGGTCCCAAATCTCCAGGTTCAAGGGCATCTTCCTACATCGAAAACATGCATGAGAAACCCAGACGATGGTACACCGTGTGATGGGGAAATGTTTCTAAAACGCACCTCATTTCTCATCTCCTTGTGCCCGGGTTTGCCATTCCAGCCGCTTTACTAGCAATCTCCCTACTTGGAGCATCAGCACCTTTAACCTCCTGTTCCGTACAGGTTGCAATTTGTCCTGAGGATGAACGGGAAGACGTGGAACCAACGAGAGACTAGCTCTTGGTGTTGGGACAGGCACAGGTCACTCTATTTTCCCATCAGGAAGAAGAATTAACCACAGGCTCAGCCTGCCTCCCGGAACCAGAACAGGGCCTGAAGCCATCCTGCGCTTTTGTGGCCAGCTCCCAAATAAGCGAGTTGTAAAATGGAGGTTCAGGGCACTGCAATTCACAAACCTGCAGAGTTATAAATGATAACTCTCGTCCACAAATATATTGAGGGAAGGCAAAGAAGAGGATTTGAAATCAAGGCAGAATTGCAGGAAACAGATTTCAGGAGGTAGATTCGAATCGCCTTTAAAGTACATGAAAAGCGGCAAAATGTTGACAATGATGCCCTTGGCCAAAAAGGGCGTATGCGTTTTTTCCTGAATATATTCAGGAAAAAACGCATACGCCCTTTTTGGCCAACCAAGCAACCTGGAAAGGCAAATCAGCGCTACAAAGAAGTCTCGCTTCCCATCGGTCAAAAGGGCCATGCTGAAAAAAGTGTCAAAACCAGAAATGCAGGACAGGCCATGGAGAAATGGGAGCCTTGCTACACTGATGGGCGGGATGTAAATTGCCAAGAGCCACTCTGGAGAAGTGTCCGGTGAGTCCTGAAACATCTAAAAAACACAGCTTAGAGAGCATAGGGCACTTCCACTCATGGGGGTATAAATTGGGAAAATGAAAAATCAGCAAGACACAAGCACCCCAAAGTTTAGGGCTGCTCTGTTGACCAGGACCTCCACTTCATTCCACCTTAAATATCCCAGGAAAGAGAAAAATGGGTAAAGAAGTTGTGGTCCTTATGTACAATGGAATATCACTCAGCCATGAAATCAATGTCGTAAGGTTAGTAGCAGCATGATGAGTGGATTTAGGTACGACGATTCTAAGTGAAATAAGTCACACAGAAAAGGACACTTCTCATAAGGTATCACTGATAGAGGGAATGTAAAAAACGTTACACTTGAACTGAATTACAAAACAGAACAGAGTCACACATGCAGAAAACACACTATGGCTGCTTAACGGGAAAGGTGAGGTGGGTGATACATAAAACAAGGGTATCAAATTAGCTCAGATACCGTTCCATAAACCCAATATGTAATAGACAAGACCTACTCCTTGCTCAGAGAACTGGACTCAACACGCCCTATTCACCGCACAAGAATATATCTGACTAATAATAATCGTAAAACCTATGTATTGATATCTCTCTGTTAGTGTGTCAAGTGGGTGTAAAGCGGCATAAACACAGCAGTGAAAAGCAGCTAAACCCCATTATAAAAATAAATTACTTTGAAACACCCATGAAACAAAGACAGTGAAAGAGAGAGAAATTCTTACACAATGCGTTCAGGGGCTGTGATGCAACCTGGATTGACCATATCTAGACGCACAGCTGGATGAGACCTAAGGGTGGACACTCTTGGGGCTGAGAGGTTTGGTGAGGTTGGGTGAGCAAACGCAGACCCTTTAAAGTAATACTGCGTGGTACCCATCGCATGGGTCCCAAATCTCCAGGTTCAAGGGCATCTTCCTACATCGAAAACATGCATGAGAAACCCAGAAGATGGTACACCGTGTGATGGGGAAAGGTTTCTAAAACGCACCTCATTTCTCATCTCCTTGTGCCCGGGTTTGCCATTCCAGCCGCTTTACTAGCAATCTCCCTACTTGGAGCATCAGCACCTTTAACCTCCTGTTCCGTACAGGTTGCAATTTGTCCTGAGGATGAACGGGAAGACGTGGAACCAACGAGAGACTAGCTCTTGGTGTTGGGACAGGCACAGGTCACTCTATTTTCCCATCAGGAAGAAGAATTAACCACAGGCTCAGCCTGCCTCCCGGAACCAGAACAGGGCCTGAAGCCATCCTGCGCTTTTGTGGCCAGCTCCCAAATAAGCGAGTTGTAAAATGGAGGTTCAGGGCACTGCAATTCACAAACCTGCAGAGTTATAAATGATAACTCTCGTCCACAAATATATTGAGGGAAGGCAAAGAAGAGGATTTGAAATCAAGGCAGAATTGCAGGAAACAGATTTCAGGAGGTAGATTCGAATCGCCTTTAAAGTACATGAAAAGCGGCAAAATGTTGACAATGATGCCCTTGGCCAAAAAGGGCGTATGCGTTTTTTCCTGAATATATTCAGGAAAAAACGCATACGCCCTTTTTGGCCAACCAAGCAACCTGGAAAGGCAAATCAGCGCTACAAAGAAGTCTCGCTTCCCATCGGTCAAAAGGGCCATGCTGAAAAAAGTGTCAAAACCAGAAATGCAGGACAGGCCATGGAGAAATGGGAGCCTTGCTACACTGATGGGCGGGATGTAAATTGCCAAGAGCCACTCTGGAGAAGTGTCCGGTGAGTCCTGAAACATCTAAAAAACACAGCTTAGAGAGCATAGGGCACTTCCACTCATGGGGGTATAAATTGGGAAAATGAAAAATCAGCAAGACACAAGCACCCCAAAGTTTAGGGCTGCTCGGTTGACAAGGACCTCCACTTCATTCCACCTTAAATATCCCAGGAAAGAGAAAAATGGGTAAAGAAGTTGTGGTCCTTATGTACAATGGAATATCACTCAGCCATGAAATCAATGTCGTAAGGTTAGTAGCAGCATGATGAGTGGATTTAGGTACGACGATTCTAAGTGAAATAAGTCACACAGAAAAGGACACATCTCATAAGGTATCACTGATAGAGGGAATGTAAAAACCGTTACACTTGAACTGAATTACAAAACAGAACAGAGTCACACATGCAGAAAACACACTATGGCTGCTTAACGGGAAAGGTGAGGTGGGTGATACATAAAACAAGGGTATCAAATTAGCTCAGATACCGTTCCATAAACCCAATATGTAATAGACAAGACCTACTCCTTGCTCAGAGAACTGGACTCAACACGCCCTATTCACCGCACAAGAATATATCTGACTAATAATAATCGTAAAACCTATGTATTGATATCTCTCTGTTAGTGTGTCAAGTGTGTGTAAAGCGGCATAAACACAGCAGTGAAAAGCAGCTAAACCCCATTATGAAAATAAATTACTTTGAAACACCCATGAAACAAAGACAGTGAAAGAGAGAGAAATTCTTACACAATGCGTTCAGGGGCTGTGATGCAACCTGGATTGACCATATCTAGACGCACAGCTGGATGAGACATAAGGGTGGACACTCTTGGGGCTGAGAGATTTGGTGAGGTTGGGTGAGCAAACGCAGACCCTTTAAAGTAATACTGCGTGGTACCCATCGCATGGGTCCCAAATCTCCAGGTTCAAGGGCATCTTCCTACATCGAAAACATGCATGAGAAACCCAGAAGATGGTACATCGTGTGATGGGGAAAGGTTTCTAAAACGCACCTCATTTCTCATCTCCTTGTGCCCGGGTTCGCCATTCCAGCTGCTTTACTAGCAATCTCCCTACTTGGAACATCAGCACCTTTAACCTCCTGTTCCATACAGGTTGCAATTTGTCCTGAGGATAAACGGGAAGACGTGGAACCAACGAGAGACTAGCTCTTGGTGTTGGGACAGGCACAGGTCACTCTATTATCCCATCAGGAAGAAGAATTAACCACAGGCTCAGCCTGCCCCCCGGAACGAGAACAGGGCCTGAAGCCATTCTGCGATTTTGCGGCCAGCTCCCATAAAAACGAGTTGTAAAATGGAGGTTCAGGGCACTGCAATTCACAAACCTGCAGAGTTATAAATGATAACTCTCGTCCACAAATATATTGAGGGAAGGCAAAGAAGAGGATTTGAAATCAAGGCAGAATTGCCGGAAACAGATTTCAGGAGGTAGATTCGAATCGCCTTTAAAGCACATGAAAAGCGGCAAAACGTTGACAATGATGCCCTTGGCCAAAAAGGGCGTATGCGTTTTTTCCTGAATATATTCAGGAAAAAACGCATACGCCCTTTTTGGCCAACCAAGCAACCTGGAAAGGCAAATCAGCGCTACAAAGAAGTCTCGCTTCCCATCGGTCAAAAGGGCCATGCTGAAAAAAGTGTCAAAACCAGAAATGCAGGACAGGCCATGGAGAAATGGGAGCCTTGCTACACTGATGGGCGGGATTTAACTTGCCAACAGCCACTCTGGAGAAGTGTACGGTGAGTCCTGAAACATCTAAAAAACACAGCTTAGAGAGCATAGGGCACTTCCACTCATGGGGGTATAAATTGGGAAAATGAAAAATCAGCAAGACACAAGCACCCCAAAGTTTAGGGCTGCTCTGTTGACAAGGACCTCCACTTCATTCCACCTTAAATATCCCAGGAAAGAGAAAAATGGGTAAAGAAGTTGTGGTCCTTATGTACAATGGAATATCACTCAGCCATGAAATCAATGTCCTAAGGCTAGTAGCAGCATGATGAGTGGATTTAGGTACGACGATTCTAAGTGAAATAAGTCACACAGAAAAGGACACTTCTCATAATGTATCACTGATAGAGGGAATGTAAAAACCGTTACACTTGAACTGAATTACAAAACAGAACAGAGTCACACATGCAGAAAACACACTATGGCTGCTTAACGGGAAAGGTGAGGTGGGGTGATACATAAAACAAGGGTTTCAAATTAGCTCAGATACCGTTCCATAAACCCAATATGTAATAGACAAGACCTACTCCTTGCTCAGAGAACTGGACTCAACACGCCCTATTCACCGCACAAGAATATATCTGACTAGTAATAATCGTAAAACCTATGTATTGATATCTCTCTGTTAGTGTGTCAAGTGGGTGTAAAGCGGCATAAACACAGCAGTGAAAAGCAGCTAAATCCCATTATGAAAATAAATTACTTTGAAAAACCCATGAAACAAAGACAGTGAAAGAGAGAGAAATTCTTACACAATGCGTTCAGGGCCTGTGATGCAACCTGGATTGACCATATCTAAACCCACAGCTGGATGAGACATAAGGGTGGACACTCTTGGGGCTGAGAGGTTTGGTGAGGTTGGGTGAGCAAACGCAGACCCTTTCAAGTAATACTGCGTGGTACCCATCGCATGGGTCCCAAATCTCCAGGTTCAAGGGCATCTTCCTACATCGAAAACATGCGTGAGAAACCCAGAAGATGGTACACCGTGTGATGGGGAAAGGTTTCTAAAACGCACCTCATTTCTCATCTCCTTGTGCCCGGGTTCGCCATTCCAGCCGCTTTACTAGCAATCTCCCTACTTGGAGCATCAGCACCTTTAACCTCCTGTTCCGTACAGGTTGCAATTTGTCCTGAGGATGAACGGGAAGACGTGGAACCAACGAGAGACTAGCTCTTGGTTTTGGGACAGGCACAGGTCACTCTATTTTCCCATCAGGAAGAAGAATTAACCACAGGCTCAGCCTGCCTCCCGGAACCAGAACAGGGCCTGAAGCCATCCTGCGCTTTTGTGGCCAGCTCCCAAAAAAGCGAGTTGTAAAATGGAGGTTCAGGGCACTGCAATTCACAAACCTGCAGAGTTATAAATGATAACTCTCGTCCACAAATATATTGAGGGAAGGCAAAGAAGAGGATTTGAAATCAAGGCTGAATTGCAGGAAACAGATTTCAGGAGGTAGATTCGAATCGCCTTTAAAGTACATGAAAAGCGGCAAAATGTTGACAATGATGCCCTTGGCCAAAAAGGGCGTATGCGTTTTTTCCTGAATATATTCAGGAAAAAACGCATACGCCCTTTTTGGCCAACCAAGCAACCTGGAAAGGCAAATCAGCGCTACAAAGAAGTCTCGCTTCCCATCGGTCAAAAGGGCCATGCTGAAAAAAGTGTCAAAACCAGAAATGCAGGACAGGCCATGGAGAAATGGGAGCCTTGCTACACTGATGGGCGGGATTTAACTTGCCAAGAGCCACTCTGGAGAAGTGTCCGGTGAGTCCTGAAACATCTGAAAAACACAGCTTAGAGAGCATAGGGCACTTCCACTCATGGGGGTATAAATTGGGAAAATGAAAAATCAGCAAGACACAAGCACCCCAAAGTTTAGGGCTGCTCTGTTGACAAGGACCTCCACTTCATTCCACCTTAAATATCCCAGGAAAGAGAAAAATGGGTAAAGAAGTTGTGGTCCTTATGTACAATGGACAATCACTCAGCCATGAAATCAATGTCATAAGGTTAGTAGCAGCATGATGAGTGGATTTAGGTACGACGATTCTAAGTGAAATAAGTCACACAGAAAAGGACACTTCTCATAAGGTATCACTGATAGAGGGAATGTAAAAAACGTTACACTTGAACTGAATTACAAAACAGAACAGAGTCACACATGCAGAAAACACACTATGGCTGCTTAACGGGAAAGGTGAGGTGGGTGATACATAAAACAAGGGTATCAAATTAGCTCAGATACCGTTCCATAAACCCAATATGTAATAGACAAGACCTACTCCTTGCTCAGAGAACTGGACTCAACACGCCCTATTCACCGCACAAGAATATATCTGACTAATAATAATCGTAAAACCTATGTATTGATATCTCTCTGTTAGTGTGTCAAGTGGGTGTAAAGCGGCATAAACACAGCAGTGAAAAGCAGCTAAACCCCATTATAAAAATAAATTACTTTGAAACACCCATGAAACAAAGACAGTGAAAGAGAGAGAAATTCTTACACAATGCGTTCAGGGGCTGTGATGCAACCTGGATTGACCATATCTAGACCCACAGCTGGATGAGACATAAGGGTGGACACTCTTGGGGCTGAGAGGTTTGGTGAGGTTGGGTGAGCAAACGCAGACCCTTTCAAGTAATACTGCGTGGTACCCATCGCATGGGTCCCAAATCTCCAGGTTCAAGGGCATCTTCCTACATCGAAAACATGCATGAGAAACCCAGAAGATGGTACATCGTGTGATGGGGAAAGGTTTCTAAAACGCACCTCATTTCTCATCTCCTTGTGCCCGGGTTCGCCATTCCAGCTGCTTTACTAGCAATCTCCCTACTTGGAACATCAGCACCTTTAACCTCCTGTTCCATACAGGTTGCAATTTGTCCTGAGGATAAACGGGAAGACGTGGAACCAACGAGAGACTAGCTCTTGGTGTTGGGACAGGCACAGGTCACTCTATTATCCCATCAGGAAGAAGAATTAACCACAGGCTCAGCCTGCCCCCCGGAACGAGAACAGGGCCTGAAGCCATTCTGCGATTTTGCGGCCAGCTCCCATAAAAACGAGTTGTAAAATGGAGGTTCAGGGCACTGCAATTCACAAACCTGCAGAGTTATAAATGATAACTCTCGTCCACAAATATATTGAGGGAAGGCAAAGAAGAGGATTTGAAATCAAGGCAGAATTGCCGGAAACAGATTTCAGGAGGTAGATTCGAATCGCCTTTAAAGCACATGAAAAGCGGCAAAACGTTGACAATGATGCCCTTGGCCAAAAAGGGCGTATGCGTTTTTTCCTGAATATATTCAGGAAAAAACGCATACGCCCTTTTTGGCCAACCAAGCAACCTGGAAAGGCAAATCAGCGCTACAAAGAAGTCTCGCTTCCCATCGGTCAAAAGGGCCATGCTGAAAAAAGTGTCAAAACCAGAAATGCAGGACAGGCCATGGAGAAATGGGAGCCTTGCTACACTGATGGGCGGGATTTAACTTGCCAACAGCCACTCTGGAGAAGTGTACGGTGAGTCCTGAAACATCTAAAAAACACAGCTTAGAGAGCATAGGGCACTTCCACTCATGGGGGTATAAATTGGGAAAATGAAAAATCAGCAAGACACAAGCACCCCAAAGTTTAGGGCTGCTCTGTTGACAAGGACCTCCACTTCATTCCACCTTAAATATCCCAGGAAAGAGAAAAATGGGTAAAGAAGTTGTGGTCCTTATGTACAATGGAATATCACTCAGCCATGAAATCAATGTCATAAGGCTAGTAGCAGCATGATGAGTGGATTTAGGTACGACGATTCTAAGTGAAATAAGTCACACAGAAAAGGACACTTCTCATAAGGTATCACTGATAGAGGGAATGTAAAAACCGTTACACTTGAACTGAATTACAAAACAGAACAGAGTCACACATGCAGAAAACACACTATGGCTGCTTAACGGGAAAGGTGAGGTGGGGTGATACATAAAACAAGGGTTTCAAATTAGCTCAGATACCGTTCCATAAACCCAATATGTAATAGACAAGACCTACTCCTTGCTCAGAGAACTGGACTCAACACGCCCTATTCACCGCACAAGAATATATCTGACTAGTAATAATCGTAAAACCTATGTATTGATATCTCTCTGTTAGTGTGTCAAGTGGGTGTAAAGCGGCATAAACACAGCAGTGAAAAGCAGCTAAATCCCATTATGAAAATAAATTACTTTGAAAAACCCATGAAACAAAGACAGTGAAAGAGAGAGAAATTCTTACACAATGCGTTCAGGGCCTGTGATGCAACCTGGATTGACCATATCTAAACCCACAGCTGGGTGAGACATAAGGGTGGACACTCTTGAGGCTGAGAGGTTTGGTGAGGTTGGGTGAGCAAACGCAGACCGTTTCAAGTAATACTGCGTAGTACCCATCGCATGGGTCCCAAATCTCCAGGTTCAAGGGCATCTTCCTACATCGAAAACATGCATGAGAAACCCAGACGATGGTACACCGTGTGATGGGGAAATGTTTCTAAAACGCACCTCATTTCTCATCTCCTTGTGCCCGGGTTTGCCATTCCAGCCGCTTTACTAGCAATCTCCCTACTTGGAGCATCAGCACCTTTAACCTCCTGTTCCGTACAGGTTGCAATTTGTCCTGAGGATGAACGGGAAGACGTGGAACCAACGAGAGACTAGCTCTTGGTGTTGGGACAGGCACAGGTCACTCTATTTTCCCATCAGGAAGAAGAATTAACCACAGGCTCAGCCTGCCTCCCGGAACCAGAACAGGGCCTGAAGCCATCCTGCGCTTTTGTGGCCAGCTCCCAAATAAGCGAGTTGTAAAATGGAGGTTCAGGGCACTGCAATTCACAAACCTGCAGAGTTATAAATGATAACTCTCGTCCACAAATATATTGAGGGAAGGCAAAGAAGAGGATTTGAAATCAAGGCAGAATTGCAGGAAACAGATTTCAGGAGGTAGATTCGAATCGCCTTTAAAGTACATGAAAAGCGGCAAAACGTTGACAATGATGCCCTTGGCCAAAAAGTGCGTATGCGTTTTTTCCTGAATATATTCAGGAAAAAACGCATACGCCCTTTTTGGCCAACCAAGCAACCTGGAAAGGCAAATCAGCGCTACAAAGAAGTCTCGCTTCCCATCGGTCAAAAGGGCCATGCTGAAAAAAGTGTCAAAACCAGAAATGCAGGACAGGCCATGGAGAAATGGGAGCCTTGCTACACTGATGGGCGGGATTTAACTTGCCAACAGCCACTCTGGAGAAGTGTACGGTGAGTCCTGAAACATCTAAAAAACACAGCTTAGAGAGCATAGGGCACTTCCACTCATGGGGGTATAAATTGGGAAAATGAAAAATCAGCAAGACACAAGCACCCCAAAGTTTAGGGCTGCTCTGTTGACCAGGACCTCCACTTCATTCCACCTTAAATATCCCAGGAAAGAGAAAAATGGGTAAAGAAGTTGTGGTCCTTATGTACAATGGAATATCACTCAGCCATGAAATCAATGTCATAAGGCTAGTAGCAGCATGATGAGTGGATTTAGGTACGACGATTCTAAGTGAAATAAGTCACACAGAAAAGGACACTTCTCATAAGGTATCACTGATAGAGGGAATGTAAAAACCGTTACACTTGAACTGAATTACAAAACAGAACAGAGTCACACATGCAGAAAACACACTATGGCTGCTTAACGGGAAAGGTGAGGTGAGGTGATACATAAAACAAGGGTTTCAAATTAGCTCAGATACCGTTCCATAAACCCAATATGTAATAGACAAGACCTACTCCTTGCTCAGAGAACTGGACTCAACACGCCCTATTCACCGCACAAGAATATATCTGACTAGTAATAATCGTAAAACCTATGTATTGATATCTCTCTGTTAGTGTGTCAAGTGGGTGTAAAGCGGCATAAACACAGCAGTGAAAAGCAGCTAAATCCCATTATGAAAATAAATTACTTTGAAAAACCCATGAAACAAAGACAGTGAAAGAGAGAGAAATTCTTACACAATGCGTTCAGGGCCTGTGATGCAACCTGGATTGACCATATCTAGACGCACAGCTGGATGAGACATAAGGGTGGACACTCTTGGGGCTGAGAGGTTTGGTGAGGTTGGGTGAGCAAACGCAGACCGTTTCAAGTAATACTGCGTAGTACCCATCGCATGGGTCCCAAATCTCCAGGTTCAAGGGCATCTTCCTACATCGAAAACATGCATGAGAAACCCAGACGATGGTACACCGTGTGATGGGGAAATGTTTCTAAAACGCACCTCATTTCTCATCTCCTTGTGCCCGGGTTTGCCATTCCAGCCGCTTTACTAGCAATCTCCCTACTTGGAGCATCAGCACCTTTAACCTCCTGTTCCGTACAGGTTGCAATTTGTCCTGAGGATGAACGGGAAGACGTGGAACCAACGAGAGACTAGCTCTTGGTGTTGGGACAGGCACAGGTCACTCTATTTTCCCATCAGGAAGAAGAATTAACCACAGGCTCAGCCTGCCTCCCGGAACCAGAACAGGGCCTGAAGCCATCCTGCGCTTTTGTGGCCAGCTCCCAAATAAGCAAGTTGTAAAATGGAGGTTCAGGGCACTGCAATTCACAAACCTGCAGAGTTATAAATGATAACTCTCGTCCACAAATATATTGAGGGAAGGCAAAGAAGAGGATTTGAAATCAAGGCAGAATTGCAGGAAACAGATTTCAGGAGGTAGATTCGAATCGCCTTTAAAGTACATGAAAAGCGGCAAAATGTTGACAATGATGCCCTTGGCCAAAAAGGGCGTATGCGTTTTTTCCTGAATATATTCAGGAAAAAACGCATACGCCCTTTTTGGCCAACCAAGCAACCTGGAAAGGCAAATCAGCGCTACAAAGAAGTCTCGCTTCCCATCGGTCAAAAGGGCCATGCTGAAAAAAGTGTCAAAACCAGAAATGCAGGACAGGCCATGGAGAAATGGGAGCCTTGCTACACTGATGGGCGGGATGTAAATTGCCAAGAGCCACTCTGGAGAAGTGTCCGGTGAGTCCTGAAACATCTAAAAAACACAGCTTAGAGAGCATAGGGCACTTCCACTCATGGGGGTATAAATTGGGAAAATGAAAAATCAGCAAGACACAAGCACCCCAAAGTTTAGGGCTGCTCTGTTGACCAGGACCTCCACTTCATTCCACCTTAAATATCCCAGGAAAGAGAAAAATGGGTAAAGAAGTTGTGGTCCTTATGTACAATGGAATATCACTCAGCCATGAAATCAATGTCGTAAGGTTAGTAGCAGCATGATGAGTGGATTTAGGTACGACGATTCTAAGTGAAATAAGTCACACAGAAAAGGACACTTCTCATAAGGTATCACTGATAGAGGGAATGTAAAAAACGTTACACTTGAACTGAATTACAAAACAGAACAGAGTCACACATGCAGAAAACACACTATGGCTGCTTAACGGGAAAGGTGAGGTGGGTGATACATAAAACAAGGGTATCAAATTAGCTCAGATACCGTTCCATAAACCCAATATGTAATAGACAAGACCTACTCCTTGCTCAGAGAACTGGACTCAACACGCCCTATTCACCGCACAAGAATATATCTGACTAATAATAATCGTAAAACCTATGTATTGATATCTCTCTGTTAGTGTGTCAAGTGGGTGTAAAGCGGCATAAACACAGCAGTGAAAAGCAGCTAAACCCCATTATAAAAATAAATTACTTTGAAACACCCATGAAACAAAGACAGTGAAAGAGAGAGAAATTCTTACACAATGCGTTCAGGGGCTGTGATGCAACCTGGATTGACCATATCTAGACGCACAGCTGGATGAGACCTAAGGGTGGACACTCTTGGGGCTGAGAGGTTTGGTGAGGTTGGGTGAGCAAACGCAGACCCTTTAAAGTAATACTGCGTGGTACCCATCGCATGGGTCCCAAATCTCCAGGTTCAAGGGCATCTTCCTACATCGAAAACATGCATGAGAAACCCAGAAGATGGTACACCGTGTGATGGGGAAAGGTTTCTAAAACGCACCTCATTTCTCATCTCCTTGTGCCCGGGTTTGCCATTCCAGCCGCTTTACTAGCAATCTCCCTACTTGGAGCATCAGCACCTTTAACCTCCTGTTCCGTACAGGTTGCAATTTGTCCTGAGGATGAACGGGAAGACGTGGAACCAACGAGAGACTAGCTCTTGGTGTTGGGACAGGCACAGGTCACTCTATTTTCCCATCAGGAAGAAGAATTAACCACAGGCTCAGCCTGCCTCCCGGAACCAGAACAGGGCCTGAAGCCATCCTGCGCTTTTGTGGCCAGCTCCCAAATAAGCGAGTTGTAAAATGGAGGTTCAGGGCACTGCAATTCACAAACCTGCAGAGTTATAAATGATAACTCTCGTCCACAAATATATTGAGGGAAGGCAAAGAAGAGGATTTGAAATCAAGGCAGAATTGCAGGAAACAGATTTCAGGAGGTAGATTCGAATCGCCTTTAAAGTACATGAAAAGCGGCAAAATGTTGACAATGATGCCCTTGGCCAAAAAGGGCGTATGCGTTTTTTCCTGAATATATTCAGGAAAAAACGCATACGCCCTTTTTGGCCAACCAAGCAACCTGGAAAGGCAAATCAGCGCTACAAAGAAGTCTCGCTTCCCATCGGTCAAAAGGGCCATGCTGAAAAAAGTGTCAAAACCAGAAATGCAGGACAGGCCATGGAGAAATGGGAGCCTTGCTACACTGATGGGCGGGATGTAAATTGCCAAGAGCCACTCTGGAGAAGTGTCCGGTGAGTCCTGAAACATCTAAAAAACACAGCTTAGAGAGCATAGGGCACTTCCACTCATGGGGGTATAAATTGGGAAAATGAAAAATCAGCAAGACACAAGCACCCCAAAGTTTAGGGCTGCTCTGTTGACCAGGACCTCCACTTCATTCCACCTTAAATATCCCAGGAAAGAGAAAAATGGGTAAAGAAGTTGTGGTCCTTATGTACAATGGAATATCACTCAGCCATGAAATCAATGTCGTAAGGTTAGTAGCAGCATGATGAGTGGATTTAGGTACGACGATTCTAAGTGAAATAAGTCACACAGAAAAGGACACTTCTCATAAGGTATCACTGATAGAGGGAATGTAAAAAACGTTACACTTGAACTGAATTACAAAACAGAACAGAGTCACACATGCAGAAAACACACTATGGCTGCTTAACGGGAAAGGTGAGGTGGGTGATACATAAAACAAGGGTATCAAATTAGCTCAGATACCGTTCCATAAACCCAATATGTAATAGACAAGACCTACTCCTTGCTCAGAGAACTGGACTCAACACGCCCTATTCACCGCACAAGAATATATCTGACTAATAATAATCGTAAAACCTATGTATTGATATTTCTCTGTTAGTGTGTCAAGTGGGTGTAAAGCGGCATAAACACAGCAGTGAAAAGCAGCTAAACCCCATTATAAAAATAAATTACTTTGAAACACCCATGAAACAAAGACAGTGAAAGAGAGAGAAATTCTTACACAATGCGTTCAGGGGCTGTGATGCAACCTGGATTGACCATATCTAGACGCACAGCTGGATGAGACCTAAGGGTGGACACTCTTGGGGCTGAGAGGTTTGGTGAGGTTGGGTGAGCAAACGCAGACCCTTTAAAGTAATACTGCGTGGTACCCATCGCATGGGTCCCAAATCTCCAGGTTCAAGGGCATCTTCCTACATCGAAAACATGCATGAGAAACCCAGAAGATGGTACACCGTGTGATGGGGAAAGGTTTCTAAAACGCACCTCATTTCTCATCTCCTTGTGCCCGGGTTTGCCATTCCAGCCGCTTTACTAGCAATCTCCCTACTTGGAGCATCAGCACCTTTAACCTCCTGTTCCGTACAGGTTGCAATTTGTCCTGAGGATGAACGGGAAGACGTGGAACCAACGAGAGACTAGCTCTTGGTGTTGGGACAGGCACAGGTCACTCTATTTTCCCATCAGGAAGAAGAATTAACCACAGGCTCAGCCTGCCTCCCGGAACCAGAACAGGGCCTGAAGCCATCCTGCGCTTTTGTGGCCAGCTCCCAAATAAGCGAGTTGTAAAATGGAGGTTCAGGGCACTGCAATTCACAAACCTGCAGAGTTATAAATGATAACTCTCGTCCACAAATATATTGAGGGAAGGCAAAGAAGAGGATTTGAAATCAAGGCAGAATTGCAGGAAACAGATTTCAGGAGGTAGATTCGAATCGCCTTTAAAGTACATGAAAAGCGGCAAAATGTTGACAATGATGCCCTTGGCCAAAAAGGGCGTATGCGTTTTTTCCTGAATATATTCAGGAAAAAACGCATACGCCCTTTTTGGCCAACCAAGCAACCTGGAAAGGCAAATCAGCGCTACAAAGAAGTCTCGCTTCCCATCGGTCAAAAGGGCCATGCTGAAAAAAGTGTCAAAACCAGAAATGCAGGACAGGCCATGGAGAAATGGGAGCCTTGCTACACTGATGGGCGGGATGTAAATTGCCAAGAGCCACTCTGGAGAAGTGTCCGGTGAGTCCTGAAACATCTAAAAAACACAGCTTAGAGAGCATAGGGCACTTCCACTCATGGGGGTATAAATTGGGAAAATGAAAAATCAGCAAGACACAAGCACCCCAAAGTTTAGGGCTGCTCTGTTGACCAGGACCTCCACTTCATTCCACCTTAAATATCCCAGGAAAGAGAAAAATGGGTAAAGAAGTTGTGGTCCTTATGTACAATGGAATATCACTCAGCCATGAAATCAATGTCGTAAGGTTAGTAGCAGCATGATGAGTGGATTTAGGTACGACGATTCTAAGTGAAATAAGTCACACAGAAAAGGACACTTCTCATAAGGTATCACTGATAGAGGGAATGTAAAAAACGTTACACTTGAACTGAATTACAAAACAGAACAGAGTCACACATGCAGAAAACACACTATGGCTGCTTAACGGGAAAGGTGAGGTGGGTGATACATAAAACAAGGGTATCAAATTAGCTCAGATACCGTTCCATAAACCCAATATGTAATAGACAAGACCTACTCCTTGCTCAGAGAACTGGACTCAACACGCCCTATTCACCGCACAAGAATATATCTGACTAATAATAATCGTAAAACCTATGTATTGATATCTCTCTGTTAGTGTGTCAAGTGGGTGTAAAGCGGCATAAACACAGCAGTGAAAAGCAGCTAAACCCCATTATAAAAATAAATTACTTTGAAACACCCATGAAACAAAGACAGTGAAAGAGAGAGAAATTCTTACACAATGCGTTCAGGGGCTGTGATGCAACCTGGATTGACCATATCTAGACGCACAGCTGGATGAGACCTAAGGGTGGACACTCTTGGGGCTGAGAGGTTTGGTGAGGTTGGGTGAGCAAACGCAGACCCTTTAAAGTAATACTGCGTGGTACCCATCGCATGGGTCCCAAATCTCCAGGTTCAAGGGCATCTTCCTACATCGAAAACATGCATGAGAAACCCAGAAGATGGTACACCGTGTGATGGGGAAAGGTTTCTAAAACGCACCTCATTTCTCATCTCCTTGTGCCCGGGTTTGCCATTCCAGCCGCTTTACTAGCAATCTCCCTACTTGGAGCATCAGCACCTTTAACCTCCTGTTCCGTACAGGTTGCAATTTGTCCTGAGGATGAACGGGAAGACGTGGAACCAACGAGAGACTAGCTCTTGGTGTTGGGACAGGCACAGGTCACTCTATTTTCCCATCAGGAAGAAGAATTAACCACAGGCTCAGCCTGCCTCCCGGAACCAGAACAGGGCCTGAAGCCATCCTGCGCTTTTGTGGCCAGCTCCCAAATAAGCGAGTTGTAAAATGGAGGTTCAGGGCACTGCAATTCACAAACCTGCAGAGTTATAAATGATAACTCTCGTCCACAAATATATTGAGGGAAGGCAAAGAAGAGGATTTGAAATCAAGGCAGAATTGCAGGAAACAGATTTCAGGAGGTAGATTCGAATCGCCTTTAAAGTACATGAAAAGCGGCAAAATGTTGACAATGATGCCCTTGGCCAAAAAGGGCGTATGCGTTTTTTCCTGAATATATTCAGGAAAAAACGCATACGCCCTTTTTGGCCAACCAAGCAACCTGGAAAGGCAAATCAGCGCTACAAAGAAGTCTCGCTTCCCATCGGTCAAAAGGGCCATGCTGAAAAAAGTGTCAAAACCAGAAATGCAGGACAGGCCATGGAGAAATGGGAGCCTTGCTACACTGATGGGCGGGATGTAAATTGCCAAGAGCCACTCTGGAGAAGTGTCCGGTGAGTCCTGAAACATCTAAAAAACACAGCTTAGAGAGCATAGGGCACTTCCACTCATGGGGGTATAAATTGGGAAAATGAAAAATCAGCAAGACACAAGCACCCCAAAGTTTAGGGCTGCTCTGTTGACCAGGACCTCCACTTCATTCCACCTTAAATATCCCAGGAAAGAGAAAAATGGGTAAAGAAGTTGTGGTCCTTATGTACAATGGAATATCACTCAGCCATGAAATCAATGTCGTAAGGTTAGTAGCAGCATGATGAGTGGATTTAGGTACGACGATTCTAAGTGAAATAAGTCACACAGAAAAGGACACTTCTCATAAGGTATCACTGATAGAGGGAATGTAAAAAACGTTACACTTGAACTGAATTACAAAACAGAACAGAGTCACACATGCAGAAAACACACTATGGCTGCTTAACGGGAAAGGTGAGGTGGGTGATACATAAAACAAGGGTATCAAATTAGCTCAGATACCGTTCCATAAACCCAATATGTAATAGACAAGACCTACTCCTTGCTCAGAGAACTGGACTCAACACGCCCTATTCACCGCACAAGAATATATCTGACTAATAATAATCGTAAAACCTATGTATTGATATCTCTCTGTTAGTGTGTCAAGTGGGTGTAAAGCGGCATAAACACAGCAGTGAAAAGCAGCTAAACCCCATTATAAAAATAAATTACTTTGAAACACCCATGAAACAAAGACAGTGAAAGAGAGAGAAATTCTTACACAATGCGTTCAGGGGCTGTGATGCAACCTGGATTGACCATATCTAGACGCACAGCTGGATGAGACCTAAGGGTGGACACTCTTGGGGCTGAGAGGTTTGGTGAGGTTGGGTGAGCAAACGCAGACCCTTTAAAGTAATACTGCGTGGTACCCATCGCATGGGTCCCAAATCTCCAGGTTCAAGGGCATCTTCCTACATCGAAAACATGCATGAGAAACCCAGAAGATGGTACACCGTGTGATGGGGAAAGGTTTCTAAAACGCACCTCATTTCTCATCTCCTTGTGCCCGGGTTTGCCATTCCAGCCGCTTTACTAGCAATCTCCCTACTTGGAGCATCAGCACCTTTAACCTCCTGTTCCGTACAGGTTGCAATTTGTCCTGAGGATGAACGGGAAGACGTGGAACCAACGAGAGACTAGCTCTTGGTGTTGGGACAGGCACAGGTCACTCTATTTTCCCATCAGGAAGAAGAATTAACCACAGGCTCAGCCTGCCTCCCGGAACCAGAACAGGGCCTGAAGCCATCCTGCGCTTTTGTGGCCAGCTCCCAAATAAGCGAGTTGTAAAATGGAGGTTCAGGGCACTGCAATTCACAAACCTGCAGAGTTATAAATGATAACTCTCGTCCACAAATATATTGAGGGAAGGCAAAGAAGAGGATTTGAAATCAAGGCAGAATTGCAGGAAACAGATTTCAGGAGGTAGATTCGAATCGCCTTTAAAGTACATGAAAAGCGGCAAAATGTTGACAATGATGCCCTTGGCCAAAAAGGGCGTATGCGTTTTTTCCTGAATATATTCAGGAAAAAACGCATACGCCCTTTTTGGCCAACCAAGCAACCTGGAAAGGCAAATCAGCGCTACAAAGAAGTCTCGCTTCCCATCGGTCAAAAGGGCCATGCTGAAAAAAGTGTCAAAACCAGAAATGCAGGACAGGCCATGGAGAAATGGGAGCCTTGCTACACTGATGGGCGGGATGTAAATTGCCAAGAGCCACTCTGGAGAAGTGTCCGGTGAGTCCTGAAACATCTAAAAAACACAGCTTAGAGAGCATAGGGCACTTCCACTCATGGGGGTATAAATTGGGAAAATGAAAAATCAGCAAGACACAAGCACCCCAAAGTTTAGGGCTGCTCTGTTGACCAGGACCTCCACTTCATTCCACCTTAAATATCCCAGGAAAGAGAAAAATGGGTAAAGAAGTTGTGGTCCTTATGTACAATGGAATATCACTCAGCCATGAAATCAATGTCGTAAGGTTAGTAGCAGCATGATGAGTGGATTTAGGTACGACGATTCTAAGTGAAATAAGTCACACAGAAAAGGACACTTCTCATAAGGTATCACTGATAGAGGGAATGTAAAAAACGTTACACTTGAACTGAATTACAAAACAGAACAGAGTCACACATGCAGAAAACACACTATGGCTGCTTAACGGGAAAGGTGAGGTGGGTGATACATAAAACAAGGGTATCAAATTAGCTCAGATACCGTTCCATAAACCCAATATGTAATAGACAAGACCTACTCCTTGCTCAGAGAACTGGACTCAACACGCCCTATTCACCGCACAAGAATATATCTGACTAATAATAATCGTAAAACCTATGTATTGATATCTCTCTGTTAGTGTGTCAAGTGGGTGTAAAGCGGCATAAACACAGCAGTGAAAAGCAGCTAAACCCCATTATAAAAATAAATTACTTTGAAACACCCATGAAACAAAGACAGTGAAAGAGAGAGAAATTCTTACACAATGCGTTCAGGGGCTGTGATGCAACCTGGATTGACCATATCTAGACGCACAGCTGGATGAGACCTAAGGGTGGACACTCTTGGGGCTGAGAGGTTTGGTGAGGTTGGGTGAGCAAACGCAGACCCTTTCAAGTAATACTGCGTGGTACCCATCGCATGGGTCCCAAATCTCCAGGTTCAAGGGCATCTTCCTACATCGAAAACATGCATGAGAAACCCAGAAGATGGTACACCGTGTGATGGGGAAAGGTTTCTAAAACGCACCTCATTTCTCATCTCCTTGTGCCCGGGTTTGCCATTCCAGCCGCTTTACTAGCAATCTCCCTACTTGGAGCATCAGCACCTTTAACCTCCTGTTCCGTACAGGTTGCAATTTGTCCTGAGGATGAACGGGAAGACGTGGAACCAACGAGAGACTAGCTCTTGGTGTTGGGACAGGCACAGGTCACTCTATTTTCCCATCAGGAAGAAGAATTAACCACAGGCTCAGCCTGCCTCCCGGAACCAGAACAGGGCCTGAAGCCATCCTGCGCTTTTGTGGCCAGCTCCCAAATAAGCGAGTTGTAAAATGGAGGTTCAGGGCACTGCAATTCACAAACCTGCAGAGTTATAAATGATAACTCTCGTCCACAAATATATTGAGGGAAGGCAAAGAAGAGGATTTGAAATCAAGGCAGAATTGCAGGAAACAGATTTCAGGAGGTAGATTCGAATCGCCTTTAAAGTACATGAAAAGCGGCAAAATGTTGACAATGATGCCCTTGGCCAAAAAGGGCGTATGCGTTTTTTCCTGAATATATTCAGGAAAAAACGCATACGCCCTTTTTGGCCAACCAAGCAACCTGGAAAGGCAAATCAGCGCTACAAAGAAGTCTCGTTTCCCATCGGTCAAAAGGGCCATGCTGAAAAAAGTGTCAAAACCAGAAATGCAGGACAGGCCATGGAGAAATGGGAGCCTTGCTACACTGATGGGCGGGATGTAAATTGCCAAGAGCCACTCTGGAGAAGTGTCCGGTGAGTCCTGAAACATCTAAAAAACACAGCTTAGAGAGCATAGGGCACTTCCACTCATGGGGGTATAAATTGGGAAAATGAAAAATCAGCAAGACACAAGCACCCCAAAGTTTAGGGCTGCTCTGTTGACCAGGACCTCCACTTCATTCCACCTTAAATATCCCAGGAAAGAGAAAAATGGGTAAAGAAGTTGTGGTCCTTATGTACAATGGAATATCACTCAGCCATGAAATCAATGTCGTAAGGTTAGTAGCAGCATGATGAGTGGATTTAGGTACGACGATTCTAAGTGAAATAAGTCACACAGAAAAGGACACTTCTCATAAGGTATCACTGATAGAGGGAATGTAAAAAACGTTACACTTGAACTGAATTACAAAACAGAACAGAGTCACACATGCAGAAAACACACTATGGTTGCTTAACGGGAAAGGTGAGGTGGGTGATACATAAAACAAGGGTATCAAATTAGCTCAGATACCGTTCCATAAACCCAATATGTAATAGACAAGACCTACTCCTTGCTCAGAGAACTGGACTCAACACGCCCTATTCACCGCACAAGAATATATCTGACTAATAATAATCGTAAAACCTATGTATTGATATCTCTCTGTTAGTGTGTCAAGTGGGTGTAAAGCGGCATAAACACAGCAGTGAAAAGCAGCTAAACCCCATTATAAAAATAAATTACTTTGAAACACCCATGAAACAAAGACAGTGAAAGAGAGAGAAATTCTTACACAATGCGTTCAGGGGCTGTGATGCAACCTGGATTGACCATATCTAGACGCACAGCTGGATGAGACCTAAGGGTGGACACTCTTGGGGCTGAGAGGTTTGGTGAGGTTGGGTGAGCAAACGCAGACCCTTTAAAGTAATACTGCGTGGTACCCATCGCATGGGTCCCAAATCTCCAGGTTCAAGGGCATCTTCCTACATCGAAAACATGCATGAGAAACCCAGAAGATGGTACACCGTGTGATGGGGAAAGGTTTCTAAAACGCACCTCATTTCTCATCTCCTTGTGCCCGGGTTCGCCATTCCAGCCGCTTTACTAGCAAGCTCCCTACGTGGAGCATCAGCACCTTTAACCTCCTGTTCCATACAGGTTGCAATTTGTCCTGAGGATAAACGGGAAGACGTGGAACCAACGAGAGACTAGCTCTTGGTGTTGGGACAGGCACAGGTCACTCTATTTTCCCATCAGGAAGAAGAATTAACCACAGGCTCAGCCTGCCCCCCGGAACGAGAACAGGGCCTGAAGCCATTCTGCGATTTTGCGGCCAGCTCCCATAAAAACGAGTTGTAAAATGGAGGTTCAGGGCACTGCAATTCACAAACCTGCAGAGTTATAAATGATAACTCTCGTCCACAAATATATTGAGGGAAGGCAAAGAAGAGGATTTGAAATCAAGGCAGAATTGCCGGAAACAGATTTCAGGAGGTAGATTCGAATCGCCTTTAAAGCACATGAAAAGCGGCAAAACGTTGACAATGATGCCCTTGGCCAAAAAGTGCGTATGCGTTTTTTCCTGAATATATTCAGGAAAAAACGCATACGCCCTTTTTGGCCAACCAAGCAACCTGGAAAGGCAAATCAGCGCTACAAAGAAGTCTCGCTTCCCATCGGTCAAAAGGGCCATGCTGAAAAAAGTGTCAAAACCAGAAATGCAGGACAGGCCATGGAGAAATGGGAGCCTTGCTACACTGATGGGCGGGATTTAACTTGCCAACAGCCACTCTGAAGAAGTGTACGGTGAGTCCTGAAACATCTAAAAAACACAGCTTAGAGAGCATAGGGCACTTCCACTCATGGGGGTATAAATTGGGAAAATGAAAAATCAGCAAGACACAAGCACCCCAAAGTTTAGGGCTGCTCTGTTGACCAGGACCTCCACTTCATTCCACCTTAAATATCCCAGGAAAGAGAAAAATGGGTAAAGAAGTTGTGGTCCTTATGTACAATGGAATATCACTCAGCCATGAAATCAATGTCATAAGGCTAGTAGCAGCATGATGAGTGGATTTAGGTACGACGATTCTAAGTGAAATAAGTCACACAGAAAAGGACACTTCTCATAAGGTATCACTGATAGAGGGAATGTAAAAACCGTTACACTTGAACTGAATTACAAAACAGAACAGAGTCACACATGCAGAAAACACACTATGGCTGCTTAACGGGAAAGGTGAGGTGAGGTGATACATAAAACAAGGGTTTCAAATTAGCTCAGATACCGTTCCATAAACCCAATATGTAATAGACAAGACCTACTCCTTGCTCAGAGAACTGGACTCAACACGCCCTATTCACCGCACAAGAATATATCTGACTAGTAATAATCGTAAAACCTATGTATTGATATCTCTCTGTTAGTGTGTCAAGTGGGTGTAAAGCGGCATAAACACAGCAGTGAAAAGCAGCTAAATCCCATTATGAAAATAAATTACTTTGAAAAACCCATGAAACAAAGACAGTGAAAGAGAGAGAAATTCTTACACAATGCGTTCAGGGCCTGTGATGCAACCTGGATTGACCATATCTAAACCCACAGCTGGGTGAGACATAAGGGTGGACACTCTTGGGGCTGAGAGGTTTGGTGAGGTTGGGTGAGCAAACGCAGACCGTTTCAAGTAATACTGCGTAGTACCCATCGCATGGGTCCCAAATCTCCAGGTTCAAGGGCATCTTCCTACATCGAAAACATGCATGAGAAACCCAGACGATGGTACACCGTGTGATGGGGAAATGTTTCTAAAACGCACCTCATTTCTCATCTCCTTGTGCCCGGGTTTGCCATTCCAGCCGCTTTACTAGCAATCTCCCTACTTGGAGCATCAGCACCTTTAACCTCCTGTTCCGTACAGGTTGCAATTTGTCCTGAGGATGAACGGGAAGACGTGGAACCAACGAGAGACTAGCTCTTGGTGTTGGGACAGGCACAGGTCACTCTATTTTCCCATCAGGAAGAAGAATTAACCACAGGCTCAGCCTGCCTCCCGGAACCAGAACAGGGCCTGAAGCCATCCTGCGCTTTTGTGGCCAGCTCCCAAATAAGCAAGTTGTAAAATGGAGGTTCAGGGCACTGCAATTCACAAACCTGCAGAGTTATAAATGATAACTCTCGTCCACAAATATATTGAGGGAAGGCAAAGAAGAGGATTTGAAATCAAGGCAGAATTGCAGGAAACAGATTTCAGGAGGTAGATTCGAATCGCCTTTAAAGTACATGAAAAGCGGCAAAATGTTGACAATGATGCCCTTGGCCAAAAAGGGCGTATGCGTTTTTTCCTGAATATATTCAGGAAAAAACGCATACGCCCTTTTTGGCCAACCAAGCAACCTGGAAAGGCAAATCAGCGCTACAAAGAAGTCTCGCTTCCCATCGGTCAAAAGGGCCATGCTGAAAAAAGTGTCAAAACCAGAAATGCAGGACAGGCCATGGAGAAATGGGAGCCTTGCTACACTGATGGGCGGGATGTAAATTGCCAAGAGCCACTCTGGAGAAGTGTCCGGTGAGTCCTGAAACATCTAAAAAACACAGCTTAGAGAGCATAGGGCACTTCCACTCATGGGGGTATAAATTGGGAAAATGAAAAATCAGCAAGACACAAGCACCCCAAAGTTTAGGGCTGCTCTGTTGACCAGGACCTCCACTTCATTCCACCTTAAATATCCCAGGAAAGAGAAAAATGGGTAAAGAAGTTGTGGTCCTTATGTACAATGGAATATCACTCAGCCATGAAATCAATGTCGTAAGGTTAGTAGCAGCATGATGAGTGGATTTAGGTACGACGATTCTAAGTGAAATAAGTCACACAGAAAAGGACACTTCTCATAAGGTATCACTGATAGAGGGAATGTAAAAAACGTTACACTTGAACTGAATTACAAAACAGAACAGAGTCACACATGCAGAAAACACACTATGGCTGCTTAACGGGAAAGGTGAGGTGGGTGATACATAAAACAAGGGTATCAAATTAGCTCAGATACCGTTCCATAAACCCAATATGTAATAGACAAGACCTACTCCTTGCTCAGAGAACTGGACTCAACACGCCCTATTCACCGCACAAGAATATATCTGACTAATAATAATCGTAAAACCTATGTATTGATATCTCTCTGTTAGTGTGTCAAGTGGGTGTAAAGCGGCATAAACACAGCAGTGAAAAGCAGCTAAACCCCATTATAAAAATAAATTACTTTGAAACACCCATGAAACAAAGACAGTGAAAGAGAGAGAAATTCTTACACAATGCGTTCAGGGGCTGTGATGCAACCTGGATTGACCATATCTAGACGCACAGCTGGATGAGACCTAAGGGTGGACACTCTTGGGGCTGAGAGGTTTGGTGAGGTTGGGTGAGCAAACGCAGACCCTTTAAAGTAATACTGCGTGGTACCCATCGCATGGGTCCCAAATCTCCAGGTTCAAGGGCATCTTCCTACATCGAAAACATGCATGAGAAACCCAGAAGATGGTACACCGTGTGATGGGGAAAGGTTTCTAAAACGCACCTCATTTCTCATCTCCTTGTGCCCGGGTTTGCCATTCCAGCCGCTTTACTAGCAATCTCCCTACTTGGAGCATCAGCACCTTTAACCTCCTGTTCCGTACAGGTTGCAATTTGTCCTGAGGATGAACGGGAAGACGTGGAACCAACGAGAGACTAGCTCTTGGTGTTGGGACAGGCACAGGTCACTCTATTTTCCCATCAGGAAGAAGAATTAACCACAGGCTCAGCCTGCCTCCCGGAACCAGAACAGGGCCTGAAGCCATCCTGCGCTTTTGTGGCCAGCTCCCAAATAAGCGAGTTGTAAAATGGAGGTTCAGGGCACTGCAATTCACAAACCTGCAGAGTTATAAATGATAACTCTCGTCCACAAATATATTGAGGGAAGGCAAAGAAGAGGATTTGAAATCAAGGCAGAATTGCAGGAAACAGATTTCAGGAGGTAGATTCGAATCGCCTTTAAAGTACATGAAAAGCGGCAAAATGTTGACAATGATGCCCTTGGCCAAAAAGGGCGTATGCGTTTTTTCCTGAATATATTCAGGAAAAAACGCATACGCCCTTTTTGGCCAACCAAGCAACCTGGAAAGGCAAATCAGCGCTACAAAGAAGTCTCGCTTCCCATCGGTCAAAAGGGCCATGCTGAAAAAAGTGTCAAAACCAGAAATGCAGGACAGGCCATGGAGAAATGGGAGCCTTGCTACACTGATGGGCGGGATGTAAATTGCCAAGAGCCACTCTGGAGAAGTGTCCGGTGAGTCCTGAAACATCTAAAAAACACAGCTTAGAGAGCATAGGGCACTTCCACTCATGGGGGTATAAATTGGGAAAATGAAAAATCAGCAAGACACAAGCACCCCAAAGTTTAGGGCTGCTCTGTTGACCAGGACCTCCACTTCATTCCACCTTAAATATCCCAGGAAAGAGAAAAATGGGTAAAGAAGTTGTGGTCCTTATGTACAATGGAATATCACTCAGCCATGAAATCAATGTCGTAAGGTTAGTAGCAGCATGATGAGTGGATTTAGGTACGACGATTCTAAGTGAAATAAGTCACACAGAAAAGGACACTTCTCATAAGGTATCACTGATAGAGGGAATGTAAAAAACGTTACACTTGAACTGAATTACAAAACAGAACAGAGTCACACATGCAGAAAACACACTATGGCTGCTTAACGGGAAAGGTGAGGTGGGTGATACATAAAACAAGGGTATCAAATTAGCTCAGATACCGTTCCATAAACCCAATATGTAATAGACAAGACCTACTCCTTGCTCAGAGAACTGGACTCAACACGCCCTATTCACCGCACAAGAATATATCTGACTAATAATAATCGTAAAACCTATGTATTGATATCTCTCTGTTAGTGTGTCAAGTGGGTGTAAAGCGGCATAAACACAGCAGTGAAAAGCAGCTAAACCCCATTATAAAAATAAATTACTTTGAAACACCCATGAAACAAAGACAGTGAAAGAGAGAGAAATTCTTACACAATGCGTTCAGGGGCTGTGATGCAACCTGGATTGACCATATCTAGACGCACAGCTGGATGAGACCTAAGGGTGGACACTCTTGGGGCTGAGAGGTTTGGTGAGGTTGGGTGAGCAAACGCAGACCCTTTCAAGTAATACTGCGTGGTACCCATCGCATGGGTCCCAAATCTCCAGGTTCAAGGGCATCTTCCTACATCGAAAACATGCATGAGAAACCCAGAAGATGGTACACCGTGTGATGGGGAAAGGTTTCTAAAACGCACCTCATTTCTCATCTCCTTGTGCCCGGGTTTGCCATTCCAGCCGCTTTACTAGCAATCTCCCTACTTGGAGCATCAGCACCTTTAACCTCCTGTTCCGTACAGGTTGCAATTTGTCCTGAGGATGAACGGGAAGACGTGGAACCAACGAGAGACTAGCTCTTGGTGTTGGGACAGGCACAGGTCACTCTATTTTCCCATCAGGAAGAAGAATTAACCACAGGCTCAGCCTGCCTCCCGGAACCAGAACAGGGCCTGAAGCCATCCTGCGCTTTTGTGGCCAGCTCCCAAATAAGCGAGTTGTAAAATGGAGGTTCAGGGCACTGCAATTCACAAACCTGCAGAGTTATAAATGATAACTCTCGTCCACAAATATATTGAGGGAAGGCAAAGAAGAGGATTTGAAATCAAGGCAGAATTGCAGGAAACAGATTTCAGGAGGTAGATTCGAATCGCCTTTAAAGTACATGAAAAGCGGCAAAATGTTGACAATGATGCCCTTGGCCAAAAAGGGCGTATGCGTTTTTTCCTGAATATATTCAGGAAAAAACGCATACGCCCTTTTTGGCCAACCAAGCAACCTGGAAAGGCAAATCAGCGCTACAAAGAAGTCTCGCTTCCCATCGGTCAAAAGGGCCATGCTGAAAAAAGTGTCAAAACCAGAAATGCAGGACAGGCCATGGAGAAATGGGAGCCTTGCTACACTGATGGGCGGGATGTAAATTGCCAAGAGCCACTCTGGAGAAGTGTCCGGTGAGTCCTGAAACATCTAAAAAACACAGCTTAGAGAGCATAGGGCACTTCCACTCATGGGGGTATAAATTGGGAAAATGAAAAATCAGCAAGACACAAGCACCCCAAAGTTTAGGGCTGCTCTGTTGACCAGGACCTCCACTTCATTCCACCTTAAATATCCCAGGAAAGAGAAAAATGGGTAAAGAAGTTGTGGTCCTTATGTACAATGGACTATCACTCAGCCATGAAATCAATGTCGTAAGGTTAGTAGCAGCATGATGAGTGGATTTAGGTACGACGATTCTAAGTGAAATAAGTCACACAGAAAAGGACACTTCTCATAAGGTATCACTGATAGAGGGAATGTAAAAAACGTTACACTTGAACTGAATTACAAAACAGAACAGAGTCACACATGCAGAAAACACACTATGGCTGCTTAACGGGAAAGGTGAGGTGGGTGATACATAAAACAAGGGTATCAAATTAGCTCAGATACCGTTCCATAAACCCAATATGTAATAGACAAGACCTACTCCTTGCTCAGAGAACTGGACTCAACACGCCCTATTCACCGCACAAGAATATATCTGACTAATAATAATCGTAAAACCTATGTATTGATATCTCTCTGTTAGTGTGTCAAGTGGGTGTAAAGCGGCATAAACACAGCAGTGAAAAGCAGCTAAACCCCATTATAAAAATAAATTACTTTGAAACACCCATGAAACAAAGACAGTGAAAGAGAGAGAAATTCTTACACAATGCGTTCAGGGGCTGTGATGCAACCTGGATTGACCATATCTAGACGCACAGCTGGATGAGACCTAAGGGTGGACACTCTTGGGGCTGAGAGGTTTGGTGAGGTTGGGTGAGCAAACGCAGACCCTTTAAAGTAATACTGCGTGGTACCCATCGCATGGGTCCCAAATCTCCAGGTTCAAGGGCATCTTCCTACATCGAAAACATGCATGAGAAACCCAGAAGATGGTACACCGTGTGATGGGGAAAGGTTTCTAAAACGCACCTCATTTCTCATCTCCTTGTGCCCGGGTTTGCCATTCCAGCCGCTTTACTAGCAATCTCCCTACTTGGAGCATCAGCACCTTTAACCTCCTGTTCCGTACAGGTTGCAATTTGTCCTGAGGATGAACGGGAAGACGTGGAACCAACGAGAGACTAGCTCTTGGTGTTGGGACAGGCACAGGTCACTCTATTTTCCCATCAGGAAGAAGAATTAACCACAGGCTCAGCCTGCCTCCCGGAACCAGAACAGGGCCTGAAGCCATCCTGCGCTTTTGTGGCCAGCTCCCAAATAAGCGAGTTGTAAAATGGAGGTTCAGGGCACTGCAATTCACAAACCTGCAGAGTTATAAATGATAACTCTCGTCCACAAATATATTGAGGGAAGGCAAAGAAGAGGATTTGAAATCAAGGCAGAATTGCAGGAAACAGATTTCAGGAGGTAGATTCGAATCGCCTTTAAAGTACATGAAAAGCGGCAAAATGTTGACAATGATGCCCTTGGCCAAAAAGGGCGTATGCGTTTTTTCCTGAATATATTCAGGAAAAAACGCATACGCCCTTTTTGGCCAACCAAGCAACCTGGAAAGGCAAATCAGCGCTACAAAGAAGTCTCGCTTCCCATCGGTCAAAAGGGCCATGCTGAAAAAAGTGTCAAAACCAGAAATGCAGGACAGGCCATGGAGAAATGGGAGCCTTGCTACACTGATGGGCGGGATGGAAATTGCCAAGAGCCACTCTGGAGAAGTGTCCGGTGAGTCCTGAAACATCTAAAAAACACAGCTTAGAGAGCATAGGGCACTTCCACTCATGGGGGTATAAATTGGGAAAATGAAAAATCAGCAAGACACAAGCACCCCAAAGTTTAGGGCTGCTCTGTTGACCAGGACCTCCACTTCATTCCACCTTAAATATCCCAGGAAAGAGAAAAATGGGTAAAGAAGTTGTGGTCCTTATGTACAATGGAATATCACTCAGCCATGAAATCAATGTCGTAAGGTTAGTAGCAGCATGATGAGTGGATTTAGGTACGACGATTCTAAGTGAAATAAGTCACACAGAAAAGGACACTTCTCATAAGGTATCACTGATAGAGGGAATGTAAAAAACGTTACACTTGAACTGAATTACAAAACAGAACAGAGTCACACATGCAGAAAACACACTATGGCTGCTTAACGGGAAAGGTGAGGTGGGTGATACATAAAACAAGGGTATCAAATTAGCTCAGATACCGTTCCATAAACCCAATATGTAATAGACAAGACCTACTCCTTGCTCAGAGAACTGGACTCAACACGCCCTATTCACCGCACAAGAATATATCTGACTAATAATAATCGTAAAACCTATGTATTGATATCTCTCTGTTAGTGTGTCAAGTGGGTGTAAAGCGGCATAAACACAGCAGTGAAAAGCAGCTAAACCCCATTATAAAAATAAATTACTTTGAAACACCCATGAAACAAAGACAGTGAAAGAGAGAGAAATTCTTACACAATGCGTTCAGGGGCTGTGATGCAACCTGGATTGACCATATCTAGACGCACAGCTGGATGAGACATAAGGGTGGACACTCTTGGGGCTGAGAGGTTTGGTGAGGTTGGGTGAGCAAACGCAGACCCTTTAAAGTAATACTGCGTGGTACCCATCGCATGGGTCCCAAATCTCCAGGTTCAAGGGCATCTTCCTACATCGAAAACATGCATGAGAAACCCAGAAGATGGTACACCGTGTGATGGGGAAAGGTTTCTAAAACGCACCTCATTTCTCATCTCCTTGTGCCCGGGTTTGCCATTCCAGCCGCTTTACTAGCAATCTCCCTACTTGGAGCATCAGCACCTTTAACCTCCTGTTCCGTACAGGTTGCAATTTGTCCTGAGGATGAACGGGAAGACGTGGAACCAACGAGAGACTAGCTCTTGGTGTTGGGACAGGCACAGGTCACTCTATTTTCCCATCAGGAAGAAGAATTAACCACAGGCTCAGCCTGCCTCCCGGAACCAGAACAGGGCCTGAAGCCATCCTGCGCTTTTGTGGCCAGCTCCCAAATAAGCGAGTTGTAAAATGGAGGTTCAGGGCACTGCAATTCACAAACCTGCAGAGTTATAAATGATAACTCTCGTCCACAAATATATTGAGGGAAGGCAAAGAAGAGGATTTGAAATCAAGGCAGAATTGCAGGAAACAGATTTCAGGAGGTAGATTCGAATCGCCTTTAAAGTACATGAAAAGCGGCAAAATGTTGACAATGATGCCCTTGGCCAAAAAGGGCGTATGCGTTTTTTCCTGAATATATTCAGGAAAAAACGCATACGCCCTTTTTGGCCAACCAAGCAACCTGGAAAGGCAAATCAGCGCTACAAAGAAGTCTCGCTTCCCATCGGTCAAAAGGGCCATGCTGAAAAAAGTGTCAAAACCAGAAATGCAGGACAGGCCATGGAGAAATGGGAGCCTTGCTACACTGATGGGCGGGATGGAAATTGCCAAGAGCCACTCTGGAGAAGTGTCCGGTGAGTCCTGAAACATCTAAAAAACACAGCTTAGAGAGCATAGGGCACTTCCACTCATGGGGGTATAAATTGGGAAAATGAAAAATCAGCAAGACACAAGCACCCCAAAGTTTAGGGCTGCTCTGTTGACCAGGACCTCCACTTCATTCCACCTTAAATATCCCAGGAAAGAGAAAAATGGGTAAAGAAGTTGTGGTCCTTATGTACAATGGAATATCACTCAGCCATGAAATCAATGTCGTAAGGTTAGTAGCAGCATGATGAGTGGATTTAGGTACGACGATTCTAAGTGAAATAAGTCACACAGAAAAGGACACTTCTCATAAGGTATCACTGATAGAGGGAATGTAAAAAACGTTACACTTGAACTGAATTACAAAACAGAACAGAGTCACACATGCAGAAAACACACTATGGCTGCTTAACGGGAAAGGTGAGGTGGGTGATACATAAAACAAGGGTATCAAATTAGCTCAGATACCGTTCCATAAACCCAATATGTAATAGACAAGACCTACTCCTTGCTCAGAGAACTGGACTCAACACGCCCTATTCACCGCACAAGAATATATCTGACTAATAATAATCGTAAAACCTATGTATTGATATCTCTCTGTTAGTGTGTCAAGTGGGTGTAAAGCGGCATAAACACAGCAGTGAAAAGCAGCTAAACCCCATTATAAAAATAAATTACTTTGAAACACCCATGAAACAAAGACAGTGAAAGAGAGAGAAATTCTTACACAATGCGTTCAGGGGCTGTGATGCAACCTGGATTGACCATATCTAGACGCACAGCTGGATGAGACCTAAGGGTGGACACTCTTGGGGCTGAGAGGTTTGGTGAGGTTGGGTGAGCAAACGCAGACCCTTTAAAGTAATACTGCGTGGTACCCATCGCATGGGTCCCAAATCTCCAGGTTCAAGGGCATCTTCCTACATCGAAAACATGCATGAGAAACCCAGAAGATGGTACACCGTGTGATGGGGAAAGGTTTCTAAAACGCACCTCATTTCTCATCTCCTTGTGCCCGGGTTCGCCATTCCAGCCGCTTTACTAGCAAGCTCCCTACTTGGAGCATCAGCACCTTTAACCTCCTGTTCCATACAGGTTGCAATATGTCCTGAGGATAAACGGGAAGACGAGGAACCAACGAGAGACTAGCTCTTGGTGTTGGGACAGGCACAGGTCACTCTATTTTCCCATCAGGAAGAAGAATTAACCAGAGGCTCAGCCTGCCCCCCGGAACGAGAATAGGGCCTGAAGCCATTCTGCGATTTTGCGGCCAGCTCCCATAAAAACGAGTTGTAAAATGGAGGTTCAGGGCACTGCAATTCACAAACCTGCAGAGTTATAAATGATAACTCTCGTCCACACATATATTGAGGGAAGGCAAAGAAGAGGATTTGAAATCAAGGCAGAATTGCCGGAAACAGATTTCAGGAGGTAGATTCGAATCGCCTTTAAAGCACATGAAAAGCGGCAAAACGTTGACAATGATGCCCTTGGCCAAAAAGGGCGTATGCGTTTTTTCCTGAATATATTCAGGAAAAAACGCATACGCCCTTTTTGGCCAACCAAGCAACCTGGAAAGGCAAATCAGCGCTACAAAGAAGTCTCGCTTCCCATCGGTCAAAAGGGCCATGCTGAAAAAAGTGTCAAAACCAGAAATGCAGGACAGGCCATGGAGAAATGGGAGCCTTGCTACACTGATGGGCGGGATTTAACTTGCCAACAGCCACTCTGGAGAAGTGTACAGTGAGTCCTGAAACATCTAAAAAACACAGCTTAGAGAGCATAGGGCACTTCCACTCATGGGGGTATAAATTGGGAAAATGAAAAACCAGCAAGACACAAGCACCCCAAAGTTTAGGGCTGCTCTGTTGACAAGGACCTCCACTTCATTCCACCTTAAATATCCCAGGAAAGAGAAAAATGGGTAAAGAAGTTGTGGTCCTTATGTACAATGGAATATCACTCAGCCATGAAATCAATGTCCTAAGGCTAGTAGCAGCATGATGAGTGGATTTAGGTACGACGATTCTAAGTGAAATAAGTCACACAGAAAAGGACACTTCTCATAAGGTATCACTGATAGAGGGAATGTAAAAACCGTTACACTTGAACTGAATTACAAAACAGAACAGAGTCACACATGCAGAAAACACACTATGGCTGCTTAACGGGAAAGGTGAGGTGGGGTGATACATAAAACAAGGGTTTCAAATTAGCTCAGATACCGTTCCATAAACCCAATATGTAATAGACAAGACCTACTCCTTGCTCAGAGAACTGGACTCAACACGCCCTATTCACCGCACAAGAATATATCTGACTAGTAATAATCGTAAAACCTATGTATTGATATCTCTCTGTTAGTGTGTCAAGTGGGTGTAAAGCGGCATAAACACAGCAGTGAAAAGCAGCTAAATCCCATTATGAAAATAAATTACTTTGAAAAACCCATGAAACAAAGACAGTGAAAGAGAGAGAAATTCTTACACAATGCGTTCAGGGCCTGTGATGCAACCTGGATTGACCATATCTAAACCCACAGCTGGATGAGACATAAGGGTGGACACTCTTGGGGCTGAGAGGTTTGGTGAGGTTGGGTGAGCAAACGCAGACCCTTTCAAGTAATACTGCGTGGTACCCATCGCATGGGTCCCAAATCTCCAGGTTCAAGGGCATCTTCCTACATCGAAAACATGCATGAGAAACCCAGACGATGGTACACCGTGTGATGGGGAAATGTTTCTAAAACGCACCTCATTTCTCATCTCCTTGTGCCCGGGTTTGCCATTCCAGCCGCTTTACTAGCAATCTCCCTACTTGGAGCATCAGCACCTTTAACCCCCTGTTCCATACAGGTTGCAATTTGTCCTGAGGATGAACGGGAAGACGTGGAACCAACGAGAGACTAGCTCTCGGTGTTGGGACAGGCACAGGTCACTCTATTTTCCCATCAGGAAGAAGAATTAACCACAGGCTCAGCCTGCCTCCCGGAACCAGAACAGGGCCTGAAGCCATCCTGCGCTTTTGTGGCCAGCTCCCAAATAAGCGAGTTGTAAAATGGAGGTTCAGGGCACTGCAATTCACAAACCTGCAGAGTTATAAATGATAACTCTCGTCCACAAATATATTGAGGGAAGGCAAAGAAGAGGATTTGAAATCAAGGCAGAATTGCAGGAAACAGATTTCAGGAGGTAGATTCGAATCGCCTTTAAAGTACATGAAAAGCGGCAAAATGTTGACAATGATGCCCTTGGCCAAAAAGGGCGTATGCGTTTTTTCCTGAATATATTCAGGAAAAAACGCATACGCCCTTTTTGGCCAACCAAGCAACCTGGAAAGGCAAATCAGCGCTACAAAGAAGTCTCGCTTCCCATCGGTCAAAAGGGCCATGCTGAAAAAAGTGTCAAAACCAGAAATGCAGGACAGGCCATGGAGAAATGGGAGCCTTGCTACACTGATGGGCGGGATGGAAATTGCCAAGAGCCACTCTGGAGAAGTGTCCGGTGAGTCCTGAAACATCTGAAAAACACAGCTTAGAGAGCATAGGGCACTTCCACTCATGGGGGTATAAATTGGGAAAATGAAAAATCAGCAAGACACAAGCACCCCAAAGTTTAGGGCTGCTCTGTTGACAAGGACCTCCACTTCATTCCACCTTAAATATCCCAGGAAAGAGAAAAATGGGTAAAGAAGTTGTGGTCCTTATGTACAATGGACTATCACTCAGCCATGAAATCAATGTCGTAAGGTTAGTAGCAGCATGATGAGTGGATTTAGGTACGACGATTCTAAGTGAAATAAGTCACACAGAAAAGGACACTTCTCATAAGGTATCACTGATAGAGGGAATGTAAAAAACGTTACACTTGAACTGAATTACAAAACAGAACAGAGTCACACATGCAGAAAACACACTATGGCTGCTTAACGGGAAAGGTGAGGTGGGTGATACATAAAACAAGGGTATCAAATTAGCTCAGATACCGTTCCATAAACCCAATATGTAATAGACAAGACCTACTCCTTGCTCAGAGAACTGGACTCAACACGCCCTATTCACCGCACAAGAATATATCTGACTAATAATAATCGTAAAACCTATGTATTGATATCTCTCTGTTAGTGTGTCAAGTGGGTGTAAAGCGGCATAAACACAGCAGTGAAAAGCAGCTAAACCCCATTATAAAAATAAATTACTTTGAAACACCCATGAAACAAAGACAGTGAAAGAGAGAGAAATTCTTACACAATGCGATCAGGGGCTGTGATGCAACCTGGATTGACCATATCTAGACGCACAGCTGGATGAGACCTAAGGGTGGACACTCTTGGGGCTGAGAGGTTTGGTGAGGTTGGGTGAGCAAACGCAGACCCTTTAAAGTAATACTGCGTGGTACCCATCGCATGGGTCCCAAATCTCCAGGTTCAAGGGCATCTTCCTACATCGAAAACATGCATGAGAAACCCAGAAGATGGTACACCGTGTGATGGGGAAAGGTTTCTAAAACGCACCTCATTTCTCATCTCCTTGTGCCCGGGTTCGCCATTCCAGCCGCTTTACTAGCAAGCTCCCTACGTGGAGCATCAGCACCTTTAACCTCCTGTTCCATACAGGTTGCAATTTGTCCTGAGGATAAACGGGAAGACGTGGAACCAACGATAGACTAGCTCTTGGTGTTGGGACAGGCACAGGTCACTCTATTTTCCCATCAGGAAGAAGAATTAACCACAGGCTCAGCCTGCCTCCCGGAACCAGAACAGGGCCTGAAGCCATCCTGCGCTTTTGTGGCCAGCTCCCAAAAAAGCGAGTTGTAAAATGGAGGTTCAGGGCACTGCAATTCACAAACCTGCAGAGTTATAAATGATAACTCTCGTCCACAAATATATTGAGGGAAGGCAAAGAAGAGGATTTGAAATCAAGGCAGAATCGCCGGAAACAGATTTCAGGAGGTAGATTCGAATCGCCTTTAAAGCACATGAAAAGCGGCAAAACGTTGACAATGATGCCCTTGGCCAAAAAGGGCGTATGCGTTTTTTCCTGAATATATTCAGGAAAAAACGCATACGCCCTTTTTGGCCAACCAAGCAACCTGGAAAGGCAAATCAGCGCTACAAAGAAGTCTCGCTTCCCATAGGTCAAAAGGGCCATGCTGAAAAATGTGTCAAAACCAGAAATGCAGGACAGGCCATGGAGAAATGGGAGCCTTGCTACACTGATGGGCGGGATGTAAATTGCCAAGAGCCACTCTGGAGAAGTGTCCGGTGAGTCCTGAAACATCTAAAAAACACAGCTTAGAGAGCATAGGGCACTTCCACTCATGGGGGTATAAATTGGGAAAATGAAAAATCAGCAAGACACAAGCACCCCAAAGTTTAGGGCTGCTCTGTTGACAAGGACCTCCACTTCATTCCACCTTAAATATCCCAGGAAAGAGAAAAATGGGTAAAGAAGTTGTGGTCCTTATGTACAATGGAATATCACTCAGCCATGAAATCAATGTCCTAAGGCTAGTAGCAGCATGATGAGTGGATTTAGGTACGACGATTCTAAGTGAAATAAGTCACACAGAAAAGGACACTTCTCATAAGGTATCACTGATAGAGGGAATGTAAAAACCGTTACACTTGAACTGAATTACAAAACAGAACAGAGTCACACATGCAGAAAACACACTATGGCTGCTTAACGGGAAAGGTGAGGTGGGGTGATACATAAAACAAGGGTTTCAAATTAGCTCAGATACCGTTCCATAAACCCAATATGTAATAGACAAGACCTACTCCTTGCTCAGAGAACTGGACTCAACACGCCCTATTCACCGCACAAGAATATATCTGACTAGTAATAATCGTAAAACCTATGTATTGATATCTCTCTGTTAGTGTGTCAAGTGGGTGTAAAGCGGCATAAACACAGCAGTGAAAAGCAGCTGAATCCCATTATGAAAATAAATTACTTTGAAAAACCCATGAAACAAAGACAGTGAAAGAGAGAGAAATTCTTACACAATGCGTTCAGGGCCTGTGATGCAACCTGGATTGACCATATCTAAACCCACAGCTGGATGAGACATAAGGGTGGACACTCTTGGGGCTGAGAGGTTTGGTGAGGTTGGGTGAGCAAACGCAGACCCTTTCAAGTAATACTGCGTGGTACCCATCGCATGGGTCCCAAATCTCCAGGTTCAAGGGCATCTTCCTACATCGAAAACATGCATGAGAAACCCAGACGATGGTACACCGTGTGATGGGGAAATGTTTCTAAAACGCACCTCATTTCTCATCTCCTTGTGCCCGGGTTTGCCATTCCAGCCGCTTTACTAGCAATCTCCCTACTTGGAGCATCAGCACCTTTAACCCCCTGTTCCATACAGGTTGCAATTTGTCCTGAGGATGAACGGGAAGACGTGGAACCAACGAGAGACTAGCTCTCGGTGTTGGGACAGGCACAGGTCACTCTATTTTCCCATCAGGAAGAAGAATTAACCACAGGCTCAGCCTGCCTCCCGGAACCAGAACAGGGCCTGAAGCCATCCTGCGCTTTTGTGGCCAGCTCCCAAATAAGCGAGTTGTAAAATGGAGGTTCAGGGCACTGCAATTCACAAACCTGCAGAGTTATAAATGATAACTCTCGTCCACAAATATATTGAGGGAAGGCAACGAAGAGGATTTGAAATCAAGGCAGAATTGCAGGAAACAGATTTCAGGAGGTAGATTCGAATCGCCTTTAAAGTACATGAAAAGCGGCAAAATGTTGACAATGATGCCCTTGGCCAAAAAGGGCGTATGCGTTTTTTCCTGAATATATTCAGGAAAAAACGCATACGCCCTTTTTGGCCAACCAAGCAACCTGGAAAGGCAAATCAGCGCTACAAAGAAGTCTCGCTTCCCATCGGTCAAAAGGGCCATGCTGAAAAAAGTGTCAAAACCAGAAATGCAGGACAGGCCATGGAGAAATGGGAGCCTTGCTACACTGATGGGCGGGATGTAAATTGCCAAGAGCCACTCTGGAGAAGTGTCCGGTGAGTCCTGAAACATCTGAAAAACACAGCTTAGAGAGCATAGGGCACTTCCACTCATGGGGGTATAAATTGGGAAAATGAAAAATCAGCAAGACACAAGCACCCCAAAGTTTAGGGCTGCTCTGTTGACAAGGACCTCCACTTCATTCCACCTTAAATATCCCAGGAAAGAGAAAAATGGGTAAAGAAGTTGTGGTCCTTATGTACAATGGACTATCACTCAGCCATGAAATCAATGTCGTAAGGTTAGTAGCAGCATGATGAGTGGATTTAGGTACGACGATTCTAAGTGAAATAAGTCACACAGAAAAGGACACTTCTCATAAGGAATCACTGATAGAGGGAATGTAAAAAACGTTACACTTGAACTGAATTACAAAACAGAACAGAGTCACACATGCAGAAAACACACTATGGCTGCTTAACGGGAAAGGTGAGGTGGGTGATACATAAAACAAGGGTATCAAATTAGCTCAGATACCGTTCCATAAACCCAATATGTAATAGACAAGACCTACTCCTTGCTCAGAGAACTGGACTCAACACGCCCTATTCACCGCACAAGAATATATCTGACTAATAATAATCGTAAAACCTATGTATTGATATCTCTCTGTTAGTGTGTCAAGTGGGTGTAAAGCGGCATAAACACAGCAGTGAAAAGCAGCTAAACCCCATTATAAAAATAAATTACTTTGAAACACCCATGAAACAAAGACAGTGAAAGAGAGAGAAATTCTTACACAATGCGTTCAGGGGCTGTGATGCAACCTGGATTGACCATATCTAGACGCACAGCTGGATGAGACCTAAGGGTGGACACTCTTGGGGCTGAGAGGTTTGGTGAGGTTGGGTGAGCAAACGCAGACCCTTTAAAGTAATACTGCGTGGTACCCATCGCATGGGTCCCAAATCTCCAGGTTCAAGGGCATCTTCCTACATCGAAAACATGCATGAGAAACCCAGAAGATGGTACACCGTGTGATGGGGAAAGGTTTCTAAAACGCACCTCATTTCTCATCTCCTTGTGCCCGGGTTCGCCATTCCAGCCGCTTTACTAGCAAGCTCCCTACGTGGAGCATCAGCACCTTTAACCTCCTGTTCCATACAGGTTGCAATTTGTCCTGAGGATAAACGGGAAGACGTGGAACCAACGATAGACTAGCTCTTGGTGTTGGGACAGGCACAGGTCACTCTATTTTCCCATCAGGAAGAAGAATTAACCACAGGCTCAGCCTGCCTCCCGGAACCAGAACAGGGCCTGAAGCCATCCTGCGCTTTTGTGGCCAGCTCCCAAAAAAGCGAGTTGTAAAATGGAGGTTCAGGGCACTGCAATTCACAAACCTGCAGAGTTATAAATGATAACTCTCGTCCACAAATATATTGAGGGAAGGCAAAGAAGAGGATTTGAAATCAAGGCAGAATTGCAGGAAACAGATTTCAGGAGGTAGATTCGAATCGCCTTTAAAGCACATGAAAAGCGGCAAAACGTTGACAATGATGCCCTTGGCCAAAAAGGGCGTATGCGTTTTTTCCTGAATATATTCAGGAAAAAACGCATACGCCCTTTTTGGCCAACCAAGCAACCTGGAAAGGCAAATCAGCGCTACAAAGAAGTCTCGCTTCCCATAGGTCAAAAGGGCCATGCTGAAAAATGTGTCAAAACCAGAAATGCAGGACAGGCCATGGAGAAATGGGAGCCTTGCTACACTGATGGGCGGGATGTAAATTGCCAAGAGCCACTCTGGAGAAGTGTCCGGTGAGTCCTGAAACATCTAAAAAACACAGCTTAGAGAGCATAGGGCACTTCCACTCATGGGGGTATAAATTGGGAAAATGAAAAATCAGCAAGACACAAGCACCCCAAAGTTTAGGGCTGCTCTGTTGACAAGGACCTCCACTTCATTCCACCTTAAATATCCCAGGAAAGAGAAAAATGGGTAAAGAAGTTGTGGTCCTTATGTACAATGGAATATCACTCAGCCATGAAATCAATGTCATAAGGCTAGTAGCAGCATGATGAGTGGATTTAGGTACGACGATTCTAAGTGAAATAAGTCACACAGAAAAGGACACTTCTCATAAGGTATCACTGATAGAGGGAATGTAAAAACCGTTACACTTGAACTGAATTACAAAACAGAACAGAGTCACACATGCAGAAAACACACTATGGCTGCTTCACGGGAAAGGTGAGGTGGGGTGATACATAAAACAAGAGTTTCAAATTAGCTCAGATACCGTTCCATAAACCCAATATGTAATAGACAAGACCTACTCCTTGCTCAGAGAACTGGACTCAACACGCCCTATTCACCGCACAAGAATATATCTGACTAGTAATAATCGTAAAACCTATGTATTGATATCTCTCTGTTAGTGTGTCAAGTGGGTGTAAAGAGGCATAAACACAGCAGTGAAAAGCAGCTAAATCCCATTATGAAAATAAATTACTTTGAAAAACCCATGAAACAAAGACAGTGAAAGAGAGAGAAATTCTTACACAATGCGTTCAGGGCCTCTGATGCAACCTGGATTGACCATATCTAGACCCACAGCTGGATGAGACATAAGGGTGGACACTCTTGGGGCTGAGAGGTTTGGTGAGGTTGGGTGAGCAAATGCAGACCCTTTAAAGTAATACTGCGTGGTACCCATCGCATGGGTCCCAAATCTCCAGGTTCAAGGGCATCTTCCTACATCGAAAACATGCATGAGAAACCCAGACAATGGTACACCGTGTGATGGGGAAATGTTTCTAAAACGCACCTCATTTCTCATCTCCTTGTGCCCGAGTTCGCCATTCCAGCTGCTTTACTAGCAATCTCCCTACTTGGAGCATCAGCACCTTTAACCTCCTGTTCCGTACAGGTTGCAATTTGTCCTGAGGATGAACGGGAAGACGTGGAACCAACGAGAGACTAGCTCTTGGTGTTGGGACAGGCACAGGTCACTCTATTTTCCCATCAGGAAGAAGAATTAACCACAGGCTCAGCCTGCCTCCCGGAACCAGAACAGGGCCTGAAGCCATCCTGCGCTTTTGTGGCCAGCTCCCAAAAAAGCGAGTTGTAAAATGGAGGTTCAGGACACTGCAATTCACAAACCTGCAGAGTTATAAATGATAACTCTCGTCCACAAATATATTGAGGGAAGGCAAAGAAGAGGATTTGAAATCAAGGCAGAATTCCCGGAAACAGATTTCAGGAGGTAGATTCGAATCGCCTTTAAAGTACATGAAAAGCGGCAAAATGTTGACAATGATGCCCTTGGCCAAAAAGGGCGTATGCGTTTTTTCCTGAATATATTCAGGAAAAAACGCATACGCCCTTTTTGGCCAACCAAGCAACCTGGAAAGGCAAATCAGCGCTACAAAGAAGTCTCGCTTCCCATCGGTCAAAAGGGCCATGCTGAAAAAAGTGTCAAAACCAGAAATGCAGGACAGGCCATGGAGAAATGGGAGCCTTGCTACACTGATGGGCGGGATGTAAATTGCCAAGAGCCACTCTGGAGAAGTGTCCGGTGAGTCCTGAAACATCTGAAAAACACAGCTTAGAGAGCATAGGGCACTTCCACTCATGGGGGTACAAATTGGGAAAATGAAAAATCAGCAAGACACAAGCACCCCAAAGTTTAGGGCTGCTCTGTTGACAAGGACCTCCACTTCATTCCACCTTAAATATCCCAGGAAAGAGAAAAATGGGTAAAGAAGTTGTGGTCCTTATGTACAATGGACTATCACTCAGCCATGAAATCAATGTCGTAAGGTTAGTAGCAGCATGATGAGTGGATTTAGGTACGACGATTCTAAGTGAAATAAGTCACACAGAAAAGGACACTTCTCATAAGGTATCACTGATAGAGGGAATGTAAAAAACGTTACACTTGAACTGAATTACAAAACAGAACAGAGTCACACATGCAGAAAACACACTATGGCTGCTTAACGGGAAAGGTGAGGTGGGTGATACATAAAACAAGGGTATCAAATTAGCTCAGATACCGTTCCATAAACCCAATATGTAATAGACAAGACCTACTCCTTGCTCAGAGAACTGGACTCAACACGCCCTATTCACCGCACAAGAATATATCTGACTAATAATAATCGTAAAACCTATGTATTGATATCTCTCTGTTAGTGTGTCAAGTGGGTGTAAAGCGGCATAAACACAGCAGTGAAAAGCAGCTAAACCCCATTATAAAAATAAATTACTTTGAAACACCCATGAAACAAAGACAGTGAAAGAGAGAGAAATTCTTACACAATGCGTTCAGGGGCTGTGATGCAACCTGGATTGACCATATCTAGACGCACAGCTGGATGAGACCTAAGGGTGGACACTCTTGGGGCTGAGAGGTTTGGTGAGGTTGGGTGAGCAAACGCAGACCCTTTAAAGTAATACTGCGTGGTACCCATCGCATGGGTCCCAAATCTCCAGGTTCAAGGGCATCTTCCTACATCGAAAACATGCATGAGAAACCCAGAAGATGGTACACCGTGTGATGGGGAAAGGTTTCTAAAACGCACCTCATTTCTCATCTCCTTGTGCCCGGGTTCGCCATTCCAGCCGCTTTACTAGCAAGCTCCCTACTTGGAGCATCAGCACCTTTAACCTCCTGTTCCATACAGGTTGCAATTTGTCCTGAGGATAAACGGGAAGACGTGGAACCAACGAGAGACTAGCTCTTGGTGTTGGGACAGGCACAGGTCACTCTATTATCCCATCAGGAAGAAGAATTAACCACAGGCTCAGTCTGCCCCCCGGAACGAGAACAGGGCCTGAAGCCATTCTGCGATTTTGCGGCCAGCTCCCATAAAAACGAGTTGTAAAATGGAGGTTCAGGGCACTGCAATTCACAAACCTGCAGAGTTATAAATGATAACTCTCGTCCACAAATATATTGAGGGAAGGCAAAGAAGAGGATTTGAAATCAAGGCAGAATTGCCGGAAACAGATTTCAGGAGGTAGATTCGAATCGCCTTTAAAGCACATGAAAAGCGGCAAACCGTTGACAATGATGCCCTTGGCCAAAAAGGGCGTATGAGTTTTTTCCTGAATATAATCAGGAAAAAACGCATACGCCCTTTTTGGCCAACCAAGCAACCTGGAAAGGCAAATCAGCGCTACAAAGAAGTCTCGCTTCCCATCGGTCAAAAGGGCCATGCTGAAAAAAGTGTCAAAACCAGAAATGCAGGACAGGCCATGGAGAAATGGGAGCCTTGCTACACTGATGGGCGGGATTTAACTTGCCAACAGGCACTCTGGAGAAGTGTACGGTGAGTCCTGAAACATCTAAAAAACACAGCTTAGAGAGCATAGGGCACTTCCACTCATGGGGGTATAAATTGGGAAAATGAAAAATCAGCAAGACACAAGCACCCCAAAGTTTAGGGCTGCTCTGTTGACAAGGACCTCCACTTCATTCCACCTTAAATATCCCAGGAAAGAGAAAAATGGGTAAAGAAGTTGTGGTCCTTATGTACAATGGACTATCACTCAGCCATGAAATCAATGTCGTAAGGTTAGTAGCAGCATGATGAGTGGATTTAGGTACGACGATTCTAAGTGAAATAAGTCACACAGAAAAGGACACTTCTCATAAGGAATCACTGATAGAGGGAATGTAAAAAACGTTACACTTGAACTGAATTACAAAACAGAACAGAGTCACACATGCAGAAAACACACTATGGCTGCTTAACGGGAAAGGTGAGGTGGGTGATACATAAAACAAGGGTATCAAATTAGCTCAGATACCGTTCCATAAACCCAATATGTAATAGACAAGACCTACTCCTTGCTCAGAGAACTGGACTCAACACGCCCTATTCACCGCACAAGAATATATCTGACTAATAATAATCGTAAAACCTATGTATTGATATCTCTCTGTTAGTGTGTCAAGTGGGTGTAAAGCGGCATAAACACAGCAGTGAAAAGCAGCTAAACCCCATTATAAAAATAAATTACTTTGAAACACCCATGAAACAAAGACAGTGAAAGAGAGAGAAATTCTTACACAATGCGTTCAGGGGCTGTGATGCAACCTGGATTGACCATATCTAGACGCACAGCTGGATGAGACCTAAGGGTGGACACTCTTGGGGCTGAGAGGTTTGGTGAGGTTGGGTGAGCAAACGCAGACCCTTTAAAGTAATACTGCGTGGTACCCATCGCATGGGTCCCAAATCTCCAGGTTCAAGGGCATCTTCCTACATCGAAAACATGCATGAGAAACCCAGAAGATGGTACACCGTGTGATGGGGAAAGGTTTCTAAAACGCACCTCATTTCTCATCTCCTTGTGCCCGGGTTCGCCATTCCAGCCGCTTTACTAGCAAGCTCCCTACGTGGAGCATCAGCACCTTTAACCTCCTGTTCCATACAGGTTGCAATTTGTCCTGAGGATAAACGGGAAGACGTGGAACCAACGATAGACTAGCTCTTGGTGTTGGGACAGGCACAGGTCACTCTATTTTCCCATCAGGAAGAAGAATTAACCACAGGCTCAGCCTGCCTCCCGGAACCAGAACAGGGCCTGAAGCCATCCTGCGCTTTTGTGGCCAGCTCCCAAAAAAGCGAGTTGTAAAATGGAGGTTCAGGGCACTGCAATTCACAAACCTGCAGAGTTATAAATGATAACTCTCGTCCACAAATATATTGAGGGAAGGCAAAGAAGAGGATTTGAAATCAAGGCAGAATCGCCGGAAACAGATTTCAGGAGGTAGATTCGAATCGCCTTTAAAGCACATGAAAAGCGGCAAAACGTTGACAATGATGCCCTTGGCCAAAAAGGGCGTATGCGTTTTTTCCTGAATATATTCAGGAAAAAACGCATACGCCCTTTTTGGCCAACCAAGCAACCTGGAAAGGCAAATCAGCGCTACAAAGAAGTCTCGCTTCCCATAGGTCAAAAGGGCCATGCTGAAAAAAGTGTCAAAACCAGAAATGCAGGACAGGCCATGGAGAAATGGGAGCCTTGCTACACTGATGGGCGGGATGTAAATTGCCAAGAGCCACTCTGGAGAAGTGTCCGGTGAGTCCTGAAACATCTAAAAAACACAGCTTAGAGAGCATAGGGCACTTCCACTCATGGGGGTATAAATTGGGAAAATGAAAAATCAGCAAGACACAAGCACCCCAAAGTTTAGGGCTGCTCTGTTGACAAGGACCTCCACTTCATTCCACCTTAAATATCCCAGGAAAGAGAAAAATGGGTAAAGAAGTTGTGGTCCTTATGTACAATGGAATATCACTCAGCCATGAAATCAATGTCCTAAGGCTAGTAGCAGCATGATGAGTGGATTTAGGTACGACGATTCTAAGTGAAATAAGTCACACAGAAAAGGACACTTCTCATAAGGTATCACTGATAGAGGGAATGTAAAAACCGTTACACTTGAACTGAATTACAAAACAGAACAGAGTCACACATGCAGAAAACACACTATGGCTGCTTAACGGGAAAGGTGAGGTGGGGTGATACATAAAACAAGGGTTTCAAATTAGCTCAGATACCGTTCCATAAACCCAATATGTAATAGACAAGACCTACTCCTTGCTCAGAGAACTGGACTCAACACGCCCTATTCACCGCACAAGAATATATCTGACTAGTAATAATCGTAAAACCTATGTATTGATATCTCTCTGTTAGTGTGTCAAGTGGGTGTAAAGCGGCATAAACACAGCAGTGAAAAGCAGCTAAATCCCATTATGAAAATAAATTACTTTGAAAAACCCATGAAACAAAGACAGTGAAAGAGAGAGAAATTCTTACACAATGCGTTCAGGGCCTGTGATGCAACCTGGATTGACCATATCTAAACCCACAGCTGGATGAGACATAAGGGTGGACACTCTTGGGGCTGAGAGGTTTGGTGAGGTTGGGTGAGCAAACGCAGACCCTTTCAAGTAATACTGCGTGGTACCCATCGCATGGGTCCCAAATCTCCAGGTTCAAGGGCATCTTCCTACATCGAAAACATGCATGAGAAACCCAGACGATGGTACACCGTGTGATGGGGAAATGTTTCTAAAACGCACCTCATTTCTCATCTCCTTGTGCCCGGGTTTGCCATTCCAGCCGCTTTACTAGCAATCTCCCTACTTGGAGCATCAGCACCTTTAACCCCCTGTTCCATACAGGTTGCAATTTGTCCTGAGGATGAACGGGAAGACGTGGAACCAACGAGAGACTAGCTCTCGGTGTTGGGACAGGCACAGGTCACTCTATTTTCCCATCAGGAAGAAGAATTAACCACAGGCTCAGCCTGCCTCCCGGAACCAGAACAGGGCCTGAAGCCATCCTGCGCTTTTGTGGCCAGCTCCCAAATAAGCGAGTTGTAAAATGGAGGTTCAGGGCACTGCAATTCACAAACCTGCAGAGTTATAAATGATAACTCTCGTCCACAAATATATTGAGGGAAGGCAAAGAAGAGGATTTGAAATCAAGGCAGAATTGCAGGAAACAGATTTCAGGAGGTAGATTCGAATCGCCTTTAAAGTACATGAAAAGCGGCAAAATGTTGACAATGATGCCCTTGGCCAAAAAGGGCGTATGCGTTTTTTCCTGAATATATTCAGGAAAAAACGCATACGCCCTTTTTGGCCAACCAAGCAACCTGGAAAGGCAAATCAGCGCTACAAAGAAGTCTCGCTTCCCATCGGTCAAAAGGGCCATGCTGAAAAAAGTGTCAAAACCAGAAATGCAGGACAGGCCATGGAGAAATGGGAGCCTTGCTACACTGATGGGCGGGATGTAAATTGCCAAGAGCCACTCTGGAGAAGTGTCCGGTGAGTCCTGAAACATCTAAAAAACACAGCTTAGAGAGCATAGGGCACTTCCACTCATGGGGGTATAAATTGGGAAAATGAAAAATCAGCAAGACACAAGCACCCCAAAGTTTAGGGCTGCTCTGTTGACAAGGACCTCCACTTCATTCCACCTTAAATATCCCAGGAAAGAGAAAAATGGGTAAAGAAGTTGTGGTCCTTATGTACAATGGACTATCACTCAGCCATGAAATCAATGTCGTAAGGTTAGTAGCAGCATGATGAGTGGATTTAGGTACGACGATTCTAAGTGAAATAAGTCACACAGAAAAGGACACTTCTCATAAGGAATCACTGATAGAGGGAATGTAAAAAACGTTACACTTGAACTGAATTACAAAACAGAACAGAGTCACACATGCAGAAAACACACTATGGCTGCTTAACGGGAAAGGTGAGGTGGGTGATACATAAAACAAGGGTATCAAATTAGCTCAGATACCGTTCCATAAACCCAATATGTAATAGACAAGACCTACTCCTTGCTCAGAGAACTGGACTCAACACGCCCTATTCACCGCACAAGAATATATCTGACTAATAATAATCGTAAAACCTATGTATTGATATCTCTCTGTTAGTGTGTCAAGTGGGTGTAAAGCGGCATAAACACAGCAGTGAAAAGCAGCTAAACCCCATTATAAAAATAAATTACTTTGAAACACCCATGAAACAAAGACAGTGAAAGAGAGAGAAATTCTTACACAATGCGTTCAGGGGCTGTGATGCAACCTGGATTGACCATATCTAGACGCACAGCTGGATGAGACCTAAGGGTGGACACTCTTGGGGCTGAGAGGTTTGGTGAGGTTGGGTGAGCAAACGCAGACCCTTTAAAGTAATACTGCGTGGTACCCATCGCATGGGTCCCAAATCTCCAGGTTCAAGGGCATCTTCCTACATCGAAAACATGCATGAGAAACCCAGAAGATGGTACACCGTGTGATGGGGAAAGGTTTCTAAAACGCACCTCATTTCTCATCTCCTTGTGCCCGGGTTCGCCATTCCAGCCGCTTTACTAGCAAGCTCCCTACGTGGAGCATCAGCACCTTTAACCTCCTGTTCCATACAGGTTGCAATTTGTCCTGAGGATAAACGGGAAGACGTGGAACCAACGATAGACTAGCTCTTGGTGTTGGGACAGGCACAGGTCACTCTATTTTCCCATCAGGAAGAAGAATTAACCACAGGCTCAGCCTGCCTCCCGGAACCAGAACAGGGCCTGAAGCCATCCTGCGCTTTTGTGGCCAGCTCCCAAAAAAGCGAGTTGTAAAATGGAGGTTCAGGGCACTGCAATTCACAAACCTGCAGAGTTATAAATGATAACTCTCGTCCACAAATATATTGAGGGAAGGCAAAGAAGAGGATTTGAAATCAAGGCAGAATCGCCGGAAACAGATTTCAGGAGGTAGATTCGAATCGCCTTTAAAGCACATGAAAAGCGGCAAAACGTTGACAATGATGCCCTTGGCCAAAAAGGGCGTATGCGTTTTTTCCTGAATATATTCAGGAAAAAACGCATACGCCCTTTTTGGCCAACCAAGCAACCTGGAAAGGCAAATCAGCGCTACAAAGAAGTCTCGCTTCCCATAGGTCAAAAGGGCCATGCTGAAAAAAGTGTCAAAACCAGAAATGCAGGACAGGCCATGGAGAAATGGGAGCCTTGCTACACTGATGGGCGGGATGTAAATTGCCAAGAGCCACTCTGGAGAAGTGTCCGGTGAGTCCTGAAACATCTAAAAAACACAGCTTAGAGAGCATAGGGCACTTCCACTCATGGGGGTATAAATTGGGAAAATGAAAAATCAGCAAGACACAAGCACCCCAAAGTTTAGGGCTGCTCTGTTGACAAGGACCTCCACTTCATTCCACCTTAAATATCCCAGGAAAGAGAAAAATGGGTAAAGAAGTTGTGGTCCTTATGTACAATGGAATATCACTCAGCCATGAAATCAATGTCATAAGGCTAGTAGCAGCATGATGAGTGGATTTAGGTACGACGATTCTAAGTGAAATAAGTCACACAGAAAAGGACACTTCTCATAAGGTATCACTGATAGAGGGAATGTAAAAACCGTTACACTTGAACTGAATTACAAAACAGAACAGAGTCACACATGCAGAAAACACACTATGGCTGCTTCACGGGAAAGGTGAGGTGGGGTGATACATAAAACAAGAGTTTCAAATTAGCTCAGATACCGTTCCATAAACCCAATATGTAATAGACAAGACCTACTCCTTGCTCAGAGAACTGGACTCAACACGCCCTATTCACCGCACAAGAATATATCTGACTAGTAATAATCGTAAAACCTATGTATTGATATCTCTCTGTTAGTGTGTCAAGTGGGTGTAAAGCGGCATAAACACAGCAGTGAAAAGCAGCTAAATCCCATTATGAAAATAAATTACTTTGAAAAACCCATGAAACAAAGACAGTGAAAGAGAGAGAAATTCTTACACAATGCGTTCAGGGCCTCTGATGCAACCTGGATTGACCATATCTAGACCCACAGCTGGATGAGACATAAGGGTGGACACTCTTGGGGCTGAGAGGTTTGGTGAGGTTGGGTGAGCAAATGCAGACCCTTTAAAGTAATACTGCGTGGTACCCATCGCATGGGTCCCAAATCTCCAGGTTCAAGGGCATCTTCCTACATCGAAAACATGCATGAGAAACCCAGACAATGGTACACCGTGTGATGGGGAAATGTTTCTAAAACGCACCTCATTTCTCATCTCCTTGTGCCCGAGTTCGCCATTCCAGCTGCTTTACTAGCAATCTCCCTACTTGGAGCATCAGCACCTTTAACCTCCTGTTCCGTACAGGTTGCAATTTGTCCTGAGGATGAACGGGAAGACGTGGAACCAACGAGAGACTAGCTCTTGGTGTTGGGACAGGCACAGGTCACTCTATTTTCCCATCAGGAAGAAGAATTAACCACAGGCTCAGCCTGCCTCCCGGAACCAGAACAGGGCCTGAAGCCATCCTGCGCTTTTGTGGCCAGCTCCCAAAAAAGCGAGTTGTAAAATGGAGGTTCAGGACACTGCAATTCACAAACCTGCAGAGTTATAAATGATAACTCTCGTCCACAAATATATTGAGGGAAGGCAAAGAAGAGGATTTGAAATCAAGGCAGAATTCCCGGAAACAGATTTCAGGAGGTAGATTCGAATCGCCTTTAAAGTACATGAAAAGCGGCAAAATGTTGACAATGATGCCCTTGGCCAAAAAGGGCGTATGCGTTTTTTCCTGAATATATTCAGGAAAAAACGCATACGCCCTTTTTGGCCAACCAAGCAACCTGGAAAGGCAAATCAGCGCTACAAAGAAGTCTCGCTTCCCATCGGTCAAAAGGGCCATGCTGAAAAAAGTGTCAAAACCAGAAATGCAGGACAGGCCATGGAGAAATGGGAGCCTTGCTACACTGATGGGCGGGATGTAAATTGCCAAGAGCCACTCTGGAGAAGTGTCCGGTGAGTCCTGAAACATCTGAAAAACACAGCTTAGAGAGCATAGGGCACTTCCACTCATGGGGGTACAAATTGGGAAAATGAAAAATCAGCAAGACACAAGCACCCCAAAGTTTAGGGCTGCTCTGTTGACAAGGACCTCCACTTCATTCCACCTTAAATATCCCAGGAAAGAGAAAAATGGGTAAAGAAGTTGTGGTCCTTATGTACAATGGACTATCACTCAGCCATGAAATCAATGTCGTAAGGTTAGTAGCAGCATGATGAGTGGATTTAGGTACGACGATTCTAAGTGAAATAAGTCACACAGAAAAGGACACTTCTCATAAGGTATCACTGATAGAGGGAATGTAAAAAACGTTACACTTGAACTGAATTACAAAACAGAACAGAGTCACACATGCAGAAAACACACTATGGCTGCTTAACGGGAAAGGTGAGGTGGGTGATACATAAAACAAGGGTATCAAATTAGCTCAGATACCGTTCCATAAACCCAATATGTAATAGACAAGACCTACTCCTTGCTCAGAGAACTGGACTCAACACGCCCTATTCACCGCACAAGAATATATCTGACTAATAATAATCGTAAAACCTATGTATTGATATCTCTCTGTTAGTGTGTCAAGTGGGTGTAAAGCGGCATAAACACAGCAGTGAAAAGCAGCTAAACCCCATTATAAAAATAAATTACTTTGAAACACCCATGAAACAAAGACAGTGAAAGAGAGAGAAATTCTTACACAATGCGTTCAGGGGCTGTGATGCAACCTGGATTGACCATATCTAGACGCACAGCTGGATGAGACCTAAGGGTGGACACTCTTGGGGCTGAGAGGTTTGGTGAGGTTGGGTGAGCAAACGCAGACCCTTTAAAGTAATACTGCGTGGTACCCATCGCATGGGTCCCAAATCTCCAGGTTCAAGGGCATCTTCCTACATCGAAAACATGCATGAGAAACCCAGAAGATGGTACACCGTGTGATGGGGAAAGGTTTCTAAAACGCACCTCATTTCTCATCTCCTTGTGCCCGGGTTCGCCATTCCAGCCGCTTTACTAGCAAGCTCCCTACTTGGAGCATCAGCACCTTTAACCTCCTGTTCCATACAGGTTGCAATTTGTCCTGAGGATAAATGGGAAGACGTGGAACCAACGAGAGACTAGCTCTTGGTGTTGGGACAGGCACAGGTCACTCTATTATCCCATAAGGAAGAAGAATTAACCACAGGCTCAGTCTGCCCCCCGGAACGAGAACAGGGCCTGAAGCCATTCTGCGATTTTGCGGCCAGCTCCCATAAAAACGAGTTGTAAAATGGAGGTTCAGGGCACTGCAATTCACAAACCTGCAGAGTTATAAATGATAACTCTCGTCCACAAATATATTGAGGGAAGGCAAAGAAGAGGATTTGAAATCAAGGCAGAATTGCCGGAAACAGATTTCAGGAGGTAGATTCGAATCGCCTTTAAAGCACATGAAAAGCGGCAAACCGTTGACAATGATGCCCTTGGCCAAAAAGGGCGTATGAGTTTTTTCCTGAATATAATCAGGAAAAAACGCATACGCCCTTTTTGGCCAACCAAGCAACCTGGAAAGGCAAATCAGCGCTACAAAGAAGTCTCGCTTCCCATCGGTCAAAAGGGCCATGCTGAAAAAAGTGTCAAAACCAGAAATGCAGGACAGGCCATGGAGAAATGGGAGCCTTGCTACACTGATGGGCGGGATTTAACTTGCCAACAGGCACTCTGGAGAAGTGTACGGTGAGTCCTGAAACATCTAAAAAACACAGCTTAGAGAGCATAGGGCACTTCCACTCATGGGGGTATAAATTGGGAAAATGAAAAATCAGCAAGACACAAGCACCCCAAAGTTTAGGGCTGCTCTGTTGACAAGGACCTCCACTTCATTCCACCTTAAATATCCCAGGAAAGAGAAAAATGGGTAAAGAAGTTGTGGTCCTTATGTACAATGGAATATCACTCAGCCATGAAATCAATGTCATAAGGCTAGTAGCAGCATGATGAGTGGATTTAGGTACGACGATTCTAAGTGAAATAAGTCACACAGAAAAGGACACTTCTCATAAGGTATCACTGATAGAGGGAATGTAAAAACCGTTACACTTGAACTGAATTACAAAACAGAACAGAGTCACACATGCAGAAAACACACTATGGCTGCTTAACGGGAAAGGTGAGGTGGGGTGATACATAAAACAAGGGTTTCAAATTAGCTCAGATACCGTTCCATAAACCCAATATGTAATAGACAAGACCTACTCCTTGCTCAGAGAACTGGACTCAACACGCCCTATTCACCGCACAAGAATATATCTGACTAGTAATAATCGTAAAACCTATGTATTGATATCTCTCTGTTAGTGTGTCAAGTGGGTGTAAAGCAGCATAAACACAGCAGTGAAAAGCAGCTAAATCCCATTATGAAAATAAATTACTTTGAAAAACCCATGAAACAAAGACAGTGAAAGAGAGAGAAATTCTTACACAATGCGTTCAGGGGCTGTGATGCAACCTGGATTGACCATATCTAGACGCAAAGCTGGATGAGACCTAAGGGTGGACACTCTTGGGGCTGAGAGGTTTGGTGAGGTTGGGTGAGCAAACGCAGACCCTTTAAAGTAATACTGCGTGGTACCCATCGCATGGGTCCCAAATCTCCAGGTTCAAGGGCATCTTCCTACATCGAAAACATGCATGAGAAACCCAGAAGATGGTACACCGTGTGATGGGGAAAGGTTTCTAAAACGCACCTCATTTCTCATCTCCTTGTGCCCGGGTTCGCCATTCCAGCCGCTTTACTAGCAAGCTCCCTACTTGGAGCATCAGCACCTTTAACCTCCTGTTCCATACAGGTTGCAATTTGTCCTGAGGATAAACGGGAAGATGAGGAACCAACGAGAGACTAGCTCTTGGTGTTGGGACAGGCACAGGTCACTCTATTTTCCCATCAGGAAGAAGAATTAACCACAGGCTCAGCCTGCCCCCCGGAACGAGAATAGGGCCTGAAGCCATTCTGCGATTTTGCGGCCAGCTCCCATAAAAACGAGTTGTAAAATGGAGGTTCAGGGCACTGCAATTCACAAACCTGCAGAGTTATAAATGATAACTCTCGTCCACACATATATTGAGGGAAGGCAAAGAAGAGGATTTGAAATCAAGGCAGAATTGCCGGAAACAGATTTCAGGAGGTAGATTCGAATCGCCTTTAAAGCACATGAAAAGCGGCAAAACGTTGACAATGATGCCCTTGGCCAAAAAGGGCGTATGCGTTTTTTCCTGAATATATTCAGGAAAAAACGCATACGCCCTTTTTGGCCAACCAAGCAACCTGGAAAGGCAAATCAGCGCTACAAAGAAGTCTCGCTTCCCATCGGTCAAAAGGGCCATGCTGAAAAAAGTGTCAAAACCAGAAATGCAGGACAGGCCATGGAGAAATGGGAGCCTTGCTACACTGATGGGCGGGATTTAACTTGCCAACAGCCACTCTGGAGAAGTGTACAGTGAGTCCTGAAACATCTAAAAAACACAGCTTAGAGAGCATAGGGCACTTCCACTCATGGGGGTATAAATTGGGAAAATGAAAAACCAGCAAGACACAAGCACCCCAAAGTTTAGGGCTGCTCTGTTGACAAGGACCTCCACTTCATTCCACCTTAAATATCCCAGGAAAGAGAAAAATGGGTAAAGAAGTTGTGGTCCTTATGTACAATGGAATATCACTCAGCCATGAAATCAATGTCCTAAGGCTAGTAGCAGCATGATGAGTGGATTTAGGTACGACGATTCTAAGTGAAATAAGTCACACAGAAAAGGACACTTCTCATAAGGTATCACTGATAGAGGGAATGTAAAAACCGTTACACTTGAACTGAATTACAAAACAGAACAGAGTCACACATGCAGAAAACACACTATGGCTGCTTAACGGGAAAGGTGAGGTGGGGTGATACATAAAACAAGGGTTTCAAATTAGCTCAGATACCGTTCCATAAACCCAATATGTAATAGACAAGACCTACTCCTTGCTCAGAGAACTGGACTCAACACGCCCTATTCACCGCACAAGAATATATCTGACTAGTAATAATCGTAAAACCTATGTATTGATATCTCTCTGTTAGTGTGTCAAGTGGGTGTAAAGCGGCATAAACACAGCAGTGAAAAGCAGCTAAATCCCATTATGAAAATAAATTACTTTGAAAAACCCATGAAACAAAGACAGTGAAAGAGAGAGAAATTCTTACACAATGCGTTCAGGGCCTGTGATGCAACCTGGATTGACCATATCTAAACCCACAGCTGGATGAGACATAAGGGTGGACACTCTTGGGGCTGAGAGGTTTGGTGAGGTTGGGTGAGCAAACGCAGACCCTTTCAAGTAATACTGCGTGGTACCCATCGCATGGGTCCCAAATCTCCAGGTTCAAGGGCATCTTCCTACATCGAAAACATGCATGAGAAACCCAGACGATGGTACACCGTGTGATGGGGAAATGTTTCTAAAACGCACCTCATTTCTCATCTCCTTGTGCCCGGGTTTGCCATTCCAGCCGCTTTACTAGCAATCTCCCTACTTGGAGCATCAGCACCTTTAACCCCCTGTTCCATACAGGTTGCAATTTGTCCTGAGGATGAACGGGAAGACGTGGAACTAACGAGAGACTAGCTCTCGGTGTTGGGACAGGCACAGGTCACTCTATTTTCCCATCAGGAAGAAGAATTAACCACAGGCTCAGCCTGCCTCCCGGAACCAGAACAGGGCCTGAAGCCATCCTGCGCTTTTGTGGCCAGCTCCCAAATAAGCGAGTTGTAAAATGGAGGTTCAGGGCACTGCAATTCACAAACCTGCAGAGTTATAAATGATAACTCTCGTCCACAAATATATTGAGGGAAGGCAAAGAAGAGGATTTGAAATCAAGGCAGAATTGCAGGAAACAGATTTCAGGAGGTAGATTCGAATCGCCTTTAAAGTACATGAAAAGCGGCAACATGTTGACAATGATGCCCTTGGCCAAAAAGGGCGTATGCGTTTTTTCCTGAATATATTCAGGAAAAAACGCATACGCCCTTTTTGGCCAACCAAGCAACCTGGAAAGGCAAATCAGCGCTACAAAGAAGTCTCGCTTCCCATCGGTCAAAAGGGCCATGCTGAAAAAAGTGTCAAAACCAGAAATGCAGGACAGGCCATGGAGAAATGGGAGCCTTGCTACACTGATGGGCGGGATGTAAATTGCCAAGAGCCACTCTGGAGAAGTGTCCGGTGAGTCCTGAAACATCTGAAAAACACAGCTTAGAGAGCATAGGGCACTTCCACTCATGGGGGTATAAATTGGGAAAATGAAAAATCAGCAAGACACAAGCACCCCAAAGTTTAGGGCTGCTCTGTTGACAAGGACCTCCACTTCATTCCACCTTAAATATCCCAGGAAAGAGAAAAATGGGTAAAGAAGTTGTGGTCCTTATGTACAATGGACTATCACTCAGCCATGAAATCAATGTCGTAAGGTTAGTAGCAGCATGATGAGTGGATTTAGGTACGACGATTCTAAGTGAAATAAGTCACACAGAAAAGGACACTTCTCATAAGGAATCACTGATAGAGGGAATGTAAAAAACGTTACACTTGAACTGAATTACAAAACAGAACAGAGTCACACATGCAGAAAACACACTATGGCTGCTTAACGGGAAAGGTGAGGTGGGTGATACATAAAACAAGGGTATCAAATTAGCTCAGATTGCGTTCCATAAACCCAATATGTAATAGACAAGACCTACTCCTTGCTCAGAGAACTGGACTCAACACGCCCTATTCACCGCACAAGAATATATCTGACTAATAATAATCGTAAAACCTATGTATTGATATCTCTCTGTTAGTGTGTCAAGTGGGTGTAAAGCGGCATAAACACAGCAGTGAAAAGCAGCTAAACCCCATTATAAAAATAAATTACTTTGAAACACCCATGAAACAAAGACAGTGAAAGAGAGAGAAATTCTTACACAATGCGTTCAGGGGCTGTGATGCAACCTGGATTGACCATATCTAGACGCACAGCTGGATGAGACCTAAGGGTGGACACTCTTGGGGCTGAGAGGTTTGGTGAGGTTGGGTGAGCAAACGCAGACCCTTTAAAGTAATACTGCGTGGTACCCATCGCATGGGTCCCAAATCTCCAGGTTCAAGGGCATCTTCCTACATCGAAAACATGCATGAGAAACCCAGAAGATGGTACACCGTGTGATGGGGAAAGGTTTCTAAAACGCACCTCATTTCTCATCTCCTTGTGCCCGGGTTCGCCATTCCAGCCGCTTTACTAGCAAGCTCCCTACGTGGAGCATCAGCACCTTTAACCTCCTGTTCCATACAGGTTGCAATTTGTCCTGAGGATGAACGGGAAGACGTGGAACCAACGAGAGACTAGCTCTTGGTGTTGGGACAGGCACAGGTCACTCTATTTTCCCATCAGGAAGAAGAATTAACCACAGGCTCAGCCTGCCTCCCGGAACCAGAACAGGGCCTGAAGCCATCCTGCGCTTTTGTGGCCAGCTCACAAAAAAGCGAGTTGTAAAATGGAGGTTCAGGACACTGCAATTCACAAACCTGCAGAGTTATAAATGATAACTCTCGTCCACAAATATATTGAGGGAAGGCAAAGAAGAGGATTTGAAATCAAGGCAGAATTGCCGGAAACAGATTTCAGGAGGTAGATTCGAATCGCCTTTAAAGTACATGAAAAGCGGCAAAATGTTGACAATGATGCCCTTGGCCAAAAAGGGCGTATGCGTTTTTTCCTGAATATATTCAGGAAAAAACGCATACGCCCTTTTTGGCCAACCAAGCAACCTGGAAAGGCAAATCAGCGCTACAAAGAAGTCTCGCTTCCCATCGGTCAAAAGGGCCATGCTGAAAAAAGTGTCAAAACCAGAAATGCAGGACAGGCCATGGAGAAATGGGAGCCTTGCTACACTGATGGGCGGGATGGAAATTGCCAAGAGCCACTCTGGAGAAGTGTCCGGTGAGTCCTGAAACATCTGAAAAACACAGCTTAGAGAGCATAGGGCACTTCCACTCATGGGGGTACAAATTGGGAAAATGAAAAATCAGCAAGACACAAGCACCCCAAAGTTTAGGGCTGCTCTGTTGACAAGGACCTCCACTTCATTCCACCTTAAATATCCCAGGAAAGAGAAAAATGGGTAAAGAAGTTGTGGTCCTTATGTACAATGGACTATCACTCAGCCATGAAATCAATGTCGTAAGGTTAGTAGCAGCATGATGAGTGGATTTAGGTACGACGATTCTAAGTGAAATAAGTCACACAGAAAAGGACACTTCTCATAAGGTATCACTGATAGAGGGAATGTAAAAAACGTTACACTTGAACTGAATTACAAAACAGAACAGAGTCACACATGCAAAAAACACACTATGGCTGCTTAACGGGAAAGGTGAGGTGGGTGATACATAAAACAAGGGTATCAAATTAGCTCAGATACCGTTCCATAAACCCAATATGTAATAGACAAGACCTACTCCTTGCTCAGAGAACTGGACTCAACACGCCCTATTCACCGCACAAGAATATATCTGACTAATAATAATCGTAAAACCTATGTATTGATATCTCTCTGTTAGTGTGTCAAGTGGGTGTAAAGCGGCATAAACACAGCAGTGAAAAGCAGCTAAACCCCATTATAAAAATAAATTACTTTGAAACACCCATGAAACAAAGACAGTGAAAGAGAGAGAAATTCTTACACAATGCGTTCAGGGGCTGTGATGCAACCTGGATTGACCATATCTAGACGCACAGCTGGATGAGACCTAAGGGTGGACACTCTTGGGGCTGAGAGGTTTGGTGAGGTTGGGTGAGCAAACGCAGACCCTTTAAAGTAATACTGCGTGGTACCCATCGCATGGGTCCCAAATCTCCAGGTTCAAGGGCATCTTCCTACATCGAAAACATGCATGAGAAACCCAGAAGATGGTACACCGTGTGATGGGGAAAGGTTTCTAAAACGCACCTCACTTCTCATCTCCTTGTGCCCGGGTTCGCCATTCCAGCCGCTTTACTAGCAAGCTCCCTACTTGGAGCATCAGCACCTTTAACCTCCTGTTCCATACAGGTTGCAATTTGTCCTGAGGATAAACGGGAAGACGTGGAACCAACGAGAGACTAGCTCTTGGTGTTGGGACAGGCACAGGTCACTCTATTATCCCATCAGGAAGAAGAATTAACCACAGGCTCAGTCTGCCCCCCGGAACGAGAACAGGGCCTGAAGCCATTCTGCGATTTTGCGGCCAGCTCCCATAAAAACGAGTTGTAAAATGGAGGTTCAGGGCACTGCAATTCACAAACCTGCAGAGTTATAAATGATAACTCTCGTCCACAAATATATTGAGGGAAGGCAAAGAAGAGGATTTGAAATCAAGGCAGAATTGCCGGAAACAGATTTCAGGAGGTAGATTCGAATCGCCTTTAAAGCACATGAAAAGCGGCAAACCGTTGACAATGATGCCCTTGGCCAAAAAGGGCGTATGAGTTTTTTCCTGAATATAATCAGGAAAAAACGAATACGCCCTTTTTGGCCAACCAAGCAACCTGGAAAGGCAAATCAGCGCTACAAAGAAGTCTCGCTTCCCATCGGTCAAAAGGGCCATGCTGAAAAAAGTGTCAAAACCAGAAATGCAGGACAGGCCATGGAGAAATGGGAGCCTTGCTACACTGATGGGCGGGATGGAAATTGCCAAGAGCCACTCTGGAGAAGTGTCCGGTGAGTCCTGAAACATCTAAAAAACACAGCTTAGAGAGCATAGGGCACTTCCACTCATGGTGGTATAAATTGGGAAAATGAAAAATCAGCAAGACACAAGCACCCCAAAGTTTAGGGCTGCTCTGTTGACAAGGACCTCCACTTCATTCCACCTTAAATATCCCAGGAAAGAGAAAAATGGGTAAAGAAGTTGTGGTCCTTATGTACAATGGAATATCACTCAGCCATGAAATCAATGTCATAAGGCTAGTAGCAGCATGATGAGTGGATTTAGGTACGACGATTCTAAGTGAAATAAGTCACACAGAAAAGGACACTTCTCATAAGGTATCACTGATAGAGGGAATGTAAAAACCGTTACACTTGAACTGAATTACAAAACAGAACAGAGTCACACATGCAGAAAACACACTATGGCTGCTTCACGGGAAAGGTGAGGTGGGGTGATACATAAAACAAGGGTTTCAAATTAGCTCAGATACCGTTCCATAAACCCAATATGTAATAGACAAGACCTACTCCTTGCTCAGAGAACTGGACTCAACACGCCCTATTCACCGCACAAGAATATATCTGACTAGTAATAATCGTAAAACCTATGTATTGATATCTCTCTGTTAGTGTGTCAAGTGGGTGTAAAGCAGCATAAACACAGCAGTGAAAAGCAGCTAAATCCCATTATGAAAATAAATTACTTTGAAAAACCCATGAAACAAAGACAGTGAAAGAGAGAGAAATTCTTACACAATGCGTTCAGGGCCTGTGATGCAACCTGGATTGACCATATCTAGACGCACAGCTGGATGAGACATAAGGGTGGACACTCTTGGGGCTGAGAGGTTTGGTGAGGTTGGGTGAGCAAACGCAGACCCTTTCAAGTAATACTGCGTGGTACCCATCGCATGGGTCCCAAATCTCCAGGTTCAAGGGCATCTTCCTACATTGAAAACATGCGTGAGAAACCCAGAAGATGGTACACCGTGTGATGGGGAAAGGTTTCTAAAACGCACCTCATTTCTCATCTCCTTGTGCCCGGGTTCGCCATTCCAGCCGCTTTACTAGCAATCTCCCTACTTGGAGCATCAGCACCTTTAACCTCCTGTTCCGTACAGGTTGCAATTTGTCCTGAGGATGAACGGGAAGACGTGGAACCAACGAGAGACTAGCTCTTGGTGTTGGGACAGGCACAGGTCACTCTATTTTCCCATCAGGAAGAAGAATTAACCACAGGCTCAGCCTGCCTCCCGGAACCAGAACAGGGCCTGAAGCCATCCTGCGCTTTTGTGGCCAGCTCCCAAAAAAGCGAGTTGTAAAATGGAGATTCAGGACACTGCAATTCACAAACCTGCAGAGTTATAAATGATAACTCTCGTCCACAAATATATTGAGGGAAGGCAAAGAAGAGGATTTGAAATCAAGGCAGAATTGCCGGAAACAGATTTCAGGAGGTAGATTCGAATCGCCTTTAAAGTACATGAAAAGCGGCAAAATGTTGACAATGATGCCCTTGGCCAAAAAGGGCGTATGCGTTTTTTCCTGAATATATTCAGGAAAAAACGCATACGCCCTTTTTGGCCAACCAAGCAACCTGGAAAGGCAAATCAGCGCTACAAAGAAGTCTCGCTTCCCATCGGTCAAAAGGGCCATGCTGAAAAAAGTGTCAAAACCAGAAATGCAGGACAGGCCATGGAGAAATGGGAGCCTTGCTACACTGATGGGCGGGATGTAAATTGCCAAGAGCCACTCTGGAGAAGTGTCCGGTGAGTCCTGAAACATCTGAAAAACACAGCTTAGAGAGCATAGGGCACTTCCACTCATGGGGGTATAAATTGGGAAAATGAAAAATCAGCAAGACACAAACACCCCAAAGTTTAGGGCTGCTCTGTTGACAAGGACCTCCACTTCATTCCACCTTAAATATCCCAGGAAAGAGAAAAATGGGTAAAGAAGTTGTGGTCCTTATGTACAATGGAATATCACTCAGCCATGAAATCAATGTCCTAAGGCTAGTAGCAGCATGATGAGTGGATTTAGGTACGACGATTCTAAGTGAAATAAGTCACACAGAAAAGGACACTTCTCATAAGGTATCACTGATAGAGGGAATGTAAAAACCGTTACACTTGAACTGAATTACAAAACAGAACAGAGTCACACATGCAGAAAACACACTATGGTTGCTTAACGGGAAAGGTGAGGTGGGTGATACATAAAACAAGGGTATCAAATTAGCTCAGATACCGTTCCATAAACCCAATATGTAATAGACAAGACCTACTCCTTGCTCAGAGAACTAGACTCAACACGCCCTATTCACCGCACAAGAATATATCTGATTAATAATAATCGTAAAACCTATGTATTGATATCTCTCTGTTAGTGTGTCAAGTGGGTGTAAAGCGGCATAAACACAGCAGTGAAAAGCAGCTAAACCCCATTATAAAAATAAATTACTTTGAAACACCCATGAAACAAAGACAGTGAAAGAGAGAGAAATTCTTACACAATGCGTTCAGGGGCTGTGATGCAACCTGGATTGACCATATCTAGACCCACAGCTGGATGAGACATAAGGGTGGATACTCTTGGGGCTGAGAGGTTTGGTGAGGTTGGGTGAGCAAACACAGACCCTTTAAAGTAATACTGCGTGGTACCCATCGCATGGGTCCCAAATCTCCAGGTTCAAGGGCATCTTCCTACATCGAAAACATGCATGAGAAACCCAGAAGATGGTACACCGTGTGATGGGGAAAGGTTTCTAAAACGCACCTCATTTCTCATCTCCTTGTGCCCGGGTTCGCCATTCCAGCCGCTTTACTAGCAAGCTCCCTACTTGGAGCATCAGCACCTTTAACCTCCTGTTCCATACAGGTTGCAATTTGTCCTGAGGATAAACGGGAAGACGTGGAACCAACGAGAGACTAGCTCTTGGTGTTGGGACAGGCACAGGTCACTCTATTTTCCCATCAGGAAGAAGAATTAACCACAGGCTCAGCCTGCCCCCCGGAACGAGAACAGGGCCTGAAGCCATTCTGCGATTTTGCGGCCAGCTCCCATAAAAACGAGTTGTAAAATGGAGGTTCAGGGCACTGCAATTCACAAACCTGCAGAGTTATAAATGATAACTCTCGTCCACAAATATATTGAGGGAAGGCAAAGAAGAGGATTTGAAATCAAGGCAGAATTGCCGGAAACAGATTTCAGGAGGTAGATTCGAATCGCCTTTAAAGCACATGAAAAAAGGCAAAACGTTGACAATGATGCCCTTGGCCAAAAAGGGCATATGCGTTTTTTCCTGAATATATTCAGGAAAAAACGCATATGCCCTTTTTGGCCAACCAAGCAACCTGGAAAGGCAAATCAGCGCTACAAAGAAGTCTCGCTTCCCATCGGTCAAAAGGGCCATGCTGAAAAAAGTGTCAAAACCAGAAATGCAGGACAGGCCATGGAGAAATGGGAGCCTTGCTACACTGATGGGCGGGATTTAAATTGCCAACAGCCACTCTGGAGAAGTGTACGGTGAGTCCTGAAACATCTGAAAAACACAGCTTGAGAGCATAGGGCACTTCCACTCATGGGGGTATAAATTGGGAAAATTAAAAATCAGCAAGACACAAGCACCCCAAAGTTTAGGGCTGCTCTGTTGACCAGGACCTCCACTTCATTCCACCTTAAATATCCCAGGAAAGAGAAAAATGGGTAAAGAAGTTGTGGTCCTTATGTACAATGGAATATCACTCAGCCATGAAATCAATGTCCTAAGGCTAGTAGCAGCATGATGAGTGGATTTAGGTACGACGATTCTAAGTGAAATAAGTCACACAGAAAAGGACACTTCTCATAAGGTATCACTGATAGAGGGAATGTAAAAACCGTTACACTTGAACTGAATTACAAAACAGAACAGAGTCACACATGCAGAAAACACACTATGGCTGCTTAACGGGAAAGGTGAGGTGGGGTGATACATAAAACAAGGGTTTCAAATTAGCTCAGATACCGTTCCATAAACCCAATATGTAATAGACAAGACCTACTCCTTGCTCAGAGAACTGGACTCAACACGCCCTATTCACCGCACAAGAATATATCTGACTAGTAATAATCGTAAAACCTATGTATTGATATCTCTCTGTTAGTGTGTCAAGTGGGTGTAAAGCGGCATAAACACAGCAGTGAAAAGCAGCTAAATCCCATTATGAAAATAAATTACTTTGAAAAACCCATGAAACAAAGACAGTGAAAGAGAGAGAAATTCTTACACAATGCGTTCAGGGCCTGTGATGCAACCTGGATTGACCATATCTAGACCCACAGCTGGATGAGACATAAGGGTGGACACTCTTGGGGCTGAGAGGTTTGGTGAGGTTGGGTGAGCAAATGCAGACCCTTTAAAGTAATACTGCGTGGTACCCATCGCATGGGTCCCAAATCTCCAGGTTCAAGGGCATCTTCCTACATCGAAAACATGCATGAGAAACCCAGACGATGGTACACCGTGTGATGGGGAAATGTTTCTAAAACGCACCTCATTTCTCATCTCCTTGTGCCCGGGTTCGCCATTCCAGCCGCTTTACTAGCAATCTCCCTACTTGGAGCATCAGCACCTTTAACCTCCTGTTCCGTACAGGTTGCAATTTGTCCTGAGGATGAACGGGAAGACGTGGAACCAACGAGAGACTAGCTCTTGGTGTTGGGACAGGCACAGGTCACTCTATTTTCCCATCAGGAAGAAGAATTAACCACAGGCTCAGCCTGCCTCCCGGAACCAGAACAGGGCCTGAAGCCATCCTGCGCTTTTGTGGCCAGCTCCCAAAAAAGCGAGTTGTAAAATGGAGGTTCAGGACACTGCAATTCACAAACCTGCAGAGTTATAAATGATAACTCTCGTCCACAAATATATTGAGGGAAGGCAAAGAAGAGGATTTGAAATCAAGGCAGAATTGCCGGAAACAGATTTCAGGAGGTAGATTCGAATCGCCTTTAAAGTACATGAAAAGCGGCAAAATGTTGACAATGATGCCCTTGGCCAAAAAGGGCGTATGCGTTTTTTCCTGAATATATTCATGAAAAAACGCATACGCCCTTTTTGGCCAACCAAGCAACCTGGAAAGGCAAATCAGCGCTACAAAGAAGTCTCGCTTCCCATCGGTCAAAAGGGCCATGCTGAAAAAAGTGTCAAAACCAGAAATGCAGGACAGGCCATGGAGAAATGGGAGCCTTGCTACACTGATGGGCGGGATGTAAATTGCCAAGAGCCACTCTGGAGAAGTGTCCGGTGAGTCCTGAAACATCTGAAAAACACAGCTTAGAGAGCATAGGGCACTTCCACTCATGGGGGTACAAATTGGGAAAATGAAAATTCAGCAAGACACAAGCACCCCAAAGTTTAGGGCTGCTCTGTTGACAAGGACCTCCACTTCATTCCACCTTAAATATCCCAGGAAAGAGAAAAATGGGTAAAGAAGTTGTGGTCCTTATGTACAATGGACTATCACTCAGCCATGAAATCAATGTCGTAAGGTTAGTAGCAGCATGATGAGTGGATTTAGGTACGACGATTCTAAGTGAAATAAGTCACACAGAAAAGGACACTTCTCATAAGGTATCACTGATAGAGGGAATGTAAAAACCGTTACACTTGAACTGAATTACAAAACAGAACAGAGTCACACATGCAGAAAACACACTATGGCTGCTTAACGGGAAAGGTGAGGTGGGGTGATACATAAAACAAGGGTTTCAAATTAGCTCAGATACCGTTCCATAAACCCAATATGTAATAGACAAGACCTACTCCTTGCTCAGAGAACTGGACTCAACACGCCCTATTCACCACACAAGAATATATCTGACTAGTAATAATCGTAAAACCTATGTATTGATATCTCTCTGTTAGTGTGTCAAGTGGGTGTAAAGCGGCATAAACACAGCAGTGAAAAGCAGCTAAATCCCATTATGAAAATAAATTACTTTGAAAAACCCATGAAACAAAGACAGTGAAAGAGAGAGAAATTCTTACACAATGCGTTCAGGGCCTGTGATGCAACCTGGATTGACCATATCTAAACCCACAGCTGGATGAGACATAAGGGTGGACACTCTTGGGGCTGAGAGGTTTGGTGAGGTTGGGTGAGCAAACGCAGACCCTTTCAAGTAATACTGCGTGGTACCCATCGCATGGGTACCAAATCTCCAGGTTCAAGGGCATCTTCCTACATTGAAAACATGCGTGAGAAACCCAGAAGATGGTACACCGTGTGATGGGGAAAGGTTTCTAAAACGCACCTCATTTCTCATCTCCTTGTGCCCGGGTTCGCCATTCCAGCCGCTTTACTAGCAATCTCCCTACTTGGAGCATCAGCACCTTTAACCTCCTGTTCCGTACAGGTTGCAATTTGTCCTGAGGATGAACGGGAAGACGTGGAACCAACGAGAGACTAGCTCTTGGTGTTGGGACAGGCACAGGTCACTCTATTTTCCCATCAGGAAGAAGAATTAACCACAGGCTCAGCCTGCCTCCCGGAACCAGAACAGGGCCTGAAGCCATCCTGCGCTCTTGTGGCCAGCTCCCAAAAAAGCGAGTTGTAAAATGGAGATTCAGGACACTGCAATTCACAAACCTGCAGAGTTATAAATGATAACTCTCGTCCACAAATATATTGAGGGAAGGCAAAGAAGAGGATTTGAAATCAAGGCAGAATTGCCGGAAACAGATTTCAGGAGGTAGATTCGAATCGCCTTTAAAGTACATGAAAAGCGGCAAAATGTTGACAATGATGCCCTTGGCCAAAAAGGGCGTATGCGTTTTTTCCTGAATATATTCAGGAAAAAACGCATACGCCCTTTTTGGCCAACCAAGCAACCTGGAAAGGCAAATCAGCGCTACAAAGAAGTCTCGCTTCCCATCGGTCAAAAGGGCCATGCTGAAAAAAGTGTCAAAACCAGAAATGCAGGACAGGCCATGGAGAAATGGGAGCCTTGCTACACTGATGGGCGGGATGGAAATTGCCAAGAGCCACTCTGGAGAAGTGTCCGGTGAGTCCTGAAACATCTGAAAAACACAGCTTAGAGAGCATAGGGCACTTCCACTCATGGGGGTATAAATTGGGAAAATGAAAAATCAGCAAGACACAAGCACCCCAAAGTTTAGGGCTGCTCTGTTGACAAGGACCTCCACTTCATTCCACCTTAAATATCCCAGGAAAGAGAAAAATGGATAAAGAAGTTGTGGTCCTTATGTACAATGGAATATCACTCAGCCATGAAATCAATGTCATAAGGCTAGTAGCAGCATGATGAGTGGATTTAGGTACGACGATTCTAAGTGAAATAAGTCACACAGAAAAGGACACTTCTCATAAGGTATCACTGATAGAGGGAATGTAAAAACCGTAACACTTGAACTGAATTACAAAACAGAACAGAGTCACACATGCAGAAAACACACTATGGCTGCTTAACAGGAAACGTGAGGTGGGGTGATACATAAAACAAGGGTATCAAATTAGCTCAGATTGCGTTCCATAAACCCAATATGTAATAGACAAGACCTACTCCTTGCTCAGAGAACTGGACTCAACACGCCCTATTCACCGCACAAGAATATATCTGACTAATAATAATCGTAAAACCTATGTATTGATATCTCTCTGTTAGTGTGTCAAGTGGGTGTAAAGCGGCATAAACACAGCAGTGAAAAGCAGCTAAACCCCATTATAAAAATAAATTACTTTGAAACACCCATGAAACAAAGACAGTGAAAGAGAGAGAAATTCTTACACAATGCGTTCAGGGGCTGTGATGCAACCTGGATTGACCATATCTAGACGCACAGCTGGATGAGACATAAGGGTGGACACTCTTGTGGCTGACAGGTTTGGTGAGGTTGGGTGAGCAAACGCAGACCCTTTAAAGTAATACTGCGTGGTACCCATCGCATGGGTCCCAAATCTCCAGGTTCAAGGGCATCTTCCTACATCGAAAACATGCATGAGAAACCCAGAAGATGGTACACCGTGTGATGGGGAAAGGTTTCTAAAACGCACCTCATTTCTCATCTCCTTGTGCCCGGGTTCGCCATTCCAGCCGCTTTACTAGCAATCTCCCTACTTGGAGCATCAGCACCTTTAACCTCCTGTTCCGTACAGGTTGCAATTTGTCCTGAGGATGAACGGGAAGGCGAGGAACCAATGAGAGACTAGCTCTTGGTGTTGGGACAGGCACAGGTCACTCTATTTTCCCATCAGGAAGAAGAATTAACCACAGGCTGAGCCTGCCCCCCAGAACCAAAATAGGGCCTGAAGCCATTCTGCGATTTTGCGGCCAGCTCCCATAAAAACGAGTTGTAAAATGGAGGTTCAGGGCACTGCAATTCACAAACCTGCAGAGTTATAAATGATAACTCTCGTCCACAAATATATTGAGGGAAGGCAAAGAAGAGGATTTGAAATCAAGGCAAATTGCCGGAAACAGATTTCAGGAGGTAGATTCGAATCGCCTTTAAAGCACATGAAAAGCGGCAAAACGTTGACAATGATGCCCTTGGCCAAAAAGGGCGTATGCGTTTTTTCCTGAATATATTCAGGAAAAAACGCATACGCCCTTTTTGGCCAACCAAGCAACCTGGAAAGGCAAATCAGCGCTACAAAGAAGTCTCGCTTCCCATCGGTCAAAAGGGCCATGCTGAAAAAAGTGTCAAAACCAGAAATGCAGGACAGGCCATGGAGATATGGGAGCCTTGCTACACTGATGGGCGGGATGTAAATTGCCAAGAGCCACTCTGGAGAAGTGTCCGGTGAGTCCTGAAACATCTAAAAAACACAGCTTAGAGAGCATAGGGCACTTCCACTCTTGGGGGTATAAATTGGGAAAATTAAAAATCAGCAAGACACAAGCACCCCAAAGTTTAGGGCTGCTCTGTTGACAAGGACCTCCACTTCATTCCACCTTAAATATCCCAGGAAAGAGAAAAATGGGTAAAGAAGTTGTGGTCCTTATGTACAATGGAATATCACTCAGCCATGAAATCAATGTCCTAAGGCTAGTAGCAGCATGATGAGTGGATTTAGGTACGACGATTCTAAGTGAAATAAGTCACACAGAAAAGGACACTTCTCATAAGGTATCACTGATAGAGGGAATGTAAAAACCGTTACACTTGAACTGAATTACAAAACAGAACAGAGTCACACATGCAGAAAACACACTATGGCTGTTTAACGGGAAAGGTGAGGTGGGGTGATACATAAAACAAAGGTATCAAATTAGGTCAGATACCGTTCCATAAACCCAATATGTAATAGACAAGACCTACTCCTTGCTCAGAGAACTGGACTCAACACGCCCTATTCACCGCACAAGAATATATCTGTCTAATAATAATCGTAAAACCTATGTATTGATATCTCTCTGTTAGTGTGTCAAGTGGGTGTAAAGCGGCATAAACACAGCAGTGAAAAGCAGCTAAACCCCATTATAAAAATAAATTACTTTGAAACACCCATGAAACAAAGACAGTGAAAGAGAGAGAAATTCTTACACAATGCGTTCAGGGGCTGTGATGCAACCTGGATTGACCATATCTAGACGCACAGCTGGATGAGACATAAGGGTGGACACTCTTGGGGCTGAGAGGTTTGGTGAGGTTGGGTGAGCAAACACAGACCCTTTAAAGTAATACTGCGTGGTACCCATCGCATGGGTCCCAAATCTCCAGGTTCAAGGGCATCTTCCTACATCGAAAACATGCATGAGACAGCCAGAAGATGGTACACAGTGTGATGGGGAAAGGTTTCTAAAACGCACCTCATTTCTCATCTCCTTGTGCCCGGGTTCGCCATTCCAGCCGCTTTACTAGCAAGCTCCCTACATGGAGCATCAGCACCTTTAACCTCCTGTTCCATACAGGTTGCAATTTGTCCTGAGGATAAACGGGAAGACGTGGAACCAACGAGAGACTAGCTCTTGGTGTTGGGACAGGCACAGGTCACTCTATTTTCCCATCAGGAAGAAGAATTAACCACAGGCTCAGCCTGCCCCCCGGAACGAGAACAGGGCCTGAAGCCATTCTGCGATTTTGCGGCCAGCTCCCATAAAAACGAGTTGTAAAATGGAGGTTCAGGGCACTGCAATTCACAAACCTGCAGAGTTATAAATGATAACTCTCGTCCACAAATATATTGAGGGAAGGCAAAGAAGAGGATTTGAAATCAAGGCAAATTGCCGGAAACAGATTTCAGGAGGTAGATTCGAATCGCCTTTAAAGCACATGAAAAGCGGCAAAACGTTGACAATGATGCCCTTGGCCAAAAAGGGCGTATGCGTTTTTTCCTGAATATATTCAGGAAAAAACGCATACGCCCTTTTTGGCCAACCAAGCAACCTGGAAAGGCAAATCAGCGCTACAAAGAAGTCTCGCTTCCCATCGGTCAAAAGGGCCATGCTGAAAAAAGTGTCAAAACCAGAAATGCAGGACAGGCCATGGAGATATGGGAGCCTTGCTACACTGATGGGCGGGATTTAAATTGCCAACAGCCACTCTGGAGAAGTGTACGGTGAGTCCTGAAACATCTAAAAAACACAGCTTAGAGAGCATAGGGCACTTCCACTCTTGGGGTTATAAATTGGGAAAATTAAAAATCAGCAAGACACAAGCACCCCAAAGTTTAGGGCTGCTCTGTTGACAAGGACCTCCACTTCATTCCACCTTAAATATCCCAGGAAAGAGAAAAATGGGTAAAGAAGTTGTGGTCCTTATGTACAATGGAGTATCACTCAGCCAAGAAATCAATGTCCTAAGGTTAGTAGCAGCATGATGAGTGGATTTAGTTACGACGATTCTAAGTGAAATAAGTCACACAGAAAAGGACACTTCTCATAAGGTATCACTGATAGAGGGAATGTAAAAACCGTTATACTTGAACTGAATTACAAAACAGAACAGAGTCACACATGCAGAAAACACACTATGGCTGCTTAACGGGAAAGGTGAGGTGGGGTGATACATAAAACAAGGGTTTCAAATTAGCTCGGATACCGTTCCATAAACCCAATATGTAATAGACAAGACCTACTCCTTGCTCAGAGAACTGGACTCAACACGCCCTATTCACCGCACAAGAATATATCTGACTAGTAATAATCGTAAAACCTATGTATTGATATCTCTCTGTTAGTGTGTCAAGTGGGTGTAAAGCGGCATAAACACAGCAGTGAAAAGCAGCTAAATCCCATTATGAAAATAAATTACTTTGAAAAACCCATGAAACAAAGACAGTGAAAGAGAGAGAAATTCTTACACAATGCGTTCAGGGCCTGTGATGCAACCTGGATTGACCATATCTAGACCCACAGCTGGATGAGACATAAGGGTGGACACTCTTGGGGCTGAGAGGTTTGGTGAGGTTGGGTGAGCAAACGCAGACCCTTTAAAGTAATACTGCGTGGTACCCATCGCATGGGTCCCAAATCTCCAGGTTCAAGGGCATCTTCCTACATCGAAAACATGCAAGAGAAACCCAGAAGATGGTACACCGTGTGATGGGGAAATGTTTCTAAAACGCACCTCATTTCTCATCTCCTTGTGCCCGGGTTCGCCATTCCAGCCGCTTTACTAGCAATCTCCCTACTTGGAGCATCAGCACCTTTAACCTCCTGTTCTGTACAGGTTGCAATTTGTCCTGAGGATGAACGGGAAGACGTGGAACCAACGAGAGACTAGCTCTTGGTGTTGGGACAGGCACAGGTCACTCTATTTTCCCATCAGGAAGAAGAATTAACCACAGGCTCAGCCTGCCTCCCGGAACCAGAACAGGGCCTGAAGCCATCCTGCGCTTTTGTGGCCAGCTCCCAAAAAAGCGAGTTGTAAAATGGAGGCTCAGGGCACTGCAATTCACAAACCTGCAGAGTTATAAATGATAACTCTCGTCCACAAATATATTGAGGGAAGGCAATGAAGAGGATTTGAAATCAAGGCAGAATTGCAGGAAACAGATTTCAGGAGGTAGATTCGAATCGCCTTTAAAGCACATGAAAAGTGGCAAAACGTTGACAATGATGCCCTTGGCCAAAAAGGGCGTATGCGTTTTTTCCTGAATATATTCAGGAAAAAACGCATACGCCCTTTTTGGCCAACCAAGCAACCTGGAAAGGCAAATCAGCGCTACAAAGAAGTCTCGCTTCCCATCGGTCAAAAGGGCCATGCTGAAAAAAGTGTCAAAACCAGAAATGCAGGACAGGCCATGGAGAAATGGGAGCCTTGCTACACTGATGGGCGGGATGTAAATAGCCAACAGCGACTCTGGAGAAGTGTCCGGTGAGTCCTGAAACATCTAAAAAACCCAGCGTAGAGAACATAGGGCACTTCCACTCATGGGGGTATAAATTGGGAAAATGAAAAATCAGCAAGACACAAGCACCCCAAAGTTTAGGGCTGCTCTGTTGACAAGGACCTCCACTTCATTCCACCTTAAATATCCCAGGAAAGAGAAAAATGGATAAAGAAGTTGTGGTCCTTATGTACAATGGAATATCACTCAGCCATGAAATCAATGTCATAAGGCTAGTAGCAGCATGATGAGTGGATATAGGTACGACGATTCTAAGTGAAATAAGTCACACAGAAAAGGACACTTCTCATAAGGTATCACTTATAGAGGGAATGTAAAAACCGTTACACTTGAACTGAATTACAAAACAGAACAGACTCACACATGCAGAAAACACACTATGGCTGCTTAACAAGAAAGGTGAGGTGGGGTGATAGATAAAACAAGGGTTTCAAATTAGCTCAGATACCGTTCCATAAAACCAATATGTAATAGACAAGACCTACTCCTTGCTCAGAGAACTGGACTCAACACGCCCTATTCACCGCACAAGAATATATCTGACTAGTAATAATCTTAAAACCTATGTATTGATATCTCTCTGTTAGTGTGTCAAGTGGGTGTAAAGCGGCATAAACACAGCAGTGAAAAGCAGCTAAACCCCATTATAAAAATAAATTACTTTGAAAAACCCATGAAACAAAGACAGTGAAAGAGAGAGAAATTCTTACACAATGCGTTCAGGGGCTGTGATGCAACCTGGATTGACCATATCTAGACCCACAGCTGGATGAGACATGAGGGTGGACACTCTTGGGGCTGAGAGGTTTGGTGAGGTTGGGTGAGCAAACGCAGACCCTTTCAAGTAATACTGTGTGGTACCCATTGCATGGGTCCCAAATCTCCAGGTTCAAGGGCATCTTCCTACATCGAAAACATGCATGAGACAGCCAGAAGATGGTACACCGTGTGATGGGGAAAGGTTTCTAAAACGCACCTCATTTCTCATCTCCTTGTGCCCTGGTTCGCCATTCCAGCCGCTTTACTAGCAATCTCCCTCCTTGAAGCATCAGCACCTTTAACCTCCTGTTCCGTACAGGTTGCAATTTGTCCTGAGGATGAACGGGAAGACGGGGAACCAATGAGAGACTGGCTCTTGGTGTTGGGAAAGGCACAGGTCACTCTATTTTCCCATCAGGAAGAAGAATAAACCACAGGCTCATCCCGCCCCCCGGAACCAGAACAGGGCCTGAAGCCATCCTGCGCTTTTGCGGCCAGCTCCCAAAAACACGAGTTGTAAAATGGAGGCTCAGGGCACTGCAATTCACAAACCTGCAGAGTTATAAATGATAACTCTCGTCCACAAATATATTGAGGGAAGGCAACGAAGAGGATTTGAAATCAAGGCAGAATTGCAGGAAACAGATTTCAGGAGGTAGATTCGAATCGCCTTTAAAGCACATGAAAAGCGGCAAAACGTTGACAATGATGCCCTATATTCAGGAAAAAACGCATACGCCCTTTTTGGCCAACCAAGCAACCTGGAAAGGCAAATCAGCGCTACAAAGAAGTCTCGCTTCCCATCGGTCAAAAGGGCCATGCTGAAAAAAGTGTCAAAACCAGAAATGCAGGACAGGCCATGGAGAAATGGGAGCCTTGCTACACTGATGGGCGGGATGTAAATTGCCAAGAGCCACTCTGGAGAAGTGTCCGGTGAGTCCTGAAACATCTAAAAAACACAGCTTAGAGAGCATAGGGCACTTCCACTCATGGGGGTATAAATTGGGAAAATGAAAAATCAGCAAGACACAAGCACCCCAAAGTTTAGGGCTGCTCTGTTGACAAGGACCTCCACTTCATTCCACCTTAAATATCCCAGGAAAGAGAAAAATGGGTAAAGAAGTTGTGGTCCTTATGTACAATGGAATATCACTCAGCCATGAAATCAATGTCATAAGGCTAGTAGCAGCATGATGAGTGGATTAAGGTATGACGATTCTAAGTGAAATAAGTCACACAGAAAAGGACACTTCTCATAAGGTATCACTTATAGAGGGAATGTAAAAACCGTTACACTTGAACTGAATTACAAAACAGAACAGAGTCACACATGCAGAAAACACACTATGGCGTCTTATCGGGAAAAGTGAGGTGGGGTGATAGATAAAACAAGGGTTTCAAATTAGCTCAGATACCGTTCCATAAAACCAATATGTAATAGACAAGACCTACTCCTTGCTCAGAGAACTGGACTCAACACGCCCTATTCACCGCACAAGAATATATCTGACTAGTAATAATCTTAAAACCTATGTATTGATATCTCTCTGTTAGTGTGTCAAGTGGTTGTAAAGCGGCATAAACATAGCAGTGAAAAGCAGCTAAACCCCATTATAAAAATAAATTACTTTGAAAAACCCATGAAACAAAGACAGTGAAAGAGAGAGAAATTCTTACACAATGCGTTCAGGGGCTGTGATGCAACCTGGATTGACCATATCTAGACCCACAGCTGGATGAGACATAAGGGTGGACACTCTTGGGGCTGAGAGGTTTGGTGAGGTTGGGTGAGCAAACGCAGACCCTTTCAAGTAATACTGCGTGGTACCCATCGCATGGGTCCCAAATCTCCAGGTTCAAGGGCATCTTCCTACATCGAAAACATGCATGAGAAACCCAGAAGATGGTACACCGTGTGATGGGGAAAGGTTTCTAAAACGCACCTCATTTCTCATCTCCTTGTGCCCTGGTTCGCCATTCCAGCCGCTTTACTAGCAATCTCCCTACTTGGAGCATCAGCACCTTTAACCTCCTGTTCCGTACAGGTTGCAATTTTTCCTGAGGAAGAACGGGAATACGGGGAACCAATGAGAGACTGGCTCTTGGTGTTGGGAAAGGCACAGGTCACTCTATATTCCCATCAGGAAGAAGAATAAACCACAGGCTCATCCCGCCTCCCGGAACCAGAATAGGGCCTGAAGCCATCCTGCGCTTTTGCGGCCAGCTCCCAAAAACATGAGTTGTAAAATGGAGGCTCAGGGCACTGCAATTCACAAACCTGCAGAGTTATAAATGATAACTCTCGTCCACAAATATATTGAGGGAAGGCAACGAAGAGGGTTTGAAATCAAGGCAGAATTGCAGGAAACAGATTTCAGGAGGTAGATTCGAATCGCCTTTAAAGCATATGAAAAGCGGCAAAACGTTGACAATGATGCCCTTGGCCAAAAAGTGCGTATGCGTTTTTTCCTGAATATATTCAGGAAAAAACGCATACGCCCTTTTTGGCCAACCAAGCAACCTGGAAAGGCAAATCAGCGCTACAAAGAAGTCTCGCTTCCCATCGGTCAAAAGGGCCATGCTAAAAAAAGTGTCAAAACCAGAAATGCAGGACAGGCCATGGAGAAATGGGAGCCTTGCTACACTGATGGGCGGGATGTAAATTGCCAACAGCCACTCTGGAGAAGTGTACGGTGTGTCCTGAAACATCTAAAAAACACAGCTTAGAGAGCATAGGGAACTTCCACTCATGGGGGTATAAATTGGGAAAATTAAAAATCAGCAAGACACAAACACCCCAAAGTTTAGGGCTGCTCTGTTGACAAGGACCTCCACTTCATTACACCTTAAATATCCCAGGAAAGAGAAAAATGGGTAAAGAAGTTGTGGTCCTTATGTACAATGGAATATCACTCAGCCATGAAATCAATGTCATAAGGCTAGTAGCAGCATGATGAGTGGATTAAGGTATGACGATTCTAAGTGAAATAAGTCACACAGAAAAGGACACTTCTCATAAGGTATCACTGATAGAGGGAATGTAAAAACCGTTACACTTGAACTGAATTACAAAACAGAACACAGTCACACATGCAGAAAACACACTATGGCTGCTTAACGAGAAAGGTGAGGTGGGGTGTTACATAAAACAAGGGTTTCAAATTAGCGCAGATACCGTTCCATAAACCCAATATGTAATAGACAAGACCTACTCCTTGCTCAGAGAACTGGACTCAACACGCCCTATTCACCGCACAAGAATATATCTGACTAGTAATAATCTTAAAACCTATGTATTGATATCTCTCTGTTAGTGTGTCAAGTGGGTGTAAAGCGGCATAAACACAGCAGTGAAAAGCAGCTAAACCCCATTATAAAAATAAATTACTTTGAAAAACCCATGAAACAAAGACAGTGAAAGAGAGAGAAATTCTTACACAATGCGTTCAGGGGCTGTGATGCAACCTGGATTGACCATATCTAGACCGACAGTTGGATGAGACATACGGGTGGACACTCTTGGGGCTGAGAGGTTTAGTGAGGTTGGGTGAGCAAACGCAGACCCTTTAAAGTAATACTGCGTGGTACCCATCCCATGGGTCCCAAATCTCCAGGTTCAAGGGCATCTTCCTACATCGAAAACATGCATGAGAATCCCTGAAGATGGTACACCATGTGATGGGAAAGTTTTCTAAAACGCACCTAATTTCTCATCTCCTTGTGCCGTGTTGGCCATTCCAGCCGCTTTACTATCCATCTCCCTCTTTGGAGCATCAGCACCTTTAACCTCCTGTTCCGTACAGGTTGCAATTTGTCCTGAGGATGAACGGGAAGACGGGGAACCAATGAGAGACTAGCTCTTGGTGTTGGGACAGGCACAGGTCACTCTATTTTCCCATCAGGAAGAAGAATTAACCACAGGCTCAGCCTGCCCCCCGGAACAAGAACAGGGCCTGAAGCCATCCTGCGCTTTTGCGGCCAGCTCCCAAAAACGCGAGTTGTAAAATCCAGCTTCAGGGCACTGCAATTCACAAACCTGCAGAGTTATAAATGATAACTCTCGTCCACAAATATATTGAGGGAAGGCAATGAAGAGGATTTGAAATCAAGGCAGAATTGCAGGAAACAGATTTCAGGAGGTAGATTCGAATCGCCTTTAAAGCACATGAAAAGTGGCAAAACGTTGACAATGATGCCCTTGGCCAAAAAGGGCGTATGCGTTTTTTCCTGAATATATTCAGGAAAAAACGCATATGCCCTTTTGGCCAACCAAGCAACCTGGAAAGGCAAATCAGCGCTACAAAGAAGTCTCGCTTCCCATCGGTGAAAAGGGCCATGCTGATAAAAGTGTCAAATCCAGAAATGCAGGACAGGCCATGGAGAAATGGGAGCCTTGCTACACTGATGGGCGGGATGTAAATTGCCAACAGCCACTCTGGAGAAGTGTACGGTGAGTCCTGAAACATCTAAAAAACCCAGCTTAGAGAACATAGGGCACTTCCACTCATGGGGGTATAAATTGGGAAAATGAAAAATCAGCAAGACACAAGCACCCCAAAGTTTAGGGCTGCTCGGTTGACAAGGACCTCCACTTCATTCCACCTTAAATATCCCAGGAAAGAGAAAAATGGATAAAGAAGTTGTGGTCCTTATGTACAATGGAATATCACTCAGCCATGAAATCAATGTCATAAGGCTAGTAGCAGCATGATGAGTGGATTTAGGTACGACGATTCTAAGTGAAATAAGTCACACAGAAAAGGACACTTCTCATAAGGTATCACTTATAGAGGGAATGTAAAAACCGTTACACTTGAACTGAATTACAAAACAGAACAGACTCACACATGCAGAAAACACACTATAGCTGCTTAACGGGAAAGGTGAGGTGGGGTGATACATAAAACAAAGGTTTCAAATTAGCTCAGATACCGTTCCATAAACCCAATATGTAATAGACAAGACCTACTCCTTGCTCAGAGAACTGGACTCAACACGCCCTATTCACCGCACAAGAATATATCTGACTAGTAATAATCTTAAAACCTATGTATTGATATCTCTCTGATAGTGTGTCAAGTGGGTGTAGAGCGGCATAAACAGAGCAGTGAAAAGCAGATAAATCCCATTATGAAAAAAAATTACTTTGAAAAACCCATGAAACAAAGACAGTGAAAGAGAGAGAAATTCTTACACAATGCGTTCAGGGGCTGTGATGCAACCTGGATTGACCATATCTAGACCCACAGCTGGATGAGACCTAAGGGTGGACACTCTTGGGGCTGAGAGGTTTGGTGAGGTTGGGTGAGCAAACGCAGACCCTTTAAAGTAATACTGCGTGGTACCCATCCCATGGGTCCCAAATCTCCAGGTTCAAGGGCATCTTCCTACATCGAAAACATGCATGAGAAACCCAGAAGGTGGTACACCGTGTGATGGGGAAAGGTTTCTAAAACGCACCTCATTTCTCATCTCCTTGTGCCCGGGTTCGCCATTCCAGCCGCTTTACTAGCAATCTCCCTCCTTGGAGCATCAGCACCTTTTACCTCCTGTTCCGTACAGGTTGCAATTTGTCCTGAGGATGAACGGGAAGACGGGGAATCAGTGAGAGACTGGCTCTTGGTGTTGGGAAAGGCACAGGTCACTCTATTTTCCCATCAGGAAGAAGAATTAACCACAGGCTCCTCCCGCCCCCCGGAACCAGAACAGGGCCGAAGCCATCCTGCGCTTTTGCGGCCAGCTCCCAAAAACACGAGTTGTAAAATGGAGGCTCAGGGCACTGCAATTCACAAACCTGCAGAGTTATAAATGATAACTCTCGTCCACAAATATATTGAGGGAAGGCAACGAAGAGGATTTGAAATCAAGGCAGAATTGCAGGAAACAGATTTCAGGAGGTAGATTCGAATCGCCTTTAAAGCACATGAAAAGCGGCAAAACGTTGACAATGATGCCCTTGGCCAAAAAGGGCGTATGCGTTTTTTCCTGAATATATTCAGGAAAAAACGCATACGCCCTTTTTGGCCAACCAAGCAACCTGGAAAGGCAAATCAGCGCTACAAAGAAGTCTCGCTTCCCATCGGTCAAAAGGGCCATGCTGAAAAAAGTGTCAAAACCAGAAATGCAGGACAGGCCATGGAGAAATGGGAGCCTTGCTACACTGATGGGCGGGATGGAAATTGCCAACAGCCACTCTGGAGAAGTGTACGGTGAGTCCTGAAACAACTAAAAAACACAGCTTAGAGAGCATAGGGCACTTCCACTCATGGGGGTATAAATTGGGAAAATGAAAAATCAGCAAGACACAAGCACCCCAAAGTTTAGGGCTGCTCTGTTGACAAGGACCTCCACTTCATTCCACCTTAAATATCCCAGGAAAGAGAAAAATGGATAAAGAAGTTGTGGTCCTTATGTACAATGGAATATCACTCAGCCATGAACTCAATGTCATAAGGCTAGTAGCAGCATGATGAGTGGATTAAGGTATGACGATTCTAAGTGAAATAAGTCACACAGAAAAGGACACTTCTCATAAGGTATCACTGATAGAGGGAATGTAAAAACCGTTACACTTGAAGTGAATTACAAAACAGAACAGAGTCACACATGCAGAAAACACACTATGGCGGCTTAACGGGAAAGGTGAGGTGGGGTGATACATAAAACAAGGGTTTCAAATTAGCTCAGATACCATTCCATAAACCCAATATGTAATAGACAAGACCTACTCCTTGCTCAGAGAACTGGACTCAACACGCCCTATTCACCGCACAAGAATATATCTGACTAGTAATAATCTTTAAACCTATGTATTGATATCTCTCTGTTAGTGTGTCAAGTGGGTGTAAAGCGGCATAAACACAGCAGTGAAAAGCAGCTAAACCCTATTATAAAAATAAATTACTTTGAAAAACCCATGAAACAAAGACAGTGAAAGAGAGAGAAATTCTTACACAATGCGTTCAGGGGCTGTGATGCAACCTGGATTGACCATATCTAGACCCACAGCTGGATGAGACATGAGGGTGGACACTCTTGGGGCTGAGAGGTTTGGTGAGGTTGGGTGAGCAAACGCAGACCCTTTCAAGTAATACTGCGTGGTACCCATCGCATGGGTCCCAAATCTCCAGGTTCAAGGGCATCTTCCTACATCGAAAACATGCATGAGAAACCCAGAAGGTGGTACACCGTGTGATGGGGAAAGGTTTCTAAAACGCACCTCATTTCTCATCTCCTTGTGCCCGGGTTCGCCATTCCAGCCGCTTTACTAGCAATCTCCCTACTTGGAGCATCAGCACCTTTTACCTCCTGTTCCGTACAGGTTGCAATTTTTCCTGAGGATGAACGGGAAGACGGGGAACCAATGAGAGACTGGCTCTTGGTGTTGGGAAAGGCACAGGTCAGTCTATTTTCCCATCAGGAAGAAGAATAAACCACAGGCTCATCCCGCCACCCGGAACCAGAACAGGGCCTGAAGCCATCCTGCGCTTTTGCGGCCAGCTCCCAAAAACACGAGTTGTAAAATGGAGGCTCAGGGCACTGCAATTCACAAACCTGCAGAGTTATAAATGATAACTCTCGTCCACAAATATATTGAGGGAAGGCAACGAAGAGGATTTGAAATCAGGGCAGAATTGCAGGAAACAGATTTCAGGAGGTAGATTCGAATCGCCTTTAAAGCACATGAAAAGCGGCAAAACGTTGACAATGATGCCCTTGGCCAAAAAGGGCGTATGCGTTTTTTCCTGAATATATTCAGGAAAAAACGCATACGCCCTTTTTGGCCAACCAAGCAACCTGGAAAGGCAAATCAGCGCTACAAAGAAGTCTCGCTTCCCATCGGTCAAAAGGGCCATGCTGAAAAAAGTGTCAAAACCAGAAATGCAGGACAGGCCATGGAGAAATGGGAGCCTTGCTACACTGATGGGCGGGATGTAAATTGCCAACAGCCACTCTGGAGAAGTGTACGGTGTGTCCTGAAACATCTAAAAAACACAGCTTAGAGACCATAGGGCACTTCCACTCATGGGGGTATAAATTGGGAAAATGAAAAATCAGCAAGACACAAGCACCCCAAAGTTTAGGGCTGCTCTGTTGACAAGGACCTCCACTTCATTCCACCTTAAATATCCCAGGAAAGAGAAAAATGGGTAAAGAAGTTGTGGTCCTTATGTACAATGGAATATCACTCAGCCATGAAATCAATGTCATAAGGCTAGTAGCAGCATGATGAGTGGATTAAGGTATGACGATTCTAAGTCAAACAAGTCACACAGAAAAGGACACTTCTCATAAGGTATCACTGATAGAGGGAATGTAAAAACCGTTACACTTGAACTGAATTACAAAACAGAACACAGTCACACATGCAGAAAACACACTATGGCTGCTTAACAAGAAAGGTGAGGTGGGGTGATAGATAAAACAAGGGTTTCAAATTAGCTCAGATACCGTTCCATAAAACCAATATGTAATAGACAAGACCTACTCCTTGCTCAGAGAACTGGACTCAACACGCCCTATTCACCGCACAAGAATATATCTGACTAGTAATAATCTTAAACCTATGTATTGATATCTCTCTGTTAGTGTGTCAAGTGGGTGTAAAGCGGCATAAACACTGCAGTGAAAAGCAGCTAAACCCCATTATAAAAATAAATTACTTTGAAAAACCCATGAAAGAAAGACAGTGAAAGAGAGAGAAATTCTTACACAATGCGTTCAGGGGCTGTGATGCAACCTGGATTGACCATATCTAGACCCACAGCTGGATGAGACATAAGGGTGGACACTCTTGGGGCTGAGAGGTTTGGTGAGGTTGGGTGAGCAAATGCAGACCCTTTAAAGTAATACTGCGTGGTACCCATCGCATGGGTCCCAAATCTCCAGGTTCAAGGGCATCTTCCTACATCGAAAACATGCATGAGAAACCCAGAAGATGGTACACCATGTGATGGGGAAAGGTTTCTAAAACGCACCTCATTTCTCATCTCCTTGTGCCCGGGTTCGCCATTCCAGCCGCTTTACTAGCAATCTCCCTACTTGGAGCATCAGCACCGTTAACCTCCTGTTCCGTACAGGTTGCAATTTGTCCTGAGGATGAACGGGAAGACGGGGAATCAGTGAGAGACTGGCTCTTGGTGTTGGGAAAGGCACAGGTCACTCTATTTTCCCATCAGGAAGAAGAATTAACCACAGGCTCCTCCCGCCCCCCGGAACCAGAACAGGGCCGAAGCCATCCTGCGCTTTTGCGGCCAGCTCCCAAAAACACGAGTTGTAAAATGGAGGCTCAGGGCACTGCAATTCACAAACCTGCAGAGTTATAAATGATAACTCTCGTCCACAAATATATTGAGGGAAGGCAACGAAGAGGATTTGAAATCAAGGCAGAATTGCAGGAAACAGATTTCAGGAGGTAGATTCGAATCGCCTTTAAAGCACATGAAAAGCGGCAAAACGTTGACAATGATGCCCTTGGCCAAAAAGGGCGTATGCGTTTTTTCCTGAATATATTCAGGAAGAAACGCATACGCCCTTTTTGGCCAACCAAGCAACCTGGAAAGGCAAATCAGCGCTACAAAGAAGTCTCGCTTCCCATCGGTCAAAAGGGCCATGCTGAAAAAAGTGTCAAAACCAGAAATGCAGGACAGGCCATGGAGAAATGGGAGCCTTGCTACACTGATGGGCGGGATGGAAATTGCCAAGAGCCACTCTGGAGAAGTGTACGGTGAGTCCTGAAACAACTAAAAAACACAGCTTAGAGAGCATAGGGCACTTCCACTCATGGGGGTATAAATTGGGAAAATGAAAAATCAGCAAGACACAAGCACCCCAAAGTTTAGGGCTGCTCTGTTGACAAGGACCTCCACTTCATTCCACCTTAAATATCCCAGGAAAGAGAAAAATGGATAAAGAAGTTGTGGTCCTTATGTACAATGGAATATCACTCAGCCATGAACTCAATGTCCTAAGGCTAGTAGCAGCATGATGAGTGGATTAAGGTATGACGATTCTAAGTGAAATAAGTCACACAGAAAAGGACACTTCTCATAAGGTATCACTGATAGAGGGAATGTAAAAACCGTTACACTTGAACTGAATTACAAAACAGAACAGAGTCACACATGCAGAAAACACACTATGGTGGCTTAACGGGAAAGGTGAGGTGGGGTGATACATAAAACAAGGGTTTCAAATTAGCTCAGATACCGTTCCATAAACCCAATATGTAATAGACAAGACCTACTCCTTGCTCAGAGAACTGGACTCAACACGCCCTATTCACCGCACAAGAATATATCTGACTAGTAATAATCTTAAAACATATGTATTGATATCTCTCTGTTAGTGTGTCAAGTGGGTGTAAAGCGACATAAACACAGCAGTGAAAAGCAGCTAAACCCCATTATAAAAATAAATTACTTTGAAAAACCCATGAAACAAAGACAGTGAAAGAGAGAGAAATTCTTACACAATGCGTTCAGGGGCTGTGATGCAACCTGGATTGACCATATCTAGACCCACAGCTGGATGAGACATGAGGGTGGACACTCTTGGGGCTGAGAGGTTTGGTGAGGTTGGGTGAGCAAACGCAGACCCTTTCAAGTAATACTGCGTGGTACCCATCGCATGGGTCCCAAATCTCCAGGTTCAAGGGCATCTTCCTACATCGAAAACATGCATGAGAAACCCAGAAGATGGTACACCATGTGATGGGGAAAGGTTTCTAAAACGCACCTCATTTCTCATCTCCTTGTGCCCGGGTTCGCCATTCCAGCCGCTTTACTAGCAATCTCCCTACTTGGAGCATCAGCACCGTTAACCTCCTGTTCCGTACAGGTTGCAATTTGTCCTGAGGATGAACGGGAAGACGGGGAATCAGTGAGAGACTGGCTCTTGGTGTTAGGAAAGGCACAGGTCACTCTATTTTCCCATCAGGAAGAAGAATTAACCACAGGCTCCTCCCGCCCCCCGGAACCAGAACAGGGCCGAAGCCATCCTGCGCTTTTGCGGCCAGCTCCCAAAAGCACGAGTTGTAAAATGGAGGCTCAGGGCACTGCAATTCACAAACCTGCAGAGTTATAAATGATAACTCTCGTCCACAAATATATTGAGGGAAGGCAACGAAGAGGATTTGAAATCAAGGCAGAATTGCAGGAAACAGATTTCAGGAGGTAGATTCGAATCGCCTTTAAAGCACATGAAAAGCGGCAAAACGTTGACAATGATGCCCTTGGCCAAAAGGGGCGTATGCGTTTATTCCTGAATATATTCAGGAAAAAACGCATACGCCCTTTTTGGCCAACCAAGCAACCTGGAAAGGCAAATCAGCGCTACAAAGAAGTCTCGCTTCCCATCGGTCAAAAGGGCCATGCTGAAAAAAGTGTCAAAACCAGAAATGCAGGACAGGCCATGGAGAAATGGGAGCCTTGCTACACTGATGGGCGGGATGGAAATTGCCAAGAGCCACTCTGGAGAAGTGTACGGTGAGTCCTGAAACAACTAAAAAACACAGCTTAGAGAGCATAGGGCACTTCCACTCATGGGGGTATAAATTGGGAAAATGAAAAATCAGCAAGACACAAGCACCCCAAAGTTTAGGGCTGCTCTGTTGACAAGGACCTCCACTTCATTCCACCTTAAATATCCCAGGAAAGAGAAAAATGGATAAAGAAGTTGTGGTCCTTATGTACAATGGAATATCACTCAGCCATGAACTCAATGTCATAAGGCTAGTAGCAGCATGATGAGTGGATTAAGGAATGACGATTCTAAGTGAAATAAGTCACACAGAAAAGGACACTTCTCATAAGGTATCACTTATAGAGGGAATGTAAAAACCGTTACACTTGAACTGAATTACAAAACAGAACAGAGTCACACATGCAGAAAACACACTATGGCGGCTTAACGGGAAAGGTGAGGTGGGGTGATACATAAAACAAGGGTTTCAAATTAGCTCAGATACCGTTCCATAAACCCAATATGTAATAGACAAGACCTACTCCTTGCTCAGAGAACTGGACTCAACACGCCCTATTCACCGCAGAAGAATATATCTGAGTAGTAATAATCTTAAAACCTATGTATTGATATCTCTCTGTTAGTGTGTCAAGTGGGTGTAAAGCGGCATAAACACAGCAGTGAAAAGCAGCTAAACCCCATTATAAAAATAAATTACTTTGAAAAACCCATGAAACAAAGACAGTGAAAGAGAGAGAAATTCTTACACAATGCGTTCAGGGGCTGTGATGCAACCTGGATTGACCATATCTAGACCCACAGCTGGATGAGACATGAGGGTGGACACTCTTGGGGCTGAGAGGTTTGGTGAGGTTGGGTGAGCAAACGCAGACCCTTTCAAGTAATACTGCATGGTACCCAATGCATGGGTCCCAAATCTCCAGGTTCAAGGGCATCTTCCTACATCGAAAACATGCATGAGAAACCCAGAAGATGGTACACCGTGTGATGGGGAAAGGTTTCTAAAACGCACCTCATTTCTCATCTCCTTGTGCCCTGGTTCGCCATTCCAGCCGCTTTACTAGCAATCTCCCTCCTTGAAGCATCAGCACCTTTAACCTCCTGTTCCGTACAGGTTGCAATTTTTCCTGAGGATGAACGGGAAGACGGGGAACCAATGAGAGACTGGCTCTTGGGGTTGGGAAAGGCACAGGTCACTCTATTTTCCCATCAGGAAGAAGAATTAACCACAGGCTCATCCCGCCCCCCGGAACCAGAACAGGGCCTGAAGCCATCCTGAGCTTTTGCGGCCAGCTCCCAAAAACACGAGTTGTAAAATGGAGGCTCAGGGCACTGCAATTCACAAACCTGCAGAGTTATAAATGATAACTCTCGTCCACAAATATATTGAGGGAAGGCAACGAAGAGGATTTGAAATCAAGGCAGAATTGCAGGAAACAGATTTCAGGAGTTAGATTCGAATCGCCTTTAAAGCACATGAAAAGCGGCAAAACGTTGACAATGATGCCCTTGGCCAAAAAGGGCGTATGCGTTTTTTCCTGAATATATTCAGGAAAAAACGCATACGCCCTTTTTGGCCAACCAAGCAACCTGGAAAGGCAAATCAGCGCTACAAAGAAGTCTCGCTTCCCATCGGTCAAAAGGGCCATGCTGAAAAAAGTGTCAAAACCAGAAATGCAGGACAGGCCATGGAGAAATGGGAGCCTTGCTACACTGATGGGCGGGATGGAAATTGCCAACAGCCACTCTGGAGAAGTGTACGGTGAGTCCTGAAACAACTAAAAAACACAGCTTAGAGAGCATAGGGCACTTCCACTCATGGGGGTATAAATTGGGAAAATGAAAAATCAGCAAGACACAAGCACCCCAAAGTTTAGGGCTGCTCTGTTGACAAGGACCTCCACTTCATTCCACCTTAAATATCCCAGGAAAGAGAAAAATGGATAAAGAAGTTGTGGTCCTTATGTACAATGGAATATCACTCAGCCATGAACTCAATGTCATAAGGCTAGTAGCAGCATGATGAGTGGATTAAGGTATGACGATTCTAAGTGAAATAAGTCACACAGAAAAGGACACTTCTCATAAGGTATCACTGATAGAGGGAATGTAAAAACCGTTACACTTGAACTGAATTACAAAACAGAACAGAGTCACACATGCAGAAAACACACTATGGCGGCTTAACGGGAAAGGTGAGGTGGGGTGATACATAAAACAAGGGTTTCAAATTAGCTCAGATACCGTTCCATAAACCCAATATGTAATAGACAAGACCTACTCCTTGCTCAGAGAACTGGACTCAACACGCCCTATTCACCGCACAAGAATATATCTGACTAGTAATAATCTTAAAACCTATGTATTGATATCTCTCTGTTAGTGTGTCAAGTGGGTGTAAAGCGACATAAACACAGCAGTGAAAAGCAGCTAAACCCCATTATAAAAATAAATTACTTTGAAAAACCCATGAAACAAAGACAGTGAAAGAGAGAGAAATTCTTACACAATGCGTTCAGGGGCTGTGATGCAACCTGGATTGACCATATCTAGACCCACAGCTGGATGAGACATGAGGGTGGACACTCTTGGGGCTGAGAGGTTTGGTGAGGTTGGGTGAGCAAACGCAGACCCTTTCAAGTAATACTGCGTGGTACCCATCGCATGGGTCCCAAATCTCCAGGTTCAAGGGCATCTTCCTACATCGAAAACATGCATGAGAAACCCAGAAGATGGTACACCATGTGATGGGGAAAGGTTTCTAAAACGCACCTCATTTCTCATCTCCTTGTGCCCGGGTTCGCCATTCCAGCCGCTTTACTAGCAATCTCCCTACTTGGAGCATCAGCACCGTTAACCTCCTGTTGCGTACAGGTTGCAATTTGTCCTGAGGATGAACGGGAAGACGGGGAATCAGTGAGAGACTGGCTCATGGTGTTGGGAAAGGCACAGGTCACTCTATTTTCCCATCAGGAAGAAGAATTAACCACAGGCTCCTCCCGCCCCCCGGAACCAGAACAGGGCCGAAGCCATCCTGCGCTTTTGCGGCCAGCTCCCAAAAACACGGGTTGTAAAATGGAGGCTCAGGGCACTGCAATTCACAAACCTGCAGAGTTATAAATGATAACTCTCGTCCACAAATATATTGAGGGAAGGCAACGAAGAGGATTTGAAATCAAGGCAGAATTGCAGGAAACAGATTTCAGGAGGTAGATTCGAATCGCCTTTAAAGCACATGAAAAGCGGCAAAACGTTGACAATGATGCCCTTGGCCAAAAAGGGCGTATGCGTTTTTTCCTGAATATATTCAGGAAAAAACGCATACGCCCTTTTTGGCCAACCAAGCAACCTGGAAAGGCAAATCAGCGCTACAAAGAAGTCTCGCTTCCCATCGGTCAAAAGGGCCATGCTGAAAAAAGTGTCAAAACCAGAAATGCAGGACAGGCCATGGAGAAATGGGAGCCTTGCTACACTGATGGGCGGGATGGAAATTGCCAACAGCCACTCTGGAGAAGTGTACGGTGAGTCCTGAAACAACTAAAAAACACAGCTTAGAGAGCATAGGGCACTTCCACTCATGGGGGTATAAATTGGGAAAATGAAAAATCAGCAAGACACAAGCACCCCAAAGTTTAGGGCTGCTCTGTTGACAAGGACCTCCACTTCATTCCACCTTAAATATCCCAGGAAAGAGAAAAATGGATAAAGAAGTTGTGGTCCTTATGTACAATGGAATATCACTCAGCCATGAACTCAATGTCATAAGGCTAGTAGCAGCATGATGAGTGGATTAAGGTATGACGATTGTAAGTGAAATAAGTCACACAGAAAAGGACACTTCTCATAAGGTATCACTGATAGAGGGAATGTAAAAACCGTTACACTTGAACTGAATTACAAAACAGAACAGAGTCACACATGCAGAAAACACACTATGGCGGCTTAACGGGAAAGGTGAGGTGGGGTGATACATAAAACAAGGGTTTCAAATTAGCTCAGATACCGTTCCATAAACCCAATATGTAATAGACAAGACCTACTCCTTGCTCAGAGAACTGGACTCAACACGCCCTATTCACCGCACAAGAATATATCTGACTAGTAATAATCTTAAAACCTATGTATTGATATCTCTCTGTTAGTGTGTCAAGTGGGTGTAAAGCGACATAAACACAGCAGTGAAAAGCAGCTAAACCCCATTATAAAAATAAATTACTTTGAAAAACCCATGAAACAAAGACAGTGAAAGAGAGAGAAATTCTTACACAATGCGTTCAGGGGCTGTGATGCAACCTGGATTGACCATATCTAGACCCACAGCTGGATGAGACATGAGGGTGGACACTCTTGGGGCTGAGAGGTTTGGTGAGGTTGGGTGAGCAAACGCAGACCCTTTCAAGTAATACTGCGTGGTACCCATCGCATGGGTCCCAAATCTCCAGGTTCAAGGGCATCTTCCTACATCGAAAACATGCATGAGAAACCCAGAAGATGGTACACCATGTGATGGGGAAAGGTTTCTAAAACGCACCTCATTTCTCATCTCCTTGTGCCCGGGTTCGCCATTCCAGCCGCTTTACTAGCAATCTCCCTACTTGGAGCATCAGCACCGTTAACCTCCTGTTGCGTACAGGTTGCAATTTGTCCTGAGGATGAACGGGAAGACGGGGAATCAGTGAGAGACTGGCTCTTGGTGTTGGGAAAGGCACAGGTCACTCTATTTTCCCATCAGGAAGAAGAATTAACCACAGGCTCCTCCCGCCCCCCGGAACCAGAACAGGGCCGAAGCCATCCTGCGCTTTTGCGGCCAGCTCCCAAAAACACGAGTTGTAAAATGGAGGCTCAGGGCACTGCAATTCACAAACCTGCAGAGTTATAAATGATAACTCTCGTCCACAAATATATTGAGGGAAGGCAACGAAGAGGATTTGAAATCAAGGCAGAATTGCAGGAAACAGATTTCAGGAGGTAGATTCGAATCGCCTTTAAAGCACATGAAAAGCGGCAAAACGTTGACAATGATGCCCTTGGCCAAAAAGGGCGTATGCGTTTTTTCCTGAATATATTCAGGAAAAAACGCATACGCCCTTTTTGGCCAACCAAGCAACCTGGAAAGGCAAATCAGCGCTACAAAGAAGTCTCGCTTCCCATCGGTCAAAAGGGCCATGCTGAAAAAAGTGTCAAAACCAGAAATGCAGGACAGGCCATGGAGAAATGGGAGCCTTGCTACACTGATGGGCGGGATGGAAATTGCCAACAGCCACTCTGGAGAAGTGTACGGTGAGTCCTGAAACAACTAAAAAACACAGCTTAGAGAGCATAGGGCACTTCCACTCATGGGGGTATAAATTGGGAAAATGAAAAATCAGCAAGACACAAGCACCCCAAAGTTTAGGGCTGCTCTGTTGACAAGGACCTCCACTTCATTCCACCTTAAATATCCCAGGAAAGAGAAAAATGGATAAAGAAGTTGTGGTCCGTATGTACAATGGAATATCACTCAGCCATGAACTCAATGTCATAAGGCTAGTAGCAGCATGATGAGTGGATTAAGGTATGACGATTCTAAGTGAAATAAGTCACACAGAAAAGGACACTTCTCATAAGGTATCACTGATAGAGGGAATGTAAAAACCGTTACACTTGAACTGAATTACAAAACAGAACAGAGTCACACATGCAGAAAACACACTATGGCGGCTTAACGGGAAAGGTGAGGTGGGGTGATACATAAAACAAGGGTTTCAAATTAGCTCAGATACCGTTCCATAAACCCAATATGTAATACACAAGACCTACTCCTTGCTCAGAGAACTGGACTCAACACGCCCTATTCACCGCACAAGAATATATCTGACTAGTAATAATCTTAAAACCTATGTATTGATATCTCTCTATTAGTGTGTCAAGTGGGTGTAAAGCGACATAAACACAGCAGTGAAAAGCAGCTAAACCCCATTATAAAAATAAATTACTTTGAAAAACCCATGAAACAAAGACAGTGAAAGAGAGAGAAATTCTTACACAATGCGTTCAGGGGCTGTGATGCAACCTGGATTGACCATATCTAGACCCACAGCTGGATGAGACATGAGGGTGGACACTCTTGGGGCTGAGAGGTTTGGTGAGGTTGGGTGAGCAAACGCAGACCCTTTCAAGTAATACTGCGTGGTACCCATCGCATGGGTCCCAAATCTCCAGGTTCAAGGGCATCTTCCTACATCGAAAACATGCATGAGAAACCCAGAAGATGGTACACCGTGTGATGGGGAAAGGTTTCTAAAACGCACCTCATTTCTCATCTCCTTGTGCCCTGGTTCGCCATTCCAGCCGCTTTACTAGCAATCTCCCTCCTTGAAGCATCAGCACCTTTAACCTCCTGTTCCGGACAGGTTGCAATTTTTCCTGAGGATGAACGGGAAGACGGGGAACCAATGAGAGACTGGCTCTTGGTGTTGGGAAAGACACAGGTCACTCTATTTTCCCATCAGGAAGAAGAATAAACCACAGGCTCATCCCGCCCCCCGGAACCAGAACAGGGCCTGAAGCCATCCTGAGCTTTTGCGGCCAGCTCCCAAAAACACGAGTTATAAAATGGAGGCTCAGGGCACTGCAATTCACAAACCTGCAGAGTTATAAATGATAACTCTCGTCCACAAATATATTGAGGGAAGGCAACGAAGAGGATTTGAAATCAAGGCAGAATTGCAGGAAACAGATTTCAGGAGGTAGATTCGAATCGCCTTTAAAGCACATGAAAAGCGGCAAAACGTTGACAATGATGCCCTTGGCCAAAAAGGGCGTATGCGTTTTTTCCTGAATATATTCAGGCAAAAACGCATACGCCCTTTTTGGCCAACCAAGCAACCTGGAAAGGCAAATCAGTGCTACAAAGAAGTCTCGCTTCCCATCGGTCAAAAGGGCCATGCTGAAAAAAGTGTCAAAACCAGAAATGCAGGACAGGCCATGGAGAAATGGGAGCCTTGCTACACTGATGGGCGGGATGGAAATTGCCAACAGCCACTCTGGAGAAGTGTACGGTGAGTCCTGAAACAACTAAAAAACACAGCTTAGAGAGCATAGGGCACTTCCACTCATGGGGGTATAAATTGGGAAAATGAAAAATCAGCAAGACACAAGCACCCCAAAGTTTAGGGCTGCTCTGTTGACAAGGACCTCCACTTCATTCCACCTTAAATATCCCAGGAAAGAGAAAAATGGGTAAAGAAGTTGTGGTCCTTATGTACAATGGAATATCACTCAGCCATGAACTCAATGTCCTAAGGCTAGTAGCAGCATGATGAGTGGATTAAGGTATGACGATTCTAAGTGAAATAAGTCACACAGAAAAGGACACTTCTCATAAGGTATCACTGATAGAGGGAATGTAAAAACCGTTACACTTGAACTGAATTACAAAACAGAACAGAGTCACACATGCAGAAAACACACTATGGCGTCTTATCGGGAAAAGTGAGGTGGGGTGATAGATAAAACAAGGGTTTCAAATTAGCTCAGATACCGTTCCATAAAACCAATATGTAATAGACAAGACCTACTCCTTGCTCAGAGAACTGGACTCAACACGCCCTATTCACCGCACAAGAATATATCTGACTAGTAATAATCTTTAAACCTATGTATTGATATCTCTCTGTTAGTGTGTCAAGTGGGTGTAAAGCGGCATAAACACAGCAGTGAAAAGCAGCTAAACCCCATTATAAAAATAAATTACTTCGAAACACCCATGAAACAAAGACAGTGAAAGAGAGAGAAATTCTTACACAATGCGTTCAGGGGCTGTGATGCAACCTGGATTGACCATATCTAGACCCACAGCTGGATGAGACATGAGGGTGGACACTCTTGGGGCTGAGAGGTTTGGTGAGGTTGGGTGAGCAAACGCAGACCCTTTCAAGTAATACTGCGTGGTACCCATCGCATGGGTCCCAAATCTCCAGGTTCAAGGGCATCTTCCTACATCGAAAACATGCATGAGAAACCCAGAAGATGGTACACCGTGTGATGGGGAAAGGTTTCTAAAACGCACCTCATTTCTCATCTCCTTGTGCCCGGGTTCGCCATTCCAGCCGCTTTACTAGCAATCTCCCTACTTGGAGCATCAGCACCTTTAACCTCCTGTTCCGTACAGGTTGCAATTTGTCCTGAGGATGAACGGGAAGACGGGGAATCAGTGAGAGACTGGCTCTTGGTGTTGGGAAAGGCACAGGTCACTCTATTTTCCCATCAGGAAGAAGAATTAACCACAGGCTCCTCCCGCCCCCCGGAACCAGAACAGGGCCGAAGCCATCCTGCGCTTTTGCGGCCAGCTCCCAAAACCACGAGTTGTAAAATGGAGGCTCAGGGCACTGCAATTCACAAACCTGCAGAGTTATAAATGATAACTCTCGTCCACAAATATATTGAGGGAAGGCAACGAAGAGGATTTGAAATCAAGGCAGAATTGCAGGAAACAGATTTCAGGAGGTAGATTCGAATCGCCTTTAAAGCACATGAAAAGCGGCAAAACGTTGACAATGATGCCCTTGGCCAAAAAGGGCGTATGCGTTTTTTCCTGAATATATTCAGGCAAAAACGCATACGCCCTTTTTGGCCAACCAAGCAACCTGGAAAGGCAAATCAGCGCTACAAAGAAGTCTCGCTTCCCATCGGTCAAAAGGGCCATGCTGAAAAAAGTGTCAAAACCAGAAATGCAGGACAGGCCATGGAGAAATGGGAGCCTTGCTACACTGATGGGCGGGATGGAAATTGCCAAGAGCCACTCTGGAGAAGTGTACGGTGAGTCCTGAAACAACTAAAAAACACAGCTTAGAGAGCATAGGGCACTTCCACTCATGGGGGTATAAATTGGGAAAATGAAAAATCAGCAAGACACAAGCACCCCAAAGTTTAGGGCTGCTCTGTTGACAAGGACCTCCACTTCATTCCACCTTCAATATCCCAGGAAAGAGAAAAATGGATAAAGAAGTTGTGGTCCTTATGTACAATGGAATATCACTCAGCCATGAAATCAATGTCATAAGGCTAGTAGCAGCATGATGAGTGCATTAAGGTATGACGATTCTAAGTGAAATAAGTCACACAGAAAAGGACACTTCGCATAAGGTATCACTGATAGAGGGAATGTAAAAACCGTTACACTTGAACTGAATTACAAAACAGAACACAGTCACACATGCAGAAAACACACTATGGCTGCTTAACAAGAAAGGTGAGGTGGGGTGTTACATAAAACAAGGGTTTCAAATTAGCTCAGATACCGTTCCATAAACCCAATATGTAATAGACAAGACCTACTCCTTGCTCAGAGAACTGGACTCAACACGCCCTATTCACCGCACAAGAATATATCTGACTAGTAATAATGTTAAACCTATGTATTGATATCTCTCTGTTAGTGTGTCAAGTGGGTGTAAAGCGGCATAAACACTGCAGTGAAAAGCAGCTAAACCCCATTATAAAAATAAATTACTTTGAAAAACCCATGAAAGAAAGACAGTGAAAGAGAGCGAAATTCTTACACAATGCGTTCAGGGGCTGTGATGCAACCTGGATTGACCATATCTAGACCCACAGCTGGATGAGACATAAGGGTGGACACTCTTGGGGCTGAGAGGTTTGGTGAGGTTGGGTGAGCAAACGCAGACCCTTTCAAGTAATACTGCGTGGTACCCATCGCATGGGTCCCAAATCTCCAGGTTCAAGGGCATCTTCCTACATCGAAAACATGCATGAGAAACCCAGAAGATGGTACACCGTGTGATGGGGAAAGGTTTCTAAAACGCACCTCATTTCTCATCTCCTTGTGCCCGGGTTCGCCATTCCAGCCGCTTTACTAGCAATCTCCCTACTTGGAGCATCAGCACCTTTAACCTCCTGTTCCGTACAGGTTGCAATTTGTCCTGAGGATGAACGGGAAGACGGGGAATCAGTGAGAGACTGGCTCTTGGTGTTGGGAAAGGCACAGGTCACTCTATTTTCCCATCAGGAAGAAGAATTAACCACAGGCTCCTCCCGCCCCCCGGAACCAGAACAGGGCCGAAGCCATCCTGCGCTTTTGCGGCCAGCTCCCAAAAACACGAGTTGTAAAATGGAGGCTCAGGGCACTGCAATTCACAAACCTGCAGAGTTATAAATGATAACTCTCGTCCACAAATATATTGAGGGAAGGCAACGAAGAGGATTTGAAATCAAGGCAGAATTGCAGGAAACAGATTTCAGGAGGTAGATTCGAATCGCCTTTAAAGCACATGAAAAGCGGCAAAACGTTGACAATGATGCCCTTGGCCAAAAAGGGCGTATGCGTTTTTTCCTGAATATATTCAGGAAAAAACGCATACGCCCTTTTTGGCCAACCAAGCAACCTGGAAAGGCAAATCAGCGCTACAAAGAAGTCTCGCTTCCCATCGGTCAAAAGGGCCATGCTGAAAAAAGTGTCAAAACCAGAAATGCAGGACAGGCCATGGAGAAATGGGAGCCTTGCTACACTGATGGGCGGGATGGAAATTGCCAACAGCCACTCTGGAGAAGTGTACGGTGAGTCCTGAAACAACTAAAAAACACAGCTTAGAGAGCATAGGGCACTTCCACTCATGGGGGTATAAATTGGGAAAATGAAAAATCAGCAAGACACAAGCACCCCAAAGTTTAGGGCTGCTCTGTTGACAAGGACCTCCACTTCATTCCACCTTAAATATCCCAGGAAAGAGAAAAATGGGTAAAGAAGTTGTGGTCCTTATGTACAATGGAATATCACTCAGCCATGAACTCAATGTCCTAAGGCTAGTAGCAGCATGATGAGTGGATTAAGGTATGACGATTCTAAGTGAAATAAGTCACACAGAAAAGGACACTTCTCATAAGGTATCACTGATAGAGGGAATGTAAAAACCGTTACACTTGAACTGAATTACAAAACAGAACAGAGTCACACATGCAGAAAACACACTATGGCGTCTTATCGGGAAAAGTGAGGTGGGGTGATAGATAAAACAAGGGTTTCAAATTAGCTCAGATACCGTTCCATAAAACCAATATGTAATAGACAAGACCTACTCCTTGCTCAGAGAACTGGACTCAACACGCCCTATTCACCGCACAAGAATATATCTGACTAGTAATAATCTTAAAACCTATGTATTGATATCTCTCTGTTAGTGTGTCAAGTGGGTGTAAAGCGGCATAAACACAGCAGTGAAAAGCAGCTAAACCCCATTATAAAAATAAATTACTTTGAAAAACCCATGAAACAAAGACAGTGAAAGAGAGAGAAATTCTTACACAATGCGTTCAGGGGCTGTGATGCAACCTGGATTGACCATATCTAGACCCACAGCTGGATGAGACATGAGGGTGGACACTCTTGGGGCTGAGAGGTTTGGTGAGGTTGGGTGAGCAAACGCAGACCCTTTCAAGTAATACTGCGTGGTACCCATCGCATGGGTCCCAAATCTCCAGGTTCAAGGGCATCTTCCTACATCGAAAACATGCATGAGAAACCCAGAAGATGGTACACCGTGTGATGGGGAAAGGTTTCTAAAACGCACCTCATTTCTCATCTCCTTGTGCCCGGGTTCGCCATTCCAGCCGCTTTACTAGCAATCTCCCTCCTTGAAGCATCAGCACCTTTAACCTCCTGTTCCGTACAGGTTGCAATTTTTCCTGAGGATGAACGGGAAGACGGGGAATCAATGAGAGACTGGCTCTTGGTGTTGGGAAAGGCACAGGTCACTCTATTTTCCCATCAGGAAGAAGAATAAACCACAGGCTCATCCCGCCCCCCGGAACCAGAACAGGGCCTGAAGCCATCCTGCGCTTTTGCGGCCAGCTCCCAAAAACACGAGTTGTAAAATGGAGGCTCAGGGCACTGCAATTCACAAACCTGCAGAGTTATAAATGATAACTCTCGTCCACAAATATATTGAGGGAAGGCAACGAAGAGGATTTGAAATCAAGGCAGAATTGCAGGAAACAGATTTCAGGAGGTAGATTCGAATCGCCTTTAAAGCACATGAAAAGCGGCAAAACGTTGACAATGATGCCCTTGGCCAAAAAGGGCGTATGCGTTTTTTCCGGAATATATTCAGGAAAAAACGCATACGCCCTTTTTGGCCAACCAAGCAACCTGGAAAGGCAAATCAGTGCTACAAAGAAGTCTCGCTTCCCATCGGTCAAAAGGGCCATGCTGAAAAAAGTGTCAAAACCAGAAATGCAGGACAGGCCATGGAGAAATGGGAGCTTTGCTACACTGATGGGCGGGATGTAAATTGCCAACAGCCACTCTGGAGAAGTGTACGGTGAGTCCTGAAACAACTAAAAAACACAGCTTAGAGAGCATAGGGCACTTCCACTCATGGGGGTATAAATTGGGAAAATGAAAAATCAGCAAGACAGAAGCACCCCAAAGTTTAGGGCTGCTCTGTTGACAAGGACCTCCACTTCATTCCACCTTAAATATCCCAGGAAAGAGAAAATTGGGTAAAGAAGTTGTGGTCCTTATGTACAATGGAATATCACTCAGCCATGAAATCAATGTCATAAGGCTAGTAGCAGCATGATGAGTGGATTAAGGTATGACGATTCTAAGTGAAATAAGTCACACAGAAAAGGACACTTCTCATAAGGTATCACTGATATAGGGAATGTAAAAACCGTTACACTTGAACTGAATTACAAAACAGAACAGAGTCACACATGCAGAAAACACACTATGGCGTCTTATCGGGAAAAGTGAGGTGGGGTGATAGATAAAACAAGGGTTTCAAATTAGCTCAGATACCGTTCCATAAAACCAATATGTAATAGACAAGACCTACTCCTTGCTCAGAGAACTGGACTCAACACGCCCTATTCACCGCACAAGAATATATCTGACTACTAATAATCTTAAAACCTATGTATTGATATCTCTCTGTTAGTGTGTCAAGTGGGTGTAGAGCGGCATAAACAGAGCAGTGAAAAGCAGCTAAACCCCATTATAAAAATAAATTACTTTGAAAAACCCATGAAACAAAGACAGTGAAAGAGAGAGAAATTCTTACACAATGCGTTCAGGGGCTGTGAAGCAACCTGGATTGACTATATCTAGACCCACAGCTGGATGAGACATACGGGTGGACACTCTTGGGGCTGAGAGGTTTAGTGAGGTTGGGTGAGCAAACGCAGACCCTTTAAAGTAATACTGCGTGGTACCCATCCCATGGGTCCCAAATCTCCAGGTTCAAGGGCATCTTCCTACATCGAAAACATGCATGAGAAACCCAGAAGATGGTACACCGTGTGATGGGGAAAGGTTTCTAAAACGCACCTCATTTCTCATCTCCTTGTGCCCGGGTTTGCCATTCCAGCCGCTTTACTAGCAATCTCCCTACTTGGAGCATCAGCACCTTTAACCTCCTGTTCCGTACAGGTTGCAATTTGTCCTGAGGATGAACGGGAAGACGGGGAACCGATGAGAGACTAGCTCTTGGTGTTGGGACAGGCACAGGTCACTCTATTTTCCCATCAGGAAGAAGAATTAACCACAGGCTCAGCCTGCCCCCCGGAACCAGAACAGGGCCTGAAGCCATCCTGAGCTTTTGCGGCCAGCTCCCAAAAACACGAGTTATAAAATGGAGGCTCAGGGCACTGCAATTCACAAACCTGCAGAGTTATAAATGATAACTCTCGTCCTCAAATATATTGAGGGAAGGCAACGAAGAGGATTTGAAATCAAGGCAGAATTGCAGGAAACAGATTTCAGGAGGTAGATTCGAATCGCCTTTAAAGCACATGAAAAGCGGCAAAACGTTGACAATGATGCCCTTGGCCAAAAAGGGCGTATTCGTTTTTTCCTGAATATATTCAGGCAAAAACGCATACGCCCTTTTTGGCCAACCAAGCAACCTGGAAAGGCAAATCAGTGCTACAAAGAAGTCTCGCTTCCCATCGGTCAAAAGGGCCATGCTGAAAAAAGTGTCAAAACCAGAAATGCAGGACAGGCCATGGAGAAATGGGAGCCTTGCTACACTGATGGGCGGGATGGAAATTGCCAACAGCCACTCTGGAGAAGTGTACGGTGAGTCCTGAAACAACTAAAAAACACAGCTTAGAGAGCATAGGGCACTTCCACTCATGGGGGTATAAATTGGGAAAATGAAAACTCAGCAAGACACAAGCACCCCAAAGTTTAGGGCTGCTCTGTTGACAAGGACCTCCACTTCATTCCACCTTAAATATCCCAGGAAAGAGAAAAATGGGTAAAGAAGTTGTGGTCCTTATGTACAATGGAATATCACTCAGCCATGAAATCAATGTCATAAGGCTAGTAGCAGCATGATGAGTGGATTAAGGTATGACGATTCTAAGTGAAATAAGTCACACAGAAAAGGACACTTCTCATAAGGTATCACTGATAGAGGGAATGTAAAAACCGTTACACTTGAACTGAATTACAAAACAGAACAGAGTCACACATGCAGAAAACACACTATGGCGTCTTATCGGGAAAAGTGAGGTGGGGTGATAGATAAAACAAGGGTTTCAAATTAGCTCAGATACCGTTCCATAAAACCAATATGTAATAGACAAGACCTACTCCTTGCTCAGAGAACTGGACTCAACACGCCCTATTCACCGCACAAGAATATATCTGACTAGTAATAATCTTAAAACCTATGTATTGATATCTCTCTGTTAGTGTGTCAAGTGGGTGTAAAGCGGCATAAACACAGCAGTGAAAAGCAGCTAAACCCCATTATAAAAATAAATTACTTTGAAAAACCCATGAAACAAAGACAGTGAAAGAGAGAGAAATTCTTACACAATGCGTTCAGGGGCTGTGATGCAACCTGGATTGACCATATCTAGACCCACAGCTGGATGAGACATGAGGGTGGACACTCTTGGGGCTGAGAGGTTTGGTGAGGTTGGGTGAGCAAACGCAGACCCTTTCAAGTAATACTGCATGGTACCCAATGCATGGGTCCCAAATCTCCAGGTTCAAGGGCATCTTCCTACATCGAAAACATGCATGAGAAACCCAGAAGATGGTACACCGTGTGATGGGGAAAGGTTTCTAAAACGCACCTCATTTCTCATCTCCTTGTGCCCTGGTTCGCCATTCCAGCCGCTTTACTAGCAATCTCCCTCCTTGAAGCATCAGCACCTTTAACCTCCTGTTCCGTACAGGTTGCAATTTTTCCTGAGGATGAACGGGAAGACGGGGAACCAATGAGAGACTGGCTCTTGGGGTTGGGAAAGGCACAGGTCACTCTATTTTCCCATCAGGAAGAAGAATTAACCACAGGCTCATCCCGCCCCCCGGAACCAGAACAGGGCCTGAAGCCATCCTGAGCTTTTGCGGCCAGCTCCCAAAAACACGAGTTGTAAAATGGAGGCTCAGGGCACTGCAATTCACAAACCTGCAGAGTTATAAATGATAACTCTCGTCCACAAATATATTGAGGGAAGGCAACGAAGAGGATTTGAAATCAAGGCAGAATTGCAGGAAACAGATTTCAGGAGTTAGATTCGAATCGCCTTTAAAGCACATGAAAAGCGGCAAAACGTTGACAATGATGCCCTTGGCCAAAAAGGGCGTATGCGTTTTTTCCTGAATATATTCAGGAAAAAACGCATACGCCCTTTTTGGCCAACCAAGCAACCTGGAAAGGCAAATCAGCGCTACAAAGAAGTCTCGCTTCCCATCGGTCAAAAGGGCCATGCTGAAAAAAGTGTCAAAACCAGAAATGCAGGACAGGCCATGGAGAAATGGGAGCCTTGCTACACTGATGGGCGGGATGGAAATTGCCAACAGCCACTCTGGAGAAGTGTACGGTGAGTCCTGAAACAACTAAAAAACACAGCTTAGAGAGCATAGGGCACTTCCACTCATGGGGGTATAAATTGGGAAAATGAAAAATCAGCAAGACACAAGCACCCCAAAGTTTAGGGCTGCTCTGTTGACAAGGACCTCCACTTCATTCCACCTTAAATATCCCAGGAAAGAGAAAAATGGATAAAGAAGTTGTGGTCCTTATGTACAATGGAATATCACTCAGCCATGAACTCAATGTCATAAGGCTAGTAGCAGCATGATGAGTGGATTAAGGTATGACGATTCTAAGTGAAATAAGTCACACAGAAAAGGACACTTCTCATAAGGTATCACTGATAGAGGGAATGTAAAAACCGTTACACTTGAACTGAATTACAAAACAGAACAGAGTCACACATGCAGAAAACACACTATGGCGGCTTAACGGGAAAGGTGAGGTGGGGTGATACATAAAACAAGGGTTTCAAATTAGCTCAGATACCGTTCCATAAACCCAATATGTAATAGACAAGACCTACTCCTTGCTCAGAGAACTGGACTCAACACGCCCTATTCACCGCACAAGAATATATCTGACTAGTAATAATCTTAAAACCTATGTATTGATATCTCTCTGTTAGTGTGTCAAGTGGGTGTAAAGCGACATAAACACAGCAGTGAAAAGCAGCTAAACCCCATTATAAAAATAAATTACTTTGAAAAACCCATGAAACAAAGACAGTGAAAGAGAGAGAAATTCTTACACAATGCGTTCAGGGGCTGTGATGCAACCTGGATTGACCATATCTAGACCCACAGCTGGATGAGACATGAGGGTGGACACTCTTGGGGCTGAGAGGTTTGGTGAGGTTGGGTGAGCAAACGCAGACCCTTTCAAGTAATACTGCGTGGTACCCATCGCATGGGTCCCAAATCTCCAGGTTCAAGGGCATCTTCCTACATCGAAAACATGCATGAGAAACCCAGAAGATGGTACACCATGTGATGGGGAAAGGTTTCTAAAACGCACCTCATTTCTCATCTCCTTGTGCCCGGGTTCGCCATTCCAGCCGCTTTACTAGCAATCTCCCTACTTGGAGCATCAGCACCGTTAACCTCCTGTTGCGTACAGGTTGCAATTTGTCCTGAGGATGAACGGGAAGACGGGGAATCAGTGAGAGACTGGCTCATGGTGTTGGGAAAGGCACAGGTCACTCTATTTTCCCATCAGGAAGAAGAATTAACCACAGGCTCCTCCCGCCCCCCGGAACCAGAACAGGGCCGAAGCCATCCTGCGCTTTTGCGGCCAGCTCCCAAAAACACGGGTTGTAAAATGGAGGCTCAGGGCACTGCAATTCACAAACCTGCAGAGTTATAAATGATAACTCTCGTCCACAAATATATTGAGGGAAGGCAACGAAGAGGATTTGAAATCAAGGCAGAATTGCAGGAAACAGATTTCAGGAGGTAGATTCGAATCGCCTTTAAAGCACATGAAAAGCGGCAAAACGTTGACAATGATGCCCTTGGCCAAAAAGGGCGTATGCGTTTTTTCCTGAATATATTCAGGAAAAAACGCATACGCCCTTTTTGGCCAACCAAGCAACCTGGAAAGGCAAATCAGCGCTACAAAGAAGTCTCGCTTCCCATCGGTCAAAAGGGCCATGCTGAAAAAAGTGTCAAAACCAGAAATGCAGGACAGGCCATGGAGAAATGGGAGCCTTGCTACACTGATGGGCGGGATGGAAATTGCCAACAGCCACTCTGGAGAAGTGTACGGTGAGTCCTGAAACAACTAAAAAACACAGCTTAGAGAGCATAGGGCACTTCCACTCATGGGGGTATAAATTGGGAAAATGAAAAATCAGCAAGACACAAGCACCCCAAAGTTTAGGGCTGCTCTGTTGACAAGGACCTCCACTTCATTCCACCTTAAATATCCCAGGAAAGAGAAAAATGGATAAAGAAGTTGTGGTCCTTATGTACAATGGAATATCACTCAGCCATGAACTCAATGTCATAAGGCTAGTAGCAGCATGATGAGTGGATTAAGGTATGACGATTGTAAGTGAAATAAGTCACACAGAAAAGGACACTTCTCATAAGGTATCACTGATAGAGGGAATGTAAAAACCGTTACACTTGAACTGAATTACAAAACAGAACAGAGTCACACATGCAGAAAACACACTATGGCGGCTTAACGGGAAAGGTGAGGTGGGGTGATACATAAAACAAGGGTTTCAAATTAGCTCAGATACCGTTCCATAAACCCAATATGTAATAGACAAGACCTACTCCTTGCTCAGAGAACTGGACTCAACACGCCCTATTCACCGCACAAGAATATATCTGACTAGTAATAATCTTAAAACCTATGTATTGATATCTCTCTGTTAGTGTGTCAAGTGGGTGTAAAGCGACATAAACACAGCAGTGAAAAGCAGCTAAACCCCATTATAAAAATAAATTACTTTGAAAAACCCATGAAACAAAGACAGTGAAAGAGAGAGAAATTCTTACACAATGCGTTCAGGGGCTGTGATGCAACCTGGATTGACCATATCTAGACCCACAGCTGGATGAGACATGAGGGTGGACACTCTTGGGGCTGAGAGGTTTGGTGAGGTTGGGTGAGCAAACGCAGACCCTTTCAAGTAATACTGCGTGGTACCCATCGCATGGGTCCCAAATCTCCAGGTTCAAGGGCATCTTCCTACATCGAAAACATGCATGAGAAACCCAGAAGATGGTACACCATGTGATGGGGAAAGGTTTCTAAAACGCACCTCATTTCTCATCTCCTTGTGCCCGGGTTCGCCATTCCAGCCGCTTTACTAGCAATCTCCCTACTTGGAGCATCAGCACCGTTAACCTCCTGTTGCGTACAGGTTGCAATTTGTCCTGAGGATGAACGGGAAGACGGGGAATCAGTGAGAGACTGGCTCTTGGTGTTGGGAAAGGCACAGGTCACTCTATTTTCCCATCAGGAAGAAGAATTAACCACAGGCTCCTCCCGCCCCCCGGAACCAGAACAGGGCCGAAGCCATCCTGCGCTTTTGCGGCCAGCTCCCAAAAACACGAGTTGTAAAATGGAGGCTCAGGGCACTGCAATTCACAAACCTGCAGAGTTATAAATGATAACTCTCGTCCACAAATATATTGAGGGAAGGCAACGAAGAGGATTTGAAATCAAGGCAGAATTGCAGGAAACAGATTTCAGGAGGTAGATTCGAATCGCCTTTAAAGCACATGAAAAGCGGCAAAACGTTGACAATGATGCCCTTGGCCAAAAAGGGCGTATGCGTTTTTTCCTGAATATATTCAGGAAAAAACGCATACGCCCTTTTTGGCCAACCAAGCAACCTGGAAAGGCAAATCAGCGCTACAAAGAAGTCTCGCTTCCCATCGGTCAAAAGGGCCATGCTGAAAAAAGTGTCAAAACCAGAAATGCAGGACAGGCCATGGAGAAATGGGAGCCTTGCTACACTGATGGGCGGGATGGAAATTGCCAACAGCCACTCTGGAGAAGTGTACGGTGAGTCCTGAAACAACTAAAAAACACAGCTTAGAGAGCATAGGGCACTTCCACTCATGGGGGTATAAATTGGGAAAATGAAAAATCAGCAAGACACAAGCACCCCAAAGTTTAGGGCTGCTCTGTTGACAAGGACCTCCACTTCATTCCACCTTAAATATCCCAGGAAAGAGAAAAATGGATAAAGAAGTTGTGGTCCGTATGTACAATGGAATATCACTCAGCCATGAACTCAATGTCATAAGGCTAGTAGCAGCATGATGAGTGGATTAAGGTATGACGATTCTAAGTGAAATAAGTCACACAGAAAAGGACACTTCTCATAAGGTATCACTGATAGAGGGAATGTAAAAACCGTTACACTTGAACTGAATTACAAAACAGAACAGAGTCACACATGCAGAAAACACACTATGGCGGCTTAACGGGAAAGGTGAGGTGGGGTGATACATAAAACAAGGGTTTCAAATTAGCTCAGATACCGTTCCATAAACCCAATATGTAATACACAAGACCTACTCCTTGCTCAGAGAACTGGACTCAACACGCCCTATTCACCGCACAAGAATATATCTGACTAGTAATAATCTTAAAACCTATGTATTGATATCTCTCTATTAGTGTGTCAAGTGGGTGTAAAGCGACATAAACACAGCAGTGAAAAGCAGCTAAACCCCATTATAAAAATAAATTACTTTGAAAAACCCATGAAACAAAGACAGTGAAAGAGAGAGAAATTCTTACACAATGCGTTCAGGGGCTGTGATGCAACCTGGATTGACCATATCTAGACCCACAGCTGGATGAGACATGAGGGTGGACACTCTTGGGGCTGAGAGGTTTGGTGAGGTTGGGTGAGCAAACGCAGACCCTTTCAAGTAATACTGCGTGGTACCCATCGCATGGGTCCCAAATCTCCAGGTTCAAGGGCATCTTCCTACATCGAAAACATGCATGAGAAACCCAGAAGATGGTACACCGTGTGATGGGGAAAGGTTTCTAAAACGCACCTCATTTCTCATCTCCTTGTGCCCTGGTTCGCCATTCCAGCCGCTTTACTAGCAATCTCCCTCCTTGAAGCATCAGCACCTTTAACCTCCTGTTCCGGACAGGTTGCAATTTTTCCTGAGGATGAACGGGAAGACGGGGAACCAATGAGAGACTGGCTCTTGGTGTTGGGAAAGACACAGGTCACTCTATTTTCCCATCAGGAAGAAGAATAAACCACAGGCTCATCCCGCCCCCCGGAACCAGAACAGGGCCTGAAGCCATCCTGAGCTTTTGCGGCCAGCTCCCAAAAACACGAGTTATAAAATGGAGGCTCAGGGCACTGCAATTCACAAACCTGCAGAGTTATAAATGATAACTCTCGTCCACAAATATATTGAGGGAAGGCAACGAAGAGGATTTGAAATCAAGGCAGAATTGCAGGAAACAGATTTCAGGAGGTAGATTCGAATCGCCTTTAAAGCACATGAAAAGCGGCAAAACGTTGACAATGATGCCCTTGGCCAAAAAGGGCGTATGCGTTTTTTCCTGAATATATTCAGGCAAAAACGCATACGCCCTTTTTGGCCAACCAAGCAACCTGGAAAGGCAAATCAGTGCTACAAAGAAGTCTCGCTTCCCATCGGTCAAAAGGGCCATGCTGAAAAAAGTGTCAAAACCAGAAATGCAGGACAGGCCATGGAGAAATGGGAGCCTTGCTACACTGATGGGCGGGATGGAAATTGCCAACAGCCACTCTGGAGAAGTGTACGGTGAGTCCTGAAACAACTAAAAAACACAGCTTAGAGAGCATAGGGCACTTCCACTCATGGGGGTATAAATTGGGAAAATGAAAAATCAGCAAGACACAAGCACCCCAAAGTTTAGGGCTGCTCTGTTGACAAGGACCTCCACTTCATTCCACCTTAAATATCCCAGGAAAGAGAAAAATGGGTAAAGAAGTTGTGGTCCTTATGTACAATGGAATATCACTCAGCCATGAACTCAATGTCCTAAGGCTAGTAGCAGCATGATGAGTGGATTAAGGTATGACGATTCTAAGTGAAATAAGTCACACAGAAAAGGACACTTCTCATAAGGTATCACTGATAGAGGGAATGTAAAAACCGTTACACTTGAACTGAATTACAAAACAGAACAGAGTCACACATGCAGAAAACACACTATGGCGTCTTATCGGGAAAAGTGAGGTGGGGTGATAGATAAAACAAGGGTTTCAAATTAGCTCAGATACCGTTCCATAAAACCAATATGTAATAGACAAGACCTACTCCTTGCTCAGAGAACTGGACTCAACACGCCCTATTCACCGCACAAGAATATATCTGACTAGTAATAATCTTTAAACCTATGTATTGATATCTCTCTGTTAGTGTGTCAAGTGGGTGTAAAGCGGCATAAACACAGCAGTGAAAAGCAGCTAAACCCCATTATAAAAATAAATTACTTCGAAACACCCATGAAACAAAGACAGTGAAAGAGAGAGAAATTCTTACACAATGCGTTCAGGGGCTGTGATGCAACCTGGATTGACCATATCTAGACCCACAGCTGGATGAGACATGAGGGTGGACACTCTTGGGGCTGAGAGGTTTGGTGAGGTTGGGTGAGCAAACGCAGACCCTTTCAAGTAATACTGCGTGGTACCCATCGCATGGGTCCCAAATCTCCAGGTTCAAGGGCATCTTCCTACATCGAAAACATGCATGAGAAACCCAGAAGATGGTACACCGTGTGATGGGGAAAGGTTTCTAAAACGCACCTCATTTCTCATCTCCTTGTGCCCGGGTTCGCCATTCCAGCCGCTTTACTAGCAATCTCCCTACTTGGAGCATCAGCACCTTTAACCTCCTGTTCCGTACAGGTTGCAATTTGTCCTGAGGATGAACGGGAAGACGGGGAATCAGTGAGAGACTGGCTCTTGGTGTTGGGAAAGGCACAGGTCACTCTATTTTCCCATCAGGAAGAAGAATTAACCACAGGCTCCTCCCGCCCCCCGGAACCAGAACAGGGCCGAAGCCATCCTGCGCTTTTGCGGCCAGCTCCCAAAACCACGAGTTGTAAAATGGAGGCTCAGGGCACTGCAATTCACAAACCTGCAGAGTTATAAATGATAACTCTCGTCCACAAATATATTGAGGGAAGGCAACGAAGAGGATTTGAAATCAAGGCAGAATTGCAGGAAACAGATTTCAGGAGGTAGATTCGAATCGCCTTTAAAGCACATGAAAAGCGGCAAAACGTTGACAATGATGCCCTTGGCCAAAAAGGGCGTATGCGTTTTTTCCTGAATATATTCAGGCAAAAACGCATACGCCCTTTTTGGCCAACCAAGCAACCTGGAAAGGCAAATCAGCGCTACAAAGAAGTCTCGCTTCCCATCGGTCAAAAGGGCCATGCTGAAAAAAGTGTCAAAACCAGAAATGCAGGACAGGCCATGGAGAAATGGGAGCCTTGCTACACTGATGGGCGGGATGGAAATTGCCAAGAGCCACTCTGGAGAAGTGTACGGTGAGTCCTGAAACAACTAAAAAACACAGCTTAGAGAGCATAGGGCACTTCCACTCATGGGGGTATAAATTGGGAAAATGAAAAATCAGCAAGACACAAGCACCCCAAAGTTTAGGGCTGCTCTGTTGACAAGGACCTCCACTTCATTCCACCTTCAATATCCCAGGAAAGAGAAAAATGGATAAAGAAGTTGTGGTCCTTATGTACAATGGAATATCACTCAGCCATGAAATCAATGTCATAAGGCTAGTAGCAGCATGATGAGTGCATTAAGGTATGACGATTCTAAGTGAAATAAGTCACACAGAAAAGGACACTTCGCATAAGGTATCACTGATAGAGGGAATGTAAAAACCGTTACACTTGAACTGAATTACAAAACAGAACACAGTCACACATGCAGAAAACACACTATGGCTGCTTAACAAGAAAGGTGAGGTGGGGTGTTACATAAAACAAGGGTTTCAAATTAGCTCAGATACCGTTCCATAAACCCAATATGTAATAGACAAGACCTACTCCTTGCTCAGAGAACTGGACTCAACACGCCCTATTCACCGCACAAGAATATATCTGACTAGTAATAATCTTAAACCTATGTATTGATATCTCTCTGTTAGTGTGTCAAGTGGGTGTAAAGCGGCATAAACACTGCAGTGAAAAGCAGCTAAACCCCATTATAAAAATAAATTACTTTGAAAAACCCATGAAAGAAAGACAGTGAAAGAGAGCGAAATTCTTACACAATGCGTTCAGGGGCTGTGATGCAACCTGGATTGACCATATCTAGACCCACAGCTGGATGAGACATAAGGGTGGACACTCTTGGGGCTGAGAGGTTTGGTGAGGTTGGGTGAGCAAACGCAGACCCTTTCAAGTAATACTGCGTGGTACCCATCGCATGGGTCCCAAATCTCCAGGTTCAAGGGCATCTTCCTACATCGAAAACATGCATGAGAAACCCAGAAGATGGTACACCGTGTGATGGGGAAAGGTTTCTAAAACGCACCTCATTTCTCATCTCCTTGTGCCCGGGTTCGCCATTCCAGCCGCTTTACTAGCAATCTCCCTACTTGGAGCATCAGCACCTTTAACCTCCTGTTCCGTACAGGTTGCAATTTGTCCTGAGGATGAACGGGAAGACGGGGAATCAGTGAGAGACTGGCTCTTGGTGTTGGGAAAGGCACAGGTCACTCTATTTTCCCATCAGGAAGAAGAATTAACCACAGGCTCCTCCCGCCCCCCGGAACCAGAACAGGGCCGAAGCCATCCTGCGCTTTTGCGGCCAGCTCCCAAAAACACGAGTTGTAAAATGGAGGCTCAGGGCACTGCAATTCACAAACCTGCAGAGTTATAAATGATAACTCTCGTCCACAAATATATTGAGGGAAGGCAACGAAGAGGATTTGAAATCAAGGCAGAATTGCAGGAAACAGATTTCAGGAGGTAGATTCGAATCGCCTTTAAAGCACATGAAAAGCGGCAAAACGTTGACAATGATGCCCTTGGCCAAAAAGGGCGTATGCGTTTTTTCCTGAATATATTCAGGAAAAAACGCATACGCCCTTTTTGGCCAACCAAGCAACCTGGAAAGGCAAATCAGCGCTACAAAGAAGTCTCGCTTCCCATCGGTCAAAAGGGCCATGCTGAAAAAAGTGTCAAAACCAGAAATGCAGGACAGGCCATGGAGAAATGGGAGCCTTGCTACACTGATGGGCGGGATGGAAATTGCCAACAGCCACTCTGGAGAAGTGTACGGTGAGTCCTGAAACAACTAAAAAACACAGCTTAGAGAGCATAGGGCACTTCCACTCATGGGGGTATAAATTGGGAAAATGAAAAATCAGCAAGACACAAGCACCCCAAAGTTTAGGGCTGCTCTGTTGACAAGGACCTCCACTTCATTCCACCTTAAATATCCCAGGAAAGAGAAAAATGGGTAAAGAAGTTGTGGTCCTTATGTACAATGGAATATCACTCAGCCATGAACTCAATGTCCTAAGGCTAGTAGCAGCATGATGAGTGGATTAAGGTATGACGATTCTAAGTGAAATAAGTCACACAGAAAAGGACACTTCTCATAAGGTATCACTGATAGAGGGAATGTAAAAACCGTTACACTTGAACTGAATTACAAAACAGAACAGAGTCACACATGCAGAAAACACACTATGGCGTCTTATCGGGAAAAGTGAGGTGGGGTGATAGATAAAACAAGGGTTTCAAATTAGCTCAGATACCGTTCCATAAAACCAATATGTAATAGACAAGACCTACTCCTTGCTCAGAGAACTGGACTCAACACGCCCTATTCACCGCACAAGAATATATCTGACTAGTAATAATCTTAAAACCTATGTATTGATATCTCTCTGTTAGTGTGTCAAGTGGGTGTAAAGCGGCATAAACACAGCAGTGAAAAGCAGCTAAACCCCATTATAAAAATAAATTACTTTGAAAAACCCATGAAACAAAGACAGTGAAAGAGAGAGAAATTCTTACACAATGCGTTCAGGGGCTGTGATGCAACCTGGATTGACCATATCTAGACCCACAGCTGGATGAGACATGAGGGTGGACACTCTTGGGGCTGAGAGGTTTGGTGAGGTTGGGTGAGCAAACGCAGACCCTTTCAAGTAATACTGCGTGGTACCCATCGCATGGGTCCCAAATCTCCAGGTTCAAGGGCATCTTCCTACATCGAAAACATGCATGAGAAACCCAGAAGATGGTACACCGTGTGATGGGGAAAGGTTTCTAAAACGCACCTCATTTCTCATCTCCTTGTGCCCGGGTTCGCCATTCCAGCCGCTTTACTAGCAATCTCCCTCCTTGAAGCATCAGCACCTTTAACCTCCTGTTCCGTACAGGTTGCAATTTTTCCTGAGGATGAACGGGAAGACGGGGAATCAATGAGAGACTGGCTCTTGGTGTTGGGAAAGGCACAGGTCACTCTATTTTCCCATCAGGAAGAAGAATAAACCACAGGCTCATCCCGCCCCCCGGAACCAGAACAGGGCCTGAAGCCATCCTGCGCTTTTGCGGCCAGCTCCCAAAAACACGAGTTGTAAAATGGAGGCTCAGGGCACTGCAATTCACAAACCTGCAGAGTTATAAATGATAACTCTCGTCCACAAATATATTGAGGGAAGGCAACGAAGAGGATTTGAAATCAAGGCAGAATTGCAGGAAACAGATTTCAGGAGGTAGATTCGAATCGCCTTTAAAGCACATGAAAAGCGGCAAAACGTTGACAATGATGCCCTTGGCCAAAAAGGGCGTATGCGTTTTTTCCGGAATATATTCAGGAAAAAACGCATACGCCCTTTTTGGCCAACCAAGCAACCTGGAAAGGCAAATCAGTGCTACAAAGAAGTCTCGCTTCCCATCGGTCAAAAGGGCCATGCTGAAAAAAGTGTCAAAACCAGAAATGCAGGACAGGCCATGGAGAAATGGGAGCTTTGCTACACTGATGGGCGGGATGTAAATTGCCAACAGCCACTCTGGAGAAGTGTACGGTGAGTCCTGAAACAACTAAAAAACACAGCTTAGAGAGCATAGGGCACTTCCACTCATGGGGGTATAAATTGGGAAAATGAAAAATCAGCAAGACAGAAGCACCCCAAAGTTTAGGGCTGCTCTGTTGACAAGGACCTCCACTTCATTCCACCTTAAATATCCCAGGAAAGAGAAAATTGGGTAAAGAAGTTGTGGTCCTTATGTACAATGGAATATCACTCAGCCATGAAATCAATGTCATAAGGCTAGTAGCAGCATGATGAGTGGATTAAGGTATGACGATTCTAAGTGAAATAAGTCACACAGAAAAGGACACTTCTCATAAGGTATCACTGATATAGGGAATGTAAAAACCGTTACACTTGAACTGAATTACAAAACAGAACAGAGTCACACATGCAGAAAACACACTATGGCGTCTTATCGGGAAAAGTGAGGTGGGGTGATAGATAAAACAAGGGTTTCAAATTAGCTCAGATACCGTTCCATAAAACCAATATGTAATAGACAAGACCTACTCCTTGCTCAGAGAACTGGACTCAACACGCCCTATTCACCGCACAAGAATATATCTGACTACTAATAATCTTAAAACCTATGTATTGATATCTCTCTGTTAGTGTGTCAAGTGGGTGTAGAGCGGCATAAACAGAGCAGTGAAAAGCAGCTAAACCCCATTATAAAAATAAATTACTTTGAAAAACCCATGAAACAAAGACAGTGAAAGAGAGAGAAATTCTTACACAATGCGTTCAGGGGCTGTGAAGCAACCTGGATTGACTATATCTAGACCCACAGCTGGATGAGACATACGGGTGGACACTCTTGGGGCTGAGAGGTTTAGTGAGGTTGGGTGAGCAAACGCAGACCCTTTAAAGTAATACTGCGTGGTACCCATCCCATGGGTCCCAAATCTCCAGGTTCAAGGGCATCTTCCTACATCGAAAACATGCATGAGAAACCCAGAAGATGGTACACCGTGTGATGGGGAAAGGTTTCTAAAACGCACCTCATTTCTCATCTCCTTGTGCCCGGGTTTGCCATTCCAGCCGCTTTACTAGCAATCTCCCTACTTGGAGCATCAGCACCTTTAACCTCCTGTTCCGTACAGGTTGCAATTTGTCCTGAGGATGAACGGGAAGACGGGGAACCGATGAGAGACTAGCTCTTGGTGTTGGGACAGGCACAGGTCACTCTATTTTCCCATCAGGAAGAAGAATTAACCACAGGCTCAGCCTGCCCCCCGGAACCAGAACAGGGCCTGAAGCCATCCTGAGCTTTTGCGGCCAGCTCCCAAAAACACGAGTTATAAAATGGAGGCTCAGGGCACTGCAATTCACAAACCTGCAGAGTTATAAATGATAACTCTCGTCCTCAAATATATTGAGGGAAGGCAACGAAGAGGATTTGAAATCAAGGCAGAATTGCAGGAAACAGATTTCAGGAGGTAGATTCGAATCGCCTTTAAAGCACATGAAAAGCGGCAAAACGTTGACAATGATGCCCTTGGCCAAAAAGGGCGTATTCGTTTTTTCCTGAATATATTCAGGCAAAAACGCATACGCCCTTTTTGGCCAACCAAGCAACCTGGAAAGGCAAATCAGTGCTACAAAGAAGTCTCGCTTCCCATCGGTCAAAAGGGCCATGCTGAAAAAAGTGTCAAAACCAGAAATGCAGGACAGGCCATGGAGAAATGGGAGCCTTGCTACACTGATGGGCGGGATGGAAATTGCCAACAGCCACTCTGGAGAAGTGTACGGTGAGTCCTGAAACAACTAAAAAACACAGCTTAGAGAGCATAGGGCACTTCCACTCATGGGGGTATAAATTGGGAAAATGAAAACTCAGCAAGACACAAGCACCCCAAAGTTTAGGGCTGCTCTGTTGACAAGGACCTCCACTTCATTCCACCTTAAATATCCCAGGAAAGAGAAAAATGGGTAAAGAAGTTGTGGTCCTTATGTACAATGGAATATCACTCAGCCATGAAATCAATGTCATAAGGCTAGTAGCAGCATGATGAGTGGATTAAGGTATGACGATTCTAAGTGAAATAAGTCACACAGAAAAGGACACTTCTCATAAGGTATCACTGATAGAGGGAATGTAAAAACCGTTACACTTGAACTGAATTACAAAACAGAACAGAGTCACACATGCAGAAAACACACTATGGCGTCTTATCGGGAAAAGTGAGGTGGGGTGATAGATAAAACAAGGGTTTCAAATTAGCTCAGATACCGTTCCATAAAACCAATATGTAATAGACAAGACCTACTCCTTGCTCAGAGAACTGGACTCAACACGCCCTATTCACCGCACAAGAATATATCTGACTAGTAATAATCTTAAAACCTATGTATTGATATATCTCTGTTAGTGTGTCAAGTGGTTGTAAAGCGGCATAAACATAGCAGTGAAAAGCAGCTAAACCCCATTATAAAAATAAATTACTTTGAAAAACCCATGAAACAAAGACAGTGAAAGAGAGAGAAATTCTTACACAATGCGTTCAGGGGCTGTGATGCAACCTGGATTGACGATATCTAGACCCACAGCTGGATGAGACATAAGGGTGGACACTCTTGGGGCTGAGAGGTTTGGTGAGGTTGGGTGAGCAAACGCAGACCCTTTCAAGTAATACTGCGTGGTACCCATCGCATGGGTCCCAAATCTCCAGGTTCAAGGGCATCTTCCTACATCGAAAACATGCATGAGAAACCCAGAAGATGGTACACCGTGTGATGGGGAAAGGTTTCTAAAACGCACCTCATTTCTCATCTCCTTGTGCCCGGGTTCGCCATTCCAGCCGCTTTACTAGCAATCTCCCTACTTGGAGCATCAGCACCTTTAACCTCCTGTTCCGTACAGGTTGCAAATTTTCCTGAGGAAGAACGGGAATACGGGGAACCAATGAGAGACTGGCTCTTGGTGTTGGGAAAGGCACAGGTCACTCTATTTTCCCATCAGGAAGAAGAATAAACCACAGGCTCATCCCGCCTCCTGGAACCAGAACAGGGCCTGAAGCCATCCTGCGCTTTTGCGGCCAGCTCCCAAAAACACGAGTTGTAAAATGGAGGCTCAGGGCACTGCAATTCACAAACCTGCAGAGTTATAAATGATAACTCTCGTCCACAAATATATTGAGGGAAGGCAACGAAGAGGATTTGAAATCAAGGCAGAATAGCAGGAAACAGATTTCAGGAGGTAGATTCGAATCGCCTTTAAAGCATATGAAAAGCGGCAAAACGTTGACAACGATGCCCTTGGCCAAAAAGGGCGTATGCGTTTTTTCCTGAATATATTCAGGAAAAAACGCATACGCCCTTTTTGGCCAACCAAGCAACCTGGAAAGGCAAATCAGCGCTACAAAGAAGTCTCGCTTCCCATCGGTCAAAAGGGCCATGCTAAAAAAAGTGTCAAAACCAGAAATGCAGGACAGGCCATGGAGAAATGGGAGCCTTGCTACACTGATGGGCGGGATGTAAATTGCCAACAGCCACTCTGGAGAAGTGTACGGTGTGTCCTGAAACATCTAAAAAACACACCTTAGAGAGCATAGGGCACTTCCACTCATGGGGGTATAAATTGGGAAAATGAAAAATCAGCAAGACACAAACACCCCAAAGTTTAGGGCTGCTCTGTTGACAAGGACCTCCACTTCATTCCACCTTAAATATCCCAGGAAAGAGAAAAATGGGTAAAGAAGTTGTGGTCCTTATGTACAATGGAATATCACTCAGCCATGAAATCAATATCATAAGGCTAGTAGCAGCATGATGAGTGGATTAAGGTATGACGATTCTAAGTGAAATAAGTCACACAGAAAAGGACACTTCTCATAAGGTATCACTGATAGAGGGAATGTAAAAACCGTTACACTTGAACTGAATTACAAAACAGAACACAGTCACACATGCAGAAAACACACTATGGCTGCTTAACGAGAAAGGTGAGGTGGGGTGTTACATAAAACAAGGGTTTCAAATTAGCTCAGATACCGTTCCATAAACCCAATATGTAATAGACAAGACCTACTCCTTGCTCAGAGAACTGGACTCAACACGCCCTATTCACCGCACAAGAATATATCTGACTAGTAATAATCTTAAAACCTATGTATTGATATCTCTCTGTTAGTGTGTCAAGTGGGTGTAAAGCGGCATAAACACAGCAGTGAAAAGCAGCTAAACCCCATTATAAAAATAAATTACTTTGAAACACCCATGAAACAAAGACAGTGAAAGAGAGAGAAATTCTTACACAATGCGTTCAGGGGCTGTGATGCAACCTGGATTGACCATATCTAGACCCACAGCTGGATGAGACATGAGGGTGGACACTCTTGGGGCTGAGAGGTTTGGTGAGGTTGGGTGAGCAAACGCAGACCCTTTCAAGTAATACTGCGTGGTACCCATCGCATGGGTCCCAAATCTCCAGGTTCAAGGGCATCTTCCTACATCGAAAACATGCATGAGAAACCCAGAAGATGGTACACCGTGTGATGGGGAAAGGTTTCTAAAACGCACCTCATTTCTCATCTCCTTGTGCCCTGGTTCGCCATTCCAGCCGCTTTACTAGCAATCTCCCTCCTTGAAGCATCAGCACCTTTAACCTCCTGTTCCGGACAGGTTGCAATTTTTCCTGAGGATGAACGGGAAGACGGGGAACCAATGAGAGACTGGCTCTTGGTGTTGGGAAAGACACAGGTCACTCTATTTTCCCATCAGGAAGAAGAATAAACCACAGGCTCATCCCGCCCCCCGGAACCAGAACAGGGCCTGAAGCCATCCTGAGCTTTTGCGGCCAGCTCCCAAAAACACGAGTTATAAAATGGAGGCTCAGGGCACTGCAATTCACAAACCTGCAGAGTTATAAATGATAACTCTCGTCCACAAATATATTGAGGGAAGGCAACGAAGAGGATTTGAAATCAAGGCAGAATTGCAGGAAACAGATTTCAGGAGGTAGATTCGAATCGCCTTTAAAGCACATGAAAAGCGGCAAAACGTTGACAATGATGCCCTTGGCCAAAAAGGGCGTATGCGTTTTTTCCTGAATATATTCAGGCAAAAACGCATACGCCCTTTTTGGCCAACCAAGCAACCTGGAAAGGCAAATCAGTGCTACAAAGAAGTCTCGCTTCCCATCGGTCAAAAGGGCCATGCTGAAAAAAGTGTCAAAACCAGAAATGCAGGACAGGCCATGGAGAAATGGGAGCCTTGCTACACTGATGGGCGGGATGGAAATTGCCAACAGCCACTCTGGAGAAGTGTACGGTGAGTCCTGAAACAACTAAAAAACACAGCTTAGAGAGCATAGGGCACTTCCACTCATGGGGGTATAAATTGGGAAAATGAAAAATCAGCAAGACACAAGCACCCCAAAGTTTAGGGCTGCTCTGTTGACAAGGACCTCCACTTCATTCCACCTTAAATATCCCAGGAAAGAGAAAAATGGGTAAAGAAGTTGTGGTCCTTATGTACAATGGAATATCACTCAGCCATGAAATCAATGTCATAAGGCTAGTAGCAGCATGATGAGTGGATTAAGGTATGACGATTCTAAGTGAAATAAGTCACACAGAAAAGGACACTTCTCATAAGGTATCACTGATAGAGGGAATGTAAAAACCGTTACACTTGAACTGAATTACAAAACAGAACAGAGTCACACATGCAGAAAACACACTATGGCGTCTTATCGGGAAAAGTGAGGTGGGGTGATAGATAAAACAAGGGTTTCAAATTAGCTCAGATACCGTTCCATAAAACCAATATGTAATAGACAAGACCTACTCCTTGCTCAGAGAACTGGACTCAACACGCCCTATTCACCGCACAAGAATATATCTGACTAGTAATAATCTTTAAACCTATGTATTGATATCTCTCTGTTAGTGTGTCAAGTGGGTGTAAAGCGGCATAAACACAGCAGTGAAAAGCAGCTAAACCCCATTATAAAAATAAATTACTTTGAAACACCCATGAAACAAAGACAGTGAAAGAGAGAGAAATTCTTACACAATGCGTTCAGGGGCTGTGATGCAACCTGTATTGACCATATCTAGACCCACAGCTGGATGAGACATCAGGGTGGACACTCTTGGGGCTGAGAGGTTTGGTGAGGTTGGGTGAGCAAACGCAGACCCTTTCAAGTAATACTGCGTGGTACCCATCGCATGGGTCCCAAATCTCCAGGTTCAAGGGCATCTTCCTACATCGAAAACATGCATGAGAAACCCAGAAGATGGTACACCGTGTGATGGGGAAAGGTTTCTAAAACGCACCTCATTTCTCATCTCCTTGTGCCCGGGTTCGCCATTCCAGCCGCTTTACTAGCAATCTCCCTACTTGGAGCATCAGCACCTTTAACCTCCTGTTCCGTACAGGTTGCAATTTGTCCTGAGGATGAACGGGAAGACGGGGAATCAGTGAGAGACTGGCTCTTGGTGTTGGGAAAGGCACAGGTCACTCTATTTTCCCATCAGGAAGAAGAATTAACCACAGGCTCCTCCCGCCCCCCGGAACCAGAACAGGGCCGAAGCCATCCTGCGCTTTTGCGGCCAGCTCCCAAAACCACGAGTTGTAAAATGGAGGCTCAGGGCACTGCAATTCACAAACCTGCAGAGTTATAAATGATAACTCTCGTCCACAAATATATTGAGGGAAGGCAACGAAGAGGATTTGAAATCAAGGCAGAATTGCAGGAAACAGATTTCAGGAGGTAGATTCGAATCGCCTTTAAAGCACATGAAAAGCGGCAAAACGTTGACAATGATGCCCTTGGCCAAAAAGGGCGTATGCGTTTTTTCCTGAATATATTCAGGAAAAAACGCATACGCCCTTTTTGGCCAACCAAGCAACCTGGAAAGGCAAATCAGCGCTACAAAGAAGTCTCGCTTCCCATCGGTCAAAAGGGCCATGCTGAAAAAAGTGTCAAAACCAGAAATGCAGGACAGGCCATGGAGAAATGGGAGCCTTGCTACACTGATGGGCGGGATGGAAATTGCCAACAGCCACTCTGGAGAAGTGTACGGTGAGTCCTGAAACAACTAAAAAACACAGCTTAGAGAGCATAGGGCACTTCCACTCATGGGGGTATAAATTGGGAAAATGAAAAATCAGCAAGACACAAGCACCCCAAAGTTTAGGGCTGCTCTGTTGACAAGGACCTCCACTTCATTCCACCTTCAATATCCCAGGAAAGAGAAAAATGGATAAAGAAGTTGTGGTCCTTATGTACAATGGAATATCACTCAGCCATGAAATCAATGTCATAAGGCTAGTAGCAGCATGATGAGTGCATTAAGGTATGACGATTCTAAGTGAAATAAGTCACACAGAAAAGGACACTTCGCATAAGGTATCACTGATAGAGGGAATGTAAAAACCGTTACACTTGAACTGAATTACAAAACAGAACACAGTCACACATGCAGAAAACACACTATGGCTGCTTAACAAGAAAGGTGAGGTGGGGTGTTACATAAAACAAGGGTTTCAAATTAGCTCAGATACCGTTCCATAAACCCAATATGTAATAGACAAGACCTACTCCTTGCTCAGAGAACTGGACTCAACACGCCCTATTCACCGCACAAGAATATATCTGACTAGTAATAATCTTAAACCTATGTATTGATATCTCTCTGTTAGTGTGTCAAGTGGGTGTAAAGCGGCATAAACACTGCAGTGAAAAGCAGCTAAACCCCATTATAAAAATAAATTACTTTGAAAAACCCATGAAAGAAAGACAGTGAAAGAGAGCGAAATTCTTACACAATGCGTTCAGGGGCTGTGATGCAACCTGGATTGACCATATCTAGACCCACAGCTGGATGAGACATAAGGGTGGACACTCTTGGGGCTGAGAGGTTTGGTGAGGTTGGGTGAGCAAACGCAGACCCTTTCAAGTAATACTGCGTGGTACCCATCGCATGGGTCCCAAATCTCCAGGTTCAAGGGCATCTTCCTACATCGAAAACATGCATGAGAAACCCAGAAGATGGTACACCGTGTGATGGGGAAAGGTTTCTAAAACGCACCTCATTTCTCATCTCCTTGTGCCCGGGTTCGCCATTCCAGCCGCTTTACTAGCAATCTCCCTACTTGGAGCATCAGCACCTTTAACCTCCTGTTCCGTACAGGTTGCAATTTGTCCTGAGGATGAACGGGAAGACGGGGAATCAGTGAGAGACTGGCTCTTGGTGTTGGGAAAGGCACAGGTCACTCTATTTTCCCATCAGGAAGAAGAATTAACCACAGGCTCCTCCCGCCCCCCGGAACCAGAACAGGGCCGAAGCCATCCTGCGCTTTTGCGGCCAGCTCCCAAAAACACGAGTTGTAAAATGGAGGCTCAGGGCACTGCAATTCACAAACCTGCAGAGTTATAAATGATAACTCTCGTCCACAAATATATTGAGGGAAGGCAACGAAGAGGATTTGAAATCAAGGCAGAATTGCAGGAAACAGATTTCAGGAGGTAGATTCGAATCGCCTTTAAAGCACATGAAAAGCGGCAAAACGTTGACAATGATGCCCTTGGCCAAAAAGGGCGTATGCGTTTTTTCCTGAATATATTCAGGAAAAAACGCATACGCCCTTTTTGGCCAACCAAGCAACCTGGAAAGGCAAATCAGCGCTACAAAGAAGTCTCGCTTCCCATCGGTCAAAAGGGCCATGCTGAAAAAAGTGTCAAAACCAGAAATGCAGGACAGGCCATGGAGAAATGGGAGCCTTGCTACACTGATGGGCGGGATGGAAATTGCCAACAGCCACTCTGGAGAAGTGTACGGTGAGTCCTGAAACAACTAAAAAACACAGCTTAGAGAGCATAGGGCACTTCCACTCATGGGGGTATAAATTGGGAAAATGAAAAATCAGCAAGACACAAGCACCCCAAAGTTTAGGGCTGCTCTGTTGACAAGGACCTCCACTTCATTCCACCTTAAATATCCCAGGAAAGAGAAAAATGGGTAAAGAAGTTGTGGTCCTTATGTACAATGGAATATCACTCAGCCATGAAATCAATGTCCTAAGGCTAGTAGCAGCATGATGAGTGGATTAAGGTATGACGATTCTAAGTGAAATAAGTCACACAGAAAAGGACACTTCTCATAAGGTATCACTGATAGAGGGAATGTAAAAACCGTTACACTTGAACTGAATTACAAAACAGAACAGAGTCACACATGCAGAAAACACACTATGGCTGCTTAACGGGAAAGGTGAGGTGGGGTGATACATAAAACAAGGGTTTCAAATTAGCTCAGATACCGTTCCATAAACCCAATATGTAATAGACAAGACCTACTCCTTGCTCAGAGAACTGGACTCAACACGCCCTATTCACCGCACAAGAATATATCTGACTAGTAATAATCTTAAAACCTATGTATTGATATCTCTCTGTTAGTGTGTCAAGTGGGTGTAAAGCGGCATAAACACAGCAGTGAAAAGCAGCTAAACCCCATTATAAAAATAAATTACTTTGAAAAACCCATGAAACAAAGACAGTGAAAGAGAGAGAAATTCTTACACAATGCGTTCAGGGGCTGTGATGCAACCTGGATTGACCATATCTAGACCCACAGCTGGATGAGACATGAGGGTGGACACTCTTGGGGCTGAGAGGTTTGGTGAGGTTGGGTGAGCAAACGCAGACCCTTTCAAGTAATACTGCGTGGTACCCATCGCATGGGTCCCAAATCTCCAGGTTCAAGGGCATCTTCCTACATCGAAAACATGCATGAGAAACCCAGAAGATGGTACACCGTGTGATGGGGAAAGGTTTCTAAAACGCACCTCATTTCTCATCTCCTTGTGCCCTGGTTCGCCATTCCAGCCGCTTTACTAGCAATCTCCCTCCTTGAAGCATCAGCACCTTTAACCTCCTGTTCCGTACAGGTTGCAATTTTTCCTGAGGATGAACGGGAAGACGGGGAATCAATGAGAGACTGGCTCTTGGTGTTGGGAAAGGCACAGGTCACTCTATTTTCCCATCAGGAAGAAGAATAAACCACAGGCTCATCCCGCCCCCCGGAACCAGAACAGGGCCTGAAGCCATCCTGAGCTTTTGCGGCCAGCTCCCAAAAACACGAGTTATAAAATGGAGGCTCAGGGCACTGCAATTCACAAACCTGCAGAGTTATAAATGATAACTCTCGTCCACAAATATATTGAGGGAAGGCAACGAAGAGGATTTGAAATCAAGGCAGAATTGCAGGAAACAGATTTCAGGAGGTAGATTCGAATCGCCTTTAAAGCACATGAAAAGCGGCAAAACGTTGACAATGATGCCCTTGGCCAAAAAGGGCGTATGCGTTTTTTCCTGAATATATTCAGGCAAAAACGCATACGCCCTTTTTGGCCAACCAAGCAACCTGGAAAGGCAAATCAGTGCTACAAAGAAGTCTCGCTTCCCATCGGTCAAAAGGGCCATGCTGAAAAAAGTGTCAAAACCAGAAATGCAGGACAGGCCATGGAGAAATGGGAGCCTTGCTACACTGATGGGCGGGATGGAAATTGCCAACAGCCACTCTGGAGAAGTGTACGGTGAGTCCTGAAACAACTAAAAAACACAGCTTAGAGAGCATAGGGCACTTCCACTCATGGGGGTATAAATTGGGAAAATGAAAAATCAGCAAGACACAAGCACCCCAAAGTTTAGGGCTGCTCTGTTGACAAGGACCTCCACTTCATTCCACCTTCAATATCCCAGGAAAGAGAAAAATGGGTAAAGAAGTTGTGGTCCTTATGTACAATGGAATATCACTCAGCCATGAAATCAATGTCATAAGGCTAGTAGCAGCATGATGAGTGGATTAAGGTATGACGATTCTAAGTGAAATAAGTCACACAGAAAAGGACACTTCTCATAAGGTATCACTGATAGAGGGAATGTAAAAACCGTTACACTTGAACTGAATTACAAAACAGAACAGAGTCACACATGCAGAAAACACACTATGGCGTCTTATCGGGAAAAGTGAGGTGGGGTGATAGATAAAACAAGGGTTTCAAATTAGCTCAGATACCGTTCCATAAAACCAATATGTAATAGACAAGACCTACTCCTTGCTCAGAGAACTGGACTCAACACGCCCTATTCACCGCACAAGAATATATCTGACTAGTAATAATCTTTAAACCTATGTATTGATATCTCTCTGTTAGTGTGTCAAGTGGGTGTAAAGCGGCATAAACACAGCAGTGAAAAGCAGCTAAACCCCATTATAAAAATAAATTACTTTGAAACACCCATGAAACAAAGACAGTGAAAGAGAGAGAAATTCTTACACAATGCGTTCAGGGGCTGTGATGCAACCTGCATTGACCATATCTAGACCCACAGCTGGATGAGACATCAGGGTGGACACTCTTGGGGCTGAGAGGTTTGGTGAGGTTGGGTGAGCAAACGCAGACCCTTTCAAGTAATACTGCGTGGTACCCATCGCATGGGTCCCAAATCTCCAGGTTCAAGGGCATCTTCCTACATCGAAAACATGCATGAGAAACCCAGAAGATGGTACACCGTGTGATGGGGAAAGGTTTCTAAAACGCACCTCATTTCTCATCTCCTTGTGCCCGGGTTCGCCATTCCAGCCGCTTTACTAGCAATCTCCCTACTTGGAGCATCAGCACCTTTAACCTCCTGTTCCGTACAGGTTGCAATTTGTCCTGAGGATGAACGGGAAGACGGGGAATCAGTGAGAGACTGGCTCTTGGTGTTGGGAAAGGCACAGGTCACTCTATTTTCCCATCAGGAAGAAGAATTAACCACAGGCTCCTCCCGCCCCCCGGAACCAGAACAGGGCCGAAGCCATCCTGCGCTTTTGCGGCCAGCTCCCAAAACCACGAGTTGTAAAATGGAGGCTCAGGGCACTGCAATTCACAAACCTGCAGAGTTATAAATGATAACTCTCGTCCACAAATATATTGAGGGAAGGCAACGAAGAGGATTTGAAATCAAGGCAGAATTGCAGGAAACAGATTTCAGGAGGTAGATTCGAATCGCCTTTAAAGCACATGAAAAGCGGCAAAACGTTGACAATGATGCCCTTGGCCAAAAAGGGCGTATGCGTTTTTTCCTGAATATATTCAGGCAAAAACGCATACGCCCTTTTTGGCCAACCAAGCAACCTGGAAAGGCAAATCAGTGCTACAAAGAAGTCTCGCTTCCCATCGGTCAAAAGGGCCATGCTGAAAAAAGTGTCAAAACCAGAAATGCAGGACAGGCCATGGAGAAATGGGAGCCTTGCTACACTGATGGGCGGGATGGAAATTGCCAACAGCCACTCTGGAGAAGTGTACGGTGAGTCCTGAAACAACTAAAAAACACAGCTTAGAGAGCATAGGGCACTTCCACTCATGGGGGTATAAATTGGGAAAATGAAAAATCAGCAAGACACAAGCACCCCAAAGTTTAGGGCTGCTCTGTTGACAAGGACCTCCACTTCATTCCACCTTAAATATCCCAGGAAAGAGAAAAATGGGTAAAGAAGTTGTGGTCCTTATGTACAATGGAATATCACTCAGCCATGAAATCAATGTCATAAGGCTAGTAGCAGCATGATGAGTGGATTAAGGTATGACGATTCTAAGTGAAATAAGTCACACAGAAAAGGACACTTCTCATAAGGTATCACTGATAGAGGGAATGTAAAAACCGTTACACTTGAACTGAATTACAAAACAGAACAGAGTCACACATGCAGAAAACACACTATGGCGTCTTATCGGGAAAAGTGAGGTGGGGTGATAGATAAAACAAGGGTTTCAAATTAGCTCAGATACCGTTCCATAAAACCAATATGTAATAGACAAGACCTACTCCTTGCTCAGAGAACTGGACTCAACACGCCCTATTCACCGCACAAGAATATATCTGACTAGTAATAATCTTTAAACCTATGTATTGATATCTCTCTGTTAGTGTGTCAAGTGGGTGTAAAGCGGCATAAACACAGCAGTGAAAAGCAGCTAAACCCCATTATAAAAATAAATTACTTTGAAACACCCATGAAACAAAGACAGTGAAAGAGAGAGAAATTCTTACACAATGCGTTCAGGGGCTGTGATGCAACCTGCATTGACCATATCTAGACCCACAGCTGGATGAGACATCAGGGTGGACACTCTTGGGGCTGAGAGGTTTGGTGAGGTTGGGTGAGCAAACGCAGACCCTTTCAAGTAATACTGCGTGGTACCCATCGCATGGGTCCCAAATCTCCAGGTTCAAGGGCATCTTCCTACATCGAAAACATGCATGAGAAACCCAGAAGATGGTACACCGTGTGATGGGGAAAGGTTTCTAAAACGCACCTCATTTCTCATCTCCTTGTGCCCGGGTTCGCCATTCCAGCCGCTTTACTAGCAATCTCCCTACTTGGAGCATCAGCACCTTTAACCTCCTGTTCCGTACAGGTTGCAATTTGTCCTGAGGATGAACGGGAAGACGGGGAATCAGTGAGAGACTGGCTCTTGGTGTTGGGAAAGGCACAGGTCACTCTATTTTCCCATCAGGAAGAAGAATTAACCACAGGCTCCTCCCGCCCCCCGGAACCAGAACAGGGCCGAAGCCATCCTGCGCTTTTGCGGCCAGCTCCCAAAACCACGAGTTGTAAAATGGAGGCTCAGGGCACTGCAATTCACAAACCTGCAGAGTTATAAATGATAACTCTCGTCCACAAATATATTGAGGGAAGGCAACGAAGAGGATTTGAAATCAAGGCAGAATTGCAGGAAACAGATTTCAGGAGGTAGATTCGAATCGCCTTTAAAGCACATGAAAAGCGGCAAAACGTTGACAATGATGCCCTTGGCCAAAAAGGGCGTATGCGTTTTTTCCTGAATATATTCAGGCAAAAACGCATACGCCCTTTTTGGCCAACCAAGCAACCTGGAAAGGCAAATCAGCGCTACAAAGAAGTCTCGCTTCCCATCGGTCAAAAGGGCCATGCTGAAAAAAGTGTCAAAACCAGAAATGCAGGACAGGCCATGGAGAAATGGGAGCCTTGCTACACTGATGGGCGGGATGGAAATTGCCAACAGCCACTCTGGAGAAGTGTACGGTGAGTCCTGAAACAACTAAAAAACACAGCTTAGAGAGCATAGGGCACTTCCACTCATGGGGGTATAAATTGGGAAAATGAAAAATCAGCAAGACACAAGCACCCCAAAGTTTAGGGCTGCTCTGTTGACAAGGACCTCCACTTCATTCCACCTTCAATATCCCAGGAAAGAGAAAAATGGATAAAGAAGTTGTGGTCCTTATGTACAATGGAATATCACTCAGCCATGAAATCAATGTCATAAGGCTAGTAGCAGCATGATGAGTGCATTAAGGTATGACGATTCTAAGTGAAATAAGTCACACAGAAAAGGACACTTCGCATAAGGTATCACTGATAGAGGGAATGTAAAAACCGTTACACTTGAACTGAATTACAAAACAGAACACAGTCACACATGCAGAAAACACACTATGGCTGCTTAACAAGAAAGGTGAGGTGGGGTGTTACATAAAACAAGGGTTTCAAATTAGCTCAGATACCGTTCCATAAACCCAATATGTAATAGACAAGACCTACTCCTTGCTCAGAGAACTGGACTCAACACGCCCTATTCACCGCACAAGAATATATCTGACTAGTAATAATCTTAAACCTATGTATTGATATCTCTCTGTTAGTGTGTCAAGTGGGTGTAAAGCGGCATAAACACTGCAGTGAAAAGCAGCTAAACCCCATTATAAAAATAAATTACTTTGAAAAACCCATGAAAGAAAGACAGTGAAAGAGAGCGAAATTCTTACACAATGCGTTCAGGGGCTGTGATGCAACCTGGATTGACCATATCTAGACCCACAGCTGGATGAGACATAAGGGTGGACACTCTTGGGGCTGAGAGGTTTGGTGAGGTTGGGTGAGCAAACGCAGACCCTTTCAAGTAATACTGCGTGGTACCCATCGCATGGGTCCCAAATCTCCAGGTTCAAGGGCATCTTCCTACATCGAAAACATGCATGAGAAACCCAGAAGATGGTACACCGTGTGATGGGGAAAGGTTTCTAAAACGCACCTCATTTCTCATCTCCTTGTGCCCGGGTTCGCCATTCCAGCCGCTTTACTAGCAATCTCCCTACTTGGAGCATCAGCACCTTTAACCTCCTGTTCCGTACAGGTTGCAATTTGTCCTGAGGATGAACGGGAAGACGGGGAATCAGTGAGAGACTGGCTCTTGGTGTTGGGAAAGGCACAGGTCACTCTATTTTCCCATCAGGAAGAAGAATTAACCACAGGCTCCTCCCGCCCCCCGGAACCAGAACAGGGCCGAAGCCATCCTGCGCTTTTGCGGCCAGCTCCCAAAAACACGAGTTGTAAAATGGAGGCTCAGGGCACTGCAATTCACAAACCTGCAGAGTTATAAATGATAACTCTCGTCCACAAATATATTGAGGGAAGGCAACGAAGAGGATTTGAAATCAAGGCAGAATTGCAGGAAACAGATTTCAGGAGGTAGATTCGAATCGCCTTTAAAGCACATGAAAAGCGGCAAAACGTTGACAATGATGCCCTTGGCCAAAAAGGGCGTATGCGTTTTTTCCTGAATATATTCAGGAAAAAACGCATACGCCCTTTTTGGCCAACCAAGCAACCTGGAAAGGCAAATCAGCGCTACAAAGAAGTCTCGCTTCCCATCGGTCAAAAGGGCCATGCTGAAAAAAGTGTCAAAACCAGAAATGCAGGACAGGCCATGGAGAAATGGGAGCCTTGCTACACTGATGGGCGGGATGGAAATTGCCAACAGCCACTCTGGAGAAGTGTACGGTGAGTCCTGAAACAACTAAAAAACACAGCTTAGAGAGCATAGGGCACTTCCACTCATGGGGGTATAAATTGGGAAAATGAAAAATCAGCAAGACACAAGCACCCCAAAGTTTAGGGCTGCTCTGTTGACAAGGACCTCCACTTCATTCCACCTTAAATATCCCAGGAAAGAGAAAAATGGGTAAAGAAGTTGTGGTCCTTATGTACAATGGAATATCACTCAGCCATGAACTCAATGTCCTAAGGCTAGTAGCAGCATGATGAGTGGATTAAGGTATGACGATTCTAAGTGAAATAAGTCACACAGAAAAGGACACTTCTCATAAGGTATCACTGATAGAGGGAATGTAAAAACCGTTACACTTGAACTGAATTACAAAACAGAACAGAGTCACACATGCAGAAAACACACTATGGCTGCTTAACGGGAAAGGTGAGGTGGGGTGATACATAAAACAAGGGTTTCAAATTAGCTCAGATACCGTTCCATAAACCCAATATGTAATAGACAAGACCTACTCCTTGCTCAGAGAACTGGACTCAACACGCCCTATTCACCGCACAAGAATATATCTGACTAGTAATAATCTTAAAACCTATGTATTGATATCTCTCTGTTAGTGTGTCAAGTGGGTGTAAAGCGGCATAAACACAGCAGTGAAAAGCAGCTAAACCCCATTATAAAAATAAATTACTTTGAAAAACCCATGAAACAAAGACAGTGAAAGAGAGAGAAATTCTTACACAATGCGTTCAGGGGCTGTGATGCAACCTGGATTGACCATATCTAGACCCACAGCTGGATGAGACATGAGGGTGGACACTCTTGGGGCTGAGAGGTTTGGTGAGGTTGGGTGAGCAAACGCAGACCCTTTCAAGTAATACTGCGTGGTACCCATCGCATGGGTCCCAAATCTCCAGGTTCAAGGGCATCTTCCTACATCGAAAACATGCATGAGAAACCCAGAAGATGGTACACCGTGTGATGGGGAAAGGTTTCTAAAACGCACCTCATTTCTCATCTCCTTGTGCCCTGGTTCGCCATTCCAGCCGCTTTACTAGCAATCTCCCTCCTTGAAGCATCAGCACCTTTAACCTCCTGTTCCGTACAGGTTGCAATTTTTCCTGAGGATGAACGGGAAGACGGGGAATCAATGAGAGACTGGCTCTTGGTGTTGGGAAAGGCACAGGTCACTCTATTTTCCCATCAGGAAGAAGAATAAACCACAGGCTCATCCCGCCCCCCGGAACCAGAACAGGGCCTGAAGCCATCCTGCGCTTTTGCGGCCAGCTCCCAAAAACACGAGTTGTAAAATGGAGGCTCAGGGCACTGCAATTCACAAACCTGCAGAGTTATAAATGATAACTCTCGTCCACAAATATATTGAGGGAAGGCAACGAAGAGGATTTGAAATCAAGGCAGAATTGCAGGAAACAGATTTCAGGAGGTAGATTCGAATCGCCTTTAAAGCACATGAAAAGCGGCAAAACGTTGACAATGATGCCCTTGGCCAAAAAGGGCGTATGCGTTTTTTCCTGAATATATTCAGGAAAAAACGCATACGCCCTTTTTGGCCAACCAAGCAACCTGGAAAGGCAAATCAGTGCTACAAAGAAGTCTCGCTTCCCATCGGTCAAAAGGGCCATGCTGAAAAAAGTGTCAAAACCAGAAATGCAGGACAGGCCATGGAGAAATGGGAGCCTTGCTACACTGATGGGCGGGATGTAAATTGCCAACAGCCACTCTGGAGAAGTGTACGGTGAGTCCTGAAACAACTAAAAAACACAGCTTAGAGAGCATAGGGCACTTCCACTCATGGGGGTATAAATTGGGAAAATGAAAAATCAGCAAGACAGAAGCACCCCAAAGTTTAGGGCTGCTCTGTTGACAAGGACCTCCACTTCATTCCACCTTAAATATCCCAGGAAAGAGAAAATTGGGTAAAGAAGTTGTGGTCCTTATGTACAATGGAATATCACTCAGCCATGAAATCAATGTCATAAGGCTAGTAGCAGCATGATGAGTGGATTAAGGTATGACGATTCTAAGTGAAATAAGTCACACAGAAAAGGACACTTCTCATAAGGTATCACTGATATAGGGAATGTAAAAACCGTTACACTTGAACTGAATTACAAAACAGAACAGAGTCACACATGCAGAAAACACACTATGGCGTCTTATCGGGAAAAGTGAGGTGGGGTGATAGATAAAACAAGGGTTTCAAATTAGCTCAGATACCGTTCCATAAATCCAATATGTAATAGACAAGACCTACTCCTTGCTCAGAGAACTGGACTCAACACGCCCTATTCACCGCACAAGAATATATCTGACTACTAATAATCTTAAAACCTATGTATTGATATCTCTCTGTTAGTGTGTCAAGTGGGTGTAGAGCGGCATAAACATAGCAGTGAAAAGCAGCTAAACCCCATTATAAAAATAAATTACTTTGAAAAACCCATGAAACAAAGACAGTGAAAGAGAGAGAAATTCTTACACAATGCGTTCAGGGGCTGTGATGCAACCTGGATTGACGATATCTAGACCCACAGCTGGATGAGACATAAGGGTGGACACTCTTGGGGCTGAGAGGTTTGGTGAGGTTGGGTGAGCAAACGCAGACCCTTTCAAGTAATACTGCGTGGTACCCATCGCATGGGTCCCAAATCTCCAGGTTCAAGGGCATCTTCCTACATCGAAAACATGCATGAGAAACCCAGAAGATGGTACACCGTGTGATGGGGAAAGGTTTCTAAAACGCACCTCATTTCTCATCTCCTTGTGCCCGGGTTCGCCATTCCAGCCGCTTTACTAGCAATCTCCCTACTTGGAGCATCAGCACCTTTAACCTCCTGTTCCGTACAGGTTGCAATTTTTCCTGAGGAAGAACGGGAATACGGGGAACCAATGAGAGACTGGCTCTTGGTGTTGGGAAAGGCACAGGTCACTCTATTTTCCCATCAGGAAGAAGAATAAACCACAGGCTCATCCCGCCTCCTGGAACCAGAACAGGGCCTGAAGCCATCCTGCGCTTTTGCGGCCAGCTCCCAAAAACACGAGTTGTAAAATGGAGGCTCAGGGCACTGCAATTCACAAACCTGCAGAGTTATAAATGATAACTCTCGTCCACAAATATATTGAGGGAAGGCAACGAAGAGGATTTGAAATCAAGGCAGAATAGCAGGAAACAGATTTCAGGAGGTAGATTCGAATCGCCTTTAAAGCATATGAAAAGCGGCAAAACGTTGACAACGATGCCCTTGGCCAAAAAGGGCGTATGCGTTTTTTCCTGAATATATTCAGGAAAAAACGCATACGCCCTTTTTGGCCAACCAAGCAACCTGGAAAGGCAAATCAGCGCTACAAAGAAGTCTCGCTTCCCATCGGTCAAAAGGGCCATGCTAAAAAAAGTGTCAAAACCAGAAATGCAGGACAGGCCATGGAGAAATGGGAGCCTTGCTACACTGATGGGCGGGATGTAAATTGCCAACAGCCACTCTGGAGAAGTGTACGGTGTGTCCTGAAACATCTAAAAAACACACCTTAGAGAGCATAGGGCACTTCCACTCATGGGGGTATAAATTGGGAAAATGAAAAATCAGCAAGACACAAACACCCCAAAGTTTAGGGCTGCTCTGTTGACAAGGACCTCCACTTCATTCCACCTTAAATATCCCAGGAAAGAGAAAAATGGGTAAAGAAGTTGTGGTCCTTATGTACAATGGAATATCACTCAGCCATGAAATCAATATCATAAGGCTAGTAGCAGCATGATGAGTGGATTAAGGTATGACGATTCTAAGTGAAATAAGTCACACAGAAAAGGACACTTCTCATAAGGTATCACTGATAGAGGGAATGTAAAAACCGTTACACTTGAACTGAATTACAAAACAGAACACAGTCACACATGCAGAAAACACACTATGGCTGCTTAACGAGAAAGGTGAGGTGGGGTGTTACATAAAACAAGGGTTTCAAATTAGCTCAGATACCGTTCCATAAACCCAATATGTAATAGACAAGACCTACTCCTTGCTCAGAGAACTGGACTCAACACGCCCTATTCACCGCACAAGAATATATCTGACTAGTAATAATCTTAAAACCTATGTATTGATATCTCTCTGTTAGTGTGTCAAGTGGGTGTAAAGCGGCATAAACACAGCAGTGAAAAGCAGCTAAACCCCATTATAAAAATAAATTACTTTGAAACACCCATGAAACAAAGACAGTGAAAGAGAGAGAAATTCTTACACAATGCATTCAGGGGCTGTGATGCAACCTGGATTGACCATATCTAGACCCACAGCTGGATGAGACATAAGGGTGGACACTCTTGGGGCTGAGAGGTTTGGTGAGGTTGGGTGAGCAAACGCAGACCCTTTCAAGTAATACTGCGTGGTACCCATCGCATGGGTCCCAAATCTCCAGGTTCAAGGGCATCTTCCTACATCGAAAACATGCATGAGAAACCCAGAAGATGGTACACCGTGTGATGGGGAAAGGTTTCTAAAACGCACCTCATTTCTCATCTCCTTGTGCCCGGGTTCGCCATTCCAGCCGCTTTACTAGCAATCTCCCTACTTGGAGCATCAGCACCTTTAACCTCCTGTTCCGTACAGGTTGCAATTTGTCCTGAGGATGAACGGGAAGACGGGGAATCAGTGAGAGACTGGCTCTTGGTGTTGGGAAAGGCACAGGTCACTCTATTTTCCCATCAGGAAGAAGAATTAACCACAGGCTCCTCCCGCCCCCCGGAACCAGAACAGGGCCGAAGCCATCCTGCGCTTTTGCGGCCAGCTCCCAAAACCACGAGTTGTAAAATGGAGGCTCAGGGCACTGCAATTCACAAACCTGCAGAGTTATAAATGATAACTCTCGTCCACAAATATATTGAGGGAAGGCAACGAAGAGGATTTGAAATCAAGGCAGAATTGCAGGAAACAGATTTCAGGAGGTAGATTCGAATCGCCTTTAAAGCACATGAAAAGCGGCAAAACGTTGACAATGATGCCCTTGGCCAAAAAGGGCGTATGCGTTTTTTCCTGAATATATTCAGGAAAAAACGCATACGCCCTTTTTGGCCAACCAAGCAACCTGGAAAGGCAAATCAGCGCTACAAAGAAGTCTCGCTTCCCATCGGTCAAAAGGGCCATGCTGAAAAAAGTGTCAAAACCAGAAATGCAGGACAGGCCATGGAGAAATGGGAGCCTTGCTACACTGATGGGCGGGATGGAAATTGCCAACAGCCACTCTGGAGAAGTGTACGGTGAGTCCTGAAACAACTAAAAAACACAGCTTAGAGAGCATAGGGCACTTCCACTCATGGGGGTATAAATTGGGAAAATGAAAACTCAGCAAGACACAAGCACCCCAACGTTTAGGGCTGCTCTGTTGACAAGGACCTCCACTTCATTCCACCTTAAATATCCCAGGAAAGAGAAAAATGGGTAAAGAAGTTGTGGTCCTTATGTACAATGGAATATCACTCAGCCATGAAATCAATGTCCTAAGGCTAGTAGCAGCATGATGAGTGGATTAAGGTATGACGATTCTAAGTGAAATAAGTCACACAGAAAAGGACACTTCTCATAAGGTATCACTGATAGAGGGAATGTAAAAACCGTTACACTTGAACTGAATTACAAAACAGAACAGAGTCACACATGCAGAAAACACACTATGGCTGCTTAACGGGAAAGGTGAGGTGGGGTGATACATAAAACAAGGGTTTCAAATTAGCTCAGATACCGTTCCATAAACCCAATATGTAATAGACAAGACCTACTCCTTGCTCAGAGAACTGGACTCAACACGCCCTATTCACCGCACAAGAATATATCTGACTAGTAATAATCTTAAAACCTATGTATTGATATCTCTCTGTTAGTGTGTCAAGTGGGTGTAAAGCGGCATAAACACAGCAGTGAAAAGCAGCTAAACCCCATTATAAAAATAAATTACTTTGAAAAACCCATGAAAGAAAGACAGTGAAAGAGAGAGAAATTCTTACACAATGCGTTCAGGGGCTGTGATGCAACCTGGATTGACCATATCTAGACCCACAGCTGGATGAGACATGAGGGTGGACACTCTTGGGGCTGAGAGGTTTGGTGAGGTTGGGTGAGCAAACGCAGACCCTTTCAAGTAATACTGCGTGGTACCCATCGCATGGGTCCCAAATCTCCAGGTTCAAGGGCATCTTCCTACATCGAAAACATGCATGAGAAACCCAGAAGATGGTACACCGTGTGATGGGGAAAGGTTTCTAAAACGCACCTCATTTCTCATCTCCTTGTGCCCTGGTTCGCCATTCCAGCCGCTTTACTAGCAATCTCCCTCCTTGAAGCATCAGCACCTTTAACCTCCTGTTCCGTACAGGTTGCAATTTTTCCTGAGGATGAACGGGAAGACGGGGAATCAATGAGAGACTGGCTCTTGGTGTTGGGAAAGGCACAGGTCACTCTATTTTCCCATCAGGAAGAAGAATAAACCACAGGCTCATCCCGCCCCCCAGAACCAGAACAGGGCCTGAAGCCATCCTGCGCTTTTGCGGCCAGCTCCCAAAAACACGAGTTGTAAAATGGAGGCTCAGGGCACTGCAATTCACAAACCTGCAGAGTTATAAATGATAACTCTCGTCCACAAATATATTGAGGGAAGGCAACGAAGAGGATTTGAAATCAAGGCAGAATTGCAGGAAACAGATTTCAGGAGGTAGATTCGAATCGCCTTTAAAGCACATGAAAAGCGGCAAAACGTTGACAATGATGCCCTTGGCCAAAAAGGGCGTATGCGTTTTTTCCTGAATATATTCAGGAAAAAACGCATACGCCCTTTTTGGCCAACCAAGCAACCTGGAAAGGCAAATCAGTGCTACAAAGAAGTCTCGCTTCCCATCGGTCAAAAGGGCCATGCTGAAAAAAGTGTCAAAACCAGAAATGCAGGACAGGCCATGGAGAAATGGGAGCCTTGCTACACTGATGGGCGGGATGTAAATTGCCAACAGCCACTCTGGAGAAGTGTACGGTGAGTCCTGAAACAACTAAAAAACACAGCTTAGAGAGCATAGGGCACTTCCACTCATGGGGGTATAAATTGGGAAAATGAAAAATCAGCAAGACAGAAGCACCCCAAAGTTTAGGGCTGCTCTGTTGACAAGGACCTCCACTTCATTCCACCTTAAATATCCCAGGAAAGAGAAAATTGGGTAAAGAAGTTGTGGTCCTTATGTACAATGGAATATCACTCAGCCATGAAATCAATGTCATAAGGCTAGTAGCAGCATGATGAGTGGATTAAGGTATGACGATTCTAAGTGAAATAAGTCACACAGAAAAGGACACTTCTCATAAGGTATCACTGATAGAGGGAATGTAAAAACCGTTACACTTGAACTGAATTACAAAACAGAACAGAGTCACACATGCAGAAAACACACTATGGCGTCTTATCGGGAAAAGTGAGGTGGGGTGATACATAAAACAAGGGTTTCAAATTAGCTCAGATACCGTTCCATAAAACCAATATGTAATAGACAAGACCTACTCCTTGCTCAGAGAACTGGACTCAACACGCCCTATTCACCGCACAAGAATATATCTGACTACTAATAATCTTAAAACCTATGTATTGATATCTCTCTGTTAGTGTGTCAAGTGGGTGTAGAGCGGCATAAACAGAGCAGTGAAAAGCAGCTAAACCCCATTATAAAAATAAATTACTTTGAAAAACCCATGAAACAAAGACAGTGAAAGAGAGAGAAATTCTTACACAATGCGTTCAGGGGCTGTGAAGCAACCTGGATTGACTATATCTAGACCCACAGCTGGATGAGACATACGGGTGGACACTCTTGGGGCTGAGAGGTTTAGTGAGGTTGGGTGAGCAAACGCAGACCCTTTAAAGTAATACTGCGTGGTACCCATCCCATGGGTCCCAAATCTCCAGGTTCAAGGGCATCTTCCTACATCGAAAACATGCATGAGAAACCCAGAAGATGGTACACCGTGTGATGGGGAAAGGTTTCTAAAACGCACCTCATTTCTCATCTCCTTGTGCCCGGGTTCGCCATTCCAGCCGCTTTACTAGCAATCTCCCTACTTGGAGCATCAGCACCTTTAACCTCCTGTTCCGTACAGGTTGCAATTTGTCCTGAGGATGAACGGGAAGACGGGGAACCGATGAGAGACTAGCTCTTGGTGTTGGGACAGGCACAGGTCACTCTATTTTCCCATCAGGAAGAAGAATTAACCACAGGCTCAGCCTGCCCCCCGGAACCAGAACAGGGCCTGAAGCCATCCTGCGCTTTTGCGGCCAGCTCCCAAAAACGCGAGTTGTAAAATCCAGCTTCAGGGCACTGCAATTCACAAACCTGCAGAGTTATAAATGATAACTCTCGTCCACAAATATATTGAGGGAAGGCAAAGAAGAGGATTTGAAATCAAGGCAGAATTGCAGGAAACAGATTTCAGGAGGTACATTCGAATCGCCTTTAAAGCACATGAAAAGCGGCAAAACGTTGACAATGATGCCCTTGGCCAAAAAGGGCGTATGCGTTTTTTCCTGAATATATTCAGGAAAAAACGCATACGCCCTTTTTGGCCAACCAAGCAACCTGGAAAGGCAAATCAGCGCTACAAAGAAGTCTCGCTTCCCATCGGTCAAAAGGGCCATGCTGAAAAAAGTGTCAAAACCAGAAATGCAGGACAGGCCATGGAGAAATGGGCGCCTTGCTACACTGATGGGCGGGATGTAAATTGCCAAAAGCCACTCTGGAGAAGTGTACGGTGAGTCTTGAAACATCTAAAAAACACAGCTTAGAGAGCATAGGGCACTTCCACTCATGGGGGTATAAATTGGGAAAATGAAAAATCGGCAAGACACAAGCACCCCAAAGTTTAGGGCTGCTCTGTTGACAAGGACCTCCACTTCATTCCACCTTAAATATCCCAGGAAAGAGAAAAATGGATAAAGAAGTTGTGGTCCTTATGTACAATGGAATATCACTCAGCCATGAAATCAATGTCATAAGGCTAGTAGCAGCATGATGAGTGGATTTAGGTACGACGATTCTAAGTGAAATAAGTCACACAGAAAAGGACACTTCTCATAAGGTATCACTTATAGAGGGAATGTAAAAACCGTTACACTTGAACTGAATTACAAAACAGAACACAGTCACACATGCAGAAAACACACTATGGCTGCTTAACGGGAAAGGTGATGTGGGGTGATACATAAAACAAAGGTTTCAAATTAGCTCAGATACCGTTCCATAAAACCAATATGTAATAGACAAGACCTACTCCTTGCTCAGAGAACTGGACTCAACACGCCCTATTCACCGCACAAGAATATATCTGACTAGTAATAATCTTAAAACCTATGTATTGATATCTCTCTGTTAGTGTGTCAAATGGGTGTAAAGCGGCATAAACACAGCAGTGAAAAGCAGCTAAACCCCATTATAAAAATAAATTACTTTGAAAAACCCATGAAACAAAGACAGTGAAAGAGAGAGAAATTCTTACACAATGCGTTCAGGGGCTGTGATGCAACCTGGATTGACCATATCTAGACCCACAGCTGGATGAGACATGAGGGTGGACACTCTTGGGGCTGAGAGGTTTGGTGAGGTTGGGTGAGCAAACGCAGACCCTTTCAAGTAATACTGCGTGGTACCCATCGCATGGGTCCCAAATCTCCAGGTTCAAGGGCATCTTCCTACATCGAAAACATGCATGAGAAACCCAGAAGATGGTACACCGTGTGATGGGGAAAGGTTTCTAAAACGCACCTCATTTCTCATCTCCTTGTGCCCGGGTTCGCCATTCCAGCCGCTTTACTAGCAATCTCCCTCCTTGGAGCATCAGCACCTTTAACCTCCTGTTCCGTACAGGTTGCAATTTTTCCTGAGGAAGAACGGGAATACGGGGAACCAATGTGAGACTGGCTCTTGGTGTTGGGAAAGGCACAGGTCACTCTATTTTCCCATCAGGAAGAAGAATAAACCACAGGCTCATCCCGCCTCCCGGAACCAGAACAGGGCCTGAAGCCATCCTGCGCTTTTGCGGCCAGCTCCCAAAAACACGAGTTGTAAAATGGAGGCTCAGGGCACTGCAATTCACAAACATGCAGAGTTATAAATGATAACTCTCGTCCACAAATATATTGAGGGAAGGCAACGAAGAGGATTTGAAATCAAGGCAGAATTGCAGGAAACAGATTTCAGGGGGTAGATTCGAATCGCCTTTAAAGCATATGAAAAGCGGCAAAACGTTGACAATGATGCCCTTGGCCAAAAAGTGCGTATGCGTTTTTTCCTGAATATATTCAGGAAAAAACGCATACGCCCTTTTTGGCCAACCAAGCAACCTGGAAAGGCAAATCAGCGCTACAAAGAAGTCTCGCTTCCCATCGGTCAAAAGGGCCATGCTAAAAAAAGTGTCAAAACCAGAAATGCAGGACAGGCCATGGAGAAATGGGAGCCTTGCTACACTGATGGGCGGGATGTAAATTGCCAACAGCCACTCTGGAGAAGTGTACGGTGTGTCCTGAAACATCTAAAAAACACACCTTAGAGAGCATAGGGCACTTCCACTCATGGGGGTATAAATTGGGAAAATGAAAAATCAGCAAGACACAAGCACCCCAAAGTTTAGGGCTGCTCTGTTGACAAGGACCTCCACTTCATTCCACCTTAAATATCCCAGGAAAGAGAAAAATGGGTAATGAAGTTGTGGTCCTTATGTACAATGGAATATCACTCAGCCATGAAATCAATGTCATAAGGTTAGTAGCAGCATGATGAGTGGATTAAGGTATGACTATTCTAAGTGAAATAAGTCACACAGAAAAGGACACTTCTCATAAGGTATCACTGATAGAGGGAATGTAAAAACCGTTACACTTGAACTGAATTACAAAACAGAACACAGTCACACATGCAGAAAACACACTATGGCTGCTTAACGGGAAAGGTGAGGTGGGGTGATACATAAAACAAGGGTTTCAAATTAGCTCAGATACCGTTCCATAAACCCAATATGTAATAGACAAGACCTACTCCTTGCTCAGAGAACTGGACTCAACACGCCCTATTCACCGCACAAGAATATATCTGACTAGTAATAATCTTAAAACCTATGTATTGATATCTCTCTGTTAGTGTGTCAAGTGGGTGTAAAGCGGCATAAACACAGCAGTGAAAAGCAGCTAAACCCCATTATAAAAATAAATTACTTTGAAAAACCCATGAAAGAAAGACAGTGAAAGAGAGAGAAATTCTTACACAATGCGTTCAGGGGCTGTGATGCAACCTGGATTGACCATATCTAGACCCACAGCTGGATGAGACATAAGGGTGGACACTCTTGGGGCTGAGAGGTTTGGTGAGGTTGGGTGAGCAAACGCAGACCCTTTCAAGTAATACTGCGTGGTACCCATCGCATGGGTCCCAAATCTCCAGGTTCAAGGGCATCTTCCTACATCGAAAACATGCATGAGAAACCCAGAAGATGGTACACCGTGTGATGGGGAAAGGTTTCTAAAACGCACCTCATTTCTCATCTCCTTGTGCCCGGGTTCGCCATTCCAGCCGCTTTACTAGCAATCTCCCTACTTGGAGCATCAGCACCTTTAACCTCCTGTTCCGTACAGGTTGCAATTTGTCCTGAGGATGAACGGGAAGACGGGGAATCAGTGAGAGACTGGCTCTTGGTGTTGGGAAAGGCACAGGTCACTCTATTTTCCCATCAGGAAGAAGAATTAACCACAGGCTCCTCCCGCCCCCCGGAACCAGAACAGGGCCGAAGCCATCCTGCGCTTTTGCGGCCAGCTCCCAAAACCACGAGTTGTAAAATGGAGGCTCAGGGCACTGCAATTCACAAACCTGCAGAGTTATAAATGATAACTCTCGTCCACAAATATATTGAGGGAAGGCAACGAAGAGGATTTGAAATCAAGGCAGAATTGCAGGAAACAGATTTCAGGAGGTAGATTCGAATCGCCTTTAAAGCACATGAAAAGCGGCAAAACGTTGACAATGATGCCCTTGGCCAAAAAGGGCGTATGCGTTTTTTCCTGAATATATTCAGGAAAAAACGCATACGCCCTTTTTGGCCAACCAAGCAACCTGGAAAGGCAAATCAGCGCTACAAAGAAGTCTCGCTTCCCATCGGTCAAAAGGGCCATGCTGAAAAAAGTGTCAAAACCAGAAATGCAGGACAGGCCATGGAGAAATGGGAGCCTTGCTACACTGATGGGCGGGATGGAAATTGCCAACAGCCACTCTGGAGAAGTGTACGGTGAGTCCTGAAACAACTAAAAAACACAGCTTAGAGAGCATAGGGCACTTCCACTCATGGGGGTATAAATTGGGAAAATGAAAAATCAGCAAGACACAAGCACCCCAAAGTTTAGGGCTGCTCTGTTGACAAGGACCTCCACTTCATTCCACCTTAAATATCCCAGGAAAGAGAAAAATGGGTAAAGAAGTTGTGGTCCTTATGTACAATGGAATATCACTCAGCCATGAAATCAATGTCATAAGGCTAGTAGCAGCATGATGAGTGCATTAAGGTATGACGATTCTAAGTGAAATAAGTCACACAGAAAAGGACACTTCGCATAGGGTATCACTGATAGAGGGAATGTAAAAACCGTTACACTTGAACTGAATTACAAAACAGAACACAGTCACACATGCAGAAAACACACTATGGCTGCTTAACAAGAAAGGTGAGGTGGGGTGTTACATAAAACAACGGTTTCAAATTAGCTCAGATACCGTTCCATAAACCCAATATGTAATAGACAAGACCTACTCCTTGCTCAGAGAACTGGACTCAACACGCCCTATTCACCGCACAAGAATATATCTGACTAGTAATAATCTTAAACCTATGTATTGATATCTCTCTGTTAGTGTGTCAAGTGGGTGTAAAGCGGCATAAACACTGCAGTGAAAAGCAGCTAAACCCCATTATAAAAATAAATTACTTTGAAAAACCCATGAAAGAAAGACAGTGAAAGAGAGCGAAATTCTTACACAATGCGTTCAGGGGCTGTGATGCAACCTGGATTGACCATATCTAGACCCACAGCTGGATGAGACATAAGGGTGGACACTCTTGGGGCTGAGAGGTTTGGTGAGGTTGGGTGAGCAAACGCAGACCCTTTCAAGTAATACTGCGTGGTACCCATCGCATGGGTCCCAAATCTCCAGGTTCAAGGGCATCTTCCTACATCGAAAACATGCATGAGAAACCCAGAAGATGGTACACCGTGTGATGGGGAAAGGTTTCTAAAACGCACCTCATTTCTCATCTCCTTGTGCCCGGGTTCGCCATTCCAGCCGCTTTACTAGCAATCTCCCTACTTGGAGCATCAGCACCTTTAACCTCCTGTTCCGTACAGGTTGCAATTTGTCCTGAGGATGAACGGGAAGATGGGGAATCAGTGAGAGACGGGCTCTTGGTGTTGGGAAAGGCACAGGTCACTCTATTTTCCCATCAGGAAGAAGAATTAACCACAGGCTCCTCCCGCCCCCCGGAACCAGAACAGGGCCGAAGCCATCCTGCGCTTTTGCGGCCAGCTCCCAAAATCACGAGTTGTAAAATGGAGGCTCAGGGCACTGCAATTCACAAACCTGCAGAGTTATAAATGATAACTCTCGTCCACAAATATATTGAGGGAAGGCAACGAAGAGGATTTGAAATCAAGGCAGAATTGCAGGAAACAGATTTCAGGAGGTAGATTCGAATCGCCTTTAAAGCACATGAAAAGCGGCAAAACGTTGACAATGATGCCCTTGGCCAAAAAGGGCGTATGCGTTTTTTCCTGAATATATTCAGGAAAAAACGCATACGCCCTTTTTGGCCAACCAAGCAACCTGGAAAGGCAAATCAGCGCTACAAAGAAGTCTCGCTTCCCATCGGTCAAAAGGGCCATGCTGAAAAAAGTGTCAAAACCAGAAATGCAGGACAGGCCACGGAGAAATGGGAGCCTTGCTACACTGATGGGCGGGATGGAAATTGCCAACAGCCACTCTGGAGAAGTGTACGGTGAGTCCTGAAACAACTAAAAAACACAGCTTAGAGAGCATAGGGCACTTCCACTCATGGGGGTATAAATTGGGAAAATGAAAAATCAGCAAGACACAAGCACCCCAAAGTTTAGGGCTGCTCTGTTGACAAGGACCTCCACTTCATTCCACCTTAAATATCCCAGGAAAGAGAAAAATGGGTAAAGAAGTTGTGGTCCTTATGTACAATGGAATATCACTCAGCCATGAACTCAATGTCATAAGGCTAGTAGCAGCATGATGAGTGCATTAAGGTATGACGATTCTAAGTGAAATAAGTCACACAGAAAAGGACACTTCTCATAAGGTATCACTGATAGAGGGAATGTAAAAACCGTTACACTTGAACTGAATTACAAAACAGAACAGAGTCACACATGCAGAAAACACACTATGGCGTCTTATCGGGAAAAGTGAGGTGGGGTGATAGATAAAACAAGGGTTTCAAATTAGCTCAGATACCGTTCCATAAACCCAATATGTAATAGACAAGACCTACTCCTTGCTCAGAGAACTGGACTCAACACGCCCTATTCACCGCACAAGAATATATCTGACTACTAATAATCTTAAAACCTATGTATTGATATCTCTCTGTTAGTGTGTCAAGTGGGTGTAGAGCGGCATAAACAGAGCAGTGAAAAGCAGCTAAACCCCATTATAAAAATAAACTACTTTGAAAAACCCATGAAACAAAGACAGTGAAAGAGAGAGAAATTCTTACACAATGCGTTCAGGGGCTGTGATGCAACCTGGATTGACTATATCTAGACCCACAGCTGGATGAGACATAAGGGTGGACACTCTTGGGGCTGAGAGGTTTAGTGAGGTTGGGTGAGCAAACGCAGACCCTTTAAAGTAATACTGCGTGGTACCCATCCCATGGGTCCCAAATCTCCAGGTTCAAGGGCATCTTCCTACATCGAAAACATGCATGAGAAACCCAGAAGATGGTACACCGTGTGATGGGGAAAGGTTTCTAAAACGCACCTCATTTCTCATCTCCTTGTGCCCGGGTTCGCCATTCCAGCCGCTTTACTAGCAAGCTCCCTACTTAGAGCATCAGCACCTTTAACCTCCTGTTCCATACAGGTTGCAATTTGTCCTGAGGATGAACGGGAAGACGGGGAACCGATGAGAGACTAGCTCTTGGTGTTGGGACAGGCACAGGTCACTCTATTTTCCCATCAGGAAGAAGAATTAACCACAGGCTCAGCCTGCCCCCCGGAACCAGAACAGGGCCTGAAGCCATCCTGCGCTTTTGCGGCCAGCTCCCAAAAACGCGAGTTGTAAAATCCAGCTTCAGGGCACTGCAATTCACAAACCTGCAGAGTTATAAATGATAACTCTCGTCCACAAATATATTGAGGGAAGGCAAAGAAGAGGATTTGAAATCAAGGCAGAATTGCAGGAAACAGATTTCAGGAGGTACATTCGAATCGCCTTTAAAGCACATGAAAAGCGGCAAAACGTTGACAATGATGCCCTTGGCCAAAAAGGGCGTATGCGATTTTTCCTGAATATATTCAGGAAAAAACGCATACGCCCTTTTTGGCCAACCAAGCAACCTGGAAAGGCAAATCAGCGCTACAAAGAAGTCTCGTTTCCCATCGGTCAAAAGGGCCATGCTGAAAAAAGTGTCAAAACCAGAAATGCAGGACAGGCCATGGAGAAATGGGAGCCTTGCTACACTGATGGGCGGGATGGAAATTGCCAACAGCCACTCTGGAGAAGTGTACGGTGTGTCCTGTAACATCTAAAAAACACAGCTTAGAGAGCATAGGACACGTCCACTCATGGGGGTATAAATTGGGAAAATGAAAAATCAGCAAGACACAAGCACCCCAAAGTTTAGGGCTGCTCTGTTGACAAGGACCTCCACTTCATTCCACCTTAAATATCCCAGGAAAGAGAAAAATGGGTAAAGAAGTTGTGGTCCTTATGTACAATGGAATATCACTCAGCCATGAAATCAATGTCATAAGGCTAGTAGCAGCATGATGAGTGGATTAAGGTATGACGATTCTAAGTGAAATAAGTCACACAGAAAAGGACACTTCTCATAAGGTATCACTTTTAGAGGGAATGTAAAAACCGTTACACTTGAACTGAATTACAAAACAGAACACAGTCACACATGCAGAAAACACACTATGGCTGCTTAACGAGAAAGGTGAGGTGGGGTGTTACATAAAACAAGGGTTTCAAATTAGCTCAGATACCGTTCCATAAACCCAATATGTAATAGACAAGACCTACTCCTTGCTCAGAGAACTGGACTCAACACGCCCTATTCACCGCACAAGAATATATCTGACTAGTAATAATCTTAAAACCTATGTATTGATATCTCTCTGTTAGTGTGTCAAGTGGGTGTAAAGCGGCATAAACACAGCAGTGAAAAGCAGCTAAACCCCATTATAAAAATAAATTACTTTGAAAAACCCATGAAACAAAGACAGTGAAAGAGAGAGAAATTCTTACACAATGCGTTCAGGGGCTGTGATGCAACCTGGATTGACCATATCTAGACCCACAGCTGGATGAGACATAAGGGTGGACACTCTTGGGGCTGAGAGGTTTGGTGAGGTTGGGTGAGCAAACGCAGACCCTTTCAAGTAATACTGCGTGGTACCCATCGCATGGGTCCCAAATCTCCAGGTTCAAGGGCATCTTCCTACATCGAAAACATGCATGAGAAACCCAGAAGATGGTACACCGTGTGATGGGGAAAGGTTTCTAAAACGCACCTCATTTCTCATCTCCTTGTGCCCGGGTTTGCCATTCCAGCCGCTTTACTAGCAAGCTCCCTACTTGGAGCATCAGCACCTTTAACCTCCTGTTCCATACAGGTTGCAATTTGTCCTGAGGATAAACGGGAAGACGTGGAACCAACGAGAGACTAGCTCTTGGTGTTGGGACAGGCACAGGTCACTCTATTTTCCCATCAGGAAGAAGAATTAACCACAGGCTCAGCCTGCCCCCCGGAACGAGAACAGGGCCTGAAGCCATTCTGCGATTTTGCGGCCAGCTCCCATAAAAACGAGTTGTAAAATGGAGGTTCAGGGCACTGCAATTCACAAACCTGCAGAGTTATAAATGATAACTCTCGTCCACAAATATATTGAGGGAAGGCAAAGAAGAGGATTTGAAATCAAGGCAGAATTGCCGGAAACAGATTTCAGGAGGTAGATTCGAATCGCCTTTAAAGCACATGAAAAGCGGCAAAACGTTGACAATGATGCCCTTGGCCAAAAAGGGCGTATGCGTTTTTTCCTGAATATATTCAGGAAAAAACGCATACGCCCTTTTTGGCCAACCAAACAACCTGGAAAGGCAAATCAGCGCTACAAAGAAGTCTCGCTTCCCATCGGTCAAAAGGGCCATGCTGAAAAAAGTGTCAAAACCAGAAATGCAGGACAGGCCATGGAGAAATGGGAGCCTTGCTACACTGATGGGCGGGATTTAACTTGCCAACAGCCACTCTGGAGAAGTGTACGGTGAGTCCTGAAACATCTAAAAAACACAGCTTAGAGAGCATAGGGCACTTCCACTCATGGGGGTATAAATTGGGAAAATGAAAAATCAGCAAGACACAAGCACCCCAAAGTTTAGGGCTGCTCTGTTGACAAGGACCTCCACTTCATTCCACCTTAAATATCCCAGGAAAGAGAAAAATGGGTAAAGAAGTTGTGGTCCTTATGTACAATGGAATATCACTCAGCCATGAAATCAATGTCATAAGGCTAGTAGCAGCATGATGAGTGGATTTAGGTACGACGATTCTAAGTGAAATAAGTCACACAGAAAAGGACACTTCTCATAAGGTATCACTGATAGAGGGAATGTAAAAACCGTTACACTTGAACTGAATTACAAAACAGAACAGAGTCACACATGCAGAAAACACACTATGGCTGCTTAACGGGAAAGGTGAGGTGGGGTGATACATAAAACAAGGGTTTCAAATTAGCTCAGATACCGTTCCATAAACCCAATATGTAATAGACAAGACCTACTCCTTGCTCAGAGAACTGGACTCAACACGCCCTATTCACCGCACAAGAATATATCTGACTAGTAATAATCGTAAAACCTATGTATTGATATCTCTCTGTTAGTGTGTCAAGTGGGTGTAAAGCGGCATAAACACAGCAGTGAAAAGCAGCTAAATCCCATTATGAAAATAAATTACTTTGAAAAACCCATGAAACAAAGACAGTGAAAGAGAGAGAAATTCTTACACAATGCGTTCAGGGGCTGTGATGCAACCTGGATTGACCATATCTAGACGCACAGCTGGATGAGACATAAGGGTGGACACTCTTGGGGCTGAGAGGTTTGGTGAGGTTGGGTGAGCAAACGCAGACCCTTTCAAGTAATACTGCGTGGTACCCATCGCATGGGTCCCAAATCTCCAGGTTCAAGGGCATCTTCCTACATCGAAAACATGCATGAGAAACCCAGACGATGGTACACCGTGTGATGGGGAAATGTTTCTAAAACGCACCTCATTTCTCATCTCCTTGTGCCCGGGTTTGCCATTCCAGCCGCTTTACTAGCAATCTCCCTACTTGGAGCATCAGCACCTTTAACCTCCTGTTCCGTACAGGTTGCAATTTGTCCTGAGGATGAACGGGAAGACGTGGAACCAACGAGAGACTAGCTCTTGGTGTTGGGACAGGCACAGGTCACTCTATTTTCCCATCAGGAAGAAGAATTAACCACAGGCTCAGCCTGCCTCCCGGAACCAGAACAGGGCCTGAAGCCATCCTGCGCTTTTGTGGCCAGCTCCCAAATAAGCGAGTTGTAAAATGGAGGTTCAGGGCACTGCAATTCACAAACCTGCAGAGTTATAAATGATAACTCTCGTCCACAAATATATTGAGGGAAGGCAAAGAAGAGGATTTGAAATCAAGGCAGAATTGCAGGAAACAGATTTCAGGAGGTAGATTCGAATCGCCTTTAAAGCATATGAAAAGCGGCAAAACGTTGACAATGATGCCCTTGGCCAAAAAGTGCGTATGCGTTTTTTCCTGAATATATTCAGGAAAAAACGCATACGCCCTTTTTGGCCAACCAAGCAACCTGGAAAGGCAAATCAGCGCCACAAAGAAGTCTCGCTTCCCATCGGTCAAAAGGGCCATGCTGAAAAAAGTGTCAAAACCAGAAATGCAGGACAGGCCATGGAGAAATGGGAGCCTTGCTACACTGATGGGCGGGATGTAAATTGCCAACAGCCACTCTGGAGAAGTGTCCGGTGAGTCCTGAAACATCTGAAAAACACAGCTTAGAGAGCATAGGGCACTTCCACTCATGGGGGTATAAATTGGGAAAATGAAAAATCAGCAAGACACAAGCACCCCAAAGTTTAGGGCTGCTCTGTTGACAAGGACCTCCACTTCATTCCACCTTAAATATCCCAGGAAAGAGAAAAATGGGTAAAGAAGTTGTGGTCCTTATGTACAATGGAATATCACTCAGCCATGAAATCAATGTCGTAAGGTTAGTAGCAGCATGATGAGTGGATTTAGGTACAACGATTCTAAGTGAAATAAGTCACACAGAAAAGGACACTTCTCATAAGGTATCACTGATAGAGGGAATGTAAAAACCGTTACACTTGAACTGAATTACAAAACAGAACAGAGTCACACATGCAGAAAACACACTATGGCTGCTTAACGGGAAAGGTGAGGTGGGGTGATACATAAAACAAGGGTATCAAATTAGCTCAGATACCGTTCCATAAACCCAATATGTAATAGACAAGACCTACTCCTTGATCAGAGAACTGGACTCAACACGCCCTATTCACCACACAAGAATATATCTGAATAATAATAATCGTAAAACCTATGTATTGATATCTCTCTGTTAGTGTGTCAAGTGGGTGTAAAGCGGCATAAACATAGCAGTGAAAAGCAGCTAAACCCCATTATAAAAATAAATTACTTTGAAACAACCATGAAACAAAGACAGTGAAAGAGAGAGAAATTCTTACACAATGCGTTCAGGGGCTGTGATGCAACCTGGATTGACCATATCTAGACCCACAGCTGGATGAGACATAAGGGTGGACACTCTTGGGGCTGAGAGGTTTGGTGAGGTTGGGTGAGCAAACACAGACCCTTTAAAGTAATACTGCGTGGTACCCATCGCATGGGTCCCAAATCTCCAGGTTCAAGGGCATCTTCCTACATCGAAAACATGCATGAGAAACCCAGAAGATGGTACACCGTGTGATGGGGAAAGGTTTCTAAAACGCACCTCATTTCTCATCTCCTTGTGCCCGGGTTTGCCATTCCAGCCGCTTTACTAGCAAGCTCCCTACTTGGAGCATCAGCACCTTTAACCTCCTGTTCCATACAGGTTGCAATTTGTCCTGAGGATAAACGGGAAGACGTGGAACCAACGAGAGACTAGCTCTTGGTGTTGGGACAGGCACAGGTCACTCTATTTTCCCATCAGGAAGAAGAATTAACCACAGGCTCAGCCTGCCCCCCGGAACGAGAACAGGGCCTGAAGCCATTCTGCGATTTTGCGGCCAGCTCCCATAAAAACGAGTTGTAAAATGGAGGTTCAGGGCACTGCAATTCACAAACCTGCAGAGTTATAAATGATAACTCTCGTCCACAAATATATTGAGGGAAGGCAAAGAAGAGGATTTGAAATCAAGGCAGAATTGCCGGAAACAGATTTCAGGAGGTAGATTCGAATCGCCTTTAAAGCACATGAAAAGCGGCAAAACGTTGACAATGATGCCCTTGGCCAAAAAGGGCGTATGCGTTTTTTCCTGAATATATTCAGGAAAAAACGCATACGCCCTTTTTGGCCAACCAAGCAACCTGGAAAGGCAAATCAGCGCTACAAAGAAGTCTCGCTTCCCATCGGTCAAAAGGGCCATGCTGAAAAAAGTGTCAAAACCAGAAATGCAGGACAGGCCATGGAGAAATGGGAGCCTTGCTACACTGATGGGCGGGATTTAACTTGCCAACAGCCACTCTGGAGAAGTGTACGGTGAGTCCTGAAACATCTAAAAAACACAGCTTAGAGAGCATAGGGCACTTCCACTCATGGGGGTATAAATTGGGAAAATGAAAAATCAGCAAGACACAAGCACCCCAAAGTTTAGGGCTGCTCTGTTGACAAGGACCTCCACTTCATTCCACCTTAAATATCCCAGGAAAGAGAAAAATGGGTAAAGAAGTTGTGGTCCTTATGTACAATGGAATATCACTCAGCCATGAAATCAATGTCATAAGGCTAGTAGCAGCATGATGAGTGGATTTAGGTACGACGATTCTAAGTGAAATAAGTCACACAGAAAAGGACACTTCTCATAAGGTATCACTGATAGAGGGAATGTAAAAACCGTTACACTTGAACTGAATTACAAAACAGAACAGAGTCACACATGCAGAAAACACACTATGGCTGCTTAACGGGAAAGGTGAGGTGGGGTGATACATAAAACAAGGGTTTCAAATTAGCTCAGATACCGTTCCATAAACCCAATATGTAATAGACAAGACCTACTCCTTGCTCAGAGAACTGGACTCAACACGCCCTATTCACCGCACAAGAATATATCTGACTAGTAATAATCGTAAAACCTATGTATTGATATCTCTCTGTTAGTGTGTCAAGTGGGTGTAAAGCGGCATAAACACAGCAGTGAAAAGCAGCTAAATCCCATTATGAAAATAAATTACTTTGAAAAACCCATGAAACAAAGACAGTGAAAGAGAGAGAAATTCTTACACAATGCGTTCAGGGGCTGTGATGCAACCTGGATTGACCATATCTAAACCCACAGCTGGATGAGACATAAGGGTGGACACTCTTGGGGCTGAGAGGTTTGGTGAGGTTGGGTGAGCAAACGCAGACCCTTTCAAGTAATACTGCGTGGTACCCATCGCATGGGTCCCAAATCTCCAGGTTCAAGGGCATCTTCCTACATCGAAAACATGCATGAGAAACCCAGAAGATGGTACACCGTGTGATGTGGAAAGGTTTCTAAAACGCACCTCATTACTCATCTCCTTGTGCCCGGGTTTGCCATTCCAGCCGCTTTACTAGCAATCTCCCTACTTGGAGGATCAGCACCTTTAACCTCCTGTTCCGTACAGGTTGCAATTTGTCCTGAGGATGAACGGGAAGACGTGGAACCAACGAGAGACGAGCTCTTGGTGTTGGGACAGGCACAGGTCACTCTATTTTCCCATCAGGAAGAAGAATTAACCACAGGCTCAGCCTGCCTCCCGGAACCAGAACAGGGCCTGAAGCCATCCTGCGCTTTTGTGGCCAGCTCCCAAAAAAGCGAGTTGTAAAATGGAGGTTCAGGGCACTGCAATTCACAAACCTGCAGAGTTATAAATGATAACTCTCGTCCACAAATATATTGAGGGAAGGCAAAGAAGAGGATTTGAAATCAAGGCTGAATTGCAGGAAACAGATTTCAGGAGGTAGATTCGAATCGCCTTTAAAGTACATGAAAAGCGGCAAAATGTTGACAATGATGCCCTTGGCCAAAAAGGGCGTATGCGTTTTTTCCTGAATATATTCAGGAAAAAACGCATACGCCCTTTTTGGCCAACCAAGCAACCTGGAAAGGCAAATCAGCGCTACAAAGAAGTCTCGCTTCCCATCGGTCAAAAGGGCCATGCTGAAAAAAGTGTCAAAACCAGAAATGCAGGACAGGCCATGGAGAAATGGGAGCCTTGCTACACTGATGGGCGGGATGGAAATTGCCAAGAGCCACTCTGGAGAAGTGTCCGGTGAGTCCTGAAACATCTGAAAAACACAGCTTAGAGAGCATAGGGCACTTCCACTCATGGGGGTATAAATTGGGAAAATGAAAAATCAGCAAGACACAAGCACCCCAAAGTTTAGGGCTGCTCTGTTGACAAGGACCTCCACTTCATTCCACCTTAAATATCCCAGGAAAGAGAAAAATGGGTAAAGAAGTTGTGGTCCTTATGTACAATGGACTATCACTCAGCCATGAAATCAATGTCGTAAGGTTAGTAGCAGCATGATGAGTGGATTTAGGTACGACGATTCTAAGTGAAATAAGTCACACAGAAAAGGACACTTCTCATAAGGTATCACTGATAGAGGGAATGTAAAAAACGTTACACTTGAACTGAATTACAAAACAGAACAGAGTCACACATGCAGAAAACACACTATGGCTGCTTAACGGGAAAGGTGAGGTGGGTGATACATAAAACAAGGGTATCAAATTAGCTCAGATACCGTTCCATAAACCCAATATGTAATAGACAAGACCTACTCCTTGCTCAGAGAACTGGACTCAACACGCCCTATTCACCGCACAAGAATATATCTGACTAATAATAATCGTAAAACCTATGTATTGATATCTCTCTGTTAGTGTGTCAAGTGGGTGTAAAGCGGCATAAACACAGCAGTGAAAAGCAGTTAAACCCCATTATAAAAATAAATTACTTTGAAACACCCATGAAACAAAGACAGTGAAAGAGAGAGAAATTCTTACACAATGCGTTCAGGGGCTGTGATGCAACCTGGATTGACCATATCTAGACGCACAGCTGGATGAGACATAAGGGTGGACACTCTTGGGGCTGAGAGGTTTGGTGAGGTTGGGTGAGCAAACGCAGACCCTTTAAAGTAATACTGCGTGGTACCCATCGCATGGGTCCCAAATCTCCAGGTTCAAGGGCATCTTCCTACATCGAAAACATGCATGAGAAACCCAGAAGATGGTACACCGTGTGATGGGGAAAGGTTTCTAAAACGCACCTCATTTCTCATCTCCTTGTGCCCGGGTTTGCCATTCCAGCCGCTTTACTAGCAAGCTCCCTACTTGGAGCATCAGCACCTTTAACCTCCTGTTCCATACAGGTTGCAATTTGTCCTGAGGATAAACGGGAAGACGTGGAACCAACGAGAGACTAGCTCTTGGTGTTGGGACAGGCACAGGTCACTCTATTTTCCCATCAGGAAGAAGAATTAACCACAGGCTCAGCCTGCCCCCCGGAACGAGAACAGGGCCTGAAGCCATTCTGCGATTTTGCGGCCAGCTCCCATAAAAACGAGTTGTAAAATGGAAGTTCAGGGCACTGCAATTCACAAACCTGCAGAGTTATAAATGATAACTCTCGTCCACAAATATATTGAGGGAAGGCAAAGAAGAGGATTTGAAATCAAGGCAGAATTGCCGGAAACAGATTTCAGGAGGTAGATTCGAATCGCCTTTAAAGCACATGAAAAGCGGCAAAACGTTGACAATGATGCCCTTGGCCAAAAAGGGCGTATGCGTTTTTTCCTGAATATATTCAGGAAAAAACGCATACGCCCTTTTTGGCCAACCAAGCAACCTGGAAAGGCAAATCAGCGCTACAAAGAAGTCTCGCTTCCCATCGGTCAAAAGGGCCATGCTGAAAAAAGTGTCAAAACCAGAAATGCAGGACAGGCCATGGAGAAATGGGAGCCTTGCTACACTGATGGGCGGGATTTAACTTGCCAACAGCCACTCTGGAGAAGTGTACGGTGAGTCCTGAAACATCTAAAAAACACAGCTTAGAGAGCATAGGGCACTTCCACTCATGGGGGTATAAATTGGGAAAATGAAAAATCAGCAAGACACAAGCACCCCAAAGTTTAGGGCTGCTCTGTTGACAAGGACCTCCACTTCATTCCACCTTAAATATCCCAGGAAAGAGAAAAATGGGTAAAGAAGTTGTGGTCCTTATGTACAATGGAATATCACTCAGCCATGAAATCAATGTCATAAGGCTAGTAGCAGCATGATGAGTGGATTTAGGTACGACGATTCTAAGTGAAATAAGTCACACAGAAAAGGACACTTCTCATAAGGTATCACTGATAGAGGGAATGTAAAAACCGTTACACTTGAACTGAATTACAAAACAGAACAGAGTCACACATGCAGAAAACACACTATGGCTGCTTAACGGGAAAGGTGAGGTGGGGTGATACATAAAACAAGGGTTTCAAATTAGCTCAGATACCGTTCCATAAACCCAATATGTAATAGACAAGACCTACTCCTTGCTCAGAGAACTGGACTCAACACGCCCTATTCACCGCACAAGAATATATCTGACTAGTAATAATCGTAAAACCTATGTATTGATATCTCTCTGTTAGTGTGTCAAGTGGGTGTAAAGCGGCATAAACACAGCAGTGAAAAGCAGCTAAATCCCATTATGAAAATAAATTACTTTGAAAAACCCATGAAACAAAGACAGTGAAAGAGAGAGAAATTCTTACACAATGCGTTCAGGGCCTGTGATGCAACCTGGATTGACCATATCTAAACCCACAGCTGGATGAGACATAAGGGTGGACACTCTTGGGGCTGAGAGGTTTGGTGAGGTTGGGTGAGCAAACGCAGACCCTTTCAAGTAATACTGCGTGGTACCCATCGCATGGGTCCCAAATCTCCAGGTTCAAGGGCATCTTCCTACATCGAAAACATGCATGAGAAACCCAGACGATGGTACACCGTGTGATGGGGAAAGGTTTCTAAAACGCACCTCATTTCTCATCTCCTTGTGCCCGGGTTTGCCATTCCAGCCGCTTTACTAGCAATCTCCCTACTTGGAGCATCAGCACCTTTAACCTCCTGTTCCGTACAGGTTGCAATTTGTCCTGAGGATGAACGGGAAGACGTGGAACCAACGAGAGACTAGCTCTTGGTGTTGGGACAGGCACAGGTCACTCTATTTTCCCATCAGGAAGAAGAATTAACCACAGGCTCAGCCTGCCTCCCGGAACCAGAACAGGGCCTGAAGCCATCCTGCGCTTTTGTGGCCAGCTCCCAAATAAGCGAGTTGTAAAATGGAGGTTCAGGGCACTGCAATTCACAAACCTGCAGAGTTATAAATGATAACTCTCGTCCACAAATATATTGAGGGAAGGCAAAGAAGAGGATTTGAAATCAAGGCAGAATTGCAGGAAACAGATTTCAGGAGGTAGATTCGAATCGCCTTTAAAGCATATGAAAAGCGGCAAAACGTTGACAATGATGCCCTTGGCCAAAAAGTGCGTATGCGTTTTTTCCTGAATATATTCAGGAAAAAACGCATACGCCCTTTTTGGCCAACCAAGCAACCTGGAAAGGCAAATCAGCGCCACAAAGAAGTCTCGCTTCCCATCGGTCAAAAGGGCCATGCTAAAAAAAGTGTCAAAACCAGAAATGCAGGACAGGCCATGGAGAAATGGGAGCCTTGCTACACTGATGGGCGGGATGGAAATTGCCAACAGCCACTCTGGAGAAGTGTCCGGTGAGTCCTGAAACATCTGAAAAACACAGCTTAGAGAGCATAGGGCACTTCCACTCATGGGGGTATAAATTGGGAAAATGAAAAATCAGCAAGACACAAGCACCCCAAAGTTTAGGGCTGCTCTGTTGACAAGGACCTCCACTTCATTCCACCTTAAATATCCCAGGAAAGAGAAAAATGGGTAAAGAAGTTGTGGTCCTTATGTACAATGGACTATCACTCAGCCATGAAATCAATGTCGTAAGGTTAGTAGCAGCATGATGAGTGGATTTAGGTACGACGATTCTAAGTGAAATAAGTCACACAGAAAAGGACACTTCTCATAAGGTATCACTGATAGAGGGAATGTAAAAAACGTTACACTTGAACTGAATTACAAAACAGAACAGAGTCACACATGCAGAAAACACACTATGGCTGCTTAACGGGAAAGGTGAGGTGGGTGATACATAAAACAAGGGTATCAAATTAGCTCAGATACCGTTCCATAAACCCAATATGTAATAGACAAGACCTACTCCTTGCTCAGAGAACTGGACTCAACACGCCCTATTCACCGCACAAGAATATATCTGACTAATAATAATCGTAAAACCTATGTATTGATATCTCTCTGTTAGTGTGTCAAGTGGGTGTAAAGCGGCATAAACACAGCAGTGAAAAGCAGTTAAACCCCATTATAAAAATAAATTACTTTGAAACACCCATGAAACAAAGACAGTGAAAGAGAGAGAAATTCTTACACAATGCGTTCAGGGGCTGTGATGCAACCTGGATTGACCATATCTAGACGCACAGCTGGATGAGACATAAGGGTGGACACTCTTGGGGCTGAGAGGTTTGGTGAGGTTGGGTGAGCAAACGCAGACCCTTTAAAGTAATACTGCGTGGTACCCATCGCATGGGTCCCAAATCTCCAGGTTCAAGGGCATCTTCCTACATCGAAAACATGCATGAGAAACCCAGAAGATGGTACACCGTGTGATGGGGAAAGGTTTCTAAAACGCACCTCATTTCTCATCTCCTTGTGCCCGGGTTCGCCATTCCAGCCGCTTTACTAGCAAGCTCCCTACTTGGAGCATCAGCACCTTTAACCTCCTGTTCCATACAGGTTGCAATTTGTCCTGAGGATAAACGGGAAGACGTGGAACCAACGAGAGACTAGCTCTTGGTGTTGGGACAGGCACAGGTCACTCTATTTTCCCATCAGGAAGAAGAATTAACCACAGGCTCAGCCTGCCTCCCGGAACCAGAACAGGGCCTGAAGCCATCCTGCGCTTTTGTGGCCAGCTCCCAAAAAAGCGAGTTGTAAAATGGAGGTTCAGGGCACTGCAATTCACAAACCTGCAGAGTTATAAATGATAACTCTCGTCCACAAATATATTGAGGGAAGGCAAAGAAGAGGATTTGAAATCAAGGCTGAATTGCAGGAAACAGATTTCAGGAGGTAGATTCGAATCGCCTTTAAAGTACATGAAAAGCAGCAAAATGTTGACAATGATGCCCTTGGCCAAAAAGGGCGTATGCGTTTTTTCCTGAATATATTCAGGAAAAAACGCATACGCCCTTTTTGGCCAACCAAGCAACCTGGAAAGGCAAATCAGCGCTACAAAGAAGTCTCGCTTCCCATCGGTCAAAAGGGCCATGCTGAAAAAAGTGTCAAAACCAGAAATGCAGGACAGGCCATGGAGAAATGGGAGCCTTGCTACACTGATGGGCGGGATGGAAATTGCCAAGAGCCACTCTGGAGAAGTGTCCGGTGAGTCCTGAAACATCTGAAAAACACAGCTTAGAGAGCATAGGGCACTTCCACTCATGGGGGTATAAATTGGGAAAATGAAAAATCAGCAAGACACAAGCACCCCAAAGTTTAGGGCTGCTCTGTTGACAAGGACCTCCACTTCATTCCACCTTAAATATCCCAGGAAAGAGAAAAATGGGTAAAGAAGTTGTGGTCCTTATGTACAATGGACTATCACTCAGCCATGAAATCAATGTCGTAAGGTTAGTAGCAGCATGATGAGTGGATTTAGGTACGACGATTCTAAGTGAAATAAGTCACACAGAAAAGGACACTTCTCATAAGGTATCACTGATAGAGGGAATGTAAAAAACGTTACACTTGAACTGAATTACAAAACAGAACAGAGTCACACATGCAGAAAACACACTATGGCTGCTTAACGGGAAAGGTGAGGTGGGTGATACATAAAACAAGGGTATCAAATTAGCTCAGATACCGTTCCATAAACCCAATATGTAATAGACAAGACCTACTCCTTGCTCAGAGAACTGGACTCAACACGCCCTATTCACCGCACAAGAATATATCTGACTAATAATAATCGTAAAACCTATGTATTGATATCTCTCTGTTAGTGTGTCAAGTGGGTGTAAAGCGGCATAAACACAGCAGTGAAAAGCAGTTAAACCCCATTATAAAAATAAATTACTTTGAAACACCCATGAAACAAAGACAGTGAAAGAGAGAGAAATTCTTACACAATGCGTTCAGGGGCTGTGATGCAACCTGGATTGACCATATCTAGACGCACAGCTGGATGAGACATAAGGGTGGACACTCTTGGGGCTGAGAGGTTTGGTGAGGTTGGGTGAGCAAACGCAGACCCTTTAAAGTAATACTGCGTGGTACCCATCGCATGGGTCCCAAATCTCCAGGTTCAAGGGCATCTTCCTACATCGAAAACATGCATGAGAAACCCAGAAGATGGTACACCGTGTGATGGGGAAAGGTTTCTAAAACGCACCTCATTTCTCATCTCCTTGTGCCCGGGTTTGCCATTCCAGCCGCTTTACTAGCAAGCTCCCTACTTGGAGCATCAGCACCTTTAACCTCCTGTTCCATACAGGTTGCAATTTGTCCTGAGGATAAACGGGAAGACGTGGAACCAACGAGAGACTAGCTCTTGGTGTTGGGACAGGCACAGGTCACTCTATTTTCCCATCAGGAAGAAGAATTAACCACAGGCTCAGCCTGCCCCCCGGAACGAGAACAGGGCCTGAAGCCATTCTGCGATTTTGCGGCCAGCTCCCATAAAAACGAGTTGTAAAATGGAAGTTCAGGGCACTGCAATTCACAAACCTGCAGAGTTATAAATGATAACTCTCGTCCACAAATATATTGAGGGAAGGCAAAGAAGAGGATTTGAAATCAAGGCAGAATTGCCGGAAACAGATTTCAGGAGGTAGATTCGAATCGCCTTTAAAGCACATGAAAAGCGGCAAAACGTTGACAATGATGCCCTTGGCCAAAAAGGGCGTATGCGTTTTTTCCTGAATATATTCAGGAAAAAACGCATACGCCCTTTTTGGCCAACCAAGCAACCTGGAAAGGCAAATCAGCGCTACAAAGAAGTCTCGCTTCCCATCGGTCAAAAGGGCCATGCTGAAAAAAGTGTCAAAACCAGAAATGCAGGACAGGCCATGGAGAAATGGGAGCCTTGCTACACTGATGGGCGGGATTTAACTTGCCAACAGCCACTCTGGAGAAGTGTACGGTGAGTCCTGAAACATCTAAAAAACACAGCTTAGAGAGCATAGGGCACTTCCACTCATGGGGGTATAAATTGGGAAAATGAAAAATCAGCAAGACACAAGCACCCCAAAGTTTAGGGCTGCTCTGTTGACAAGGACCTCCACTTCATTCCACCTTAAATATCCCAGGAAAGAGAAAAATGGGTAAAGAAGTTGTGGTCCTTATGTACAATGGAATATCACTCAGCCATGAAATCAATGTCATAAGGCTAGTAGCAGCATGATGAGTGGATTTAGGTACGACGATTCTAAGTGAAATAAGTCACACAGAAAAGGACACTTCTCATAAGGTATCACTGATAGAGGGAATGTAAAAACCGTTACACTTGAACTGAATTACAAAACAGAACAGAGTCACACATGCAGAAAACACACTATGGCTGCTTAACGGGAAAGGTGAGGTGGGGTGATACATAAAACAAGGGTTTCAAATTAGCTCAGATACCGTTCCATAAACCCAATATGTAATAGACAAGACCTACTCCTTGCTCAGAGAACTGGACTCAACACGCCCTATTCACCGCACAAGAATATATCTGACTAGTAATAATCGTAAAACCTATGTATTGATATCTCTCTGTTAGTGTGTCAAGTGGGTGTAAAGCGGCATAAACACAGCAGTGAAAAGCAGCTAAATCCCATTATGAAAATAAATTACTTTGAAAAACCCATGAAACAAAGACAGTGAAAGAGAGAGAAATTCTTACACAATGCGTTCAGGGGCTGTGATGCAACCTGGATTGACCATATCTAAACCCACAGCTGGATGAGACATAAGGGTGGACACTCTTGGGGCTGAGAGGTTTGGTGAGGTTGGGTGAGCAAACGCAGACCCTTTCAAGTAATACTGCGTGGTACCCATCGCATGGGTCCCAAATCTCCAGGTTCAAGGGCATCTTCCTACATCGAAAACATGCATGAGAAACCCAGACGATGGTACACCGTGTGATGGGGAAAGGTTTCTAAAACGCACCTCATTTCTCATCTCCTTGTGCCCGGGTTTGCCATTCCAGCCGCTTTACTAGCAATCTCCCTACTTGGAGCATCAGCACCTTTAACCTCCTGTTCCGTACAGGTTGCAATTTGTCCTGAGGATGAACGGGAAGACGTGGAACCAACGAGAGACTAGCTCTTGGTGTTGGGACAGGCACAGGTCACTCTATTTTCCCATCAGGAAGAAGAATTAACCACAGGCTCAGCCTGCCTCCCGGAACCAGAACAGGGCCTGAAGCCATCCTGCGCTTTTGTGGCCAGCTCCCAAATAAGCGAGTTGTAAAATGGAGGTTCAGGGCACTGCAATTCACAAACCTGCAGAGTTATAAATGATAACTCTCGTCCACAAATATATTGAGGGAAGGCAAAGAAGAGGATTTGAAATCAAGGCAGAATTGCAGGAAACAGATTTCAGGAGGTAGATTCGAATCGCCTTTAAAGCATATGAAAAGCGGCAAAACGTTGACAATGATGCCCTTGGCCAAAAAGTGCGTATGCGTTTTTTCCTGAATATATTCAGGAAAAAACGCATACGCCCTTTTTGGCCAACCAAGCAACCTGGAAAGGCAAATCAGCGCCACAAAGAAGTCTCGCTTCCCATCGGTCAAAAGGGCCATGCTAAAAAAAGTGTCAAAACCAGAAATGCAGGACAGGCCATGGAGAAATGGGAGCCTTGCTACACTGATGGGCGGGATGGAAATTGCCAACAGCCACTCTGGAGAAGTGTCCGGTGAGTCCTGAAACATCTGAAAAACACAGCTTAGAGAGCATAGGGCACTTCCACTCATGGGGGTATAAATTGGGAAAATGAAAAATCAGCAAGACACAAGCACCCCAAAGTTTAGGGCTGCTCTGTTGACAAGGACCTCCACTTCATTCCACCTTAAATATCCCAGGAAAGAGAAAAATGGGTAAAGAAGTTGTGGTCCTTATGTACAATGGACTATCACTCAGCCATGAAATCAATGTCGTAAGGTTAGTAGCAGCATGATGAGTGGATTTAGGTACGACGATTCTAAGTGAAATAAGTCACACAGAAAAGGACACTTCTCATAAGGTATCACTGATAGAGGGAATGTAAAAAACGTTACACTTGAACTGAATTACAAAACAGAACAGAGTCACACATGCAGAAAACACACTATGGCTGCTTAACGGGAAAGGTGAGGTGGGTGATACATAAAACAAGGGTATCAAATTAGCTCAGATACCGTTCCATAAACCCAATATGTAATAGACAAGACCTACTCCTTGCTCAGAGAACTGGACTCAACACGCCCTATTCACCGCACAAGAATATATCTGACTAATAATAATCGTAAAACCTATGTATTGATATCTCTCTGTTAGTGTGTCAAGTGGGTGTAAAGCGGCATAAACACAGCAGTGAAAAGCAGTTAAACCCCATTATAAAAATAAATTACTTTGAAACACCCATGAAACAAAGACAGTGAAAGAGAGAGAAATTCTTACACAATGCGTTCAGGGGCTGTGATGCAACCTGGATTGACCATATCTAGACGCACAGCTGGATGAGACATAAGGGTGGACACTCTTGGGGCTGAGAGGTTTGGTGAGGTTGGGTGAGCAAACGCAGACCCTTTAAAGTAATACTGCGTGGTACCCATCGCATGGGTCCCAAATCTCCAGGTTCAAGGGCATCTTCCTACATCGAAAACATGCATGAGAAACCCAGAAGATGGTACACCGTGTGATGGGGAAAGGTTTCTAAAACGCACCTCATTTCTCATCTCCTTGTGCCCGGGTTCGCCATTCCAGCCGCTTTACTAGCAAGCTCCCTACTTGGAGCATCAGCACCTTTAACCTCCTGTTCCATACAGGTTGCAATTTGTCCTGAGGATAAACGGGAAGACGTGGAACCAACGAGAGACTAGCTCTTGGTGTTGGGACAGGCACAGGTCACTCTATTTTCCCATCAGGAAGAAGAATTAACCACAGGCTCAGCCTGCCTCCCGGAACCAGAACAGGGCCTGAAGCCATCCTGCGCTTTTGTGGCCAGCTCCCAAAAAAGCGAGTTGTAAAATGGAGGTTCAGGGCACTGCAATTCACAAACCTGCAGAGTTATAAATGATAACTCTCGTCCACAAATATATTGAGGGAAGGCAAAGAAGAGGATTTGAAATCAAGGCTGAATTGCAGGAAACAGATTTCAGGAGGTAGATTCGAATCGCCTTTAAAGTACATGAAAAGCAGCAAAATGTTGACAATGATGCCCTTGGCCAAAAAGGGCGTATGCGTTTTTTCCTGAATATATTCAGGAAAAAACGCATACGCCCTTTTTGGCCAACCAAGCAACCTGGAAAGGCAAATCAGCGCTACAAAGAAGTCTCGCTTCCCATCGGTCAAAAGGGCCATGCTGAAAAAAGTGTCAAAACCAGAAATGCAGGACAGGCCATGGAGAAATGGGAGCCTTGCTACACTGATGGGCGGGATGGAAATTGCCAAGAGCCACTCTGGAGAAGTGTCCGGTGAGTCCTGAAACATCTGAAAAACACAGCTTAGAGAGCATAGGGCACTTCCACTCATGGGGGTACAAATTGGGAAAATGAAAAATCAGCAAGACACAAGCACCCCAAAGTTTAGGGCTGCTCTGTTGACAAGGACCTCCACTTCATTCCACCTTAAATATCCCAGGAAAGAGAAAAATGGGTAAAGAAGTTGTGGTCCTTATGTACAATGGACTATCACTCAGCCATGAAATCAATGTCGTAAGGTTAGTAGCAGCATGATGAGTGGATTTAGGTACGACGATTCTAAGTGAAATAAGTCACACAGAAAAGGACACTTCTCATAAGGTATCACTGATAGAGGGAATGTAAAAAACGTTACACTTGAACTGAATTACAAAACAGAACAGAGTCACACATGCAGAAAACACACTATGGCTGCTTAACGGGAAAGGTGAGGTGGGTGATACATAAAACAAGGGTATCAAATTAGCTCAGATACCGTTCCATAAACCCAATATGTAATAGACAAGACCTACTCCTTGCTCAGAGAACTGGACTCAACACGCCCTATTCACCGCACAAGAATATATCTGACTAATAATAATCGTAAAACCTATGTATTGATATCTCTCTGTTAGTGTGTCAAGTGGGTGTAAAGTGGCATAAAAACAGCAGTGAAAAGCAGTTAAACCCCATTATAAAAATAAATTACTTTGAAACACCCATGAAACAAAGACAGTGAAAGAGAGAGAAATTCTTACACAATGTGTTCAGGGGCTGTGATGCAACCTGGATTGACCATATCTAGACGCACAGCTGGATGAGACATAAGGGTGGACACTCTTGGGGCTGAGAGGTTTGGTGAGGTTGGGTGAGCAAACGCAGACCCTTTAAAGTAATACTGCGTGGTACCCATCGCATGGGTCCCAAATCTCCAGGTTCAAGGGCATCTTCCTACATCGAAAACATGCATGAGAAACCCAGAAGATGGTACACCGTGTGATGGGGAAAGGTTTCTAAAACGCACCTCATTTCTCATCTCCTTGTGCCCGGGTTCGCCATTCCAGCCGCTTTACTAGCAAGCTCCCTACGTGGAGCATCAGCACCTTTAACCTCCTGTTCCATACAGGTTGCAATTTGTCCTGAGGATAAACGGGAAGACGTGGAACCAACGAGAGACTAGCTCTTGGTGTTGGGACAGGCACAGGTCACTCTATTTTCCCATCAGGAAGAAGAATTAACCACAGGCTCAGCCTGCCCCCCGGAACGAGAACAGGGCCTGAAGCCATTCTGCGATTTTGCGGCCAGCTCCCATAAAAACGAGTTGTAAAATGGAGGTTCAGGGCACTGCAATTCACAAACCTGCAGAGTTATAAATGATAACTCTCGTCCACAAATATATTGAGGGAAGGCAAAGAAGAGGATTTGAAATCAAGGCAGAATTGCCGGAAACAGATTTCAGGAGGTAGATTCGAATCGCCTTTAAAGCACATGAAAAGCGGCAAAACGTTGACAATGATGCCCTTGGCCAAAAAGGGCGTATGCGTTTTTTCCTGAATATATTCAGGAAAAAACGCATACGCCCTTTTTGGCCAACCAAGCAACCTGGAAAGGCAAATCAGCGCTACAAAGAAGTCTCGATTCCCATCGGTCAAAAGGGCCATGCTGAAAAAAGTGTCAAAACCAGAAATGCAGGACAGGCCATGGAGAAATGGGAGCCTTGCTACACTGATGGGCGGGATTTAAATTGCCAACAGCCACTCTGGAGAAGTGTCCGGTGAGTCCTGAAACATCTAAAAAACACAGCTTAGGGAGCATAGGGCACTTCCACTCATGGGGGTATAAATTGGGAAAATGAAAAATCAGCAAGACACAAGCACCCCAAAGTTTAGGGCTGCTCTGTTGACAAGGACCTCCACTTCATTCCACCTTAAATATCCCAGGAAAGAGAAAAATGGGTAAAGAAGTTGTGGTCCTTATGTACAATGGAATATCACTCAGCCATGAAATCAATGTCATAAGGCTAGTAGCAGCATGATGAGTGGATTTAGGTACGACGATTCTAAGTGAAATAAGTCACACAGAAAAGGACACTTCTCATAAGGTATCACTGATAGAGGGAATGTAAAAACCGTTACACTTGAACTGAATTACAAAACAGAACAGAGTCACACATGCAGAAAACACACTATGGCTGCTTAACGGGAAAGGTGAGGTGGGGTGATACATAAAACAAGGGTTTCAAATTAGCTCAGATACCGTTCCATAAACCCAATATGTAATAGACAAGACCTACTCCTTGCTCAGAGAACTGGACTCAACACGCCCTATTCACCGCACAAGAATATATCTGACTAGTAATAATCGTAAAACCTATGTATTGATATCTCTCTGTTAGTGTGTCAAGTGGGTGTAAAGCGGCATAAACACAGCAGTGAAAAGCAGCTAAATCCCATTATGAAAATAAATTACTTTGAAAAACCCATGAAACAAAGACAGTGAAAGAGAGAGAAATTCTTACACAATGCGTTCAGGGGCTGTGATGCAACCTGGATTGACCATATCTAGACGCACAGCTGGATGAGACATAAGGGTGGACACTCTTGGGGCTGAGAGGTTTGGTGAGGTTGGGTGAGCAAACGCAGACCCTTTCAAGTAATACTGCGTGGTACCCATCGCATGGGTCCCAAATCTCCAGGTTCAAGGGCATCTTCCTACATTGAAAACATGCGTGAGATACCCAGAAGATGGTACACCGTGTGATGGGGAAAGGTTTCTAAAACGCACCTCATTTCTCATCTCCTTGTGCCCGGGTTCGCCATTCCAGCCGCTTTACTAGCAATCTCCCTACTTGGAGCATCAGCACCTTTAACCTCCTCTTCCGTACAGGTTGCAATTTGTCCTGAGGATGAACGGGAAGACGTGGAACCAACGAGAGACTAGCTCTTGGTGTTGGGACAGGCACAGGTCACTCTATTTTCCCATCAGGAAGAAGAATTAACCACAGGCTCAGCCTGCCTCCCGGAACCAGAACAGGGCCTGAAGCCATCCTGCGCTTTTGTGGCCAGCTCCCAAAAAAGCAAGTTGTAAAATGGAGGTTCAGGACACTGCAATTCACAAACCTGCAGAGTTATAAATGATAACTCTCGTCCACAAATATATTGAGGGAAGGCAAAGAAGAGGATTTGAAATCAAGGCAGAATTGCCGGAAACAGATTTCAGGAGGTAGATTCGAATCGCCTTTAAAGTACATGAAAAGCGGCAAAATGTTGACAATGATGCCCTTGGCCAAAAAGGGCGTATGCATTTTTTCCTGAATATATTCAGGAAAAAACGCATACGCCCTTTTTGGCCAACCAAGCAACCTGGAAAGGCAAATCAGCGCTACAAAGAAGTCTCGCTTCCCATCGGTCAAAAGGGCCATGCTGAAAAAAGTGTCAAAACCAGAAATGCAGGACAGGCCATGGAGAAATGGGAGCCTTGCTACACTGATGGGCGGGATGTAAATTGCCAAGAGCCACTCTGGAGAAGTGTCCGGTGAGTCCTGAAACATCTGAAAAACACAGCTTAGAGAGCATAGGGCACTTCCACTCATGGGGGTATAAATTGGGAAAATGAAAAATCAGCAAGACACAAGCACCCCAAAGTTTAGGGCTGCTCTGTTGACAAGGACCTCCACTTCATTCCACCTTAAATATCCCAGGAAAGAGAAAAATGGGTAAAGAAGTTGTGGTCCTTATGTACAATGGACTATCACTCAGCCATGAAATCAATGTCGTAAGGTTAGTAGCAGCATGATGAGTGGATTTAGGTACGACGATTCTAAGTGAAATAAGTCACACAGAAAAGGACACTTCTCATAAGGTATCACTGATAGAGGGAATGTAAAAAACGTTACACTTGAACTGAATTACAAAACAGAACAGAGTCACACATGCAGAAAATACACTATGGCTGCTTAACGGGAAAGGTGAGGTGGGTGATACATAAAACAAGGGTATCAAATTAGCTCAGATACCGTTCCATAAACCCAATATGTAATAGACAAGACCTACTCCTTGCTCAGAGAACTGGACTCAACACGCCCTATTCACCGCACAAGAATATATCTGACTAATAATAATCGTAAAACCTATGTATTGATATCTCTCTGTTAGTGTGTCAAGTGGGTGTAAAGCGGCATAAACACAGCAGTGAAAAGCAGCTAAATCCCATTATGAAAATAAATTACTTTGAAAAACCCATGAAACAAAGACAGTGAAAGAGAGAGAAATTCTTACACAATGCGTTCAGGGCCTGTGATGCAACCTGGATTGACCATATCTAAACCCACAGCTGGATGAGACATAAGGGTGGACACTCTTGGGGCTGAGAGGTTTGGTGAGGTTGGGTGAGCAAACGCAGACCCTTTCAAGTAATACTGCGTGGTACCCATCGCATGGGTCCCAAATCTCCAGGTTCAAGGGCATCTTCCTACATCGAAAACATGCATGAGAAACCCAGACGATGGTACACCGTGTGATGGGGAAATGTTTCTAAATCGCACCTCATTTCTCATCTCCTTGTGCCCGGGTTTGCCATTCCAGCCGCTTTACTAGCAATCTCCCTACTTGGAGCATCAGCACCTTTAACCTCCTGTTCCGTACAGGTTGCAATTTGTCCTGAGGATGAACGGGAAGACGTGGAACCAACGAGAGACTAGCTCTTGGTGTTGGGACAGGCACAGGTCACTCTATTTTCCCATCAGGAAGAAGAATTAACCACAGGCTCAGCCTGCCTCCCGGAACCAGAACAGGGCCTGAAGCCATCCTGCGCTTTTGTGGCCAGCTCCCAAATAAGCGAGTTGTAAAATGGAGGTTCAGGGCACTGCAATTCACAAACCTGCAGAGTTATAAATGATAACTCTCGTCCACAAATATATTGAGGGAAGGCAAAGAAGAGGATTTGAAATCAAGGCAGAATTGCAGGAAACAGATTTCAGGAGGTAGATTCGAATCGCCTTTAAAGCATATGAAAAGCGGCAAAACGTTGACAATGATGCCCTTGGCCAAAAAGTGCGTATGCGTTTTTTCCTGAATATATTCAGGAAAAAACGCATACGCCCTTTTTGGCCAACCAAGCAACCTGGAAAGGCAAATCAGCGCCACAAAGAAGTCTCGCTTCCCATCGGTCAAAAGGGCCATGCTAAAAAAAGTGTCAAAACCAGAAATGCAGGACAGGCCATGGAGAAATGGGAGCCTTGCTACACTGATGGGCAGGATGTAAATTGCCAACAGCCACTCTGGAGAAGTGTCCGGTGAGTCCTGAAACATCTGAAAAACACAGCTTAGAGAGCATAGGGCACTTCCACTCATGGGGGTATAAATTGGGAAAATGAAAAATCAGCAAGACACAAGCACCCCAAAGTTTAGGGCTGCTCTGTTGACAAGGACCTCCACTTCATTCCACCTTAAATATCCCAGGAAAGAGAAAAATGGGTAAAGAAGTTGTGGTCCTTATGTACAATGGACTATCACTCAGCCATGAAATCAATGCCGTAAGGTTAGTAGCAGCATGATGAGTGGATTTAGGTACGACGATTCTAAGTGAAATAAGTCACACAGAAAAGGACACTTCTCATAAGGTATCACTGATAGAGGGAATGTAAAAAACGTTACACTTGAACTGAATTACAAAACAGAACAGAGTCACACATGCAGAAAACACACTATGGCTGCTTAACGGGAAAGGTGAGGTGGGTGATACATAAAACAAGGGTATCAAATTAGCTGAGATACCGTTCCATAAACCCAATATGTAATAGACAAGACCTACTCCTTGCTCAGAGAACTGGACTCAACACGCCCTATTCACCGCACAAGAATATATCTGACTAATAATAATCGTAAAACCTATGTATTGATATCTCTCTGTTAGTGTGTCAAGTGGGTGTAAAGCGGCATAAACACAGCAGTGAAAAGCAGTTAAACCCCATTATAAAAATAAATTACTTTGAAACACCCATGAAACAAAGACAGTGAAAGAGAGAGAAATTCTTACACAATGCGTTCAGGGGCTGTGATGCAACCTGGATTGACCATATCTAGACGCACAGCTGGATGAGACATAAGGGTGGACACTCTTGGGGCTGAGAGGTTTGGTGAGGTTGGGTGAGCAAACGCAGACCCTTTCAAGTAATACTGCGTGGTACCCATCGCATGGGTCCCAAATCTCCAGGTTCAAGGGCATCTTCCTACATCGAAAACATGCATGAGAAACCCAGAAGATGGTACACCGTGTGATGGGGAAAGGTTTCTAAAACGCACCTCATTTCTCATCTCCTTGTGCCCGGGTTCGCCATTCCAGCCGCTTTACTAGCAAGCTCCCTACTTGGAGCATCAGCACCTTTAACCTCCTGTTCCATACAGGTTGCAATTTGTCCTGAGGATAAACGGGAAGACGTGGAACCAACGAGAGACTAGCTCTTGGTGTTGGGACAGGCACAGGTCACTCTATTTTCCCATCAGGAAGAAGAATTAACCACAGGCTCAGCCTGCCTCCCGGAACCAGAACAGGGCCTGAAGCCATCCTGCGCTTTTGTGGCCAGCTCCCAAAAAAGCGAGTTGTAAAATGGAGGTTCAGGGCACTGCAATTCACAAACCTGCAGAGTTATAAATGATAACTCTCGTCCACAAATATATTGAGGGAAGGCAAAGAAGAGGATTTGAAATCAAGGCTGAATTGCAGGAAACAGATTTCAGGAGGTAGATTCGAATCGCCTTTAAAGTACATGAAAAGCAGCAAAATGTTGACAATGATGCCCTTGGCCAAAAAGGGCGTATGCGTTTTTTCCTGAATATATTCAGGAAAAAACGCATACGCCCTTTTTGGCCAACCAAGCAACCTGGAAAGGCAAATCAGCGCTACAAAGAAGTCTCGCTTCCCATCGGTCAAAAGGGCCATGCTGAAAAAAGTGTCAAAACCAGAAATGCAGGACAGGCCATGGAGAAATGGGAGCCTTGCTACACTGATGGGCGGGATGGAAATTGCCAAGAGCCACTCTGGAGAAGTGTCCGGTGAGTCCTGAAACATCTGAAAAACACAGCTTAGAGAGCATAGGGCACTTCCACTCATGGGGGTATAAATTGGGAAAATGAAAAATCAGCAAGACACAAGCACCCCAAAGTTTAGGGCTGCTCTGTTGACAAGGACCTCCACTTCATTCCACCTTAAATATCCCAGGAAAGAGAAAAATGGGTAAAGAAGTTGTGGTCCTTATGTACAATGGACTATCACTCAGCCATGAAATCAATGTCGTAAGGTTAGTAGCAGCATGATGAGTGGATTTAGGTACGACGATTCTAAGTGAAATAAGTCACACAGAAAAGGACACTTCTCATAAGGTATCACTGATAGAGGGAATGTAAAAAACGTTACACTTGAACTGAATTACAAAACAGAACAGAGTCACACATGCAGAAAACACACTATGGCTGCTTAACGGGAAAGGTGAGGTGGGGTGATACATAATACAAGGGTTTCAAATTAGCTCAGATACCGTTCCATAAACCCAATATGTAATAGACAAGACCTACTCCTTGCTCAGAGAACTGGACTCAACACGCCCTATTCACCGCACAAGAATATATCTGACTAGTAATAATCGTAAAACCTATGTATTGATATCTCTCTGTTAGTGTGTCAAGTGGGTGTAAAGCGGCATAAACACAGCAGTGAAAAGCAGCTAAATCCCATTATGAAAATAAATTACTTTGAAAAACCCATGAAACAAAGACAGTGAAAGAGAGAGAAATTCTTACACAATGCGTTCAGGGGCTGTGATGCAACCTGGATTGACCATATCTAGACGCACAGCTGGATGAGACATAAGGGTGGACACTCTTGGGGCTGAGAGGTTTGGTGAGGTTGGGTGAGCAAACGCAGACCCTTTCAAGTAATACTGCGTGGTACCCATCGCATGGGTCCCAAATCTCCAGGTTCAAGGGCATCTTCCTACATTGAAAACATGCGTGAGAAACCCAGAAGATGGTACACCGTGTGATGGGGAAAGGTTTCTAAAACGCACCTCATTTCTCATCTCCTTGTGCCCGGGTTCGCCATTCCAGCCGCTTTACTAGCAATCTCCCTACTTGGAGCATCAGCACCTTTAACCTCCTCTTCCGTACAGGTTGCAATTTGTCCTGAGGATGAACGGGAAGACGTGGAACCAACGAGAGACTAGCTCTTGGTGTTGGGACAGGCACAGGTCACTCTATTTTCCCATCAGGAAGAAGAATTAACCACAGGCTCAGCCTGCCTCCCGGAACCAGAACAGGGCCTGAAGCCATCCTGCGCTTTTGTGGCCAGCTCCCAAAAAAGCAAGTTGTAAAATGGAGGTTCAGGACACTGCAATTCACAAACCTGCAGAGTTATAAATGATAACTCTCGTCCACAAATATATTGAGGGAAGGCAAAGAAGAGGATTTGAAATCAAGGCAGAATTGCCGGAAACAGATTTCAGGAGGTAGATTCGAATCGCCTTTAAAGTACATGAAAAGCGGCAAAATGTTGACAATGATGCCCTTGGCCAAAAAGGGCGTATGCATTTTTTCCTGAATATATTCAGGAAAAAACGCATACGCCCTTTTTGGCCAACCAAGCAACCTGGAAAGGCAAATCAGCGCTACAAAGAAGTCTCGCTTCCCATCGGTCAAAAGGGCCATGCTGAAAAAAGTGTCAAAACCAGAAATGCAGGACAGGCCATGGAGAAATGGGAGCCTTGCTACACTGATGGGCGGGATGTAAATTGCCAAGAGCCACTCTGGAGAAGTGTCCGGTGAGTCCTGAAACATCTGAAAAACACAGCTTAGAGAGCATAGGGCACTTCCACTCATGGGGGTATAAATTGGGAAAATGAAAAATCAGCAAGACACAAGCACCCCAAAGTTTAGGGCTGCTCTGTTGACAAGGACCTCCACTTCATTCCACCTTAAATATCCCAGGAAAGAGAAAAATGGGTAAAGAAGTTGTGGTCCTTATGTACAATGGACTATCACTCAGCCATGAAATCAATGTCGTAAGGTTAGTAGCAGCATGATGAGTGGATTTAGGTACGACGATTCTAAGTGAAATAAGTCACACAGAAAAGGACACTTCTCATAAGGTATCACTGATAGAGGGAATGTAAAAAACGTTACACTTGAACTGAATTACAAAACAGAACAGAGTCACACATGCAGAAAATACACTATGGCTGCTTAACGGGAAAGGTGAGGTGGGTGATACATAAAACAAGGGTATCAAATTAGCTCAGATACCGTTCCATAAACCCAATATGTAATAGACAAGACCTACTCCTTGCTCAGAGAACTGGACTCAACACGCCCTATTCACCGCACAAGAATATATCTGACTAATAATAATCGTAAAACCTATGTATTGATATCTCTCTGTTAGTGTGTCAAGTGGGTGTAAAGCGGCATAAACACAGCAGTGAAAAGCAGCTAAACCCCATTATAAAAATAAATTACTTTGAAACACCCATGAAACAAAGACAGTGAAAGAGAGAGAAATTCTTACACAATGCGTTCAGGGGCTGTGATGCAACCTGGATTGACCATATCTAGACGCACAGCTGGATGAGACATAAGGGTGGACACTCTTGGGGCTGAGAGGTTTGGTGAGGTTGGGTGAGCAAACGCAGACCCTTTCAAGTAATACTGCGTGGTACCCATCGCATGGGTCCCAAATCTCCAGGTTCAAGGGCATCTTCCTACATCGAAAACATGCATGAGAAACCCAGAAGATGGTACACCGTGTGATGGGGAAAGGTTTCTAAAACGCACCTCATTTCTCATCTCCTTGTGCCCGGGTTCGCCATTCCAGCCGCTTTACTAGCAAGCTCCCTACTTGGAGCATCAGCACCTTTAACCTCCTGTTCCATACAGGTTGCAATTTGTCCTGAGGATAAACGGGAAGACGTGGAACCAACGAGAGACTAGCTCTTGGTGTTGGGACAGGCACAGGTCACTCTATTTTCCCATCAGGAAGAAGAATTAACCACAGGCTCAGCCTGCCCCCCGGAACGAGAACAGGGCCTGAAGCCATTCTGCGATTTTGCGGCCAGCTCCCATAAAAACGAGTTGTAAAATGGAGGTTCAGGGCACTGCAATTCACAAACCTGCAGAGTTATAAATGATAACTCTCGTCCACAAATATATTGAGGGAAGGCAAAGAAGAGGATTTGAAATCAAGGCAGAATTGCCGGAAACAGATTTCAGGAGGTAGATTCGAATCGCCTTTAAAGCACATGAAAAGCGGCAAAACGTTGACAATGATGCCCTTGGCCAAAAAGGGCGTATGCGTTTTTTCCTGAATATATTCAGGAAAAAACGCATACGCCCTTTTTGGCCAACCAAGCAACCTGGAAAGGCAAATCAGCGCTACAAAGAAGTCTCGCTTCCCATCGGTCAAAAGGGCCATGCTGAAAAAAGTGTCAAAACCAGAAATGCAGGACAGGCCATGGAGAAATGGGAGCCTTGCTACACTGATGGGCGGGATTTAACTTGCCAACAGCCACTCTGGAGAAGTGTACGGTGAGTCCTGAAACATCTAAAAAACACAGCTTAGAGAGCATAGGTCACTTCCACTCATGGGGGTATAAATTGGGAAAATGAAAAATCAGCAAGACACAAGCACCCCAAAGTTTAGGGCTGCTCTGTTGACAAGGACCTCCACTTCATTCCACCTTAAATATCCCAGGAAAGAGAAAAATGGGTAAAGAAGTTGTGGTCCTTATGTACAATGGAATATCACTCAGCCATGAAATCAATGTCATAAGGCTAGTAGCAGCATGATGAGTGGATTTAGGTACGACGATTCTAAGTGAAATAAGTCACACAGAAAAGGACACTTCTCATAAGGTATCACTGATAGAGGGAATGTAAAAACCGTTACACTTGAACTGAATTACAAAACAGAACAGAGTCACACATGCAGAAAACACACTATGGCTGCTTAACGGGAAAGGTGAGGTGGGGTGATACATAAAACAAGGGTTTCAAATTAGCTCAGATACCGTTCCATAAACCCAATATGTAATAGACAAGACCTACTCCTTGCTCAGAGAACTGGACTCAACACGCCCTATTCACCGCACAAGAATATATCTGACTAGTAATAATCGTAAAACCTATGTATTGATATCTCTCTGTTAGTGTGTCAAGTGGGTGTAAAGCGGCATAAACACAGCAGTGAAAAGCAGCTAAATCCCATTATGAAAATAAATTACTTTGAAAAACCCATGAAACAAAGACAGTGAAAGAGAGAGAAATTCTTACACAATGCGTTCAGGGCCTGTGATGCAACCTGGATTGACCATATCTAAACCCACAGCTGGATGAGACATAAGGGTGGACACTCTTGGGGCTGAGAGGTTTGGTGAGGTTGGGTGAGCAAACGCAGACCCTTTCAAGTAATACTGCGTGGTACCCATCGCATGGGTCCCAAATCTCCAGGTTCAAGGGCATCTTCCTACATCGAAAACATGCATGAGAAACCCAGACGATGGTACACCGTGTGATGGGGAAATGTTTCTAAAACGCACCTCATTTCTCATCTCCTTGTGCCCGGGTTTGCCATTCCAGCCGCTTTACTAGCAATCTCCCTACTTGGAGCATCAGCACCTTTAACCTCCTGTTCCGTACAGGTTGCAATTTGTCCTGAGGATGAACGGGAAGACGTGGAACCAACGAGAGACTAGCTCTTGGTGTTGGGACAGGCACAGGTCACTCTATTTTCCCATCAGGAAGAAGAATTAACCACAGGCTCAGCCTGCCTCCCGGAACCAGAACAGGGCCTGAAGCCATCCTGCGCTTTTGTGGCCAGCTCCCAAATAAGCGAGTTGTAAAATGGAGGTTCAGGGCACTGCAATTCACAAACCTGCAGAGTTATAAATGATAACTCTCGTCCACAAATATATTGAGGGAAGGCAAAGAAGAGGATTTGAAATCAAGGCAGAATTGCAGGAAACAGATTTCAGGAGGTAGATTCGAATCGCCTTTAAAGCATATGAAAAGCGGCAAAACGTTGACAATGATGCCCTTGGCCAAAAAGGGCGTATGCGTTTTTTCCTGAATATATTCAGGAAAAAACGCATACGCCCTTTTTGGCCAACCAAGCAACCTGGAAAGGCAAATCAGCGCCACAAAGAAGTCTCGCTTCCCATCGGTCAAAAGGGCCATGCTAAAAAAAGTGTCAAAACCAGAAATGCAGGACAGGCCATGGAGAAATGGGAGCCTTGCTACACTGATGGGCGGGATGTAAATTGCCAACAGCCACTCTGGAGAAGTGTCCGGTGAGTCCTGAAACATCTGAAAAACACAGCTTAGAGAGCATAGGGCACTTCCACTCATGGGGGTATAAATTGGGAAAATGAAAAATCAGCAAGACACAAGCACCCCAAAGTTTAGGGCTGCTCTGTTGACAAGGACCTCCACTTCATTCCACCTTAAATATCCCAGGAAAGAGAAAAATGGGTAAAGAAGTTGTGGTCCTTATGTACAATGGACTATCACTCAGCCATGAAATCAATGTCGTAAGGTTAGTAGCAGCATGATGAGTGGATTTAGGTACGACGATTCTAAGTGAAATAAGTCACACAGAAAAGGACACTTCTCATAAGGTATCACTGATAGAGGGAATGTAAAAAACGTTACACTTGAACTGAATTACAAAACAGAACAGAGTCACACATGCAGAAAACACACTATGGCTGCTTAACGGGAAAGGTGAGGTGGGTGATACATAAAACAAGGGTATCAAATTAGCTGAGATACCGTTCCATAAACCCAATATGTAATAGACAAGACCTACTCCTTGCTCAGAGAACTGGACTCAACACGCCCTATTCACCGCACAAGAATATATCTGACTAATAATAATCGTAAAACCTATGTATTGATATCTCTCTGTTAGTGTGTCAAGTGGGTGTAAAGCGGCATAAACACAGCAGTGAAAAGCAGTTAAACCCCATTATAAAAATAAATTACTTTGAAACACCCATGAAACAAAGACAGTGAAAGAGAGAGAAATTCTTACACAATGCGTTCAGGGGCTGTGATGCAACCTGGATTGACCATATCTAGACGCACAGCTGGATGAGACATAAGGGTGGACACTCTTGGGGCTGAGAGGTTTGGTGAGGTTGGGTGAGCAAACGCAGACCCTTTCAAGTAATACTGCGTGGTACCCATCGCATGGGTCCCAAATCTCCAGGTTCAAGGGCATCTTCCTACATCGAAAACATGCATGAGAAACCCAGAAGATGGTACACCGTGTGATGGGGAAAGGTTTCTAAAACGCACCTCATTTCTCATCTCCTTGTGCCCGGGTTCGCCATTCCAGCCGCTTTACTAGCAAGCTCCCTACTTGGAGCATCAGCACCTTTAACCTCCTGTTCCATACAGGTTGCAATTTGTCCTGAGGATAAACGGGAAGACGTGGAACCAACGAGAGACTAGCTCTTGGTGTTGGGACAGGCACAGGTCACTCTATTTTCCCATCAGGAGGAAGAATTAACCACAGGCTCAGCCTGCCTCCCGGAACCAGAACAGGGCCTGAAGCCATCCTGCGCTTTTGTGGCCAGCTCCCAAAAAAGCGAGTTGTAAAATGGAGGTTCAGGGCACTGCAATTCACAAACCTGCAGAGTTATAAATGATAACTCTCGTCCACAAATATATTGAGGGAAGGCAAAGAAGAGGATTTGAAATCAAGGCTGAATTGCAGGAAACAGATTTCAGGAGGTAGATTCGAATCGCCTTTAAAGTACATGAAAAGCAGCAAAATGTTGACAATGATGCCCTTGGCCAAAAAGGGCGTATGCGTTTTTTCCTGAATATATTCAGGAAAAAACGCATACGCCCTTTTTGGCCAACCAAGCAACCTGGAAAGGCAAATCAGCGCTACAAAGAAGTCTCGCTTCCCATCGGTCAAAAGGGCCATGCTGAAAAAAGTGTCAAAACCAGAAATGCAGGACAGGCCATGGAGAAATGGGAGCCTTGCTACACTGATGGGCGGGATGGAAATTGCCAAGAGCCACTCTGGAGAAGTGTCCGGTGAGTCCTGAAACATCTGAAAAACACAGCTTAGAGAGCATAGGGCACTTCCACTCATGGGGGTATAAATTGGGAAAATGAAAAATCAGCAAGACACAAGCACCCCAAAGTTTAGGGCTGCTCTGTTGACAAGGACCTCCACTTCATTCCACCTTAAATATCCCAGGAAAGAGAAAAATGGGTAAAGAAGTTGTGGTCCTTATGTACAATGGACTATCACTCAGCCATGAAATCAATGTCGTAAGGTTAGTAGCAGCATGATGAGTGGATTTAGGTACGACGATTCTAAGTGAAATAAGTCACACAGAAAAGGACACTTCTCATAAGGTATCACTGATAGAGGGAATGTAAAAAACGTTACACTTGAACTGAATTACAAAACAGAACAGAGTCACACATGCAGAAAACACACTATGGCTGCTTAACGGGAAAGGTGAGGTGGGTGATACATAAAACAAGGGTATCAAATTAGCTCAGATACCGTTCCATAAACCCAATATGTAATAGACAAGACCTACTCCTTGCTCAGAGAACTGGACTCAACACGCCCTATTCACCGCACAAGAATATATCTGACTAATAATAATCGTAAAACCTATGTATTGATATCTCTCTGTTAGTGTGTCAAGTGGGTGTAAAGCGGCATAAAAACAGCAGTGAAAAGCAGTTAAACCCCATTATAAAAATAAATTACTTTGAAACACCCATGAAACAAAGACAGTGAAAGAGAGAGAAATTCTTACACAATGTGTTCAGGGGCTGTGATGCAACCTGGATTGACCATATCTAGACGCACAGCTGGATGAGACATAAGGGTGGACACTCTTGGGGCTGAGAGGTTTGGTGAGGTTGGGTGAGCAAACGCAGACCCTTTAAAGTAATACTGCGTGGTACCCATCGCATGGGTCCCAAATCTCCAGGTTCAAGGGCATCTTCCTACATCGAAAACATACATGAGAAACCCAGAAGATGGTACACCGTGTGATGGGGAAAGGTTTCTAAAACGCACCTCATTTCTCATCTCCTTGTGCCCGGGTTCGCCATTCCAGCCACTTTACTAGCAAGCTCCCTACGTGGAGCATCAGCACCTTTAACCTCCTGTTCCATACAGGTTGCAATTTGTCCTGAGGATAAACGGGAAGACGTGGAACCAACGAGAGACTAGCTCTTGGTGTTGGGACAGGCACAGGTCACTCTATTTTCCCATCAGGAAGAAGAATTAACCACAGGCTCAGCCTGCCCCCCGGAACGAGAACAGGGCCTGAAGCCATTCTGCGATTTTGCGGCCAGCTCCCATAAAAACGAGTTGTAAAATGGAGGTTCAGGGCACTGCAATTCACAAACCTGCAGAGTTATAAATGATAACTCTCGTCCACAAATATATTGAGGGAAGGCAAAGAAGAGGATTTGAAATCAAGGCAGAATTGCCGGAAACAGATTTCAGGAGGTAGATTCGAATCGCCTTTAAAGCACATGAAAAGCGGCAAAACGTTGACAATGATGCCCTTGGCCAAAAAGGGCGTATGCGTTTTTTCCTGAATATATTCAGGAAAAAACGCATACGCCCTTTTTGGCCAACCAAGCAACCTGGAAAGGCAAATCAGCGCTACAAAGAAGTCTCGCTTCCCATCGGTCAAAAGGGCCATGCTGAAAAAAGTGTCAAAACCAGAAATGCAGGACAGGCCATGGAGAAATGGGAGCCTTGCTACACTGATGGGCGGGATTTAAATTGCCAACAGCCACTCTGGAGAAGTGTCCGGTGAGTCCTGAAACATCTAAAAAACACAGCTTAGGGAGCATAGGGCACTTCCACTCATGGGGGTATAAATTGGGAAAATGAAAAATCAGCAAGACACAAGCACCCCAAAGTTTAGGGCTGCTCTGTTGACAAGGACCTCCACTTCATTCCACCTTAAATATCCCAGGAAAGAGAAAAATGGGTAAAGAAGTTGTGGTCCTTATGTACAATGGAATATCACTCAGCCATGAAATCAATGTCATAAGGCTAGTAGCAGCATGATGAGTGGATTTAGGTACGACGATTCTAAGTGAAATAAGTCACACAGAAAAGGACACTTCTCATAAGGTATCACTGATAGAGGGAATGTAAAAACCGTTACACTTGAACTGAATTACAAAACAGAACAGAGTCACACATGCAGAAAACACACTATGGCTGCTTAACGGGAAAGGTGAGGTGGGGTGATACATAAAACAAGGGTTTCAAATTAGCTCAGATACCGTTCCATAAACCCAATATGTAATAGACAAGACCTACTCCTTGCTCAGAGAACTGGACTCAACACGCCCTATTCACCGCACAAGAATATATCTGACTAGTAATAATCGTAAAACCTATGTATTGATATCTCTCTGTTAGTGTGTCAAGTGGGTGTAAAGCGGCATAAACACAGCAGTGAAAAGCAGCTAAATCCCATTATGAAAATAAATTACTTTGAAAAACCCATGAAACAAAGACAGTGAAAGAGAGAGAAATTCTTACACAATGCGTTCAGGGGCTGTGATGCAACCTGGATTGACCATATCTAGACGCACAGCTGGATGAGACATAAGGGTGGACACTCTTGGGGCTGAGAGGTTTGGTGAGGTTGGGTGAGCAAACGCAGACCCTTTCAAGTAATACTGCGTGGTACCCATCGCATGGGTCCCAAATCTCCAGGTTCAAGGGCATCTTCCTACATTGAAAACATGCGTGAGAAACCCAGAAGATGGTACACCGTGTGATGGGGAAAGGTTTCTAAAACGCACCTCATTTCTCATCTCCTTGTGCCCGGGTTCGCCATTCCAGCCGCTTTACTAGCAATCTCCCTACTTGGAGCATCAGCACCTTTAACCTCCTGTTCCGTACAGGTTGCAATTTGTCCTGAGGATGAACGGGAAGACGTGGAACCAACGAGAGACTAGCTCTTGGTGTTGGGACAGGCACAGGTCACTCTATTTTCCCATCAGGAAGAAGAATTAACCACAGGCTCAGCCTGCCTCCCGGAACCAGAACAGGGCCTGAAGCCATCCTGCGCTTTTGTGGCCAGCTCCCAAAAAAGCAAGTTGTAAAATGGAGGTTCAGGACACTGCAATTCACAAACCTGCAGAGTTATAAATGATAACTCTCGTCCACAAATATATTGAGGGAAGGCAAAGAAGAGGATTTGAAATCAAGGCAGAATTGCCGGAAACAGATTTCAGGAGGTAGATTCGAATCGCCTTTAAAGTACATGAAAAGCGGCAAAATGTTGACAATGATGCCCTTGGCCAAAAAGGGCGTATGCATTTTTTCCTGAATATATTCAGGAAAAAACGCATACGCCCTTTTTGGCCAACCAAGCAACCTGGAAAGGCAAATCAGCGCTACAAAGAAGTCTCGCTTCCCATCGGTCAAAAGGGCCATGCTGAAAAAAGTGTCAAAACCAGAAATGCAGGACAGGCCATGGAGAAATGGGAGCCTTGCTACACTGATGGGCGGGATGTAAATTGCCAAGAGCCACTCTGGAGAAGTGTCCGGTGAGTCCTGAAACATCTGAAAAACACAGCTTAGAGAGCATAGGGCACTTCCACTCATGGGGGTATAAATTGGGAAAATGAAAAATCAGCAAGACACAAGCACCCCAAAGTTTAGGGCTGCTCTGTTGACAAGGACCTCCACTTCATTCCACCTTAAATATCCCAGGAAAGAGAAAAATGGGTAAAGAAGTTGTGGTCCTTATGTACAATGGACTATCACTCAGCCATGAAATCAATGTCGTAAGGTTAGTAGCAGCATGATGAGTGGATTTAGGTACGACGATTCTAAGTGAAATAAGTCACACAGAAAAGGACACTTCTCATAAGGTATCACTGATAGAGGGAATGTAAAAAACGTTACACTTGAACTGAATTACAAAACAGAACAGAGTCACACATGCAGAAAATACACTATGGCTGCTTAACGGGAAAGGTGAGGTGGGTGATACATAAAACAAGGGTATCAAATTAGCTCAGATACCGTTCCATAAACCCAATATGTAATAGACAAGACCTACTCCTTGCTCAGAGAACTGGACTCAACACGCCCTATTCACCGCACAAGAATATATCTGACTAATAATAATCGTAAAACCTATGTATTGATATCTCTCTGTTAGTGTGTCAAGTGGGTGTAAAGCGGCATAAACACAGCAGTGAAAAGCAGCTAAACCCCATTATAAAAATAAATTACTTTGAAACACCCATGAAACAAAGACAGTGAAAGAGAGAGAAATTCTTACACAATGCGTTCAGGGGCTGTGATGCAACCTGGATTGACCATATCTAGACGCACAGCTGGATGAGACATAAGGGTGGACACTCTTGGGGCTGAGAGGTTTGGTGAGGTTGGGTGAGCAAACGCAGACCCTTTCAAGTAATACTGCGTGGTACCCATCGCATGGGTCCCAAATCTCCAGGTTCAAGGGCATCTTCCTACATCGAAAACATGCATGAGAAACCCAGAAGATGGTACACCGTGTGATGGGGAAAGGTTTCTAAAACGCACCTCATTTCTCATCTCCTTGTGCCCGGGTTCGCCATTCCAGCCGCTTTACTAGCAAGCTCCCTACTTGGAGCATCAGCACCTTTAACCTCCTGTTCCATACAGGTTGCAATTTGTCCTGAGGATAAACGGGAAGACGTGGAACCAACGAGAGACTAGCTCTTGGTGTTGGGACAGGCACAGGTCACTCTATTTTCCCATCAGGAAGAAGAATTAACCACAGGCTCAGCCTGCCCCCCGGAACGAGAACAGGGCCTGAAGCCATTCTGCGATTTTGCGGCCAGCTCCCATAAAAACGAGTTGTAAAATGGAGGTTCAGGGCACTGCAATTCACAAACCTGCAGAGTTATAAATGATAACTCTCGTCCACAAATATATTGAGGGAAGGCAAAGAAGAGGATTTGAAATCAAGGCAGAATTGCCGGAAACAGATTTCAGGAGGTAGATTCGAATCGCCTTTAAAGCACATGAAAAGCGGCAAAACGTTGACAATGATGCCCTTGGCCAAAAAGGGCGTATGCGTTTTTTCCTGAATATATTCAGGAAAAAACGCATACGCCCTTTTTGGCCAACCAAGCAACCTGGAAAGGCAAATCAGCGCTACAAAGAAGTCTCGCTTCCCATCGGTCAAAAGGGCCATGCTGAAAAAAGTGTCAAAACCAGAAATGCAGGACAGGCCATGGAGAAATGGGAGCCTTGCTACACTGATGGGCGGGATGGAAATTGCCAAGAGCCACTCTGGAGAAGTGTCCGGTGAGTCCTGAAACATCTGAAAAACACAGCTTAGAGAGCATAGGGCACTTCCACTCATGGGGGTATAAATTGGGAAAATGAAAAATCAGCAAGACACAAGCACCCCAAAGTTTAGGGCTGCTCTGTTGACAAGGACCTCCACTTCATTCCACCTTAAATATCCCAGGAAAGAGAAAAATGGGTAAAGAAGTTGTGGTCCTTATGTACAATGGACTATCACTCAGCCATGAAATCAATGTCGTAAGGTTAGTAGCAGCATGATGAGTGGATTTAGGTACGACGATTCTAAGTGAAATAAGTCACACAGAAAAGGACACTTCTCATAAGGTATCACTGATAGAGGGAATGTAAAAAACGTTACACTTGAACTGAATTACAAAACAGAACAGAGTCACACATGCAGAAAACACACTATGGCTGCTTAACGGGAAAGGTGAGGTGGGTGATACATAAAACAAGGGTATCAAATTAGCTCAGATACCGTTCCATAAACCCAATATGTAATAGACAAGACCTACTCCTTGCTCAGAGAACTGGACTCAACACGCCCTATTCACCGCACAAGAATATATCTGACTAATAATAATCGTAAAACCTATGTATTGATATCTCTCTGTTAGTGTGTCAAGTGGGTGTAAAGCGGCATAAACACAGCAGTGAAAAGCGGTTAAACCCCATTATAAAAATAAATTACTTTGAAACACCCATGAAACAAAGACAGTGAAAGAGAGAGAAATTCTTACACAATGTGTTCAGGGGCTGTGATGCAACCTGGATTGACCATATCTAGACGCACAGCTGGATGAGACATAAGGGTGGACACTCTTGGGGCTGAGAGGTTTGGTGAGGTTGGGTGAGCAAACGCAGACCCTTTAAAGTAATACTGCGTGGTACCCATCGCATGGGTCCCAAATCTCCAGGTTCAAGGGCATCTTCCTACATCGAAAACATGCATGAGAAACCCAGAAGATGGTACACCGTGTGATGGGGAAAGGTTTCTAAAACGCACCTCATTTCTCATCTCCTTGTGCCCGGGTTCGCCATTCCAGCCGCTTTACTAGCAAGCTCCCTACGTGGAGCATCAGCACCTTTAACCTCCTGTTCCATACAGGTTGCAATTTGTCCTGAGGATAAACGGGAAGACGTGGAACCAACGAGAGACTAGCTCTTGGTGTTGGGACAGGCACAGGTCACTCTATTTTCCCATCAGGAAGAAGAATTAACCACAGGCTCAGCCTGCCCCCCGGAACGAGAACAGGGCCTGAAGCCATTCTGCGATTTTGCGGCCAGCTCCCATAAAAACGAGTTGTAAAATGGAGGTTCAGGGCACTGCAATTCACAAACCTGCAGAGTTATAAATGATAACTCTCGTCCACAAATATATTGAGGGAAGGCAAAGAAGAGGATTTGAAATCAAGGCAGAATTGCCGGAAACAGATTTCAGGAGGTAGATTCGAATCGCCTTTAAAGCACATGAAAAGCGGCAAAACGTTGACAATGATGCCCTTGGCCAAAAAGGGCGTATGCGTTTTTTCCTGAATATATTCAGGAAAAAACGCATACGCCCTTTTTGGCCAACCAAGCAACCTGGAAAGGCAAATCAGCGCTACAAAGAAGTCTCGCTTCCCATCGGTCAAAAGGGCCATGCTGAAAAAAGTGTCAAAACCAGAAATGCAGGACAGGCCATGGAGAAATGGGAGCCTTGCTACACTGATGGGCGGGATTTAAATTGCCAACAGCCACTCTGGAGAAGTGTCCGGTGAGTCCTGAAACATCTAAAAAACACAGCTTAGGGAGCATAGGGCACTTCCACTCATGGGGGTATAAATTGGGAAAATGAAAAATCAGCAAGACACAAGCACCCCAAAGTTTAGGGCTGCTCTGTTGACAAGGACCTCCACTTCATTCCACCTTAAATATCCCAGGAAAGAGAAAAATGGGTAAAGAAGTTGTGGTCCTTATGTACAATGGAATATCACTCAGCCATGAAATCAATGTCATAAGGCTAGTAGCAGCATGATGAGTGGATTTAGGTACGACGATTCTAAGTGAAATAAGTCACACAGAAAAGGACACTTCTCATAAGGTATCACTGATAGAGGGAATGTAAAAACCGTTACACTTGAACTGAATTACAAAACAGAACAGAGTCACACATGCAGAAAACACACTATGGCTGCTTAACGGGAAAGGTGAGGTGGGGTGATACATAAAACAAGGGTTTCAAATTAGCTCAGATACCGTTCCATAAACCCAATATGTAATAGACAAGACCTACTCCTTGCTCAGAGAACTGGACTCAACACGCCCTATTCACCGCACAAGAATATATCTGACTAGTAATAATCGTAAAACCTATGTATTGATATCTCTCTGTTAGTGTGTCAAGTGGGTGTAAAGCGGCATAAACACAGCAGTGAAAAGCAGCTAAATCCCATTATGAAAATAAATTACTTTGAAAAACCCATGAAACAAAGACAGTGAAAGAGAGAGAAATTCTTACACAATGCGTTCAGGGGCTGTGATGCAACCTGGATTGACCATATCTAGACGCACAGCTGGATGAGACATAAGGGTGGACACTCTTGGGGCTGAGAGGTTTGGTGAGGTTGGGTGAGCAAACGCAGACCCTTTCAAGTAATACTGCGTGGTACCCATCGCATGGGTCCCAAATCTCCAGGTTCAAGGGCATCTTCCTACATTGAAAACATACGTGAGAAACCCAGAAGATGGTACACCGTGTGATGGGGAAAGGTTTCTAAAACGCACCTCATTTCTCATCTCCTTGTGCCCGGGTTCGCCATTCCAGCCGCTTTACTAGCAATCTCCCTACTTGGAGCATCAGCACCTTTAACCTCCTGTTCCATACAGGTTGCAATTTGTCCTGAGGATGAACGGGAAGACGTGGAACCAACGAGAGACTAGCTCTTGGTGTTGGGACAGGCACAGGTCACTCTATTTTCCCATCAGGAAGAAGAATTAACCACAGGCTCAGCCTGCCTCCCGGAACCAGAACAGGGCCTGAAGCCATCCTGCGCTTTTGTGGCCAGCTCCCAAAAAAGCAAGTTGTAAAATGGAGGTTCAGGACACTGCAATTCACAAACCTGCAGAGTTATAAATGATAACTCTCGTCCACAAATATATTGAGGGAAGGCAAAGAAGAGGATTTGAAATCAAGGCAGAATTGCCGGAAACAGATTTCAGGAGGTAGATTCGAATCGCCTTTAAAGTACATGAAAAGCGGCAAAATGTTGACAATGATGCCCTTGGCCAAAAAGGGCGTATGCATTTTTTCCTGAATATATTCAGGAAAAAACGCATACGCCCTTTTTGGCCAACCAAGCAACCTGGAAAGGCAAATCAGCGCTACAAAGAAGTCTCGCTTCCCATCGGTCAAAAGGGCCATGCTGAAAAAAGTGTCAAAACCAGAAATGCAGGACAGGCCATGGAGAAATGGGAGCCTTGCTACACTGATGGGCGGGATTTAAATTGCCAACAGCCACTCTGGAGAAGTGTCCGGTGAGTCCTGAAACATCTGAAAAACACAGCTTAGAGAGCATAGGGCACTTCCACTCATGGGGGTATAAATTGGGAAAATGAAAAATCAGCAAGACACAAGCACCCCAAAGTTTAGGGCTGCTCTGTTGACAAGGACCTCCACTTCATTCCACCTTAAATATCCCAGGAAAGAGAAAAATGGGTAAAGAAGTTGTGGTCCTTATGTACAATGGACTATCACTCAGCCATGAAATCAATGTCGTAAGGTTAGTAGCAGCATGATGAGTGGATTTAGGTACGACGATTCTAAGTGAAATAAGTCACACAGAAAAGGACACTTCTCATAAGGTATCACTGATAGAGGGAATGTAAAAAACGTTACACTTGAACTGAATTACAAAACAGAACAGAGTCACACATGCAGAAAATACACTATGGCTGCTTAACGGGAAAGGTGAGGTGGGTGATACATAAAACAAGGGTATCAAATTAGCTCAGATACCGTTCCATAAACCCAATATGTAATAGACAAGACCTACTCCTTGCTCAGAGAACTGGACTCAACACGCCCTATTCACCGCACAAGAATATATCTGACTAATAATAATCGTAAAACCTATGTATTGATATCTCTCTGTTAGTGTGTCAAGTGGGTGTAAAGCGGCATAAACACAGCAGTGAAAAGCAGCTAAACCCCATTATAAAAATAAATTACTTTGAAACACCCATGAAACAAAGACAGTGAAAGAGAGAGAAATTCTTACACAATGCGTTCAGGGGCTGTGATGCAACCTGGATTGACCATATCTAGACGCACAGCTGGATGAGACATAAGGGTGGACACTCTTGGGGCTGAGAGGTTTGGTGAGGTTGGGTGAGCAAACGCAGACCCTTTCAAGTAATACTGCGTGGTACCCATCGCATGGGTCCCAAATCTCCAGGTTCAAGGGCATCTTCCTACATCGAAAACATGCATGAGAAACCCAGAAGATGGTACACCGTGTGATGGGGAAAGGTTTCTAAAACGCACCTCATTTCTCATCTCCTTGTGCCCGGGTTCGCCATTCCAGCCGCTTTACTAGCAAGCTCCCTACTTGGAGCATCAGCACCTTTAACCTCCTGTTCCATACAGGTTGCAATTTGTCCTGAGGATAAACGGGAAGACGTGGAACCAACGAGAGACTAGCTCTTGGTGTTGGGACAGGCACAGGTCACTCTATTATCCCATCAGGAAGAAGAATTAACCACAGGCTCAGCCTGCCCCCCGGAACGAGAACAGGGCCTGAAGCCATTCTGCGATTTTGCGGCCAGCTCCCATAAAAACGAGTTGTAAAATTGAGGTTCAGGGCACTGCAATTCACAAACCTGCAGAGTTATAAATGATAACTCTCGTCCACAAATATATTGAGGGAAGGCAAAGAAGAGGATTTGAAATCAAGGCAGAATTGCCGGAAACAGATTTCAGGAGGTAGATTCGAATCGCCTTTAAAGCACATGAAAAGCGGCAAAACGTTGACAATGATGCCCTTGGCCAAAAAGGGCGTATGCGTTTTTTCCTGAATATATTCAGGAAAAAACGCATACGCCCTTTTTGGCCAACCAAGCAACCTGGAAAGGCAAATCAGCGCTACAAAGAAGTCTCGCTTCCCATCGGTCAAAAGGGCCATGCTGAAAAAAGTGTCAAAACCAGAAATGCAGGACAGGCCATGGAGAAATGGGAGCCTTGCTACACTGATGGGCGGGATTTAACTTGCCAACAGCCACTCTGGAGAAGTGTACGGTGAGTCCTGAAACATCTAAAAAACACAGCTTAGAGAGCATAGGGCACTTCCACTCATGGGGGTATAAATTGGGAAAATTAAAAATCAGCAAGACACAAGCACCCCAAAGTTTAGGGCTGCTCTGTTGACAAGGACCTCCACTTCATTCCACCTTAAATATCCCAGGAAAGAGAAAAATGGGTAAAGAAGTTGTGGTCCTTATGTACAATGGAATATCACTCAGCCATGAAATCAATGTCATAAGGCTAGTAGCAGCATGATGAGTGGATTTAGGTACGACGATTCTAAGTGAAATAAGTCACACAGAAAAGGACACTTCTCATAAGGTATCACTGATAGAGGGAATGTAAAAACCGTTACACTTGAACTGAATTACAAAACAGAACAGAGTCACACATGCAGAAAACACACTATGGCTGCTTAACGGGAAAGGTGAGGTGGGGTGATACATAAAACAAGGGTTTCAAATTAGCTCAGATACCGTTCCATAAACCCAATATGTAATAGACAAGACCTACTCCTTGCTCAGAGAACTGGACTCAACACGCCCTATTCACCGCACAAGAATATATCTGACTAGTAATAATCGTAAAACCTATGTATTGATATCTCTCTGTTAGTGTGTCAAGTGGGTGTAAAGCGGCATAAACACAGCAGTGAAAAGCAGCTAAATCCCATTATGAAAATAAATTACTTTGAAAAACCCATGAAACAAAGACAGTGAAAGAGAGAGAAATTCTTACACAATGCGTTCAGGGCCTGTTATGCAACCTGGATTGACCATATCTAGACCCACAGCTGGATGAGACATAAGGGTGGACACTCTTGGGGCTGAGAGGTTTGGTGAGGTTGGGTGAGCAAACGCAGACCCTTTAAAGTAATACTGCGTGGTACCCATCGCATGGGTCCCAAATCTCCAGGTTCAAGGGCATCTTCCTACATCGAAATCATGCAAGAGAAACCCAGAAGATGGTACACCGTGTGATGGGGAAATGTTTCTAAAACGCACCTCATTTCTCATCTCCTTGTGCCCGGGTTCGCCATTCCAGCCGCTTTACTAGCAATCTCCCTACTTGGAGCATCAGCACCTTTAACCTCCTGTTCCGTACAGGTTGCAATTTGTCCTGAGGATGAACGGGAAGACGTGGAACCAACGAGAGACTAGCTCTTGGTGTTGGGACAGGCACAGGTCACTCTATTTTCCCATCAGGAAGAAGAATTAACCACAGGCTCAGCCTGCCTCCCGGAACCAGAACAGGGCCTGAAGCCATCCTGCGCTTTTGTGGCCAGCTCCCAAAAAAGCGAGTTGTAAAATGGAGGTTCAGGGCACTGCAATTCACAAACCTGCAGAGTTATAAATGATAACTCTCGTCCACAAATATATTGAGGGAAGGCAAAGAAGAGGATTTGAAATCAAGGCAGAATTGCAGGAAACAGATTTCAGGAGGTAGATTCGAATCGCATTTAAAGTACATGAAAAGCGGCAAAACGTTGACAATGATGCCCTTGGCCAAAAAGGGCGTATGCGTTTTTTCCTGAATATATTCAGGAAAAAACGCATACGCCCTTTTTGGCCAACCAAGCAACCTGGAAAGGCAAATCAGCGCTAAAAAGAAGTCTCGCTTCCCATCGGTCAAAAGGGCCATGCTGAAAAAAGTGTCAAAACCAGAAATGCAGGACAGGCCATGGAGAAATGGGAGCCTTGCTACACTGATGGGCGGGATGTAAATTTCCAAGAGCCACTGTGGAGAAGTGTCCGGTGAGTCCTGAAACATCTGAAAAACACAGCTTAGAGAGCATAGGGCACTTCCACTCATGGGGGTATAAATTGGGAAAATGAAAAATCAGCAAGACACAAGCACCCCAAAGTTTAGGGCTGCTCTGTTGACCAGGACCTCCACTTCATTCCACCTTAAATATCCCAGGAAAGAGAAAAATGGATAAAGAAGTTGTGGTCCTTATGTACAATGGAATATCACTCAGCCATGAAATCAATGTCGTAAGGTTAGTAGCAGCATGATGAGTGGATTTAGGTACGACGATTCTAAGTGAAATAAGTCACACAGAAAAGGACACTTCTCATAAGGTATCACTGATAGAGGGAATGTAAAAACCGTTACACTTGAACTGAATTACAAAACAGAACAGAGTCACACATGCAGAAAACACACTATGGCTGTTTAACGGGAAAGGTGAAGTGGGGTGATACATAAAAGAAGGGTATCAAATTAGGTCAGATACCGTTCCATAAACCCAGTATGTAATAGACAAGACCTACTCCTTGCTCAGAGAACTGGACTCAACACGCCCTATTCACCGCACAAGAATATATCTGTCTAATAATAATCGTAAAACCTATGTATTGATATCTCTCTGTTAGTGTGTCAAGTGGGTGTAAAGCGGCATAAACACAGCAGTGAAAAGCAGCTAAACCCCATTATAAAAATAAATTACTTTGAAACACCCATGAAACAAAGACAGTGAAAGAGATAGAAATTCTTACACAATGCGTTCAGGGGCTGTGATGCAACCTGGATTGACCATATCTAGACGCACAGCTGGATGAGACATAAGGGTGGACACTCTTGGGGCTGAGAGGTTTGGTGAGGTTGGGTGAGCAAACACAGACCCTTTAAAGTAATACTGCATGGTACCCATCGCATGGGTCCCAAATCTCCAGGTTCAAGGGCATCATCCTACATCGAAAACATGCATGAGACAGCCAGAAGATGGTACACCGTGTGATGGGGAAAGGTTTCTAAAACGCACCTCATTTCTCATTTCCTTGTGCCCGGGTTCGCCATTCCAGCCGCTCTACTAGCAAGCTCCCTACTTGGAGCATCAGCACCTTTAACCTCCTGTTCCATACAGGTTGCAATTTGTCCTGAAGATAAACGGGAAGACGTGGAACCAACGAGAGACTAGCTCTTGGTGTTGGGACAGGCACAGGTCACTCTATTTTCCCATCAGGAAGAAGAATTAACCACAGGCTCAGCCTGCCCCCCGGAACGAGAACAGGGCCTGAAGCCATTCTGCGATTTTGCGGCCAGCTCCCATAAAAACGAGTTGTAAAATGGAGGTTCAGGGCACTGCAATTCACAAACCTGCAGAGTTATAAATGATAACTCTCGTCCACAAATATATTGAGGGAAGGCAAAGAAGCGGATTTGAAATCAAGGCAAATTGCCGGAAACAGATTTCAGGAGGTAGATTCGAATCGCCTTTAAAGCACATGAAAAGCGGCAAAACGTTGACAATGATGCCCTTGGCCAAAAAGGGCGTATGCGTTTTTTCCTGAATATATTCAGGAAAAAACGCATACGCCCTTTTTGGCCAACCAAGCAACCTGGAAAGGCAAATCAGCGCTACAAAGAAGTCTCGCTTCCCATCGGTCAAAAGGGCCATGCTGAAAAAAGTGTCAAAACCAGAAATGCAGGACAGGCCATGGAGATATGGGAGCCTTGCTACACTGTTGGGCGGGATTTAAATTGCCAACAGCCACTCTGGAGAAGTGTACGGTGAGTCCTGAAACATCTAAAAAACACAGCTTAGAGAGCATAGGGCACTTCCACTCTTTGGGGTATAAATTGGGAAAATTAAAAATCAGCAAGACACAAGCACCCCAAAGTTTAGGGCTGCTCTGTTGACAAGGACCTCCACTTCATTCCACCTTAAATATCCCAGGAAAGAGAAAAATGGGTAAAGAAGTTGTGGTCCTTATGTACAATGGAATATCACTCAGCCATGAAATCAATGTCATAAGGCTAGTAGCAGCATGATGAGTGGATTTAGGTACGACGATTCTAAGTGAAATAAGTCACACAGAAAAGGACACTTCTCATAAGGTATCACTGATAGAGGGAATGTAAAAACCGTTACACTTGAACTGAATTACAAAACAGAACAGAGTCACACATGCAGAAAACACACTATGGCTGCTTAACGGGAAAGGTGAGGTGGGGTGATACATAAAACAAGGGTTTCAAATTAGCTCAGATACCGTTCCATAAACCCAATATGTAATAGACAAGACCTACTCCTTGCTCAGAGAACTGGACTCAACACGCCCTATTCACCGCACAAGAATATATCTGACTAGTAATAATCGTAAAACCTATGTATTGATATCACTCTGTTAGTGTGTCAAGTGGGTGTAAAGCGGCATAAACACAGCAGTGAAAAGCAGCTAAATCCCATTATGAAAATAAATTACTTTGAAAAACCCATGAAACAAAGACAGTGAAAGAGAGAGAAATTCTTACACAATGCGTTCAGGGCTTGTGATGCAACCTGGATTGACCATATCTAGACCCACAGCTGGATGAGACATAAGGGTGGACACTCTTGGGGCTGAGAGGTTTGGTGAGGTTGGGTGAGCAAACACAGACCCTTTAAAGTAATACTGCGTGGTACCCATCGCATGGGTCCCAAACCTCCAGGTTCAAGGGCATCTTCCTACATCGAAAACATGCATGAGAAACCCAGAAGATGGTACACCGTGTGATGGGGAAAGGTTTCTAAAACGCACCTCATTTCTCATCTCCTTGTGCCCGGGTTCGCCATTCCAGCCGCTTTACTAGCAAGCTCCCTACTTGGAGCATCAGCACCTTTAACCTCCTGTTCCATACAGGTTGCAATTTGTCCTGAGGATAAACGGGAAGACGTGGAACCAACGAGAGACTAGCTCTTGGTGTTGGGACAGGCACAGGTCACTCTATTTTCCCATCAGGAAGAAGAATTAACCACAGGCTCAGCCTGCCCCCCGGAACGAGAACAGGGCCTGAAGCCATTCTGCGATTTTGCGGCCAGCTCCCATAAAAACGAGTTGTAAAATGGAGGTTCAGGGCACTGCAATTCACAAACCTGCAGAGTTATAAATGATAACTCTCGTCCACAAATATATTGAGGGAAGGCAAAGAAGCGGATTTGAAATCAAGGCAGAATTGCCGGAAACAGATTTCAGGAGGTAGATTCGAATCGCCTTTAAAGCACATGAAAAGCGGCAAAACGTTGACAATGATGCCCTTGGCCAAAAAGGGCGTATGCGTTTTTTCCTGAATATATTCAGGAAAAAACGCATACGCCCTTTTTGGCCAACCAAGCAACCTGGAAAGGCAAATCAGCGCTACAAAGAAGTCTCGCTTCCCATCGGTCAAAAGGGCCATGCTGAAAAAAGTGTCAAAACCAGAAATGCAGGACAGGCCATGGAGAAATGGGAGCCTTGCTACACTGATGGGCGGGATTTAAATTGCCAACAGCCACTCTGGAGAAGTGTATGGTGAGTCCTGAAACATCTAAAAAACACAGCTTAGAGAGCATAGGGCACTTCCACTCATGGGGGTATAAATTGGGAAAATGAAAAATCAGCAAGACACAAGCACCCCAAAGTTTAGGGCTGCTCTGTTGACAAGGACCTCCACTTCATTCCACCTTAAATATCCCAGGAAAGAGAAAAATGGGTAAAGAAGTTGTGGTCCTTATGTACAATGGAATATCACTCAGCCATGAAATCAATGTCCTAAGGCTAGTAGCAGCATGATGAGTGGATTTAGGTACGACGATTCTAAGTGAAATAAGTCACACAGAAAAGGACACTTCTCATAAGGTATCACTGATAGAGGGAATGTAAAAACCGTTACACTTGAACTGAATTACAAAACAGAACAGAGTCACACATGCAGAAAACACACTATGGCTGCTTAACGGGAAAGGTGAGGTGGGGTGATACATAAAACAAGGGTTTCAAATTAGCTCAGATACCGTTCCATAAACCCAATATGTAATAGACAAGACCTACTCCTTGCTCAGAGAACTGGACTCAACACGCCCTATTCACCGCACAAGAATATATCTGACTAGTAATAATCGTAAAACCTATGTATTGATATCTCTCTGTTAGTGTGTCAAGTGGGTGTAAAGCGGCATAAACACAGCAGTGAAAAGCAGCTAAATCCCATTATGAAAATAAATTACTTTGAAAAACCCATGAAACAAAGACAGTGAAAGAGAGAGAAATTCTTACACAATGCGTTCAGGGCCTGTGATGCAACCTGGAATGACCATATCTAGACCCACAGCTGGATGAGACATAAGGGTGGACACTCTTGGGGCTGAGAGGTTTGGTGAGGTTGGGTGAGCAAACGCAGACCCTTTAAAGTAATACTGCGTGGTACCCATCGCATGGGTCCCAAATCTCCAGGTTCAAGGGCATCTTCCTACATCGAAATCATGCAAGAGAAACCCAGAAGATGGTACACCGTGTGATGGGGAAATGTTTCTAAAACGCACCTCATTTCTCATCTCCTTGTGCCCGGGTTCGCCATTCCAGCCGCTTTACTAGCAATCTCCCTACTTGGAGCATCAGCACCTTTAACCTCCTGTTCCGTACAGGTTGCAATTTGTCCTGAGGATGAACGGGAAGACGTGGAACCAACGAGAGACTAGCTCTTGGTGTTGGGACAGGCACAGGTCACTCTATTTTCCCATCAGGAAGAAGAATTAACCACAGGCTCAGCCTGCCTCCCGGAACCAGAACAGGGCCTGAAGCCATCCTGCGCTTTTGTGGCCAGCTCCCAAAAAAGCGAGTTGTAAAATGGAGGTTCAGGGCACTGCAATTCACAAACCTGCAGAGTTATAAATGATAACTCTCGTCCACAAATATATTGAGGGAAGGCAAAGAAGAGGATTTGAAATCAAGGCAGAATTGCAGGAAACAGATTTCAGGAGGTAGATTCGAATCGCATTTAAAGTACATGAAAAGCGGCAAAACGTTGACAATGATGCCCTTGGCCAAAAAGGGCGTATGCGTTTTTTCCTGAATATATTCAGGAAAAAACGCATACGCCCTTTTTGGCCAACCAAGCAACCTGGAAAGGCAAATCAGCGCTACAAAGAAGTCTCGCTTCCCATCGGTCAAAAGGGCCATGCTGAAAAAAGTGTCAAAACCAGAAATGCAGGACAGGCCATGGAGAAATGGGAGCCTTGCTACACTGATGGGCGGGATGTAAATTGCCAAGAGCCACTGTGGAGAAGTGTCCGGTGAGTCCTGAAACATCTGAAAAACACAGCTTAGAGAGCATAGGGCACTTCCACTCATGGGGGTATAAATTGGGAAAATGAAAAATCAGCAAGACACAAGCACCCCAAAGTTTAGGGCTGCTCTGTTGACCAGGACCTCCACTTCATTCCACCTTAAATATCCCAGGAAAGAGAAAAATGGATAAAGAAGTTGTGGTCCTTATGTACAATGGAATATCACTCAGCCATGAAATCAATGTCGTAAGGTTAGTAGCAGCATGATGAGTGGATTTAGGTACGACGATTCTAAGTGAAATAAGTCACACAGAAAAGGACACTTCTCATAAGGTATCACTGATAGAGGGAATGTAAAAACCGTTACACTTGAACTGAATTACAAAACAGAACAGAGTCACACATGCAGAAAACACACTATGGCTGTTTAACGGGAAAGGTGAAGTGGGGTGATACATAAAACAAGGGTATCAAATTAGGTCAGATACCGTTCCATAAACCCAATATGTAATAGACAAGACCTACTCCTTGCTCAGAGAACTGGACTCAACACGCCCTATTCACCGCACAAGAATATATCTGTCTAATAATAATCGTAAAACCTATGTATTGATATCTCTCTGTTAGTGTGTCAAGTGGGTGTAAAGCGGCATAAACACAGCAGTGAAAAGCAGCTAAACCCCATTATAAAAATAAATTACTTTGAAACACCCATGAAACAAAGACAGTGAAAGAGATAGAAATTCTTACACAATGCGTTCAGGGGCTGTGATGCAACCTGGATTGACCATATCTAGACGCACAGCTGGATGAGACATAAGGGTGGACACTCTTGGGGCTGAGAGGTTTGGTGAGGTTGGGTGAGCAAACACAGACCCTTTAAAGTAATACTGCGTGGTACCCATCGCATGGGTCCCAAATCTCCAGGTTCAAGGGCATCATCCTCATCGAAAACATGCATGAGACAGCCAGAAGATGGTACACCGTGTGATGGGGAAAGGTTTCTAAAACGCACCTCATTTCTCATTTCCTTGTGCCCGGGTTCGCCATTCCAGCCGCTCTACTAGCAAGCTCCCTACTTGGAGCATCAGCACCTTTAACCTCCTGTTCCATACAGGTTGCAATTTGTCCTGAAGATAAACGGGAAGACGTGGAACCAACGAGAGACTAGCTCTTGGTGTTGGGACAGGCACAGGTCACTCTATTTTCCCATCAGGAAGAAGAATTAACCACAGGCTCAGCCTGCCCCCCGGAACGAGAACAGGGCCTGAAGCCATTCTGCGATTTTGCGGCCAGCTCCCATAAAAACGAGTTGTAAAATGGAGGTTCAGGGCACTGCAATTCACAAACCTGCAGAGTTATAAATGATAACTCTCGTCCACAAATATATTGAGGGAAGGCAAAGAAGCGGATTTGAAATCAAGGCAAATTGCCGGAAACAGATTTCAGGAGGTAGATTCGAATCGCCTTTAAAGCACATGAAAAGCGGCAAAACGTTGACAATGATGCCCTTGGCCAAAAAGGGCGTATGCGTTTTTTCCTGAATATATTCAGGAAAAAACGCATACGCCCTTTTTGGCCAACCAAGCAACCTGGAAAGGCAAATCAGCGCTACAAAGAAGTCTCGCTTCCCATCGGTCAAAAGGGCCATGCTGAAAAAAGTGTCAAAACCAGAAATGCAGGACAGGCCATGGAGATATGGGAGCCTTGCTACACTGATGGGCGGGATTTAAATTGCCAACAGCCACTCTGGAGAAGTGTACGGTGAGTCCTGAAACATCTAAAAAACACAGCTTAGAGAGCATAGGGCACTTCCACTCTTTGGGGTATAAATGGGGAAAATTAAAAATCAGCAAGACACAAGCACCCCAAAGTTTAGGGCTGCTCTGTTGACAAGGACCTCCACTTCATTCCACCTTAAATATCCCAGGAAAGAGAAAAATGGGTAAAGAAGTTGTGGTCCTTATGTACAATGGAATATCACTCAGCCATGAAATCAATGTCATAAGGCTAGTAGCAGCATGATGAGTGGATTTAGGTACGACGATTCTAAGTGAAATAAGTCACACAGAAAAGGACACTTCTCATAAGGTATCACTGATAGAGGGAATGTAAAAACCGTTACACTTGAACTGAATTACAAAACAGAACAGAGTCACACATGCAGAAAACACACTATGGCTGCTTAACGGGAAAGGTGAGGTGGGGTGATACATAAAACAAGGGTTTCAAATTAGCTCAGATACCGTTCCATAAACCCAATATGTAATAGACAAGACCTACTCCTTGCTCAGAGAACTGGACTCAACACGCCCTATTCACCGCACAAGAATATATCTGACTAGTAATAATCGTAAAACCTATGTATTGATATCACTCTGTTAGTGTGTCAAGTGGGTGTAAAGCGGCATAAACACAGCAGTGAAAAGCAGCTAAATCCCATTATGAAAATAAATTACTTTGAAAAACCCATGAAACAAAGACAGTGAAAGAGAGAGAAATTCTTACACAATGCGTTCAGGGCTTGTGATGCAACCTGGATTGACCATATCTAGACCCACAGCTGGATGAGACATAAGGGTGGACACTCTTGGGGCTGAGAGGTTTGGTGAGGTTGGGTGAGCAAACACAGACCCTTTAAAGTAATACTGCGTGGTACCCATCGCATGGGTCCCAAACCTCCAGGTTCAAGGGCATCTTCCTACATCGAAAACATGCATGAGAAACCCAGAAGATGGTACACCGTGTGATGGGGAAAGGTTTCTAAAACGCACCTCATTTCTCATCTCCTTGTGCCCGGGTTCGCCATTCCAGCCGCTTTACTAGCAAGCTCCCTACTTGGAGCATCAGCACCTTTAACCTCCTGTTCCATACAGGTTGCAATTTGTCCTGAGGATAAACGGGAAGACGTGGAACCAACGAGAGACTAGCTCTTGGTGTTGGGACAGGCACAGGTCACTCTATTTTCCCATCAGGAAGAAGAATTAACCACAGGCTCAGCCTGCCCCCCGGAACGAGAACAGGGCCTGAAGCCATTCTGCGATTTTGCGGCCAGCTCCCATAAAAACGAGTTGTAAAATGGAGGTTCAGGGCACTGCAATTCACAAACCTGCAGAGTTATAAATGATAACTCTCGTCCACAAATATATTGAGGGAAGGCAAAGAAGAGGATTTGAAATCAAGGCTGAATTGCAGGAAACAGATTTCAGGAGGTAGATTCGAATCGCCTTTAAAGCACATGAAAAGCGGCAAAACGTTGACAATGATGCCCTTGGCCAAAAAGGGCGTATGCGTTTTTTCCTGAATATATTCAGGAAAAAACGCATACGCCCTTTTTGGCCAACCAAGCAACCTGGAAAGGCAAATCAGCGCTACAAAGAAGTCTCGCTTCCCATCGGTCAAAAGGGCCATGCTGAAAAAAGTGTCAAAACCAGAAATGCAGGACAGGCCATGGAGAAATGGGAGCCTTGCTACACTGATGGGCGGGATTTAAATTGCCAACAGCCACTCTGGAGAAGTGTATGGTGAGTCCTGAAACATCTAAAAAACACAGCTTAGAGAGCATAGGGCACTTCCACTCATGGGGGTATAAATTGGGAAAATGAAAAATCAGCAAGACACAAGCACCCCAAAGTTTAGGGCTGCTCTGTTGACAAGGACCTCCACTTCATTCCACCTTAAATATCCCAGGAAAGAGAAAAATGGGTAAAGAAGTTGTGGTCCTTATGTACAATGGAATATCACTCAGCCATGAAATCAATGTCCTAAGGCTAGTAGCAGCATGATGAGTGGATTTAGGTACGACGATTCTAAGTGAAATAAGTCACACAGAAAAGGACACTTCTCATAAGGTATCACTGATAGAGGGAATGTAAAAACCGTTACACTTGAACTGAATTACAAAACAGAACAGAGTCACACATGCAGAAAACACACTATGGCTGCTTAACGGGAAAGGTGAGGTGGGGTGATACATAAAACAAAGGTTTCAAATTAGCTCAGATACCGTTCCATAAACCCAATATGTAATAGACAAGACCTACTCCTTGCTCAGAGAACTGGACTCAACACGCCCTATTCACCGCACAAGAATATATCTGACTAGTAATAATCTTAAAACCTATGTATTGATATCTCTCTGTTAGTGTGTCAAGTGGGTGTAGAGCGGCATAAACAGAGCAGTGAAAAGCAGATAAACCCCATTATGAAAAAAAATTACTTTGAAAAACCCATGAAACAAAGACAGTGAAAGAGAGAGAAATTCTTACACAATGCGTTCAGGGGCTGTGATGCAACCTGGATTGACTATATCTAGACCCACAGCTGGATGAGACATACGGGTGGACACTCTTGGGGCTGAGAGGTTTAGTGAGGTTGGGTGAGCAAACGCAGACCCTTTAAAGTAATACTGCGTGGTACCCATCCCATGGGTCCCAAATCTCCAGGTTCAAGGGCATCTTCCTACATCGAAAACATGCATGAGAATCCCCGAAGATGGTACACCATGTGATGGGAAAGTTTTCTAAAACGCACCTAATTTCTCATCTCCTTGTGCCCGTGTTGGCCATTACAGCCGCTTTACTAGCAATCTCCCTCTTTGGAGCATCAGCACCTTTAACCTCCTGTTCCGTACAGGTTGCAATTTGTCCTGAGGATGAACGGGAAGACGGGGAACCAATGAGAGACTAGCTCTTGGTGTTGGGACAGGCACAGGTCACTCTATTTTCCCATCAGGAAGAAGAATTAACCACAGGCTCAGCCTGCCCCCCGGAACCAGAACAGGGCCTGAAGCCATCCTGCGCTTTTGCGGCCAGCTCCCAAAAACGCGAGTTGTAAAATCCAGCTTCAGGGCACTGCAATTCACAAACCTGCAGAGTTATAAATGATAACTCTCGTCCACAAATATATTGAGGGAAGGCAATGAAGAGGATTTGAAATCAAGGCAGAATTGCAGGAAACAGATTTCAGGAGGTAGATTCGAATCGCCTTTAAAACACATGAAAAGTGGCAAAATGTTGACAATGATGCCCTTGGCCAAAAAGGTCGTATGCGTTTTTTCCTGAATATATTCAGGAAAAAACGCATACGCCCTTTTTGGCCAACCAAGCAACCTGGAAAGGCAAATCAGCGCTACAAAGAAGTCTCGCTTCCCATCGGTCAAAAGGGCCATGCTGAAAAAAGTGTCAAAACCAGAAATGCAGGACAGGCCATGGAGAAATGGGAGCCTTGCTACACTGATGGGCGGGATGTAAATTGCCAACAGCCACTCTGGAGAAGTGTACGGTGAGTCCTGAAACATCTAAAAAACCCAGCGTAGAGAACATAGGGCACTTCCACTCATGGGGGTATAAATTGGGAAAATGAAAAATCAGCAAGACACAAGCACCCCAAAGTTTAGGGCTGCTCTGTTGACAAGGACCTCCACTTCATTCCACCTTAAATATCCCAGGAAAGAGAAAAATGGATAAAGAAGTTGTGGTCCTTATGTACAATGGAATATCACTCAGCCATGAAATCAATGTCCTAAGGCTAGTAGCAGCATGATGAGTGGATTTAGGTACAACGATTCTAAGTGAAATAAGTCACACAGAAAAGGACACTTCTCATAAGGTATCACTTATAGAGGGAATGTAAAAACCGTTACACTTGAACTGAATTACAAAACAGAACAGACTCACACATGCAGAAAACACACTATAGCTGCTTAACGGGAAAGGTGAGGTGGGGTGATACATAAAACAAAGGTTTCAAATTAGCTCAGATACCGTTCCATAAACCCAATATGTAATAGACAAGACCTACTCCTTGCTCAGAGAACTGGACTCAACACGCCCTATTCACCGCACAAGAATATATCTGACTAGTAATAATCTTAAAACCTATGTATTGATATCTCTCTGTTATTGTGTCAAGTGGGTGTAGAGCGGCATAAACAGAGCAGTGAAAAGCAGATAAATCCCATTATGAAAAAAAATTACTTTGAAAAACCCATGAAACAAAGACAGTGAAAGAGAGAGAAATTCTTACACAATGCGTTCAGGGGCTGTGATGCAACCTGGATTGACCATATCTAGACCCACAGCTGGATGAGACCTAAGGGTGGACCCCCTTGGGGCTGAGAGGTTTAGTGAGGTTGGGTGAGCAAACGCAGACCCTTTAAAGTAATACTGCGTGGTACCCATCCCATGGGTCCCAAATCTCCAGGTTCAAGGGCATCTTCCTACATCGAAAACATGCATGAGAAACCCAGAAGGTGGTACACCGTTTGATGGGGAAAGGTTTCTAAAACGCACCTCATTTCTCATCTCCTTGTGCCCGGGTTCGCCATTCCAGCCGCTTTACAAGCAATCTCCCTCCTTGGAGCATCAGCACCTTTTACCTCCTGTTCCGTACAGGTTGCAATTTTTCCTGAGGATGAACGGGAAGTCGGGGAACCAATGAGAGACTGGCTCTTGGTGTTGGGAAAGGCACAGGTCAGTCTATTTTCCCATCAGGAAGAAGAATAAACCACAGGCTCATCCCGCCACCCGGAACCAGAACAGGGCCTGAAGCCATCCTGCGCTTTTGCGGCCAGCTCCCAAAAACACGAGTTGTAAAATGGAGGCTCAGGGCACTGCAATTCACAAACCTGCAGAGTTATAAATGATAACTCTCGTCCACAAATATATTGAGGGAAGGCAACGAAGAGGATTTGAAATCAAGGCAGAATTGCAGGAAACAGATTTCAGGAGGTAGATTAGAATCGCCTTTAAAGCACATGAAAATCGGCAAAACGTTGACAATGATGCCCTTGGCCAAAAAGGGCGTATGCGTTTTTTCCTGAATATATTCAGGAAAAAACGCATACGCCCTTTTTGGCCAACCAAGCAACCTGGAAAGGCAAATCAGCGCTACAAAGAAGTCTCGCTTCCCATCAGTCAAAAGGGCCATGCTGAAAAAAGTGTCAAAACCAGAAATGCAGGACAGGCCATGGAGAAATGGGAGCCTTGCTACACTGATGGGCGGGATGGAAATTGCCAACAGCCACTCTGGAGAAGTGTACGGTGAGTCCTGAAACAACTAAAAAACACAGCTTAGAGAGCCTAGGGCACTTCCACTCATGGGGGTATAAATTGGGAAAATGAAAAATCGGCAAGACACAAGCACCCCAAAGTTTAGGGCTGCTCTGTTGACAAGGACCTCCACTTCATTCCACCTTAAATATCCCAGGAAAGAGAAAAATGGGTAAAGAAGTTGTGGTCCTTATGTACAATGGAATATCACTCAGCCATGAAATCAATGTCATAAGGCTAGTAGCAGCATGATGAGTGGATTTAGGTACGACGATTCTAAGTGAAATAAGTCACACAGAAAAGGACACTTCTCATAAGGTATCACTGATAGAGGGAATGTAAAAACCGTTACACTTGAACTGAATTACAAAACAGAACAGAGTCACACATGCAGAAAACACACTATGGCTGTTTAACGGGAAAGGTGAAGTGGGGTGATACATAAAACAAGGGTATCAAATTAGGTCAGATACCGTTCCATAAACCCAATATGTAATAGACAAGACCTACTCCTTGCTCAGAGAACTGGACTCAACACGCCCTATTCACCGCACAAGAATATATCTGTCTAATAATAATCGTAAAACCTATGTATTGATATCTCTCTGTTAGTGTGTCAAGTGGGTGTAAAGCGGCATAAACACAGCAGTGAAAAGCAGCTAAACCCCATTATAAAAATAAATTACTTTGAAACACCCATGAAACAAAGACAGTGAAAGAGATAGAAATTCTTACACAATGCGTTCAGGGGCTGTGATGCAACCTGGATTGACCATATCTAGACGCACAGCTGGATGAGACATAAGGGTGGACACTCTTGGGGCTGAGAGGTTTGGTGAGGTTGGGTGAGCAAACACAGACCCTTTAAAGTAATACTGCGTGGTACCCATCGCATGGGTCCCAAATCTCCAGGTTCAAGGGCATCATCCTACATCGAAAACATGCATGAGACAGCCAGAAGATGGTACACCGTGTGATGGGGAAAGGTTTCTAAAACGCACCTCATTTCTCATTTCCTTGTGCCCGGGTTCGCCATTCCAGCCGCTCTACTAGCAAGCTCCCTACTTGGAGCATCAGCACCTTTAACCTCCTGTTCCATACAGGTTGCAATTTGTCCTGAAGATAAACGGGAAGACGTGGAACCAACGAGAGACTAGCTCTTGGTGTTGGGACAGGCACAGGTCACTCTATTTACCCATCAGGAAGAAGAATTAACCACAGGCTCAGCCTGCCCCCCGGAACGAGAACAGGGCCTGAAGCCATTCTGCGATTTTGCGGCCAGCTCCCATAAAAACGAGTTGTAAAATGGAGGTTCAGGGCACTGCAATTCACAAACCTGCAGAGTTATAAATGATAACTCTCGTCCACAAATATATTGAGGGAAGGCAAAGAAGCGGATTTGAAATCAAGGCAAATTGCCGGAAACAGATTTCAGGAGGTAGATTCGAATCGCCTTTAAAGCACATGAAAAGCGGCAAAACGTTGACAATGATGCCCTTGGCCAAAAAGGGCGTATGCGTTTTTTCCTGAATATATTCAGGAAAAAACGCATACGCCCTTTTTGGCCAACCAAGCAACCTGGAAAGGCAAATCAGCGCTACAAAGAAGTCTCGCTTCCCATCGGTCAAAAGGGCCATGCTGAAAAAAGTGTCAAAACCAGAAATGCAGGACAGGCCATGGAGATATGGGAGCCTTGCTACACTGATGGGCGGGATTTAAATTGCCAACAGCCACTCTGGAGAAGTGTACGGTGAGTCCTGAAACATCTAAAAAACACAGCTTAGAGAGCATAGGGCACTTCCACTCTTTGGGGTATAAATGGGGAAAATTAAAAATCAGCAAGACACAAGCACCCCAAAGTTTAGGGCTGCTCTGTTGACAAGGACCTCCACTTCATTCCACCTTAAATATCCCAGGAAAGAGAAAAATGGGTAAAGAAGTTGTGGTCCTTATGTACAATGGAATATCACTCAGCCATGAAATCAATGTCATAAGGCTAGTAGCAGCATGATGAGTGGATTTAGGTACGACGATTCTAAGTGAAATAAGTCACACAGAAAAGGACACTTCTCATAAGGTATCACTGATAGAGGGAATGTAAAAACCGTTACACTTGAACTGAATTACAAAACAGAACAGAGTCACACATGCAGAAAACACACTATGGCTGCTTAACGGGAAAGGTGAGGTGGGGTGATACATAAAACAAGGGTTTCAAATTAGCTCAGATACCGTTCCATAAACCCAATATGTAATAGACAAGACCTACTCCTTGCTCAGAGAACTGGACTCAACACGCCCTATTCACCGCACAAGAATATATCTGACTAGTAATAATCGTAAAACCTATGTATTGATATCACTCTGTTAGTGTGTCAAGTGGGTGCAAAGCGGCATAAACACAGCAGTGAAAAGCAGCTAAATCCCATTATGAAAATAAATTACTTTGAAAAACCCATGAAACAAAGACAGTGAAAGAGAGAGAAATTCTTACACAATGCGTTCAGGGCTTGTGATGCAACCTGGATTGACCATATCTAGACCCACAGCTGGATGAGACATAAGGGTGGACACTCTTGGGGCTGAGAGGTTTGGTGAGGTTGGGTGAGCAAACACAGACCCTTTAAAGTAATACTGCGTGGTACCCATCGCATGGGTCCCAAACCTCCAGGTTCAAGGGCATCTTCCTACATCGAAAACATGCATGAGAAACCCAGAAGATGATACACCGTGTGATGGGGAAAGGTTTCTAAAACGCACCTCATTTCTCATCTCCTTGTGCCCGGGTTCGCCATTCCAGCCGCTTTACTAGCAAGCTCCCTACTTGGAGCATCAGCACCTTTAACCTCCTGTTCCATACAGGTTGCAATTTGTCCTGAGGATAAACGGGAAGACGTGGAACCAACGAGAGACTAGCTCTTGGTGTTGGGACAGGCACAGGTCACTCTATTTTCCCATCAGGAAGAAGAATTAACCACAGGCTCAGCCTGCCCCCCGGAACGAGAACAGGGCCTGAAGCCATTCTGCGATTTTGCGGCCAGCTCCCATAAAAACGAGTTGTAAAATGGAGGTTCAGGGCACTGCAATTCACAAACCTGCAGAGTTATAAGTGATAACTCTCGTCCACAAATATATTGAGGGAAGGCAAAGAAGAGGATTTGAAATCAAGGCAGAATTGCCGGAAACAGATTTCAGGAGGTAGATTCGAATCGCCTTTAAAGCACATGAAAAGCGGCAAAACGTTGACAATGATGCCCTTGGCCAAAAAGGGCGTATGCGTTTTTTCCTGAATATATTCAGGAAAAAACGCATACGCCCTTTTTGGCCAACCAAGCAACCTGGAAAGGCAAATCAGCGCTACAAAGAAGTCTCGCTTCCCATCGGTCAAAAGGGCCATGCTGAAAAAAGTGTCAAAACCAGAAATGCAGGACAGGCCATGGAGAAATGGGAGCCTTGCTACACTGATGGGCGGGATTTAAATTGCCAACAGCCACTCTGGAGAAGTGTATGGTGAGTCCTGAAACATCTAAAAAACACAGCTTAGAGAGCATAGGGCACTTCCACTCATGGGGGTATAAATTGGGAAAATGAAAAATCAGCAAGACACAAGCACCCCAAAGTTTAGGGCTGCTCTGTTGACAAGGACCTCCACTTCATTCCACCTTAAATATCCCAGGAAAGAGAAAAATGGGTAAAGAAGTTGTGGTCCTTATGTACAATGGAATATCACTCAGCCATGAAATCAATGTCCTAAGGCTAGTAGCAGCATGATGAGTGGATTTAGGTACGACGATTCTAAGTGAAATAAGTCACACAGAAAAGGACACTTCTCATAAGGTATCACTGATAGAGGGAATGTAAAAACCGTTACACTTGAACTGAATTACAAAACAGAACAGAGTCACACATGCAGAAAACACACTATGGCTGCTTAACGGGAAAGGTGAGGTGGGGTGATACATAAAACAAGGGTTTCAAATTAGCTCAGATACCGTTCCATAAACCCAATATGTAATAGACAAGACCTACTCCTTGCTCAGAGAACTGGACTCAACACGCCCTATTCACCGCACAAGAATATATCTGACTAGTAATAATCGTAAAACCTATGTATTGATATCTCTCTGTTAGTGTGTCAAGTGGGTGTAAAGCGGCATAAACACAGCAGTGAAAAGCAGCTAAATCCCATTATGAAAATAAATTACTTTGAAAAACCCATGAAACAAAGACAGTGAAAGAGAGAGAAATTCTTACACAATGCGTTCAGGGCCTGTGATGCAACCTGGATTGACCATATCTAGACCCACAGCTGGATGAGACATAAGGGTGGACACTCTTGGGGCTGAGAGGTTTGGTGAGGTTGGGTGAGCAAGCGCAGACCCTTTAAAGTAATACTGCGTGGTACCCATCGCATGGGTCCCAAATCTCCAGGTTCAAGGGCATCTTCCTACATCGAAAACATGCAAGAGAAACCCAGAAGATGGTACACCGTGTGATGGGGAAATGTTTCTAAAACGCACCTCATTTCTCATCTCCTTGTGCCCGGGTTCGCCATTCCAGCCGCTTTACTAGCAATCTCCCTACTTGGAGCATCAGCACCTTTAACCTCCTGTTCCGTACAGGTTGAAATTTGTCCTGAGGATGAACGGGAAGACGTGGAACCAACGAGAGACTAGCTCTTGGTGTTGGGACAGGCACAGGTCACTCTATTTTCCCATCAGGAAGAAGAATTAACCACAGGCTCAGCCTGCCTCCCGAAACCAGAACAGGGCCTGAAGCCATCCTGCGCTTTTGTGGCCAGCTCCCAAAAAAGCGAGTTGTAAAATGGAGGCTCAGGACACTGCAATTCACAAACCTGCAGAGTTATAAATGATAACTCTCGTCCACAAATATATTGAGGGAAGGCAAAGAAGAGGATTTGAAATCAAGGCAGAATTGCAGGAAACAGATTTCAGGAGGTAGATTCGAATCGCCTTTAAAGTACATGAAAAGCGGCAAAACGTTGACAATGATGCCCTTGCCCAAAAAGGGCGTATGCGTTTTTTCCTGAATATATTCAGGAAAAAACGCATACGCCCTTTTTGGCCAACCAAGCAACCTGGAAAGGCAAATCAGCGCTACAAAGAAATCTCGTTTCCCATCGGTCAAAAGGGCCATGCTGAAAGAAGTGTCAAAACCAGAAATGCAGGACAGGCCATGGAGAAATGGGCGCCTTGCTACACTGATGGGCGGGATGTAAATTGCCAACAGCCACTCTGGAGAAGTGTACGGTGAGTCTTGAAACATCTAAAAAACACAGCTTAGAGAGCCTAGGGCACTTCCACTCATGGCGGTATAAATTGGGAAAATGAAAAATCGGCAAGACACAAGCACCCCAAAGTTTAGGGCTGCTCTGTTGACAAGGACCTCCACTTCATTCCACCTTAAATATCCCAGGAAAGAGAAAAATGGGTAAAGAAGTTGTGGTCCTTATGTACAATGGAATATCACTCAGCCATGAAATCAATGTCATAAGGCTAGTAGCAGCATGATGAGTGGATTTAGGTACGACGATTCTAAGTGAAATAAGTCACACAGAAAAGGACACTTCTCATAAGGTATCACTTATAGAAGGAATGTAAAAACCGTTACACTTGAACTGAATTACAAAACAGAACAGAGTCACACATGCAGAAAACACACTATGGCTGCTTAACGGGAAAGGTGAGGTGGGGTGATACATAAAACAAAGGTTTCAAATTAGCTCAGATACCGTTCCATAAACCCAATATGTAATAGACAAGACCTACTCCTTGCTCAGAGAACTGGACTCAACACGCCCTATTCACCGCACAAGAATATATCTGACTAGTAATAATCTTAAAACCTATGTATTGATATCTCTCTGTTAGTGTGTCAAGTGGGTGTAAAGCGGCATAAACACAGCAGTGAAAAGCGGTTAAACCCCATTATAAAAATAAATTACTTTGAAACACCCATGAAACAAAGACAGTGAAAGAGAGAGAAATTCTTACACAATGTGTTCAGGGGCTGTGATGCAACCTGGATTGACCATATCTAGACGCACAGCTGGATGAGACATAAGGGTGGACACTCTTGGGGCTGAGAGGTTTGGTGAGGTTGGGTGAGCAAACGCAGACCCTTTAAAGTAATACTGCGTGGTACCCATCGCATGGGTCCCAAATCTCCAGGTTCAAGGGCATCTTCCTACATCGAAAACATGCATGAGAAACCCAGAAGATGGTACACCGTGTGATGGGGAAAGGTTTCTAAAACGCACCTCATTTCTCATCTCCTTGTGCCCGGGTTCGCCATTCCAGCCGCTTTACTAGCAAGCTCCCTACGTGGAGCATCAGCACCTTTAACCTCCTGTTCCATACAGGTTGCAATTTGTCCTGAGGATAAACGGGAAGACGTGGAACCAACGAGAGACTAGCTCTTGGTGTTGGGACAGGCACAGGTCACTCTATTTTCCCATCAGGAAGAAGAATTAACCACAGGCTCAGCCTGCCCCCCGGAACGAGAACAGGGCCTGAAGCCATTCTGCGATTTTGCGGCCAGCTCCCATAAAAACGAGTTGTAAAATGGAGGTTCAGGGCACTGCAATTCACAAACCTGCAGAGTTATAAATGATAACTCTCGTCCACAAATATATTGAGGGAAGGCAAAGAAGAGGATTTGAAATCAAGGCAGAATTGCCGGAAACAGATTTCAGGAGGTAGATTCGAATCGCCTTTAAAGCACATGAAAAGCGGCAAAACGTTGACAATGATGCCCTTGGCCAAAAAGGGCGTATGCGTTTTTTCCTGAATATATTCAGGAAAAAACGCATACGCCCTTTTTGGCCAACCAAGCAACCTGGAAAGGCAAATCAGCGCTACAAAGAAGTCTCGCTTCCCATCGGTCAAAAGGGCCATGCTGAAAAAAGTGTCAAAACCAGAAATGCAGGACAGGCCATGGAGAAATGGGAGCCTTGCTACACTGATGGGCGGGATTTAAATTGCCAACAGCCACTCTGGAGAAGTGTCCGGTGAGTCCTGAAACATCTAAAAAACACAGCTTAGGGAGCATAGGGCACTTCCACTCATGGGGGTATAAATTGGGAAAATGAAAAATCAGCAAGACACAAGCACCCCAAAGTTTAGGGCTGCTCTGTTGACAAGGACCTCCACTTCATTCCACCTTAAATATCCCAGGAAAGAGAAAAATGGGTAAAGAAGTTGTGGTCCTTATGTACAATGGAATATCACTCAGCCATGAAATCAATGTCATAAGGCTAGTAGCAGCATGATGAGTGGATTTAGGTACGACGATTCTAAGTGAAATAAGTCACACAGAAAAGGACACTTCTCATAAGGTATCACTGATAGAGGGAATGTAAAAACCGTTACACTTGAACTGAATTACAAAACAGAACAGAGTCACACATGCAGAAAACACACTATGGCTGCTTAACGGGAAAGGTGAGGTGGGGTGATACATAAAACAAGGGTTTCAAATTAGCTCAGATACCGTTCCATAAACCCAATATGTAATAGACAAGACCTACTCCTTGCTCAGAGAACTGGACTCAACACGCCCTATTCACCGCACAAGAATATATCTGACTAGTAATAATCGTAAAACCTATGTATTGATATCTCTCTGTTAGTGTGTCAAGTGGGTGTAAAGCGGCATAAACACAGCAGTGAAAAGCAGCTAAATCCCATTATGAAAATAAATTACTTTGAAAAACCCATGAAACAAAGACAGTGAAAGAGAGAGAAATTCTTACACAATGCGTTCAGGGGCTGTGATGCAACCTGGATTGACCATATCTAGACGCACAGCTGGATGAGACATAAGGGTGGACACTCTTGGGGCTGAGAGGTTTGGTGAGGTTGGGTGAGCAAACGCAGACCCTTTCAAGTAATACTGCGTGGTACCCATCGCATGGGTCCCAAATCTCCAGGTTCAAGGGCATCTTCCTACATTGAAAACATACGTGAGAAACCCAGAAGATGGTACACCGTGTGATGGGGAAAGGTTTCTAAAACGCACCTCATTTCTCATCTCCTTGTGCCCGGGTTCGCCATTCCAGCCGCTTTACTAGCAATCTCCCTACTTGGAGCATCAGCACCTTTAACCTCCTGTTCCATACAGGTTGCAATTTGTCCTGAGGATGAACGGGAAGACGTGGAACCAACGAGAGACTAGCTCTTGGTGTTGGGACAGGCACAGGTCACTCTATTTTCCCATCAGGAAGAAGAATTAACCACAGGCTCAGCCTGCCTCCCGGAACCAGAACAGGGCCTGAAGCCATCCTGCGCTTTTGTGGCCAGCTCCCAAAAAAGCAAGTTGTAAAATGGAGGTTCAGGACACTGCAATTCACAAACCTGCAGAGTTATAAATGATAACTCTCGTCCACAAATATATTGAGGGAAGGCAAAGAAGAGGATTTGAAATCAAGGCAGAATTGCCGGAAACAGATTTCAGGAGGTAGATTCGAATCGCCTTTAAAGTACATGAAAAGCGGCAAAATGTTGACAATGATGCCCTTGGCCAAAAAGGGCGTATGCATTTTTTCCTGAATATATTCAGGAAAAAACGCATACGCCCTTTTTGGCCAACCAAGCAACCTGGAAAGGCAAATCAGCGCTACAAAGAAGTCTCGCTTCCCATCGGTCAAAAGGGCCATGCTGAAAAAAGTGTCAAAACCAGAAATGCAGGACAGGCCATGGAGAAATGGGAGCCTTGCTACACTGATGGGCGGGATTTAAATTGCCAACAGCCACTCTGGAGAAGTGTCCGGTGAGTCCTGAAACATCTGAAAAACACAGCTTAGAGAGCATAGGGCACTTCCACTCATGGGGGTATAAATTGGGAAAATGAAAAATCAGCAAGACACAAGCACCCCAAAGTTTAGGGCTGCTCTGTTGACAAGGACCTCCACTTCATTCCACCTTAAATATCCCAGGAAAGAGAAAAATGGGTAAAGAAGTTGTGGTCCTTATGTACAATGGACTATCACTCAGCCATGAAATCAATGTCGTAAGGTTAGTAGCAGCATGATGAGTGGATTTAGGTACGACGATTCTAAGTGAAATAAGTCACACAGAAAAGGACACTTCTCATAAGGTATCACTGATAGAGGGAATGTAAAAAACGTTACACTTGAACTGAATTACAAAACAGAACAGAGTCACACATGCAGAAAATACACTATGGCTGCTTAACGGGAAAGGTGAGGTGGGTGATACATAAAACAAGGGTATCAAATTAGCTCAGATACCGTTCCATAAACCCAATATGTAATAGACAAGACCTACTCCTTGCTCAGAGAACTGGACTCAACACGCCCTATTCACCGCACAAGAATATATCTGACTAATAATAATCGTAAAACCTATGTATTGATATCTCTCTGTTAGTGTGTCAAGTGGGTGTAAAGCGGCATAAACACAGCAGTGAAAAGCAGCTAAACCCCATTATAAAAATAAATTACTTTGAAACACCCATGAAACAAAGACAGTGAAAGAGAGAGAAATTCTTACACAATGCGTTCAGGGGCTGTGATGCAACCTGGATTGACCATATCTAGACGCACAGCTGGATGAGACATAAGGGTGGACACTCTTGGGGCTGAGAGGTTTGGTGAGGTTGGGTGAGCAAACGCAGACCCTTTCAAGTAATACTGCGTGGTACCCATCGCATGGGTCCCAAATCTCCAGGTTCAAGGGCATCTTCCTACATCGAAAACATGCATGAGAAACCCAGAAGATGGTACACCGTGTGATGGGGAAAGGTTTCTAAAACGCACCTCATTTCTCATCTCCTTGTGCCCGGGTTCGCCATTCCAGCCGCTTTACTAGCAAGCTCCCTACTTGGAGCATCAGCACCTTTAACCTCCTGTTCCATACAGGTTGCAATTTGTCCTGAGGATAAACGGGAAGACGTGGAACCAACGAGAGACTAGCTCTTGGTGTTGGGACAGGCACAGGTCACTCTATTATCCCATCAGGAAGAAGAATTAACCACAGGCTCAGCCTGCCCCCCGGAACGAGAACAGGGCCTGAAGCCATTCTGCGATTTTGCGGCCAGCTCCCATAAAAACGAGTTGTAAAATTGAGGTTCAGGGCACTGCAATTCACAAACCTGCAGAGTTATAAATGATAACTCTCGTCCACAAATATATTGAGGGAAGGCAAAGAAGAGGATTTGAAATCAAGGCAGAATTGCCGGAAACAGATTTCAGGAGGTAGATTCGAATCGCCTTTAAAGCACATGAAAAGCGGCAAAACGTTGACAATGATGCCCTTGGCCAAAAAGGGCGTATGCGTTTTTTCCTGAATATATTCAGGAAAAAACGCATACGCCCTTTTTGGCCAACCAAGCAACCTGGAAAGGCAAATCAGCGCTACAAAGAAGTCTCGCTTCCCATCGGTCAAAAGGGCCATGCTGAAAAAAGTGTCAAAACCAGAAATGCAGGACAGGCCATGGAGAAATGGGAGCCTTGCTACACTGATGGGCGGGATTTAACTTGCCAACAGCCACTCTGGAGAAGTGTACGGTGAGTCCTGAAACATCTAAAAAACACAGCTTAGAGAGCATAGGGCACTTCCACTCATGGGGGTATAAATTGGGAAAATTAAAAATCAGCAAGACACAAGCACCCCAAAGTTTAGGGCTGCTCTGTTGACAAGGACCTCCACTTCATTCCACCTTAAATATCCCAGGAAAGAGAAAAATGGGTAAAGAAGTTGTGGTCCTTATGTACAATGGAATATCACTCAGCCATGAAATCAATGTCATAAGGCTAGTAGCAGCATGATGAGTGGATTTAGGTACGACGATTCTAAGTGAAATAAGTCACACAGAAAAGGACACTTCTCATAAGGTATCACTGATAGAGGGAATGTAAAAACCGTTACACTTGAACTGAATTACAAAACAGAACAGAGTCACACATGCAGAAAACACACTATGGCTGCTTAACGGGAAAGGTGAGGTGGGGTGATACATAAAACAAGGGTTTCAAATTAGCTCAGATACCGTTCCATAAACCCAATATGTAATAGACAAGACCTACTCCTTGCTCAGAGAACTGGACTCAACACGCCCTATTCACCGCACAAGAATATATCTGACTAGTAATAATCGTAAAACCTATGTATTGATATCTCTCTGTTAGTGTGTCAAGTGGGTGTAAAGCGGCATAAACACAGCAGTGAAAAGCAGCTAAATCCCATTATGAAAATAAATTACTTTGAAAAACCCATGAAACAAAGACAGTGAAAGAGAGAGAAATTCTTACACAATGCGTTCAGGGCCTGTTATGCAACCTGGATTGACCATATCTAGACCCACAGCTGGATGAGACATAAGGGTGGACACTCTTGGGGCTGAGAGGTTTGGTGAGGTTGGGTGAGCAAACGCAGACCCTTTAAAGTAATACTGCGTGGTACCCATCGCATGGGTCCCAAATCTCCAGGTTCAAGGGCATCTTCCTACATCGAAATCATGCAAGAGAAACCCAGAAGATGGTACACCGTGTGATGGGGAAATGTTTCTAAAACGCACCTCATTTCTCATCTCCTTGTGCCCGGGTTCGCCATTCCAGCCGCTTTACTAGCAATCTCCCTACTTGGAGCATCAGCACCTTTAACCTCCTGTTCCGTACAGGTTGCAATTTGTCCTGAGGATGAACGGGAAGACGTGGAACCAACGAGAGACTAGCTCTTGGTGTTGGGACAGGCACAGGTCACTCTATTTTCCCATCAGGAAGAAGAATTAACCACAGGCTCAGCCTGCCTCCCGGAACCAGAACAGGGCCTGAAGCCATCCTGCGCTTTTGTGGCCAGCTCCCAAAAAAGCGAGTTGTAAAATGGAGGTTCAGGGCACTGCAATTCACAAACCTGCAGAGTTATAAATGATAACTCTCGTCCACAAATATATTGAGGGAAGGCAAAGAAGAGGATTTGAAATCAAGGCAGAATTGCAGGAAACAGATTTCAGGAGGTAGATTCGAATCGCATTTAAAGTACATGAAAAGCGGCAAAACGTTGACAATGATGCCCTTGGCCAAAAAGGGCGTATGCGTTTTTTCCTGAATATATTCAGGAAAAAACGCATACGCCCTTTTTGGCCAACCAAGCAACCTGGAAAGGCAAATCAGCGCTAAAAAGAAGTCTCGCTTCCCATCGGTCAAAAGGGCCATGCTGAAAAAAGTGTCAAAACCAGAAATGCAGGACAGGCCATGGAGAAATGGGAGCCTTGCTACACTGATGGGCGGGATGTAAATTTCCAAGAGCCACTGTGGAGAAGTGTCCGGTGAGTCCTGAAACATCTGAAAAACACAGCTTAGAGAGCATAGGGCACTTCCACTCATGGGGGTATAAATTGGGAAAATGAAAAATCAGCAAGACACAAGCACCCCAAAGTTTAGGGCTGCTCTGTTGACCAGGACCTCCACTTCATTCCACCTTAAATATCCCAGGAAAGAGAAAAATGGATAAAGAAGTTGTGGTCCTTATGTACAATGGAATATCACTCAGCCATGAAATCAATGTCGTAAGGTTAGTAGCAGCATGATGAGTGGATTTAGGTACGACGATTCTAAGTGAAATAAGTCACACAGAAAAGGACACTTCTCATAAGGTATCACTGATAGAGGGAATGTAAAAACCGTTACACTTGAACTGAATTACAAAACAGAACAGAGTCACACATGCAGAAAACACACTATGGCTGTTTAACGGGAAAGGTGAAGTGGGGTGATACATAAAAGAAGGGTATCAAATTAGGTCAGATACCGTTCCATAAACCCAGTATGTAATAGACAAGACCTACTCCTTGCTCAGAGAACTGGACTCAACACGCCCTATTCACCGCACAAGAATATATCTGTCTAATAATAATCGTAAAACCTATGTATTGATATCTCTCTGTTAGTGTGTCAAGTGGGTGTAAAGCGGCATAAACACAGCAGTGAAAAGCAGCTAAACCCCATTATAAAAATAAATTACTTTGAAACACCCATGAAACAAAGACAGTGAAAGAGATAGAAATTCTTACACAATGCGTTCAGGGGCTGTGATGCAACCTGGATTGACCATATCTAGACGCACAGCTGGATGAGACATAAGGGTGGACACTCTTGGGGCTGAGAGGTTTGGTGAGGTTGGGTGAGCAAACACAGACCCTTTAAAGTAATACTGCATGGTACCCATCGCATGGGTCCCAAATCTCCAGGTTCAAGGGCATCATCCTACATCGAAAACATGCATGAGACAGCCAGAAGATGGTACACCGTGTGATGGGGAAAGGTTTCTAAAACGCACCTCATTTCTCATTTCCTTGTGCCCGGGTTCGCCATTCCAGCCGCTCTACTAGCAAGCTCCCTACTTGGAGCATCAGCACCTTTAACCTCCTGTTCCATACAGGTTGCAATTTGTCCTGAAGATAAACGGGAAGACGTGGAACCAACGAGAGACTAGCTCTTGGTGTTGGGACAGGCACAGGTCACTCTATTTTCCCATCAGGAAGAAGAATTAACCACAGGCTCAGCCTGCCCCCCGGAACGAGAACAGGGCCTGAAGCCATTCTGCGATTTTGCGGCCAGCTCCCATAAAAACGAGTTGTAAAATGGAGGTTCAGGGCACTGCAATTCACAAACCTGCAGAGTTATAAATGATAACTCTCGTCCACAAATATATTGAGGGAAGGCAAAGAAGCGGATTTGAAATCAAGGCAAATTGCCGGAAACAGATTTCAGGAGGTAGATTCGAATCGCCTTTAAAGCACATGAAAAGCGGCAAAACGTTGACAATGATGCCCTTGGCCAAAAAGGGCGTATGCGTTTTTTCCTGAATATATTCAGGAAAAAACGCATACGCCCTTTTTGGCCAACCAAGCAACCTGGAAAGGCAAATCAGCGCTACAAAGAAGTCTCGCTTCCCATCGGTCAAAAGGGCCATGCTGAAAAAAGTGTCAAAACCAGAAATGCAGGACAGGCCATGGAGATATGGGAGCCTTGCTACACTGTTGGGCGGGATTTAAATTGCCAACAGCCACTCTGGAGAAGTGTACGGTGAGTCCTGAAACATCTAAAAAACACAGCTTAGAGAGCATAGGGCACTTCCACTCTTTGGGGTATAAATTGGGAAAATTAAAAATCAGCAAGACACAAGCACCCCAAAGTTTAGGGCTGCTCTGTTGACAAGGACCTCCACTTCATTCCACCTTAAATATCCCAGGAAAGAGAAAAATGGGTAAAGAAGTTGTGGTCCTTATGTACAATGGAATATCACTCAGCCATGAAATCAATGTCATAAGGCTAGTAGCAGCATGATGAGTGGATTTAGGTACGACGATTCTAAGTGAAATAAGTCACACAGAAAAGGACACTTCTCATAAGGTATCACTGATAGAGGGAATGTAAAAACCGTTACACTTGAACTGAATTACAAAACAGAACAGAGTCACACATGCAGAAAACACACTATGGCTGCTTAACGGGAAAGGTGAGGTGGGGTGATACATAAAACAAGGGTTTCAAATTAGCTCAGATACCGTTCCATAAACCCAATATGTAATAGACAAGACCTACTCCTTGCTCAGAGAACTGGACTCAACACGCCCTATTCACCGCACAAGAATATATCTGACTAGTAATAATCGTAAAACCTATGTATTGATATCACTCTGTTAGTGTGTCAAGTGGGTGTAAAGCGGCATAAACACAGCAGTGAAAAGCAGCTAAATCCCATTATGAAAATAAATTACTTTGAAAAACCCATGAAACAAAGACAGTGAAAGAGAGAGAAATTCTTACACAATGCGTTCAGGGCTTGTGATGCAACCTGGATTGACCATATCTAGACCCACAGCTGGATGAGACATAAGGGTGGACACTCTTGGGTCTGAGAGGTTTGGTGAGGTTGGGTGAGCAAACACAGACCCTTTAAAGTAATACTGCGTGGTACCCATCGCATGGGTCCCAAACCTCCAGGTTCAAGGGCATCTTCCTACATCGAAAACATGCATGAGAAACCCAGAAGATGGTACACCGTGTGATGGGGAAAGGTTTCTAAAACGCACCTCATTTCTCATCTCCTTGTGCCCGGGTTCGCCATTCCAGCCGCTTTACTAGCAAGCTCCCTACTTGGAGCATCAGCACCTTTAACCTCCTGTTCCATACAGGTTGCAATTTGTCCTGAGGATAAACGGGAAGACGTGGAACCAACGAGAGACTAGCTCTTGGTGTTGGGACAGGCACAGGTCACTCTATTTTCCCATCAGGAAGAAGAATTAACCACAGGCTCAGCCTGCCCCCCGGAACGAGAACAGGGCCTGAAGCCATTCTGCGATTTTGCGGCCAGCTCCCATAAAAACGAGTTGTAAAATGGAGGTTCAGGGCACTGCAATTCACAAACCTGCAGAGTTATAAATGATAACTCTCGTCCACAAATATATTGAGGGAAGGCAAAGAAGCGGATTTGAAATCAAGGCAGAATTGCCGGAAACAGATTTCAGGAGGTAGATTCGAATCGCCTTTAAAGCACATGAAAAGCGGCAAAACGTTGACAATGATGCCCTTGGCCAAAAAGGGCGTATGCGTTTTTTCCTGAATATATTCAGGAAAAAACGCATATGCCCTTTTTGGCCAACCAAGCAACCTGGAAAGGCAAATCAGCGCTACAAAGAAGTCTCGCTTCCCATCGGTCAAAAGGGCCATGCTGAAAAAAGTGTCAAAACCAGAAATGCAGGACAGGCCATGGAGAAATGGGAGCCTTGCTACACTGATGGGCGGGATTTAAATTGCCAACAGCCACTCTGGAGAAGTGTATGGTGAGTCCTGAAACATCTAAAAAACACAGCTTAGAGAGCATAGGGCACTTCCACTCATGGGGGTATAAATTGGGAAAATGAAAAATCAGCAAGACACAAGCACCCCAAAGTTTAGGGCTGCTCTGTTGACAAGGACCTCCACTTCATTCCACCTTAAATATCCCAGGAAAGAGAAAAATGGGTAAAGAAGTTGTGGTCCTTATGTACAATGGAATATCACTCAGCCATGAAATCAATGTCCTAAGGCTAGTAGCAGCATGATGAGTGGATTTAGGTACGACGATTCTAAGTGAAATAAGTCACACAGAAAAGGACACTTCTCATAAGGTATCACTGATAGAGGGAATGTAAAAACCGTTACACTTGAACTGAATTACAAAACAGAACAGAGTCACACATGCAGAAAACACACTATGGCTGCTTAACGGGAAAGGTGAGGTGGGGTGATACATAAAACAAGGGTTTCAAATTAGCTCAGATACCGTTCCATAAACCCAATATGTAATAGACAAGACCTACTCCTTGCTCAGAGAACTGGACTCAACACGCCCTATTCACCGCACAAGAATATATCTGACTAGTAATAATCGTAAAACCTATGTATTGATATCTCTCTGTTAGTGTGTCAAGTGGGTGTAAAGCGGCATAAACACAGCAGTGAAAAGCAGCTAAATCCCATTATGAAAATAAATTACTTTGAAAAACCCATGAAACAAAGACAGTGAAAGAGAGAGAAATTCTTACACAATGCGTTCAGGGCCTGTGATGCAACCTGGAATGACCATATCTAGACCCACAGCTGGATGAGACATAAGGGTGGACACTCTTGGGGCTGAGAGGTTTGGTGAGGTTGGGTGAGCAAACGCAGACCCTTTAAAGTAATACTGCGTGGTACCCATCGCATGGGTCCCAAATCTCCAGGTTCAAGGGCATCTTCCTACATCGAAATCATGCAAGAGAAACCCAGAAGATGGTACACCGTGTGATGGGGAAATGTTTCTAAAACGCACCTCATTTCTCATCTCCTTGTGCCCGGGTTCGCCATTCCAGCCGCTTTACTAGCAATCTCCCTACTTGGAGCATCAGCACCTTTAACCTCCTGTTCCGTACAGGTTGCAATTTGTCCTGAGGATGAACGGGAAGACGTGGAACCAACGAGAGACTAGCTCTTGGTGTTGGGACAGGCACAGGTCACTCTATTTTCCCATCAGGAAGAAGAATTAACCACAGGCTCAGCCTGCCTCCCGGAACCAGAACAGGGCCTGAAGCCATCCTGCGCTTTTGTGGCCAGCTCCCAAAAAAGCGAGTTGTAAAATGGAGGTTCAGGGCACTGCAATTCACAAACCTGCAGAGTTATAAATGATAACTCTCGTCCACAAATATATTGAGGGAAGGCAAAGAAGAGGATTTGAAATCAAGGCAGAATTGCAGGAAACAGATTTCAGGAGGTAGATTCGAATCGCATTTAAAGTACATGAAAAGCGGCAAAACGTTGACAATGATGCCCTTGGCCAAAAAGGGCGTATGCGTTTTTTCCTGAATATATTCAGGAAAAAACGCATACGCCCTTTTTGGCCAACCAAGCAACCTGGAAAGGCAAATCAGCGCTACAAAGAAGTCTCGCTTCCCATCGGTCAAAAGGGCCATGCTGAAAAAAGTGTCAAAACCAGAAATGCAGGACAGGCCATGGAGAAATGGGAGCCTTGCTACACTGATGGGCGGGATGTAAATTGCCAAGAGCCACTGTGGAGAAGTGTCCGGTGAGTCCTGAAACATCTGAAAAACACAGCTTAGAGAGCATAGGGCACTTCCACTCATGGGGGTATAAATTGGGAAAATGAAAAATCAGCAAGACACAAGCACCCCAAAGTTTAGGGCTGCTCTGTTGACCAGGACCTCCACTTCATTCCACCTTAAATATCCCAGGAAAGAGAAAAATGGATAAAGAAGTTGTGGTCCTTATGTACAATGGAATATCACTCAGCCATGAAATCAATGTCGTAAGGTTAGTAGCAGCATGATGAGTGGATTTAGGTACGACGATTCTAAGTGAAATAAGTCACACAGAAAAGGACACTTCTCATAAGGTATCACTGATAGAGGGAATGTAAAAACCGTTACACTTGAACTGAATTACAAAACAGAACAGAGTCACACATGCAGAAAACACACTATGGCTGTTTAACGGGAAAGGTGAAGTGGGGTGATACATAAAACAAGGGTATCAAATTAGGTCAGATACCGTTCCATAAACCCAATATGTAATAGACAAGACCTACTCCTTGCTCAGAGAACTGGACTCAACACGCCCTATTCACCGCACAAGAATATATCTGTCTAATAATAATCGTAAAACCTATGTATTGATATCTCTCTGTTAGTGTGTCAAGTGGGTGTAAAGCGGCATAAACACAGCAGTGAAAAGCAGCTAAACCCCATTATAAAAATAAATTACTTTGAAACACCCATGAAACAAAGACAGTGAAAGAGATAGAAATTCTTACACAATGCGTTCAGGGGCTGTGATGCAACCTGGATTGACCATATCTAGACGCACAGCTGGATGAGACATAAGGGTGGACACTCTTGGGGCTGAGAGGTTTGGTGAGGTTGGGTGAGCAAACACAGACCCTTTAAAGTAATACTGCGTGGTACCCATCGCATGGGTCCCAAATCTCCAGGTTCAAGGGCATCATCCTCATCGAAAACATGCATGAGACAGCCAGAAGATGGTACACCGTGTGATGGGGAAAGGTTTCTAAAACGCACCTCATTTCTCATTTCCTTGTGCCCGGGTTCGCCATTCCAGCCGCTCTACTAGCAAGCTCCCTACTTGGAGCATCAGCACCTTTAACCTCCTGTTCCATACAGGTTGCAATTTGTCCTGAAGATAAACGGGAAGACGTGGAACCAACGAGAGACTAGCTCTTGGTGTTGGGACAGGCACAGGTCACTCTATTTTCCCATCAGGAAGAAGAATTAACCACAGGCTCAGCCTGCCCCCCGGAACGAGAACAGGGCCTGAAGCCATTCTGCGATTTTGCGGCCAGCTCCCATAAAAACGAGTTGTAAAATGGAGGTTCAGGGCACTGCAATTCACAAACCTGCAGAGTTATAAATGATAACTCTCGTCCACAAATATATTGAGGGAAGGCAAAGAAGCGGATTTGAAATCAAGGCAAATTGCCGGAAACAGATTTCAGGAGGTAGATTCGAATCGCCTTTAAAGCACATGAAAAGCGGCAAAACGTTGACAATGATGCCCTTGGCCAAAAAGGGCGTATGCGTTTTTTCCTGAATATATTCAGGAAAAAACGCATACGCCCTTTTTGGCCAACCAAGCAACCTGGAAAGGCAAATCAGCGCTACAAAGAAGTCTCGCTTCCCATCGGTCAAAAGGGCCATGCTGAAAAAAGTGTCAAAACCAGAAATGCAGGACAGGCCATGGAGATATGGGAGCCTTGCTACACTGATGGGCGGGATTTAAATTGCCAACAGCCACTCTGGAGAAGTGTACGGTGAGTCCTGAAACATCTAAAAAACACAGCTTAGAGAGCATAGGGCACTTCCACTCTTTGGGGTATAAATGGGGAAAATTAAAAATCAGCAAGACACAAGCACCCCAAAGTTTAGGGCTGCTCTGTTGACAAGGACCTCCACTTCATTCCACCTTAAATATCCCAGGAAAGAGAAAAATGGGTAAAGAAGTTGTGGTCCTTATGTACAATGGAATATCACTCAGCCATGAAATCAATGTCATAAGGCTAGTAGCAGCATGATGAGTGGATTTAGGTACGACGATTCTAAGTGAAATAAGTCACACAGAAAAGGACACTTCTCATAAGGTATCACTGATAGAGGGAATGTAAAAACCGTTACACTTGAACTGAATTACAAAACAGAACAGAGTCACACATGCAGAAAACACACTATGGCTGCTTAACGGGAAAGGTGAGGTGGGGTGATACATAAAACAAGGGTTTCAAATTAGCTCAGATACCGTTCCATAAACCCAATATGTAATAGACAAGACCTACTCCTTGCTCAGAGAACTGGACTCAACACGCCCTATTCACCGCACAAGAATATATCTGACTAGTAATAATCGTAAAACCTATGTATTGATATCACTCTGTTAGTGTGTCAAGTGGGTGTAAAGCGGCATAAACACAGCAGTGAAAAGCAGCTAAATCCCATTATGAAAATAAATTACTTTGAAAAACCCATGAAACAAAGACAGTGAAAGAGAGAGAAATTCTTACACAATGCGTTCAGGGCTTGTGATGCAACCTGGATTGACCATATCTAGACCCACAGCTGGATGAGACATAAGGGTGGACACTCTTGGGGCTGAGAGGTTTGGTGAGGTTGGGTGAGCAAACACAGACCCTTTAAAGTAATACTGCGTGGTACCCATCGCATGGGTCCCAAACCTCCAGGTTCAAGGGCATCTTCCTACATCGAAAACATGCATGAGAAACCCAGAAGATGGTACACCGTGTGATGGGGAAAGGTTTCTAAAACGCACCTCATTTCTCATCTCCTTGTGCCCGGGTTCGCCATTCCAGCCGCTTTACTAGCAAGCTCCCTACTTGGAGCATCAGCACCTTTAACCTCCTGTTCCATACAGGTTGCAATTTGTCCTGAGGATAAACGGGAAGACGTGGAACCAACGAGAGACTAGCTCTTGGTGTTGGGACAGGCACAGGTCACTCTATTTTCCCATCAGGAAGAAGAATTAACCACAGGCTCAGCCTGCCCCCCGGAACGAGAACAGGGCCTGAAGCCATTCTGCGATTTTGCGGCCAGCTCCCATAAAAACGAGTTGTAAAATGGAGGTTCAGGGCACTGCAATTCACAAACCTGCAGAGTTATAAATGATAACTCTCGTCCACAAATATATTGAGGGAAGGCAAAGAAGAGGATTTGAAATCAAGGCTGAATTGCAGGAAACAGATTTCAGGAGGTAGATTCGAATCGCCTTTAAAGCACATGAAAAGCGGCAAAACGTTGACAATGATGCCCTTGGCCAAAAAGGGCGTATGCGTTTTTTCCTGAATATATTCAGGAAAAAACGCATACGCCCTTTTTGGCCAACCAAGCAACCTGGAAAGGCAAATCAGCGCTACAAAGAAGTCTCGCTTCCCATCGGTCAAAAGGGCCATGCTGAAAAAAGTGTCAAAACCAGAAATGCAGGACAGGCCATGGAGAAATGGGAGCCTTGCTACACTGATGGGCGGGATTTAAATTGCCAACAGCCACTCTGGAGAAGTGTATGGTGAGTCCTGAAACATCTAAAAAACACAGCTTAGAGAGCATAGGGCACTTCCACTCATGGGGGTATAAATTGGGAAAATGAAAAATCAGCAAGACACAAGCACCCCAAAGTTTAGGGCTGCTCTGTTGACAAGGACCTCCACTTCATTCCACCTTAAATATCCCAGGAAAGAGAAAAATGGGTAAAGAAGTTGTGGTCCTTATGTACAATGGAATATCACTCAGCCATGAAATCAATGTCCTAAGGCTAGTAGCAGCATGATGAGTGGATTTAGGTACGACGATTCTAAGTGAAATAAGTCACACAGAAAAGGACACTTCTCATAAGGTATCACTGATAGAGGGAATGTAAAAACCGTTACACTTGAACTGAATTACAAAACAGAACAGAGTCACACATGCAGAAAACACACTATGGCTGCTTAACGGGAAAGGTGAGGTGGGGTGATACATAAAACAAAGGTTTCAAATTAGCTCAGATACCGTTCCATAAACCCAATATGTAATAGACAAGACCTACTCCTTGCTCAGAGAACTGGACTCAACACGCCCTATTCACCGCACAAGAATATATCTGACTAGTAATAATCTTAAAACCTATGTATTGATATCTCTCTGTTAGTGTGTCAAGTGGGTGTAGAGCGGCATAAACAGAGCAGTGAAAAGCAGATAAACCCCATTATGAAAAAAAATTACTTTGAAAAACCCATGAAACAAAGACAGTGAAAGAGAGAGAAATTCTTACACAATGCGTTCAGGGGCTGTGATGCAACCTGGATTGACTATATCTAGACCCACAGCTGGATGAGACATACGGGTGGACACTCTTGGGGCTGAGAGGTTTAGTGAGGTTGGGTGAGCAAACGCAGACCCTTTAAAGTAATACTGCGTGGTACCCATCCCATGGGTCCCAAATCTCCAGGTTCAAGGGCATCTTCCTACATCGAAAACATGCATGAGAATCCCCGAAGATGGTACACCATGTGATGGGAAAGTTTTCTAAAACGCACCTAATTTCTCATCTCCTTGTGCCCGTGTTGGCCATTACAGCCGCTTTACTAGCAATCTCCCTCTTTGGAGCATCAGCACCTTTAACCTCCTGTTCCGTACAGGTTGCAATTTGTCCTGAGGATGAACGGGAAGACGGGGAACCAATGAGAGACTAGCTCTTGGTGTTGGGACAGGCACAGGTCACTCTATTTTCCCATCAGGAAGAAGAATTAACCACAGGCTCAGCCTGCCCCCCGGAACCAGAACAGGGCCTGAAGCCATCCTGCGCTTTTGCGGCCAGCTCCCAAAAACGCGAGTTGTAAAATCCAGCTTCAGGGCACTGCAATTCACAAACCTGCAGAGTTATAAATGATAACTCTCGTCCACAAATATATTGAGGGAAGGCAATGAAGAGGATTTGAAATCAAGGCAGAATTGCAGGAAACAGATTTCAGGAGGTAGATTCGAATCGCCTTTAAAACACATGAAAAGTGGCAAAATGTTGACAATGATGCCCTTGGCCAAAAAGGTCGTATGCGTTTTTTCCTGAATATATTCAGGAAAAAACGCATACGCCCTTTTTGGCCAACCAAGCAACCTGGAAAGGCAAATCAGCGCTACAAAGAAGTCTCGCTTCCCATCGGTCAAAAGGGCCATGCTGAAAAAAGTGTCAAAACCAGAAATGCAGGACAGGCCATGGAGAAATGGGAGCCTTGCTACACTGATGGGCGGGATGTAAATTGCCAACAGCCACTCTGGAGAAGTGTACGGTGAGTCCTGAAACATCTAAAAAACCCAGCGTAGAGAACATAGGGCACTTCCACTCATGGGGGTATAAATTGGGAAAATGAAAAATCAGCAAGACACAAGCACCCCAAAGTTTAGGGCTGCTCTGTTGACAAGGACCTCCACTTCATTCCACCTTAAATATCCCAGGAAAGAGAAAAATGGATAAAGAAGTTGTGGTCCTTATGTACAATGGAATATCACTCAGCCATGAAATCAATGTCCTAAGGCTAGTAGCAGCATGATGAGTGGATTTAGGTACAACGATTCTAAGTGAAATAAGTCACACAGAAAAGGACACTTCTCATAAGGTATCACTTATAGAGGGAATGTAAAAACCGTTACACTTGAACTGAATTACAAAACAGAACAGACTCACACATGCAGAAAACACACTATAGCTGCTTAACGGGAAAGGTGAGGTGGGGTGATACATAAAACAAAGGTTTCAAATTAGCTCAGATACCGTTCCATAAACCCAATATGTAATAGACAAGACCTACTCCTTGCTCAGAGAACTGGACTCAACACGCCCTATTCACCGCACAAGAATATATCTGACTAGTAATAATCTTAAAACCTATGTATTGATATCTCTCTGTTATTGTGTCAAGTGGGTGTAGAGCGGCATAAACAGAGCAGTGAAAAGCAGATAAATCCCATTATGAAAAAAAATTACTTTGAAAAACCCATGAAACAAAGACAGTGAAAGAGAGAGAAATTCTTACACAATGCGTTCAGGGGCTGTGATGCAACCTGGATTGACCATATCTAGACCCACAGCTGGATGAGACCTAAGGGTGGACCCCCTTGGGGCTGAGAGGTTTAGTGAGGTTGGGTGAGCAAACGCAGACCCTTTAAAGTAATACTGCGTGGTACCCATCCCATGGGTCCCAAATCTCCAGGTTCAAGGGCATCTTCCTACATCGAAAACATGCATGAGAAACCCAGAAGGTGGTACACCGTTTGATGGGGAAAGGTTTCTAAAACGCACCTCATTTCTCATCTCCTTGTGCCCGGGTTCGCCATTCCAGCCGCTTTACAAGCAATCTCCCTCCTTGGAGCATCAGCACCTTTTACCTCCTGTTCCGTACAGGTTGCAATTTTTCCTGAGGATGAACGGGAAGTCGGGGAACCAATGAGAGACTGGCTCTTGGTGTTGGGAAAGGCACAGGTCAGTCTATTTTCCCATCAGGAAGAAGAATAAACCACAGGCTCATCCCGCCACCCGGAACCAGAACAGGGCCTGAAGCCATCCTGCGCTTTTGCGGCCAGCTCCCAAAAACACGAGTTGTAAAATGGAGGCTCAGGGCACTGCAATTCACAAACCTGCAGAGTTATAAATGATAACTCTCGTCCACAAATATATTGAGGGAAGGCAACGAAGAGGATTTGAAATCAAGGCAGAATTGCAGGAAACAGATTTCAGGAGGTAGATTAGAATCGCCTTTAAAGCACATGAAAATCGGCAAAACGTTGACAATGATGCCCTTGGCCAAAAAGGGCGTATGCGTTTTTTCCTGAATATATTCAGGAAAAAACGCATACGCCCTTTTTGGCCAACCAAGCAACCTGGAAAGGCAAATCAGCGCTACAAAGAAGTCTCGCTTCCCATCAGTCAAAAGGGCCATGCTGAAAAAAGTGTCAAAACCAGAAATGCAGGACAGGCCATGGAGAAATGGGAGCCTTGCTACACTGATGGGCGGGATGGAAATTGCCAACAGCCACTCTGGAGAAGTGTACGGTGAGTCCTGAAACAACTAAAAAACACAGCTTAGAGAGCCTAGGGCACTTCCACTCATGGGGGTATAAATTGGGAAAATGAAAAATCGGCAAGACACAAGCACCCCAAAGTTTAGGGCTGCTCTGTTGACAAGGACCTCCACTTCATTCCACCTTAAATATCCCAGGAAAGAGAAAAATGGGTAAAGAAGTTGTGGTCCTTATGTACAATGGAATATCACTCAGCCATGAAATCAATGTCATAAGGCTAGTAGCAGCATGATGAGTGGATTTAGGTACGACGATTCTAAGTGAAATAAGTCACACAGAAAAGGACACTTCTCATAAGGTATCACTGATAGAGGGAATGTAAAAACCGTTACACTTGAACTGAATTACAAAACAGAACAGAGTCACACATGCAGAAAACACACTATGGCTGTTTAACGGGAAAGGTGAAGTGGGGTGATACATAAAACAAGGGTATCAAATTAGGTCAGATACCGTTCCATAAACCCAATATGTAATAGACAAGACCTACTCCTTGCTCAGAGAACTGGACTCAACACGCCCTATTCACCGCACAAGAATATATCTGTCTAATAATAATCGTAAAACCTATGTATTGATATCTCTCTGTTAGTGTGTCAAGTGGGTGTAAAGCGGCATAAACACAGCAGTGAAAAGCAGCTAAACCCCATTATAAAAATAAATTACTTTGAAACACCCATGAAACAAAGACAGTGAAAGAGATAGAAATTCTTACACAATGCGTTCAGGGGCTGTGATGCAACCTGGATTGACCATATCTAGACGCACAGCTGGATGAGACATAAGGGTGGACACTCTTGGGGCTGAGAGGTTTGGTGAGGTTGGGTGAGCAAACACAGACCCTTTAAAGTAATACTGCGTGGTACCCATCGCATGGGTCCCAAATCTCCAGGTTCAAGGGCATCATCCTACATCGAAAACATGCATGAGACAGCCAGAAGATGGTACACCGTGTGATGGGGAAAGGTTTCTAAAACGCACCTCATTTCTCATTTCCTTGTGCCCGGGTTCGCCATTCCAGCCGCTCTACTAGCAAGCTCCCTACTTGGAGCATCAGCACCTTTAACCTCCTGTTCCATACAGGTTGCAATTTGTCCTGAAGATAAACGGGAAGACGTGGAACCAACGAGAGACTAGCTCTTGGTGTTGGGACAGGCACAGGTCACTCTATTTACCCATCAGGAAGAAGAATTAACCACAGGCTCAGCCTGCCCCCCGGAACGAGAACAGGGCCTGAAGCCATTCTGCGATTTTGCGGCCAGCTCCCATAAAAACGAGTTGTAAAATGGAGGTTCAGGGCACTGCAATTCACAAACCTGCAGAGTTATAAATGATAACTCTCGTCCACAAATATATTGAGGGAAGGCAAAGAAGCGGATTTGAAATCAAGGCAAATTGCCGGAAACAGATTTCAGGAGGTAGATTCGAATCGCCTTTAAAGCACATGAAAAGCGGCAAAACGTTGACAATGATGCCCTTGGCCAAAAAGGGCGTATGCGTTTTTTCCTGAATATATTCAGGAAAAAACGCATACGCCCTTTTTGGCCAACCAAGCAACCTGGAAAGGCAAATCAGCGCTACAAAGAAGTCTCGCTTCCCATCGGTCAAAAGGGCCATGCTGAAAAAAGTGTCAAAACCAGAAATGCAGGACAGGCCATGGAGATATGGGAGCCTTGCTACACTGATGGGCGGGATTTAAATTGCCAACAGCCACTCTGGAGAAGTGTACGGTGAGTCCTGAAACATCTAAAAAACACAGCTTAGAGAGCATAGGGCACTTCCACTCTTTGGGGTATAAATGGGGAAAATTAAAAATCAGCAAGACACAAGCACCCCAAAGTTTAGGGCTGCTCTGTTGACAAGGACCTCCACTTCATTCCACCTTAAATATCCCAGGAAAGAGAAAAATGGGTAAAGAAGTTGTGGTCCTTATGTACAATGGAATATCACTCAGCCATGAAATCAATGTCATAAGGCTAGTAGCAGCATGATGAGTGGATTTAGGTACGACGATTCTAAGTGAAATAAGTCACACAGAAAAGGACACTTCTCATAAGGTATCACTGATAGAGGGAATGTAAAAACCGTTACACTTGAACTGAATTACAAAACAGAACAGAGTCACACATGCAGAAAACACACTATGGCTGCTTAACGGGAAAGGTGAGGTGGGGTGATACATAAAACAAGGGTTTCAAATTAGCTCAGATACCGTTCCATAAACCCAATATGTAATAGACAAGACCTACTCCTTGCTCAGAGAACTGGACTCAACACGCCCTATTCACCGCACAAGAATATATCTGACTAGTAATAATCGTAAAACCTATGTATTGATATCACTCTGTTAGTGTGTCAAGTGGGTGCAAAGCGGCATAAACACAGCAGTGAAAAGCAGCTAAATCCCATTATGAAAATAAATTACTTTGAAAAACCCATGAAACAAAGACAGTGAAAGAGAGAGAAATTCTTACACAATGCGTTCAGGGCTTGTGATGCAACCTGGATTGACCATATCTAGACCCACAGCTGGATGAGACATAAGGGTGGACACTCTTGGGGCTGAGAGGTTTGGTGAGGTTGGGTGAGCAAACACAGACCCTTTAAAGTAATACTGCGTGGTACCCATCGCATGGGTCCCAAACCTCCAGGTTCAAGGGCATCTTCCTACATCGAAAACATGCATGAGAAACCCAGAAGATGATACACCGTGTGATGGGGAAAGGTTTCTAAAACGCACCTCATTTCTCATCTCCTTGTGCCCGGGTTCGCCATTCCAGCCGCTTTACTAGCAAGCTCCCTACTTGGAGCATCAGCACCTTTAACCTCCTGTTCCATACAGGTTGCAATTTGTCCTGAGGATAAACGGGAAGACGTGGAACCAACGAGAGACTAGCTCTTGGTGTTGGGACAGGCACAGGTCACTCTATTTTCCCATCAGGAAGAAGAATTAACCACAGGCTCAGCCTGCCCCCCGGAACGAGAACAGGGCCTGAAGCCATTCTGCGATTTTGCGGCCAGCTCCCATAAAAACGAGTTGTAAAATGGAGGTTCAGGGCACTGCAATTCACAAACCTGCAGAGTTATAAGTGATAACTCTCGTCCACAAATATATTGTGGGAAGGCAAAGAAGAGGATTTGAAATCAAGGCAGAATTGCCGGAAACAGATTTCAGGAGGTAGATTCGAATCGCCTTTAAAGCACATGAAAAGCGGCAAAACGTTGACAATGATGCCCTTGGCCAAAAAGGGCGTATGCGTTTTTTCCTGAATATATTCAGGAAAAAACGCATACGCCCTTTTTGGCCAACCAAGCAACCTGGAAAGGCAAATCAGCGCTACAAAGAAGTCTCGCTTCCCATCGGTCAAAAGGGCCATGCTGAAAAAAGTGTCAAAACCAGAAATGCAGGACAGGCCATGGAGAAATGGGAGCCTTGCTACACTGATGGGCGGGATTTAAATTGCCAACAGCCACTCTGGAGAAGTGTATGGTGAGTCCTGAAACATCTAAAAAACACAGCTTAGAGAGCATAGGGCACTTCCACTCATGGGGGTATAAATTGGGAAAATGAAAAATCAGCAAGACACAAGCACCCCAAAGTTTAGGGCTGCTCTGTTGACAAGGACCTCCACTTCATTCCACCTTAAATATCCCAGGAAAGAGAAAAATGGGTAAAGAAGTTGTGGTCCTTATGTACAATGGAATATCACTCAGCCATGAAATCAATGTCCTAAGGCTAGTAGCAGCATGATGAGTGGATTTAGGTACGACGATTCTAAGTGAAATAAGTCACACAGAAAAGGACACTTCTCATAAGGTATCACTGATAGAGGGAATGTAAAAACCGTTACACTTGAACTGAATTACAAAACAGAACAGAGTCACACATGCAGAAAACACACTATGGCTGCTTAACGGGAAAGGTGAGGTGGGGTGATACATAAAACAAGGGTTTCAAATTAGCTCAGATACCGTTCCATAAACCCAATATGTAATAGACAAGACCTACTCCTTGCTCAGAGAACTGGACTCAACACGCCCTATTCACCGCACAAGAATATATCTGACTAGTAATAATCGTAAAACCTATGTATTGATATCTCTCTGTTAGTGTGTCAAGTGGGTGTAAAGCGGCATAAACACAGCAGTGAAAAGCAGCTAAATCCCATTATGAAAATAAATTACTTTGAAAAACCCATGAAACAAAGACAGTGAAAGAGAGAGAAATTCTTACACAATGCGTTCAGGGCCTGTGATGCAACCTGGATTGACCATATCTAGACCCACAGCTGGATGAGACATAAGGGTGGACACTCTTGGGGCTGAGAGGTTTGGTGAGGTTGGGTGAGCAAGCGCAGACCCTTTAAAGTAATACTGCGTGGTACCCATCGCATGGGTCCCAAATCTCCAGGTTCAAGGGCATCTTCCTACATCGAAAACATGCAAGAGAAACCCAGAAGATGGTACACCGTGTGATGGGGAAATGTTTCTAAAACGCACCTCATTTCTCATCTCCTTGTGCCCGGGTTCGCCATTCCAGCCGCTTTACTAGCAATCTCCCTACTTGGAGCATCAGCACCTTTAACCTCCTGTTCCGTACAGGTTGAAATTTGTCCTGAGGATGAACGGGAAGACGTGGAACCAACGAGAGACTAGCTCTTGGTGTTGGGACAGGCACAGGTCACTCTATTTTCCCATCAGGAAGAAGAATTAACCACAGGCTCAGCCTGCCTCCCGAAACCAGAACAGGGCCTGAAGCCATCCTGCGCTTTTGTGGCCAGCTCCCAAAAAAGCGAGTTGTAAAATGGAGGCTCAGGACACTGCAATTCACAAACCTGCAGAGTTATAAATGATAACTCTCGTCCACAAATATATTGAGGGAAGGCAAAGAAGAGGATTTGAAATCAAGGCAGAATTGCAGGAAACAGATTTCAGGAGGTAGATTCGAATCGCCTTTAAAGTACATGAAAAGCGGCAAAACGTTGACAATGATGCCCTTGCCCAAAAAGGGCGTATGCGTTTTTTCCTGAATATATTCAGGAAAAAACGCATACGCCCTTTTTGGCCAACCAAGCAACCTGGAAAGGCAAATCAGCGCTACAAAGAAATCTCGTTTCCCATCGGTCAAAAGGGCCATGCTGAAAGAAGTGTCAAAACCAGAAATGCAGGACAGGCCATGGAGAAATGGGCGCCTTGCTACACTGATGGGCGGGATGTAAATTGCCAACAGCCACTCTGGAGAAGTGTACGGTGAGTCTTGAAACATCTAAAAAACACAGCTTAGAGAGCCTAGGGCACTTCCACTCATGGGGGTATAAATTGGGAAAATGAAAAATCGGCAAGACACAAGCACCCCAAAGTTTAGGGCTGCTCTGTTGACAAGGACCTCCACTTCATTCCACCTTAAATATCCCAGGAAAGAGAAAAATGGGTAAAGAAGTTGTGGTCCTTATGTACAATGGAATATCACTCAGCCATGAAATCAATGTCATAAGGCTAGTAGCAGCATGATGAGTGGATTTAGGTACGACGATTCTAAGTGAAATAAGTCACACAGAAAAGGACACTTCTCATAAGGTATCACTTATAGAAGGAATGTAAAAACCGTTACACTTGAACTGAATTACAAAACAGAACAGAGTCACACATGCAGAAAACACACTATGGCTGCTTAACGGGAAAGGTGAGGTGGGGTGATACATAAAACAAAGGTTTCAAATTAGCTCAGATACCGTTCCATAAACCCAATATGTAATAGACAAGACCTACTCCTTGCTCAGAGAACTGGACTCAACACGCCCTATTCACCGCACAAGAATATATCTGACTAGTAATAATCTTAAAACCTATGTATTGATATCTCTCTGTTAGTGTGTCAAGTGGGTGTAGAGCGGCATAAACAGAGCAGTGAAAAGCAGATAAACCCCATTATGAAAAAAAATTACTTTGAAAAACCCATGAAACAAAGACAGTGAAAGAGAGAGAAATTCTTACACAATGCGTTCAGGGGCTGTGATGCAACCTTGATTGACCATATCTAGACCCACAGCTGGATGAGACATGAGGGTGGACACTCTTGGGGCTGAGAGGTTTGGTGAGGTTGGGTGAGCAAACGCAGACCCTTTCAAGTAATACTGCGTGGTACCCATCGCATGGGTCCCAAATCTCCAGGTTCAAGGGCATCTTCCTACATCGAAAACATGCATGAGAAACCCAGAAGATGGTACACCGTGTGATGGGGAAAGGTTTCTAAAACGCACCTCATTTCTCATCTCCTTGTGCCCTGGTTCGCCATTCCAGCCGCTTTACTAGCAATCTCCCTCCTTGAAGCATCAGCACCTTTAACCTCCTGTTCCGTACAGGTTGCAATTTTTCCTGAGGATGAACGGGAAGACGGGGAACCAATGAGAGACTGGCTCTTGGTGTTGGGAAAGGCACAGGTCACTCTATTTTCCCATCAGGAAGAAGAATAAACCACAGGCTCATCCCGCCCCCCGGAACCAGAACAGGGCCTGAAGCCATCCTGCGCTTTTGCGGCCTGCTCCCAAAAACACGATTTGTAAAATGGAGGCTCAGGTCACTGCAATTCACAAACCTGCAGAGTTATAAATGATAACTCTCGTCCACAAATATATTGAGGGAAGGCAACGAAGAGGATTTGAAATCAAGGCAGAATTGCAGGAAACAGATTTCAGGAGGTAGATTCGAATCGCCTTTAAAGCACATGAAAAGCGGCAAAACGTTGACAATGATGCCCTTGCCCAAAAAGGGCGTATGCGTTTTTTCCTGAATATATTCAGGAAAAAACGCATACGCCCTTTTTGGCCAACCAAGCAACCTGCAAAGGCAAATCAGTGCTACAAAGAAGTCTCGCTTCCCATCGGTCAAAAGGGCCATGCTGAAAAAAGTGTCAAAACCAGAAATGCAGGACAGGCCATGGAGAAATGGGAGCCTTGCTACACTGATGGGCGGGATGGAAATTGCCAACAGCCACTCTGGAGAAGTGTACGGTGAGTCCTGAAACAACTAAAAAACACAGCTTAGAGAGCATAGGGCACTTCCACTCATGGGGGTATAAATTGGGAAAATGAAAAATCAGCAAGACACAAGCACCCCAAAGTTTAGGGCTGCTCTGTTGACCAGGACCTCCACTTCATTCCACCTTAAATATCCCAGGAAAGAGAAAAATGGATAAAGAAGTTGTGGTCCTTATGTACAATGGAATATCACTCAGCCATGAAATCAATGTCGTAAGGTTAGTAGCAGCATGATGAGTGGATTTAGGTACGACAATTCTAAGTGAAATAAGTCACACAGAAAAGGACACTTCTCATAAGGTATCACTGATAGAGGGAATGTAAAAACCGTTACACTTGAACTGAATTACAAAACAGAACAGAGTCACACATGCAGAAAACACACTATGGCTGCTTAACGGGAAAGGTGAGGTGGGGTGATACATAAAACAAGGGTATCAAATTAGCTCAGATACCGTTCCATAAACACAATATGTAATAGACAAGACCTACTCCTTGCTCAGAGAACTGGACTCAACACGCCCTATTCACCGCACAAGAATATATCTGTCTAATAATAATCGTAAAACCTATGTATTGATATCTCTCTGTTAGTGTGTCAAGTGGGTGTAGAGCGGCATAAACACAGCAGTGAAAAGCAGCTAAACCCCATTATAAAAATAAATTACTTTGAAACACCCATGAAAGAAAGACAGTGAAAGAGAGAGAAATTCTTACACAATGCGTTCAGGGCCTGTGATGCAACCTGGATTGACCATATCTAGACCCACAGCTGGATGAGACATAAGGGTGGACACTCTTGGGGCTGAGAGGTTTGGTGAGGTTGGGTGATCAAACACAGACCCTTTAAAGTAATACTGCGTGGTACCCATCGCATGGGTCCCACATCTCCAGGTTCAAGGGCTTCTTCCTACATCGAAAACATGCATGAGAAACCCAGAAGATGGTACACTGTGTGATGGGGAAAGGTTTCTAAAACGCACCTCATTTCTCATCTCCTTGTGCCCGGGTTCGCCATTCCAGCCGCTTTACTAGCAAGCTCCCTACGTGGAGCATCAGCACCTTTAACCTCCTGTTCCATACAGGTTGCAATTTGTCCTGAGGATGAACGGGAAGACGTGGAACCAACGAGAGACTAGCTCTTGGTGTTGGGACAGGCACAGGTCACTCTATTTTCCCATCAGGAAGAAGAATTAACCACAGGCTCAGCCTGCCCCACGGAACCAGAACAGGGCCTGAAGCCATCCTGCGATTTTGCGGCCAGCTCCCATAAAAACGTGTTGTAAAATGGAGGTTCAGGGCACTGCAATTCACAAACCTGCAGAGTTATAAATGATAACTCTCGTCCACAAATATATTGAGGGAAGGCAAAGAAGAGGATTTGAAATCAAGGCAGAATTGCCGGAAACAGATTTCAGGAGGTAGATTCGAATCGCCTTTAAAGCACATGAAAAGCGGCAAAACGTTGACAATGATGCCCTTGGCCAAAAAGGGCGTATGCGTTTTTTCCTGAATATATTCAGGAAAAAACGCATACGCCCTTTTTGGCCAACCAAGCAACCTGGAAAGGCAAACCAGCGCTACAAAGAAGTCTCGCTTCCCATCGGTCAAAAGGGCCATGATGAAAAAAGTGTCAAAACCAGAAATGCAGGACAGGCCATGGAGAAATGGGAGCCTTGCTACACTGATGGGCGGGATTTAAATTGCCAACAGCCACTCTGGAGAAGTGTACGGTGAGTCCTGAAACATCTAAAAAACACAGCTTAGAGAGCATAGGGCACTTCCACTCATGGGGGTATAAATTGGGAAAATTAAAAATCAGCAAGACACAAGCACCCCAAAGTTTAGGGCTGCTCTGTTGACAAGGACCTCCACTTCATTCCACCTTAAATATCCCAGGAAAGAGAAAAATGGGTAAAGAAGTTGTGGTCCTTATGTACAATGGAATATCACTCAGCCATGAAATCAATGTCCTAAGGCTAGTAGCAGCATGATGAGTGGATTTAGGTACAACGATTCTAAGTGAAATAAGTCACACAGAAAAGGACACTTCTCATAAGGTATCACTGATAGAGGGAATGTAAAAACCGTTACACTTGAACTGAATTACAAAACAGAACAGAGTCACACATGCAGAAAACACACTATGGCTGCTTAACGGGAAAGGTGAGGTGGGGTGATACATAAAACAAGGGTTTCAAATTAGCTCAGATACCGTTCCATAAACCCAATATGTAATAGACAAGACCTACTCCTTGCTCAGAGAACTGGACTCAACACGCCCTATTCACCGCACAAGAATATATCTGACTAGTAATAATCGTAAAACCTATGTATTGATATCTCTCTGTTAGTGTGTCAAGTGGGTGTAAAGCAGCATAAACACAGCAGTGAAAAGCAGCTAAATCCCATTATGAAAATAAATTACTTTGAAAAACCCATGAAACAAAGACAGTGAAAGAGAGAGATATTCTTACACAATGCGTTCAGGGCCTGTGATGCAACCTGGATTGACCATATCTAGACCCACAGCTGGATGAGACATAAGGGTGGACACTCTTGGGGCTGAGAGGTTTGGTGAGGTTGGGTGAGCAAACGCAGACCCTTTAAAGTAATACTGCGTGGTACCCATCGCATGGGTCCCAAATCTCCAGGTTCAAGGGCATCTTCCTACATCGAAAACATGCAAGAGAAACCCAGCAGATGGTACACCGTGTGATGGGGAAATGTTTCTAAAGCGCACCTCATTTCTCATCTCCTTGTGCCCAGGTTCGCCATTCCAGCCGCTTTACTAGCAATCTCCCTACTTGGAGCATCAGCACCTTTAACCTCCTGTTCCGTACAGGTTGCAATTTGTCCTGAGGATGAACGGGAAGACGTGGAACCAACGAGAGACTAGCTCTTGGTGTTGGGACAGGCACAGGTCACTCTATTTTCCCATCAGGAAGAAGAATTAACCACAGGCTCAGCCTGCCTCCCGGAACCAGAACAGGGCCTGAAGCCATCCTGCGCTTTTGTGGCCAGCTCCCAAAAAAGCGAGTTGTAAAATGGAGGTTCAGGGCACTGCAATTCACAAACCTGCAGAGTTATAAATGATAACTCTCGTCCACAAATATATTGAGGGAAGGCAACGAAGAGGATTTGAAATCAGGGCGGAATTGCAGGAAATAGATTTCAGGAGGTAGATTCGAATCGCCTTTAAAGCACATGAAAAGCGGCAAAACGTTGACAATGATGCCCTTGGCCAAAAAGGGCGTATGCGTTTTTTCCTGAATATATTCAGGAAAAAACGCATACGCCCTTTTTGGCCAACCAAGCAACCTGGAAAGGCAAATCAGCGCTACAAGGAAGTCTCGCTTCCCATCGGTCAAAAGGGCCATGCTGAAAAAAGTGTCAAAACCAGAAATGCAGGACAGGCCATGGAGAAATGGGAGCCTTGCTGCACTGATGGGCGGGATGTAAATTGCCAACAGCCACTCTGGAGAAGTGTACGGTGTGTCCTGAAACATCTAAAAAACACAGCTTAGAGACCATAGGGCACTTCCACTCATGGGGGTATAAATTGGGAAAATTAAAAATCAGCAAGACACAAGCACCCCAAAGTTTAGGGCTGCTCTGTTGACAAGGACCTCCACTTCATTCCACCTTAAATATCCCAGGAAAGAGAAAAATGGGTAAAGAAGTTGTGGTCCTTATGTACAATGGAATATCACTCAGCCATGAAATCAATGTCATAAGGCTAGTAGCAGCATGATGAGTGGATTAAGGTATGACGATTCTAAGTGAAATAAGTCACACAGAAAAGGACACTTCTCATAAGGTATCACTGATAGAGGGAATGTAAAAACCGTTACACTTGAACTGAATTACAAAACAGAACACAGTCACACATGCAGAAAACACACTATGGCTGCTTAACAAGAAAGGTGAGGTGGGGTGATAGATAAAACAAGGGTTTCAAATTAGCTCAGATACCGTTCCATAAAACCAATATGTAATAGACAAGACCTACTCCTTGCTCAGAGAAGTGGACTCAACACGCCCTATTCACCGCACAAGAATATATCTGACTAGTAATAATCTTAAACCTATGTATTGATATCTCTCTGTTAGTGTGTCAAGTGGGTGTAAAGCGGCATAAACACAGCAGTGAAAAGCAGCTAAACCCCATTATAAAAATAAATTACTTTGAAAAACCCATGAAAGAAAGACAGTGAAAGAGAGAGAAATTCTTACACAATGCGTTCAGGGGCTGTGATGCAACCTGGATTGACCATATCTAGACCCACAGCTGGATGAGACATAAGGGTGGACACTCTTGGGGCTGAGAGGTTTGGTGAGGTTGGGTGAGCAAACGCAGACCCTTTAAAGTAATACTGCGTGGTACCCATCGCATGGGTCCCAAATCTCCAGGTTCAAGGGCATCTTCCTACATCGAAAACATGCATGAGATACCCAGAAGATGGTACACCATGTGATGGGGAAAGCTTTCTAAAACGCACCTCATTTCTCATCTCCTTGTGCCCGGGTTCGCCATTCCAGCCGCTTTACTAGCAATCTCCCTACTTGGAGCATCAGCACCGTTAACCTCCTGTTCCGTACAGGTTGCAATTTGTCCTGAGGATGAACGGGAAGACGGGGAATCAGTGAGAGACTGGCTCTTGGTGTTGGGAAAGGCACAGGTCAGTCTATTTTCCCATCAGGAAGAAGAATTAACCACAGGCTCCTCCTGCCCCCCGGAACCAGAACAGGGCCGAAGCCATCCTGCGCTTTTGCGGCCAGCTCCCAAAAACACGAGTTGTAAAATGGAGCCTCAGGGCACTGCAATTCACAAACCTGCAGTGTTATAAATGATAACTCTCGTCCACAAATATATTGAGGGAAGGCAACGAAGAGGATTTGAAATCAAGGCAGAATTGCAGGAAACAGATTTCAGGAGGTAGATTCGAATCACCTTTAAAGCACATGAAAAGCGGCAAAACGTTGACAATGATGCCCTTGGCCAAAAAGGGCGTATGCGTTTTTTCCTGAATATATTCAGGAAAAAACGCATACGCCCTTTTTGGCCAACCAAGCAACCTGGAAAGGCAAATCAGCGCTACAAAGAAGTCTCGCTTCCCATCGGTCAAAAGGGCCATGCTGAAAAAAGTGTCAAAACCAGAAATGCAGGACAGGCCATGGAGAAATGGGAGCCTTGCTACACTGATGGGCGGGATGGAAATTGCCAACAGCCACTCTGGAGAAGTGTACGGTGAGTCCTGAAACAACTAAAAAACACAGCTTAGAGAGCATAGGGCACTTCCACTCATGGGGGTATAAATTGGGAAAATGAAAAATCAGCAAGACACAAGCACCCCAAAGTTTAGGGCTGCTCTGTTGACAAGGACCTCCACTTCATTCCACCTTAAATATCCCAGGAAAGAGAAAAATGGATAAAGAAGTTGTGGTCCTTATGTACAATGGAATATCACTCAGCCATGAACTCAATGTCATAAGGCTAGTAGCAGCATGATGAGTGGATTAAGGTATGACGATTCTAAGTGAAATAAGTCACACAGAAAAGGACACTTCTCATAAGGTATCACTGATAGAGGGAATGTAAAAACCGTTACACTTGAACTGAATTACAAAACAGAACAGAGTCACACATGCAGAAAACACACTATGGCGGCTTAACGGGAAAGGTGAGGTGGGGTGATACATAAAACAAGGGTTTCAAATTAGCTCAGATACCGTTCCATAAACCCAATATGTAATAGACAAGACCTACTCCTTGCTCAGAGAACTGGACTCAACACGCCCTATTCACCGCACAAGAATATATCTGACTAGTAATAATCTTAAAACATATGTATTGATATCTCTCTGTTAGTGTGTCAAGTGGGTGTAAAGCGGCATAAACACAGCAGTGAAAAGCAGCTAAACCCCATTATAAAAATAAATTACTTTGAAAAACCCATGAAACAAAGACAGTGAAAGAGAGAGAAATTTTTACACAATGCGTTCAGGGGCTGTGATGCAACCTGGATTGACCATATCTAGACCCACAGCTGGATGAGACATGAGGGTGGACACTCTTGGGGCTGAGAGGTTTGGTGAGGTTGGGTGAGCAAACGCAGACCCTTTCAAGTAATACTGCTTGGTACCCATCGCATGGGTCCCAAATCTCCAGGTTCAAGGGCATCTTCCTACATCGAAAACATGCATGAGAAACCCAGAAGATGGTACACCGTGTGATGGGGAAAGGTTTCTAAAACGCACCTCATTTCTCATCTCCTTGTGCCCTGGTTCGCCATTCCAGCCGCTTTACTAGCAATCTCCCTCCTTGAAGCATCAGCACCTTTAACCTCCTCTTCCGTACAGGTTGCAATTTTTCCTGAGGATGAACGGGAAGACGGGGAACCAATGAGAGACTGGCTCTTGGTGTTGGGAAAGGCACAGGTCACTCTATTTTCCCATCAGGAAGAAGAATAAACCACAGGCTCATCCCGCCACCCGGAACCAGAACAGGGCCTGAAGCCATCCTGCGCTTTTGCGGCCAGCTCCCAAAAACACGAGTTGTAAAATGGAGGCTCAGGGCACTGCAATTCACAAACCTGCACAGTTATAAATGATAACTCTCGTCCACAAATATATTGAGGGAAGGCAACGAAGAGGATTTGAAATCAAGGCAGAATTGCAGGAAACAGATTTCAGGAGGTAGATTCGAATCGCCTTTAAAGCACATGAAAAGCGGCAAAACGTTGACAATGATGCCCTTGGCCAAAAAGGGCGTATGCGTTTTTTCCTGAATATATTCAGGAAAAAACGCATACGCCCTTTTTGGCCAACCAAGCAACCTGGAAAGGCAAATCAGTGCTACAAAGAAGTCTCGCTTCCCATCGGTCAAAAGGGCCATGCTGAAAAAAGTGTCAAAACCAGAAATGCAGGACAGGCCATGGAGAAATGGGAGCCTTGCTACACTGATGGGCGGGATGTAAATTGCCAACAGCCACTCTGGAGAAGTGTACGGTGAGTCCTGAAACAACTAAAAAACACAGCTTAGAGAGCATAGGGCACTTCCACTCATGGGGGTATAAATTGGGAAAATGAAAAATCAGCAAGACACAAGCACCCCAAAGTTTAGGGCTGCTCTGTTGACAAGGACCTCCACTTCATTCCACCTTAAATATCCCAGGAAAGAGAAAAATGGGTAAAGAAGTTGTGGTCCTTATGTACAATGGAATATCACTCAGCCATGAAATCAATGTCCTAAGGCTAGTAGCAGCATGATGAGTGGATTTAGGTACGACGATTCTAAGTGAAATAAGTCACACAGAAAAGGACACTTCTCATAAGGTATCACTGATAGAGGGAATGTAAAAACCGTTACACTTGAACTGAATTACAAAACAGAACAGAGTCACACATGCAGAAAACACACTATGGCTGCTTAACGGGAAAGGTGAGGTGGGGTGATACATAAAACAAGGGTTTCAAATTAGCTCAGATACCATTCCATAAACCCAATATGTAATAGACAAGACCTACTCCTTGCTCAGAGAACTGGACTCAACACGCCCTATTCACCGCACAAGAATATATCTGACTAGTAATAATCGTAAAACCTATGTATTGATATCTCTCTGTTAGTGTGTCAAGTGGGTGTAAAGCGGCATAAACACAGCAGTGAAAAGCAGCTAAATCCCATTATGAAAAAAAATTACTTTGAAAAACCCATGAAACAAAGACAGTGAAAGAGAGCGAAATTCTTACACAATGCGTTCAGGGCCTGTGATGCAACCTGGATTGACCATATCTAGACCCACAGCTGGATGAGACCTAAGGGTGGACACCCTTGGGGCTGAGAGGTTTGGTGAGGTTGGGTGAGCAAACGCAGACCCTTTAAAGTAATACTGCGTGGTACCCATCGCATGGGTCCCAAATCTCCAGGTTCAAGGGCATCTTCCTACATCGAAAACATGCATGAGAAACCCAGAAGGTGGTACACCATGTGATGGGGAAAGGTTTCTAAAACGCACCTCATTTCTCATCTCCTTGTGCCCGGGTTCGCCATTCCAGCCGCTTTACTAGCAATCTCCCTCCTTGGAGCATCAGCACCTTTTACCTCCTGTTCCGTACAGGTTGCAATTTTTCCTGAGGATGAACGGGAAGACGGGGAACCAATGAGAGACTGGCTCTTGGTGTTGGGAAAGGCACAGGTCCGTCTATTTTCCCATCAGGAAGAAGAATAAACCACAGGCTCATCCCGCCACCCGGAACCAGAACAGGGCCTGAAGCCATCCTGCGCTTTTGCGGCCAGCTCCCAAAAACACGAGTTGTAAAATGGAGGCTCAGGGCACTGCAATTCACAAACCTGCAGAGTTATAAATGATAACTCTCGTCCACAAATATATTGAGGGAAGACAACGAAGAGGATTTGAAATCAGGGCGGAATTGCAGGAAACAGATTTCAGGAGGTAGATTCGAATCGCCTTTAAAGCACATGAAAAGCGGCAAAACGTTGACAATGATGCCCTTGGCCAAAAAGGGCGTATGCGTTTTTTCCTGAATATATTCAGGAAAAAACGCATACGCCCTTTTTGGCCAACCAAGCAACCTGGAAAGGCAAATCAGCGCTACAAGGAAGTCTCGCTTCCCATCGGTCAAAAGGGCCATGCTGAAAAAAGTGTCAAAACCAGAAATGCAGGACAGGCCATGGAGAAATGGGAGCCTTGCTGCACTGATGGGCGGGATGTAAATTGCCAACAGCCACTCTGGAGAAGTGTACGGTGTGTCCTGAAACATCTAAAAAACACAGCTTAGAGACCATAGGGCACTTCCACTCATGGGGGTATAAATTGGGAAAATTAAAAATCAGCAAGACACAAGCACCCCAAAGTTTAGGGCTGCTCTGTTGACAAGGACCTCCACTTCATTCCACCTTAAATATCCCAGGAAAGAGAAAAATGGGTAAAGAAGTTGTGGTCCTTATGTACAATGGAATATCACTCAGCCATGAAATCAATGTCATAAGGCTAGTAGCAGCATGATGAGTGGATTAAGGTATGACGATTCTAAGTGAAATAAGTCACACAGAAAAGGACACTTCTCATAAGGTATCACTGATAGAGGGAATGTAAAAACCGTTACACTTGAACTGAATTACAAAACAGAACACAGTCACACATGCAGAAAACACACTATGGCTGCTTAACAAGAAAGGTGAGGTGGGGTGATAGATAAAACAAGGGTTTCAAATTAGCTCAGATACCGTTCCATAAAACCAATATGTAATAGACAAGACCTACTCCTTGCTCAGAGAACTGGACTCAACACGCCCTATTCACCGCACAAGAATATATCTGACTAGTAATAATCTTAAACCTATGTATTGATATCTCTCTGTTAGTGTGTCAAGTGGGTGTAAAGCGGCATAAACACAGCAGTGAAAAGCAGCTAAACCCCACTATAAAAATAAATCACTTTGAAAAACCCATGAAAGAAAGACAGTGAAAGAGAGAGAAATTCTTACACAATGCGTTCAGGGGCTGTGATGCAACCTGGATTGACCATATCTAGACCCACAGCTGGATGAGACATAAGGGTCGACACTCTTGGGGCTGAGAGGTTTGGTGAGGTTGGGTGAGCAAACGCAGACCCTTTAAAGTAATACTGCGTGGTACCCATCGCATGGGTCCCAAATCTCTAGGTTCAAGGGCATCTTCCTACATCGAAAACATGCATGAGATACCCAGAAGATGGTACACCATGTGATGGGGAAAGGTTTCTAAAACGCACCTCATTTCTCATCTCCTTGTGCCCGGGTTCGCCATTCCAGCCGCTTTACTAGCAATCTCCCTACTTGGAGCATCAGCACCGTTAACCTCCTGTTCCGTACAGGTTGCAATTTGTCCTGAGGATGAACGGGAAGACGGGGAATCAGTGAGAGACTGGCTCTTGGTGTTGGGAAAGGCACAGGTCACTCTATTTTCCCATCAGGAAGAAGAATTAACCACAGGCTCCTCCTGCCCCCCGGAACCAGAACAGGGCCGAAGCCATCCTGCGCTTTTGCGGCCAGCTCCCAAAAACACGAGTTGTAAAATGGAGCCTCAGGGCACTGCAATTCACAAACCTGCAGTGTTATAAATGATAACTCTCGTCCACAAATATATTGAGGGAAGGCAACGAAGAGGATTTGAAATCAAGGCAGAATTGCAGGAAACAGATTTCAGGAGGTAGATTCGAATCGCCTTTAAAGCACATGAAAAGCGGCAAAACGTTGACAATGATGCCCTTGGCCAAAAAGGGCGTATGCGTTTTTTCCTGAATATATTCAGGAAAAAACGCATACGCCCTTTTTGGCCAACCAAGCAACCTGGAAAGGCAAATCAGCGCTACAAAGAAGTCTCGCTTCCCATCGGTCAAAAGGGCCATGCTGAAAAAAGTGTCAAAACCAGAAATGCAGGACAGGCCATGGAGAAATGGGAGCCTTGCTACACTGATGGGCGGGATGGAAATTGCCAACAGCCACTCTGGAGAAGTGTACGGTGAGTCCTGAAACAACTAAAAAACACAGCTTAGAGAGCATAGGGCACTTCCACTCATGGGGGTATAAATTGGGAAAATGAAAAATCAGCAAGACACAAGCACCCCAAAGTTTAGGGCTGCTCTGTTGACAAGGACCTCCACTTCATTCCACCTTAAATATCCCAGGAAAGAGAAAAATGGATAAAGAAGTTGTGGTCCTTATGTACAATGGAATATCACTCAGCCATGAACTCAATGTCATAAGGCTAGTAGCAGCATGATGAGTGGATTAAGGTATGACGATTCTAAGTGAAATAAGTCACACAGAAAAGGACACTTCTCATAAGGTATCACTGATAGAGGGAATGTAAAAACCGTTACACTTGAACTGAATTACAAAACAGAACAGAGTCACACATGCAGAAAACACACTATGGCGGCTTAACGGGAAAGGTGAGGTGGGGTGATAGATAAAACAAGGGTTTCAAATTAGCTCAGATACCGTTCCATAAACCCAATATGTAATAGACAAGACCTACTCCTTGCTCAGAGAACTGGACTCAACACGCCCTAGTCACCGCACAAGAATATATCTGACTAGTAATAATCTTAAAACCTATGTATTGATATCTCTCTGTTAGTGTGTCAAGTGGGTGTAAAGCGGCATAAACACAGCAGTGAAAAGCAGCTAAACCCCATTATAAAAATAAATTACTTTGAAAAACCCATGAAACAAAGACAGTGAAAGAGAGAGAAATTCTTACACAATGCGTTCAGGGGCTGTGATGCAACCTGGATTGACCATATCTAGACCCACAGCTGGATGAGACATGAGGGTGGACACTCTTGGGGCTGAGAGGTTTGGTGAGGTTGGGTGAGCAAACGCAGACCCTTTCAAGTAATACTGCGTGGTACCCATCGCATGGGTCCCAAATCTCCAGGTTCAAGGGCATCTTCCTACATCGAAAACATGCATGAGAAACCCAGAAGATGGTACACCGTGTGATGGGGAAAGGTTTCTAAAACGCACCTCATTTCTCATCTCCTTGTGCCCTGGTTCGCCATTCCAGCCGCTTTACTAGCAATCTCCCTCCTTGAAGCATCAGCACCTTTAACCTCCTGTTCCGTACAGGTTGCAATTTTTCCTGAGGATGAACGGGAAGACGGGGAACCAATGAGAGACTGGCTCTTGGTGTTGGGAAAGGCACAGGTCACTCTATTTTCCCATCAGGAAGAAGAATAAACCACAGGCTCATCCCGCCCCCCGGAACCAGAACAGGGCCTGAAGCCATCCTGCGCTTTTGCGGCCAGCTCCCAAAAACACGAGTTGTAAAATGGAGGCTCAGGGCACTGCAATTCACAAACCTGCAGAGTTATAAATGATAACTCTCGTCCACAAATATATTGAGGGAAGGCAACGAAGAGGATTTGAAATCAAGGCAGAATTGCAGGAAACAGATTTCAGGAGGTAGATTCGAATCGCCTTTAAAGCACATGAAAAGCGGCAAAACGTTGACAATGATGCCCTTGGCCAAAAAGGGCGTATGCGTTTTTTCCTGAATATATTCAGGAAAAAACGCATACGCCCTTTTTGGCCAACCAAGCAACCTGGAAAGGCAAATCAGTGCTACAAAGAAGTCTCGCTTCCCATCGGTCAAAAGGGCCATGCTGAAAAAAGTGTCAAAACCAGAAATGCAGGACAGGCCATGGAGAAATGGGAGCCTTGCTACACTGATGGGCGGGATGGAAATTGCCAACAGCCACTCTGGAGAAGTGTACGGTGAGTCCTGAAACAACTAAAAAACACAGCTTAGAGAGCATAGGGCACTTCCACTCATGGGGGTATAAATTGGGAAAATGAAAAATCAGCAAGACACAAGCACCCCAAAGTTTAGGGCTGCTCTGTTGACAAGGACCTCCACTTCATTCCACCTTAAATATCCCAGGAAAGAGAAAAATGGGTAAAGAAGTTGTGGTCCTTATGTACAATGGAATATCACTCAGCCATGAAATCAATGTCCTAAGGGTAGTAGCAGCATGATGAGTGGATTTAGGTACGACGATTCTAAGTGAAATAAGTCACACAGAAAAGGACACTTCTCATAAGGTATCACTGATAGAGGGAATGTAAAAACCGTTACACTTGAACTGAATTACAAAACAGAACAGAGTCACACATGCAGAAAACACACTATGGCTGCTTAACGGGAAAGGTGAGGTGGGGTGATACATAAAACAAGGGTTTCAAATTAGCTCAGATACCATTCCATAAACCCAATATGTAATAGACAAGACCTACTCCTTGCTCAGAGAACTGGACTCAACACGCCCTATTCACCGCACAAGAATATATCTGACTAGTAATAATCGTAAAACCTATGTATTGATATCTCTCTGTTAGTGTGTCAAGTGGGTGTAAAGCGTCATAAACACAGCAGTGAAAAGCAGCTAAATCCCATTATGAAAAAAAATTACTTTGAAAAACCCATGAAACAAAGACAGTGAAAGAGAGCGAAATTCTTACACAATGCGTTCAGGGCCTGTGATGCAACCTGGATTGACCATATCTAGACCCACAGCTGGATGAGACCTAAGGGTGGACACCCTTGGGGCTGAGAGGTTTGGTGAGGTTGGGTGAGCAAACGCAGACCCTTTAAAGTAATACTGCGTGGTACCCATCCCATGGGTCCCAAATCTCCAGGTTCAAGGGCATCTTCCTACATCGAAAACATGCATGAGAAACCCAGAAGGTGGTACACCGTGTGATGGGGAAATGTTTCTAAAACGCACCTCATTTCTCATCTCCTTGTGCCCGGGTTCGCCATTCCAGCCGCTTTACTAGCAATCTCCCTCCTTGGAGCATCAGCACCTTTTACCTCCTGTTCCGTACAGGTTGCAATTTTTCCTGAGGATGAACGGGAAGACGGGGAACCAATGAGAGACTGGCTCTTGGTGTTGGGAAAGGCACAGGTCACTCTATTTTCCCATCAGGAAGAAGAATAAACCACAGGCTCATCCCGCCACCCGGAACCAGAACAGGGCCTGAAGCCATCCTGCGCTTTTGCGGCCAGCTCCCAAAAACACGAGTTGTAAAATGGAGGCTCAGGGCACTGCAATTCACAAACCTGCAGAGTTATAAATGATAACTCTCGTCCACAAATATATTGAGGGAAGGCAACGAAGAGGATTTGAAATCAGGGCAGAATTGCAGGAAACAGATTTCAGGAGGTAGATTCGAATCGCCTTTAAAGCACATGAAAAGCGGCAAAACGTTGACAATGATGCCCTTGGCCAAAAAGGGCGTATGCGTTTTTTCCTGAATATATTCAGGAAAAAACGCATACGCCCTTTTTGGCCAACCAAGCAACCTGGAAAGGCAAATCAGCGCTACAAAGAAGTCTCGCTTCCCATCGGTCAAAAGGGCCATGCTGAAAAAAGTGTCAAAACCAGAAATGCAGGACAGGCCATGGAGAAATGGGAGCCTTGCTACACTGATGGGCGGGATGGAAATTGCCAACAGCCACTCTGGAGAAGTGTACGGTGAGTCCTGAAACAACTAAAAAACACAGCTTAGAGAGCATAGGGCACTTCCACTCATGGGGGTATAAATTGGGAAAATGAAAAATCAGCAAGACACAAGCACCCCAAAGTTTAGGGCTGCTCTGTTGACAAGGACCTCCACTTCATTCCACCTTAAATATCCCAGGAAAGAGAAAAATGGATAAAGAAGTTGTGGTCCTTATGTACAATGGAATATCACTCAGCCATGAACTCAATGTCATAAGGCTAGTAGCAGCATGATGAGTGGATTAAGGTATGACGATTCTAAGTGAAATAAGTCACACAGAAAAGGACACTTCTCATAAGGTATCACTGATAGAGGGAATGTAAAAACCGTTACACTTGAACTGAATTACAAAACAGAACAGAGTCACACATGCAGAAAACACACTATGGCGGCTTAACGGGAAAGGTGAGGTGGGGTGATACATAAAACAAGGGTTTCAAATTAGCTCAGATACCGTTCCATAAACCCAATATGTAATAGACAAGACCTACTCCTTGCTCAGAGAACTGGACTCAACACGCCCTATTCACCGCACAAGAATATATCTGACTAGTAATAATCTTAAAACCTATGTATTGATATCTCTCTGTTAGTGTGTCAAGTGGGTGTAAAGCGGCATAAACACAGCAGTGAAAAGCAGCTAAACCCCATTATAAAAATAAATTACTTTGAAAAACCCATGAAACAAAGACAGTGAAAGAGAGAGAAATTCTTACACAATGCGTTCAGGGGCTGTGATGCAACCTGGATTGACCATATCTAGACCCACAGCTGGATGAGACATGAGGGTGGACACTCTTGGGGCTGAGAGGTTTGGTGAGGTTGGGTGAGCAAACGCAGACCCTTTCAAGTAATACTGCGTGGTACCCATCGCATGGGTCCCAAATCTCCAGGTTCAAGGGCATCTTCCTACATCGAAAACATGCATGAGAAACCCAGAAGATGGTACACCGTGTGATGGGGAAAGGTTTCTAAAACGCACCTCATTTCTCATCTCCTTGTGCCCTGGTTCGCCATTCCAGCCGCTTTACTAGCAATCTCCCTCCTTGAAGCATCAGCACCTTTAACCTCCTGTTCCGTACAGGTTGCAATTTTTCCTGAGGATGAACGGGAAGATGGGGAACCAATGAGAGACTGGCTCTTGGTGTTGGGAAAGGCACAGGTCACTCTATTTTCCCATCAGGAAGAAGAATAAACCACAGGCTCATCCCGCCACCCGGAACCAGAACAGGGCCTGAAGCCATCCTGCGCTTTTGCGGCCAGCTCCCAAAAACACGAGTTGTAAAATGGAGGCTCAGGGCACTGCAATTCACAAACCTGCAGAGTTATAAATGATAACTCTCGTCCACAAATATATTGAGGGAAGGCAACGAAGAGGATTTGAAATCAAGGCAGAATTGCAGGAAACAGATTTCAGGAGGTAGATTCGAATCGCCTTTAAAGCACATGAAAAGCGGCAAAACGTTGACAATGATGCCCTTGGCCAAAAAGGGCGTATGCGTTTTTTCCTGAATATATTCAGGAAAAAACGCATACGCCCTTTTTGGCCAACCAAGCAACCTGGAAAGGCAAATCAGTGCTACAAAGAAGTCTCGCTTCCCATCGGTCAAAAGGGCCATGCTGAAAAAAGTGTCAAAACCAGAAATGCAGGACAGGCCATGGAGAAATGGGAGCCTTGCTACACTGATGGGCGGGATGTAAATTGCCAACAGCCACTCTGGAGAAGTGTACGGTGAGTCCTGAAACAACTAAAAAACACAGCTTAGAGAGCATAGGGCACTTCCACTCATGGGGGTATAAATTGGGAAAATGAAAAATCAGCAAGACACAAGCACCCCAAAGTTTAGGGCTGCTCTGTTGACAAGGACCTCCACTTCATTCCACCTTAAATATCCCAGGAAAGAGAAAAATGGGTAAAGAAGTTGTGGTCCTTATGTACAATGGAATATCACTCAGCCATGAAATCAATGTCCTAAGGGTAGTAGCAGCATGATGAGTGGATTTAGGTACGACGATTCTAAGTGAAATAAGTCACACAGAAAAGGACACTTCTCATAAGGTATCACTGATAGAGGGAATGGAAAAACCGTTACACTTGAACTGAATTACAAAACAGAACAGAGTCACACATGCAGAAAACACACTATGGCTGCTTAACGGGAAAGGTGAGGTGGGGTGATACATAAAACAAGGGTTTCAAATTAGCTCAGATACCATTCCATAAACCCAATATGTAATAGACAAGACCTACTCCTTGCTCAGAGAACTGGACTCAACACGCCCTATTCACCGCACAAGAATATATCTGACTAGTAATAATCGTAAAACCTATGTATTGATATCTCTCTGTTAGTGTGTCAAGTGGGTGTAAAGCGGCATAAACACAGCAGTGAAAAGCAGCTAAACCCCATTATAAAAATAAATTACTTTGAAAAACCCATGAAACAAAGACAGTGAAAGAGAGCGAAATTCTTACACAATGCGTTCAGGGCCTGTGATGCAACCTGGATTGACCATATCTAGACCCACAGCTGGATGAGACCTAAGGGTGGACACCCTTGGGGCTGAGAGGTTTGGTGAGGTTGGGTGAGCAAACGCAGACCCTTTAAAGTAATACTGCGTGGTACCCATCCCATGGGTCCCAAATCTCCAGGTTCAAGGGCATCTTCCTACATCGAAAACATGCATGAGAAACCCAGAAGGTGGTACACCATGTGATGGGGAAAGGTTTCTAAAACGCACCTCATTTCTCATCTCCTTGTGCCCGGGTTCGCCATTCCAGCCGCTTTACTAGCAATCTCCCTCCTTGGAGCATCAGCACCTTTTACCTCCTGTTCCGTACAGGTTGCAATTTTTCCTGAGGATGAACGGGAAGACGGGGAACCAATGAGAGACTGGCTCTTGGTGTTGGGAAAGGCACAGGTCCGTCTATTTTCCCATCAGGAAGAAGAATAAACCACAGGCTCATCCCGCCACCCGGAACCAGAACAGGGCCTGAAGCCATCCTGCGCTTTTGCGGCCAGCTCCCAAAAACACGAGTTGTAAAATGGAGGCTCAGGGCACTGCAATTCACAAACCTGCAGAGTTATAAATGATAACTCTCGTCCACAAATATATTGAGGGAAGACAACGAAGAGGATTTGAAATCAGGGCGGAATTGCAGGAAACAGATTTCAGGAGGTAGATTCGAATCGCCTTTAAAGCACATGAAAAGCGGCAAAACGTTGACAATGATGCCCTTGGCCAAAAAGGGCGTATGCGTTTTTTCCTGAATATATTCAGGAAAAAACGCATACGCCCTTTTTGGCCAACCAAGCAACCTGGAAAGGCAAATCAGCGCTACAAGGAAGTCTCGCTTCCCATCGGTCAAAAGGGCCATGCTGAAAAAAGTGTCAAAACCAGAAATGCAGGACAGGCCATGGAGAAATGGGAGCCTTGCTGCACTGATGGGCGGGATGTAAATTGCCAACAGCCACTCTGGAGAAGTGTACGGTGTGTCCTGAAACATCTAAAAAACACAGCTTAGAGACCATAGGGCACTTCCACTCATGGGGGTATAAATTGGGAAAATTAAAAATCAGCAAGACACAAGCACCCCAAAGTTTAGGGCTGCTCTGTTGACAAGGACCTCCACTTCATTCCACCTTAAATATCCCAGGAAAGAGAAAAATGGGTAAAGAAGTTGTGGTCCTTATGTACAATGGAATATCACTCAGCCATGAAATCAATGTCATAAGGCTAGTAGCAGCATGATGAGTGGATTAAGGTATGACGATTCTAAGTGAAATAAGTCACACAGAAAAGGACACTTCTCATAAGGTATCACTGATAGAGGGAATGTAAAAACCGTTACACTTGAACTGAATTACAAAACAGAACACAGTCACACATGCAGAAAACACACTATGGCTGCTTAACAAGAAAGGTGAGGTGGGGTGATAGATAAAACAAGGGTTTCAAATTAGCTCAGATACCGTTCCATAAAACCAATATGTAATAGACAAGACCTACTCCTTGCTCAGAGAACTGGACTCAACACGCCCTATTCACCGCACAAGAATATATCTGACTAGTAATAATCTTAAACCTATGTATTGATATCTCTCTGTTAGTGTGTCAAGTGGGTGTAAAGCGGCATAAACACAGCAGTGAAAAGCAGCTAAACCCCACTATAAAAATAAATCACTTTGAAAAACCCATGAAAGAAAGACAGTGAAAGAGAGAGAAATTCTTACACAATGCGTTCAGGGGCTGTGATGCAACCTGGATTGACCATATCTAGACCCACAGCTGGATGAGACATAAGGGTCGACACTCTTGGGGCTGAGAGGTTTGGTGAGGTTGGGTGAGCAAACGCAGACCCTTTAAAGTAATACTGCGTGGTACCCATCGCATGGGTCCCAAATCTCTAGGTTCAAGGGCATCTTCCTACATCGAAAACATGCATGAGATACCCAGAAGATGGTACACCATGTGATGGGGAAAGGTTTCTAAAACGCACCTCATTTCTCATCTCCTTGTGCCCGGGTTCGCCATTCCAGCCGCTTTACTAGCAATCTCCCTACTTGGAGCATCAGCACCGTTAACCTCCTGTTCCGTACAGGTTGCAATTTGTCCTGAGGATGAACGGGAAGACGGGGAATCAGTGAGAGACTGGCTCTTGGTGTTGGGAAAGGCACAGGTCACTCTATTTTCCCATCAGGAAGAAGAATTAACCACAGGCTCCTCCTGCCCCCCGGAACCAGAACAGGGCCGAAGCCATCCTGCGCTTTTGCGGCCAGCTCCCAAAAACACGAGTTGTAAAATGGAGCCTCAGGGCACTGCAATTCACAAACCTGCAGTGTTATAAATGATAACTCTCGTCCACAAATATATTGAGGGAAGGCAACGAAGAGGATTTGAAATCAAGGCAGAATTGCAGGAAACAGATTTCAGGAGGTAGATTCGAATCGCCTTTAAAGCACATGAAAAGCGGCAAAACGTTGACAATGATGCCCTTGGCCAAAAAGGGCGTATGCGTTTTTTCCTGAATATATTCAGGAAAAAACGCATACGCCCTTTTTGGCCAACCAAGCAACCTGGAAAGGCAAATCAGCGCTACAAAGAAGTCTCGCTTCCCATCGGTCAAAAGGGCCATGCTGAAAAAAGTGTCAAAACCAGAAATGCAGGACAGGCCATGGAGAAATGGGAGCCTTGCTACACTGATGGGCGGGATGGAAATTGCCAACAGCCACTCTGGAGAAGTGTACGGTGAGTCCTGAAACAACTAAAAAACACAGCTTAGAGAGCATAGGGCACTTCCACTCATGGGGGTATAAATTGGGAAAATGAAAAATCAGCAAGACACAAGCACCCCAAAGTTTAGGGCTGCTCTGTTGACAAGGACCTCCACTTCATTCCACCTTAAATATCCCAGGAAAGAGAAAAATGGATAAAGAAGTTGTGGTCCTTATGTACAATGGAATATCACTCAGCCATGAACTCAATGTCATAAGGCTAGTAGCAGCATGATGAGTGGATTAAGGTATGACGATTCTAAGTGAAATAAGTCACACAGAAAAGGACACTTCTCATAAGGTATCACTGATAGAGGGAATGTAAAAACCGTTACACTTGAACTGAATTACAAAACAGAACAGAGTCACACATGCAGAAAACACACTATGGCGGCTTAACGGGAAAGGTGAGGTGGGGTGATAGATAAAACAAGGGTTTCAAATTAGCTCAGATACCGTTCCATAAACCCAATATGTAATAGACAAGACCTACTCCTTGCTCAGAGAACTGGACTCAACACGCCCTAGTCACCGCACAAGAATATATCTGACTAGTAATAATCTTAAAACCTATGTATTGATATCTCTCTGTTAGTGTGTCAAGTGGGTGTAAAGCGGCATAAACACAGCAGTGAAAAGCAGCTAAACCCCATTATAAAAATAAATTACTTTGAAAAACCCATGAAACAAAGACAGTGAAAGAGAGAGAAATTCTTACACAATGCGTTCAGGGGCTGTGATGCAACCTGGATTGACCATATCTAGACCCACAGCTGGATGAGACATGAGGGTGGACACTCTTGGGGCTGAGAGGTTTGGTGAGGTTGGGTGAGCAAACGCAGACCCTTTCAAGTAATACTGCGTGGTACCCATCGCATGGGTCCCAAATCTCCAGGTTCAAGGGCATCTTCCTACATCGAAAACATGCATGAGAAACCCAGAAGATGGTACACCGTGTGATGGGGAAAGGTTTCTAAAACGCACCTCATTTCTCATCTCCTTGTGCCCTGGTTCGCCATTCCAGCCGCTTTACTAGCAATCTCCCTCCTTGAAGCATCAGCACCTTTAACCTCCTGTTCCGTACAGGTTGCAATTTTTCCTGAGGATGAACGGGAAGACGGGGAACCAATGAGAGACTGGCTCTTGGTGTTGGGAAAGGCACAGGTCACTCTATTTTCCCATCAGGAAGAAGAATAAACCACAGGCTCATCCCGCCCCCCGGAACCAGAACAGGGCCTGAAGCCATCCTGCGCTTTTGCGGCCAGCTCCCAAAAACACGAGTTGTAAAATGGAGGCTCAGGGCACTGCAATTCACAAACCTGCAGAGTTATAAATGATAACTCTCGTCCACAAATATATTGAGGGAAGGCAACGAAGAGGATTTGAAATCAAGGCAGAATTGCAGGAAACAGATTTCAGGAGGTAGATTCGAATCGCCTTTAAAGCACATGAAAAGCGGCAAAACGTTGACAATGATGCCCTTGGCCAAAAAGGGCGTATGCGTTTTTTCCTGAATATATTCAGGAAAAAACGCATACGCCCTTTTTGGCCAACCAAGCAACCTGGAAAGGCAAATCAGTGCTACAAAGAAGTCTCGCTTCCCATCGGTCAAAAGGGCCATGCTGAAAAAAGTGTCAAAACCAGAAATGCAGGACAGGCCATGGAGAAATGGGAGCCTTGCTACACTGATGGGCGGGATGGAAATTGCCAACAGCCACTCTGGAGAAGTGTACGGTGAGTCCTGAAACAACTAAAAAACACAGCTTAGAGAGCATAGGGCACTTCCACTCATGGGGGTATAAATTGGGAAAATGAAAAATCAGCAAGACACAAGCACCCCAAAGTTTAGGGCTGCTCTGTTGACAAGGACCTCCACTTCATTCCACCTTAAATATCCCAGGAAAGAGAAAAATGGGTAAAGAAGTTGTGGTCCTTATGTACAATGGAATATCACTCAGCCATGAAATCAATGTCCTAAGGGTAGTAGCAGCATGATGAGTGGATTTAGGTACGACGATTCTAAGTGAAATAAGTCACACAGAAAAGGACACTTCTCATAAGGTATCACTGATAGAGGGAATGTAAAAACCGTTACACTTGAACTGAATTACAAAACAGAACAGAGTCACACATGCAGAAAACACACTATGGCTGCTTAACGGGAAAGGTGAGGTGGGGTGATACATAAAACAAGGGTTTCAAATTAGCTCAGATACCATTCCATAAACCCAATATGTAATAGACAAGACCTACTCCTTGCTCAGAGAACTGGACTCAACACGCCCTATTCACCGCACAAGAATATATCTGACTAGTAATAATCGTAAAACCTATGTATTGATATCTCTCTGTTAGTGTGTCAAGTGGGTGTAAAGCGTCATAAACACAGCAGTGAAAAGCAGCTAAATCCCATTATGAAAAAAAATTACTTTGAAAAACCCATGAAACAAAGACAGTGAAAGAGAGCGAAATTCTTACACAATGCGTTCAGGGCCTGTGATGCAACCTGGATTGACCATATCTAGACCCACAGCTGGATGAGACCTAAGGGTGGACACCCTTGGGGCTGAGAGGTTTGGTGAGGTTGGGTGAGCAAACGCAGACCCTTTAAAGTAATACTGCGTGGTACCCATCCCATGGGTCCCAAATCTCCAGGTTCAAGGGCATCTTCCTACATCGAAAACATGCATGAGAAACCCAGAAGGTGGTACACCGTGTGATGGGGAAATGTTTCTAAAACGCACCTCATTTCTCATCTCCTTGTGCCCGGGTTCGCCATTCCAGCCGCTTTACTAGCAATCTCCCTCCTTGGAGCATCAGCACCTTTTACCTCCTGTTCCGTACAGGTTGCAATTTTTCCTGAGGATGAACGGGAAGACGGGGAACCAATGAGAGACTGGCTCTTGGTGTTGGGAAAGGCACAGGTCACTCTATTTTCCCATCAGGAAGAAGAATAAACCACAGGCTCATCCCGCCACCCGGAACCAGAACAGGGCCTGAAGCCATCCTGCGCTTTTGCGGCCAGCTCCCAAAAACACGAGTTGTAAAATGGAGGCTCAGGGCACTGCAATTCACAAACCTGCAGAGTTATAAATGATAACTCTCGTCCACAAATATATTGAGGGAAGGCAACGAAGAGGATTTGAAATCAGGGCAGAATTGCAGGAAACAGATTTCAGGAGGTAGATTCGAATCGCCTTTAAAGCACATGAAAAGCGGCAAAACGTTGACAATGATGCCCTTGGCCAAAAAGGGCGTATGCGTTTTTTCCTGAATATATTCAGGAAAAAACGCATACGCCCTTTTTGGCCAACCAAGCAACCTGGAAAGGCAAATCAGCGCTACAAAGAAGTCTCGCTTCCCATCGGTCAAAAGGGCCATGCTGAAAAAAGTGTCAAAACCAGAAATGCAGGACAGGCCATGGAGAAATGGGAGCCTTGCTACACTGATGGGCGGGATGGAAATTGCCAACAGCCACTCTGGAGAAGTGTACGGTGAGTCCTGAAACAACTAAAAAACACAGCTTAGAGAGCATAGGGCACTTCCACTCATGGGGGTATAAATTGGGAAAATGAAAAATCAGCAAGACACAAGCACCCCAAAGTTTAGGGCTGCTCTGTTGACAAGGACCTCCACTTCATTCCACCTTAAATATCCCAGGAAAGAGAAAAATGGATAAAGAAGTTGTGGTCCTTATGTACAATGGAATATCACTCAGCCATGAACTCAATGTCATAAGGCTAGTAGCAGCATGATGAGTGGATTAAGGTATGACGATTCTAAGTGAAATAAGTCACACAGAAAAGGACACTTCTCATAAGGTATCACTGATAGAGGGAATGTAAAAACCGTTACACTTGAACTGAATTACAAAACAGAACAGAGTCACACATGCAGAAAACACACTATGGCGGCTTAACGGGAAAGGTGAGGTGGGGTGATACATAAAACAAGGGTTTCAAATTAGCTCAGATACCGTTCCATAAACCCAATATGTAATAGACAAGACCTACTCCTTGCTCAGAGAACTGGACTCAACACGCCCTATTCACCGCACAAGAATATATCTGACTAGTAATAATCTTAAAACCTATGTATTGATATCTCTCTGTTAGTGTGTCAAGTGGGTGTAAAGCGGCATAAACACAGCAGTGAAAAGCAGCTAAACCCCATTATAAAAATAAATTACTTTGAAAAACCCATGAAACAAAGACAGTGAAAGAGAGAGAAATTCTTACACAATGCGTTCAGGGGCTGTGATGCAACCTGGATTGACCATATCTAGACCCACAGCTGGATGAGACATGAGGGTGGACACTCTTGGGGCTGAGAGGTTTGGTGAGGTTGGGTGAGCAAACGCAGACCCTTTCAAGTAATACTGCGTGGTACCCATCGCATGGGTCCCAAATCTCCAGGTTCAAGGGCATCTTCCTACATCGAAAACATGCATGAGAAACCCAGAAGATGGTACACCGTGTGATGGGGAAAGGTTTCTAAAACGCACCTCATTTCTCATCTCCTTGTGCCCTGGTTCGCCATTCCAGCCGCTTTACTAGCAATCTCCCTCCTTGAAGCATCAGCACCTTTAACCTCCTGTTCCGTACAGGTTGCAATTTTTCCTGAGGATGAACGGGAAGATGGGGAACCAATGAGAGACTGGCTCTTGGTGTTGGGAAAGGCACAGGTCACTCTATTTTCCCATCAGGAAGAAGAATAAACCACAGGCTCATCCCGCCACCCGGAACCAGAACAGGGCCTGAAGCCATCCTGCGCTTTTGCGGCCAGCTCCCAAAAACACGAGTTGTAAAATGGAGGCTCAGGGCACTGCAATTCACAAACCTGCAGAGTTATAAATGATAACTCTCGTCCACAAATATATTGAGGGAAGGCAACGAAGAGGATTTGAAATCAAGGCAGAATTGCAGGAAACAGATTTCAGGAGGTAGATTCGAATCGCCTTTAAAGCACATGAAAAGCGGCAAAACGTTGACAATGATGCCCTTGGCCAAAAAGGGCGTATGCGTTTTTTCCTGAATATATTCAGGAAAAAACGCATACGCCCTTTTTGGCCAACCAAGCAACCTGGAAAGGCAAATCAGTGCTACAAAGAAGTCTCGCTTCCCATCGGTCAAAAGGGCCATGCTGAAAAAAGTGTCAAAACCAGAAATGCAGGACAGGCCATGGAGAAATGGGAGCCTTGCTACACTGATGGGCGGGATGTAAATTGCCAACAGCCACTCTGGAGAAGTGTACGGTGAGTCCTGAAACAACTAAAAAACACAGCTTAGAGAGCATAGGGCACTTCCACTCATGGGGGTATAAATTGGGAAAATGAAAAATCAGCAAGACACAAGCACCCCAAAGTTTAGGGCTGCTCTGTTGACAAGGACCTCCACTTCATTCCACCTTAAATATCCCAGGAAAGAGAAAAATGGGTAAAGAAGTTGTGGTCCTTATGTACAATGGAATATCACTCAGCCATGAAATCAATGTCCTAAGGGTAGTAGCAGCATGATGAGTGGATTTAGGTACGACGATTCTAAGTGAAATAAGTCACACAGAAAAGGACACTTCTCATAAGGTATCACTGATAGAGGGAATGTAAAAACCGTTACACTTGAACTGAATTACAAAACAGAACAGAGTCACACATGCAGAAAACACACTATGGCTGCTTAACGGGAAAGGTGAGGTGGGGTGATACATAAAACAAGGGTTTCAAATTAGCTCAGATACCATTCCATAAACCCAATATGTAATAGACAAGACCTACTCCTTGCTCAGAGAACTGGACTCAACACGCCCTATTCACCGCACAAGAATATATCTGACTAGTAATAATCGTAAAACCTATGTATTGATATCTCTCTGTTAGTGTGTCAAGTGGGTGTAAAGCGTCATAAACACAGCAGTGAAAAGCAGCTAAATCCCATTATGAAAAAAAATTACTTTGAAAAACCCATGAAACAAAGACAGTGAAAGAGAGCGAAATTCTTACACAATGCGTTCAGGGCCTGTGATGCAACCTGGATTGACCATATCTAGACCCACAGCTGGATGAGACCTAAGGGTGGACACCCTTGGGGCTGAGAGGTTTGGTGAGGTTGGGTGAGCAAACGCAGACCCTTTAAAGTAATACTGCGTGGTACCCATCCCATGGGTCCCAAATCTCCAGGTTCAAGGGCATCTTCCTACATCGAAAACATGCATGAGAAACCCAGAAGGTGGTACACCGTGTGATGGGGAAATGTTTCTAAAACGCACCTCATTTCTCATCTCCTTGTGCCCGGGTTCGCCATTCCAGCCGCTTTACTAGCAATCTCCCTCCTTGGAGCATCAGCACCTTTTACCTCCTGTTCCGTACAGGTTGCAATTTTTCCTGAGGATGAACGGGAAGACGGGGAACCAATGAGAGACTGGCTCTTGGTGTTGGGAAAGGCACAGGTCACTCTATTTTCCCATCAGGAAGAAGAATAAACCACAGGCTCATCCCGCCACCCGGAACCAGAACAGGGCCTGAAGCCATCCTGCGCTTTTGCGGCCAGCTCCCAAAAACACGAGTTGTAAAATGGAGGCTCAGGGCACTGCAATTCACAAACCTGCAGAGTTATAAATGATAACTCTCGTCCACAAATATATTGAGGGAAGGCAACGAAGAGGATTTGAAATCAGGGCAGAATTGCAGGAAACAGATTTCAGGAGGTAGATTCGAATCGCCTTTAAAGCACATGAAAAGCGGCAAAACGTTGACAATGATGCCCTTGGCCAAAAAGGGCGTATGCGTTTTTTCCTGAATATATTCAGGAAAAAACGCATACGCCCTTTTTGGCCAACCAAGCAACCTGGAAAGGCAAATCAGCGCTACAAAGAAGTCTCGCTTCCCATCGGTCAAAAGGGCCATGCTGAAAAAAGTGTCAAAACCAGAAATGCAGGACAGGCCATGGAGAAATGGAAGCCTTGCTACACTGATGGGCGGGATGGAAATTGCCAACAGCCACTCTGGAGAAGTGTACGGTGAGTCCTGAAACAACTAAAAAACACAGCTTAGAGAGCATAGGGCACTTCCACTCATGGGGGTATAAATTGGGAAAATGAAAAATCAGCAAGACACAAGCACCCCAAAGTTTAGGGCTGCTCTGTTGACAAGGACCTCCACTTCATTCCACCTTAAATATCCCAGGAAAGAGAAAAATGGATAAAGAAGTTGTGGTCCTTATGTACAATGGAATATCACTCAGCCATGAACTCAATGTCATAAGGCTAGTAGCAGCATGATGAGTGGATTAAGGTATGACGATTCTAAGTGAAATAAGTCACACAGAAAAGGACACTTCTCATAAGGTATCACTGATAGAGGGAATGTAAAAACCGTTACACTTGAACTGAATTACAAAACAGAACAGAGTCACACATGCAGAAAACACACTATGGCGGCTTAACGGGAAAGGTGAGGTGGGGTGATACATAAAACAAGGGTTTCAAATTAGCTCAGATACCGTTCCATAAACCCAATATGTAATAGACAAGACCTACTCCTTGCTCAGAGAACTGGACTCAACACGCCCTATTCACCGCACAAGAATATATCTGACTAGTAATAATCTTAAAACCTATGTATTGATATCTCTCTGTTAGTGTGTCAAGTGGGTGTAAAGCGGCATAAACACAGCAGTGAAAAGCAGCTAAACCCCATTATAAAAATAAATTACTTTGAAAAACCCATGAAACAAAGACAGTGAAAGAGAGAGAAATTCTTACACAATGCGTTCAGGGGCTGTGATGCAACCTGGATTGACCATATCTAGACCCACAGCTGGATGAGACATGAGGGTGGACACTCTTGGGGCTGAGAGGTTTGGTGAGGTTGGGTGAGCAAACGCAGACCCTTTCAAGTAATACTGCGTGGTACCCATCGCATGGGTCCCAAATCTCCAGGTTCAAGGGCATCTTCCTACATCGAAAACATGCATGAGAAACCCAGAAGATGGTACACCGTGTGATGGGGAAAGGTTTCTAAAACGCACCTCATTTCTCATCTCCTTGTGCCCTGGTTCGCCATTCCAGCCGCTTTACTAGCAATCTCCCTCCTTGAAGCATCAGCACCTTTAACCTCCTGTTCCATACAGGTTGCAATTTTTCCTGAGGATGAACGGGAAGATGGGGAACCAATGAGAGACTGGCTCTTGGTGTTGGGAAAGGCACAGGTCACTCTATTTTCCCATCAGGAAGAAGAATAAACCACAGGCTCATCCCGCCCCCCGGAACCAGAACAGGGCCTGAAGCCATCCTGCGCTTTTGCGGCCAGCTCCCAAAAACACGAGTTGTAAAATGGAGGCTCAGGGCACTGCAATTCACAAACCTGCAGAGTTATAAATGATAACTCTCGTCCACAAATATATTGAGGGAAGGCAACGAAGAGGATTTGAAATCAAGGCAGAATTGCAGGAAACAGATTTCAGGAGGTAGATTCGAATCGCCTTTAAAGCACATGAAAAGCGGCAAAACGTTGACAATGATGCCCTTGGCCAAAAAGGGCGTATGCGTTTTTTCCTGAATATATTCAGGAAAAAACGCATACGCCCTTTTTGGCCAACCAAGCAACCTGGAAAGGCAAATCAGTGCTACAAAGAAGTCTCGCTTCCCATCGGTCAAAAGGGCCATGCTGAAAAAAGTGTCAAAACCAGAAATGCAGGACAGGCCATGGAGAAATGGGAGCCTTGCTACACTGATGGGCGGGATGTAAATTGCCAACAGCCACTCTGGAGAAGTGTACGGTGAGTCCTGAAACAACTAAAAAACACAGCTTAGAGAGCATAGGGCACTTCCACTCATGGGGGTATAAATTGGGAAAATGAAAAATCAGCAAGACACAAGCACCCCAAAGTTTAGGGCTGCTCTGTTGACAAGGACCTCCACTTCATTCCACCTTAAATATCCCAGGAAAGAGAAAAATGGGTAAAGAAGTTGTGGTCCTTATGTACAATGGAATATCACTCAGCCATGAAATCAATGTCCTAAGGCTAGTAGCAGCATGATGAGTGGATTAAGGTATGACGATTCTAAGTGAAATAAGTCACACAGAAAAGGACACTTCTCATAAGGTATCACTGATAGAGGGAATGTAAAAACCGTTACACTTGAACTGAATTACAAAACAGAACACAGTCACACATGCAGAAAACACACTATGGCTGCTTAACAAGAAAGGTGAGGTGGGGTGATAGATAAAACAAGGGTTTCAAATTAGCTCAGATACCGTTCCATAAAACCAATATGTAATAGACAAGACCTACTCCTTGCTCAGAGAACTGGACTCAACACGCCCTATTCACCGCACAAGAATATATCTGACTAGTAATAATCTTAAACCTATGTATTGATATCTCTCTGTTAGTGTGTCAAGTGGGTGTAAAGCGGCATAAACACAGCAGTGAAAAGCAGCTATACCCCATTATAAAAATAAATTACTTTGAAAAACCCATGAAAGAAAGACAGTGAAAGAGAGAGAAATTCTTACACAATGCGTTCAGGGGCTGTGATGCAACCTGGATTGACCATATCTAGACCCACAGCTGGATGAGACATAAGGGTGGACACTCTTGGGGCTGAGAGGTTTGGTGAGGTTGGGTGAGCAAACGCAGACCCTTTAAAGTAATACTGCGTGGTACCCATCGCATGGGTCCCAAATCTCCAGGTTCAAGGGCATCTTCCTACATCGAAAACATGCATGAGATACCCAGAAGATGGTACACCATGTGATGGGGAAAGGTTTCTAAAACGCACCTCATTTCTCATCTCCTTGTGCCCGGGTTCGCCATTCCAGCCGCTTTACTAGCAATCTCCCTACTTGGAGCATCAGCACCGTTAACCTCCTGTTCCGTACAGGTTGCAATTTGTCCTGAGGATGAACGGGAAGACGGGGAATCAGTGAGAGACTGGCTCTTGGTGTTGGGAAAGGCACAGGTCACTCTATTTTCCCATCAGGAAGAAGAATTAACCACAGGCTCCTCCTGCCCCCCGGAACCAGAACAGGGCCGAAGCCATCCTGCGCTTTTGCGGCCAGCTCCCAAAAACACGAGTTGTAAAATGGAGCCTCAGGGCACTGCAATTCACAAACCTGCAGAGTTATAAATGATAACTCTCGTCCACAAATATATTGAGGGAAGGCAACGAAGAGGATTTGAAATCAAGGCAGAATTGCAGGAAACAGATTTCAGGAGGTAGATTCGAATCACCTTTAAAGCACATGAAAAGCGGCAAAACGTTGACAATGATGCCCTTGGCCAAAAAGGGCGTATGCGTTTTTTCCTGAATATATTCAGGAAAAAACGCATACGCCCTTTTTGGCCAACCAAGCAACCTGGAAAGGCAAATCAGCGCTACAAAGAAGTCTCGCTTCCCATCGGTCAAAAGGGCCATGCTGAAAAAAGTGTCAAAACCAGAAATGCAGGACAGGCCATGGAGAAATGGGAGCCTTGCTACACTGATGGGCGGGATGGAAATTGCCAACAGCCACTCTGGAGAAGTGTACGGTGAGTCCTGAAACAACTAAAAAACACAGCTTAGAGAGCATAGGGCACTTCCACTCATGGGGGTATAAATTGGGAAAATGAAAAATCAGCAAGACACAAGCACCCCAAAGTTTAGGGCTGCTCTGTTGACAAGGACCTCCACTTCATTCCACCTTAAATATCCCAGGAAAGAGAAAAATGGATAAAGAAGTTGTGGTCCTTATGTACAATGGAATATCACTCAGCCATGAACTCAATGTCATAAGGCTAGTAGCAGCATGATGAGTGGATTAAGGTATGACGATTCTAAGTGAAATAAGTCACACAGAAAAGGACACTTCTCATAAGGTATCACTGATAGAGGGAATGTAAAAACCGTTACACTTGAACTGAATTACAAAACAGAACAGAGTCACACATGCAGAAAACACACTATGGCGGCTTAACGGGAAAGGTGAGGTGGGGTGATACATAAAACAAGGGTTTCAAATTAGCTCAGATACCGTTCCATAAACCCAATATGTAATAGACAAGACCTACTCCTTGCTCAGAGAACTGGACTCAACACGCCCTATTCACCGCACAAGAATATATCTGACTAGTAATAATCGTAAAACCTATGTATTGATATCTCTCTGTTAGTGTGTCAAGTGGGTGTAAAGCGGCATAAACACAGCAGTGAAAAGCAGCTAAATCCCATTATGAACAAAAATTACTTTGAAAAACCCATGAAACAAAGACAGTGAAAGAGAGCGAAATTCTTACACAATGCGTTCAGGGCCTGTGATGCAACCTGGATTGACCATATCTAGACCCACAGCTGGATGAGACCTAAGGGTGGACACCCTTGGGGCTGAGAGGTTTGGTGAGGTTGGGTGAGCAAACGCAGACCCTTTCAAGTAATACTGCGTGGTACCCATCCCATGGGTCCCAAATCTCCAGGTTCAAGGGCATCTTCCTACATCGAAAACATGCATGAGAAACCCAGAAGGTGGTACACCGTGTGATGGGGAAATGTTTCTAAAACGCACCTCATTTCTCATCTCCTTGTGCCCGGGTTCGCCATTCCAGCCGCTTTACTAGCAATCTCCCTCCTTGGAGCATCAGCACCTTTAACCTCCTGTTCCGTACAGGTTGCAATTTTTCCTGAGGATGAACGGGAAGACGGGGAACCAATGAGAGACTGGCTCTTGGTGTTGGGAAAGGCACAGGTCACTCTATTTTCCCATCAGGAAGAAGAATAAACCACAGGCTCATCCCGCCACCCGGAACCAGAACAGGGCCTGAAGCCATCCTGCGCTTTTGCGGCCAGCTCCCAAAAACACGAGTTGTAAAATGGAGGCTCAGGGCACTGCAATTCACAAACCTGCAGAGTTATAAATGATAACTCTCGTCCACAAATATATTGAGGGAAGGCAACGAAGAGGATTTGAAATCAGGGCGGAATAGCAGGAAACAGATTTCAGGAGGTAGATTCGAATCGCCTTTAAAGCACATGAAAAGCGGCAAAACGTTGACAATGATGCCCTTGGCCAAAAAGGGCGTATGCGTTTTTTCCTGAATATATTCAGGAAAAAACGCATACGCCCTTTTTGGCCAACCAAGCAACCTGGAAAGGCAAATCAGCGCTACAAAGAAGTCTCGCTTCCCATCGGTCAAAAGGGCCATGCTGAAAAAAGTGTCAAAACCAGAAATGCAGGACAGGCCATGGAGAAATGGGAGCCTTGCTACACTGATGGGCGGGATGTAAATTGCCAACAGCCACTCTGGAGAAGTGTACGGTGTGTCCTGAAACACCTAAAAAACACAGCTTAGAGACCATAGGGCACTTCCACTCATGGGGGTATAAATTGGGAAAATTAAAAATCAGCAAGACACAAGCACCCCAAAGTTTAGGGCTGCTCTGTTGACAAGGACCTCCACTTCATTCCACCTTAAATATCCCAGGAAAGAGAAAAATGGGTAAAGAAGTTGTGGTCCTTATGTACAATGGAATATCACTCAGCCATGAAATCAATGTCATAAGGCTAGTAGCAGCATGATGAGTGGATTAAGGTATGACGATTCTAAGTGAAATAAGTCACACAGAAAAGGACACTTCTCATAAGGTATCACTGATAGAGGGAATGTAAAAACCGTTACACTTGAACTGAATTACAAAACAGAACAGAGTCACACATGCAGAAAACACACTATGGCGGCTTAACGGGAAAGGTGAGGTGGGGTGATACATAAAACAAGGGTTTCAAATTAGCTCAGATACCGTTCCATAAACCCAATATGTAATAGACAAGACCTACTCCTTGCTCAGAGAACTGGACTCAACACGCCCTATTCACCGCACAAGAATATATCTGACTAGTAATAATCTTAAAACCTATGTATTGATATCTCTCTGTTAGTGTGTCAAGTGGGTGTAAAGCGGCATAAACACAGCAGTGAAAAGCAGCTAAACCCCATTATAAAAATAAATTACTTTGAAAAACCCATGAAACAAAGACAGTGAAAGAGAGAGAAATTCTTACACAATGCGTTCAGGGGCTGTGATGCAACCTGGATTGACCATATCTAGACCCACAGCTGGATGAGACATGAGGGTGGACACTCTTGGGGCTGAGAGGTTTGGTGAGGTTGGGTGAGCAAACGCAGACCCTTTCAAGTAATACTGCGTGGTACCCATCGCATGGGTCCCAAATCTCCAGGTTCAAGGGCATCTTCCTACATCGAAAACATGCATGAGAAACCCAGAAGATGGTACACCGTGTGATGGGGAAAGGTTTCTAAAACGCACCTCATTTCTCATCTCCTTGTGCCCTGGTTCGCCATTCCAGCCGCTTTACTAGCAATCTCCCTCCTTGAAGCATCAGCACCTTTAACCTCCTGTTCCGTACAGGTTGCAATTTTTCCTGAGGATGAACGGGAAGACGGGGAACCAATGAGAGACTGGCTCTTGGTGTTGGGAAAGGCACAGGTCACTCTATTTTCCCATCAGGAAGAAGAATAAACCACAGGCTCATCCCGCCACCCGGAACCAGAACAGGGCCTGAAGCCATCCTGCGCTTTTGCGGCCAGCTCCCAAAAACACGAGTTGTAAAATGGAGGCTCAGGGCACTGCAATTCACAAACCTGCAGAGTTATAAATGATAACTCTCGTCCACAAATATATTGAGGGAAGGCAACGAAGAGGATTTGAAATCAAGGCAGAATTGCAGGAAACAGATTTCAGGAGGTAGATTCGAATCGCCTTTAAAGCACATGAAAAGCGGCAAAACGTTGACAATGATGCCCTTGGCCAAAAAGGGCGTATGCGTTTTTTCCTGAATATATTCAGGAAAAAACGCATACGCCCTTTTTGGCCAACCAAGCAACCTGGAAAGGCAAATCAGTGCTACAAAGAAGTCTCGCTTCCCATCGGTCAAAAGGGCCATGCTGAAAAAAGTGTCAAAACCAGAAATGCAGGACAGGCCATGGAGAAATGGGAGCCTTGCTACACTGATGGGCGGGATGGAAATTGCCAACAGCCACTCTGGAGAAGTGTACGGTGAGTCCTGAAACAACTAAAAAACACAGCTTAGAGAGCATAGGGCACTTCCACTCATGGGGGTATAAATTGGGAAAATGAAAAATCAGCAAGACACAAGCACCCCAAAGTTTAGGGCTGCTCTGTTGACAAGGACCTCCACTTCATTCCACCTTAAATATCCCAGGAAAGAGAAAAATGGGTAAAGAAGTTGTGGTCCTTATGTACAATGGAATATCACTCAGCCATGAAATCAATGTCCTAAGGCTAGTAGCAGCATGATGAGTGGATTTAGGTACGACGATTCTAAGTGAAATAAGTCACACAGAAAAGGACACTTCTCATAAGGTATCACTGATAGAGGGAATGTAAAAACCGTTACACTTGAACTGAATTACAAAACAGAACAGAGTCACACATGCAGAAAACACACTATGGCTGCTTAACGGGAAAGGTGAGGTGGGGTGATACATAAAACAAGGGTTTCAAATTAGCTCAGATACCATTCCATAAACCCAATATGTAATAGACAAGACCTACTCCTTGCTCAGAGAACTGGACTCAACACGCCCTATTCACCGCACAAGAATATATCTGACTAGTAATAATCGTAAAACCTATGTATTGATATCTCTCTGTTAGTGTGTCAAGTGGGTGTAAAGCGGCATAAACACAGCAGTGAAAAGCAGCTAAATCCCATTATGAAAAAAAATTACTTTGAAAAACCCATGAAACAAAGACAGTGAAAGAGAGCGAAATTCTTACACAATGCGTTCAGGGCCTGTGATGCAACCTGGATTGACCATATCTAGACCCACAGCTGGATGAGACCTAAGGGTGGACACCCTTGGGGCTGAGAGGTTTGGTGAGGTTGGGTGAGCAAACGCAGACCCTTTAAAGTAATACTGCGTGGTACCCATCCCATGGGTCCCAAATCTCCAGGTTCAAGGGCATCTTCCTACATCGAAAACATGCATGAGAAACCCAGAAGGTGGTACACCATGTGATGGGGAAAGGTTTCTAAAACGCACCTCATTTCTCATCTCCTTGTGCCCGGGTTCGCCATTCCAGCCGCTTTACTAGCAATCTCCCTCCTTGGAGCATCAGCACCTTTTACCTCCTGTTCCGTACAGGTTGCAATTTTTCCTGAGGATGAACGGGAAGACGGGGAACCAATGAGAGACTGGCTCTTGGTGTTGGGAAAGGCACAGGTCCGTCTATTTTCCCATCAGGAAGAAGAATAAACCACAGGCTCATCCCGCCACCCGGAACCAGAACAGGGCCTGAAGCCATCCTGCGCTTTTGCGGCCAGCTCCCAAAAACACGAGTTGTAAAATGGAGGCTCAGGGCACTGCAATTCACAAACCTGCAGAGTTATAAATGATAACTCTCGTCCACAAATATATTGAGGGAAGACAACGAAGAGGATTTGAAATCAGGGCGGAATTGCAGGAAACAGATTTCAGGAGGTAGATTCGAATCGCCTTTAAAGCACATGAAAAGCGGCAAAACGTTGACAATGATGCCCTTGGCCAAAAAGGGCGTATGCGTTTTTTCCTGAATATATTCAGGAAAAAACGCATACGCCCTTTTTGGCCAACCAAGCAACCTGGAAAGGCAAATCAGTGCTACAAGGAAGTCTCGCTACCCATCGGTCAAAAGGGCCATGCTGAAAAAAGTGTCAAAACCAGAAATGCAGGACAGGCCATGGAGAAATGGGAGCCTTGCTACACTGATGGGCGGGATGGAAATTGCCAACAGCCACTCTGGAGAAGTGTACGGTGAGTCCTGAAACAACTAAAAAACACAGCTTAGAGAGCATAGGGCACTTCCACTCATGGGGGTATAAATTGGGAAAATGAAAAATCAGCAAGACACAAGCACCCCAAAGCTTAGGGCTGCTCTGTTGACAAGGACCTCCACTTCATTCCACCTTAAATATCCCAGGAAAGAGTAAAATGGATAAAGAAGTTGTGGTACTTATGTACAATGGAATATCACTCAGCCATGAACTCAATGTCATAAGGCTAGTAGCAGCATGATGAGTGGATTAAGGTATGACGATTCTAAGTGAAATAAGTCACACAGAAAAGGACACTTCTCATAAGGTATCACTGATAGAGGGAATGTAAAAACCGTTACACTTGAACTGAATTACAAAACAGAACAGAGTCACACATGCAGAAAACACACTATGGCGGCTTAACGGGAAAGGTGAGGTGGGGTGATACATAAAACAAGGGTTTCAAATTAGCTCAGATACCGTTCCATAAACCCAATATGTAATAGACAAGACCTACTCCTTGCTCAGAGAACTGGACTCAACACGCCCTATTCACCGCACAAGAATATATCTGACTAGTAATAATCTTAAAACCTATGTATTGATATCTCTCTGTTAGTGTGTCAAGTGGGTGTAAAGCGGCATAAACACAGCAGTGAAAAGCAGCTAAACCCCATTATAAAAATAAATTACTTTGAAAAACCCATGAAACAAAGACAGTGAAAGAGAGAGAAATTCTTACACAATGCGTTCAGGGGCTGTGATGCAACCTGGATTGACCATATCTAGACCCACAGCTGGATGAGACATGAGGGTGGACACTCTTGGGGCTGAGAGGTTTGGTGAGGTTGGGTGAGCAAACGCAGACCCTTTCAAGTAATACTGCGTGGTACCCATCGCATGGGTCCCAAATCTCCAGGTTCAAGGGCATCTTCCTACATCGAAAACATGCATGAGAAACCCAGAAGATGGTACACCGTGTGATGGGGAAAGGTTTCTAAAACGCACCTCATTTCTCATCTCCTTGTGCCCTGGTTCGCCATTCCAGCCGCTTTACTAGCAATCTCCCTCCTTGAAGCATCAGCACCTTTAACCTCCTGTTCCGTACAGGTTGCAATTTTTCCTGAGGATGAACGGGAAGACGGGGAACCAATGAGAGACTGGCTCTTGGTGTTGGGAAAGGCACAGGTCCGTCTATTTTCCCATCAGGAAGAAGAATAAACCACAGGCTCATCCCGCCACCCGGAACCAGAACAGGGCCTGAAGCCATCCTGCGCTTTTGCGGCCAGCTCCCAAAAACACGAGTTGTAAAATGGAGGCTCAGGGCACTGCAATTCACAAACCTGCAGAGTTATAAATGATAACTCTCGTCCACAAATATATTGAGGGAAGGCAACGAAGAGGATTTGAAATCAAGGCAGAATTGCAGGAAACAGATTTCAGGAGGTAGATTCGAATCGCCTTTAAAGCACATGAAAAGCGGCAAAACGTTGACAATGATGCCCTTGGCCAAAAAGGGCGTATGCGTTTTTTCCTGAATATATTCAGGAAAAAACGCATACGCCCTTTTTGGCCAACCAAGCAACCTGGAAAGGCAAATCAGTGCTACAAAGAAGTCTCGCTTCCCATCGGTCAAAAGGGCCATGCTGAAAAAAGTGTCAAAACCAGAAATGCAGGACAGGCCATGGAGAAATGGGAGCCTTGCTACACTGATGGGCGGGATGGAAATTGCCAACAGCCACTCTGGAGAAGTGTACGGTGAGTCCTGAAACAACTAAAAAACACAGCTTAGAGAGCATAGGGCACTTCCACTCATGGGGGTATAAATTGGGAAAATGAAAAATCAGCAAGACACAAGCACCCCAAAGTTTAGGGCTGCTCTGTTGACAAGGACCTCCACTTCATTCCACCTTAAATATCCCAGGAAAGAGAAAAATGGGTAAAGAAGTTGTGGTCCTTATGTACAATGGAATATCACTCAGCCATGAAATCAATGTCCTAAGGCTAGTAGCAGCATGATGAGTGGATTTAGGTACGACGATTCTAAGTGAAATAAGTCACACAGAAAAGGACACTTCTCATAAGGTATCACTGATAGAGGGAATGTAAAAACCGTTACACTTGAACTGAATTACAAAACAGAACAGAGTCACACATGCAGAAAACACACTATGGCTGCTTAACGGGAAAGGTGAGGTGGGGTGATACATAAAACAAGGGTTTCAAATTAGCTCAGATACCATTCCATAAACCCAATATGTAATAGACAAGACCTACTCCTTGCTCAGAGAACTGGACTCAACACGCCCTATTCACCGCACAAGAATATATCTGACTAGTAATAATCTTAAACCTATGTATTGATATCTCTCTGTTAGTGTGTCAAGTGGGTGTAAAGCGGCATAAACACAGCAGTGAAAAGCAGCTAAACCCCACTATAAAAATAAATCACTTTGAAAAACCCATGAAAGAAAGACAGTGAAAGAGAGAGAAATTCTTACACAATGCGTTCAGGGGCTGTGATGCAACCTGGATTGACCATATCTAGACCCACAGCTGGATGAGACATAAGGGTGGACACTCTTGGGGCTGAGAGGTTTGGTGAGGTTGGGTGAGCAAACGCAGACCCTTTAAAGTAATACTGCGTGGTACCCATCGCATGGGTCCCAAATCTCCAGGTTCAAGGGCATCTTCCTACATCGAAAACATGCATGAGATACCCAGAAGATGGTACACCATGTGATGGGGAAAGGTTTCTAAAACGCACCTCATTTCTCATCTCCTTGTGCCCGGGTTCGCCATTCCAGCCGCTTTACTAGCAATCTCCCTACTTGGAGCATCAGCACCGTTAACCTCCTGTTCCGTACAGGTTGCAATTTGTCCTGAGGATGAACGGGAAGACGGGGAATCAGTGAGAGACTGGCTCTTGGTGTTGGGAAAGGCACAGGTCACTCTATTTTCCCATCAGGAAGAAGAATTAACCACAGGCTCCTCCTGCCCCCCGGAACCAGAACAGGGCCGAAGCCATCCTGCGCTTTTGCGGCCAGCTCCCAAAAACACGAGTTGTAAAATGGAGCCTCAGGGCACTGCAATTCACAAACCTGCAGTGTTATAAATGATAACTCTCGTCCACAAATATATTGAGGGAAGGCAACGAAGAGGATTTGAAATCAAGGCAGAATTGCAGGAAACAGATTTCAGGAGGTAGATTCGAATCGCCTTTAAAGCACATGAAAAGCGGCAAAACGTTGACAATGATGCCCTTGGCCAAAAAGGGCGTATGCGTTTTTTCCTGAATATATTCAGGAAAAAACGCATACGCCCTTTTTGGCCAACCAAGCAACCTGGAAAGGCAAATCAGCGCTACAAAGAAGTCTCGCTTCCCATCGGTCAAAAGGGCCATGCTGAAAAAAGTGTCAAAACCAGAAATGCAGGACAGGCCATGGAGAAATGGGAGCCTTGCTACACTGATGGGCGGGATGGAAATTGCCAACAGCCACTCTGGAGAAGTGTACGGTGAGTCCTGAAACAACTAAAAAACACAGCTTAGAGAGCATAGGGCACTTCCACTCATGGGGGTATAAATTGGGAAAATGAAAAATCAGCAAGACACAAGCACCCCAAAGTTTAGGGCTGCTCTGTTGACAAGGACCTCCACTTCATTCCACCTTAAATATCCCAGGAAAGAGAAAAATGGATAAAGAAGTTGTGGTCCTTATGTACAATGGAATATCACTCAGCCATGAACTCAATGTCATAAGGCTAGTAGCAGCATGATGAGTGGATTAAGGTATGACGATTCTAAGTGAAATAAGTCACACAGAAAAGGACACTTCTCATAAGGTATCACTGATAGAGGGAATGTAAAAACCGTTACACTTGAACTGAATTACAAAACAGAACAGAGTCACACATGCAGAAAACACACTATGGCGGCTTAACGGGAAAGGTGAGGTGGGGTGATACATAAAACAAGGGTTTCAAATTAGCTCAGATACCGTTCCATGAACCCAATATGTAATAGACAAGACCTACTCCTTGCTCAGAGAACTGGACTCAACACGCCCTATTCACCGCACAAGAATATATCTGACTAGTAATAATCTTAAAACCTATGTATTGATATCTCTCTGTTAGTGTGTCAAGTGGGTGTAAAGCGGCATAAACACAGCAGTGAAAAGCAGCAAAACCCCATTATAAAAATAAATTACTTTGAAAAACCCATGGAACAAAGACAGTGAAAGAGAGAGAAATTCTTACACAATGCGTTCAGGGGCTGTGATGCAACCTGGATTGACCATATCTAGACCCACAGCTGGATGAGACATGAGGGTGGACACTCTTGGGGCTGAGAGGTTTGGTGAGGTTGGGTGAGCAAACGCAGACCCTTTCAAGTAATACTGCGTGGTACCCATCGCATGGGTCCCAAATCTCCAGGTTCAAGGGCATCTTCCTACATCGAAAACATGCATGAGAAACCCAGAAGATGGTACACCGTGTGATGGGGAAAGGTTTCTAAAACGCACCTCATTTCTCATCTCCTTGTGCCCTGGTTCGCCATTCCAGCCGCTTTACTAGCCATCTCCCTCCTTGAAGCATCAGCACCTTTAACCTCCTGTTCCGTACAGGTTGCAATTTTTCCTGAGGATGAACGGGAAGACGGGGAACCAATGAGAGACTGGCTCTTGGTGTTGGGAAAGGCACAGGTCACTCTATTTTCCCATCAGGAAGAAGAATAAACCACAGGCTCATCCCGCCCCCCGGAACCAGAACAGGGCCTGAAGCCATCCTGCGCTTTTGCGGCCAGCTCCCAAAAACACGAGTTGTAAAATGTAGGCTCAGGGCACTGCAATTCACAAACCTGCACAGTTATAAATGATAACTCTCGTCCACAAATATATTGAGGGAAGGCAACGAAGAGGATTTGAAATCAAGGCAGAATTGCAGGAAACAGATTTCAGGAGGTAGATTCGAATCGCCTTTAAAGCACATGAAAAGCGGCAAAACGTTGACAATGATGCCCTTGGCCAAAAAGGGCGTATGCGTTTTTTCCTGAATATATTCAGGAAAAAACGCATACGCCCTTTTTGGCCAACCAAGCAACCTGGAAAGGCAAATCAGTGCTACAAAGAAGTCTCGCTTCCCATCGGTCAATAGGGCCATGCTGAAAAAAGTGTCAAAACCAGAAATGCAGGACAGGCCATGGAGAAATGGGAGCCTTGCTACACTGATGGGCGGGATGGAAATTGCCAACAGCCACTCTGGAGAAGTGTACGGTGAGTCCTGAAACAACTAAAAAACACAGCTTAGAGAGCATAGGGCACTTCCACTCATGGGGGTATAAATTGGGAAAATGAAAAATCAGCAAGACACAAGCACCCCAAAGTTTAGGGCTGCTCTGTTGACAAGGACCTCCACTTCATTCCACCTTAAATATCCCAGGAAAGAGAAAAATGGGTAAAGAAGTTGTGGTCCTTATGTACAATGGAATATCACTCAGCCATGAAATCAATGTCCTAAGGGTAGTAGCAGCATGATGAGTGGATTTAGGTACGACGATTCTAAGTGAAATAAGTCACACAGAAAAGGACACTTCTCATAAGGTATCACTGATAGAGGGAATGTAAAAACCGTTACACTTGAACTGAATTACAAAACAGAACAGAGTCACACATGCAGAAAACACACTATGGCTGCTTAACGGGAAAGGTGAGGTGGGGTGATACATAAAACAAGGGTTTCAAATTAGCTCAGATACCATTCCATAAACCCAATATGTAATAGACAAGACCTACTCCTTGCTCAGAGAACTGGACTCAACACGCCCTATTCACCGCACAAGAATATATCTGACTAGTAATAATCGTAAAACCTATGTATTGATATCTCTCTGTTAGTGTGTCAAGTGGGTGTAAAGCGTCATAAACACAGCAGTGAAAAGCAGCTAAATCCCATTATGAAAAAAAATTACTTTGAAAAACCCATGAAACAAAGACAGTGAAAGAGAGCGAAATTCTTACACAATGCGTTCAGGGCCTGTGATGCAACCTGGATTGACCATATCTAGACCCACAGCTGGATGAGACCTAAGGGTGGACACCCTTGGGGCTGAGAGGTTTGGTGAGGTTGGGTGAGCAAACGCAGACCCTTTAAAGTAATACTGCGTGGTACCCATCCCATGGGTCCCAAATCTCCAGGTTCAAGGGCATCTTCCTACATCGAAAACATGCATGAGAAACCCAGAAGGTGGTACACCGTGTGATGGGGAAATGTTTCTAAAACGCACCTCATTTCTCATCTCCTTGTGCCCGGGTTCGCCATTCCAGCCGCTTTACTAGCAATCTCCCTACTTGGAGCATCAGCACCGTTAACCTCCTGTTCCGTACAGGTTGCAATTTGTCCTGAGGATGAACGGGAAGACGGGGAATCAGTGAGAGACTGGCTCTTGGTGTTGGGAAAGGCACAGGTCACTCTATTTTCCCATCAGGAAGAAGAATTAACCACAGGCTCCTCCTGCCCCCCGGAACCAGAACAGGGCCGAAGCCATCCTGCGCTTTTGCGGCCAGCTCCCAAAAACACGAGTTGTAAAATGGAGCCTCAGGGCACTGCAATTCACAAACCTGCAGAGTTATAAATGATAACTCTCGTCCACAAATATATTGAGGGAAGGCAACGAAGAGGATTTGAAATCAAGGCAGAATTGCAGGAAACAGATTTCAGGAGGTAGATTCGAATCACCTTTAAAGCACATGAAAAGCGGCAAAACGTTGACAATGATGCCCTTGGCCAAAAAGGGCGTATGCGTTTTTTCCTGAATATATTCAGGAAAAAACGCATACGCCCTTTTTGGCCAACCAAGCAACCTGGAAAGGCAAATCAGCGCTACAAAGAAGTCTCGCTTCCCATCGGTCAAAAGGGCCATGCTGAAAAAAGTGTCAAAACCAGAAATGCAGGACAGGCCATGGAGAAATGGGAGCCTTGCTACACTGATGGGCGGGATGGAAATTGCCAACAGCCACTCTGGAGAAGTGTACGGTGAGTCCTGAAACAACTAAAAAACACAGCTTAGAGAGCATAGGGCACTTCCACTCATGGGGGTATAAATTGGGAAAATGAAAAATCAGCAAGACACAAGCACCCCAAAGTTTAGGGCTGCTCTGTTGACAAGGACCTCCACTTCATTCCACCTTAAATATCCCAGGAAAGAGAAAAATGGATAAAGAAGTTGTGGTCCTTATGTACAATGGAATATCACTCAGCCATGAACTCAATGTCATAAGGCTAGTAGCAGCATGATGAGTGGATTAAGGTATGACGATTCTAAGTGAAATAAGTCACACAGAAAAGGACACTTCTCATAAGGTATCACTGATAGAGGGAATGTAAAAACCGTTACACTTGAACTGAATTACAAAACAGAACAGAGTCACACATGCAGAAAACACACTATGGCGGCTTAACGGGAAAGGTGAGGTGGGGTGATACATAAAACAAGGGTTTCAAATTAGCTCAGATACCGTTCCATAAACCCAATATGTAATAGACAAGACCTACTCCTTGCTCAGAGAACTGGACTCAACACGCCCTATTCACCGCACAAGAATATATCTGACTAGTAATAATCGTAAAACCTATGTATTGATATCTCTCTGTTAGTGTGTCAAGTGGGTGTAAAGCGGCATAAACACAGCAGTGAAAAGCAGCTAAATCCCATTATGAACAAAAATTACTTTGAAAAACCCATGAAACAAAGACAGTGAAAGAGAGCGAAATTCTTACACAATGCGTTCAGGGCCTGTGATGCAACCTGGATTGACCATATCTAGACCCACAGCTGGATGAGACCTAAGGGTGGACACCCTTGGGGCTGAGAGGTTTGGTGAGGTTGGGTGAGCAAACGCAGACCCTTTAAAGTAATACTGCGTGGTACCCATCCCATGGGTCCCAAATCTCCAGGTTCAAGGGCATCTTCCTACATCGAAAACATGCATGAGAAACCCAGAAGGTGGTACACCGTGTGATGGGGAAATGTTTCTAAAACGCACCTCATTTCTCATCTCCTTGTGCCCGGGTTCGCCATTCCAGCCGCTTTACTAGCAATCTCCCTCCTTGGAGCATCAGCACCTTTTACCTCCTGTTCCGTACAGGTTGCAATTTTTCCTGAGGATGAACGGGAAGACGGGGAACCAATGAGAGACTGGCTCTTGGTGTTGGGACAGGCACAGGTCACTCTATTTTCCCATCAGGAAGAAGAATAAACCACAGGCTCATCCCGCCACCCGGAACCAGAACAGGGCCTGAAGCCATCCTGCGCTTTTGCGGCCAGCTCCCAAAAACACGAGTTGTAAAATGGAGGCTCAGGGCACTGCAATTCACAAACCTGCAGAGTTATAAATGATAACTCTCGTCCACAAATATATTGAGGGAAGGCAACGAAGAGGATTTGAAATCAGGGCGGAATAGCAGGAAACAGATTTCAGGAGGTAGATTCGAATCGCCTTTAAAGCACATGAAAAGCGGCAAAACGTTGACAATGATGCCCTTGGCCAAAAAGGGCGTATGCGTTTTTTCCTGAATATATTCAGGAAAAAACGCATACGCCCTTTTTGGCCAACCAAGCAACCTGGAAAGGCAAATCAGTGCTACAAAGAAGTCTCGCTTCCCATCGGTCAAAAGGGCCATGCTGAAAAAAGTGTCAAAACCAGAAATGCAGGACAGGCCATGGAGAAATGGGAGCCTTGCTACACTGATGGGCGGGATGTAAATTGCCAACAGCCACTCTGGAGAAGTGTACGGTGTGTCCTGAAACACCTAAAAAACACAGCTTAGAGACCATAGGGCACTTCCACTCATGGGGGTATAAATTGGGAAAATGAAAAATCAGCAAGACACAAGCACCCCAAAGTTTAGGGCTGCTCTGTTGACAAGGACCTCCACTTCATTCCACCTTAAATATCCCAGGAAAGAGAAAAATGGGTAAAGAAGTTGTGGTCCTTATGTACAATGGAATATCACTCAGCCATGAAATCAATGTCATAAGGCTAGTAGCAGCATGATGAGTGGATTAAGGTATGACGATTCTAAGTGAAATAAGTCACACAGAAAAGGACACTTCTCATAAGGTATCACTGATAGAGGGAATGTAAAAACCGTTACACTTGAACTGAATTACAAAACAGAACACAGTCACACATGCAGAAAACACACTATGGCTGCTTAACAAGAAAGGTGAGGTGGGGTGATAGATAAAACAAGGGTTTCAAATTAGCTCAGATACCGTTCCATAAAACCAATATGTAATAGACAAGACCTACTCCTTGCTCAGAGAACTGGACTCAACACGCCCTATTCACCGCACAAGAATATATCTGACTAGTAATAATCTTAAACCTATGTATTGATATCTCTCTGTTAGTGTGTCAAGTGGGTGTAAAGCGGCATAAACACAGCAGTGAAAAGCAGCTATACCCCATTATAAAAATAAATTACTTTGAAAAACCCATGAAAGAAAGACAGTGAAAGAGAGAGAAATTCTTACACAATGCGTTCAGGGGCTGTGATGCAACCTGGATTGACCATATCTAGACCCACAGCTGGATGAGACATAAGGGTGGACACTCTTGGGGCTGAGAGTTTTGGTGAGGTTGGGTGAGCAAACGCAGACCCTTTAAAGTAATACTGCGTGGTACCCATCGCATGGGTCCCAAATCTCCAGGTTCAAGGGCATCTTCCTACATCGAAAACATGCATGAGATACCCAGAAGATGGTACACCATGTGATGGGGAAAGGTTTCTAAAACGCACCTCATTTCTCATCTCCTTGTGCCCGGGTTCGCCATTCCAGCCACTTTACTAGCAATCTCCCTACTTGGAGCATCAGCACCGTTAACCTCCTGTTCCGTACAGGTTGCAATTTGTCCTGAGGATGAACGGGAAGACGGGGAATCAGTGAGAGACTGGCTCTTGGTGTTGGGAAAGGCACAGGTCACTCTATTTTCCCATCAGGAAGAAGAATTAACCACAGGCTCCTCCTGCCCCCCGGAACCAGAACAGGGCCGAAGCCATCCTGCGCTTTTGCGGCCAGCTCCCAAAAACACGAGTTGTAAAATGGAGCCTCAGGGCACTGCAATTCACAAACCTGCAGAATTATAAATGATAACTCTCGTCCACAAATATATTGAGGGAAGGCAACGAAGAGGATTTGAAATCAAGGCAGAATTGCAGGAAACAGATTTCAGGAGGTAGATTCGAATCACCTTTAAAGCACATGAAAAGCGGCAAAACGTTGACAATGATGCCCTTGGCCAAAAAGGGCGTATGCGTTTTTTCCTGAATATATTCAGGAAAAAACGCATACGCCCTTTTTGGCCAACCAAGCAACCTGGAAAGGCAAATCAGCGCTACAAAGAAGTCTCGCTTCCCATCGGTCAAAAGGGCCATGCTGAAAAAAGTGTCAAAACCAGAAATGCAGGACAGGCCATGGAGAAATGGGAGCCTTGCTACACTGATGGGCGGGATGGAAATTGCCAACAGCCACTCTGGAGAAGTGTACGGTGAGTCCTGAAACAACTAAAAAACACAGCTTAGAGAGCATAGGGCACTTCCACTCATGGGGGTATAAATTGGGAAAATGAAAAATCAGCAAGACACAAGCACCCCAAAGCTTAGGGCTGCTCTGTTGACAAGGACCTCCACTTCATTCCACCTTAAATATCCCAGGAAAGAGTAAAATGGATAAAGAAGTTGTGGTACTTATGTACAATGGAATATCACTCAGCCATGAACTCAATGTCATAAGGCTAGTAGCAGCATGATGAGTGGATTAAGGTATGACGATTCTAAGTGAAATAAGTCACACAGAAAAGGACACTTCTCATAAGGTATCACTGATAGAGGGAATGTAAAAACCGTTACACTTGAACTGAATTACAAAACAGAACAGAGTCACACATGCAGAAAACACACTATGGCGGCTTAACGGGAAAGGTGAGGTGGGGTGATACATAAAACAAGGGTTTCAAATTAGCTCAGATACCGTTCCATAAACCCAATATGTAATAGACAAGACCTACTCCTTGCTCAGAGAACTGGACTCAACACGCCCTAGTCACCGCACAAGAATATATCTGACTAGTAATAATCTTAAAACCTATGTATTGATATCTCTCTGTTAGTGTGTCAAGTGGGTGTAAAGCGGCATAAACACAGCAGTGAAAAGCAGCTAAACCCCATTATAAAAATAAATTACTTTGAAAAACCCATGAAACAAAGACAGTGAAAGAGAGAGAAATTCTTACACAATGCGTTCAGGGGCTGTGATGCAACCTGGATTGACCATATCTAGACCCACAGCTGGATGAGACATGAGGGTGGACACTCTTGGGGCTGAGAGGTTTGGTGAGGTTGGGTGAGCAAACGCAGACCCTTTCAAGTAATACTGCGTGGTACCCATCGCATGGGTCCCAAATCTCCAGGTTCAAGGGCATCTTCCTACATCGAAAACATGCATGAGAAACCCAGAAGATGGTACACCGTGTGATGGGGAAAGGTTTCTAAAACGCACCTCATTTCTCATCTCCTTGTGCCCTGGTTCGCCATTCCAGCCGCTTTACTAGCAATCTCCCTCCTTGAAGCATCAGCACCTTTAACCTCCTGTTCCGTACAGGTTGCAATTTTTCCTGAGGATGAACGGGAAGACGGGGAACCAATGAGAGACTGGCTCTTGGTGTTGGGAAAGGCACAGGTCACTCTATTTTCCCATCAGGAAGAAGAATAAACCACAGGCTCATCCCGCCACCCGGAACCAGAACAGGGCCTGAAGCCATCCTGCGCTTTTGCGGCCAGCTCCCAAAAACACGAGTTGTAAAATGGAGGCTCAGGGCACTGCAATTCACAAACCTGCAGAGTTATAAATGATAACTCTCGTCCACAAATATATTGAGGGAAGGCAACGAAGAGGATTTGAAATCAAGGCAGAATTGCAGGAAACAGATTTCAGGAGGTAGATTCGAATCGCCTTTAAAGCACATGAAAAGCGGCAAAACGTTGACAATGATGCCCTTGGCCAAAAAGGGCGTATGCGTTTTTTCCTGAATATATTCAGGAAAAAACGCATACGCCCTTTTTGGCCAACCAAGCAACCTGGAAAGGCAAATCAGTGCTACAAAGAAGTCTCGCTTCCCATCGGTCAAAAGGGCCATGCTGAAAAAAGTGTCAAAACCAGAAATGCAGGACAGGCCATGGAGAAATGGGAGCCTTGCTACACTGATGGGCGGGATGGAAATTGCCAACAGCCACTCTGGAGAAGTGTACGGTGAGTCCTGAAACAACTAAAAAACACAGCTTAGAGAGCATAGGGCACTTCCACTCATGGGGGTATAAATTGGGAAAATGAAAAATCAGCAAGACACAAGCACCCCAAAGTTTAGGGCTGCTCTGTTGACAAGGACCTCCACTTCATTCCACCTTAAATATCCCAGGAAAGAGAAAAATGGGTAAAGAAGTTGTGGTCCTTATGTAAAATGGAATATCACTCAGCCATGAAATCAATGTCCTAAGGCTAGTAGCAGCATGATGAGTGGACTTAGGTACGACGATTCTAAGTGAAATAAGTCACACAGAAAAGGACACTTCTCATAAGGTATCACTGATAGAGGGAATGTAAAAACCGTTACACTTGAACTGAATTACAAAACAGAACAGAGTCACACATGCAGAAAACACACTATGGCTGCTTAACGGGAAAGGTGAGGTGGGGTGATACATAAAACAAGGGTTTCAAATTAGCTCAGATACCATTCCATAAACCCAATATGTAATAGACAAGACCTACTCCTTGCTCAGAGAACTGGACTCAACACGCCCTATTCACCGCACAAGAATATATCTGACTAGTAATAATCGTAAAACCTATGTATTGATATCTCTCTGTTAGTGTGTCAAGTGGGTGTAAAGCGGCATAAACACAGCAGTGAAAAGCAGCTAAATCCCATTATGAAAAAAAATTACTTTGAAAAACCCATGAAACAAAGACAGTGAAAGAGAGCGAAATTCTTACACAATGCGTTCAGGGCCTGTGATGCAACCTGGATTGACCATATCTAGACCCACAGCTGGATGAGACCTAAGGGTGGACACCCTTGGGGCTGAGAGGTTTGGTGAGGTTGGGTGAGCAAACGCAGACCCTTTAAAGTAATACTGCGTGGTACCCATCGCATGGGTCCCAAATCTCCAGGTTCAAGGGCATCTTCCTACATCGAAAACATGCATGAGAAACCCAGAAGGTGGGACACCATGTGATGGGGAAAGGTTTCTAAAACGCACCTCATTTCTCATCTCCTTGTGCCCGGGTTCGCCATTCCAGCCGCTTTACTAGCAATCTCCCTCCTTGGAGCATCAGCACCTTTTACCTCCTGTTCCGTACAGGTTGCAATTTTTCCTGAGGATGAACGGGAAGACGGGGAACCAATGAGAGACTGGCTCTTGGTGTTGGGAAAGGCACAGGTCCGTCTATTTTCCCATCAGGAAGAAGAATAAACCACAGGCTCATCCCGCCACCCGGAACCAGAACAGGGCCTGAAGCCATCCTGCGCTTTTGCGGCCAGCTCCCAAAAACACGAGTTGTAAAATGGAGGCTCAGGGCACTGCAATTCACAAACCTGCAGAGTTATAAATGATAACTCTCGTCCACAAATATATTGAGGGAAGACAACGAAGAGGATTTGAAATCAGGGCGGAATTGCAGGAAACAGATTTCAGGAGGTAGATTCGAATCGCCTTTAAAGCACATGAAAAGCGGCAAAACGTTGACAATGATGCCCTTGGCCAAAAAGGGCGTATGCGTATTTTCCTGAATATATTCAGGAAAAAACGCATACGCCCTTTTTGGCCAACCAAGCAACCTGGAAAGGCAAATCAGCGCTACAAGGAAGTCTCGCTTCCCATCGGTCAAAAGGGCCATGCTGAAAAAAGTGTCAAAACCAGAAATGCAGGACAGGCCATGGAGAAATGGGAGCCTTGCTGCACTGATGGGCGGGATGTAAATTGCCAACAGCCACTCTGGAGAAGTGTACGGTGTGTCCTGAAACATCTAAAAAACACAGCTTAGAGACCATAGGGCACTTCCACTCATGGGGGTATAAATTGGGAAAATTAAAAATCAGCAAGACACAAGCACCCCAAAGTTTAGGGCTGCTCTGTTGACAAGGACCTCCACTTCATTCCACCTTAAATATCCCAGGAAAGAGAAAAATGGGTAAAGAAGTTGTGGTCCTTATGTACAATGGAATATCACTCAGCCATGAAATCAATGTCATAAGGCTAGTAGCAGCATGATGAGTGGATTAAGGTATGACGATTCTAAGTGAAATAAGTCACACAGAAAAGGACACTTCTCATAAGGTATCACTGATAGAGGGAATGTAAAAACCGTTACACTTGAACTGAATTACAAAACAGAACACAGTCACACATGCAGAAAACACACTATGGCTGCTTAACAAGAAAGGTGAGGTGGGGTGATAGATAAAACAAGGGTTTCAAATTAGCTCAGATACCGTTCCATAAAACCAATATGTAATAGACAAGACCTACTCCTTGCTCAGAGAACTGGACTCAACACGCCCTATTCACCGCACAAGAATATATCTGACTAGTAATAATCTTAAACCTATGTATTGATATCTCTCTGTTAGTGTGTCAAGTGGGTGTAAAGCGGCATAAACACAGCAGTGAAAAGCAGCTAAACCCCACTATAAAAATAAATCACTTTGAAAAACCCATGAAAGAAAGACAGTGAAAGAGAGAGAAATTCTTACACAATGCGTTCAGGGGCTGTGATGCAACCTGGATTGACCATATCTAGACCCACAGCTGGATGAGACATAAGGGTGGACACTCTTGGGGCTGAGAGGTTTGGTGAGGTTGGGTGAGCAAACGCAGACCCTTTAAAGTAATACTGCGTGGTACCCATCGCATGGGTCCCAAATCTCCAGGTTCAAGGGCATCTTCCTACATCGAAAACATGCATGAGAAACCCAGAAGATGGTACACCATGTGATGGGGAAAGGTTTCTAAAACGCACCTCATTTCTCATCTCCTTGTGCCCGGGTTCGCCATTCCAGCCGCTTTACTAGCAATCTCCCTACTTGGAGCATCAGCACCGTTAACCTCCTGTTCCGTACAGGTTGCAATTTGTCCTGAGGATGAACGGGAAGACGGGGAACCAATGAGAGACTGGCTCTTGGTGTTGGGAAAGGCACAGGTCCGTCTATTTTCCCATCAGGAAGAAGAATAAACCACAGGCTCATCCCGCCACCCGGAACCAGAACAGGGCCTGAAGCCATCCTGCGCTTTTGCGGCCAGCTCCCAAAAACACGAGTTGTAAAATGGAGGCTCAGGGCACTGCAATTCACAAACCTGCAGAGTTATAAATGATAACTCTCGTCCACAAATATATTGAGGGAAGACAACGAAGAGGATTTGAAATCAGGGCGGAATTGCAGGAAACAGATTTCAGGAGGTAGATTCGAATCGCCTTTAAAGCACATGAAAAGCGGCAAAACGTTGACAATGATGCCCTTGGCCAAAAAGGGCGTATGCGTATTTTCCTGAATATATTCAGGAAAAAACGCATACGCCCTTTTTGGCCAACCAAGCAACCTGGAAAGGCAAATCAGCGCTACAAGGAAGTCTCGCTTCCCATCGGTCAAAAGGGCCATGCTGAAAAAAGTGTCAAAACCAGAAATGCAGGACAGGCCATGGAGAAATGGGAGCCTTGCTGCACTGATGGGCGGGATGTAAATTGCCAACAGCCACTCTGGAGAAGTGTACGGTGTGTCCTGAAACATCTAAAAAACACAGCTTAGAGACCATAGGGCACTTCCACTCATGGGGGTATAAATTGGGAAAATTAAAAATCAGCAAGACACAAGCACCCCAAAGTTTAGGGCTGCTCTGTTGACAAGGACCTCCACTTCATTCCACCTTAAATATCCCAGGAAAGAGAAAAATGGGTAAAGAAGTTGTGGTCCTTATGTACAATGGAATATCACTCAGCCATGAAATCAATGTCATAAGGCTAGTAGCAGCATGATGAGTGGATTAAGGTATGACGATTCTAAGTGAAATAAGTCACACAGAAAAGGACACTTCTCATAAGGTATCACTGATAGAGGGAATGTAAAAACCGTTACACTTGAACTGAATTACAAAACAGAACACAGTCACACATGCAGAAAACACACTATGGCTGCTTAACAAGAAAGGTGAGGTGGGGTGATAGATAAAACAAGGGTTTCAAATTAGCTCAGATACCGTTCCATAAAACCAATATGTAATAGACAAGACCTACTCCTTGCTCAGAGAACTGGACTCAACACGCCCTATTCACCGCACAAGAATATATCTGACTAGTAATAATCTTAAACCTATGTATTGATATCTCTCTGTTAGTGTGTCAAGTGGGTGTAAAGCGGCATAAACACAGCAGTGAAAAGCAGCTAAACCCCACTATAAAAATAAATCACTTTGAAAAACCCATGAAAGAAAGACAGTGAAAGAGAGAGAAATTCTTACACAATGCGTTCAGGGGCTGTGATGCAACCTGGATTGACCATATCTAGACCCACAGCTGGATGAGACATAAGGGTGGACACTCTTGGGGCTGAGAGGTTTGGTGAGGTTGGGTGAGCAAACGCAGACCCTTTAAAGTAATACTGCGTGGTACCCATCGCATGGGTCCCAAATCTCCAGGTTCAAGGGCATCTTCCTACATCGAAAACATGCATGAGATACCCAGAAGATGGTACACCATGTGATGGGGAAAGGTTTCTAAAACGCACCTCATTTCTCATCTCCTTGTGCCCGGGTTCGCCATTCCAGCCGCTTTACTAGCAATCTCCCTACTTGGAGCATCAGCACCGTTAACCTCCTGTTCCGTACAGGTTGCAATTTGTCCTGAGGATGAACGGGAAGACGGGGAATCAGTGAGAGACTGGCTCTTGGTGTTGGGAAAGGCACAGGTCACTCTATTTTCCCATCAGGAAGAAGAATTAACCACAGGCTCCTCCTGCCCCCCGGAACCAGAACAGGGCCGAAGCCATCCTGCGCTTTTGCGGCCAGCTCCCAAAAACGCGAGTTGTAAAATCGAGCCTCAGGGCACTGCAATTCACAAACCTGCAGTGTTATAAATGATAACTCTCGTCCACAAATATATTGAGGGAAGGCAACGAAGAGGATTTGAAATCAAGGCAGAATTGCAGGAAACAGATTTCAGGAGGTAGATTCGAATCGCCTTTAAAGCACATGAAAAGCGGCAAAACGTTGACAATGATGCCCTTGGCCAAAAAGGGCGTATGCGTTTTTTCCTGAATATATTCAGGAAAAAACGCATACGCCCTTTTTGGCCAACCAAGCAACCTGGAAAGGCAAATCAGCGCTACAAAGAAGTCTCGCTTCCCATCGGTCAAAAGGGCCATGCTGAAAAAAGTGTCAAAACCAGAAATGCAGGACAGGCCATGGAGAAATGGGAGCCTTGCTACACTGATGGGCGGGATGGAAATTGCCAACAGCCACTCTGGAGAAGTGTACGGTGAGTCCTGAAACAACTAAAAAACACAGCTTAGAGAGCATAGGGCACTTCCACTCATGGGGGTATAAATTGGGAAAATGAAAAATCAGCAAGACACAAGCACCCCAAAGTTTAGGGCTGCTCTGTTGACAAGGACCTCCACTTCATTCCACCTTAAATATCCCAGGAAAGAGAAAAATGGATAAAGAAGTTGTGGTCCTTATGTACAATGGAATATCACTCAGCCATGAACTCAATGTCATAAGGCTAGTAGCAGCATGATGAGTGGATTAAGGTATGACGATTCTAAGTGAAATAAGTCACACAGAAAAGGACACTTCTCATAAGGTATCACTGATAGAGGGAATGTAAAAACCGTTACACTTGAACTGAATTACAAAACAGAACAGAGTCACACATGCAGAAAACACACTATGGCGGCTTAACGGGAAAGGTGAGGTGGGGTGATACATAAAACAAGGGTTTCAAAGTAGCTCAGATACCGTTCCATAAACCCAATATGTAATAGACAAGACCTACTCCTTGCTCAGAGAACTGGACTCAACACGCCCTATTCACCGCACAAGAATATATCTGACTAGTAATAATCTTAAAACCTATGTATTGATATCTCTCTGTTAGTGTGTCAAGTGGGTGTAAAGCGGCATAAACACAGCAGTGAAAAGCAGCTAAACCCCATTATAAAAATAAATTACTTTGAAAAACCCATGAAACAAAGACAGTGAAAGAGAGAGAAATTCTTACACAATGCGTTCAGGGGCTGTGATGCAACCTGGATTGACCATATCTAGACCCACAGCTGGATGAGACATGAGGGTGGACACTCTTGGGGCTGAGAGGTTTGGTGAGGTTGGGTGAGCAAATGCAGACCCTTTCAAGTAATACTGCGTGGTACCCATCGCATGGGTCCCAAATCTCCAGGTTCAAGGGCATCTTCCTACATCGAAAACATGCATGAGAAACCCAGAAGATGGTACACCATGTGATGGGGAAAGGTTTCTAAAACGCACCTCATTTCTCATCTCCTTGTGCCCTGGTTCGCCATTCCAGCCGCTTTACTAGCCATCTCCCTCCTTGAAGCATCAGCACCTTTAACCTCCTGTTCCGTACAGGTTGCAATTTTTCCTGAGGATGAACGGGAAGACGGGGAACCAATGAGAGACTGGCTCTTGGTGTTGGGAAAGGCACAGGTCACTCTATTTTCCCATCAGGAAGAAGAATAAACCACAGGCTCATCCCGCCCCCCGGAACCAGAACAGGGCCTGAAGCCATCCTGCGCTTTTGCGGCCAGCTCCCAAAAACACGAGTTGTAAAATGGAGGCTCAGGGCACTGCAATTCACAAACCTGCAGAGTTATAAATGATAACTCTCGTCCACAAATATATTGAGGGAAGGCAACGAAGAGGATTTGAAATCAAGGCAGAATTGCAGGAAACAGATTTCAGGAGGTAGATTCGAATCGCCTTTAAAGCACATGAAAAGCGGCAAAACGTTGACAATGATGCCCTTGGCCAAAAAGGGCGTATGCGTTTTTTCCTGAATATATTCAGGAAAAAACGCATACGCCCTTTTTGGCCAACCAAGCAACCTGGAAAGGCAAATCAGTGCTACAAAGAAGTCTCGCTTCCCATCGGTCAAAAGGGCCATGCTGAAAAAAGTGTCAAAACCAGAAATGCAGGACAGGCCATGGAGAAATGGGAGCCTTGCTACACTGATGGGCGGGATGTAAATTGCCAACAGCCACTCTGGAGAAGTGTACGGTGAGTCCTGAAACAACTAAAAAACACAGCTTAGAGAGCATAGGGCACTTCCACTCATGGGGGTATAAATTGGGAAAATGAAAAATCAGCAAGACACAAGCACCCCAAAGTTTAGGGCTGCTCTGTTGACAAGGACCTCCACTTCATTCCACCTTAAATATCCCAGGAAAGAGAAAAATGGGTAAAGAAGTTGTGGTCCTTATGTACAATGGAATATCACTCAGCCATGAAATCAATGTCCTAAGGGTAGTAGCAGCATGATGAGTGGATTTAGGTACGACGATTCTAAGTGAAATAAGTCACACAGAAAAGGACACTTCTCATAAGGTATCACTGATAGAGGGAATGTAAAAACCGTTACACTTGAACTGAATTACAAAACAGAACAGAGTCACACATGCAGAAAACACACTATGGCTGCTTAACGGGAAAGGTGAGGTGGGGTGATACATAAAACAAGGGTTTCAAATTAGCTCAGATACCATTCCATAAACCCAATATGTAATAGACAAGACCTACTCCTTGCTCAGAGAACTGGACTCAACACGCCCTATTCACCGCACAAGAATATATCTGACTAGTAATAATCGTAAAACCTATGTATTGATATCTCTCTGTTAGTGTGTCAAGTGGGTGTAAAGCGTCATAAACACAGCAGTGAAAAGCAGCTAAATCCCATTATGAAAAAAAATTACTTTGAAAAACCCATGAAACAAAGACAGTGAAAGAGAGCGAAATTCTTACACAATGCGTTCAGGGCCTGTGATGCAACCTGGATTGACCATATCTAGACCCACAGCTGGATGAGACCTAAGGGTGGACACCCTTGGGGCTGAGAGGTTTGGTGAGGTTGGGTGAGCAAACGCAGACCCTTTAAAGTAATACTGCGTGGTACCCATCCCATGGGTCCCAAATCTCCAGGTTCAAGGGCATCTTCCTACATCGAAAACATGCATGAGAAACCCAGAAGGTGGTACACCGTGTGATGGGGAAATGTTTCTAAAACGCACCTCATTTCTCATCTCCTTGTGCCCGGGTTCGCCATTCCAGCCGCTTTACTAGCAATCTCCCTCCTTGGAGCATCAGCACCTTTTACCTCCTGTTCCGTACAGGTTGCAATTTTTCCTGAGGATGAACGGGAAGACGGGGAACCAATGAGAGACTGGCTCTTGGTGTTGGGAAAGGCACAGGTCACTCTATTTTCCCATCAGGAAGAAGAATAAACCACAGGCTCATCCCGCCACCCGGAACCAGAACAGGGCCTGAAGCCATCCTGCGCTTTTGCGGCCAGCTCCCAAAAACACGAGTTGTAAAATGGAGGCTCAGGGCACTGCAATTCACAAACCTGCAGAGTTATAAATGATAACTCTCGTCCACAAATATATTGAGGGAAGGCAACGAAGAGGATTTGAAATCAGGGCGGAATAGCAGGAAACAGATTTAAGGAGGTAGATTCGAATCGCATTTAAAGTACATGAAAAGCGGCAAAACGTTGACAATGATGCCCTTGGCCAAAAAGGGCGTATGCGTTTTTTCCTGAATATATTCAGGAAAAAACGCATACGCCCTTTTTGGCCAACCAAGCAACCTGGAAAGGCAAATCAGCGCTACAAAGAAGTCTCGCTTCCCATCGGTCAAAAGGGCCATGCTGAAAAAAGTGTCAAAACCAGAAATGCAGGACAGGCCATGGAGAAATGGGAGCCTTGCTACACTGATGGGCGGGATGTAAATTGCCAACAGCCACTCTGGAGAAGTGTACGGTGTGTCCTGAAACATCTAAAAAACACAGCTTAGAGACCATAGGGCACTTCCACTCATGGGGGTATAAATTGGGAAAATGAAAAATCAGCAAGACACAAGCACCCCAAAGTTTAGGGCTGCTCTGTTGACAAGGACCTCCACTTCATTCCACCTTAAATATCCCAGGAAAGAGAAAAATGGGTAAAGAAGTTGTGGTCCTTATGTACAATGGAATATCACTCAGCCATGAAATCAATGTCATAAGGCTAGTAGCAGCATGATGAGTGGATTAAGGTATGACGATTCTAAGTGAAATAAGTCACACAGAAAAGGACACTTCTCATAAGGTATCACTGATAGAGGGAATGTAAAAACCGTTACACTTGAACTGAATTACAAAACAGAACACAGTCACACATGCAGAAAACACACTATGGCTGCTTAACAAGAAAGGTGAGGTGGGGTGATAGATAAAACAAGGGTTTCAAATTAGCTCAGATACCGTTCCATAAAACCAATATGTAATAGACAAGACCTACTCCTTGCTCAGAGAACTGGACTCAACAGCCCTATTCACCGCACAAGAATATATCTGACTAGTAATAATCTTAAACCTATGTATTGATATCTCTCTGTTAGTGTGTCAAGTGGGTGTAAAGCGGCATAAACACAGCAGTGAAAAGCAGCTATACCCCATTATAAAAATAAATTACTTTGAAAAACCCATGAAAGAAAGACAGTGAAAGAGAGAGAAATTCTTACACAATGCGTTCAGGGGCTGTGATGCAACCTGGATTGACCATATCTAGACCCACAGCTGGATGAGACATAAGGGTGGACACTCTTGGGGCTGAGAGGTTTGGTGAGGTTGGGTGAGCAAACGCAGACCCTTTAAAGTAATACTGCGTGGTACCCATCGCATGGGTCCCAAATCTCCAGGTTCAAGGGCATCTTCCTACATCGAAAACATGCATGAGATACCCAGAAGATGGTACACCGTGTGATGGGGAAAGGTTTCTAAAACGCACCTCATTTCTCATCTCCTTGTGCCCGGGTTCGCCATTCCAGCCGCTTTACTAGCAATCTCCCTACTTGGAGCATCAGCACCGTTAACCTCCTGTTCCGTACAGGTTGCAATTTGTCCTGAGGATGAACGGGAAGACGGGGAATCAGTGAGAGACTGGCTCTTGGTGTTGGGAAAGGCACAGGTCACTCTATTTTCCCATCAGGAAGAAGAATTAACCACAGGCTCCTCCTGCCCCCCGGAACCAGAACAGGGCCGAAGCCATCCTGCGCTTTTGCGGCCAGCTCCCAAAAACACGAGTTGTAAAATGGAGCCTCAGGGCACTGCAATTCACAAACCTGCAGAGTTATAAATGATAACTCTCGTCCACAAATATATTGAGGGAAGGCAACGAAGAGGATTTGAAATCAAGGCAGAATTGCAGGAAACAGATTTCAGGAGGTAGATTCGAATCACCTTTAAAGCACATGAAAAGCGGCAAAACGTTGACAATGATGCCCTTGGCCAAAAAGGGCGTATGCGTTTTTTCCTGAATATATTCAGGAAAAAACGCATACGCCCTTTTTGGCCAACCAAGCAACCTGGAAAGGCAAATCAGCGCTACAAAGAAGTCTCGCTTCCCATCGGTCAAAAGGGCCATGCTGAAAAAAGTGTCAAAACCAGAAATGCAGGACAGGCCATGGAGAAATGGGAGCCTTGCTACACTGATGGGCGGGATGGAAATTGCCAACAGCCACTCTGGAGAAGTGTACGGTGAGTCCTGAAACAACTAAAAAACACAGCTTAGAGAGCATAGGGCACTTCCACTCATGGGGGTATAAATTGGGAAAATGAAAAATCAGCAAGACACAAGCACCCCAAAGCTTAGGGCTGCTCTGTTGACAAGGACCTCCACTTCATTCCACCTTAAATATCCCAGGAAAGAGTAAAATGGATAAAGAAGTTGTGGTCCTTATGTACAATGGAATATCACTCAGCCATGAACTCAATGTCATAAGGCTAGTAGCAGCATGATGAGTGGATTAAGGTATGACGATTCTAAGTGAAATAAGTCACACAGAAAAGGACACTTCTCATAAGGTATCACTGATAGAGGGAATGTAAAAACCGTTACACTTGAACTGAATTACAAAACAGAACAGAGTCACACATGCAGAAAACACACTATGGCGGCTTAACGGGAAAGGTGAGGTGGGGTGATACATAAAACAAGGGTTTCAAATTAGCTCAGATACCGTTCCATAAACCCAATATGTAATAGACAAGACCTACTCCTTGCTCAGAGAACTGGACTCAACACGCCCTATTCACCGCACAAGAATATATCTGACTAGTAATAATCTTAAAACCTATGTATTGATATCTCTCTGTTAGTGTGTCAAGTGGGTGTAAAGCGGCATAAACACAGCAGTGAAAAGCAGCTAAACCCCATTATAAAAATAAATTACTTTGAAAAACCCATGAAACAAAGACAGTGAAAGAGAGAGAAATTCTTACACAATGCGTTCAGGGGCTGTGATGCAACCTGGATTGACCATATCTAGACCCACAGCTGGATGAGACATGAGGGTGGACACTCTTGGGGCTGAGAGGTTTGGTGAGGTTGGGTGAGCAAATGCAGACCCTTTCAAGTAATACTGCGTGGTACCCATCGCATGGGTCCCAAATCTCCAGGTTCAAGGGCATCTTCCTACATCGAAAACATGCATGAGAAACCCAGAAGATGGTACACCGTCTGATGGGGAAAGGTTTCTAAAACGCACCTCATTTCTCATCTCCTTGTGTCCTGGTTCGCCATTCCAGCCGCTTTACTAGCAATCTCCCTCCTTGAAGCATCAGCACCTTTAACCTCCTGTTCCGTACAGGTTGCAATTTTTCCTGAGGATGAAAGGGAAGACGGGGAACCAATGAGAGACTGGCTCTTGGTGTTGGGAAAGGCACAGGTCACTCTATTTTCCCATCAGGAAGAAGAATAAACCACAGGCTCATCCCGCCCCCCGGAACCAGAACAGGGCCTGAAGCCATCCTGCGCTTTTGCGGCCAGCTCCCAAAAACACGAGTTGTAAAATGGAGGCTCAGGGCACTGCAATTCACAAACCTGCAGAGTTATAAATGATAACTCTCGTCCACAAATATATTGAGGGAAGGCAACGAAGAGGATTTGAAATCAAGGCAGAATTGCAGGAAACAGATTTCAGGAGGTAGATTCGAATCGCCTTTAAAGCACATGAAAAGCGGCAAAACGTTGACAATGATGCCCTTGGCCAAAAAGGGCGTATGCGTTTTTTCCTGAATATATTCAGGAAAAAACGCATACGCCCTTTTTGGCCAACCAAGCAACCTGGAAAGGCAAATCAGTGCTACAAAGAAGTCTCGCTTCCCATCGGTCAAAAGGGCCATGCTGAAAAAAGTGTCAAAACCAGAAATGCAGGACAGGCCATGGAGAAATGGGAGCCTTGCTACACTGATGGGCGGGATGTAAATTGCCAACAGCCACTCTGGAGAAGTGTACGGTGAGTCCTGAAACAACTAAAAAACACAGCTTAGAGAGCATAGGGCACTTCCACTCATGGGGGTATAAATTGGGAAAATGAAAAATCAGCAAGACACAAGCACCCCAAAGTTTAGGGCTGCTCTGTTGACAAGGACCTCCACTTCATTCCACCTTAAATATCCCAGGAAAGAGAAAAATGGGTAAAGAAGTTGTGGTCCTTATGTACAATGGAATATCACTCAGCCATGAAATCAATGTCCTAAGGCTAGTAGCAGCATGATGAGTGGATTTAGGTACGACGATTCTAAGTGAAATAAGTCACACAGAAAAGGACACTTCTCATAAGGTATCACTGATAGAGGGAATGTAAAAACCGTTACACTTGAACTGAATTACAAAACAGAACAGAGTCACACATGCAGAAAACACACTATGGCTGCTTAACGGGAAAGGTGAGGTGGGGTGATACATAAAACAAGGGTTTCAAATTAGCTCAGATACCATTCCATAAACCCAATATGTAATAGACAAGACCTACTCCTTGCTCAGAGAACTGGACTCAACACGCCCTATTCACCGCACAAGAATATATCTGACTAGTAATAATCGTAAAACCTATGTATTGATATCTCTCTGTTAGTGTGTCAAGTGGGTGTAAAGCGGCATAAACACAGCAGTGAAAAGCAGCTAAATCCCATTATGAAAAAAAATTACTTTGAAAAACCCATGAAACCAAGACAGTGAAAGAGAGCGAAATTCTTACACAATGCGTTCAGGGCCTGTGATGCAACCTGGATTGACCATATCTAGACCCACAGCTGGATGAGACCTAAGGGTGGACACCCTTGGGGCTGAGAGGTTTGGTGAGGTTCGGTGAGCAAACGCAGACCCTTTAAAGTAATACTGCGTGGTACCCATCCCATGGGTCCCAAATCTCCAGGTTCAAGGGCATCTTCCTACATCGAAAACATGCATGAGAAACCCAGAAGGTGGTACACCATGTGATGGGGAAATGTTTCTAAAACGCACCTCATTTCTCATCTCCTTGTGCCCGGGTTCGCCATTCCAGCCGCTTTACTAGCAATCTCCCTCCTTGGAGCATCAGCACCTTTTACCTCCTGTTCCGTACAGGTTGCAATTTTTCCTGAGGATGAACGGGAAGACGGGGAACCAATGAGAGACTGGCTCTTGGTGTTGGGAAAGGCACAGGTCAGTCTATTTTCCCATCAGGAAGAAGAATAAACCACAGGCTCATCCCGCCACCCGGAACCAGAACAGGGCCTGAAGCCATCCTGCGCTTTTGCGGCCAGCTCCCAAAAACACGAGTTGTAAAATGGAGGCTCAGGGCACTGCAATTCACAAACCTGCAGAGTTATAAATGATAACTCTCGTCCACAAATATATTGAGGGAAGGCAACGAAGAGGATTTGAAATCAGGGCGGAATAGCAGGAAACAGATTTCAGGAGGTAGATTCGAATCGCCTTTAAAGCACATGAAAAGCGGCAAAACGTTGACAATGATGCCCTTGGCCAAAAAGGGCGTATGCGTTTTTTCCTGAATATATTCAGGAAAAAACGCATACGCCCTTTTTGGCCAACCAAGCAACCTGGAAAGGCAAATCAGCGCTACAAAGAAGTCTCGCTTCCCATCGGTCAAAAGGGCCATGCTGAAAAAAGTGTCAAAACCAGAAATGCAGGACAGGCCATGGAGAAATGGGAGCCTTGCTACACTGATGGGCGGGATGTAAATTGCCAACAGCCACTCTGGAGAAGTGTACGGTGTGTCCTGAAACACCTAAAAAACACAGCTTAGAGACCATAGGGCACTTCCACTCATGGGGGTATAAATTGGGAAAATTAAAAATCAGCAAGACACAAGCACCCCAAAGTTTAGGGCTGCTCTGTTGACAAGGACCTCCACTTCATTCCACCTTAAATATCCCAGGAAAGAGAAAAATGGGTAAAGAAGTTGTGGTCCTTATGTACAATGGAATATCACTCAGCCATGAACTCAATGTCATAAGGCTAGTAGCAGCATGATGAGTGGATTAAGGTATGACGATTCTAAGTGAAATAAGTCACACAGAAAAGGACACTTCTCATAAGGTATCACTGATAGAGGGAATGTAAAAACCGTTACACTTGAACTGAATTACAAAACAGAACAGAGTCACACATGCAGAAAACACACTATGGCTGCTTAACAAGAAAGGTGAGGTGGGGTGATAGATAAAACAAGGGTTTCAAATTAGCTCAGATTCCGTTCCATAAAACCAATATGTAATAGATAAGACCTACTCCTTGCTCAGAGAACTGGACTCAACACGCCCTATTCACCGCACAAGAATATATCTGACTAGTAATAATCTTAAAACCTATGTATTGATATCTCTCTGTTAGTGTGTCAAGTGGTTGTAAAGCGGCATAAACATAGCAGTGAAAAGCAGCTAAACCCCATTATAAAAATAAATTACTTTGAAAAACCCATGAAACAAAGACAGTGAAAGAGAGAGAAATTCTTACACAATGCGTTCAGGGGCTGTGATGCAACCTGGATTGACCATATCTAGACCCACAGCTGGATGAGACATAAGGGTGGACACTCTTGGGGCTGAGAGGTTTGGTGAGGTTGGGTGAGCAAACGCAGACCCTTTCAAGTAATACTGCGTGGTACCCATCGCATGGGTCCCAAATCTCCAGGTTCAAGGGCATCTTCCTACATCGAAAACATGCATGAGAAACCCAGAAGATGGTACACCATGTGATGGGGAAAGGTTTCTAAAACGCACCTCATTTCTCATCTCCTTGTGCCCGGGTTCGCCATTCCAGCCGCTTTACTAGCAATCTCCCTACTTGGAGCATCAGCACCTTTAACCTCCTGTTCCGTACAGGTTGCAATTTTTCCTGAGGAAGAACGGGAATACGGGGAACCAATGAGAGACTGGCTCTTGGTGTTGGGAAAGGCACAGGTCACTCTATTTTCCCATCAGGAAGAAGAATAAACCACAGGCTCATCCCGCCTCCCGGAACCAGAATAGGGCCTGAAGCCATCCTGCGCTTTTGCGGCCAGCTCCCAAAAACATGAGTTGTAAAATGGAGGCTTAGGGCACTGCAATTCACAAAACTGCAGAGTTATAAATGATAACTCTCGTCCACAAATATATTGAGGGAAGGCAACGAAGAGGATTTGAAATCAAGGCAGAATTGCAGGAAACAGATTTCAGGAGGTAGATTCGAATCGCCTTTAAAGCATATGAAAAGCGGCAAAACGTTGACAATGATGCCCTTGGCCAAAAAGGGCGTATGCGTTTTTTCCTGAATATATTCAGGAAAAAACGCATACGCCCTTTTTGGCCAACCAAGCAACCTGGAAAGGCAAATCAGCGCTACAAAGAAGTCTCGCTTCCCATCGGTCAAAAGGGCCATGCTAAAAAAAGTGTCAAAACCAGAAATGCAGGACAGGCCATGGAGAAATGGGAGCCTTGCTACACTGATGGGCGGGATGGAAATTGCCAACAGCCACTCTGGAGAAGTGTACGGTGTGTCCTGAAACATCTAAAAAACACAGCTTAGAGACCATAGGGCACTTCCACTCATGGGGGTATAAATTGGGAAAATTAAAAATCAGCAAGACACAAACACCCCAAAGTTTAGGGCTGCTCTGTTGACAAGGACCTCCACTTCATTCCACCTTAAATATCCCAGGAAAGAGAAAAATGGGTAAAGAAGTTGTGGTCCTTATGTACAATGGAATATCACTCAGCCATGAAATCAATGTCATAAGGCTAGTAGCAGCATGATGAGTGGATTAAGGTATGACGATTCTAAGTGAAATAAGTCACACAGAAAAGGACACTTCTCATAAGGTATCACTGATAGAGGGAATGTAAAAACCGTTACACTTGAACTGAATTACAAAACAGAACACAGTCACACATGCAGAAAACACACTATGGCTGCTTAACGAGAAAGGTGAGGTGGGGTGTTACATAAAACAAGGGTTTCAAATTAGCTCAGATACCGTTCCATAAACCCAATATGTAATAGACAAGACCTACTCCTTGCTCAGAGAACTGGACTCAACACGCCCTATTCACCGCACAAGAATATATCTGACTAGTAATAATCTTAAAACCTATGTATTGATATCTCTCTGTTAGTGTGTCAAGTGGGTGTAAAGCGGCATAAACACAGCAGTGAAAAGCAGCTAAACCCCATTATAAAAATAAATTACTTTGAAAAACCCATGAAACAAAGACAGTGAAAGAGAGAGAAATTCTTACACAATGCGTTCAGGGGCTGTGATGCAACCTGGATTGACCATATCTAGACCGACAGTTGGATGAGACATACGGGTGGACACTCTTGGGGCTGAGAGGTTTAGTGAGGTTGGGTGAGCAAACGCAGACCCTTTAAAGTAATACTGCGTGGTACCCATCCCATGGGTCCCAAATCTCCAGGTTCAAGGGCATCTTCCTACATCGAAAACATGCATGAGAATCCCCGAAGATTGTACACCATGTGATGGGAAAGTTTTCTAAAACGCACCTAATTTCTCATCTCCTTGTGCCCGTGTTGGCCATTCCAGCCGCTTTACTAGCCATCTCCCTCTTTGGAGCATCAGCACCTTTAACCTCCTGTTCCGTACAGGTTGCAATTTGTCCTGAGGATGAACGGGAAGACGGGGAACCAATGAGAGACTAGCTCTTGGTGTTGGGACAGGCACAGGTCACTCTATTTTCCCATCAGGAAGAAGAATTAACCACAGGCTCAGCCTGCCCCCCGGAACCAGAACAGGGCCTGAAGCCATCCTGCACTTTTGCGGCCAGCTCCCAAAAACGCGAGTTGTAAAATCCAGCTTCAGGGCACTGCAATTCACAAACCTGCAGAGTTATAAATGATAACTCTCGTCCACAAATATATTGAGGGAAGGCAATGAAGAGGATTTGAAATCAAGGCAGAATTGCAGGAAACAGATTTCAGGAGGTAGATTCGAATCGCCATTAAAACACATGAAAAGTGGCAAAACGTTGACAATGATGCCCTTGGCCAAAAAGGGCGTATGCGTTTTTTCCTGAATATATTCAGGAAAAAACGCATATGTCCTTTTGGCCAACCAAGCAACCTGGAAAGGCAAATCAGTGCTACAAAGAAGTCTCGCTTCCCATCGGTGAAAAGGGCCATGCTGAAAAAAGTGTCAAAACCAGAAATGCAGGACAGGCCATGGAGAAATGGGAGCCTTGCTACACTGATGGGCGGGATGTAAATTGCCAACAGCCACTCTGGAGAAGTGTACGGTGAGTCCTGAAACATCTAAAAAACCCAGCTTAGAGAACATAAGGCACTTCCACTCATGGGGGTATAAATTGGGAAAATGAAAAATCAGCAAGACACAAGCACCCCAAAGTTTAGGGCTGCTCGGTTGACAAGGACCTCCACTTCATTCCACCTTAAATATCCCAGGAAAGAGAAAAATGGATAAAGAAGTTGTGGTCCTTATGTACAATGGAATATCACTCAGCCATGAAATCAATGTCATAAGGCTAGTAGCAGCATGATGAGTGGATTTAGGTACGACGATTCTAAGTGAAATAAGTCACACAGAAAAGGACACTTCTCATAAGGTATCACTTATAGAGGGAATGTAAAAACCGTTACATTTGAACTGAATTACAAAACAGAACAGACTCACACATGCAGAAAACACACTATAGCTGCTTAACGGGAAAGGTGAGGTGGGGTGATACATAAAACAAAGGTTTCAAATTAGCTCAGATACCGTTCCATAAACCCAATATGTAATAGACAAGACCTACTCCTTGCTCAGAGAACTGGACTCAACACGCCCTATTCACCGCACAAGAATATATCTGACTAGTAATAATCTTAAAACCTATGTATTGATATCTCTCTGTTAGTGTGTCAAGTGGGTGTAGAGCGGCATAAACAGAGCAGTGAAAAGCAGATAAATCCCATTATGAAAAAAAATTACTTTGAAAAACCCATGAAACAAAGACAGTGAAAGAGAGAGAAATTCTTACACAATGCGTTCAGGGGCTGTGATGCAACCTGGATTGACCATATCTAGACCCACAGCTGGATGAGACCTAAGGGTGGACACTCTTGGGGCTGAGAGGTTTGGTGAGGTTGGGTGAGCAAACGCAGACCCTTTAAAGTAATACTGCGTGGTACCCATCCCATGGGTCCCAAATCTCCAGGTTCAAGGGCATCTTCCTACATCGAAAACATGCATGAGAAACCCAGAAGGTGGTACACCGTGTGATGGGGAAAGGTTTCTAAAACGCACCTCATTTCTCATCTCCTTGTGCCCGGGTTCGCCATTCCAGCCGCTTTACTAGCAATCTCCCTCCTTGGAGCATCAGCACCTTTTACCTCCTGTTCCGTACAGGTTGCAATTTGTCCTGAGGATGAACGGGAAGACGGGGAATCAGTGAGAGACTGGCTCTTGGTGTTGGGAAAGGCACAGGTCACTCTATTTTCCCATCAGGAAGAAGAATTAACCACAGGCTCCTCCCGCCCCCCGGAACCAGAACAGGGCCGAAGCCATCCTGCGCTTTTGCGGCCAGCTCCCAAAAACACGAGTTGTAAAATGGAGGCTCAGGGCACTGCAATTCACAAACCTGCAGAGTTATAAATGATAACTCTCGTCCACAAATATATTGAGGGAAGGCAACGAAGAGGATTTGAAATCAAGGCAGAATTGCAGGAAACAGATTTCAGGAGGTAGATTCGAATCGCCTTTAAAGCACATGAAAAGCGGCAAAACGTTGACAATGATGCCCTTGGCCAAAAAGGGCGTATGCGTTTTTTCCTGAATATATTCAGGAAAAAACGCATACGCCCTTTTTGGCCAACCAAGCAACCTGGAAAGGCAAATCAGCGCTACAAAGAAGTCTCGCTTCCCATCGGTCAAAAGGGCCATGCTGAAAAAAGTGTCAAAACCAGAAATGCAGGACAGGCCATGGAGAAATGGGAGCCTTGCTACACTGATGGGCGGGATGGAAATTGCCAACAGCCACTCTGGAGAAGTGTACGGTGAGTCCTGAAACAACTAAAAAACACAGCTTAGAGAGCATAGGGCACTTCCACTCATGGGGGTATAAATTGGGAAAATGAAAAATCAGCAAGACACAAGCACCCCAAAGTTTAGGGCTGCTCTGTTGACAAGGACCTCCACTTCATTCCACCTTAAATATCCCAGGAAAGAGAAAAATGGATAAAGAAGTTGTGGTCCTTATGTACAATGGAATATCACTCAGCCATGAACTCAATGTCATAAGGCTAGTAGCAGCATGATGAGTGGATTAAGGTATGACGATTCTAAGTGAAATAAGTCACACAGAAAAGGACACTTCTCATAAGGTATCACTGATAGAGGGAATGTAAAAACCGTTACACTTGAAGTGAATTACAAAACAGAACAGAGTCACACATGCAGAAAACACACTATGGCGGCTTAACGGGAAAGGTGAGGTGGGGTGATACATAAAACAAGGGTTTCAAATTAGCTCAGATACCGTTCCATAAACCCAATATGTAATAGACAAGACCTACTCCTTGCTCAGAGAACTGGACTCAACACGCCCTATTCACCGCACAAGAATATATCTGACTAGTAATAATCTTAAACCTATGTATTGATATCTCTCTGTTAGTGTGTCAAGTGGGTGTAAAGCGGCATAAACACAGCAGTGAAAAGCAGCTAAACCCCATTATAAAAATAAATTACTTTGAAAAACCCATGAAACAAAGACAGTGAAAGAGAGAGAAATTCTTACACAATGCGTTCAGGGGCTGTGATGCAACCTGGATTGACCATATCTAGACCCACAGCTGGATGAGACATAAGGGTGGACACTCTTGGGGCTGAGAGGTTTGGTGAGGTTGGGTGAGCAAACGCAGACCCTTTCAAGTAATACTGCGTGGTACCCATCGCATGGGTCCCAAATCTCCAGGTTCAAGGGCATCTTCCTACATCGAAAACATGCATGAGAAACCCAGAAGATGGTACACCATGTGATGGGGAAAGGTTTCTAAAACGCACCTCATTTCTCATCTCCTTGTGCCCGGGTTCGCCATTCCAGCCGCTTTACTAGCAATCTCCCTACTTGGAGCATCAGCACCTTTAACCTCCTGTTCCGTACAGGTTGCAATTTTTCCTGAGGAAGAACGGGAATACGGGGAACCAATGAGAGACTGGCTCTTGGTGTTGGGAAAGGCACAGGTCACTCTATTTTCCCATCAGGAAGAAGAATAAACCACAGGCTCATCCCGCCTCCCGGAACCAGAATAGGGCCTGAAGCCATCCTGCGCTTTTGCGGCCAGCTCCCAAAAACATGAGTTGTAAAATGGAGGCTTAGGGCACTGCAATTCACAAAACTGCAGAGTTATAAATGATAACTCTCGTCCACAAATATATTGAGGGAAGGCAACGAAGAGGATTTGAAATCAAGGCAGAATTGCAGGAAACAGATTTCAGGAGGTAGATTCGAATCGCCTTTAAAGCATATGAAAAGCGGCAAAACGTTGACAATGATGCCCTTGGCCAAAAAGGGCGTATGCGTTTTTTCCTGAATATATTCAGGAAAAAACGCATACGCCCTTTTTGGCCAACCAAGCAACCTGGAAAGGCAAATCAGCGCTACAAAGAAGTCTCGCTTCCCATCGGTCAAAAGGGCCATGCTAAAAAAAGTGTCAAAACCAGAAATGCAGGACAGGCCATGGAGAAATGGGAGCCTTGCTACACTGATGGGCGGGATGGAAATTGCCAACAGCCACTCTGGAGAAGTGTACGGTGTGTCCTGAAACATCTAAAAAACACAGCTTAGAGACCATAGGGCACTTCCACTCATGGGGGTATAAATTGGGAAAATTAAAAATCAGCAAGACACAAACACCCCAAAGTTTAGGGCTGCTCTGTTGACAAGGACCTCCACTTCATTCCACCTTAAATATCCCAGGAAAGAGAAAAATGGGTAAAGAAGTTGTGGTCCTTATGTACAATGGAATATCACTCAGCCATGAAATCAATGTCATAAGGCTAGTAGCAGCATGATGAGTGGATTAAGGTATGACGATTCTAAGTGAAATAAGTCACACAGAAAAGGACACTTCTCATAAGGTATCACTGATAGAGGGAATGTAAAAACCGTTACACTTGAACTGAATTACAAAACAGAACACAGTCACACATGCAGAAAACACACTATGGCTGCTTAACGAGAAAGGTGAGGTGGGGTGTTACATAAAACAAGGGTTTCAAATTAGCTCAGATACCGTTCCATAAACCCAATATGTAATAGACAAGACCTACTCCTTGCTCAGAGAACTGGACTCAACACGCCCTATTCACCGCACAAGAATATATCTGACTAGTAATAATCTTAAAACCTATGTATTGATATCTCTCTGTTAGTGTGTCAAGTGGGTGTAAAGCGGCATAAACACAGCAGTGAAAAGCAGCTAAACCCCATTATAAAAATAAATTACTTTGAAAAACCCATGAAACAAAGACAGTGAAAGAGAGAGAAATTCTTACACAATGCGTTCAGGGGCTGTGATGCAACCTGGATTGACCATATCTAGACCGACAGTTGGATGAGACATACGGGTGGACACTCTTGGGGCTGAGAGGTTTAGTGAGGTTGGGTGAGCAAACGCAGACCCTTTAAAGTAATACTGCGTGGTACCCATCCCATGGGTCCCAAATCTCCAGGTTCAAGGGCATCTTCCTACATCGAAAACATGCATGAGAATCCCCGAAGATTGTACACCATGTGATGGGAAAGTTTTCTAAAACGCACCTAATTTCTCATCTCCTTGTGCCCGTGTTGGCCATTCCAGCCGCTTTACTAGCCATCTCCCTCTTTGGAGCATCAGCACCTTTAACCTCCTGTTCCGTACAGGTTGCAATTTGTCCTGAGGATGAACGGGAAGACGGGGAACCAATGAGAGACTAGCTCTTGGTGTTGGGACAGGCACAGGTCACTCTATTTTCCCATCAGGAAGAAGAATTAACCACAGGCTCAGCCTGCCCCCCGGAACCAGAACAGGGCCTGAAGCCATCCTGCACTTTTGCGGCCAGCTCCCAAAAACGCGAGTTGTAAAATCCAGCTTCAGGGCACTGCAATTCACAAACCTGCAGAGTTATAAATGATAACTCTCGTCCACAAATATATTGAGGGAAGGCAACGAAGAGGATTTGAAATCAAGGCAGAATTGCAGGAAACAGATTTCAGGAGGTAGATTCGAATCGCCTTTAAAGCACATGAAAAGCGGCAAAACGTTGACAATGATGCCCTTGGCCAAAAAGGGCGTATGCGTTTTTTCCTGAATATATTCAGGAAAAAACGCATACGCCCTTTTTGGCCAACCAAGCAACCTGGAAAGGCAAATCAGCGCTACAAAGAAGTCTCGCTTCCCATCGGTCAAAAGGGCCATGCTGAAAAAAGTGTCAAAACCAGAAATGCAGGACAGGCCATGGAGAAATGGGAGCCTTGCTACACTGATGGGCGGGATGGAAATTGCCAACAGCCACTCTGGAGAAGTGTACGGTGAGTCCTGAAACAACTAAAAAACACAGCTTAGAGAGCATAGGGCACTTCCACTCATGGGGGTATAAATTGGGAAAATGAAAAATCAGCAAGACACAAGCACCCCAAAGTTTAGGGCTGCTCTGTTGACAAGGACCTCCACTTCATTCCACCTTAAATATCCCAGGAAAGAGAAAAATGGATAAAGAAGTTGTGGTCCTTATGTACAATGGAATATCACTCAGCCATGAACTCAATGTCATAAGGCTAGTAGCAGCATGATGAGTGGATTAAGGTATGACGATTCTAAGTGAAATAAGTCACACAGAAAAGGACACTTCTCATAAGGTATCACTGATAGAGGGAATGTAAAAACCGTTACACTTGAAGTGAATTACAAAACAGAACAGAGTCACACATGCAGAAAACACACTATGGCGGCTTAACGGGAAAGGTGAGGTGGGGTGATACATAAAACAAGGGTTTCAAATTAGCTCAGATACCGTTCCATAAACCCAATATGTAATAGACAAGACCTACTCCTTGCTCAGAGAACTGGACTCAACACGCCCTATTCACCGCACAAGAATATATCTGACTAGTAATAATCTTAAACCTATGTATTGATATCTCTCTGTTAGTGTGTCAAGTGGGTGTAAAGCGGCATAAACACAGCAGTGAAAAGCAGCTAAACCCCATTATAAAAATAAATTACTTTGAAAAACCCATGAAACAAAGACAGTGAAAGAGAGAGAAATTCTTACACAATGCGTTCAGGGGCTGTGATGCAACCTGGATTGACCATATCTAGACCCACAGCTGGATGAGACATAAGGGTGGACACTCTTGGGGCTGAGAGGTTTGGTGAGGTTGGGTGAGCAAATGCAGACCCTTTAAAGTAATACTGCGTGGTACCCATCGCATGGGTCCCAAATCTCCAGGTTCAAGGGCATCTTCCTACATCGAAATCATGCATGAGAAACCCAGAAGATGGTACACCATGTGATGGGGAAAGGTTTCTAAAACGCACCTCATTTCTCATCTCCTTGTGCCCGGGTTCGCCATTCCAGCCGCTTTACTAGCAATCTCCCTACTTGGAGCATCAGCACCGTTAACCTCCTGTTCCGTACAGGTTGCAATTTGTCCTGAGGATGAACGGGAAGACGGGGAATCAGTGAGAGACTGGCTCTTGGTGTTGGGAAAGGCACAGGTCACTCTATTTTCCCATCAGGAAGAAGAATTAACCACAGGCTCCTCCCGCCCCCCGGAACCAGAACAGGGCCGAAGCCATCCTGCGCTTTTGCGGCCAGCTCCCAAAACCACGAGTTGTAAAATGGAGGCTCAGGGCACTGCAATTCACAAACCTGCAGAGTTATAAATGATAACTCTCGTCCACAAATATATTGAGGGAAGGCAACGAAGAGGATTTGAAATCAAGGCAGAATTGCAGGAAACAGATTTCAGGAGGTAGATTCGAATCGCCTTTAAAGCATATGAAAAGCGGCAAAACGTTGACAATGATGCCCTTGGCCAAAAAGTGCGTATGCGTTTTTTCCTGAATATATTCAGGAAAAAACGCATACGCCCTTTTTGGCCAACCAAGCAACCTGGAAAGGCAAATCAGCGCTACAAAGAAGTCTCGCTTCCCATCGGTCAAAAGGGCCATGCTAAAAAAAGTGTCAAAACCAGAAATGCAGGACAGGCCATGGAGAAATGGGAGCCTTGCTACACTGATGGGCGGGATGTAAATTGCCAACAGCCACTCTGGAGAAGTGTACGGTGTGTCCTGAAACATCTAAAAAACACAGCTTAGAGAGCATAGGGCACTTCCACTCATGGTGGTATAAATTGGGAAAATTAAAAATCAGCAAGACACAAACACCCCAAAGTTTAGGGCTGCTCTGTTGACAAGGACCTCCACTTCATTCCACCTTAAATATCCCAGGAAAGAGAAAAATGGGTAAAGAAGTTGTGGTCCTTATGTACAATGGAATATCACTCAGCCATGAAATCAATGTCATAAGGCTAGTAGCAGCATGATGAGTGGATTAAGGTATGACGATTCTAAGTGAAATAAGTCACACAGAAAAGGACACTTCTCATAAGGTATCACTGATAGAGGGAATGTAAAAACCGTTACACTTGAACTGAATTACAAAACAGAACACAGTCACACATGCAGAAAACACACTATGGCTGCTTAACGAGAAAGGTGAGGTGGGGTGTTACATAAAACAAGGGTTTCAAATTAGCTCAGATACCGTTCCATAAACCCAATATGTAATAGACAAGACCTACTCCTTGCTCAGAGAACTGGACTCAACACGCCCTATTCACCGCACAAGAATATATCTGACTAGTAATAATCTTAAAACCTATGTATTGATATCTCTCTGTTAGTGTGTCAAGTGGGTGTAAAGCGGCATAAACACAGCAGTGAAAAGCAGCTAAACCCCATTATAAAAATAAATTACTTTGAAAAACCCATGAAACAAAGACAGTGAAAGAGAGAGAAATTCTTACACAATGCGTTCAGGGGCTGTGATGCAACCTGGATTGACCATATCTAGACCGACAGTTGGATGAGACATACGGGTGGACACTCTTGGGGCTGAGAGGTTTAGTGAGGTTGGGTGAGCAAACGCAGACCCTTTAAAGTAATACTGCGTGGTACCCATCCCATGGGTCCCAAATCTCCAGGTTCAAGGGCATCTTCCTACATCGAAAACATGCATGAGAATCCCCGAAGATGGTACACCATGTGATGGGAAAGTTTTCTAAAACGCACCTAATTTCTCATCTCCTTGTGCCCGTGTTGGCCATTCCAGCCGCTTTACTAGCCATCTCCCTCTTTGGAGCATCAGCACCTTTAACCTCCTGTTCCGTACAGGTTGCAATTTGTCCTGAGGATGAACGGGAAGACGGGGAACCAATGAGAGACTAGCTCTTGGTGTTGGGACAGGCACAGGTCACTCTATTTTCCCATCAGGAAGAAGAATTAACCACAGGCTCAGCCTGCCCCCCGGAACCAGAACAGGGCCTGAAGCCATCCTGCGCTTTTGCGGCCAGCTCCCAAAAACGCGAGTTGTAAAATCCAGCTTCAGGGCACTGCAATTCACAAACCTGCAGAGTTATAAATGATAACTCTCGTCCACAAATATATTGAGGGAAGGCAATGAAGAGGATTTGAAATCAAGGCAGAATTGCAGGAAACAGATTTCAGGAGGTAGATTCGAATCGCCTTTAAAGCACATGAAAAGTGGCAAAACGTTGACAATGATGCCCTTGGCCAAAAAGGGCGTATGCGTTTTTTCCTGAATATATTCAGGAAAAAACGCATATGCCCTTTTGGCCAACCAAGCAACCTGGAAAGGCAAATCAGTGCTACAAAGAAGTCTCGCTTCCCATCGGTGAAAAGGGCCATGCTGAAAAAAGTGTCAAAACCAGAAATGCAGGACAGGCCATGGAGAAATGGGAGCCTTGCTACACTGATGGGCGGGATGTAAATTGCCAACAGCCACTCTGGAGAAGTGTACGGTGAGTCCTGAAACATCTAAAAAACCCAGCTTAGAGAACATAAGGCACTTCCACTCATGGGGGTATAAATTGGGAAAATGAAAAATCAGCAAGACACAAGCACCCCAAAGTTTAGGGCTGCTCGGTTGACAAGGACCTCCACTTCATTCCACCTTAAATATCCCAGGAAAGAGAAAAATGGATAAAGAAGTTGTGGTCCTTATGTACAATGGAATATCACTCAGCCATGAAATCAATGTCATAAGGCTAGTAGCAGCATGATGAGTGGATTTAGGTACGACGATTCTAAGTGAAATAAGTCACACAGAAAAGGACACTTCTCATAAGGTATCACTTATAGAGGGAATGTAAAAACCGTTACACTTGAACTGAATTACAAAACAGAACAGACTCACACATGCAGAAAACACACTATAGCTGCTTAACGGGAAAGGTGAGGTGGGGTGATACATAAAACAAAGGTTTCAAATTAGCTCAGATACCGTTCCATAAACCCAATATGTAATAGACAAGACCTACTCCTTGCTCAGAGAACTGGACTCAACACGCCCTATTCACCGCACAAGAATATATCTGACTAGTAATAATCTTAAAACCTATGTATTGATATCTCTCTGTTAGTGTGTCAAGTGGGTGTAGAGCGGCATAAACAGAGCAGTGAAAAGCAGATAAATCCCATTATGAAAAAAAATTACTTTGAAAAACCCATGAAACAAAGACAGTGAAAGAGAGAGAAATTCTTACACAATGCGTTCAGGGGCTGTGATGCAACCTGGATTGACCATATCTAGACCCACAGCTGGATGAGACCTAAGGGTGGACACTCTTGGGGCTGAGAGGTTTGGTGAGGTTGGGTGAGCAAACGCAGACCCTTTAAAGTAATACTGCGTGGTACCCATCCCATGGGTCCCAAATCTCCAGGTTCAAGGGCATCTTCCTACATCGAAAACATGCATGAGAAACCCAGAAGGTGGTACACTGTGTGATGGGGAAAGGTTTCTAAAACGCACCTCATTTCTCATCTCCTTGTGCCCGGGTTCGCCATTCCAGCCGCTTTACTAGCAATCTCCCTCCTTGGAGCATCAGCACCTTTTACCTCCTGTTCCGTACAGGTTGCAATTTGTCCTGAGGATGAACGGGAAGACGGGGAACCAATGAGAGACTGGCTCTTGGTGTTGGGAAAGGCACAGGTCACTCTATTTGTCCATCAGGAAGAAGAATTAACCACAGGCTCCTCCCGCCCCCCGGAACCAGAACAGGGCCGAAGCCATCCTGCGCTTTTGCGGCCAGCTCCCAAAAACACGAGTTGTAAAATGGAGGCTCAGGGCACTGCAATTCACAAACCTGCAGAGTTATAAATGATAACTCTCGTCCACAAATATATTGAGGGAAGGCAACGAAGAGGATTTGAAATCAAGGCAGAATTGCAGGAAACAGATTTCAGGAGGTAGATTCGAATCGCCTTTAAAGCACATGAAAAGCGGCAAAACGTTGACAATGATGCCCTTGGCCAAAAAGGGCGTATGCGTTTTTTCCTGAATATATTCAGGAAAAAACGCATACGCCCTTTTTGGCCAACCAAGCAACCTGGAAAGGCAAATCAGCGCTACAAAGAAGTCTCGCTTCCCATCGGTCAAAAGGGCCATGCTGAAAAAAGTGTCAAAACCAGAAATGCAGGACAGGCCATGGAGAAATGGGAGCCTTGCTACACTGATGGGCGGGATGGAAATTGCCAACAGCCACTCTGGAGAAGTGTACGGTGAGTCCTGAAACAACTAAAAAACACAGCTTAGAGAGCATAGGGCACTTCCACTCATGGGGGTATAAATTGGGAAAATGAAAAATCAGCAAGACACAAGCACCCCAAAGTTTAGGGCTGCTCTGTTGACAAGGACCTCCACTTCATTCCACCTTAAATATCCCAGGAAAGAGAAAAATGGATAAAGAAGTTGTGGTCCTTATGTACAATGGAATATCACTCAGCCATGAACTCAATGTCATAAGGCTAGTAGCAGCATGATGAGTGGATTAAGGTATGACGATTCTAAGTGAAATAAGTCACACAGAAAAGGACACTTCTCATAAGGTATCACTGATAGAGGGAATGTAAAAACCGTTACACTTGAAGTGAATTACAAAACAGAACAGAGTCACACATGCAGAAAACACACTATGGCGGCTTAACGGGAAAGGTGAGGTGGGGTGATACATAAAACAAGGGTTTCAAATTAGCTCAGATACCATTCCATAAACCCAATATGTAATAGACAAGACCTACTCCTTGCTCAGAGAACTGGACTCAACACGCCCTATTCACCGCACAAGAATATATCTGACTAGTAATAATCTTAAAACCTATGTATTGATATCTCTCTGTTAGTGTGTCAAGTGGGTGTAAAGCGGCATAAACACAGCAGTGAAAAGCAGCTAAACCCCATTATAAAAATAAATTACTTTGAAAAACCCATGAAACAAAGACAGTGAAAGAGAGAGAAATTCTTACACAATGCGTTCAGGGGCTGTGATGCAACCTGGATTGACCATATCTAGACCCACAGCTGGATGAGACATAAGGGTGGACACTCTTGGGGCTGAGAGGTTTGGTGAGGTTGGGTGAGCAAATGCAGACCCTTTAAAGTAATACTGCGTGGTACCCATCGCATGGGTCCCAAATCTCCAGGTTCAAGGGCATCTTCCTACATCGAAAACATGCATGAGAAACCCAGAAGATGGTACACCATGTGATGGGGAAAGGTTTCTAAAACGCACCTCATTTCTCATCTCCTTGTGCCCGGGTTCGCCATTCCAGCCGCTTTACTAGCAATCTCCCTACTTGGAGCATCAGCACCGTTAACCTCCTGTTCCGTACAGGTTGCAATTTGTCCTGAGGATGAACGGGAAGACGGGGAATCAGTGAGAGACTGGCTCTTGGTGTTGGGAAAGGCACAGGTCACTCTATTTTCCCATCAGGAAGAAGAATTAACCACAGGCTCCTCCCGCCCCCCGGAACCAGAACAGGGCCGAAGCCATCCTGCGCTTTTGCGGCCAGCTCCCAAAACCACGAGTTGTAAAATGGAGGCTCAGGGCACTGCAATTCACAAACCTGCAGAGTTATAAATGATAACTCTCGTCCACAAATATATTGAGGGAAGGCAACGAAGAGGATTTGAAATCAAGGCAGAATTGCAGGAAACAGATTTCAGGAGGTAGATTCGAATCGCCTTTAAAGCACATGAAAAGCGGCAAAACGTTGACAATGATGCCCTTGGCCAAAAAGGGCGTATGCGTTTTTTCCTGAATATATTCAGGAAAAAACGCATACGCCCTTTTTGGCCAACCAAGCAACCTGGAAAGGCAAATCAGCGCTACAAAGAAGTCTCGCTTCCCATCGGTCAAAAGGGCCATGCTAAAAAAAGTGTCAAAACCAGAAATGCAGGACAGGCCATGGAGAAATGGGAGCCTTGCTACACTGATGGGCGGGATGTAAATTGCCAACAGCCACTCTGGAGAAGTGTACGGTGTGTCCTGAAACATCTAAAAAACACAGCTTAGAGAGCATAGGGCACTTCCACTCATGGTGGTATAAATTGGGAAAATTAAAAATCAGCAAGACACAAACACCCCAAAGTTTAGGGCTGCTCTGTTGACAAGGACCTCCACTTCATTCCACCTTAAATATCCCAGGAAAGAGAAAAATGGGTAAAGAAGTTGTGGTCCTTATGTACAATGGAATATCACTCAGCCATGAAATCAATGTCATAAGGCTAGTAGCAGCATGATGAGTGGATTAAGGTATGACGATTCTAAGTGAAATAAGTCACACAGAAAAGGACACTTCTCATAAGGTATCACTGATAGAGGGAATGTAAAAACCGTTACACTTGAACTGAATTACAAAACAGAACACAGTCACACATGCAGAAAACACACTATGGCTGCTTAACGAGAAAGGTGAGGTGGGGTGTTACATAAAACAAGGGTTTCAAATTAGCTCAGATACCGTTCCATAAACCCAATATGTAATAGACAAGACCTACTCCTTGCTCAGAGAACTGGACTCAACACGCCCTATTCACCGCACAAGAATATATCTGACTAGTAATAATCTTAAAACCTATGTATTGATATCTCTCTGTTAGTGTGTCAAGTGGGTGTAAAGCGGCATAAACACAGCAGTGAAAAGCAGCTAAACCCCATTATAAAAATAAATTACTTTGAAAAACCCATGAAACAAAGACAGTGAAAGAGAGAGAAATTCTTACACAATGCGTTCAGGGGCTGTGATGCAACCTGGATTGACCATATCTAGACCGACAGTTGGATGAGACATACGGGTGGACACTCTTGGGGCTGAGAGGTTTAGTGAGGTTGGGTGAGCAAACGCAGACCCTTTAAAGTAATACTGCGTGGTACCCATCCCATGGGTCCCAAATCTCCAGGTTCAAGGGCATCTTCCTACATCGAAAACATGCATGAGAATCCCCGAAGATGGTACACCATGTGATGGGAAAGTTTTCTAAAACGCACCTAATTTCTCATCTCCTTGTGCCCGTGTTGGCCATTCCAGCCGCTTTACTAGCCATCTCCCTCTTTGGAGCATCAGCACCTTTAACCTCCTGTTCCGTACAGGTTGCAATTTGTCCTGAGGATGAACGGGAAGACGGGGAACCAATGAGAGACTAGCTCTTGGTGTTGGGACAGGCACAGGTCACTCTATTTTCCCATCAGGAAGAAGAATTAACCACAGGCTCAGCCTGCCTCCCGGAACCAGAACAGGGCCTGAAGCCATCCTGCGCTTTTGCGGCCAGCTCCCAAAAACGCGAGTTGTAAAATCCAGCTTCAGGGCACTGCAATTCACAAACCTGCAGAGTTATAAATGATAACTCTCGTCCACAAATATATTGAGGGAAGGCAATGAAGAGGATTTGAAATCAAGGCAGAATTGCAGGAAACAGATTTCAGGAGGTAGATTCGAATCGCCTTTAAAGCACATGAAAAGTGGCAAAACGTTGACAATGATGCCCTTGGCCAAAAAGGGCGTATGCGTTTTTTCCTGAATATATTCAGGAAAAAACGCATATGCCCTTTTGGCCAACCAAGCAACCTGGAAAGGCAAATCAGTGCTACAAAGAAGTCTCGCTTCCCATCGGTGAAAAGGGCCATGCTGAAAAAAGTGTCAAAACCAGAAATGCAGGACAGGCCATGGAGAAATGGGAGCCTTGCTACACTGATGGGCGGGATGTAAATTGCCAACAGCCACTCTGGAGAAGTGTACGGTGAGTCCTGAAACATCTAAAAAACCCAGCTTAGAGAACATAAGGCACTTCCACTCATGGGGGTATAAATTGGGAAAATGAAAAATCAGCAAGGCACAAGCACCCCAAAGTTTAGGGCTGCTCGGTTGACAAGGACCTCCACTTCATTCCACCTTAAATATCCCAGGAAAGAGAAAAATGGATAAAGAAGTTGTGGTCCTTATGTACAATGGAATATCACTCAGCCATGAAATCAATGTCATAAGGCTAGTAGCAGCATGATGAGTGGATTTAGGTACGACGATTCTAAGTGAAATAAGTCACACAGAAAAGGACACTTCTCATAAGGTATCACTTATAGAGGGAATGTAAAAACCGTTACACTTGAACTGAATTACAAAACAGAACAGACTCACACATGCAGAAAACACACTATAGCTGCTTAACGGGAAAGGTGAGGTGGGGTGATACATAAAACAAAGGTTTCAAATTAGCTCAGATACCGTTCCATAAACCCAATATGTAATAGACAAGACCTACTCCTTGCTCAGAGAACTGGACTCAACACGCCCTATTCACCGCACAAGAATATATCTGACTAGTAATAATCTTAAAACCTATGTATTGATATCTCTCTGTTAGTGTGTCAAGTGGGTGTAGAGCGGCATAAACAGAGCAGTGAAAAGCAGATAAATCCCATTATGAAAAAAAATTACTTTGAAAAACCCATGAAACAAAGACAGTGAAAGAGAGAGAAATTCTTACACAATGCGTTCAGGGGCTGTGATGCAACCTGGATTGACCATATCTAGACCCACAGCTGGATGAGACCTAAGGGTGGACACTCTTGGGGCTGAGAGGTTTGGTGAGGTTGGGTGAGCAAACGCAGACCCTTTAAAGTAATACTGCGTGGTACCCATCGCATGGGTCCCAAATCTCCAGGTTCAAGGGCATCTTCCTACATCGAAAACATGCATGAGAAACCCAGAAGGTGGTACACTGTGTGATGGGGAAAGGTTTCTAAAACGCACCTCATTTCTCATCTCCTTGTGCCCGGGTTCGCCATTCCAGCCGCTTTACTAGCAATCTCCCTCCTTGGAGCATCAGCACCTTTTACCTCCTGTTCCGTACAGGTTGCAATTTGTCCTGAGGATGAACGGGAAGACGGGGAATCAGTGAGAGACTGGCTCTTGGTGTTGGGAAAGGCACAGGTCACTCTATTTGTCCATCAGGAAGAAGAATTAACCACAGGCTCCTCCCGCCCCCCGGAACCAGAACAGGGCCGAAGCCATCCTGCGCTTTTGCGGCCAGCTCCCAAAAACACGAGTTGTAAAATGGAGGCTCAGGGCACTGCAATTCACAAACCTGCAGAGTTATAAATGATAACTCTCGTCCACAAATATATTGAGGGAAGGCAACGAAGAGGATTTGAAATCAAGGCAGAATTGCAGGAAACAGATTTCAGGAGGTAGATTCGAATCGCCTTTAAAGCACATGAAAAGCGGCAAAACGTTGACAATGATGCCCTTGGCCAAAAAGGGCGTATGCGTTTTTTCCTGAATATATTCAGGAAAAAACGCATACGCCCTTTTTGGCCAACCAAGCAACCTGGAAAGGCAAATCAGCGCTACAAAGAAGTCTCGCTTCCCATCGGTCAAAAGGGCCATGCTGAAAAAAGTGTCAAAACCAGAAATGCAGGACAGGCCATGGAGAAATGGGAGCCTTGCTACACTGATGGGCGGGATGGAAATTGCCAACAGCCACTCTGGAGAAGTGTACGGTGAGTCCTGAAACAACTAAAAAACACAGCTTAGAGAGCATAGGGCACTTCCACTCATGGGGGTATAAATTGGGAAAATGAAAAATCAGCAAGACACAAGCACCCCAAAGTTTAGGGCTGCTCTGTTGACAAGGACCTCCACTTCATTCCACCTTAAATATCCCAGGAAAGAGAAAAATGGATAAAGAAGTTGTGGTCCTTATGTACAATGGAATATCACTCAGCCATGAACTCAATGTCATAAGGCTAGTAGCAGCATGATGAGTGGATTAAGGTATGACGATTCTAAGTGAAATAAGTCACACAGAAAAGGACACTTCTCATAAGGTATCACTGATAGAGGGAATGTAAAAACCGTTACACTTGAAGTGAATTACAAAACAGAACAGAGTCACACATGCAGAAAACACACTATGGCGGCTTAACGGGAAAGGTGAGGTGGGGTGATACATAAAACAAGGGTTTCAAATTAGCTCAGATACCGTTCCATAAACCCAATATGTAATAGACAAGACCTACTCCTTGCTCAGAGAACTGGACTCAACACGCCCTATTCACCGCACAAGAATATATCTGACTAGTAATAATCTTAAAACCTATGTATTGATATCTCTCTGTTAGTGTGTCAAGTGGGTGTAAAGCGGCATAAACACAGCAGTGAAAAGCAGCTAAACCCTATTATAAAAATAAATTACTTTGAAAAACCCATGAAACAAAGACAGTGAAAGAGAGAGAAATTCTTACACAATGCGTTCAGGGGCTGTGATGCAACCTGGATTGACCATATCTAGACCCACAGCTGGATGAGACATGAGGGTGGACACTCTTGGGGCTGAGAGGTTTGGTGAGGTTGGGTGAGCAAACGCAGACCCTTTCAAGTAATACTGCGTGGTACCCATCGCATGGGTCCCAAATCTCCAGGTTCAAGGGCATCTTCCTACATCGAAAACATGCATGAGAAACCCAGAAGGTGGTACACCGTGTGATGGGGAAAGGTTTCTAAAACGCACCTCATTTCTCATCTCCTTGTGCCCGGGTTCGCCATTCCAGCCGCTTTACTAGCAATCTCCCTCCTTGGAGCATCAGCACCTTTTACCTCCTGTTCCGTACAGGTTGCAATTTTTCCTGAGGATGAACGGGAAGACGGGGAACCAATGAGAGACTGGCTCTTGGTGTTGGGAAAGGCACAGGTCAGTCTATTTTCCCATCAGGAAGAAGAATAAACCACAGGCTCATCCCGCCACCCGGAACCAGAACAGGGCCTGAAGCCATCCTGCGCTTTTGCGGCCAGCTCCCAAAAACACGAGTTGTAAAGTGGAGGCTCAGGGCACTGCAATTCACAAACCTGCAGAGTTATAAATGATAACTCTCGTCCACAAATATATTGAGGGAAGGCAACGAAGAGGATTTGAAATCAGGGCAGAATTGCAGGAAACAGATTTCAGGAGGTAGATTCGAATCGCCTTTAAAGCACATGAAAAGCGGCAAAACGTTGACAATGATGCCCTTGGCCAAAAAGGGCGTATGCGTTTTTTCCTGAATATATTCAGGAAAAAACGCATACGCCCTTTTTGGCCAACCAAGCAACCTGGAAAGGCAAATCAGCGCTACAAAGAAGTCTCGCTTCCCATCGGTCAAAAGGGCCATGCTGAAAAAAGTGTCAAAACCAGAAATGCAGGACAGGCCATGGAGAAATGGGAGCCTTGCTACACTGATGGGCGGGATGTAAATTGCCAACAGCCACTCTGGAGAAGTGTACGGTGTGTCCTGAAACATCTAAAAAACACAGCTTAGAGACCATAGGGCACTTCCACTCATGGGGGTATAAATTGGGAAAATTAAAAATCAGCAAGACACAAGCACCCCAAAGTTTAGGGCTGCTCTGTTGACAAGGACCTCCACTTCATTCCACCTTAAATATCCCAGGAAAGAGAAAAATGGGTAAAGAAGTTGTGGTCCTTATGTACAATGGAATATCACTCAGCCATGAAATCAATGTCATAAGGCTAGTAGCAGCATGATGAGTGGATTAAGGTATGACGATTCTAAGTGAAATAAGTCACACAGAAAAGGACACTTCTCATAAGGTATCACTGATAGAGGGAATGTAAAAACCGTTACACTTGAACTGAATTACAAAACAGAACACAGTCACACATGCAGAAAACACACTATGGCTGCTTAACAAGAAAGGTGAGGTGGGGTGATAGATAAAACAAGGGTTTCAAATTAGCTCAGATACCGTTCCATAAAACCAATATGTAATAGACAAGACCTACTCCTTGCTCAGAGAACTGGACTCAACACGCCCTATTCACCGCACAAGAATATATCTGACTAGTAATAATCTTAAACCTATGTATTGATATCTCTCTGTTAGTGTGTCAAGTGGGTGTAAAGCGGCATAAACACAGCAGTGAAAAGCAGCTAAACCCCATTATAAAAATAAATTACTTTGAAAAACCCATGAAAGAAAGACAGTGAAAGAGAGAGAAATTCTTACACAATGCGTTCAGGGGCTGTGATGCAACCTGGATTGACGATATCTCGACCCACAGCTGGATGAGACATAAGGGTGGACACTCTTGGGGCTGAGAGGTTTGGTGAGGTTGGGTGAGCAAATGCAGACCCTTTAAAGTAATACTGCGTGGTACCCATCGCATGGGTCCCAAATCTCCAGGTTCAAGGGCATCTTCCTACATCGAAAACATGCATGAGAAACCCAGAAGATGGTACACCATGTGATAGGGAAAGGTTTCTAAAACGCACCTCATTTCTCATCTCCTTGTGCCCGGGTTCGCCATTCCAGCCGCTTTACTAGCAATCTCCCTACTTGGAGCATCAGCACCGTTAACCTCCTGTTCCGTACAGGTTGCAATTTGTCCTGAGGATGAACGGGAAGACGGGGAATCAGTGAGAGACTGGCTCTTGGTGTTGGGAAAGGCACAGGTCACTCTATTTTCCCATCAGGAAGAAGAATTAACCACAGGCTCCTCCCGCCCCCCGGAACCAGAACAGGGCCGAAGCCATCCTGCGCTTTTGCGGCCAGCTCCCAAAAACACGAGTTGTAAAATGGAGGCTCAGGGCACTGCAATTCACAAACCTGCAGAGTTATAAATGATAACTCTCGTCCACAAATATATTGAGGGAAGGCAACGAAGAGGATTTGAAATCAAGGCAGAATTGCAGGAAACAGATTTCAGGAGGTAGATTCGAATCGCCTTTAAAGCACATGAAAAGCGGCAAAACGTTGACAATGATGCCCTTGGCCAAAAAGGGCGTATGCGTTTTTTCCTGAATATATTCAGGAAAAAACGCATACGCCCTTTTTGGCCAACCAAGCAACCTGGAAAGGCAAATCAGCGCTACAAAGAAGTCTCGCTTCCCATCGGTCAAAAGGGCCATGCTGAAAAAAGTGTCAAAACCAGAAATGCAGGACAGGCCATGGAGAAATGGGAGCCTTGCTACACTGATGGGCGGGATGGAAATTGCCAACAGCCACTCTGGAGAAGTGTACGGTGAGTCCTGAAACAACTAAAAAACACAGCTTAGAGAGCATAGGGCACTTCCACTCATGGGGGTATAAATTGGGAAAATGAAAAATCAGCAAGACACAAGCACCCCAAAGTTTAGGGCTGCTCTGTTGACAAGGACCTCCACTTCATTCCACCTTAAATATCCCAGGAAAGAGAAAAATGGATAAAGAAGTTGTGGTCCTTATGTACAATGGAATATCACTCAGCCATGAACTCAATGTCATAAGGCTAGTAGCAGCATGATGAGTGGATTAAGGTATGACGATTCTAAGTGAAATAAGTCACACAGAAAAGGACACTTCTCATAAGGTATCACTGATAGAGGGAATGTAAAAACCGTTACACTTGAAGTGAATTACAAAACAGAACAGAGTCACACATGCAGAAAACACACTATGGCGGCTTAACGGGAAAGGTGAGGTGGGGTGATACATAAAACAAGGGTTTCAAATTAGCTCAGATACCGTTCCATAAACCCAATATGTAATAGACAAGACCTACTCCTTGCTCAGAGAACTGGACTCAACACGCCCTATTCACCGCACAAGAATATATCTGACTAGTAATAATCTTAAAACCTATGTATTGATATCTCTCTGTTAGTGTGTCAAGTGGGTGTAAAGCGGCATAAACACAGCAGTGAAAAGCAGCTAAACCCTATTATAAAAATAAATTACTTTGAAAAACCCATGAAACAAAGACAGTGAAAGAGAGAGAAATTCTTACACAATGCGTTCAGGGGCTGTGATGCAACCTGGATTGACCATATCTAGACCCACAGCTGGATGAGACATGAGGGTGGACACTCTTGGGGCTGAGAGGTTTGGTGAGGTTGGGTGAGCAAACGCAGACCCTTTCAAGTAATACTGCGTGGTACCCATCGCATGGGTCCCAAATCTCCAGGTTCAAGGGCATCTTCCTACATCGAAAACATGCATGAGAAACCCAGAAGGTGGTACACCGTGTGATGGGGAAAGGTTTCTAAAACGCACCTCATTTCTCATCTCCTTGTGCCCGGGTTCGCCATTCCAGCCGCTTTACTAGCAATCTCCCTCCTTGGAGCATCAGCACCTTTTACCTCCTGTTCCGTACAGGTTGCAATTTTTCCTGAGGATGAACGGGAAGACGGGGAACCAATGAGAGACTGGCTCTTGGTGTTGGGAAAGGCACAGGTCAGTCTATTTTCCCATCAGGAAGAAGAATAAACCACAGGCTCATCCCGCCACCCGGAACCAGAACAGGGCCTGAAGCCATCCTGCGCTTTTGCGGCCAGCTCCCAAAAACACGAGTTGTAAAGTGGAGGCTCAGGGCACTGCAATTCACAAACCTGCAGAGTTATAAATGATAACTCTCGTCCACAAATATATTGAGGGAAGGCAACGAAGAGGATTTGAAATCAGGGCAGAATTGCAGGAAACAGATTTCAGGAGGTAGATTCGAATCGCCTTTAAAGCACATGAAAAGCGGCAAAACGTTGACAATGATGCCCTTGGCCAAAAAGGGCGTATGCGTTTTTTCCTGAATATATTCAGGCAAAAACGCATACGCCCTTTTTGGCCAACCAAGCAACCTGGAAAGGCAAATCAGCGCTACAAAGAAGTCTCGCTTCCCATCGGTCAAAAGGGCCATGCTGAAAAAAGTGTCAAAACCAGAAATGCAGGACAGGCCATGGAGAAATGGGAGCCTTGCTACACTGATGGGCGGGATGTAAATTGCCAACAGCCACTCTGGAGAAGTGTACGGTGTGTCCTGAAACATCTAAAAAACACAGCTTAGAGACCATAGGGCACTTCCACTCATGGGGGTATAAATTGGGAAAATTAAAAATCAGCAAGACACAAGCACCCCAAAGTTTAGGGCTGCTCTGTTGACAAGGACCTCCACTTCATTCCACCTTAAATATCCCAGGAAAGAGAAAAATGGGTAAAGAAGTTGTGGTCCTTATGTACAATGGAATATCACTCAGCCATGAAATCAATGTCATAAGGCTAGTAGCAGCATGATGAGTGGATTAAGGTATGACGATTCTAAGTGAAATAAGTCACACAGAAAAGGACACTTCTCATAAGGTATCACTGATAGAGGGAATGTAAAAACCGTTACACTTGAACTGAATTACAAAACAGAACACAGTCACACATGCAGAAAACACACTATGGCTGCTTAACAAGAAAGGTGAGGTGGGGTGATAGATAAAACAAGGGTTTCAAATTAGCTCAGATACCGTTCCATAAAACCAATATGTAATAGACAAGACCTACTCCTTGCTCAGAGAACTGGACTCAACACGCCCTATTCACCGCACAAGAATATATCTGACTAGTAATAATCTTAAACCTATGTATTGATATCTCTCTGTTAGTGTGTCAAGTGGGTGTAAAGCGGCATAAACACAGCAGTGAAAAGCAGCTAAACCCCATTATAAAAATAAATTACTTTGAAAAACCCATGAAAGAAAGACAGTGAAAGAGAGAGAAATTCTTACACAATGCGTTCAGGGGCTGTGATGCAACCTGGATTGACGATATCTCGACCCACAGCTGGATGAGACATAAGGGTGGACACTCTTGGGGCTGAGAGGTTTGGTGAGGTTGGGTGAGCAAATGCAGACCCTTTAAAGTAATACTGCGTGGTACCCATCGCATGGGTCCCAAATCTCCAGGTTCAAGGGCATCTTCCTACATCGAAAACATGCATGAGAAACCCAGAAGATGGTACACCATGTGATGGGGAAAGGTTTCTAAAACGCACCTCATTTCTCATCTCCTTGTGCCCGGGTTCGCCATTCCAGCCGCTTTACTAGCAATCTCCCTACTTGGAGCATCAGCACCGTTAACCTCCTGTTCCGTACAGGTTGCAATTTGTCCTGAGGATGAACGGGAAGACGGGGAATCAGTGAGAGACTGGCTCTTGGTGTTGGGAAAGGCACAGGTCACTCTATTTTCCCATCAGGAAGAAGAATTAACCACAGGCTCCTCCCGCCCCCCGGAACCAGAACAGGGCCGAAGCCATCCTGCGCTTTTGCGGCCAGCTCCCAAAAACACGAGTTGTAAAATGGAGGCTCAGGGCACTGCAATTCACAAACCTGCAGAGTTATAAATGATAACTCTCGTCCACAAATATATTGAGGGAAGGCAACGAAGAGGATTTGAAATCAAGGCAGAATTGCAGGAAACAGATTTCAGGAGGTAGATTCGAATCGCCTTTAAAGCACATGAAAAGCGGCAAAACGTTGACAATGATGCCCTTGGCCAAAAAGGGCGTATGCGTTTTTTCCTGAATATATTCAGGAAAAAACGCATACGCCCTTTTTGGCCAACCAAGCAACCTGGAAAGGCAAATCAGCGCTACAAAGAAGTCTCGCTTCCCATCGGTCAAAAGGGCCATGCTGAAAAAAGTGTCAAAACCAGAAATGCAGGACAGGCCATGGAGAAATGGGAGCCTTGCTACACTGATGGGCGGGATGGAAATTGCCAACAGCCACTCTGGAGAAGTGTACGGTGAGTCCTGAAACAACTAAAAAACACAGCTTAGAGAGCATAGGGCACTTCCACTCATGGGGGTATAAATTGGGAAAATGAAAAATCAGCAAGACACAAGCACCCCAAAGTTTAGGGCTGCTCTGTTGACAAGGACCTCCACTTCATTCCACCTTAAATATCCCAGGAAAGAGAAAAATGGATAAAGAAGTTGTGGTCCTTATGTACAATGGAATATCACTCAGCCATGAACTCAATGTCATAAGGCTAGTAGCAGCATGATGAGTGGATTAAGGTATGACGATTCTAAGTGAAATAAGTCACACAGAAAAGGACACTTCTCATAAGGTATCACTGATAGAGGGAATGTAAAAACCGTTACACTTGAAGTGAATTACAAAACAGAACAGAGTCACACATGCAGAAAACACACTATGGCGGCTTAACGGGAAAGGTGAGGTGGGGTGATACATAAAACAAGGGTTTCAAATTAGCTCAGATACCGTTCCATAAACCCAATATGTAATAGACAAGACCTACTCCTTGCTCAGAGAACTGGACTCAACACGCCCTATTCACCGCACAAGAATATATCTGACTAGTAATAATCTTAAAACCTATGTATTGATATCTCTCTGTTAGTGTGTCAAGTGGGTGTAAAGCGGCATAAACACAGCAGTGAAAAGCAGCTAAACCCTATTATAAAAATAAATTACTTTGAAAAACCCATGAAACAAAGACAGTGAAAGAGAGAGAAATTCTTACACAATGCGTTCAGGGGCTGTGATGCAACCTGGATTGACCATATCTAGACCCACAGCTGGATGAGACATGAGGGTGGACACTCTTGGGGCTGAGAGGTTTGGTGAGGTTGGGTGAGCAAACGCAGACCCTTTCAAGTAATACTGCGTGGTACCCATCGCATGGGTCCCAAATCTCCAGGTTCAAGGGCATCTTCCTACATCGAAAACATGCATGAGAAACCCAGAAGGTGGTACACCGTGTGATGGGGAAAGGTTTCTAAAACGCACCTCATTTCTCATCTCCTTGTGCCCGGGTTCGCCATTCCAGCCGCTTTACTAGCAATCTCCCTCCTTGGAGCATCAGCACCTTTTACCTCCTGTTCCGTACAGGTTGCAATTTTTCCTGAGGATGAACGGGAAGACGGGGAACCAATGAGAGACTGGCTCTTGGTGTTGGGAAAGGCACAGGTCAGTCTATTTTCCCATCAGGAAGAAGAATAAACCACAGGCTCATCCCGCCACCCGGAACCAGAACAGGGCCTGAAGCCATCCTGCGCTTTTGCGGCCAGCTCCCAAAAACACGAGTTGTAAAGTGGAGGCTCAGGGCACTGCAATTCACAAACCTGCAGAGTTATAAATGATAACTCTCGTCCACAAATATATTGAGGGAAGGCAACGAAGAGGATTTGAAATCAGGGCAGAATTGCAGGAAACAGATTTCAGGAGGTAGATTCGAATCGCCTTTAAAGCACATGAAAAGCGGCAAAACGTTGACAATGATGCCCTTGGCCAAAAAGGGCGTATGCGTTTTTTCCTGAATATATTCAGGAAAAAACGCATACGCCCTTTTTGGCCAACCAAGCAACCTGGAAAGGCAAATCAGCGCTACAAAGAAGTCTCGCTTCCCATCGGTCAAAAGGGCCATGCTGAAAAAAGTGTCAAAACCAGAAATGCAGGACAGGCCATGGAGAAATGGGAGCCTTGCTACACTGATGGGCGGGATGGAAATTGCCAACAGCCACTCTGGAGAAGTGTACGGTGAGTCCTGAAACAACTAAAAAACACAGCTTAGAGAGCATAGGGCACTTACACTCATGGGGGTATAAATTGGGAAAATGAAAAATCAGCAAGACACAAGCACCCCAAAGTTTAGGGCTGCTCTGTTGACAAGGACCTCCACTTCATTCCACCTTAAATATCCCAGGAAAGAGAAAAATGGATAAAGAAGTTGTGGTCCTTATGTACAATGGAATATCACTCAGCCATGAACTCAATGTCATAAGGCTAGTAGCAGCATGATGAGTGGATTAAGGTATGACGATTCTAAGTGAAATAAGTCACACAGAAAAGGACACTTCTCATAAGGTATCACTGATAGAGGGAATGTAAAAACCGTTACACTTGAACTGAATTACAAAACAGAACACAGTCACACATGCAGAAAACACACTATGGCTGCTTAACAAGAAAGGTGAGGTGGGGTGATAGATAAAACAAGGGTTTCAAATTAGCTCAGATACCGTTCCAGAAAACCAATATGTAATAGACAAGACCTACTCCTTGCTCAGAGAACTGGACTCAACACGCCCTATTCACCGCACAAGAATATATCTGACTAGTAATAATCTTAAACCTATGTATTGATATCTCTCTGTTAGTGTGTCAAGTGGGTGCAAAGCGGCATAAACACTGCAGTGAAAAGCAGCTAAACCCCATTATAAAAATAAATTACTTTGAAAAACCCATGAAAGAAAGACAGTGAAAGAGAGAGAAATTCTTACACAATGCGTTCAGGGGCTGTGATGCAACCTGGATTGACCATATCTAGACCCACAGCTGGATGAGACATAAGGGTGGACACTCTTGGGGCTGAGAGGTTTGGTGAGGTTGGGTGAGCAAATGCAGACCCTTTAAAGTAATACTGCGTGGTACCCATCGCATGGGTCCCAAATCTCCAGGTTCAAGGGCATCTTCCTACATCGAAAACATGCATGAGAAACCCAGAAGATGGTACACCATGTGATGGGGAAAGGTTTCTAAAACGCACCTCATTTCTCATCTCCTTGTGCCCGGGTTCGCCATTCCAGCCGCTTTACTAGCAATCTCCCTACTTGGAGCATCAGCACCGTTAACCTCCTGTTCCGTACAGGTTGCAATTTGTCCTGAGGATGAACGGGAAGACGGGGAATCAGTGAGAGACTGGCTCTTGGTGTTGGGAAAGGCACAGGTCACTCTATTTTCCCATCAGGAAGAAGAATTAACCACAGGCTCCTCCCGCCCCCCGGAACCAGAACAGGGCTGAAGCCATCCTGCGCTTTTGCGGCCAGCTCCCAAAAACACGAGTTGTAAAATGGAGGCTCAGGGCACTGCAATTCACAAACCTGCAGAGTTATAAATGATAACTCTCGTCCACAAATATATTGAGGGAAGGCAACGAAGAGGATTTGAAATCAAGGCAGAATTGCAGGAAACAGATTTCAGGAGGTAGATTCGAATCGCCTTTAAAGCACATGAAAAGCGGCAAAACGTTGACAATGATGCCCTTGGCCAAAAAGGGCGTATGCGTTTTTTCCTGAATATATTCAGGAAAAAACGCATACGCCCTTTTTGGCCAACCAAGCAACCTGGAAAGGCAAATCAGCGCTACAAAGAAGTCTCGCTTCCCATCGGTCAAAAGGGCCATGCTGAAAAAAGTGTCAAAACCAGAAATGCAGGACAGGCCATGGAGAAATGGGAGCCTTGCTACACTGATGGGCGGGATGGAAATTGCCAACAGCCACTCTGGAGAAGTGTACGGTGAGTCCTGAAACAACTAAAAAACAAAGCTTAGAGAGCATAGGGCACTTCCACTCATGGGGGTATAAATTGGGAAAATGAAAAATCAGCAAGACACAAGCACCCCAAAGTTTAGGGCTGCTCTGTTGACAAGGACCTCCACTTCATTCCACCTTAAATATCCCAGGAAAGAGAAAAATGGATAAAGAAGTTGTGGTCCTTATGTACAATGGAATATCACTCAGCCATGAACTCAATGTCATAAGGCTAGTAGCAGCATGATGAGTGGATTAAGGTATGACGATTCTAAGTGAAATAAGTCACACAGAAAAGGACACTTCTCATAAGGTATCACTGATAGAGGGAATGTAAAAACCGTTACACTTGAAGTGAATTACAAAACAGAACAGAGTCACACATGCAGAAAACACACTATGGCGGCTTAACGGGAAAGGTGAGGTGGGGTTATAGATAAAACAAGGGTTTCAAATTAGCTCAGATACCGTTCCATAAACCCAATATGTAATAGACAAGACCTACTCCTTGCTCAGAGAACTGGACTCAACACGCCCTATTCACCGCACAAGAATATATCTGACTAGTAATAATCTTAAAACCTATGTATTGATATCTCTCTGTTAGTGTGTCAAGTGGGTGTAAAGCGGCATAAACACAGCAGTGAAAAGCAGCTAAACCCTATTATAAAAATAAATTACTTTGAAAAACCCATGAAACAAAGACAGTGAAAGAGAGAGAAATTCTTACACAATGCGTTCAGGGGCTGTGATGCAACCTGGATTGACCATATCTAGACCCACAGCTGGATGAGACATGAGGGTGGACACTCTTGGGGCTGAGAGGTTTGGTGAGGTTGGGTGAGCAAACGCAGACCCTTTCAAGTAATACTGCGTGGTACCCATCGCATGGGTCCCAAATCTCCAGGTTCAAGGGCATCTTCCTACATCGAAAACATGCATGAGAAACCCAGAAGGTGGTACACCGTGTGATGGGGAAAGGTTTCTAAAACGCACCTCATTTCTCATCTCCTTGTGCCCGGGTTCGCCATTCCAGCCGCTTTACTAGCAATCTCCCTCTTCGGAGCATCAGCACCTTTTACCTCCTGTTCCGTACAGGTTGCAATTTTTCCTGAGGATGAACGGGAAGACGGGGAACCAATGAGAGACTGGCTCTTGGTGTTGGGAAAGGCACAGGTCAGTCTATTTTCCCATCAGGAAGAAGAATAAACCACAGGCTCATCCCGCCACCCGGAACCAGAACAGGGCCTGAAGCCATCCTGCGCTTTTGCGGCCAGCTCCCAAAAACACGAGTTGTAAAATGGAGGCTCAGGGCACTGCAATTCACAAACCTGCAGAGTTATAAATGATAACTCTCGTCCACAAATATATTGAGGGAAGGCAACGAAGAGGATTTGAAATCAGGGCAGAATTGCAGGAAACAGATTTCAGGAGGTAGATTCGAATCGCCTTTAAAGCACATGAAAAGCGGCAAAACGTTGACAATGATGCCCTTGGCCAAAAAGGGCGTATGCGTTTTTTCCTGAATATATTCAGGCAAAAACGCATACGCCCTTTTTGGCCAACCAAGCAACCTGGAAAGGCAAATCAGCGCTACAAAGAAGTCTCGCTTCCCATCGGTCAAAAGGGCCATGCTGAAAAAAGTGTCAAAACCAGAAATGCAGGACAGGCCATGGAGAAATGGGAGCCTTGCTACACTGATGGGCGGGATGTAAATTGCCAACAGCCACTCTGGAGAAGTGTACGGTGTGTCCTGAAACATCTAAAAAACACAGCTTAGAGACCATAGGGCACTTCCACTCATGGGGGTATAAATTGGGAAAATTAAAAATCAGCAAGACACAAGCACCCCAAAGTTTAGGGCTGCTCTGTTGACAAGGACCTCCACTTCATTCCACCTTAAATATCCCAGGAAAGAGAAAAATGGGTAAAGAAGTTGTGGTCCTTATGTACAATGGAATATCACTCAGCCATGAAATCAATGTCATAAGGCTAGTAGCAGCATGATGAGTGGATTAAGGTATGACGATTCTAAGTGAAATAAGTCACACAGAAAAGGACACTTCTCATAAGGTATCACTGATAGAGGGAATGTAAAAACCGTTACACTTGAACTGAATTACAAAACAGAACACAGTCACACATGCAGAAAACACACTATGGCTGCTTAACAAGAAAGGTGAGGTGGGGTGATAGATAAAACAAGGGTTTCAAATTAGCTCAGATACCGTTCCATAAACCCAATATGTAATAGACAAGACCTACTCCTTGCTCAGAGAACTGGACTCAACACGCCCTATTCACCGCACAAGAATATATCTGACTAGTAATAATCTTAAACCTATGTATTGATATCTCTCTGTTAGTGTGTCAAGTGGGTGTAAAGCGGCATAAACACTGCAGTGAAAAGCAGCTAAACCCCATTATAAAAATAAATTACTTTGAAAAACCCATGAAACAAAGACAGTGAAAGAGAGAGAAATTCTTACACAATGCGTTCAGGGGCTGTGATGCAACCTGGATTGACCATATCTAGACCCACAGCTGGATGAGACATAAGGGTGGACACTCTTGGGGCTGAGAGGTTTGGTGAGGTTGGGTGAGCAAACGCAGACCCTTTAAAGTAATACTGCGTGGTACCCATCGCATGGGTCCCAAATCTCCAGGTTCAAGGGCATCTTCCTACATCGAAAACATGCATGAGAAACCCAGAAGATGGTACACCATGTGATGGGGAAAGGTTTCTAAAACGCACCTCATTTCTCATCTCCTTGTGCCCGGGTTCGCCATTCCAGCCGCTTTACTAGCAATCTCCCTACTTGGAGCATCAGCACCGTTAACCTCCTGTTCCGTAAAGGTTGCAATTTGTCCTGAGGATGAACGGGAAGACGGGGAATCAGTGAGAGACTGGCTCTTGGTGTTGGGAAAGGCACAGGTCACTCTATTTTCCCATCAGGAAGAAGAATTAACCACATGCTCCTCCCGCCCCCCGGAACCAGAACAGGGCCGAAGCCATCCTGCGCTTTTGCGGCCAGCTCCCAAAAACACGAGTTGTAAAATGGAGGCTCAGGGCACTGCAATTCACAAACCTGCAGAGTTATAAATGATAACTCTCGTCCACAAATATATTGAGGGAAGGCAACGAAGAGGATTTGAAATCAAGGCAGAATTGCAGGAAACAGATTTCAGGAGGTAGATTCGAATCGCCTTTAAAGCACATGAAAAGCGGCAAAACGTTGACAATGATGCCCTTGGCCAAAAAGGGCGTATGCGTTTTTTCCTGAATATATTCAGGAAAAAACGCATACGCCCTTTTTGGCCAACCAAGCAACCTGGAAAGGCAAATCAGCGCTACAAAGAAGTCTCGCTTCCCATCGGTCAAAAGGGCCATGCTGAAAAAAGTGTCAAAACCAGAAATGCAGGACAGGCCATGGAGAAATGGGAGCCTTGCTACACTGATGGGCGGGATGGAAATTGCCAACAGCCACTCTGGAGAAGTGTACGGTGAGTCCTGAAACAACTAAAAAACACAGCTTAGAGAGCATAGGGCACTTCCACTCATGGGGGTATAAATTGGGAAAATGAAAAATCAGCAAGACACAAGCACCCCAAAGTTTAGGGCTGCTCTGTTGACAAGGACCTCCACTTCATTCCACCTTAAATATCCCAGGAAAGAGAAAAATGGATAAAGAAGTTGTGGTCCTTATGTACAATGGAATATCACTCAGCCATGAACTCAATGTCATAAGGCTAGTAGCAGCATGATGAGTGGATTAAGGTATGACGATTCTAAGTGAAATAAGTCACACAGAAAAGGACACTTCTCATAAGGTATCACTGATAGAGGGAATGTAAAAACCGTTACACTTGAAGTGAATTACAAAACAGAACAGAGTCACACATGCAGAAAACACACTATGGCGGCTTAACGGGAAAGGTGAGGTGGGGTGATACATAAAACAAGGGTTTCAAATTAGCTCAGATACCGTTCCATAAACCCAATATGTAATAGACAAGACCTACTCCTTGCTCAGAGAACTGGACTCAACACGCCCTATTCACCGCACAAGAATATATCTGACTAGTAATAATCTTAAAACCTATGTATTGATATCTCTCTGTTAGTGTGTCAAGTGGGTGTAAAGCGGCATAAACACAGCAGTGAAAAGCAGCTAAACCCTATTATAAAAATAAATTACTTTGAAAAACCCATGAAACAAAGACAGTGAAAGAGAGAGAAATTCTTACACAATGCGTTCAGGGGCTGTGATGCAACCTGGATTGACCATATCTAGACCCACAGCTGGATGAGACATGAGGGTGGACACTCTTGGGGCTGAGAGGTTTGGTGAGGTTGGGTGAGCAAACGCAGACCCTTTCAAGTAATACTGCGTGGTACCCATCGCATGGGTCCCAAATCTCCAGGTTCAAGGGCATCTTCCTACATCGAAAACATGCATGAGAAACCCAGAAGGTGGTACACCGTGTGATGGGGAAAGGTTTCTAAAACGCACCTCATTTCTCATCTCCTTGTGCCCGGGTTCGCCATTCCAGCCGCTTTACTAGCAATCTCCCTCTTCGGAGCATCAGCACCTTTTACCTCCTGTTCCGTACAGGTTGCAATTTTTCCTGAGGATGAACGGGAAGACGGGGAACCAATGAGAGACTGGCTCTTGGTGTTGGGAAAGGCACAGGTCAGTCTATTTTCCCATCAGGAAGAAGAATAAACCACAGGCTCATCCCGCCACCCGGAACCAGAACAGGGCCTGAAGCCATCCTGCGCTTTTGCGGCCAGCTCCCAAAAACACGAGTTGTAAAATGGAGGCTCAGGGCACTGCAATTCACAAACCTGCAGAGTTATAAATGATAACTCTCGTCCACAAATATATTGAGGGAAGGCAACGAAGAGGATTTGAAATCAGGGCAGAATTGCAGGAAACAGATTTCAGGAGGTAGATTCGAATCGCCTTTAAAGCACATGAAAAGCGGCAAAACGTTGACAATGATGCCCTTGGCCAAAAAGGGCGTATGCGTTTTTTCCTGAATATATTCAGGCAAAAACGCATACGCCCTTTTTGGCCAACCAAGCAACCTGGAAAGGCAAATCAGCGCTACAAAGAAGTCTCGCTTCCCATCGGTCAAAAGGGCCATGCTGAAAAAAGTGTCAAAACCAGAAATGCAGGACAGGCCATGGAGAAATGGGAGCCTTGCTACACTGATGGGCGGGATGTAAATTGCCAACAGCCACTCTGGAGAAGTGTACGGTGTGTCCTGAAACATCTAAAAAACACAGCTTAGAGACCATAGGGCACTTCCACTCATGGGGGTATAAATTGGGAAAATTAAAAATCAGCAAGACACAAGCACCCCAAAGTTTAGGGCTGCTCTGTTGACAAGGACCTCCACTTCATTCCACCTTAAATATCCCAGGAAAGAGAAAAATGGGTAAAGAAGTTGTGGTCCTTATGTACAATGGAATATCACTCAGCCATGAAATCAATGTCATAAGGCTAGTAGCAGCATGATGAGTGGATTAAGGTATGACGATTCTAAGTGAAATAAGTCACACAGAAAAGGACACTTCTCATAAGGTATCACTGATAGAGGGAATGTAAAAACCGTTACACTTGAACTGAATTACAAAACAGAACACAGTCACACATGCAGAAAACACACTATGGCTGCTTAACAAGAAAGGTGAGGTGGGGTGATAGATAAAACAAGGGTTTCAAATTAGCTCAGATACCGTTCCATAAACCCAATATGTAATAGACAAGACCTACTCCTTGCTCAGAGAACTGGACTCAACACGCCCTATTCACCGCACAAGAATATATCTGACTAGTAATAATCTTAAACCTATGTATTGATATCTCTCTGTTAGTGTGTCAAGTGGGTGTAAAGCGGCATAAACACTGCAGTGAAAAGCAGCTAAACCCCATTATAAAAATAAATTACTTTGAAAAACCCATGAAACAAAGACAGTGAAAGAGAGAGAAATTCTTACACAATGCGTTCAGGGGCTGTGATGCAACCTGGATTGACCATATCTAGACCCACAGCTGGATGAGACATAAGGGTGGACACTCTTGGGGCTGAGAGGTTTGGTGAGGTTGGGTGAGCAAACGCAGACCCTTTAAAGTAATACTGCGTGGTACCCATCGCATGGGTCCCAAATCTCCAGGTTCAAGGGCATCTTCCTACATCGAAAACATGCATGAGAAACCCAGAAGATGGTACACCATGTGATGGGGAAAGGTTTCTAAAACGCACCTCATTTCTCATCTCCTTGTGCCCGGGTTCGCCATTCCAGCCGCTTTACTAGCAATCTCCCTACTTGGAGCATCAGCACCGTTAACCTCCTGTTCCGTAAAGGTTGCAATTTGTCCTGAGGATGAACGGGAAGACGGGGAATCAGTGAGAGACTGGCTCTTGGTGTTGGGAAAGGCACAGGTCACTCTATTTTCCCATCAGGAAGAAGAATTAACCACATGCTCCTCCCGCCCCCCGGAACCAGAACAGGGCCGAAGCCATCCTGCGCTTTTGCGGCCAGCTCCCAAAAACACGAGTTGTAAAATGGAGGCTCAGGGCACTGCAATTCACAAACCTGCAGAGTTATAAATGATAACTCTCGTCCACAAATATATTGAGGGAAGGCAACGAAGAGGATTTGAAATCAAGGCAGAATTGCAGGAAACAGATTTCAGGAGGTAGATTCGAATCGCCTTTAAAGCACATGAAAAGCGGCAAAACGTTGACAATGATGCCCTTGGCCAAAAAGGGCGTATGCGTTTTTTCCTGAATATATTCAGGAAAAAACGCATACGCCCTTTTTGGCCAACCAAGCAACCTGGAAAGGCAAATCAGCGCTACAAAGAAGTCTCGCTTCCCATCGGTCAAAAGGGCCATGCTGAAAAAAGTGTCAAAACCAGAAATGCAGGACAGGCCATGGAGAAATGGGAGCCTTGCTACACTGATGGGCGGGATGGAAATTGCCAACAGCCACTCTGGAGAAGTGTACGGTGAGTCCTGAAACAACTAAAAAACACAGCTTAGAGAGCATAGGGCACTTCCACTCATGGGGGTATAAATTGGGAAAATGAAAAATCAGCAAGACACAAGCACCCCAAAGTTTAGGGCTGCTCTGTTGACAAGGACCTCCACTTCATTCCACCTTAAATATCCCAGGAAAGAGAAAAATGGATAAAGAAGTTGTGGTCCTTATGTACAATGGAATATCACTCAGCCATGAACTCAATGTCATAAGGCTAGTAGCAGCATGATGAGTGGATTAAGGTATGACGATTCTAAGTGAAATAAGTCACACAGAAAAGGACACTTCTCATAAGGTATCACTGATAGAGGGAATGTAAAAACCGTTACACTTGAACTGAATTACAAAACAGAACACAGTCACACATGCAGAAAACACACTATGGCGGCTTAACGGGAAAGGTGAGGTGGGGTGATACATAAAACAAGGGTTTCAAATTAGCTCAGATACCGTTCCATAAACCCAATATGTAATAGACAAGACCTACTCCTTGCTCAGAGAACTGGACTCAACACGCCCTATTCACCGCACAAGAATATATCTGACTAGTAATAATCTTAAAACCTATGTATTGATATCTCTCTGTTAGTGTGTCAAGTGGGTGTAAAGCGGCATAAACACAGCAGTGAAAAGCAGCTAAACCCTATTATAAAAATAAATTACTTTGAAAAACCCATGAAACAAAGACAGTGAAAGAGAGAGAAATTCTTACACAATGCGTTCAGGGGCTGTGATGCAACCTGGATTGACCATATCTAGACCCACAGCTGGATGAGACATAAGGGTGGACACTCTTGGGGCTGAGAGGTTTGGTGAGGTTGGGTGAGAAAACGCAGACCCTTTCAAGTAATACTGCGTGGTACCCATCGCATGGGTCCCAAATCTCCAGGTTCAAGGGCATCTTCCTACATCGAAAACATGCATGAGAAACCCAGAAGGTGGTACACCGTGTGATGGGGAAAGGTTTCTAAAACGCACCTCATTTCTCATCTCCTTGTGCCCGGGTTCGCCATTCCAGCCGCTTTACTAGCAATCTCCCTCTTTGGAGCATCAGCACCTTTAACCTCCTGTTCCGTACAGGTTGCAATTTTTCCTGAGGATGAACGGGAAGACGGGGAACCAATGAGAGACTGGCTCTTGGTGTTGGGAAAGGCAAAGGTCAGTCTATTTTCCCATCAGTAAGAAGAATAAACCACAGGCTCATCCCGCCACCCGGAACCAGAACAGGGCCTGAAGCCATCCTGCGCTTTTGCGGCCAGCTCCCAAAAACACGAGTTGTAAAATGGAGGCTCAGGGCACTGCAATTCACAAACCTGCAGAGTTATAAATGATAACTCTCGTCCACAAATATATTGAGGGAAGGCAACGAAGAGGATTTGAAATCAGGGCAGAATTGCAGGAAACAGATTTCAGGAGGTAGATTCGAATCGCCTTTAAAGCACATGAAAAGCGGCAAAACGTTGACAATGATGCCCTTGGCCAAAAAGGGCGTATGCGTTTTTTCCTGAATATATTCAGGAAAAAACGCATACGCCCTTTTTGGCCAACCAAGCAACCTGGAAAGGCAAATCAGCGCTACAAAGAAGTCTCGCTTCCCATCGGTCAAAAGGGCCATGCTGAAAAAAGTGTCAAAACCAGAAATGCAGGACAGGCCATGGAGAAATGGGAGCCTTGCTACACTGATGGGCGGGATGTAAATTGCCAACAGCCACTCTGGAGAAGTGTACGGTGTGTCCTGAAACATCTAAAAAACACAGCTTAGAGACCATAGGGCACTTCCACTCATGGGGGTATAAATTGGGAAAATGAAAAATCAGCAAGACACAAGCACCCCAAAGTTTAGGGCTGCTCTGTTGACAAGGACCTCCACTTCATTCCACCTTAAATATCCCAGGAAAGAGAAAAATGGGTAAAGAAGTTGTGGTCCTTATGTACAATGGAATATCACTCAGCCATGAAATCAATGTCATAAGGCTAGTAGCAGCATGATGAGTGGATTAAGGTATGACGATTCTAAGTGAAATAAGTCACACAGAAAAGGACACTTCTCATAAGGTATCACTGATAGAGGGAATGTAAAAACCGTTACACTTGAACTGAATTACAAAACAGAACACAGTCACACATGCAGAAAACACACTATGGCTGCTTAACAAGAAAGGTGAGGTGGGGTGATAGATAAAACAAGGGTTTCAAATTAGCTCAGATACCGTTCCATAAAACCAATATGTAATAGACAAGACCTACTCCTTGCTCAGAGAACTGGACTCAACACGCCCTATTCACCGCACAAGAATATATCTGACTAGTAATAATCTTAAACCTATGTATTGATATCTCTCTGTTAGTGTGTCAAGTGGGTGTAAAGCGGCATAAACACTGCAGTGAAAAGCAGCTAAACCCCATTATAAAAATAAATTACTTTGAAAAACCCATGAAACAAAGACAGTGAAAGAGAGAGAAATTCTTACACAATGCGTTCAGGGGCTGTGATGCAACCTGGATTGACCATATCTAGACCCACAGCTGGATGAGACATAAGGGTGGACACTCTTGGGGCTGAGAGGTTTGGTGAGGTTGGGTGAGCAAATGCAGACCCTTTAAAGTAATACTGCGTGGTACCCATCGCATGGGTCCCAAATCTCCAGGTTCAAGGGCATCTTCCTACATCGAAAACATGCATGAGAAACCCAGAAGATGGTACACCATGTGATGGGGAAAGGTTTCTAAAACGCACCTCATTTCTCATCTCCTTGTGCCCGGGTTCGCCATTCCAGCCGCTTTACTAGCAATCTCCCTACTTGGAGCATCAGCACCGTTAACCTCCTGTTCCGTACAGGTTGCAATTTGTCCTGAGGATGAACGGGAAGACGGGGAATCAGTGAGAGACTGGCTCTTGGTGTTGGGAAAGGCACAGGTCACTCTATTTTCCCATCAGGAAGAAGAATTAACCACATGCTCCTCCCGCCCCCCGGAACCAGAACAGGGCCGAAGCCATCCTGCGCTTTTGCGGCCAGCTCCCAAAAACACGAGTTGTAAAATGGAGGCTCAGGGCATTGCAATTCACAAACCTGCAGAGTTATAAATGATAACTCTCGTCCACAAATATATTGAGGGAAGGCAACGAAGAGGATTTGAAATCAAGGCAGAATTGCAGGAAACAGATTTCAGGAGGTAGATTCGAATCGCCTTTAAAGCACATGAAAAGCGGCAAAACGTTGACAATGATGCCCTTGGCCAAAAAGGGCGTATGCGTTTTTTCCTGAATATATTCAGGAAAAAACGCATACGCCCTTTTTGGCCAACCAAGCAACCTGGAAAGGCAAATCAGCGCTACAAAGAAGTCTCGCTTCCCATCGGTCAAAAGGGCCATGCTGAAAAAAGTGTCAAAACCAGAAATGCAGGACAGGCCATGGAGAAATGGGAGCCTTGCTACACTGATGGGCGGGATGGAAATTGCCAACAGCCACTCTGGAGAAGTGTACGGTGAGTCCTGAAACAACTAAAAAACACAGCTTAGAGAGCATAGGGCACTTCCACTCATGGGGGTATAAATTGGGAAAATGAAAAATCAGCAAGACACAAGCACCCCAAAGTTTAGGGCTGCTCTGTTGACAAGGACCTCCACTTCATTCCACCTTAAATATCCCAGGAAAGAGAAAAATGGATAAAGAAGTTGTGGTCCTTATGTACAATGGAATATCACTCAGCCATGAACTCAATGTCATAAGGCTAGTAGCAGCATGATGAGTGGATTAAGTTATGACGATTCTAAGTGAAATAAGTCACACAGAAAAGGACACTTCTCATAAGGTATCACTGATAGAGGGAATGTAAAAACCGTTACACTTGAACTGAATTACAAAACAGAACAGAGTCACACATGCAGAAAACACACTATGGCGGCTTAACGGGAAAGGTGAGGTGGGGTGATACATAAAACAAGGGTTTCAAATTAGCTCAGATACCGTTCCATAAACCCAATATGTAATAGACAAGACCTACTCCTTGCTCAGAGAACTGGACTCAACACGCCCTATTCACCGCACAAGAATATATCTGACTAGTAATAATCTTAAAACATATGTATTGATATCTCTCTGTTAGTGTGTCAAGTGGGTGTAAAGCGACATAAACACAGCAGTGAAAAGCAGCTAAACCCCATTATAAAAATAAATTACTTTGAAAAACCCATGAAACAAAGACAGTGAAAGAGAGAGAAATTCTTACACAATGCGTTCAGGGGCTGTGATGCAACCTGGATTTACCATATCTAGACCCACAGCTGGATGAGACATGAGGGTGGACACTCTTGGGGCTGAGAGGTTTGGTGAGGTTGGGTGAGCAAACGCAGACCCTTTCAAGTAATACTGCGTGGTACCCATCGCATGGGTCCCAAATCTCCAGGTTCAAGGGCATCTTCCTACATCGAAAACATGCATGAGAAACCCAGAAGATGGTACACCATGTGATGGGGAAACGTTTCTAAAACGCACCTCATTTCTCATCTCCTTGTGCCCGGGTTCGCCATTCCAGCCGCTTTACTAGCAATCTCCCTACTTGGAGCATCAGCACCGTTAACCTCCTGTTCCGTACAGGTTGCAATTTTTCCTGAGGATGAACGGGAAGACGGGGAATCAGTGAGAGACTGGCTCTTGGTGTTGGGAAAGGCACAGGTCACTCTATTTTCCCATCAGGAAGAAGAATTAACCGCAGGCTCCTCCCGCCCCCCGGAACCAGAACAGGGCCGAAGCCATCCTGCGCTTTTGCGGCCAGCTCCCAAAAACACGAGTTGTAAAATGGAGGCTCAGGGCACTGCAATTCACAAACCTGCAGAGTTATAAATGATAACTCTCGTCCACAAATATATTGAGGGAAGGCAACGAAGAGGATTTGAAATCAAGGCAGAATTGCAGGAAACAGATTTCAGGAGGTAGATTCGAATCGCCTTTAAAGCACATGAAAAGCGGCAAAACGTTGACAATGATGCCCTTGGCCAAAAAGGGCGTATGCGTTTTTTCCTGAATATATTCAGGCAAAAACGCATACGCCCTTTTTGGCCAACCAAGCAACCTGGAAAGGCAAATCAGCGCTACAAAGAAGTCTCGCTTCCCATCGGTCAAAAGGGCCATGCTGAAAAAAGTGTCAAAACCAGAAATGCAGGACAGGCCATGGAGAAATGGGAGCCTTGCTACACTGATGGGCGGGATGGAAATTGCCAACAGCCACTCTGGAGAAGTGTACGGTGAGTCCTGAAACAACTAAAAAACAAAGCTTAGAGAGCATAGGGCACTTCCACTCATGGGGGTATAAATTGGGAAAATGAAAAATCAGCAAGACACAAGCACCCCAAAGTTTAGGGCTGCTCTGTTGACAAGGACCTCCACTTCATTCCACCTTAAATATCCCAGGAAAGAGAAAAATGGATAAAGAAGTTGTGGTCCTTATGTACAATGGAATATCACTCAGCCATGAACTCAATGTCATAAGGCTAGTAGCAGCATGATGAGTGGATTAAGGTATGACGATTCTAAGTGAAATAAGTCACACAGAAAAGGACACTTCTCATAAGGTATCACTGATAGAGGGAATGTAAAAACCGTTACACTTGAAGTGAATTACAAAACAGAACAGAGTCACACATGCAGAAAACACACTATGGCGGCTTAACGGGAAAGGTGAGGTGGGGTTATAGATAAAACAAGGGTTTCAAATTAGCTCAGATACCGTTCCATAAACCCAATATGTAATAGACAAGACCTACTCCTTGCTCAGAGAACTGGACTCAACACGCCCTATTCACCGCACAAGAATATATCTGACTAGTAATAATCTTAAAACCTATGTATTGATATCTCTCTGTTAGTGTGTCAAGTGGGTGTAAAGCGGCATAAACACAGCAGTGAAAAGCAGCTAAACCCTATTATAAAAATAAATTACTTTGAAAAACCCATGAAACAAAGACAGTGAAAGAGAGAGAAATTCTTACACAATGCGTTCAGGGGCTGTGATGCAACCTGGATTGACCATATCTAGACCCACAGCTGGATGAGACATGAGGGTGGACACTCTTGGGGCTGAGAGGTTTGGTGAGGTTGGGTGAGCAAACGCAGACCCTTTCAAGTAATACTGCGTGGTACCCATCGCATGGGTCCCAAATCTCCAGGTTCAAGGGCATCTTCCTACATCGAAAACATGCATGAGAAACCCAGAAGGTGGTACACCGTGTGATGGGGAAAGGTTTCTAAAACGCACCTCATTTCTCATCTCCTTGTGCCCGGGTTCGCCATTCCAGCCGCTTTACTAGCAATCTCCCTCTTTGGAGCATCAGCACCTTTTACCTCCTGTTCCGTACAGGTTGCAATTTTTCCTGAGGATGAACGGGAAGACGGGGAACCAATGAGAGACTGGCTCTTGGTGTTGGGAAAGGCACAGGTCAGTCTATTTTCCCATCAGGAAGAAGAATAAACCACAGGCTCATCCCGCCACCCGGAACCAGAACAGGGCCTGAAGCCATCCTGCGCTTTTGCGGCCAGCTCCCAAAAACACGAGTTGTAAAATGGAGGCTCAGGGCACTGCAATTCACAAACCTGCAGAGTTATAAATGATAACTCTCGTCCACAAATATATTGAGGGAAGGCAACGAAGAGGATTTCAAATCAGGGCAGAATTGCAGGAAACAGATTTCAGGAGGTAGATTCGAATCGCCTTTAAAGCACATGAAAAGCGGCAAAACGTTGACAATGATGCCCTTGGCCAAAAAGGGCGTATGCGTTTTTTCCTGAATATATTCAGGAAAAAACGCATACGCCCTTTTTGGCCAACCAAGCAACCTGGAAAGGCAAATCAGCGCTACAAAGAAGTCTCGCTTCCCATCGGTCAAAAGGGCCATGCTGAAAAAAGTGTCAAAACCAGAAATGCAGGACAGGCCATGGAGAAATGGGAGCCTTGCTACACTGATGGGCGGGATGTAAATTGCCAACAGCCACTCTGGAGAAGTGTACGGTGTGTCCTGAAACATCTAAAAAACACAGCTTAGAGACCATAGGGCACTTCCACTCATGGGGGTATAAATTGGGAAAATGAAAAATCAGCAAGACACAAGCACCCCAAAGTTTAGGGCTGCTCTGTTGACCAGGACCTCCACTTCATTCCACCTTAAATATCCCAGGAAAGAGAAAAATGGGTAAAGAAGTTGTGGTCCTTATGTACAATGGAATATCACTCAGCCATGAAATCAATGTCATAAGGCTAGTAGCAGCATGATGAGTGGATTAAGGTATGACGATTCTAAGTGAAATAAGTCACACAGAAAAGGACACTTCTCATAAGGTATCACTGATAGAGGGAATGTAAAAACCGTTACACTTGAACTGAATTACAAAACAGAACACAGTCACACATGCAGAAAACACACTATGGCTGCTTAACAAGAAAGGTGAGGTGGGGTGATAGATAAAACAAGGGTTTCAAATTAGCTCAGATACCGTTCCATAAAACCAATATGTAATAGACAAGACCTACTCCTTGCTCAGAGAACTGGACTCAACACGCCCTATTCACCGCACAAGAATATATCTGACTAGTAATAATCTTAAACCTATGTATTGATATCTCTCTGTTAGTGTGTCAAGTGGGTGTAAAGCGGCATAAACACAGCAGTGAAAAGCAGCTAAACCCCATTATAAAAATAAATTACTTTGAAAAACCCATGAAAGAAAGACAGTGAAAGAGAGAGAAATTCTTACACAATGCGTTCAGGGGCTGTGATGCAACCTGGATTGACCATATCTAGACCCACAGCTGGATGAGACATAAGGGTGGACACTCTTGGGGCTGAGAGGTTTGGTGAGGTTGGGTGAGCAAATGCAGACCCTTTAAAGTAATACTGCGTGGTACCCATCGCATGGGTCCCAAATCTCCAGGTTCAAGGGCATCTTCCTACATCGAAAACATGCATGAGAAACCCAGAAGATGGTACACCATGTGATGGGGAAAGGTTTCTAAAACGCACCTCATTTCTCATCTCCTTGTGCCCGGGTTCGCCATTCCAGCCGCTTTATTAGCAATCTCCCTACTTGGAGCATCAGCACCGTTAACCTCCTGTTCCGTACAGGTTGCAATTTGTCCTGAGGATGAACGGGAAGACGGGGAATCAGTGAGAGACTGGCTCTTGGTGTTGGGAAAGGCACAGGTCACTCTATTTTCCCATCAGGAAGAAGAATTAACCACATGCTCCTCCCGCCCCCCGGAACCAGAACAGGGCCGAAGCCATCCTGCGCCTTTGCGGCCAGCTCCCAAAAACACGAGTTGTAAAATGGAGGCTCAGGGCACTGCAATTCACAAACCTGCAGAGTTATAAATGATAACTCTCGTCCACAAATATATTGAGGGAAGGCAACGAAGAGGATTTGAAATCAGGGCAGAATTGCAGGAAACAGATTTCAGGAGGTAGATTCGAATCGCCTTTAAAGCACATGAAAAGCGGCAAAACGTTGACAATGATGCCCTTGGCCAAAAAGGGCGTATGCGTTTTTTCCTGAATATATTCAGGAAAAAACGCATACGCCCTTTTTGGCCAACCAAGCAACCTGGAAAGGCAAATCAGCGCTACAAAGAAGTCTCGCTTCCCATCGGTCAAAGGGGCCATGCTGAAAAAAGTGTCAAAACCAGAAATGCAGGACAGGCCATGGAGAAATGGGAGCCTTGCTACACTGATGGGCGGGATGTAAATTGCCAACAGCCACTCTGGAGAAGTGTACGGTGAGTCCTGAAACAACTAAAAAACACAGCTTAGAGAGCATAGGGCACTTCCACTCATGGGGGTATAAATTGGGAAAATGAAAAATCAGCAAGACACAAGCACCCCAAAGTTTAGGGCTGCTCTGTTGACAAGGACCTCCACTTCATTCCACCTTAAATATCCCAGGAAAGAGAAAAATGGATAAAGAAGTTGTGGTCCTTATGTACAATGGAATATCACTCAGCCATGAACTCAATGTCATAAGGCTAGTAGCAGCATGATGAGTGGATTAAGGTATGACGATTCTAAGTGAAATAAGTCACACAGAAAAGGACACTTCTCATAAGGTATCACTGATAGAGGGAATGTAAAAACCGTTACACTTGAACTGAATTACAAAACAGAACAGAGTCACACATGCAGAAAACACACTATGGCGGCTTAACGGGAAAGGTGAGGTGGGGTGATACATAAAACAAGGGTTTCAAATTAGCTCAGATACCGTTCCATAAACCCAATATGTAATAGACAAGACCTACTCCTTGCTCAGAGAACTGGACTCAACACGCCCTATTCACCGCACAAGAATATATCTGACTAGTAATAATCTTAAAACATATGTATTGATATCTCTCTGTTAGTGTGTCAAGTGGGTGTAAAGCGACATAAACACAGCAGTGAAAAGCAGCTAAACCCCATTATAAAAATAAATTACTTTGAAAAACCCATGAAACAAGACAGTGAAAGAGAGAGAAATTCTTACACAATGCGTTCAGGGGCTGTGATGCAACCTGGATTTACCATATCTAGACCCACAGCTGGATGAGACATGAGGGTGGACACTCTTGGGGCTGAGAGGTTTGGTGAGGTTGGGTGAGCAAACGCAGACCCTTTCAAGTAATACTGCGTGGTACCCATCGCATGGGTCCCAAATCTCCAGGTTCAAGGGCATCTTCCTACATCGAAAACATGCATGAGAAACCCAGAAGATGGTACACCATGTGATGGGGAAAGGTTTCTAAAACGCACCTCATTTCTCATCTCCTTGTGCCCGGGTTCGCCATTCCAGCCGCTTTACTAGCAATCTCCCTACTTGGAGCATCAGCACCGTTAACCTCCTGTTCCGTACAGGTTGCAATTTGTCCTGAGGATGAACGGGAAGACGGGGAATCAGTGAGAGACTGGCTCTTGGTGTTGGGAAAGGCACAGGTCACTCTATTTTCCCATCAGGAAGAAGAATTAACCACAGGCTCCTCCCGCCCCCCGGAACCAGAACAGGGCCGAAGCCATCCTGCGCTTTTGCGGCCAGCTCCCAAAAACACGAGTTGTAAAATGGAGGCTCAGGGCACTGCAATTCACAAACCTGCAGAGTTATAAATGATAACTCTCGTCCACAAATATATTGAGGGAAGGCAACGAAGAGGATTTGAAATCAAGGCAGAATTGCAGGAAACAGATTTCAGGAGGTAGATTCGAATCGCCTTTAAAGCACATGAAAAGCGGCAAAACGTTGACAATGATGCCCTTGGCCAAAAAGGGCGTATGCGTTTTTTCCTGAATATATTCAGGAAAAAACGCATACGCCCTTTTTGGCCAACCAAGCAACCTGGAAAGGCAAATCAGCGCTACAAAGAAGTCTCGCTTCCCATCGGTCAAAAGGGCCATGCTGAAAAAAGTGTCAAAACCAGAAATGCAGGACAGGCCATGGAGAAATGGGAGCCTTGCTACACTGATGGGCGGGATGTAAATTGCCAACAGCCACTCTGGAGAAGTGTACGGTGAGTCCTGAAACAACTAAAAAACAAAGCTTAGAGAGCATAGGGCACTTCCACTCATGGGGGTATAAATTGGGAAAATGAAAAATCAGCAAGACACAAGCACCCCAAAGTTTAGGGCTGCTCTGTTGACAAGGACCTCCACTTCATTCCACCTTAAATATCCCAGGAAAGAGAAAAATGGATAAAGAAGTTGTGGTCCTTATGTACAATGGAATATCACTCAGCCATGAACTCAATGTCATAAGGCTAGTAGCAGCATGATGAGTGGATTAAGGTATGACGATTCTAAGTGAAATAAGTCACACAGAAAAGGACACTTCTCATAAGGTATCACTGATAGAGGGAATGTAAAAACCGTTACACTTGAAGTGAATTACAAAACAGAACAGAGTCACACATGCAGAAAACACACTATGGCGGCTTAACGGGAAAGGTGAGGTGGGGTTATAGATAAAACAAGGGTTTCAAATTAGCTCAGATACCGTTCCATAAACCCAATATGTAATAGACAAGACCTACTCCTTGCTCAGAGAACTGGACTCAACACGCCCTATTCACCGCACAAGAATATATCTGACTAGTAATAATCTTAAAACCTATGTATTGATATCTCTCTGTTAGTGTGTCAAGTGGGTGTAAAGCGGCATAAACACAGCAGTGAAAAGCAGCTAAACCCTATTATAAAAATAAATTACTTTGAAAAACCCATGAAACAAAGACAGTGAAAGAGAGAGAAATTCTTACACAATGCGTTCAGGGGCTGTGATGCAACCTGGATTGACCATATCTAGACCCACAGCTGGATGAGACATGAGGGTGGACACTCTTGGGGCTGAGAGGTTTGGTGAGGTTGGGTGAGCAAACGCAGACCCTTTCAAGTAATACTGCGTGGTACCCATCGCATGGGTCCCAAATCTCCAGGTTCAAGGGCATCTTCCTACATCGAAAACATGCATGAGAAACCCAGAAGGTGGTACACCGTGTGATGGGGAAAGGTTTCTAAAACGCACCTCATTTCTCATCTCCTTGTGCCCGGGTTCGCCATTCCAGCCGCTTTACTAGCAATCTCCCTCTTTGGAGCATCAGCACCTTTTACCTCCTGTTCCGTACAGGTTGCAATTTTTCCTGAGGATGAACGGGAAGACGGGGAACCAATGAGAGACTGGCTCTTGGTGTTGGGAAAGGCACAGGTCAGTCTATTTTCCCATCAGGAAGAAGAATAAACCACAGGCTCATCCCGCCACCCGGAACCAGAACAGGGCCTGAAGCCATCCTGCGCTTTTGCGGCCAGCTCCCAAAAACACGAGTTGTAAAATGGAGGCTCAGGGCACTGCAATTCACAAACCTGCAGAGTTATAAATGATAACTCTCGTCCACAAATATATTGAGGGAAGGCAACGAAGAGGATTTGAAATCAGGGCAGAATTGCAGGAAACAGATTTCAGGAGGTAGATTCGAATCGCCTTTAAAGCACATGAAAAGCGGCAAAACGTTGACAATGATGCCCTTGGCCAAAAAGGGCGTATGCGTTTTTTCCTGAATATATTCAGGAAAAAACGCATACGCCCTTTTTGGCCAACCAAGCAACCTGGAAAGGCAAATCAGCGCTACAAAGAAGTCTCGCTTCCCATCGGTCAAAAGGGCCATGCTGAAAAAAGTGTCAAAACCAGAAATGCAGGACAGGCCATGGAGAAATGGGAGCCTTGCTACACTGATGGGCGGGATGTAAATTGCCAACAGCCACTCTGGAGAAGTGTACGGTGTGTCCTGAAACATCTAAAAAACACAGCTTAGAGACCATAGGGCACTTCCACTCATGGGGGTATAAATTGGGAAAATTAAAAATCAGCAAGACACAAGCACCCCAAAGTTTAGGGCTGCTCTGTTGACAAGGACCTCCACTTCATTCCACCTTAAATATCCCAGGAAAGAGAAAAATGGGTAAAGAAGTTGTGGTCCTTATGTACAATGGAATATCACTCAGCCATGAAATCAATGTCATAAGGCTAGTAGCAGCATGATGAGTGGATTAAGGTATGACGATTCTAAGTGAAATAAGTCACACAGAAAAGGACACTTCTCATAAGGTATCACTGATAGAGGGAACGTAAAAACCGTTACACTTGAACTGAATTACAAAACAGAACACAGTCACACATGCAGAAAACACACTATGGCTGCTTAACAAGAAAGGTGAGGTGGGGTGATAGATAAAACAAGGGTTTCAAATTAGCTCAGATACCGTTCCATAAAACCAATATGTAATAGACAAGACCTACTCCTTGCTCAGAGAACTGGACTCAACACGCCCTATTCACCGCACAAGAATATATTTGACTAGTAATAATCTTAAACCTATGTATTGATATCTCTCTGTTAGTGTGTCAAGTGGGTGTAAAGCGGCATAAACACTGCAGTGAAAAGCAGCTAAACCCCATTATAAAAATAAATTACTTTGAAAAACCCATGAAAGAAAGACAGTGAAAGAGAGAGAAATTCTTACACAATGCGTTCAGGGGCTGTGATGCAACCTGGATTGACCATATCTAGACCCACAGCTGGATGAGACATAAGGGTGGACACTCTTGGGGCTGAGAGGTTTGGTGAGGTTGGGTGAGCAAACGCAGACCCTTTCAAGTAATACTGCGTGGTACCCATCGCATGGGTCCCAAATCTCCAGGTTCAAGGGCATCTTCCTACATCGAAAACATGCATGAGAAACCCAGAAGATGGTACACCATGTGATGGGGAAAGGTTTCTAAAACGCACCTCATTTCTCATCTCCTTGTGCCCGGGTTCGCCATTCCAGCCGCTTTACTAGCAATCTCCCTACTTGGAGCATCAGCACCGTTAACCTCCTGTTGCGTACAGGTTGCAATTTGTCCTGAGGATGAACGGGAAGACGGGGAATCAGTGAGAGACTGGCTCTTGGTGTTGGGAAAGGCACAGGTCACTCTATTTTCCCATCAGGAAGAAGAATTAACCACATGCTCCTCCCGCCCCCCGGAACCAGAACAGGGCCGAAGCCATCCTGCGCTTTTGCGGCCAGCTCCCAAAAACACGAGTTGTAAAATGGAGGCTCAGGGCACTGCAATTCACAAACCTGCAGAGTTATAAATGATAACTCTCGTCCACAAATATATTGAGGGAAGGCAACGAAGAGGATTTGAAATCAAGGCAGAATTGCAGGAAACAGATTTCAGGAGGTAGATTCGAATCGCCTTTAAAGCACATGAAAAGCGGCAAAACGTTGACAATGATGCCCTTGGCCAAAAAGGGCGTATGCGTTTTTTCCTGAATATATTCAGGCAAAAACGCATACGCCCTTTTTGGCCAACCAAGCAACCTGGAAAGGCAAATCAGCGCTACAAAGAAGTCTCGCTTCCCATCGGTCAAAAGGGCCATGCTGAAAAAAGTGTCAAAACCAGAAATGCAGGACAGGCCATGGAGAAATGGGAGCCTTGCTACACTGATGGGCGGGATGGAAATTGCCAACAGCCACTCTGGAGAAGTGTACGGTGAGTCCTGAAACAACTAAAAAACACAGCTTAGAGAGCATAGGGCACTTCCACTCATGGGGGTATAAATTGGGAAAATGAAAAATCAGCAAGACACAAGCACCCCAAAGTTTAGGGCTGCTCTGTTGACAAGGACCTCCACTTCATTCCACCTTAAATATCCCAGGAAAGAGAAAAATGGATAAAGAAGTTGTGGTCCTTATGTACAATGGAATATCACTCAGCCATGAACTCAATGTCATAAGGCTAGTAGCAGCATGATGAGTGGATTAAGGTATGACGATTCTAAGTGAAATAAGTCACACAGAAAAGGACACTTCTCATAAGGTATCACTGATAGAGGGAATGTAAAAACCGTTACACTTGAACTGAATTACAAAACAGAACAGAGTCACACATGCAGAAAACACACTATGGCGTCTTATCGGGAAAAGTGAGGTGGGGTGATAGATAAAACAAGGGTTTCAAATTAGCTCAGATACCGTTCCATAAAACCAATATGTAATAGACAAGACCTACTCCTTGCTCAGAGAAGTGGACTCAACACGCCCTATTCACCGCACAAGAATATATCTGACTAGTAATAATCTTAAAACCTATGTATTGATATCTCTCTGTTAGTGTGTCAAGTGGATGTAAAGCGGCATAAACATAGCAGTGAAAAGCAGCTAAACCCCATTATAAAAATAAATTACTTTGAAAAACCCATGAAACAAAGACAGTGAAAGAGAGAGAAATTCTTACACAATGCGTTCAGGGGCTGTGATGCAACCTGGATTGACGATATCTAGACCCACAGCTGGATGAGACATAAGGGTGGACACTCTTGGGGCTGAGAGGTTTGGTGAGATTGGGTGAGCAAACGCAGACCCTTTCAAGTAATACTGCGTGGTACCCATCGCATGGGTCCCAAATCTCCAGGTTCAAGGGCATCTTCCTACATCGAAAACATGCATGAGAAACCCAGAAGATGGTACACCGTGTGATGGGGAAAGGTTTCTAAAACGCACCTCATTTCTCATCTCCTTGTGCCCGGGTTCGCCATTCCAGCCGCTTTACTAGCAATCTCCCTCCTTGGAGCATCAGCACCTTTAACCTCCTGTTCCGTACAGGTTGCAATTTTTCCTGAGGAAGAACGGGAATACGGGAAACCAATGAGAGACTGGCTCTTGGTGTTGGGAAAGGCACAGGTCACTCTATTTTCCCATCAGGAAGAAGAATAAACCACAGCCTCATCCCGCCTCCCGGAACCAGAACAGGGCCTGAAGCCATCCTGCGCTTTTGCGGCCAGCTCCCAAAAACACGAGTTGTAAAATGGAGGCTCAGGGCACTGCAATTCACAAACCTGCAGAGTTATAAATGATAATTCTCGTCCACAAATATATTGAGGGAAGGCAACGAAGAGGATTTGAAATCAAGGCAGAATTGCAGGAAACAGATTTCAGGAGGTAGATTCGAATCGCCTTTAAAGCATATGAAAAGCGGCAAAACGTTGACAATGATGCCCTTGGCCAAAAAGTGCGTATGCGTTTTTTCCTGAATATATTCAGGAAAAAACGCATACGCCCTTTTTGGCCAACCAAGCAACCTGGAAAGGCAAATCAGCGCTACAAAGAAGTCTCGCTTCCCATCGGTCAAAAGGGCCATGCTAAAAAAAGTGTCAAAACCAGAAATGCAGGACAGGCCATGGAGAAATGGGAGCCTTGCTACACTGATGGGCGGGATGTAAATTGCCAACAGCCACTCTGGAGAAGTGTACGGTGTGTCCTGAAACATCTAAAAAACACACCTTAGAGAGCATAGGGCACTTCCACTCATGGGGGTATAAATTGGGAAAATGAAAAATCAGCAAGACACAAACACCCCAAAGTTTAGGGCTGCTCTGTTGACAAGGACCTCCACTTCATTCCACCTTAAATATCCCAGGAAAGAGAAAAATGGGTAAAGAAGTTGTGGTCCTTATGTACAATGGAATATCACTCAGCCATGAAATCAATGTCATAAGGCTAGTAGCAGCATGATGAGTGGATTAAGGTATGACGATTCTAAGTGAAATAAGTCACACAGAAAAGGACACTTCTCATAAGGTATCACTGATAGAGGGAATGTAAAAACCGTTACACTTGAACTGAATTACAAAACAGAACACAGTCACACATGCAGAAAACACACTATGGCTGCTTAACGAGAAAGGTGAGGTGGGGTGTTACATAAAACAAGGGTTTCAAATTAGCTCAGATACCGTTCCATAAACCCAATATGTAATAGACAAGACCTACTCCTTGCTCAGAGAACTGGACTCAACACGCCCTATTCACCGCACAAGAATATATCTGACTAGTAATAATCTTAAAACCTATGTATTGATATCTCTCTGTTAGTGTGTCAAGTGGGTGTAAAGCGACATAAACACAGCAGTGAAAAGCAGCTAAACCCCATTATAAAAATAAATTACTTTGAAAAACCCATGAAACAAAGACAGTGAAAGAGAGAGAAATTCTTACACAATGCGTTCAGGGGCTGTGATGCAACCTGGATTGACCATATCTAGACCCACAGCTGGATGAGACATGAGGGTGGACACTCTTGGGGCTGAGAGGTTTGGTGAGGTTGGGTGAGCAAACGCAGACCCTTTCAAGTAATACTGCGTGGTACCCATCGCATGGGTCCCAAATCTCCAGGTTCAAGGGCATCTTCCTACATCGAAAACATGCATGAGAAACCCAGAAGATGGTACACCATGTGATGGGGAAAGGTTTCTAAAACGCACCTCATTTCTCATCTCCTTGTGCCCGGGTTCGCCATTCCAGCCGCTTTACTAGCAATCTCCCTCCTTGAAGCATCAGCACCGTTAACCTCCTGTTCCGTACAGGTTGCAATTTGTCCTGAGGATGAACGGGAAGACGGGGAATCAGTGAGAGACTGGCTCTTGGTGTTGGGAAAGGCACAGGTCACTCTATTTTCCCATCAGGAAGAAGAATTAACCACAGGCTCCTCCCGCCCCCCGGAACCAGAACAGGGCCGAAGCCATCCTGCGCTTTTGCGGCCAGCTCCCAAAAACACGAGTTGTAAAATGGAGGCTCAGGGCACTGCAATTCACAAACCTGCAGAGTTATAAATGATAACTCTCGTCCACAAATATATTGAGGGAAGGCAACGAAGAGGATTTGAAATCAAGGCAGAATTGCAGGAAACAGATTTCAGGAGGTAGATTCGAATCGCCTTTAAAGCACATGAAAAGCGGCAAAACGTTGACAATGATGCCCTTGGCCAAAAAGGGCGTATGCGTTTTTTCCTGAATATATTCAGGAAAAAACGCATACGCCCTTTTTGGCCAACCAAGCAACCTGGAAAGGCAAATCAGCGCTACAAAGAAGTCTCGCTTCCCATCGGTCAAAAGGGCCATGCTGAAAAAAGTGTCAAAACCAGAAATGCAGGACAGGCCATGGAGAAATGGGAGCCTTGCTACACTGATGGGCGGGATGGAAATTGCCAACAGCCACTCTGGAGAAGTGTACGGTGAGTCCTGAAACAACTAAAAAACACAGCTTAGAGAGCATAGGGCACTTCCACTCATGGGGGTATAAATTGGGAAAATGAAAAATCAGCAAGACACAAGCACCCCAAAGTTTAGGGCTGCTCTGTTGACAAGGACCTCCACTTCATTCCACCTTAAATATCCCAGGAAAGAGAAAAATGGATAAAGAAGTTGTGGTCCTTATGTACAATGGAATATCACTCAGCCATGAACTCAATGTCATAAGGCTAGTAGCAGCATGATGAGTGGATTAAGGTATGACGATTCTAAGTGAAATAAGTCACACAGAAAAGGACACTTCTCATAAGGTATCACTGATAGAGGGAATGTAAAAACCGTTACACTTGAACTGAATTACAAAACAGAACAGAGTCACACATGCAGAAAACACACTATGGCGGCTTAACGGGAAAGGTGAGGTGGGGTGATAGATAAAACAAGGGTTTCAAATTAGCTCAGATACCGTTCCATAAACCCAATATGTAATAGACAAGACCTACTCCTTGCTCAGAGAACTGGACTCAACACGCCCTAGTCACCGCACAAGAATATATCTGACTAGTAATAATCTTAAAACCTATGTATTGATATCTCTCTGTTAGTGTGTCAAGTGGGTGTAAAGCGGCATAAACACAGCAGTGAAAAGCAGCTAAACCCCATTATAAAAATAAATTACTTTGAAAAACCCATGAAACAAAGACAGTGAAAGAGAGAGAAATTCTTACACAATGCGTTCAGGGGCTGTGATGCAACCTGGATTGACCATATCTAGACCCACAGCTGGATGAGACATGAGGGTGGACACTCTTGGGGCTGAGAGGTTTGGTGAGGTTGGGTGAGCAAACGCAGACCCTTTCAAGTAATACTGCGTGGTACCCATCGCATGGGTCCCAAATCTCCAGGTTCAAGGGCATCTTCCTACATCGAAAACATGCATGAGAAACCCAGAAGATGGTACACCGTGTGATGGGGAAAGGTTTCTAAAACGCACCTCATTTCTCATCTCCTTGTGCCCTGGTTCGCCATTCCAGCCGCTTTACTAGCAATCTCCCTCCTTGAAGCATCAGCACCTTTAACCTCCTGTTCCGGACAGGTTGCAATTTTTCCTGAGGATGAACGGGAAGACGGGGAACCAATGAGAGACTGGCTCTTGGTGTTGGGAAAGGCACAGGTCACTCTATTTTCCCATCAGGAAGAAGAATAAACCACAGGCTCATCCCGCCCCCCGGAACCAGAACAGGGCCTGAAGCCATCCTGAGCTTTTGCGGCCAGCTCCCAAAAACACGAGTTGTAAAATGGAGGCTCAGGGCACTGCAATTCACAAACCTGCAGAGTTATAAATGATAACTCTCGTCCACAAATATATTGAGGGAAGGCAACGAAGAGGATTTGAAATCAAGGCAGAATTGCAGGAAACAGATTTCAGGAGGTAGATTCGAATCGCCTTTAAAGCACATGAAAAGCGGCAAAACGTTGACAATGATGCCCTTGGCCAAAAAGGGCGTATGCGTTTTTTCCTGAATATATTCAGGCAAAAATGCATACGCCCTTTTTGGCCAACCAAGCAACCTGGAAAGGCAAATCAGTGCTACAAAGAAGTCTCGCTTCCCATCGGTCAAAAGGGCCATGCTGAAAAAAGTGTCAAAACCAGAAATGCAGGACAGGCCATGGAGAAATGGGAGCCTTGCTACACTGATGGGCGGGATGGAAATTGCCAACAGCCACTCTGGAGAAGTGTACGGTGAGTCCTGAAACAACTAAAAAACACAGCTTAGAGAGCATAGGGCACTTCCACTCATGGGGGTATAAATTGGGAAAATGAAAAATCAGCAAGACACAAGCACCCCAAAGTTTAGGGCTGCTCTGTTGACAAGGACCTCCACTTCATTCCACCTTAAATATCCCAGGAAAGAGAAAAATGGATAAAGAAGTTGTGGTCCTTATGTACAATGGAATATCACTCAGCCATGAACTCAATGTCATAAGGCTAGTAGCAGCATGATGAGTGGATTAAGGTATGACGATTCTAAGTGAAATAAGTCACACAGAAAAGGACACTTCTCATAAGGTATCACTGATAGAGGGAATGTAAAAACCGTTACACTTGAACTGAATTACAAAACAGAACAGAGTCACACATGCAGAAAACACACTATGGCGTCTTATCGGGAAAAGTGAGGTGGGGTGATAGATAAAACAAGGGTTTCAAATTAGCTCAGATACCGTTCCATAAAACCAATATGTAATAGACAAGACCTACTCCTTGCTCAGAGAAGTGGACTCAACACGCCCTATTCACCGCACAAGAATATATCTGACTAGTAATAATCTTAAAACCTATGTATTGATATCTCTCTGTTAGTGTGTCAAGTGGATGTAAAGCGGCATAAACATAGCAGTGAAAAGCAGCTAAACCCCATTATAAAAATAAATTACTTTGAAAAACCCATGAAACAAAGACAGTGAAAGAGAGAGAAATTCTTACACAATGCGTTCAGGGGCTGTGATGCAACCTGGATTGATGATATCTAGACCCACAGCTGGATGAGACATAAGGGTGGACACTCTTGGGGCTGAGAGGTTTGGTGAGATTGGGTGAGCAAACGCAGACCCTTTCAAGTAATACTGCGTGGTACCCATCGCATGGGTCCCAAATCTCCAGGTTCAAGGGCATCTTCCTACATCGAAAACATGCATGAGAAACCCAGAAGATGGTACACCGTGTGATGGGGAAAGGTTTCTAAAACGCACCTCATTTCTCATCTCCTTGTGCCCGGGTTCGCCATTCCAGCCGCTTTACTAGCAATCTCCCTCCTTGGAGCATCAGCACCTTTAACCTCCTGTTCCGTACAGGTTGCAATTTTTCCTGAGGAAGAACGGGAATACGGGGAACCAATGAGAGACTGGCTCTTGGTGTTGGGAAAGGCACAGGTCACTCTATTTTCCCATCAGGAAGAAGAATAAACCACAGCCTCATCCCGCCTCCCGGAACCAGAACAGGGCCTGAAGCCATCCTGCGCTTTTGCGGCCAGCTCCCAAAAACACGAGTTGTAAAATGGAGGCTCAGGGCACTGCAATTCACAAACCTGCAGAGTTATAAATGATAATTCTCGTCCACAAATATATTGAGGGAAGGCAACGAAGAGGATTTGAAATCAAGGCAGAATTGCAGGAAACAGATTTCAGGAGGTAGATTCGAATCGCCTTTAAAGCATATGAAAAGCGGCAAAACGTTGACAATGATGCCCTTGGCCAAAAAGTGCGTATGCGTTTTTTCCTGAATATATTCAGGAAAAAACGCATACGCCCTTTTTGGCCAACCAAGCAACCTGGAAAGGCAAATCAGCGCTACAAAGAAGTCTCGCTTCCCATCGGTCAAAAGGGCCATGCTAAAAAAAGTGTCAAAACCAGAAATGCAGGACAGGCCATGGAGAAATGGGAGCCTTGCTACACTGATGGGCGGGATGTAAATTGCCAACAGCCACTCTGGAGAAGTGTACGGTGTGTCCTGAAACATCTAAAAAACACACCTTAGAGAGCATAGGGCACTTCCACTCATGGGGGTATAAATTGGGAAAATGAAAAATCAGCAAGACACAAACACCCCAAAGTTTAGGGCTGCTCTGTTGACAAGGACCTCCACTTCATTCCACCTTAAATATCCCAGGAAAGAGAAAAATGGGTAAAGAAGTTGTGGTCCTTATGTACAATGGAATATCACTCAGCCATGAAATCAATGTCATAAGGCTAGTAGCAGCATGATGAGTGGATTAAGGTATGACAATTCTAAGTGAAATAAGTCACACAGAAAAGGACACTTCTCATAAGGTATCACTGATAGAGGGAATGTAAAAACCGTTACACTTGAACTGAATTACAAAACAGAACACAGTCACACATGCAGAAAACACACTATGGCTGCTTAACGAGAAAGGTGAGGTGGGGTGTTACATAAAACAAGGGTTTCAAATTAGCTCAGATACCGTTCCATAAACCCAATATGTAATAGACAAGACCTACTCCTTGCTCAGAGAACTGGACTCAACACGCCCTATTCACCGCACAAGAATATATCTGACTAGTAATAATCTTAAAACCTATGTATTGATATCTCTCTGTTAGTGTGTCAAGTGGGTGTAAAGCGACATAAACACAGCAGTGAAAAGCAGCTAAACCCCATTATAAAAATAAATTACTTTGAAAAACCCATGAAACAAAGACAGTGAAAGAGAGAGAAATTCTTACACAATGCGTTCAGGGGCTGTGATGCAACCTGGATTGACCATATCTAGACCCACAGCTGGATGAGACATGAGGGTGGACACTCTTGGGGCTGAGAGGTTTGGTGAGGTTGGGTGAGCAAACGCAGACCCTTTCAAGTAATACTGCGTGGTACCCATCGCATGGGTCCCAAATCTCCAGGTTCAAGGGCATCTTCCTACATCGAAAACATGCATGAGAAACCCAGAAGATGGTACACCATGTGATGGGGAAAGGTTTCTAAAACGCACCTCATTTCTCATCTCCTTGTGCCCGGGTTCGCCATTCCAGCCGCTTTACTAGCAATCTCCCTACTTGGAGCATCAGCACCGTTAACCTCCTGTTCCGGACAGGTTGCAATTTGTCCTGAGGATGAACGGGAAGACGGGGAATCAGTGAGAGACTGGCTCTTGGTGTTGGGAAAGGCACAGGTCACTCTATTTTCCCATCAGGAAGAAGAATTAACCACAGGCTCCTCCCGCCCCCCGGAACCAGAACAGGGCCGAAGCCATCCTGCGCTTTTGCGGCCAGCTCCCAAAAACACGAGTTGTAAAATGGAGGCTCAGGGCACTGCAATTCACAAACCTGCAGAGTTATAAATGATAACTCTCGTCCACAAATATATTGAGGGAAGGCAACGAAGAGGATTTGAAATCAAGGCAGAATTGCAGGAAACAGATTTCAGGAGGTAGATTCGAATCGCCTTTAAAGCACATGAAAAGCGGCAAAACGTTGACAATGATGCCCTTGGCCAAAAAGGGCGTATGCGTTTTTTCCTGAATATATTCAGGAAAAAACGCATACGCCCTTTTTGGCCAACCAAGCAACCTGGAAAGGCAAATCAGCGCTACAAAGAAGTCTCGCTTCCCATCGGTCAAAAGGGCCATGCTGAAAAAAGTGTCAAAACCAGAAATGCAGGACAGGCCATGGAGAAATGGGAGCCTTGCTACACTGATGGGCGGGATGGAAATTGCCAACAGCCACTCTGGAGAAGTGTACGGTGAGTCCTGAAACAACTAAAAAACACAGCTTAGAGAGCATAGGGCACTTCCACTCATGGGGGTATAAATTGGGAAAATGAAAAATCAGCAAGACACAAGCACCCCAAAGTTTAGGGCTGCTCTGTTGACAAGGACCTCCACTTCATTCCACCTTAAATATCCCAGGAAAGAGAAAAATGGATAAAGAAGTTGTGGTCCTTATGTACAATGGAATATCACTCAGCCATGAACTCAATGTCATAAGGCTAGTAGCAGCATGATGAGTGGATTAAGGTATGACGATTCTAAGTGAAATAAGTCACACAGAAAAGGACACTTCTCATAAGGTATCACTGATAGAGGGAATGTAAAAACCGTTACACTTGAACTGAATTACAAAACAGAACAGAGTCACACATGCAGAAAACACACTATGGCGGCTTAACGGGAAAGGTGAGGTGGGGTGATAGATAAAACAAGGGTTTCAAATTAGCTCAGATACCGTTCCATAAACCCAATATGTAATAGACAAGACCTACTCCTTGCTCAGAGAACTGGACTCAACACGCCCTAGTCACCGCACAAGAATATATCTGACTAGTAATAATCTTAAAACCTATGTATTGATATCTCTCTGTTAGTGTGTCAAGTGGGTGTAAAGCGGCATAAACACAGCAGTGAAAAGCAGCTAAACCCCATTATAAAAATAAATTACTTTGAAAAACCCATGAAACAAAGACAGTGAAAGAGAGAGAAATTCTTACACAATGCTTTCAGGGGCTGTGATGCAACCTGGATTGACCATATCTAGACCCACAGCTGGATGAGACATGAGGGTGGACACTCTTGGGGCTGAGAGGTTTGGTGAGGTTGGGTGAGCAAACGCAGACCCTTTCAAGTAATACTGCGTGGTACCCATCGCATGGGTCCCAAATCTCCAGGTTCAAGGGCATCTTCCTACATCGAAAACATGCATGAGAAACCCAGAAGATGGTACACCGTGTGATGGGGAAAGGTTTCTAAAACGCACCTCATTTCTCATCTCCTTGTGCCCTGGTTCGCCATTCCAGCCGCTTTACTAGCAATCTCCCTCCTTGAAGCATCAGCACCTTTAACCTCCTGTTCCGGACAGGTTGCAATTTTTCCTGAGGATGAACGGGAAGACGGGGAACCAATGAGAGACTGGCTCTTGGTGTTGGGAAAGGCACAGGTCACTCTATTTTCCCATCAGGAAGAAGAATAAACCACAGGCTCATCCCGCCCCCCGGAACCAGAACAGGGCCTGAAGCCATCCTGAGCTTTTGCGGCCAGCTCCCAAAAACACGAGTTGTAAAATGGAGGCTCAGGGCACTGCAATTCACAAACCTGCAGAGTTATAAATGATAACTCTCGTCCACAAATATATTGAGGGAAGGCAACGAAGAGGATTTGAAATCAAGGCAGAATTGCAGGAAACAGATTTCAGGAGGTAGATTCGAATCGCCTTTAAAGCACATGAAAAGCGGCAAAACGTTGACAATGATGCCCTTGGCCAAAAAGGGCGTATGCGTTTTTTCCTGAATATATTCAGGCAAAAATGCATACGCCCTTTTTGGCCAACCAAGCAACCTGGAAAGGCAAATCAGTGCTACAAAGAAGTCTCGCTTCCCATCGGTCAAAAGGGCCATGCTGAAAAAAGTGTCAAAACCAGAAATGCAGGACAGGCCATGGAGAAATGGGAGCCTTGCTACACTGATGGGCGGGATGGAAATTGCCAACAGCCACTCTGGAGAAGTGTACGGTGAGTCCTGAAACAACTAAAAAACACAGCTTAGAGAGCATAGGGCACTTCCACTCATGGGGGTATAAATTGGGAAAATGAAAAATCAGCAAGACACAAGCACCCCAAAGTTTAGGGCTGCTCTGTTGACAAGGACCTCCACTTCATTCCACCTTAAATATCCCAGGAAAGAGAAAAATGGATAAAGAAGTTGTGGTCCTTATGTACAATGGAATATCACTCAGCCATGAAATCAATGTCATAAGGCTAGTAGCAGCATGATGAGTGGATTAAGGTATGACGATTCTAAGTGAAATAAGTCACACAGAAAAGGACACTTCTCATAAGGTATCACTGATAGAGGGAATGTAAAAACCGTTACACTTGAACTGAATTACAAAACAGAACAGAGTCACACATGCAGAAAACACACTATGGCGTCTTATCGGGAAAAGTGAGGTGGGGTGATAGATAAAACAAGGGTTTCAAATTAGCTCAGATACCGTTCCATAAAACCAATATGTAATAGACAAGACCTACTCTTTGCTCAGAGAACTGGACTCAACACGCCCTATTCACCGCACAAGAATATATCTGACTATTAATAATCTTAAAACCTATGTATTGATATCTCTCTGTTAGTGTGTCAAGTGGTTGTAAAGCGGCATAAACATAGCAGTGAAAAGCAGCTAAACCCCATTATAAAAATAAATTACTTTGAAAAACCCATGAAACAAAGACAGTGAAAGAGAGAGAAATTCTTACACAATGCGTTCAGGGCCTGTGATGCAACCTGGATTGACCATATCTAGACCCACAGCTGGATGAGACATGAGGGTGGACACTCTTGGGGCTGAGAGGTTTGGTGAGGTTGGGTGAGCAAACGCAGACCCTTTCAAGTAATACTGCGTGGTACCCATCGCATGGGTCCCAAATCTCCAGGTTCAAGGGCATCTTCCTAAATCGAAAACATGCATGAGAAACCCAGAAGATGGTACACCGTGTGATGGGGAAAGGTTTCTAAAACGCACCTCATTTCTCATCTCCTTGTGCCCTGGTTCGCCATTCCAGCCGCTTTACTAGCAATCTCCCTCCTTGAAGCATCAGCACCTTTAACCTCCTGTTCCGGACAGGTTGCAATTTTTCCTGAGGATGAACGGGAAGACGGGGAACCAATGAGAGACTGGCTCTTGGTGTTGGGAAAGGCACAGGTCACTCTATTTTCCCATCAGGAAGAAGAATAAACCACAGGCTCATCCCGCCCCCCGGAACCAGAACAGGGCCTGAAGCCATCCTGAGCTTTTGCGGCCAGCTCCCAAAAACACGAGTTGTAAAATGGAGGCTCAGGGCACTGCAATTCACAAACCTGCAGAGTTATAAATGATAACTCTCGTCCACAAATATATTGAGGGAAGGCAACGAAGAGGATTTGAAATCAAGGCAGAATTGCAGGAAACAGATTTCAGGAGGTAGATTCGAATCGCCTTTAAAGCACATGAAAAGCGGCAAAACGTTGACAATGATGCCCTTGGCCAAAAAGGGCGTATGCGTTTTTTCCTGAATATATTCAGGCAAAAACGCATACGCCCTTTTTGGCCAACCAAGCAACCTGGAAAGGCAAATCAGTGCTACAAAGAAGTCTCGCTTCCCATCGGTCAAAAGGGCCATGCTGAAAAAAGTGTCAAAACCAGAAATGCAGGACAGGCCATGGAGAAATGGGAGCCTTGCTACACTGATGGGCGGGATGGAAATTGCCAACAGCCACTCTGGAGAAGTGTACGGTGAGTCCTGAAACAACTAAAAAACACAGCTTAGAGAGCATAGGGCACTTCCACTCATGGGGGTATAAATTGGGAAAATGAAAAATCAGCAAGACACAAGCACCCCAAAGTTTAGGGCTGCTCTGTTGACAAGGACCTCCACTTCATTCCACCTTAAATATCCCAGGAAAGAGAAAAATGGATAAATAAGTTGTGGTCCTTATGTACAATGGAATATCACTCAGCCATGAAATCAATGTCATAAGGCTAGTAGCAGCATGATGAGTGGATTAAGGTATGACGATTCTAAGTGAAATAAGTCACACAGAAAAGGACACTTCTCATAAGGTATCACTGATAGAGGGAATGTAAAAACCGTTACACTTGAACTGAATTACAAAACAGAACACAGTCACACATGCAGAAAACACACTATGGCTGCTTAACGAGAAAGGTGAGGTGGGGTGTTACATAAAACAAGGGTTTCAAATTAGCTCAGATACCGTTCCATAAACCCAATATGTAATAGACAAGACCTACTCCTTGCTCAGAGAACTGGACTCAACACGCCCTATTCACCGCACAAGAATATATCTGACTAGTAATAATCTTAAAACCTATGTATTGATATCTCTCTGTTAGTGTGTCAAGTGGGTGTAAAGCGACATAAACACAGCAGTGAAAAGCAGCTAAACCCCATTATAAAAATAAATTACTTTGAAAAACCCATGAAACAAAGACAGTGAAAGAGAGAGAAATTCTTACACAATGCGTTCAGGGGCTGTGATGCAACCTGGATTGACCATATCTAGACCCACAGCTGGATGAGACATGAGGGTGGACACTCTTGGGGCTGAGAGGTTTGGTGAGGTTGGGTGAGCAAACGCAGACCCTTTCAAGTAATACTGCGTGGTACCCATCGCATGGGTCCCAAATCTCCAGGTTCAAGGGCATCTTCCTACATCGAAAACATGCATGAGAAACCCAGAAGATGGTACACCATGTGATGGGGAAAGGTTTCTAAAACGCACCTCATTTCTCATCTCCTTGTGCCCGGGTTCGCCATTCCAGCCGCTTTACTAGCAATCTCCCTACTTGGAGCATCAGCACCGTTAACCTCCTGTTGCGTACAGGTTGCAATTTGTCCTGAGGATGAACGGGAAGACGGGGAATCAGTGAGAGACTGGCTCTTGGTGTTGGGAAAGGCACAGGTCACTCTATTTTCCCATCAGGAAGAAGAATTAACCACAGGCTCCTCCCGCCCCCCGGAACCAGAACAGGGCCGAAGCCATCCTGCGCTTTTGCGGCCAGCTCCCAAAAACACGAGTTGTAAAATGGAGGCTCAGGGCACTGCAATTCACAAACCTGCAGAGTTATAAATGATAACTCTCGTCCACAAATATATTGAGGGAAGGCAACGAAGAGGATTTGAAATCAAGGCAGAATTGCAGGAAACAGATTTCAGGAGGTAGATTCGAATCGCCTTTAAAGCACATGAAAAGCGGCAAAACGTTGACAATGATGCCCTTGGCCAAAAAGGGCGTATGCGTTTTTTCCTGAATATATTCAGGAAAAAACGCATACGCCCTTTTTGGCCAACCAAGCAACCTGGAAAGGCAAATCAGCGCTACAAAGAAGTCTCGCTTCCCATCGGTCAAAAGGGCCATGCTGAAAAAAGTGTCAAAACCAGAAATGCAGGACAGGCCATGGAGAAATGGGAGCCTTGCTACACTGATGGGCGGGATGGAAATTGCCAACAGCCACTCTGGAGAAGTGTACGGTGAGTCCTGAAACAACTAAAAAACACAGCTTAGAGAGCATAGGGCACTTCCACTCATGGGGGTATAAATTGGGAAAATGAAAAATCAGCAAGACACAAGCACCCCAAAGTTTAGGGCTGCTCTGTTGACAAGGACCTCCACTTCATTCCACCTTAAATATCCCAGGAAAGAGAAAAATGGATAAAGAAGTTGTGGTCCTTATGTACAATGGAATATCACTCAGCCATGAACTCAATGTCATAAGGCTAGTAGCAGCATGATGAGTGGATTAAGGTATGACGATTCTAAGTGAAATAAGTCACACAGAAAAGGACACTTCTCATAAGGTATCACTGATAGAGGGAATGTAAAAACCGTTACACTTGAACTGAATTACAAAACAGAACAGAGTCACACATGCAGAAAACACACTATGGCGGCTTAACGGGAAAGGTGAGGTGGGGTGATAGATAAAACAAGGGTTTCAAATTAGCTCAGATACCGTTCCATAAACCCAATATGTAATAGACAAGACCTACTCCTTGCTCAGAGAACTGGACTCAACACGCCCTAGTCACCGCACAAGAATATATCTGACTAGTAATAATCTTAAAACCTATGTATTGATATCTCTCTGTTAGTGTGTCAAGTGGGTGTAAAGCGGCATAAACACAGCAGTGAAAAGCAGCTAAACCCCATTATAAAAATAAATTACTTTGAAAAACCCATGAAACAAAGACAGTGAAAGAGAGAGAAATTCTTACACAATGCGTTCAGGGGCTGTGATGCAACCTGGATTGACCATATCTAGACCCACAGCTGGATGAGACATGAGGGTGGACACTCTTGGGGCTGAGAGGTTTGGTGAGGTTGGGTGAGCAAACGCAGACCCTTTCAAGTAATACTGCGTGGTACCCATCGCATGGGTCCCAAATCTCCAGGTTCAAGGGCATCTTCCTACATCGAAAACATGCATGAGAAACCCAGAAGATGGTACACCGTGTGATGGGGAAAGGTTTCTAAAACGCACCTCATTTCTCATCTCCTTGTGCCCTGGTTCGCCATTCCAGCCGCTTTACTAGCAATCTCCCTCCTTGAAGCATCAGCACCTTTAACCTCCTGTTCCGGACAGGTTGCAATTTTTCCTGAGGATGAACGGGAAGACGGGGAACCAATGAGAGACTGGCTCTTGGTGTTGGGAAAGGCACAGGTCACTCTATTTTCCCATCAGGAAGAAGAATTAACCACAGGCTCCTCCCGCCCCCCGGAACCAGAACAGGGCCGAAGCCATCCTGCGCTTTTGCGGCCAGCTCCCAAAAACACGAGTTGTAAAATGGAGGCTCAGGGCACTGCAATTCACAAACCTGCAGAGTTATAAATGATAACTCTCGTCCACAAATATATTGAGGGAAGGCAACGAAGAGGATTTGAAATCAAGGCAGAATTGCAGGAAACAGATTTCAGGAGGTAGATTCGAATCGCCTTTAAAGCACATGAAAAGCGGCAAAACGTTGACAATGATGCCCTTGGCCAAAAAGGGCGTATGCGTTTTTTCCTGAATATATTCAGGAAAAAACGCATACGCCCTTTTTGGCCAACCAAGCAACCTGGAAAGGCAAATCAGCGCTACAAAGAAGTCTCGCTTCCCATCGGTCAAAAGGGCCATGCTGAAAAAAGTGTCAAAACCAGAAATGCAGGACAGGCCATGGAGAAATGGGAGCCTTGCTACACTGATGGGCGGGATGGAAATTGCCAACAGCCACTCTGGAGAAGTGTACGGTGAGTCCTGAAACAACTAAAAAACACAGCTTAGAGAGCATAGGGCACTTCCACTCATGGGGGTATAAATTGGGAAAATGAAAAATCAGCAAGACACAAGCACCCCAAAGTTTAGGGCTGCTCTGTTGACAAGGACCTCCACTTCATTCCACCTTAAATATCCCAGGAAAGAGAAAAATGGATAAAGAAGTTGTGGTCCTTATGTACAATGGAATATCACTCAGCCATGAACTCAATGTCATAAGGCTAGTAGCAGCATGATGAGTGGATTAAGGTATGACGATTCTAAGTGAAATAAGTCACACAGAAAAGGACACTTCTCATAAGGTATCACTGATAGAGGGAATGTAAAAACCGTTACACTTGAACTGAATTACAAAACAGAACAGAGTCACACATGCAGAAAACACACTATGGCGGCTTAACGGGAAAGGTGAGGTGGGGTGATAGATAAAACAAGGGTTTCAAATTAGCTCAGATACCGTTCCATAAACCCAATATGTAATAGACAAGACCTACTCCTTGCTCAGAGAACTGGACTCAACACGCCCTAGTCACCGCACAAGAATATATCTGACTAGTAATAATCTTAAAACCTATGTATTGATATCTCTCTGTTAGTGTGTCAAGTGGGTGTAAAGCGGCATAAACACAGCAGTGAAAAGCAGCTAAACCCCATTATAAAAATAAATTACTTTGAAAAACCCATGAAACAAAGACAGTGAAAGAGAGAGAAATTCTTACACAATGCGTTCAGGGGCTGTGATGCAACCTGGATTGACCATATCTAGACCCACAGCTGGATGAGACATGAGGGTGGACACTCTTGGGGCTGAGAGGTTTGGTGAGGTTGGGTGAGCAAACGCAGACCCTTTCAAGTAATACTGCGTGGTACCCATCGCATGGGTCCCAAATCTCCAGGTTCAAGGGCATCTTCCTACATCGAAAACATGCATGAGAAACCCAGAAGATGGTACACCGTGTGATGGGGAAAGGTTTCTAAAACGCACCTCATTTCTCATCTCCTTGTGCCCTGGTTCGCCATTCCAGCCGCTTTACTAGCAATCTCCCTCCTTGAAGCATCAGCACCTTTAACCTCCTGTTCCGGACAGGTTGCAATTTTTCCTGAGGATGAACGGGAAGACGGGGAACCAATGAGAGACTGGCTCTTGGTGTTGGGAAAGGCACAGGTCACTCTATTTTCCCATCAGGAAGAAGAATTAACCACAGGCTCCTCCCGCCCCCCGGAACCAGAACAGGGCCGAAGCCATCCTGCGCTTTTGCGGCCAGCTCCCAAAAACACGAGTTGTAAAATGGAGGCTCAGGGCACTGCAATTCACAAACCTGCAGAGTTATAAATGATAACTCTCGTCCACAAATATATTGAGGGAAGGCAACGAAGAGGATTTGAAATCAAGGCAGAATTGCAGGAAACAGATTTCAGGAGGTAGATTCGAATCGCCTTTAAAGCACATGAAAAGCGGCAAAACGTTGACAATGATGCCCTTGGCCAAAAAGGGCGTATGCGTTTTTTCCTGAATATATTCAGGAAAAAACGCATACGCCCTTTTTGGCCAACCAAGCAACCTGGAAAGGCAAATCAGCGCTACAAAGAAGTCTCGCTTCCCATCGGTCAAAAGGGCCATGCTGAAAAAAGTGTCAAAACCAGAAATGCAGGACAGGCCATGGAGAAATGGGAGCCTTGCTACACTGATGGGCGGGATGGAAATTGCCAACAGCCACTCTGGAGAAGTGTACGGTGAGTCCTGAAACAACTAAAAAACACAGCTTAGAGAGCATAGGGCACTTCCACTCATGGGGGTATAAATTGGGAAAATGAAAAATCAGCAAGACACAAGCACCCCAAAGTTTAGGGCTGCTCTGTTGACAAGGACCTCCACTTCATTCCACCTTAAATATCCCAGGAAAGAGAAAAATGGATAAAGAAGTTGTGGTCCTTATGTACAATGGAATATCACTCAGCCATGAACTCAATGTCATAAGGCTAGTAGCAGCATGATGAGTGGATTAAGGTATGACGATTCTAAGTGAAATAAGTCACACAGAAAAGGACACTTCTCATAAGGTATCACTGATAGAGGGAATGTAAAAACCGTTACACTTGAAGTGAATTACAAAACAGAACAGAGTCACACATGCAGAAAACACACTATGGCGGCTTAACGGGAAAGGTGAGGTGGGGTGATACATAAAACAAGGGTTTCAAATTAGCTCAGATACCGTTCCATAAACCCAATATGTAATAGACAAGACCTACTCCTTGCTCAGAGAACTGGACTCAACACGCCCTAGTCACCGCACAAGAATATATCTGACTAGTAATAATCTTAAAACCTATGTATTGATATCTCTCTGTTAGTGTGTCAAGTGGGTGTAAAGCGGCATAAACACAGCAGTGAAAAGCAGCTAAACCCCATTATAAAAATAAATTACTTTGAAAAACCCATGAAACAAAGACAGTGAAAGAGAGAGAAATTCTTACACAATGCGTTCAGGGGCTGTGATGCAACCTGGATTGACCATATCTAGACCCACAGCTGGATGAGACATGAGGGTGGACACTCTTGGGGCTGAGAGGTTTGGTGAGGTTGGGTGAGCAAACGCAGACCCTTTCAAGTAATACTGCGTGGTACCCATCGCATGGGTCCCAAATCTCCAGGTTCAAGGGCATCTTCCTACATCGAAAACATGCATGAGAAACCCAGAAGATGGTACACCGTGTGATGGGGAAAGGTTTCTAAAACGCACCTCATTTCTCATCTCCTTGTGCCCTGGTTCGCCATTCCAGCCGCTTTACTAGCAATCTCCCTCCTTGAAGCATCAGCACCTTTAACCTCCTGTTCCGGACAGGTTGCAATTTTTCCTGAGGATGAACGGGAAGACGGGGAACCAATGAGAGACTGGCTCTTGGTGTTGGGAAAGGCACAGGTCACTCTATTTTCCCATCAGGAAGAAGAATAAACCACAGGCTCATCCCGCCCCCCGGAACAAGAACAGGGCCTGAAGCCATCCTGAGCTTTTGCGGCCAGCTCCCAAAAACACGAGTTGTAAAATGGAGGCTCAGGGCACTGCAATTCACAAACCTGCAGAGTTATAAATGATAACTCTCGTCCACAAATATATTGAGGGAAGGCAACGAAGAGGATTTGAAATCAAGGCAGAATTGCAGGAAACAGATTTCAGGAGGTAGATTCGAATCGCCTTTAAAGCACATGAAAAGCGGCAAAACGTTGACAATGATGCCCTTGGCCAAAAAGGGCGTATGCGTTTTTTCCTGAATATATTCAGGCAAAAATGCATACGCCCTTTTTGGCCAACCAAGCAACCTGGAAAGGCAAATCAGTGCTACAAAGAAGTCTCGCTTCCCATCGGTCAAAAGGGCCATGCTGAAAAAAGTGTCAAAACCAGAAATGCAGGACAGGCCATGGAGAAATGGGAGCCTTGCTACACTGATGGGCGGGATGGAAATTGCCAACAGCCACTCTGGAGAAGTGTACGGTGAGTCCTGAAACAACTAAAAAACACAGCTTAGAGAGCATAGGGCACTTCCACTCATGGGGGTATAAATTGGGAAAATGAAAAATCAGCAAGACACAAGCACCCCAAAGTTTAGGGCTGCTCTGTTGACAAGGACCTCCACTTCATTCCACCTTAAATATCCCAGGAAAGAGAAAAATGGATAAAGAAGTTGTGGTCCTTATGTACAATGGAATATCACTCAGCCATGAAATCAATGTCATAAGGCTAGTAGCAGCATGATGAGTGGATTAAGGTATGACGATTCTAAGTGAAATAAGTCACACAGAAAAGGACACTTCTCATAAGGTATCACTGATAGAGGGAATGTAAAAACCGTTACACTTGAACTGAATTACAAAACAGAACAGAGTCACACATGCAGAAAACACACTATGGCGTCTTATCGGGAAAAGTGAGGTGGGGTGATAGATAAAACAAGGGTTTCAAATTAGCTCAGATACCGTTCCATAAAACCAATATGTAATAGACAAGACCTACTCCTTGCTCAGAGAACTGGACTCAACACGCCCTATTCACCGCACAAGAATATATCTGACTATTAATAATCTTAAAACCTATGTATTGATATCTCTCTGTTAGTGTGTCAAGTGGTTGTAAAGCGGCATAAACATAGCAGTGAAAAGCAGCTAAACCCCATTATAAAAATAAATTACTTTGAAAAACCCATGAAAGAAAGACAGTGAAAGAGAGAGAAATTCTTACACAATGCGTTCAGGGGCTGTGATGCAACCTGGATTGACCATATCTAGACCCACAGCTGGATGAGACATGAGGGTGGACACTCTTGGGGCTGAGAGGTTTGGTGAGGTTGGGTGAGCAAACGCAGACCCTTTCAAGTAATACTGCGTGGTACCCATCGCATGGGTCCCAAATCTCCAGGTTCAAGGGCATCTTCCTACATCGAAAACATGCATGAGAAACCCAGAAGATGGTACACCGTGTGATGGGGAAAGGTTTCTAAAACGCACCTCATTTCTCATCTCCTTGTGCCCTGGTTCGCCATTCCAGCCGCTTTACTAGCAATCTCCCTCCTTGAAGCATCAGCACCTTTAACCTCCTGTTCCGGACAGGTTGCAATTTTTCCTGAGGATGAACGGGAAGACGGGGAACCAATGAGAGACTGGCTCTTGGTGTTGGGAAAGGCACAGGTCACTCTATTTTCCCATCAGGAAGAAGAATAAACCACAGGCTCATCCCGCCCCCCGGAACCAGAACAGGGCCTGAAGCCATCCTGAGCTTTTGCGGCCAGCTCCCAAAAACACGAGTTGTAAAATGGAGGCTCAGGGCACTGCAATTCACAAACCTGCAGAGTTATAAATGATAACTCTCGTCCACAAATATATTGAGGGAAGGCAACGAAGAGGATTTGAAATCAAGGCAGAATTGCAGGAAACAGATTTCAGGAGGTAGATTCGAATCGCCTTTAAAGCACATGAAAAGCGGCAAAACGTTGACAATGATGCCCTTGGCCAAAAAGGGCGTATGCGTTTTTTCCTGAATATATTCAGGCAAAAACGCATACGCCCTTTTTGGCCAACCAAGCAACCTGGAAAGGCAAATCAGTGCTACAAAGAAGTCTCGCTTCCCATCGGTCAAAAGGGCCATGCTGAAAAAAGTGTCAAAACCAGAAATGCAGGACAGGCCATGGAGAAATGGGAGCCTTGCTACACTGATGGGCGGGATGGAAATTGCCAACAGCCACTCTGGAGAAGTGTACGGTGAGTCCTGAAACAACTAAAAAACACAGCTTAGAGAGCATAGGGCACTTCCACTCATGGGGGTATAAATTGGGAAAATGAAAAATCAGCAAGACACAAGCACCCCAAAGTTTAGGGCTGCTCTGTTGACAAGGACCTCCACTTCATTCCACCTTAAATATCCCAGGAAAGAGAAAAATGGGTAAAGAAGTTGTGGTCCTTATGTACAATGGAATATCACTCAGCCATGAAATCAATGTCATAAGGCTAGTAGCAGCATGATGAGTGGATTAAGGTATGACGATTCTAAGTGAAATAAGTCACACAGAAAAGGACACTTCTCATAAGGTATCACTGATAGAGGGAATGTAAAAACCGTTACACTTGAACTGAATTACAAAACAGAACAGAGTCACACATGCAGAAAACACACTATGGCGTCTTATCGGGAAAAGTGAGGTGGGGTGATAGATAAAACAAGGGTTTCAAATTAGCTCAGATACCGTTCCATAAAACCAATATGTAATAGACAAGACCTACTCCTTGCTCAGAGAACTGGACTCAACACGCCCTATTCACCGCACAAGAATATATCTGACTAGTAATAATCTTAAAACCTATGTATTGATATCTCTCTGTTAGTGTGTCAAGTGGTTGTAAAGCGGCATAAACATAGCAGTGAAAAGCAGCTAAACCCCATTATAAAAATAAATTACTTTGAAAAACCCATGAAACAAAGACAGTGAAAGAGAGAGAAATTCTTACACAATGCGTTCAGGGGCTGTGATGCAACCTGGATTGACGATATCTAGACCCACAGCTCGATGAGACATAAGGGTGGACACTCTTGGGGCTGAGAGGTTTGGTGAGGTTGGGTGAGCAAACGCAGACCCTTTCAAGTAATACTGCGTGGTACCCATCGCATGGGTCCCAAATCTCCAGGTTCAAGGGCATCTTCCTACATCGAAAACATGCATGAGAAACCCAGAAGATGGTACACCGTGTGATGGGGAAAGGTTTCTAAAACGCACCTCATTTCTCATCTCCTTGTGCCCGGGTTCACCATTCCAGCCGCTTTACTAGCAATCTCCCTCCTTGGAGCATCAGCACCTTTAACCTCCTGTTCCGTACAGGTTGCAATTTTTCCTGAGGAAGAACGGGAATACGGGGAACCAATGAGAGACTGGCTCTTGGTGTTGGGAAAGGCACAGGTCACTCTATTTTCCCATCAGGAAGAAGAATAAACCACAGGCTCATCCCGCCTCCTGGAACCAGAACAGGGCCTGAAGCCATCCTGCACTTTTGCGGCCAGCTCCCAAAAACACGAGTTGTAAAATGGAGGCTCAGGGCACTGCAATTCACAAACCTGCAGAGTTATAAATGATAACTCTCGTCCACAAATATATTGAGGGAAGGCAACGAAGAGGATTTGAAATCAAGGCAGAATTGCAGGAAACAGATTTCAGGAGGTAGATTCGAATCGCCTTTAAAGCATATGAAAAGCGGCAAAACGTTGACAATGATGCCCTTGGCCAAAAAGTGCGTATGCGTTTTTTCCTGAATATATTCAGGAAAAAACGCATACGCCCTTTTTGGCCAACCAAGCAACCTGGAAAGGCAAATCAGCGCTACAAAGAAGTCTCGCTTCCCATCGGTCAAAAGGGCCATGCTGAAAAAAGTGTCAAAACCAGAAATGCAGGACAGGCCATGGAGAAATGGGAGCCTTGCTACACTGATGGGCGGGATGTAAATTGCCAACAGCCACTCTGGAGAAGTGTACGGTGAGTCCTGAAACAACTAAAAAACACAGCTTAGAGAGCATAGGGCACTTCCACTCATGGGGGTATAAATTGGGAAAATGAAAAATCAGCAAGACACAAGCACCCCAAAGTTTAGGGCTGCTCTGTTGACAAGGACCTCCACTTCATTCCACCTTAAATATCCCAGGAAAGAGAAAAATGGGTAAAGAAGTTGTGGTCCTTATGTACAATGGAATATCACTCAGCCATGAAATCAATGTCATAAGGCTAGTAGCAGCATGATGAGTGCATTAAGGTATGACGATTCTAAGTGAAATAAGTCACACAGAAAAGGACACTTCTCATAAGGTATCACTGATAGAGGGAATGTAAAAACCGTTACACTTGAACTGAATTACAAAACAGAACAGAGTCACACATGCAGAAAACACACTATGGCGGCTTAACGGGAAAGGTGAGGTGGGGTGATACATAAAACAAGGGTTTCAAATTAGCTCAGATACCGTTCCATAAACCCAATATGTAATAGACAAGACCTACTCCTTGCTCAGAGAACTGGACTCAACACGCCCTATTCACCGCACAAGAATATATCTGACTAGTAATAATCTTAAAACCTATGTATTGATATCTCTCTGTTAGTGTGTCAAGTGGGTGTAAAGCGACATAAACACAGCAGTGAAAAGCAGCTAAACCCCATTATAAAAATAAATTACTTTGAAAAACCCATGAAACAAAGACAGTGAAAGAGAGAGAAATTCTTACACAATGCGTTCAGGGGCTGTGATGCAACCTGGATTGACCATATCTAGACCCACAGCTGGATGAGACATGAGGGTGGACACTCTTGGGGCTGAGAGGTTTGGTGAGGTTGGGTGAGCAAACGCAGACCCTTTCAAGTAATACTGCGTGGTACCCATCGCATGGGTCCCAAATCTCCAGGTTCAAGGGCATCTTCCTACATCGAAAACATGCATGAGAAACCCAGAAGATGGTACACCATGTGATGGGGAAAGGTTTCTAAAACGCACCTCATTTCTCATCTCCTTGTGCCCGGGTTCGCCATTCCAGCCGCTTTACTAGCAATCTCCCTACTTGGAGCATCAGCACCGTTAACCTCCTGTTGCGTACAGGTTGCAATTTGTCCTGAGGATGAACGGGAAGACGGGGAATCAGTGAGAGACTGGCTCTTGGTGTTGGGAAAGGCACAGGTCACTCTATTTTCCCATCAGGAAGAAGAATTAACCACAGGCTCCTCCCGCCCCCCGGAACCAGAACAGGGCCGAAGCCATCCTGCGCTTTTGCGGCCAGCTCCCAAAAACACGAGTTGTAAAATGGAGGCTCAGGGCACTGCAATTCACAAACCTGCAGAGTTATAAATGATAACTCTCGTCCACAAATATATTGAGGGAAGGCAACGAAGAGGATTTGAAATCAAGGCAGAATTGCAGGAAACAGATTTCAGGAGGTAGATTCGAATCGCCTTTAAAGCACATGAAAAGCGGCAAAACGTTGACAATGATGCCCTTGGCCAAAAAGGGCGTATGCGTTTTTTCCTGAATATATTCAGGCAAAAACGCATACGCCCTTTTTGGCCAACCAAGCAACCTGGAAAGGCAAATCAGCGCTACAAAGAAGTCTCGCTTCCCATCGGTCAAAAGGGCCATGCTGAAAAAAGTGTCAAAACCAGAAATGCAGGACAGGCCATGGAGAAATGGGAGCCTTGCTACACTGATGGGCGGGATGGAAATTGCCAACAGCCACTCTGGAGAAGTGTACGGTGAGTCCTGAAACAACTAAAAAACACAGCTTAGAGAGCATAGGGCACTTCCACTCATGGGGGTATAAATTGGGAAAATGAAAAATCAGCAAGACACAAGCACCCCAAAGTTTAGGGCTGCTCTGTTGACAAGGACCTCCACTTCATTCCACCTTAAATATCCCAGGAAAGAGAAAAATGGATAAAGAAGTTGTGGTCCTTATGTACAATGGAATATCACTCAGCCATGAACTCAATGTCATAAGGCTAGTAGCAGCATGATGAGTGGATTAAGGTATGACGATTCTAAGTGAAATAAGTCACACAGAAAAGGACACTTCTCATAAGGTATCACTGATAGAGGGAATGTAAAAACCGTTACACTTGAACTGAATTACAAAACAGAACAGAGTCACACATGCAGAAAACACACTATGGCGGCTTAACGGGAAAGGTGAGGTGGGGTGATAGATAAAACAAGGGTTTCAAATTAGCTCAGATACCGTTCCATAAACCCAATATGTAATAGACAAGACCTACTCCTTGCTCAGAGAACTGGACTCAACACGCCCTAGTCACCGCACAAGAATATATCTGACTAGTAATAATCTTAAAACCTATGTATTGATATCTCTCTGTTAGTGTGTCAAGTGGGTGTAAAGCGGCATAAACACAGCAGTGAAAAGCAGCTAAACCCCATTATAAAAATAAATTACTTTGAAAAACCCATGAAACAAAGACAGTGAAAGAGAGAGAAATTCTTACACAATGCGTTCAGGGGCTGTGATGCAACCTGGATTGACCATATCTAGACCCACAGCTGGATGAGACATGAGGGTGGACACTCTTGGGGCTGAGAGGTTTGGTGAGGTTGGGTGAGCAAACGCAGACCCTTTCAAGTAATACTGCGTGGTACCCATCGCATGGGTCCCAAATCTCCAGGTTCAAGGGCATCTTCCTACATCGAAAACATGCATGAGAAACCCAGAAGATGGTACACCGTGTGATGGGGAAAGGTTTCTAAAACGCACCTCATTTCTCATCTCCTTGTGCCCGGGTTCACCATTCCAGCCGCTTTACTAGCAATCTCCCTCCTTGGAGCATCAGCACCTTTAACCTCCTGTTCCGTACAGGTTGCAATTTTTCCTGAGGAAGAACGGGAATACGGGGAACCAATGAGAGACTGGCTCTTGGTGTTGGGAAAGGCACAGGTCACTCTATTTTCCCATCAGGAAGAAGAATAAACCACAGGCTCATCCCGCCTCCTGGAACCAGAACAGGGCCTGAAGCCATCCTGCACTTTTGCGGCCAGCTCCCAAAAACACGAGTTGTAAAATGGAGGCTCAGGGCACTGCAATTCACAAACCTGCAGAGTTATAAATGATAACTCTCGTCCACAAATATATTGAGGGAAGGCAACGAAGAGGATTTGAAATCAAGGCAGAATTGCAGGAAACAGATTTCAGGAGGTAGATTCGAATCGCCTTTAAAGCATATGAAAAGCGGCAAAACGTTGACAATGATGCCCTTGGCCAAAAAGTGCGTATGCGTTTTTTCCTGAATATATTCAGGAAAAAACGCATACGCCCTTTTTGGCCAACCAAGCAACCTGGAAAGGCAAATCAGCGCTACAAAGAAGTCTCGCTTCCCATCGGTCAAAAGGGCCATGCTGAAAAAAGTGTCAAAACCAGAAATGCAGGACAGGCCATGGAGAAATGGGAGCCTTGCTACACTGATGGGCGGGATGTAAATTGCCAACAGCCACTCTGGAGAAGTGTACGGTGAGTCCTGAAACAACTAAAAAACACAGCTTAGAGAGCATAGGGCACTTCCACTCATGGGGGTATAAATTGGGAAAATGAAAAATCAGCAAGACACAAGCACCCCAAAGTTTAGGGCTGCTCTGTTGACAAGGACCTCCACTTCATTCCACCTTAAATATCCCAGGAAAGAGAAAAATGGGTAAAGAAGTTGTGGTCCTTATGTACAATGGAATATCACTCAGCCATGAAATCAATGTCATAAGGCTAGTAGCAGCATGATGAGTGCATTAAGGTATGACGATTCTAAGTGAAATAAGTCACACAGAAAAGGACACTTCTCATAAGGTATCACTGATAGAGGGAATGTAAAAACCGTTACACTTGAACTGAATTACAAAACAGAACAGAGTCACACATGCAGAAAACACACTATGGCGGCTTAACGGGAAAGGTGAGGTGGGGTGATACATAAAACAAGGGTTTCAAATTAGCTCAGATACCGTTCCATAAACCCAATATGTAATAGACAAGACCTACTCCTTGCTCAGAGAACTGGACTCAACACGCCCTATTCACCGCACAAGAATATATCTGACTAGTAATAATCTTAAAACCTATGTATTGATATCTCTCTGTTAGTGTGTCAAGTGGGTGTAAAGCGACATAAACACAGCAGTGAAAAGCAGCTAAACCCCATTATAAAAATAAATTACTTTGAAAAACCCATGAAACAAAGACAGTGAAAGAGAGAGAAATTCTTACACAATGCGTTCAGGGGCTGTGATGCAACCTGGATTGACCATATCTAGACCCACAGCTGGATGAGACATGAGGGTGGACACTCTTGGGGCTGAGAGGTTTGGTGAGGTTGGGTGAGCAAACGCAGACCCTTTCAAGTAATACTGCGTGGTACCCATCGCATGGGTCCCAAATCTCCAGGTTCAAGGGCATCTTCCTACATCGAAAACATGCATGAGAAACCCAGAAGATGGTACACCATGTGATGGGGAAAGGTTTCTAAAACGCACCTCATTTCTCATCTCCTTGTGCCCGGGTTCGCCATTCCAGCCGCTTTACTAGCAATCTCCCTACTTGGAGCATCAGCACCGTTAACCTCCTGTTGCGTACAGGTTGCAATTTGTCCTGAGGATGAACGGGAAGACGGGGAATCAGTGAGAGACTGGCTCTTGGTGTTGGGAAAGGCACAGGTCACTCTATTTTCCCATCAGGAAGAAGAATTAACCACAGGCTCCTCCCGCCCCCCGGAACCAGAACAGGGCCGAAGCCATCCTGCGCTTTTGCGGCCAGCTCCCAAAAACACGAGTTGTAAAATGGAGGCTCAGGGCACTGCAATTCACAAACCTGCAGAGTTATAAATGATAACTCTCGTCCACAAATATATTGAGGGAAGGCAACGAAGAGGATTTGAAATCAAGGCAGAATTGCAGGAAACAGATTTCAGGAGGTAGATTCGAATCGCCTTTAAAGCACATGAAAAGCGGCAAAACGTTGACAATGATGCCCTTGGCCAAAAAGGGCGTATGCGTTTTTTCCTGAATATATTCAGGCAAAAACGCATACGCCCTTTTTGGCCAACCAAGCAACCTGGAAAGGCAAATCAGCGCTACAAAGAAGTCTCGCTTCCCATCGGTCAAAAGGGCCATGCTGAAAAAAGTGTCAAAACCAGAAATGCAGGACAGGCCATGGAGAAATGGGAGCCTTGCTACACTGATGGGCGGGATGGAAATTGCCAACAGCCACTCTGGAGAAGTGTACGGTGAGTCCTGAAACAACTAAAAAACACAGCTTAGAGAGCATAGGGCACTTCCACTCATGGGGGTATAAATTGGGAAAATGAAAAATCAGCAAGACACAAGCACCCCAAAGTTTAGGGCTGCTCTGTTGACAAGGACCTCCACTTCATTCCACCTTAAATATCCCAGGAAAGAGAAAAATGGATAAAGAAGTTGTGGTCCTTATGTACAATGGAATATCACTCAGCCATGAACTCAATGTCATAAGGCTAGTAGCAGCATGATGAGTGGATTAAGGTATGACGATTCTAAGTGAAATAAGTCACACAGAAAAGGACACTTCTCATAAGGTATCACTGATAGAGGGAATGTAAAAACCGTTACACTTGAACTGAATTACAAAACAGAACAGAGTCACACATGCAGAAAACACACTATGGCGGCTTAACGGGAAAGGTGAGGTGGGGTGATACATAAAACAAGGGTTTCAAATTAGCTCAGATACCGTTCCATAAACCCAATATGTAATAGACAAGACCTACTCCTTGCTCAGAGAACTGGACTCAACACGCCCTATTCACCGAACAAGAATATATCTGACTAGTAATAATCTTAAAACCTATGTATTGATATCTCTCTGTTAGTGTGTCAAGTGGGTGTAAAGCGGCATAAACACAGCAGTGAAAAGCAGCTAAACCCCATTATAAAAATAAATTACTTTGAAAAACCCATGAAACAAAGACAGTGAAAGAGAGAGAAATTCTTACACAATGCGTTCAGGGGCTGTGATGCAACCTGGATTGACCATATCTAGACCCACAGCTGGATGAGACATGAGGGTGGACACTCTTGGGGCTGAGAGGTTTGGTGAGGTTGGATGAGCAAACGCAGACCCTTTCAAGTAATACTGCGTGGTACCCATCGCATGGGTCCCAAATCTCCAGGTTCAAGGGCATCTTCCTACATCGAAAACATGCATGAGAAACCCAGAAGATGGTACACCGTGTGATGGGGAAAGGTTTCTAAAACGCACCTCATTTCTCATCTCCTTGTGCCCTGGTTCGCCATTCCAGCCGCTTTACTAGCAATCTCCCTCCTTGAAGCATCAGCACCTTTAACCTCCTGTTCCGGACAGGTTGCAATTTTTCCTGAGGATGAACGGGAAGACGGGGAACCAATGAGAGACTGGCTCTTGGTGTTGGGAAAGGCACAGGTCACTCTATTTTCCCATCAGGAAGAAGAATAAACCACAGGCTCATCCCGCCCCCCGGAACAAGAACAGGGCCTGAAGCCATCCTGAGCTTTTGCGGCCAGCTCCCAAAAACACGAGTTGTAAAATGGAGGCTCAGGGCACTGCAATTCACAAACCTGCAGAGTTATAAATGATAACTCTCGTCCACAAATATATTGAGGGAAGGCAACGAAGAGGATTTGAAATCAAGGCAGAATTGCAGGAAACAGATTTCAGGAGGTAGATTCGAATCGCCTTTAAAGCACATGAAAAGCGGCAAAACGTTGACAATGATGCCCTTGGCCAAAAAGGGCGTATGCGTTTTTTCCTGAATATATTCAGGCAAAAACGCATACGCCCTTTTTGGCCAACCAAGCAACCTGGAAAGGCAAATCAGTGCTACAAAGAAGTCTCGCTTCCCATCGGTCAAAAGGGCCATGCTGAAAAAAGTGTCAAAACCAGAAATGCAGGACAGGCCATGGAGAAATGGGAGCCTTGCTACACTGATGGGCGGGATGGAAATTGCCAACAGCCACTCTGGAGAAGTGTACGGTGAGTCCTGAAACAACTAAAAAACACAGCTTAGAGAGCATAGGGCACTTCCACTCATGGGGGTATAAATTGGGAAAATGAAAAATCAGCAAGACACAAGCACCCCAAAGTTTAGGGCTGCTCTGTTGACAAGGACCTCCACTTCATTCCACCTTAAATATCCCAGGAAAGAGAAAAATGGATAAAGAAGTTGTGGTCCTTATGTACAATGGAATATCACTCAGCCATGAACTCAATGTCATAAGGCTAGTAGCAGCATGATGAGTGGATTAAGGTATGACGATTCTAAGTGAAATAAGTCACACAGAAAAGGACACTTCTCATAAGGTATCACTGATAGAGGGAATGTAAAAACCGTTACACTTGAACTGAATTACAAAACAGAACAGAGTCACACATGCAGAAAACACACTATGGCGGCTTAACGGGAAAGGTGAGGTGGGGTGATAGATAAAACAAGGGTTTCAAATTAGCTCAGATACCGTTCCATAAACCCAATATGTAATAGACAAGACCTACTCCTTGCTCAGAGAACTGGACTCAACACGCCCTAGTCACCGCACAAGAATATATCTGACTAGTAATAATCTTAAAACCTATGTATTGATATCTCTCTGTTAGTGTGTCAAGTGGGTGTAAAGCGGCATAAACACAGCAGTGAAAAGCAGCTAAACCCCATTATAAAAATAAATTACTTTGAAAAACCCATGAAACAAAGACAGTGAAAGAGAGAGAAATTCTTACACAATGCGTTCAGGGGCTGTGATGCAACCTGGATTGACCATATCTAGACCCACAGCTGGATGAGACATGAGGGTGGACACTCTTGGGGCTGAGAGGTTTGGTGAGGTTGGGTGAGCAAACGCAGACCCTTTCAAGTAATACTGCGTGGTACCCATCGCATGGGTCCCAAATCTCCAGGTTCAAGGGCATCTTCCTACATCGAAAACATGCATGAGAAACCCAGAAGATGGTACACCGTGTGATGGGGAAAGGTTTCTAAAACGCACCTCATTTCTCATCTCCTTGTGCCCTGGTTCGCCATTCCAGCCGCTTTACTAGCAATCTCCCTCCTTGAAGCATCAGCACCTTTAACCTCCTGTTCCGGACAGGTTGCAATTTTTCCTGAGGATGAACGGGAAGACGGGGAACCAATGAGAGACTGGCTCTTGGTGTTGGGAAAGGCACAGGTCACTCTATTTTCCCATCAGGAAGAAGAATAAACCACAGGCTCATCCCGCCCCCCGGAACAAGAACAGGGCCTGAAGCCATCCTGAGCTTTTGCGGCCAGCTCCCAAAAACACGAGTTGTAAAATGGAGGCTCAGGGCACTGCAATTCACAAACCTGCAGAGTTATAAATGATAACTCTCGTCCACAAATATATTGAGGGAAGGCAACGAAGAGGATTTGAAATCAAGGCAGAATTGCAGGAAACAGATTTCAGGAGGTAGATTCGAATCGCCTTTAAAGCACATGAAAAGCGGCAAAACGTTGACAATGATGCCCTTGGCCAAAAAGGGCGTATGCGTTTTTTCCTGAATATATTCAGGCAAAAATGCATACGCCCTTTTTGGCCAACCAAGCAACCTGGAAAGGCAAATCAGTGCTACAAAGAAGTCTCGCTTCCCATCGGTCAAAAGGGCCATGCTGAAAAAAGTGTCAAAACCAGAAATGCAGGACAGGCCATGGAGAAATGGGAGCCTTGCTACACTGATGGGCGGGATGGAAATTGCCAACAGCCACTCTGGAGAAGTGTACGGTGAGTCCTGAAACAACTAAAAAACACAGCTTAGAGAGCATAGGGCACTTCCACTCATGGGGGTATAAATTGGGAAAATGAAAAATCAGCAAGACACAAGCACCCCAAAGTTTAGGGCTGCTCTGTTGACAAGGACCTCCACTTCATTCCACCTTAAATATCCCAGGAAAGAGAAAAATGGATAAAGAAGTTGTGGTCCTTATGTACAATGGAATATCACTCAGCCATGAAATCAATGTCATAAGGCTAGTAGCAGCATGATGAGTGGATTAAGGTATGACGATTCTAAGTGAAATAAGTCACACAGAAAAGGACACTTCTCATAAGGTATCACTGATAGAGGGAATGTAAAAACCGTTACACTTGAACTGAATTACAAAACAGAACAGAGTCACACATGCAGAAAACACACTATGGCGTCTTATCGGGAAAAGTGAGGTGGGGTGATAGATAAAACAAGGGTTTCAAATTAGCTCAGATACCGTTCCATAAAACCAATATGTAATAGACAAGACCTACTCCTTGCTCAGAGAACTGGACTCAACACGCCCTATTCACCGCACAAGAATATATCTGACTATTAATAATCTTAAAACCTATGTATTGATATCTCTCTGTTAGTGTGTCAAGTGGTTGTAAAGCGGCATAAACATAGCAGTGAAAAGCAGCTAAACCCCATTATAAAAATAAATTACTTTGAAAAACCCATGAAACAAAGACAGTGAAAGAGAGAGAAATTCTTACACAATGCGTTCAGGGGCTGTGATGCAACCTGGATTGACCATATCTAGACCCACAGCTGGATGAGACATGAGGGTGGACACTCTTGGGGCTGAGAGGTTTGGTGAGGTTGGGTGAGCAAACGCAGACCCTTTCAAGTAATACTGCGTGGTACCCATCGCATGGGTCCCAAATCTCCAGGTTCAAGGGCATCTTCCTACATCGAAAACATGCATGAGAAACCCAGAAGATGGTACACCGTGTGATGGGGAAAGGTTTCTAAAACGCACCTCATTTCTCATCTCCTTGTGCCCTGGTTCGCCATTCCAGCCGCTTTACTAGCAATCTCCCTCCTTGAAGCATCAGCACCTTTAACCTCCTGTTCCGGACAGGTTGCAATTTTTCCTGAGGATGAACGGGAAGACGGGGAACCAATGAGAGACTGGCTCTTGGTGTTGGGAAAGGCACAGGTCACTCTATTTTCCCATCAGGAAGACGAATAAACCACAGGCTCATCCCGCCCCCCGGAACCAGAACAGGGCCTGAAGCCATCCTGAGCTTTTGCGGCCAGCTCCCAAAAACACGAGTTGTAAAATGGAGGCTCAGGGCACTGCAATTCACAAACCTGCAGAGTTATAAATGATAACTCTCGTCCACAAATATATTGAGGGAAGGCAACGAAGAGGATTTGAAATCAAGGCAGAATTGCAGGAAACAGATTTCAGGAGGTAGATTCGAATCGCCTTTAAAGCACATGAAAAGCGGCAAAACGTTGACAATGATGCCCTTGGCCAAAAAGGGCGTATGCGTTTTTTCCTGAATATATTCAGGCAAAAACGCATACGCCCTTTTTGGCCAACCAAGCAACCTGGAAAGGCAAATCAGTGCTACAAAGAAGTCTCGCTTCCCATCGGTCAAAAGGGCCATGCTGAAAAAAGTGTCAAAACCAGAAATGCAGGACAGGCCATGGAGAAATGGGAGCCTTGCTACACTGATGGGCGGGATGGAAATTGCCAACAGCCACTCTGGAGAAGTGTACGGTGAGTCCTGAAACAACTAAAAAACACAGCTTAGAGAGCATAGGGCACTTCCACTCATGGGGGTATAAATTGGGAAAATGAAAAATCAGCAAGACACAAGCACCCCAAAGTTTAGGGCTGCTCTGTTGACAAGGACCTCCACTTCATTCCACCTTAAATATCCCAGGAAAGAGAAAAATGGGTAAAGAAGTTGTGGTCCTTATGTACAATGGAATATCACTCAGCCATGAAATCAATGTCATAAGGCTAGTAGCAGCATGATGAGTGGATTAAGGTATGACGATTCTAAGTGAAATAAGTCACACAGAAAAGGACACTTCTCATAAGGTATCACTGATAGAGGGAATGTAAAAACCGTTACACTTGAACTGAATTACAAAACAGAACAGAGTCACACATGCAGACAACACACTATGGCGTCTTATCGGGAAAAGTGAGGTGGGGTGATAGATAAAACAAGGGTTTCAAATTAGCTCAGATACCGTTCCATAAAACCAATATGTAATAGACAAGACCTACTCCTTGCTCAGAGAACTGGACTCAACACGCCCTATTCACCGCACAAGAATATATCTGACTATTAATAATCTTAAAACCTATGTATTGATATCTCTCTGTTAGTGTGTCAAGTGGTTGTAAAGCGGCATAAACATAGCAGTGAAAAGCAGCTAAACCCCATTATAAAAATAAATTACTTTGAAAAACCCATGAAACAAAGACAGTGAAAGAGAGAGAAATTCTTACACAATGCGTTCAGGGGCTGTGATGCAACCTGGATTGACGATATCTAGACCCACAGCTCGATGAGACATAAGGGTGGACACTCTTGGGGCTGAGAGGTTTGGTGAGGTTGGGTGAGCAAACGCAGACCCTTTCAAGTAATACTGCGTGGTACCCATCGCATGGGTCTCAAATCTCCAGGTTCAAGGGCATCTTCCTACATCGAAAACATGCATGAGAAACCCAGAAGATGGTACACCGTGTGATGGGGAAAGGTTTCTAAAACGCACCTCATTTCTCATCTCCTTGTGCCCGGGTTCACCATTCCAGCCGCTTTACTAGCAATCTCCCTCCTTGGAGCATCAGCACCTTTAACCTCCTGTTCCGTACAGGTTGCAATTTTTCCTGAGGAAGAACGGGAATACGGGGAACCAATGAGAGACTGGCTCTTGGTGTTGGGAAAGGCACAGGTCACTCTATTTTCCCATCAGGAAGAAGAATAAACCACAGGCTCATCCCGCCTCCTGGAACCAGAACAGGGCCTGAAGCCATCCTGCGCTTTTGCGGCCAGCTCCCAAAAACACGAGTTGTAAAATGGAGGCTCAGGGCACTGCAATTCACAAACCTGCAGAGTTATAAATGATAACTCTCGTCCACAAATATATTGAGGGAAGGCAACGAAGAGGATTTGAAATCAAGGCAGAATTGCAGGAAACAGATTTCAGGAGGTAGATTCGAATCGCCTTTAAAGCATATGAAAAGCGGCAAAACGTTGACAATGATGCCCTTGGCCAAAAAGTGCGTATGCGTTTTTTCCTGAATATATTCAGGAAAAAACGCATACGCCCTTTTTGGCCAACCAAGCAACCTGGAAAGGCAAATCAGCGCTACAAAGAAGTCTCGCTTCCCATCGGTCAAAAGGGCCATGCTGAAAAAAGTGTCAAAACCAGAAATGCAGGACAGGCCATGGAGAAATGGGAGCCTTGCTACACTGATGGGCGGGATGTAAATTGCCAACAGCCACTCTGGAGAAGTGTACGGTGAGTCCTGAAACAACTAAAAAACACAGCTTAGAGAGCATAGGGCACTTCCACTCATGGGGGTATAAATTGGGAAAATGAAAAATCAGCAAGACACAAGCACCCCAAAGTTTAGGGCTGCTCTGTTGACAAGGACCTCCACTTCATTCCACCTTAAATATCCCAGGAAAGAGAAAAATGGGTAAAGAAGTTGTGGTCCTTATGTACAATGGAATATCACTCAGCCATGAAATCAATGTCATAAGGCTAGTAGCAGCATGATGAGTGCATTAAGGTATGACGATTCTAAGTGAAATAAGTCACACAGAAAAGGACACTTCTCATAAGGTATCACTGATAGAGGGAATGTAAAAACCGTTACACTTGAACTGAATTACAAAACAGAACAGAGTCACACATGCAGAAAACACACTATGGCGGCTTAACGGGAAAGGTGAGGTGGGGTGATACATAAAACAAGGGTTTCAAATTAGCTCAGATACCGTTCCATAAACCCAATATGTAATAGACAAGACCTACTCCTTGCTCAGAGAACTGGACTCAACACGCCCTATTCACCGCACAAGAATATATCTGACTAGTAATAATCTTAAAACCTATGTATTGATATCTCTCTGTTAGTGTGTCAAGTGGGTGTAAAGCGACATAAACACAGCAGTGAAAAGCAGCTAAACCCCATTATAAAAATAAATTACTTTGAAAAACCCATGAAACAAAGACAGTGAAAGAGAGAGAAATTCTTACACAATGCGTTCAGGGGCTGTGATGCAACCTGGATTGACCATATCTAGACCCACAGCTGGATGAGACATGAGGGTGGACACTCTTGGGGCTGAGAGGTTTGGTGAGGTTGGGTGAGCAAACGCAGACCCTTTCAAGTAATACTGCGTGGTACCCATCGCATGGGTCCCAAATCTCCAGGTTCAAGGGCATCTTCCTACATCGAAAACATGCATGAGAAACCCAGAAGATGGTACACCATGTGATGGGGAAAGGTTTCTAAAACGCACCTCATTTCTCATCTCCTTGTGCCCGGGTTCGCCATTCCAGCCGCTTTACTAGCAATCTCCCTACTTGGAGCATCAGCACCGTTAACCTCCTGTTGCGTACAGGTTGCAATTTGTCCTGAGGATGAACGGGAAGACGGGGAATCAGTGAGAGACTGGCTCTTGGTGTTGGGAAAGGCACAGGTCACTCTATTTTCCCATCAGGAAGAAGAATTAACCACAGGCTCCTCCCGCCCCCCGGAACCAGAACAGGGCCGAAGCCATCCTGCGCTTTTGCGGCCAGCTCCCAAAACCACGAGTTGTAAAATGGAGGCTCAGGGCACTGCAATTCACAAACCTGCAGAGTTATAAATGATAACTCTCGTCCACAAATACATTGAGGGAAGGCAACGAAGAGGATTTGAAATCAAGGCAGAATTGCAGGAAACAGATTTCAGGAGGTAGATTCGAATCGCCTTTAAAGCACATGAAAAGCGGCAAAACGTTGACAATGATGCCCTTGGCCAAAAAGGGCGTATGCGTTTTTTCCTGAATATATTCAGGCAAAAACGCATACGCCCTTTTTGGCCAACCAAGCAACCTTGAAAGGCAAATCAGTGCTACAAAGAAGTCTCGCTTCCCATCGGTCAAAAGGGCCATGCTGAAAAAAGTGTCAAAACCAGAAATGCAGGACAGGCCATGGAGAAATGGGAGCCTTGCTACACTGATGGGCGGGATGGAAATTGCCAACAGCCACTCTGGAGAAGTGTACGGTGAGTCCTGAAACAACTAAAAAACACAGCTTAGAGAGCATAGGGCACTTCCACTCATGGGGGTATAAATTGGGAAAATGAAAAATCAGCAAGACACAAGCACCCCAAAGTTTAGGGCTGCTCTGTTGACAAGGACCTCCACTTCATTCCACCTTAAATATCCCAGGAAAGAGAAAAATGGATAAAGAAGTTGTGGTCCTTATGTACAATGGAATATCACTCAGCCATGAAATCAATGTCATAAGGCTAGTAGCAGCATGATGAGTGGATTAAGGTATGACGATTCTAAGTGAAATAAGTCACACAGAAAAGGACACGTCTCATAAGGTATCACTGATAGAGGGAATGTAAAAACCGTTACACTTGAACTGAATTACAAAACAGAACAGAGTCACACATGCAGAAAACACACTATGGCGTCTTATCGGGAAAAGTGAGGTGGGGTGATAGATAAAACAAGGGTTTCAAATTAGCTCAGATACCGTTCCATAAACCCAATATGTAATAGACAAGACCTACTCCTTGCTCAGAGAACTGGACTCAACACGCCCTATTCACCGCACAAGAATATATCTGACTATTAATAATCTTAAAACCTATGTATTGATATCTCTCTGTTAGTGTGTCAAGTGGTTGTAAAGCGGCATAAACATAGCAGTGAAAAGCAGCTAAACCCCATTATAAAAATAAATTACTTTGAAAAACCCATGAAACAAAGACAGTGAAAGAGAGAGAAATTCTTACACAATGCGTTCAGGGGCTGTGATGCAACCTGGATTGACGATATCTAGACCCACAGCTGGATGAGACATAAGGGTGGACACTCTTGGGGCTGAGAGGTTTGGTGAGGTTGGGTGAGCAAACGCAGACCCTTTCAAGTAATACTGCGTGGTACCCATCGCATGGGTCCCAAATCTCCAGGTTCAAGGGCATCTTCCTACATCGAAAACATGCATGAGAAACCCAGAAGATGGTACACCGTCTGATGGGGAAAGGTTTCTAAAACGCACCTCATTTCTCATCTCCTTGTGCCCGGGTTCGCCATTCCAGCCGCTTTACTAGCAATCTCCCTCCTTGGAGCATCAGCACCTTTAACCTCCTGTTCCGTACAGGTTGCAATTTTTCCTGAGGAAGAACGGGAATACGGGGAACCAATGAGAGACTGGCTCTTGGTGTTGGGAAAGGCACAGGTCACTCTATTTTCCCATCAGGAAGAAGAATAAACCACAGGCTCATCCCGCCTCCTGGAACCAGAACAGGGCCTGAAGCCATCCTGCGCTTTTGCGGCCAGCTCCCAAAAACACGAGTTGTAAAATGGAGGCTCAGGGCACTGCAATTCACAAACCTGCAGAGTTATAAATGATAACTCTCGTCCACAAATATATTGAGGGAAGGCAACGAAGAGGATTTGAAATCAAGGCAGAATTGCAGGAAACAGATTTCAGGAGGTAGATTCGAATCGCCTTTAAAGCATATGAAAAGCGGCAAAACGTTGACAATGATGCCCTTGGCCAAAAAGTGCGTATGCGTTTTTTCCTGAATATATTCAGGAAAAAACGCATACGCCCTTCTTGGCCAACCAAGCAACCTGGAAAGGCAAATCAGCGCTACAAAGAAGTCTCGCTTCCCATCGGTCAAAAGGGCCATGCTAAAAAAAGTGTCAAAACCAGAAATGCAGGACAGGCCATGGAGAAATGGGAGCCTTGCTACACTGATGGGCGGGATGTAAATTGCCAACAGCCACTCTGGAGAAGTGTACGGTGTGTCCTGAAACATCTAAAAAACACAGCTTAGAGAGCATAGGGCACTTCCACTCATGGGGGTATAAATTGGGAAAATGAAAAATCAGCAAGACACAAACACCCCAAAGTTTAGGGCTGCTCTGTTGACAAGGACCTCCACTTCATTCCACCTTAAATATCCCAGGAAAGAGAAAAATGGGTAAAGAAGTTGTGGTCCTTATGTACAATGGAATATCACTCAGCCATGAAATCAATGTCATAAGGCTAGTAGCAGCATGATGAGTGGATTAAGGTATGACGATTCTAAGTGAAATAAGTCACACAGAAAAGGACACTTCTCATAAGGTATCACTGATAGAGGGAATGTAAAAACCGTTACACTTGAACTGAATTACAAAACAGAACACAGTCACACATGCAGAAAACACACTATGGCTGCTTAACGAGAAAGGTGAGGTGGGGTGTTACATAAAACAAGGGTTTCAAATTAGCTCAGATACCGTTCCATAAACCCAATATGTAATAGACAAGACCTACTCCTTGCTCAGAGAACTGGACTCAACACGCCCTATTCACCGCACAAGAATATATCTGACTAGTAATAATCTTAAAACCTATGTATTGATATCTCTCTGTTAGTGTGTCAAGTGGGTGTAAAGCGACATAAACACAGCAGTGAAAAGCAGCTAAACCCCATTATAAAAATAAATTACTTTGAAAAACCCATGAAACAAAGACAGTGAAAGAGAGAGAAATTCTTACACAATGCGTTCAGGGGCTGTGATGCAACCTGGATTGACCATATCTAGACCCACAGCTGGATGAGACATGAGGGTGGACACTCTTGGGGCTGAGAGGTTTGGTGAGGTTGGGTGAGCAAACGCAGACCCTTTCAAGTAATACTGCGTGGTACCCATCGCATGGGTCCCAAATCTCCAGGTTCAAGGGCATCTTCCTACATCGAAAACATGCATGAGAAACCCAGAAGATGGTACACCATGTGATGGGGAAAGGTTTCTAAAACGCACCTCATTTCTCATCTCCTTGTGCCCGGGTTCGCCATTCCAGCCGCTTTACTAGCAATCTCCCTACTTGGAGCATCAGCACCGTTAACCTCCTGTTGCGTACAGGTTGCAATTTGTCCTGAGGATGAACGGGAAGACGGGGAATCAGTGAGAGACTGGCTCTTGGTGTTGGGAAAGGCACAGGTCACTCTATTTTCCCATCAGGAAGAAGAATTAACCACAGGCTCCTCCCGCCCCCCGGAACCAGAACAGGGCCGAAGCCATCCTGCGCTTTTGCGGCCAGCTCCCAAAAACACGAGTTGTAAAATGGAGGCTCAGGGCACTGCAATTCACAAACCTGCAGAGTTATAAATGATAACTCTCGTCCACAAATATATTGAGGGAAGGCAACGAAGAGGATTTGAAATCAAGGCAGAATTGCAGGAAACAGATTTCAGGAGGTAGATTCGAATCGCCTTTAAAGCACATGAAAAGCGGCAAAACGTTGACAATGATGCCCTTGGCCAAAAAGGGCGTATGCGTTTTTTCCTGAATATATTCAGGAAAAAACGCATACGCCCTTTTTGGCCAACCAAGCAACCTGGAAAGGCAAATCAGCGCTACAAAGAAGTCTCGCTTCCCATCGGTCAAAAGGGCCATGCTGAAAAAAGTGTCAAAACCAGAAATGCAGGACAGGCCATGGAGAAATGGGAGCCTTGCTACACTGATGGGCGGGATGTAAATTGCCAACAGCCACTCTGGAGAAGTGTACGGTGAGTCCTGAAACAACTAAAAAACACAGCTTAGAGAGCATAGGGCATTTCCACTCATGGGGGTATAAATTGGGAAAATGAAAAATCAGCAAGACACAAGCACCCCAAAGTTTAGGGCTGCTCTGTTGACAAGGACCTCCACTTCATTCCACCTTAAATATCCCAGGAAAGAGAAAAATGGGTAAAGAAGTTGTGGTCCTTATGTACAATGGAATATCACTCAGCCATGAAATCAATGTCATAAGGCTAGTAGCAGCATGATGAGTGCATTAAGGTATGACGATTCTAAGTGAAATAAGTCACACAGAAAAGGACACTTCTCATAAGGTATCACTGATAGAGGGAATGTAAAAACCGTTACACTTGAACTGAATTACAAAACAGAACAGAGTCACACATGCAGAAAACACACTATGGCGGCTTAACGGGAAAGGTGAGGTGGGGTGATACATAAAACAAGGGTTTCAAATTAGCTCAGATACCGTTCCATAAACCCAATATGTAATAGACAAGACCTACTCCTTGCTCAGAGAACTGGACTCAACACGCCCTATTCACCGCACAAGAATATATCTGACTAGTAATAATCTTAAAACCTATGTATTGATATCTCTCTGTTAGTGTGTCAAGTGGGTGTAAAGCGACATAAACACAGCAGTGAAAAGCAGCTAAACCCCATTATAAAAATAAATTACTTTGAAAAACCCATGAAACAAAGACAGTGAAAGAGAGAGAAATTCTTACACAATGCGTTCAGGGGCTGTGATGCAACCTGGATTGACCATATCTAGACCCACAGCTGGATGAGACATGAGGGTGGACACTCTTGGGGCTGAGAGGTTTGGTGAGGTTGGGTGAGCAAACGCAGACCCTTTCAAGTAATACTGCGTGGTACCCATCGCATGGGTCCCAAATCTCCAGGTTCAAGGGCATCTTCCTACATCGAAAACATGCATGAGAAACCCAGAAGATGGTACACCATGTGATGGGGAAAGGTTTCTAAAACGCACCTCATTTCTCATCTCCTTGTGCCCGGGTTCGCCATTCCAGCCGCTTTACTAGCAATCTCCCTACTTGGAGCATCAGCACCGTTAACCTCCTGTTGCGTACAGGTTGCAATTTGTCCTGAGGATGAACGGGAAGACGGGGAATCAGTGAGAGACTGGCTCTTGGTGTTGGGAAAGGCACAGGTCACTCTATTTTCCCATCAGGAAGAAGAATTAACCACAGGCTCCTCCCGCCCCCCGGAACCAGAACAGGGCCGAAGCCATCCTGCGCTTTTGCGGCCAGCTCCCAAAAACACGAGTTGTAAAATGGAGGCTCAGGGCACTGCAATTCACAAACCTGCAGAGTTATAAATGATAACTCTCGTCCACAAATATATTGAGGGAAGGCAACGAAGAGGATTTGAAATCAAGGCAGAATTGCAGGAAACAGATTTCAGGAGGTAGATTCGAATCGCCTTTAAAGCACATGAAAAGCGGCAAAACGTTGACAATGATGCCCTTGGCCAAAAAGGGCGTATGCGTTTTTTCCTGAATATATTCAGGCAAAAACGCATACGCCCTTTTTGGCCAACCAAGCAACCTGGAAAGGCAAATCAGCGCTACAAAGAAGTCTCGCTTCCCATCGGTCAAAAGGGCCATGCTGAAAAAAGTGTCAAAACCAGAAATGCAGGACAGGCCATGGAGAAATGGGAGCCTTGCTACACTGATGGGCGGGATGGAAATTGCCAACAGCCACTCTGGAGAAGTGTACGGTGAGTCCTGAAACAACTAAAAAACACAGCTTAGAGAGCATAGGGCACTTCCACTCATGGGGGTATAAATTGGGAAAATGAAAAATCAGCAAGACACAAGCACCCCAAAGTTTAGGGCTGCTCTGTTGACAAGGACCTCCACTTCATTCCACCTTAAATATCCCAGGAAAGAGAAAAATGGATAAAGAAGTTGTGGTCCTTATGTACAATGGAATATCACTCAGCCATGAACTCAATGTCATAAGGCTAGTAGCAGCATGATGAGTGGATTAAGGTATGACGATTCTAAGTGAAATAAGTCACACAGAAAAGGACACTTCTCATAAGGTATCACTGACAGAGGGAATGTAAAAACCGTTACACTTGAACTGAATTACAAAACAGAACAGAGTCACACATGCAGAAAACACACTATGGCGGCTTAACGGGAAAGGTGAGGTGGGGTGATACATAAAACAAGGGTTTCAAATTAGCTCAGATACCGTTCCATAAACCCAATATGTAATAGACAAGACCTACTCCTTGCTCAGAGAACTGGACTCAACACGCCCTATTCACCGAACAAGAATATATCTGACTAGTAATAATCTTAAAACCTATGTATTGATATCTCTCTGTTAGTGTGTCAAGTGGGTGTAAAGCGGCATAAACACAGCAGTGAAAAGCAGCTAAACCCCATTATAAAAATAAATTACTTTGAAAAACCCATGAAACAAAGACAGTGAAAGAGAGAGAAATTCTTACACAATGCGTTCAGGGGCTGTGATGCAACCTGGATTGACCATATCTAGACCCACAGCTGGATGAGACATGAGGGTGGACACTCTTGGGGCTGAGAGGTTTGGTGAGGTTGGATGAGCAAACGCAGACCCTTTCAAGTAATACTGCGTGGTACCCATCGCATGGGTCCCAAATCTCCAGGTTCAAGGGCATCTTCCTACATCGAAAACATGCATGAGAAACCCAGAAGATGGTACACCGTGTGATGGGGAAAGGTTTCTAAAACGCACCTCATTTCTCATCTCCTTGTGCCCTGGTTCGCCATTCCAGCCGCTTTACTAGCAATCTCCCTCCTTGAAGCATCAGCACCTTTAACCTCCTGTTCCGGACAGGTTGCAATTTTTCCTGAGGATGAACGGGAAGACGGGGAACCAATGAGAGACTGGCTCTTGGTGTTGGGAAAGGCACAGGTCACTCTATTTTCCCATCAGGAAGAAGAATAAACCACAGGCTCATCCCGCCCCCCGGAACAAGAACAGGGCCTGAAGCCATCCTGAGCTTTTGCGGCCAGCTCCCAAAAACACGAGTTGTAAAATGGAGGCTCAGGGCACTGCAATTCACAAACCTGCAGAGTTATAAATGATAACTCTCGTCCACAAATATATTGAGGGAAGGCAACGAAGAGGATTTGAAATCAAGGCAGAATTGCAGGAAACAGATTTCAGGAGGTAGATTCGAATCGCCTTTAAAGCACATGAAAAGCGGCAAAACGTTGACAATGATGCCCTTGGCCAAAAAGGGCGTATGCGTTTTTTCCTGAATATATTCAGGCAAAAACGCATACGCCCTTTTTGGCCAACCAAGCAACCTGGAAAGGCAAATCAGTGCTACAAAGAAGTCTCGCTTCCCATCGGTCAAAAGGGCCATGCTGAAAAAAGTGTCAAAACCAGAAATGCAGGACAGGCCATGGAGAAATGGGAGCCTTGCTACACTGATGGGCGGGATGGAAATTGCCAACAGCCACTCTGGAGAAGTGTACGGTGAGTCCTGAAACAACTAAAAAACACAGCTTAGAGAGCATAGGGCACTTCCACTCATGGGGGTATAAATTGGGAAAATGAAAAATCAGCAAGACACAAGCACCCCAAAGTTTAGGGCTGCTCTGTTGACAAGGACCTCCACTTCATTCCACCTTAAATATCCCAGGAAAGAGAAAAATGGATAAAGAAGTTGTGGTCCTTATGTACAATGGAATATCACTCAGCCATGAAATCAATGTCATAAGGCTAGTAGCAGCATGATGAGTGGATTAAGGTATGACGATTCTAAGTGAAATAAGTCACACAGAAAAGGACACGTCTCATAAGGTATCACTGATAGAGGGAATGTAAAAACCGTTACACTTGAACTGAATTACAAAACAGAACAGAGTCACACATGCAGAAAACACACTATGGCGTCTTATCGGGAAAAGTGAGGTGGGGTGATAGATAAAACAAGGGTTTCAAATTAGCTCAGATACCGTTCCATAAACCCAATATGTAATAGACAAGACCTACTCCTTGCTCAGAGAACTGGACTCAACACGCCCTATTCACCGCACAAGAATATATCTGACTATTAATAATCTTAAAACCTATGTATTGATATCTCTCTGTTAGTGTGTCAAGTGGTTGTAAAGCGGCATAAACATAGCAGTGAAAAGCAGCTAAACCCCATTATAAAAATAAATTACTTTGAAAAACCCATGAAACAAAGACAGTGAAAGAGAGAGAAATTCTTACACAATGCGTTCAGGGGCTGTGATGCAACCTGGATTGACGATATCTAGACCCACAGCTGGATGAGACATAAGGGTGGACACTCTTGGGGCTGAGAGGTTTGGTGAGGTTGGGTGAGCAAACGCAGACCCTTTCAAGTAATACTGCGTGGTACCCATCGCATGGGTCCCAAATCTCCAGGTTCAAGGGCATCTTCCTACATCGAAAACATGCATGAGAAACCCAGAAGATGGTACACCGTCTGATGGGGAAAGGTTTCTAAAACGCACCTCATTTCTCATCTCCTTGTGCCCGGGTTCGCCATTCCAGCCGCTTTACTAGCAATCTCCCTCCTTGGAGCATCAGCACCTTTAACCTCCTGTTCCGTACAGGTTGCAATTTTTCCTGAGGAAGAACGGGAATACGGGGAACCAATGAGAGACTGGCTCTTGGTGTTGGGAAAGGCACAGGTCACTCTATTTTCCCATCAGGAAGAAGAATAAACCACAGGCTCATCCCGCCTCCTGGAACCAGAACAGGGCCTGAAGCCATCCTGCGCTTTTGCGGCCAGCTCCCAAAAACACGAGTTGTAAAATGGAGGCTCAGGGCACTGCAATTCACAAACCTGCAGAGTTATAAATGATAACTCTCGTCCACAAATATATTGAGGGAAGGCAACGAAGAGGATTTGAAATCAAGGCAGAATTGCAGGAAACAGATTTCAGGAGGTAGATTCGAATCGCCTTTAAAGCATATGAAAAGCGGCAAAACGTTGACAATGATGCCCTTGGCCAAAAAGTGCGTATGCGTTTTTTCCTGAATATATTCAGGAAAAAACGCATACGCCCTTTTTGGCCAACCAAGCAACCTGGAAAGGCAAATCAGCGCTACAAAGAAGTCTCGCTTCCCATCGGTCAAAAGGGCCATGCTAAAAAAAGTGTCAAAACCAGAAATGCAGGACAGGCCATGGAGAAATGGGAGCCTTGCTACACTGATGGGCGGGATGTAAATTGCCAACAGCCACTCTGGAGAAGTGTACGGTGTGTCCTGAAACATCTAAAAAACACAGCTTAGAGAGCATAGGGCACTTCCACTCATGGGGGTATAAATTGGGAAAATGAAAAATCAGCAAGAAACAAACACCCCAAAGTTTAGGGCTGCTCTGTTGACAAGGACCTCCACTTCATTCCACCTTAAATATCCCAGGAAAGAGAAAAATGGGTAAAGAAGTTGTGGTCCTTATGTACAATGGAATATCACTCAGCCATGAAATCAATGTCATAAGGCTAGTAGCAGCATGATGAGTGGATTAAGGTATGACGATTCTAAGTGAAATAAGTCACACAGAAAAGGACACTTCTCATAAGGTATCACTGATAGAGGGAATGTAAAAACCGTTACACTTGAACTGAATTACAAAACAGAACACAGTCACACATGCAGAAAACACACTATGGCTGCTTAACGAGAAAGGTGAGGTGGGGTGTTACATAAAACAAGGGTTTCAAATTAGCTCAGATACCGTTCCATAAACCCAATATGTAATAGACAAGACCTACTCCTTGCTCAGAGAACTGGACTCAACACGCCCTATTCACCGCACAAGAATATATCTGACTAGTAATAATCTTAAAACCTATGTATTGATATCTCTCTGTTAGTGTGTCAAGTGGGTGTAAAGCGACATAAACACAGCAGTGAAAAGCAGCTAAACCCCATTATAAAAATAAATTACTTTGAAAAACCCATGAAACAAAGACAGTGAAAGAGAGAGAAATTCTTACACAATGCGTTCAGGGGCTGTGATGCAACCTGGATTGACCATATCTAGACCCACAGCTGGATGAGACATGAGGGTGGACACTCTTGGGGCTGAGAGGTTTGGTGAGGTTGGGTGAGCAAACGCAGACCCTTTCAAGTAATACTGCGTGGTACCCATCGCATGGGTCCCAAATCTCCAGGTTCAAGGGCATCTTCCTACATCGAAAACATGCATGAGAAACCCAGAAGATGGTACACCATGTGATGGGGAAAGGTTTCTAAAACGCACCTCATTTCTCATCTCCTTGTGCCCGGGTTCGCCATTCCAGCCGCTTTACTAGCAATCTCCCTACTTGGAGCATCAGCACCGTTAACCTCCTGTTGCGTACAGGTTGCAATTTGTCCTGAGGATGAACGGGAAGACGGGGAATCAGTGAGAGACTGGCTCTTGGTGTTGGGAAAGGCACAGGTCACTCTATTTTCCCATCAGGAAGAAGAATTAACCACAGGCTCCTCCCGCCCCCCGGAACCAGAACAGGGCCGAAGCCATCCTGCGCTTTTGCGGCCAGCTCCCAAAAACACGAGTTGTAAAATGGAGGCTCAGGGCACTGCAATTCACAAACCTGCAGAGTTATAAATGATAACTCTCGTCCACAAATATATTGAGGGAAGGCAACGAAGAGGATTTGAAATCAAGGCAGAATTGCAGGAAACAGATTTCAGGAGGTAGATTCGAATCGCCTTTAAAGCACATGAAAAGCGGCAAAACGTTGACAATGATGCCCTTGGCCAAAAAGGGCGTATGCGTTTTTTCCTGAATATATTCAGGAAAAAACGCATACGCCCTTTTTGGCCAACCAAGCAACCTGGAAAGGCAAATCAGCGCTACAAAGAAGTCTCGCTTCCCATCGGTCAAAAGGGCCATGCTGAAAAAAGTGTCAAAACCAGAAATGCAGGACAGGCCATGGAGAAATGGGAGCCTTGCTACACTGATGGGCGGGATGGAAATTGCCAACAGCCACTCTGGAGAAGTGTACGGTGAGTCCTGAAACAACTAAAAAACACAGCTTAGAGAGCATAGGGCACTTCCACTCATGGGGGTATAAATTGGGAAAATGAAAAATCAGCAAGACACAAGCACCCCAAAGTTTAGGGCTGCTCTGTTGACAAGGACCTCCACTTCATTCCACCTTAAATATCCCAGGAAAGAGAAAAATGGATAAAGAAGTTGTGGTCCTTATGTACAATGGAATATCACTCAGCCATGAACTCAATGTCATAAGGCTAGTAGCAGCATGATGAGTGGATTAAGGTATGACGATTCTAAGTGAAATAAGTCACACAGAAAAGGACACTTCTCATAAGGTATCACTGATAGAGGGAATGTAAAAACCGTTACACTTGAACTGAATTACAAAACAGAACAGAGTCACACATGCAGAAAACACACTATGGCGGCTTAACGGGAAAGGTGAGGTGGGGTGATACATAAAACAAGGGTTTCAAATTAGCTCAGATACCGTTCCATAAACCCAATATGTAATAGACAAGACCTACTCCTTGCTCAGAGAACTGGACTCAACACGCCCTATTCACCGCACAAGAATATATCTGACTAGTAATTATCTTAAAACCTATGTATTGATATCTCTCTGTTAGTGTGTCAAGTGGGTGTAAAGCGGCATAAACACAGCAGTGAAAAGCAGCTAAACCCCATTATAAAAATAAATTACTTTGAAAAACCCATGAAACAAAGACAGTGAAAGAGAGAGAAATTCTTACACAATGCGTTCAGGGGCTGTGATGCAACCTGGATTGACCATATCTAGACCCACAGCTGGATGAGACATGAGGGTGGACACTCTTGGGGCTGAGAGGTTTGGTGAGGTTGGGTGAGCAAACGCAGACCCTTTCAAGTAATACTGCGTGGTACCCATCGCATGGGTCCCAAATCTCCAGGTTCAAGGGCATCTTCCTACATCGAAAACATGCATGAGAAACCCAGAAGATGGTACACCATGTGATGGGGAAAGGTTTCTAAAACGCACCTCATTTCTCATCTCCTTGTGCCCGGGTTCGCCATTCCAGCCGCTTTACTAGCAATCTCCCTACTTGGAGCATCAGCACCGTTAACCTCCTGTTGCGTACAGGTTGCAATTTGTCCTGAGGATGAACGGGAAGACGGGGAATCAGTGAGAGACTGGCTCTTGGTGTTGGGAAAGGCACAGGTCACTCTATTTTCCCATCAGGAAGAAGAATTAACCACAGGCTCCTCCCGCCCCCCGGAACCAGAACAGGGCCGAAGCCATCCTGCGCTTTTGCGGCCAGCTCCCAAAACCACGAGTTGTAAAATGGAGGCTCAGGGCACTGCAATTCACAAACCTGCAGAGTTATAAATGATAACTCTCGTCCACAAATATATTGAGGGAAGGCAACGAAGAGGATTTGAAATCAAGGCAGAATTGCAGGAAACAGATTTCAGGAGGTAGATTCGAATCGCCTTTAAAGCACATGAAAAGCGGCAAAACGTTGACAATGATGCCCTTGGCCAAAAAGGGCGTATGCGTTTTTTCCTGAATATATTCAGGCAAAAACGCATACGCCCTTTTTGGCCAACCAAGCAACCTGGAAAGGCAAATCAGCGCTACAAAGAAGTCTCGCTTCCCATCGGTCAAAAGGGCCATGCTGAAAAAAGTGTCAAAACCAGAAATGCAGGACAGGCCATGGAGAAATGGGAGCCTTGCTACACTGATGGGCGGGATGGAAATTGCCAACAGCCACTCTGGAGAAGTGTACGGTGAGTCCTGAAACAACTAAAAAACACAGCTTAGAGAGCATAGGGCACTTCCACTCATGGGGGTATAAATTGGGAAAATGAAAAATCAGCAAGACACAAGCACCCCAAAGTTTAGGGCTGCTCTGTTGACAAGGACCTCCACTTCATTCCACCTTAAATATCCCAGGAAAGAGAAAAATGGATAAAGAAGTTGTGGTCCTTATGTACAATGGAATATCACTCAGCCATGAACTCAATGTCATAAGGCTAGTAGCAGCATGATGAGTGGATTAAGGTATGACGATTCTAAGTGAAATAAGTCACACAGAAAAGGACACTTCTCATAAGGTATCACTGACAGAGGGAATGTAAAAACCGTTACACTTGAACTGAATTACAAAACAGAACAGAGTCACACATGCAGAAAACACACTATGGCGGCTTAACGGGAAAGGTGAGGTGGGGTGATACATAAAACAAGGGTTTCAAATTAGCTCAGATACCGTTCCATAAACCCAATATGTAATAGACAAGACCTACTCCTTGCTCAGAGAACTGGACTCAACACGCCCTATTCACCGAACAAGAATATATCTGACTAGTAATAATCTTAAAACCTATGTATTGATATCTCTCTGTTAGTGTGTCAAGTGGGTGTAAAGCGGCATAAACACAGCAGTGAAAAGCAGCTAAACCCCATTATAAAAATAAATTACTTTGAAAAACCCATGAAACAAAGACAGTGAAAGAGAGAGAAATTCTTACACAATGCGTTCAGGGGCTGTGATGCAACCTGGATTGACCATATCTAGACCCACAGCTGGATGAGACATGAGGGTGGACACTCTTGGGGCTGAGAGGTTTGGTGAGGTTGGATGAGCAAACGCAGACCCTTTCAAGTAATACTGCGTGGTACCCATCGCATGGGTCCCAAATCTCCAGGTTCTAGGGCATCTTCCTACATCGAAAACATGCATGAGAAACCCAGAAGATGGTACACCGTGTGATGGGGAAAGGTTTCTAAAACGCACCTCATTTCTCATCTCCTTGTGCCCTGGTTCGCCATTCCAGCCGCTTTACTAGCAATCTCCCTCCTTGAAGCATCAGCACCTTTAACCTCCTGTTCCGGACAGGTTGCAATTTTTCCTGAGGATGAACGGGAAGACGGGGAACCAATGAGAGACTGGCTCTTGGTGTTGGGAAAGGCACAGGTCACTCTATTTTCCCATCAGGAAGAAGAATAAACCACAGGCTCATCCCGCCCCCCGGAACAAGAACAGGGCCTGAAGCCATCCTGAGCTTTTGCGGCCAGCTCCCAAAAACACGAGTTGTAAAATGGAGGCTCAGGGCACTGCAATTCACAAACCTGCAGAGTTATAAATGATAACTCTCGTCCACAAATATATTGAGGGAAGGCAACGAAGAGGATTTGAAATCAAGGCAGAATTGCAGGAAACAGATTTCAGGAGGTAGATTCGAATCGCCTTTAAAGCACATGAAAAGCGGCAAAACGTTGACAATGATGCCCTTGGCCAAAAAGGGCGTATGCGTTTTTTCCTGAATATATTCAGGCAAAAACGCATACGCCCTTTTTGGCCAACCAAGCAACCTGGAAAGGCAAATCAGTGCTACAAAGAAGTCTCGCTTCCCATCGGTCAAAAGGGCCATGCTGAAAAAAGTGTCAAAACCAGAAATGCAGGACAGGCCATGGAGAAATGGGAGCCTTGCTACACTGATGGGCGGGATGGAAATTGCCAACAGCCACTCTGGAGAAGTGTACGGTGAGTCCTGAAACAACTAAAAAACACAGCTTAGAGAGCATAGGGCACTTCCACTCATGGGGGTATAAATTGGGAAAATGAAAAATCAGCAAGACACAAGCACCCCAAAGTTTAGGGCTGCTCTGTTGACAAGGACCTCCACTTCATTCCACCTTAAATATCCCAGGAAAGAGAAAAATGGATAAAGAAGTTGTGGTCCTTATGTACAATGGAATATCACTCAGCCATGAAATCAATGTCATAAGGCTAGTAGCAGCATGATGAGTGGATTAAGGTATGACGATTCTAAGTGAAATAAGTCACACAGAAAAGGACACGTCTCATAAGGTATCACTGATAGAGGGAATGTAAAAACCGTTACACTTGAACTGAATTACAAAACAGAACAGAGTCACACATGCAGAAAACACACTATGGCGTCTTATCGGGAAAAGTGAGGTGGGGTGATAGATAAAACAAGGGTTTCAAATTAGCTCAGATACCGTTCCATAAACCCAATATGTAATAGACAAGACCTACTCCTTGCTCAGAGAACTGGACTCAACACGCCCTATTCACCGCACAAGAATATATCTGACTATTAATAATCTTAAAACCTATGTATTGATATCTCTCTGTTAGTGTGTCAAGTGGTTGTAAAGCGGCATAAACATAGCAGTGAAAAGCAGCTAAACCCCATTATAAAAATAAATTACTTTGAAAAACCCATGAAACAAAGACAGTGAAAGAGAGAGAAATTCTTACACAATGCGTTCAGGGGCTGTGATGCAACCTGGATTGACGATATCTAGACCCACAGCTGGATGAGACATAAGGGTGGACACTCTTGGGGCTGAGAGGTTTGGTGAGGTTGGGTGAGCAAACGCAGACCCTTTCAAGTAATACTGCGTGGTACCCATCGCATGGGTCCCAAATCTCCAGGTTCAAGGGCATCTTCCTACATCGAAAACATGCATGAGAAACCCAGAAGATGGTACACCGTCTGATGGGGAAAGGTTTCTAAAACGCACCTCATTTCTCATCTCCTTGTGCCCGGGTTCGCCATTCCAGCCGCTTTACTAGCAATCTCCCTCCTTGGAGCATCAGCACCTTTAACCTCCTGTTCCGTACAGGTTGCAATTTTTCCTGAGGAAGAACGGGAATACGGGGAACCAATGAGAGACTGGCTCTTGGTGTTGGGACAGGCACAGGTCACTCTATTTTCCCATCAGGAAGAAGAATAAACCACAGGCTCATCCCGCCTCCTGGAACCAGAACAGGGCCTGAAGCCATCCTGCGCTTTTGCGGCCAGCTCCCAAAAACACGAGTTGTAAAATGGAGGCTCAGGGCACTGCAATTCACAAACCTGCAGAGTTATAAATGATAACTCTCGTCCACAAATATATTGAGGGAAGGCAACGAAGAGGATTTGAAATCAAGGCAGAATTGCAGGAAACAGATTTCAGGAGGTAGATTCGAATCGCCTTTAAAGCATATGAAAAGCGGCAAAACGTTGACAATGATGCCCTTGGCCAAAAAGGGCGTATGCGTTTTTTCCTGAATATATTCAGGAAAAAACGCATACGCCCTTTTTGGCCAACCAAGCAACCTGGAAAGGCAAATCAGCGCTACAAAGAAGTCTCGCTTCCCATCGGTCAAAAGGGCCATGCTAAAAAAAGTGTCAAAACCAGAAATGCAGGACAGGCCATGGAGAAATGGGAGCCTTGCTACACTGATGGGCGGGATGTAAATTGCCAACAGCCACTCTGGAGAAGTGTACGGTGTGTCCTGAAACATCTAAAAAACACAGCTTAGAGAGCATAGGGCACTTCCACTCATGGGGGTATAAATTGGGAAAATGAAAAATCAACAAGACACAAACACCCCAAAGTTTAGGGCTGCTCTGTTGACAAGGACCTCCACTTCATTCCACCTTAAATATCCCAGGAAAGAGAAAAATGGGTAAAGAAGTTGTGGTCCTTATGTACAATGGAATATCACTCAGCCATGAAATCAATGTCATAAGGCTAGTAGCAGCATGATGAGTGGATTAAGGTATGACGATTCTAAGTGAAATAAGTCACACAGAAAAGGACACTTCTCATAAGGTATCACTGATAGAGGGAATGTAAAAACCGTTACACTTGAACTGAATTACAAAACAGAACACAGTCACACATGCAGAAAACACACTATGGCTGCTTAACGAGAAAGGTGAGGTGGGGTGTTACATAAAACAAGGGTTTCAAATTAGCTCAGATACCGTTCCATAAACCCAATATGTAATAGACAAGACCTACTCCTTGCTCAGAGAACTGGACTCAACACGCCCTATTCACCGCACAAGAATATATCTGACTAGTAATAATCTTAAAACCTATGTATTGATATCTCTCTGTTAGTGTGTCAAGTGGGTGTAAAGCGACATAAACACAGCAGTGAAAAGCAGCTAAACCCCATTATAAAAATAAATTACTTTGAAAAACCCATGAAACAAAGACAGTGAAAGAGAGAGAAATTCTTACACAATGCGTTCAGGGGCTGTGATGCAACCTGGATTGACCATATCTAGACCCACAGCTGGATGAGACATGAGGGTGGACACTCTTGGGGCTGAGAGGTTTGGTGAGGTTGGGTGAGCAAACGCAGACCCTTTCAAGTAATACTGCGTGGTACCCATCGCATGGGTCCCAAATCTCCAGGTTCAAGGGCATCTTCCTACATCGAAAACATGCATGAGAAACCCAGAAGATGGTACACCATGTGATGGGGAAAGGTTTCTAAAACGCACCTCATTTCTCATCTCCTTGTGCCCGGGTTCGCCATTCCAGCCGCTTTACTAGCAATCTCCCTACTTGGAGCATCAGCACCGTTAACCTCCTGTTGCGTACAGGTTGCAATTTGTCCTGAGGATGAACGGGAAGACGGGGAATCAGTGAGAGACTGGCTCTTGGTGTTGGGAAAGGCACAGGTCACTCTATTTTCCCATCAGGAAGAAGAATTAACCACAGGCTCCTCCCGCCCCCCGGAACCAGAACAGGGCCGAAGCCATCCTGCGCTTTTGCGGCCAGCTCCCAAAACCACGAGTTGTAAAATGGAGGCTCAGGGCACTGCAATTCACAAACCTGCAGAGTTATAAATGATAACTCTCGTCCACAAATATATTGAGGGAAGGCAACGAAGAGGATTTGAAATCAAGGCAGAATTGCAGGAAACAGATTTCAGGAGGTAGATTCGAATCGCCTTTAAAGCACATGAAAAGCGGCAAAACGTTGACAATGATGCCCTTGGCCAAAAAGGGCGTATGCGTTTTTTCCTGAATATATTCAGGCAAAAACGCATACGCCCTTTTTGGCCAACCAAGCAACCTGGAAAGGCAAATCAGCGCTACAAAGAAGTCTCGCTTCCCATCGGTCAAAAGGGCCATGCTGAAAAAAGTGTCAAAACCAGAAATGCAGGACAGGCCATGGAGAAATGGGAGCCTTGCTACACTGATGGGCGGGATGGAAATTGCCAACAGCCACTCTGGAGAAGTGTACGGTGAGTCCTGAAACAACTAAAAAACACAGCTTAGAGAGCATAGGGCACTTCCACTCATGGGGGTATAAATTGGGAAAATGAAAAATCAGCAAGACACAAGCACCCCAAAGTTTAGGGCTGCTCTGTTGACAAGGACCTCCACTTCATTCCACCTTAAATATCCCAGGAAAGAGAAAAATGGATAAAGAAGTTGTGGTCCTTATGTACAATGGAATATCACTCAGCCATGAACTCAATGTCATAAGGCTAGTAGCAGCATGATGAGTGGATTAAGGTATGACGATTCTAAGTGAAATAAGTCACACAGAAAAGGACACTTCTCATAAGGTATCACTGATAGAGGGAATGTAAAAACCGTTACACTTGAACTGAATTACAAAACAGAACAGAGTCACACATGCAGAAAACACACTATGGCGGCTTAACGGGAAAGGTGAGGTGGGGTGATACATAAAACAAGGGTTTCAAATTAGCTCAGATACCGTTCCATAAACCCAATATGTAATAGACAAGACCTACTCCTTGCTCAGAGAACTGGACTCAACACGCCCTATTCACCGCACAAGAATATATCTGACTAGTAATAATCTTAAAACCTATGTATTGATATCTCTCTGTTAGTGTGTCAAGTGGGTGTAAAGCGGCATAAACACAGCAGTGAAAAGCAGCTAAACCCCATTATAAAAATAAATTACTTTGAAAAACCCATGAAACAAAGACAGTGAAAGAGAGAGAAATTCTTACACAATGCGTTCAGGGGCTGTGATGCAACCTGGATTGACCATATCTAGACCCACAGCTGGATGAGACATGAGGGTGGACACTCTTGGGGCTGAGAGGTTTGGTGAGGTTGGGTGAGCAAACGCAGACCCTTTCAAGTAATACTGCGTGGTACCCATCGCATGGGTCCCAAATCTCCAGGTTCAAGGGCATCTTCCTACATCGAAAACATGCATGAGAAACCCAGAAGATGGTACACCGTGTGATGGGGAAAGGTTTCTAAAACGCACCTCATTTCTCATCTCCTTGTGCCCTGGTTCGCCATTCCAGCCGCTTTACTAGCAATCTCCCTCCTTGAAGCATCAGCACCTTTAACCTCCTGTTCCGGACAGGTTGCAATTTTTCCTGAGGATGAACGGGAAGACGGGGAACCAATGAGAGACTGGCTCTTGGTGTTGGGAAAGGCACAGGTCACTCTATTTTCCCATCAGGAAGAAGAATAAACCACAGGCTCATCCCGCCCCCCGGAACCAGAACAGGGCCTGAAGCCATCCTGAGCTTTTGCGGCCAGCTCCCAAAAACACGAGTTGTAAAATGGAGGCTCAGGGCACTGCAATTCACAGACCTGCAGAGTTATAAATGATAACTCTCGTCCACAAATATATTGAGGGAAGGCAACGAAGAGGATTTGAAATCAAGGCAGAATTGCAGGAAACAGATTTCAGGAGGTAGATTCGAATCGCCTTTAAAGCACATGAAAAGCGGCAAAACGTTGACAATGATGCCCTTGGCCAAAAAGGGCGTATGCGTTTTTTCCTGAATATATTCAGGCAAAAACGCATACGCCCTTTTTGGCCAACCAAGCAACCTGGAAAGGCAAATCAGTGCTACAAAGAAGTCTCGCTTCCCATCGGTCAAAAGGGCCATGCTGAAAAAAGTGTCAAAACCAGAAATGCAGGACAGACCATGGAGAAATGGGAGCCTTGCTACACTGATGGGCGGGATGGAAATTGCCAACAGCCACTCTGGAGAAGTGTACGGTGAGTCCTGAAACAACTAAAAAACACAGCTTAGAGAGCATAGGGCACTTCCACTCATGGGGGTATAAATTGGGAAAATGAAAAATCAGCAAGACACAAGCACCCCAAAGTTTAGGGCTGCTCTGTTGACAAGGACCTCCACTTCATTCCACCTTAAATATCCCAGGAAAGAGAAAAATGGATAAAGAAGTTGTGGTCCTTATGTACAATGGAATATCACTCAGCCATGAAATCAATGTCATAAGGCTAGTAGCAGCATGATGAGTGGATTAAGGTATGACGATTCTAAGTGAAATAAGTCACACAGAAAAGGACACTTCTCATAAGGTATCACTGATAGAGGGAATGTAAAAACCGTTACACTTGAACTGAATTACAAAACAGAACAGAGTCACACATGCAGAAAACACACTATGGCGTCTTATCGGGAAAAGTGAGGTGGGGTGATAGATAAAACAAGGGTTTCAAATTAGCTCAGATACCGTTCCATAAAACCAATATGTAATAGACAAGACCTACTCCTTGCTCAGAGAACTGGACTCAACACGCCCTATTCACCGCACAAGAATATATCTGACTATTAATAATCTTAAAACCTATGTATTGATATCTCTCTGTTAGTGTGTCAAGTGGGTGTAAAGCGGCATAAACATAGCAGTGAAAAGCAGCTAAACCCCATTATAAAAATAAATTACTTTGAAAAACCCATGAAACAAAGACAGTGAAAGAGAGAGAAATTCTTACACAATGCGTTCAGGGGCTGTGATGCAACCTGGATTGACCATATCTAGACCCACAGCTGGATGAGACATGAGGGTGGACACTCTTGGGGCTGAGAGGTTTGGTGAGGTTGGGTGAGCAAACGCAGACCCTTTCAAGTAATACTGCGTGGTACCCATCGCATGGGTCCCAAATCTCCAGGTTCAAGGGCATCTTCCTACATCGAAAACATGCATGAGAAACCCAGAAGATGGTACACCGTGTGATGGGGAAAGGTTTCTAAAACGCACCTCATTTCTCATCTCCTTGTGCCCTGGTTCGCCATTCCAGCCGCTTTACTAGCAATCTCCCTCCTTGAAGCATCAGCACCTTTAACCTCCTGTTCCGGACAGGTTGCAATTTTTCCTGAGGATAAACGGGAAGACAGGGAACCAATGAGAGACTGGCTCTTGGTGTTGGGAAAGGCACAGGTCACTCTATTTTCCCATCAGGAAGAAGAATAAACCACAGGCTCATCCCGCCCCCCGGAACCAGAACAGGGCCTGAAGCCATCCTGAGCTTTTGCGGCCAGCTCCCAAAAACACGAGTTGTAAAATGGAGGCTCAGGGCACTGCAATTCACAAACCTGCAGAGTTATAAATGATAACTCTCGTCCACAAATATATTGAGGGAAGGCAACGAAGAGGATTTGAAATCAAGGCAGAATTGCAGGAAACAGATTTCAGGAGGTAGATTCGAATCGCCTTTAAAGCACATGAAAAGCGGCAAAACGTTGACAATGATGCCCTTGGCCAAAAAGGGCGTATGCGTTTTTTCCTGAATATATTCAGGCAAAAACGCATACGCCCTTTTTGGCCAACCAAGCAACCTGGAAAGGCAAATCAGTGCTACAAAGAAGTCTCGCTTCCCATCGGTCAAAAGGGCCATGCTGAAAAAAGTGTCAAAACCAGAAATGCAGGACAGGCCATGGAGAAATGGGAGCCTTGCTACACTGATGGGCGGGATGGAAATTGCCAACAGCCACTCTGGAGAAGTGTACGGTGAGTCCTGAAACAACTAAAAAACACAGCTTAGAGAGCATAGGGCACTTCCACTCATGGGGGTATAAATTGGGAAAATGAAAAATCAGCAAGACACAAGCACCCCAAAGTTTAGGGCTGCTCTGTTGACAAGGACCTCCACTTCATTCCACCTTAAATATCCCAGGAAAGAGAAAAATGGATAAAGAAGTTGTGGTCCTTATGTACAATGGAATATCACTCAGCCATGAACTCAATGTCATAAGGCTAGTAGCAGCATGATGAGTGGATTAAGGTATGACGATTCTAAGTGAAATAAGTCACACAGAAAAGGACACTTCTCATAAGGTATCACTGATAGAGGGAATGTAAAAACCGTTACACTTGAACTGAATTACAAAACAGAACAGAGTCACACATGCAGAAAACACACTATGGCGGCTTAACGGGAAAGGTGAGGTGGGGTGATAGATAAAACAAGGGTTTCAAATTAGCTCAGATACCGTTCCATAAACCCAATATGTAATAGACAAGACCTACTCCTTGCTCAGAGAACTGGACTCAACACGCCCTAGTCACCGCACAAGAATATATCTGACTAGTAATAATCTTAAAACCTATGTATTGATATCTCTCTGTTAGTGTGTCAAGTGGGTGTAAAGCGGCATAAACACAGCAGTGAAAAGCAGCTAAACCCCATTATAAAAATAAATTACTTTGAAAAACCCATGAAACAAAGACAGTGAAAGAGAGAGAAATTCTTACACAATGCGTTCAGGGGCTGTGATGCAACCTGGATTGACGATATCTAGACCCACAGCTGGATGAGACATAAGGGTGGACACTCTTGGGGCTGAGAGGTTTGGTGAGGTTGGGTGAGCAAACGCAGACCCTTTCAAGTAATACTGCGTGGTACCCATCGCATGGGTCCCAAATCTCCAGGTTCAAGGGCATCTTCCTACATCGAAAACATGCATGAGAAACCCAGAAGATGGTACACCGTGTGATGGGGAAAGGTTTCTAAAACGCACCTCATTTCTCATCTCCTTGTGCCCGGGTTCACCATTCCAGCCGCTTTACTAGCAATCTCCCTCCTTGGAGCATCAGCACCTTTAACCACCTGTTCCGTACAGGTTGCAATTTTTCCTGAGGAAGAACGGGAATACGGGGAACCAATGAGAGACTGGCTCTTGGTGTTGGGAAAGGCACAGGTCACTCTATTTTCCCATCAGGAAGAAGAATAAACCACAGGCTCATCCCGCCTCCTGGAACCAGAACAGGGCCTGAAGCCATCCTGCGCTTTTGCGGCCAGCTCCCAAAAACACGAGTTGTAAAATGGAGGCTCAGGGCACTGCAATTCACAAACCTGCAGAGTTATAAATGATAACTCTCGTCCACAAATATATTGAGGGAAGGCAACGAAGAGGATTTGAAATCAAGGCAGAATTGCAGGAAACAGATTTCAGGAGGTAGATTCGAATCGCCTTTAAAGCATATGAAAAGCGGCAAAACGTTGACAATGATGCCCTTGGCCAAAAAGTGCGTATGCGTTTTTTCCTGAATATATTCAGGAAAAAACGCATACGCCCTTTTTGGCCAACCAAGCAACCTGGAAAGGCAAATCAGCGCTACAAAGAAGTCTCGCTTCCCATCGGTCAAAAGGGCCATGCTAAAAAAAGTGTCAAAACCAGAAATGCAGGACAGGCCATGGAGAAATGGGAGCCTTGCTACACTGATGGGCGGGATGTAAATTGCCAACAGCCACTCTGGAGAAGTGTACGGTGTGTCCTGAAACATCTAAAAAACACAGCTTAGAGAGCATAGGGCACTTCCACTCATGGGGGTATAAATTGGGAAAATGAAAAATCAGCAAGACACAAACACCCCAAAGTTTAGGGCTGCTCTGTTGACAAGGACCTCCACTTCATTCCACCTTAAATATCCCAGGAAAGAGAAAAATGGGTAAAGAAGTTGTGGTCCTTATGTACAATGAATATCACTCAGCCATGAAATCAATGTCATAAGGCTAGTAGCAGCATGATGAGTGGATTAAGGTATGACGATTCTAAGTGAAATAAGTCACACAGAAAAGGACACTTCTCATAAGGTATCACTGATAGAGGGAATGTAAAAACCGTTACACTTGAACTGAATTACAAAACAGAACACAGTCACACATGCAGAAAACACACTATGGCTGCTTAACGAGAAAGGTGAGGTGGGGTGTTACATAAAACAAGGGTTTCAAATTAGCTCAGATACCGTTCCATAAACCCAATATGTAATAGACAAGACCTACTCCTTGCTCAGAGAACTGGACTCAACACGCCCTATTCACCGCACAAGAATATATCTGACTAGTAATAATCTTAAAACCTATGTATTGATATCTCTCTGTTAGTGTGTCAAGTGGGTGTAAAGCGGCATAAACACAGCAGTGAAAAGCAGCTAAACCCCATTATAAAAATAAATTACTTTGAAACACCCATGAAAGAAAGACAGTGAAAGAGAGAGAAATTCTTACACAATGCGTTCAGGGGCTGTGATGCAACCTGGATTGACCATATCTAGACCCACAGCTGTATGAGACATAAGGGTGGACACTCTTGGGGCTGAGAGGTTTGGTGAGGTTGGGTGAGCAAACGCAGACCCTTTCAAGTAATACTGCGTGGTACCCATCGCATGGGTCCCAAATCTCCAGGTTCAAGGGCATCTTCCTACATCGAAAACATGCATGAGAAACCCAGAAGATGGTACACCGTGTGATGGGGAAAGGTTTCTAAAACGCACCTCATTTCTCATCTCCTTGTGCCCGGGTTCGCCATTCCAGCTGCTTTACTAGCAATCTCCCTACTTGGAGCATCAGCACCTTTAACCTCCTGTTCCGTACAGGTTGCAATTTGTCCTGAGGATGAACGGGAAGACGGGGAATCAGTGAGAGACTGGCTCTTGGTGTTGGGAAAGGCACAGGTCACTCTATTTTCCCATCAGGAAGAAGAATTAACCACAGGCTCCTCCCGCCCCCCGGAACCAGAACAGGGCCGAAGCCATCCTGCGCTTTTGCGGCCAGCTCCCAAAACCACGAGTTGTAAAATGGAGGCTCAGGGCACTGCAATTCACAAACCTGCAGAGTTATAAATGATAACTCTCGTCCACAAATATATTGAGGGAAGGCAACGAAGAGGATTTGAAATCAAGGCAGAATTGCAGGAAACAGATTTCAGGAGGTAGATTCGAATCGCCTTTAAAGCACATGAAAAGCGGCAAAACGTTGACAATGATGCCCTTGGCCAAAAAGGGCGTATGCGTTTTTTCCTGAATATATTCAGGAAAAAACGCATACGCCCTTTTTGGCCAACCAAGCAACCTGGAAAGGCAAATCAGTGCTACAAAGAAGTCTCGCTTCCCATCGGTCAAAAGGGCCATGCTGAAAAAAGTGTCAAAACCAGAAATGCAGGACAGGCCATGGAGAAATGGGAGCCTTGCTACACTGATGGGCGGGATGGAAATTGCCAACAGCCACTCTGGAGAAGTGTACGGTGAGTCCTGAAACAACTAAAAAACACAGCTTAGAGAGCATAGGGCACTTCCACTCATGGGGGTATAAATTGGGAAAATGAAAAATCAGCAAGGCACAAGCACCCCAAAGTTTAGGGCTGCTCTGTTGACAAGGACCTCCACTTCATTCCACCTTAAATATCCCAGGAAAGAGAAAAATGGGTAAAGAAGTTGTGGTCCTTATGTACAATGGAATATCACTCAGCCATGAAATCAATGTCATAAGGCTAGTAGCAGCATGATGAGTGCATTAAGGTATGACGATTCTAAGTGAAATAAGTCACACAGAAAAGGACACTTCTCATAAGGTATCACTGATAGAGGGAATGTAAAAACCGTTACACTTGAACTGAATTACAAAACAGAACAGAGTCACACATGCAGAAAACACACTATGGCGTCTTATCGGGAAAAGTGAGGTGGGGTGATAGATAAAACAAGGGTTTCAAATTAGCTCAGATACCGTTCCATAAAACCAATATGTAATAGACAAGACCTACTCCTTGCTCAGAGAACTGGACTCAACACGCCCTATTCACCGCACAAGAATATATCTGACTACTAATAATCTTAAAACCTATGTATTGATATCTCTCTGTTAGTGTGTCAAGTGGGTGTAGAGCGGCATAAACAGAGCAGTGAAAAGCAGCTAAACCCCATTATAAAAATAAATTACTTTGAAAAACCCATGAAACAAAGACAGTGAAAGAGAGAGAAATTCTTACACAATGCGTTCAGGGGCTGTGATGCAACCTGGATTGACTATATCTAGACCCACAGCTGGATGAGACATACGGGTGGACACTCTTGGGGCTGAGAGGTTTAGTGAGGTTGGGTGAGCAAACGCAGACCATTTAAAGTAATACTGCGTGGTACCCATCGCATGGGTCCCAAATCTCCAGGTTCAAGGGCATCTTCCTACATCGAAAACATGCATGAGAAACCCAGAAGATGGTACACCGTGTGATGGGGAAAGGTTTCTAAAACGCACCTCATTTCTCATCTCCTTGTGCCCGGGTTCGCCATTCCAGCCGCTTTACTAGCAATCTCCCTACTTGGAGCATCAGCACCTTTAACCTCCTGTTCCGTACAGGTTGCAATTTGTCCTGAGGATGAACGGGAAGACGGGGAACCGATGAGAGACTAGCTCTTGGTGTTGGGACAGGCACAGGTCACTCTATTTTCCCATCAGGAAGAAGAATTAACCACAGGCTCAGCCTGCCCCCCGGAACCAGAACAGGGCCTGAAGCCATCCTGCGCTTTTGCGGCCAGCTCCCAAAAACGCGAGTTGTAAAATCCAGCTTCAGGGCACTGCAATTCACAAACCTGCAGAGTTATAAATGATAACTCTCGTCCACAAATATATTGAGGGAAGGCAAAGAAGAGGATTTGAAATCAAGGCAGAATTGCAGGAAACAGATTTCAGGAGGTACATTCGAATCGCCTTTAAAGCACATAAAAAGCGGCAAAACGTTGACAATGATGCCCTTGGCCAAAAAGGGCGTATGCGATTTTTCCTGAATATATTCAGGAAAAAACGCATACGCCCTTTTTGGCCAACCAAGCAACCTGGAAAGGCAAATCAGCGCTACAAAGAAGTCTCGTTTCCCATCGGTCAAAAGGGCCATGCTGAAAATAGTGTCAAAACCAGAAATGCAGGACAGGCCATGGAGAAATGGGCACCTTGCTACACTGATGGGCGGGATGTAAACTGCCAAAAGCCACTCTGGAGAAGTGTACGGTGAGTCTTGAAACATCTAAAAAACACAGCTTAGAGAGCATAGGGCACTTCCACTCATGGGGGTATAAATTGGGAAAATGAAAAATCAGCAAGACACAAGCACCCCAAAGTTTAGGGCTGCTCTGTTGACAAGGACCTCCACTTCATTCCACCTTAAATATCCCAGGAAAGAGAAAAATGGGTAAAGAAGTTGTGGTCCTTATGTACAATGGAATATCACTCAGCCATGAAATCAATGTCATAAGGCTAGTAGCAGCATGATGAGTGGATTAAGGTATGACGATTCTAAGTGAAATAAGTCACACAGAAAAGGACACTTCTCATAAGGTATCACTGATAGAGGGAATGTAAAAACCGTTACACTTGAACTGAATTACAAAACAGAACACAGTCACACATGCAGAAAACACACTATGGCTGCTTAACGAGAAAGGTGAGGTGGGGTGTTACATAAAACAAGGGTTTCAAATTAGCTCAGATACCGTTCCATAAACCCAATATGTAATAGACAAGACCTACTCCTTGCTCAGAGAACTGGACTCAACACGCCCTATTCACCGCACAAGAATATATCTGACTAGTAATAATCTTAAAACCTATGTATTGATATCTCTCTGTTAGTGTGTCAAGTGGGTGTAAAGCGGCATAAACACAGCAGTGAAAAGCAGCTAAACCCCATTATAAAAATAAATTACTTTGAAAAACCCATGAAAGAAAGACAGTGAAAGAGAGAGAAATTCTTACACAATGCGTTCAGGGGCTGTGATGCAACCTGGATTGACCATATCTAGACCCACAGCTGGATGAGACATAAGGGTGGACACTCTTGGGGCTGAGAGGTTTGGTGAGGTTGGGTGAGCAAACGCAGACCCTTTCAAGTAATACTGCGTGGTACCCATCGCATGGGTCCCAAATCTCCAGGTTCAAGGGCATCTTCCTACATCGAAAACATGCATGAGAAACCCAGAAGATGGTACACCGTGTGATGGGGAAAGGTTTCTAAAACGCACCTCATTTCTCATCTCCTTGTGCCCGGGTTCGCCATTCCAGCCGCTTTACTAGCAATCTCCCTACTTGGAGCATCAGCACCTTTAACCTCCTGTTCCGTACAGGTTGCAATTTGTCCTGAGGATGAACGGGAAGACGGGGAATCAGTGAGAGACTGGCTCTTGGTGTTGGGAAAGGCACAGGTCACTCTATTTTCCCATCAGGAAGAAGAATTAACCACAGGCTCCTCCCGCCCCCCGGAACCAGAACAGGGCCGAAGCCATCCTGCGCTTTTGCGGCCAGCTCCCAAAACCACGAGTTGTAAAATGGAGGCTCAGGGCACTGCAATTCACAAACCTGCAGAGTTATAAATGATAACTCTCGTCCACAAATATATTGAGGGAAGGCAACGAAGAGGATTTGAAATCAAGGCAGAATTGCAGGAAACAGATTTCAGGAGGTAGATTCGAATCGCCTTTAAAGCACATGAAAAGCGGCAAAACGTTGACAATGATGCCCTTGGCCAAAAAGGGCGTATGCGTTTTTTCCTGAATATATTCAGGAAAAAACGCATACGCCCTTTTTGGCCAACCAAGCAACCTGGAAAGGCAAATCAGCGCTACAAAGAAGTCTCGCTTCCCATCGGTCAAAAGGGCCATGCTGAAAAAAGTGTCAAAACCAGAAATGCAGGACAGGCCATGGAGAAATGGGAGCCTTGCTACACTGATGGGCGGGATGGAAATTGCCAACAGCCACTCTGGAGAAGTGTACGGTGAGTCCTGAAACAACTAAAAAACACAGCTTAGAGAGCATAGGGCACTTCCACTCATGGGGGTATAAATTGGGAAAATGAAAAATCAGCAAGACACAAGCACCCCAAAGTTTAGGGCTGCTCTGTTGACAAGGACCTCCACTTCATTCCACCTTAAATATCCCAGGAAAGAGAAAAATGGGTAAAGAAGTTGTGGTCCTTATGTACAATGGAATATCACTCAGCCATGAAATCAATGTCATAAGGCTAGTAGCAGCATGATGAGTGCATTAAGGTATGACGATTCTAAGTGAAATAAGTCACACAGAAAAGGACACTTCTCATAAGGTATCACTGATAGAGGGAATGTAAAAACCGTTACACTTGAACTGAATTACAAAACAGAACAGAGTCACACATGCAGAAAACACACTATGGCGTCTTATCGGGAAAAGTGAGGTGGGGTGATAGATAAAACAAGGGTTTCAAATTAGCTCAGATACCGTTCCATAAAACCAATATGTAATAGACAAGACCTACTCCTTGCTCAGAGAACTGGACTCAACACGCCCTATTCACCGCACAAGAATATATCTGACTAGTAATAATCTTAAAACCTATGTATTGATATCTCTCTGTTAGTGTGTCAAGTGGGTGTAAAGCGACATAAACACAGCAGTGAAAAGCAGCTAAACCCCATTATAAAAATAAATTACTTTGAAAAACCCATGAAAGAAAGACAGTGAAAGAGAGAGAAATTCTTACACAATGCGTTCAGGGGCTGTGATGCAACCTGGATTGACCATATCTAGACCCACAGCTGGATGAGACATGAGGGTGGACACTCTTGGGGCTGAGAGGTTTGGTGAGGTTGGGTGAGCAAACGCAGACCCTTTCAAGTAATACTGCGTGGTACCCATCGCATGGGTCCCAAATCTCCAGGTTCAAGGGCATCTTCCTACATCGAAAACATGCATGAGAAACCCAGAAGATGGTACACCATGTGATGGGGAAAGGTTTCTAAAACGCACCTCATTTCTCATCTCCTTGTGCCCGGGTTCGCCATTCCAGCCGCTTTACTAGCAATCTCCCTACTTGGAGCATCAGCACCGTTAACCTCCTGTTGCGTACAGGTTGCAATTTGTCCTGAGGATGAACGGGAAGACGGGGAATCAGTGAGAGACTGGCTCTTGGTGTTGGGAAAGGCACAGGTCACTCTATTTTCCCATCAGGAAGAAGAATTAACCACAGGCTCCTCCCGCCCCCCGGAACCAGAACAGGGCCGAAGCCATCCTGCGCTTTTGCGGCCAGCTCCCAAAAACACGAGTTGTAAAATGGAGGCTCAGGGCACTGCAATTCACAAACCTGCAGAGTTATAAATGATAACTCTCGTCCACAAATATATTGAGGGAAGGCAACGAAGAGGATTTGAAATCAAGGCAGAATTGCAGGAAACAGATTTCAGGAGGTAGATTCGAATCGCCTTTAAAGCACATGAAAAGCGGCAAAACGTTGACAATGATGCCCTTGGCCAAAAAGGGCGTATGCGTTTTTTCCTGAATATATTCAGGAAAAAACGCATACGCCCTTTTTGGCCAACCAAGCAACCTGGAAAGGCAAATCAGCGCTACAAAGAAGTCTCGCTTCCCATCGGTCAAAAGGGCCATGCTGAAAAAAGTGTCAAAACCAGAAATGCAGGACAGGCCATGGAGAAATGGGAGCCTTGCTACACTGATGGGCGGGATGGAAATTGCCAACAGCCACTCTGGAGAAGTGTACGGTGAGTCCTGAAACAACTAAAAAACACAGCTTAGAGAGCATAGGGCACTTCCACTCATGGGGGTATAAATTGGGAAAATGAAAAATCAGCAAGACACAAGCACCCCAAAGTTTAGGGCTGCTCTGTTGACAAGGACCTCCACTTCATTCCACCTTAAATATCCCAGGAAAGAGAAAAATGGATAAAGAAGTTGTGGTCCTTATGTACAATGGAATATCACTCAGCCATGAACTCAATGTCATAAGGCTAGTAGCAGCATGATGAGTGGATTAAGGTATGACGATTCTAAGTGAAATAAGTCACACAGAAAAGGACACTTCTCATAAGGTATCACTGATAGAGGGAATGTAAAAACCGTTACACTTGAACTGAATTACAAAACAGAACAGAGTCACACATGCAGAAAACACACTATGGCGGCTTAACGGGAAAGGTGAGGTGGGGTGATACATAAAACAAGGGTTTCAAATTAGCTCAGATACCGTTCCATAAACCCAATATGTAATAGACAAGACCTACTCCTTGCTCAGAGAACTGGACTCAACACGCCCTATTCACCGCACAAGAATATATCTGACTAGTAATAATCTTAAAACCTATGTATTGATATCTCTCTGTTAGTGTGTCAAGTGGGTGTAAAGCGGCATAAACACAGCAGTGAAAAGCAGCTAAACCCCATTATAAAAATAAATTACTTTGAAAAACCCATGAAACAAAGACAGTGAAAGAGAGAGAAATTCTTACACAATGCGTTCAGGGGCTGTGATGCAACCTGGATTGACCATATCTAGACCCACAGCTGGATGAGACATGAGGGTGGACACTCTTGGGGCTGAGAGGTTTGGTGAGGTTGGGTGAGCAAACGCAGACCCTTTCAAGTAATACTGCGTGGTACCCATCGCATGGGTCCCAAATCTCCAGGTTCAAGGGCATCTTCCTACATCGAAAACATGCATGAGAAACCCAGAAGATGGTACACCATGTGATGGGGAAAGGTTTCTAAAACGCACCTCATTTCTCATCTCCTTGTGCCCTGGTTCGCCATTCCAGCCGCTTTACTAGCAATCTCCCTCCTTGAAGCATCAGCACCTTTAACCTCCTGTTCCGGACAGGTTGCAATTTTTCCTGAGGATGAACGGGAAGACGGGGAACCAATGAGAGACTGGCTCTTGGTGTTGGGAAAGGCACAGGTCACTCTATTTTCCCATCAGGAAGAAGAATAAACCACAGGCTCATCCCGCCTCCCTGAACCAGAACAGGGCCTGAAGCCATCCTGAGCTTTTGCGGCCAGCTCCCAAAAACACGAGTTGTAAAATGGAGGCTCAGGGCACTGCAATTCACAAACCTGCAGAGTTATAAATGATAACTCTCGTCCACAAATATATTGAGGGAAGGCAACGAAGAGGATTTGAAATCAAGGCAGAATTGCAGGAAACAGATTTCAGGAGGTAGATTCGAATCGCCTTTAAAACACATGAAAAGCGGCAAAACGTTGACAATGATGCCCTTGGCCAAAAAGGGCGTATGCGTTTTTTCCTGAATATATTCAGGCAAAAACGCATACGCCCTTTTTGGCCAACCAAGCAACCTGGAAAGGCAAATCAGTGCTACAAAGAAGTCTCGCTTCCCATCGGTCAAAAGGGCCATGCTGAAAAAAGTGTCAAAACCAGAAATGCAGGACAGGCCATGGAGAAATGGGAGCCTTGCTACACTGATGGGCGGGATGGAAATTGCCAACAGCCACTCTGGAGAAGTGTACGGTGAGTCCTGAAACAACTAAAAAACACAGCTTAGAGAGCATAGGGCACTTCCACTCATGGGGGTATAAATTGGGAAAATGAAAAATCAGCAAGACACAAGCACCCCAAAGTTTAGGGCTGCTCTGTTGACAAGGACCTCCACTTCATTCCACCTTAAATATCCCAGGAAAGAGAAAAATGGATAAAGAAGTTGTGGTCCTTATGTACAATGGAATATCACTCAGCCATGAACTCAATGTCATAACGCTAGTAGCAGCATGATGAGTGGATTAAGGTATGACGATTCTAAGTGAAATAAGTCACACAGAAAAGGACACTTCTCATAAGGTATCACTGATAGAGGGAATGTAAAAACCGTTACACTTGAACTGAATTACAAAACAGAACAGAGTCACACATGCAGAAAACACACTATGGCGTCTTATCGGGAAAAGTGAGGTGGGGTGATAGATAAAACATGGGTTTCAAATTAGCTCAGATACCGTTCCATAAACCCAATATGTAATAGACAAGACCTACTCCTTGCTCAGAGAACTGGACTCAACACGCCCTATTCACCGCACAAGAATATATCTGACTAGTAATAATCTTAAAACCTATGTATTGATATCTCTCTGTTAGTGTGTCAAGTGGGTGTAAAGCGGCATAAACACAGCAGTGAAAAGCAGCTAAACCCCATTATAAAAATAAATTACTTTGAAACACCCATGAAAGAAAGACAGTGAAAGAGAGAGAAATTCTTACACAATGCGTTCAGGGGCTGTGATGCAACCTGGATTGACCATATCTAGACCCACAGCTGGATGAGACATAAGGGTGGACACTCTTGGGGCTGAGAGGTTTGGTGAGGTTGGGTGAGCAAACGCAGACCCTTTCAAGTAATACTGCGTGGTACCCATCGCATGGGTCCCAAATCTCCAGGTTCAAGGGCATCTTCCTACATCGAAAACATGCATGAGAAACCCAGAAGATGGTACACCGTGTGATGGGGAAAGGTTTCTAAAACGCACCTCATTTCTCATCTCCTTGTGCCCGGGTTCGCCATTCCAGCCGCTTTACTAGCAATCTCCCTACTTGGAGCATCAGCACCTTTAACCTCCTGTTCCGTACAGGTTGCAATTTGTCCTGAGGATGAACGGGAAGACGGGGAATCAGTGAGAGACTGGCTCTTGGTGTTGGGAAAGGCACAGGTCACTCTATTTTCCCATCAGGAAGAAGAATTAACCACAGGCTCCTCCCGCCCCCCGGAACCAGAACAGGGCCGAAGCCATCCTGCGCTTTTGCGGCCAGCTCCCAAAACCACGAGTTGTAAAATGGAGGCTCAGGGCACTGCAATTCACAAACCTGCAGAGTTATAAATGATAACTCTCGTCCACAAATATATTGAGGGAAGGCAAGGAAGAGGATTTGAAATCAAGGCAGAATTGCAGGAAACAGATTTCAGGAGGTAGATTCGAATCGCCTTTAAAGCACATGAAAAGCGGCAAAACGTTGACAATGATGCCCTTGGCCAAAAAGGGCGTATGCGTTTTTTCCTGAATATATTCAGGAAAAAACGCATACGCCCTTTTTGGCCAACCAAGCAACCTGGAAAGGCAAATCAGCGCTACAAAGAAGTCTCGCTTCCCATCGGTCAAAAGGGCCATGCTGAAAAAAGTGTCAAAACCAGAAATGCAGGACAGGCCATGGAGAAATGGGAGCCTTGCTACACTGATGGGCGGGATGGAAATTGCCAACAGCCACTCTGGAGAAGTGTACGGTGAGTCCTGAAACAACTAAAAAACACAGCTTAGAGAGCATAGGGCACTTCCACTCATGGGGGTATAAATTGGGAAAATGAAAAATCAGCAAGACACAAGCACCCCAAAGTTTAGGGCTGCTCTGTTGACAAGGACCTCCACTTCATTCCACCTTAAATATCCCAGGAAAGAGAAAAATGGGTAAAGAAGTTGTGGTCCTTATGTACAATGGAATATCACTCAGCCATGAAATCAATGTCATAAGGCTAGTAGCAGCATGATGAGTGCATTAAGGTATGACGATTCTAAGTGAAATAAGTCACACAGAAAAGGACACTTCTCATAAGGTATCACTGATAGAGGGAATGTAAAAACCGTTACACTTGAACTGAATTACAAAACAGAACAGAGTCACACATGCAGAAAACACACTATGGCGTCTTATCGGGAAAAGTGAGGTGGGGTGATAGATAAAACAAGGGTTTCAAATTAGCTCAGATACCGTTCCATAAAACCAATATGTAATAGACAAGACCTACTCCTTGCTCAGAGAACTGGACTCAACACGCCCTATTCACCGCACAAGAATATATCTGACTACTAATAATCTTAAAACCTATGTATTGATATCTCTCTGTTAGTGTGTCAAGTGGGTGTAGAGCGGCATAAACAGAGCAGTGAAAAGCAGCTAAACCCCATTATAAAAATAAATTACTTTGAAAAACCCATGAAACAAAGACAGTGAAAGAGAGAGAAATTCTTACACAATGCGTTCAGGGGCTGTGATGCAACCTGGATTGACTATATCTAGACCCACAGCTGGATGAGACATACGGGTGGACACTCTTGGGGCTGAGAGGTTTAGTGAGGTTGGGTGAGCAAACGCAGACCATTTAAAGTAATACTGCGTGGTACCCATCGCATGGGTCCCAAATCTCCAGGTTCAAGGGCATCTTCCTACATCGAAAACATGCATGAGAAACCCAGAAGATGGTACACCGTGTGATGGGGAAAGGTTTCTAAAACGCACCTCATTTCTCATCTCCTTGTGCCCGGGTTCGCCATTCCAGCCGCTTTACTAGCAATCTCCCTACTTGGAGCATCAGCACCTTTAACCTCCTGTTCCGTACAGGTTGCAATTTGTCCTGAGGATGAACGGGAAGACGGGGAACCGATGAGAGACTAGCTCTTGGTGTTGGGACAGGCACAGGTCACTCTATTTTCCCATCAGGAAGAAGAATTAACCACAGGCTCAGCCTGCCCCCCGGAACCAGAACAGGGCCTGAAGCCATCCTGCGCTTTTGCGGCCAGCTCCCAAAAACGCGAGTTGTAAAATCCAGCTTCAGGGCACTGCAATTCACAAACCTGCAGAGTTATAAATGATAACTCTCGTCCACAAATATATTGAGGGAAGGCAAAGAAGAGGATTTGAAATCAAGGCAGAATTGCAGGAAACAGATTTCAGGAGGTACATTCGAATCGCCTTTAAAGCACATGAAAAGCGGCAAAACGTTGACAATGATGCCCTTGGCCAAAAAGGGCGTATGCGATTTTTCCTGAATATATTCAGGAAAAAACGCATACGCCCTTTTTGGCCAACCAAGCAACCTGGAAAGGCAAATCAGCGCTACAAACAAGTCTCGTTTCCCATCGGTCAAAAGGGCCATGCTGAAAAAAGTGTCAAAACCAGAAATGCAGGACAGGCCATGGAGAAATGGGCACCTTGCTACACTGATGGGCGGGATGTAAACTGCCAAAAGCCACTCTGGAGAAGTGTACGGTGAGTCTTGAAACATCTAAAAAACACAGCTTAGAGAGCATAGGGCACTTCCACTCATGGGGGTATAAATTGGGAAAATGAAAAATCGGCAAGACACAAGCACCCCAAAGTTTAGGGCTGCTCTGTTGACAAGGACCTCCACTTCATTACACCTTAAATATCCCAGGAAAGAGAAAAATGGATAAAGAAGTTGTGGTCCTTATGTACAGTGGAATATCACTCAGCCATGAAATCAATGTCATAAGGCTAGTAGCAGCATGATGAGGGGATTTAGGTACGACGATTCTAAGTGAAATAAGTCACACAGAAAAGGACACTTCTCATAAGGTATCACTTATAGAGGGAATGTAAAAACCGTTACACTTGAACTGAATTACAAAACAGAACACAGTCACACATGCAGAAAACACACTATGGCTGCTTAACGGGAAAGGTGATGTGGGGTGATACATAAAACAAAGGTTTCAAATTAGCTCAGATACCGTTCCATAAAACCAATATGTAATAGACAAGACCTACTCCTTGCTCAGAGAACTGGACTCAACACGCCCTATTCACCGCACAAGAATATATCTGACTAGTAATAATCTTAAAACCTATGTATTGATATCTCTCTGTTAGTGTGTCAAGTGGGTGTAAAGCGGCATAAACACAGCAGTGAAAAGCAGCTAAACCCCATTATAAAAATAAATTACTTTGAAACACCCATGAAACAAAGACAGTGAAAGAGAGAGAAATTCTTACACAATGCGTTCAGGGGCTGTGATGCAACCTGGATTGACCATATCTAGACCCACAGCTGGATGAGACATGAGGGTGGACACTCTTGGGGCTGAGAGGTTTGGTGAGGTTGGGTGAGCAAACGCAGACCCTTTCAAGTAATACTGCGTGGTACCCATCGCATGGGTCCCAAATCTCCAGGTTCAAGGGCATCTTCCTACATCGAAAACATGCATGAGAAACCCAGAAGATGGTACACCGTGTGATGGGGAAAGGTTTCTAAAACGCACCTCATTTCTCATCTCCTTGTGCCCGGGTTCGCCATTCCAGCCGCTTTACTAGCAATCTCCCTCCTTGGAGCATCAGCACCTTTAACCTCCTGTTCCGTACAGGTTGCAATTTTTCCTGAGGAAGAACGGGAATACGGGGAACCAATGTGAGACTGGCTCTTGGTGTTGGGAAAGGCACAGGTCACTCTATTTTCCCATCCGGAAGAAGAATAAACCACAGGCTCATCCCGCCTCCCGGAACCAGAACAGGGCCTGAAGCCATCCTGCGCTTTTGCGGCCAGCTCCCAAAAACACGAGTTGTAAAATGGAGGCTCAGGGCACTGCAATTCACAAACATGCAGAATTATAAATGATAACTATCGTCCACAAATATATTGAGGGAAGGCAACGAAGAGGATTTGAAATCAAGGCAGAATTGCAGGAAACAGATTTCAGGAGGTAGATTCGAATCGCCTTTAAAGCATATGAAAAGCGGCAAAACGTTGACAATGATGCCCTTGGCCAAAAAGTGCGTATGCGTTTTTTCCTGAATATATTCAGGAAAAAACGCATACGCCCTTTTTGGCCAACCAAGCAACCTGGAAAGGCAAATCAGCGCCACAAAGAAGTCTCGCTTCCCATCGGTCAAAAGGGCCATGCTAAAAAAAGTGTCAAAACCAGAAATGCAGGACAGGCCATGGAGAAATGGGAGCCTTGCTACACTGATGGGCGGGATGTAAATTGCCAACAGCCACTCTGGAGAAGTGTACGGTGTGTCCTGAAACATCTAAAAAACACAGCTTAGAGACCATAGGGCACTTCCACTCATGGGGGTATAAATTGGGAAAATGAAAAATCAGCAAGACACAAGCACCCCAAAGTTTAGGGCTGCTCTGTTGACAAGGACCTCCACTTCATCCCACCTTAAATATCCCAGGAAAGAGAAAAATGGGTAAAGAAGTTGTGGTCCTTATGTACAATGGAATATCACTCAGCCATGAAATCAATGTCATAAGGCTAGTAGCAGCATGATGAGTGGATTAAGGTATGACGATTCTAAGTGAAATAAGTCACACAGAAAAGGACACTTCTCATAAGGTATCACTGATAGAGGGAATGTAAAAACCGTTACACTTGAACTGAATTACAAAACAGAACACAGTCACACATGCAGAAAACACACTATGGCTGCTTAACGAGAAAGGTGAGGTGGGGTGTAACATAAAACAAGGGTTTCAAATTAGCTCAGATACCGTTCCATAAACCCAATATGTAATAGACAAGACCTACTCCTTGCTCAGAGAACTGGACTCAACACGCCCTATTCACCGCACAAGAATATATCTGACTAGTAATAATCTTAAAACCTATGTATTGATATCTCTCTGTTAGTGTGTCAAGTGGGTGTAAAGCGGCATAAACACAGCAGTGAAAAGCAGCTAAACCCCATTATAAAAATAAATTACTTTGAAAAACCCATGAAAGAAAGACAGTGAAAGAGAGAGAAATTCTTACACAATGCGTTCAGGGGCTGTGATGCAACCTGGATTGACCATATCTAGACCCACAGCTGGATGAGACATAAGGGTGGACACTCTTGGGGCTGAGAGGTTTGGTGAAGTTGGGTGAGCAAACGCAGACCCTTTCAAGTAATACTGCATGGTACCCATCGCATGGGTCCCAAATCTCCAGGTTCAAGGGCATCTTCCTACATCGAAAACATGCATGAGAAACCCAGAAGATGGTACACCGTGTGATGGGGAAAGGTTTCTAAAACGCACCTCATTTCTCATCTCCTTGTGCCCGGGTTCGCCATTCCAGCCGCTTTACTAGCAATCTCCCTACTTGGAGCATCAGCACCTTTAACCTCCTGTTCCGTACAGGTTGCAATTTGTCCTGAGGATGAACGGGAAGACGGGGAATCAGTGAGAGACTGGCTCTTGGTGTTGGGAAAGGCACAGGTCACTCTATTTTCCCATCAGGAAGAAGAATTAACCACAGGCTCCTCCCGCCCCCCGGAACCAGAACAGGGCCGAAGCCATCCTGCGCTTTTGCGGCCAGCTCCCAAAACCACGAGTTGTAAAATGGAGGCTCAGGGCACTGCAATTCACAAACCTGCAGAGTTATAAATGATAACTCTCGTCCACAAATATATTGAGGGAAGGCAACGAAGAGGATTTGAAATCAAGGCAGAATTGCAGGAAACAGATTTCAGGAGGTAGATTCGAATCGCCTTTAAAGCACATGAAAAGCGGCAAAACGTTGACAATGATGCCCTTGGCCAAAAAGGGCGTATGCGTTTTTTCCTGAATATATTCAGGAAAAAACGCATACGCCCTTTTTGGCCAACCAAGCAACCTGGAAAGGCAAATCAGCGCTACAAAGAAGTCTCGCTTCCCATCGGTCAAAAGGGCCATGCTGAAAAAAGTGTCAAAACCAGAAATGCAGGACAGGCCATGGAGAAATGGGAGCCTTGCTACACTGATGGGCGGGATGGAAATTGCCAAGAGCCACTCTGGAGAAGTGTACGGTGAGTCCTGAAACAACTAAAAAACACAGCTTAGAGAGCATAGGGCACTTCCACTCATGGGGGTATAAATTGGGAAAATGAAAAATCAGCAAGACACAAGCACCCCAAAGTTTAGGGCTGCTCTGTTGACAAGGACCTCCACTTCATTCCACCTTAAATATCCCAGGAAAGAGAAAAATGGGTAAAGAAGTTGTGGTCCTTATGTACAATGGAATATCACTCAGCCATGAAATCAATGTCATAAGGCTAGTAGCAGCATGATGAGTGCATTAAGGTATGACGATTCTAAGTGAAATAAGTCACACAGAAAAGGACACTTCTCATAAGGTATCACTGATAGAGGGAATGTAAAAACCGTTACACTTGAACTGAATTACAAAACAGAACAGAGTCACACATGCAGAAAACACACTATGGCGTCTTATCGGGAAAAGTGAGGTGGGGTGATAGATAAAACAAGGGTTTCAAATTAGCTCAGATACCGTTCCATAAAACCAATATGTAATAGACAAGACCTACTCCTTGCTCAGAGAACTGGACTCAACACGCCCTATTCACCGCACAAGAATATATCTGACTACTAATAATCTTAAAACCTATGTATTGATATCTCTCTGTTAGTGTGTCAAGTGGGTGTAGAGCGGCATAAACAGAGCAGTGAAAAGCAGCTAAACCCCATTATAAAAATAAATTACTTTGAAAAACCCATGAAACAAAGACAGTGAAAGAGAGAGAAATTCTTACACAATGCGTTCAGGGGCTGTGATGCAACCTGGATTGACTATATCTAGACCCACAGCTGGATGAGACATACGGGTGGACACTCTTGGGGCTGAGAGGTTTAGTGAGGTTGGGTGAGCAAACGCAGACCCTTTAAAGTAATACTGCGTGGTACCCATCCCATGGGTCCCAAATCTCCAGGTTCAAGGGCATCTTCCTACATCGAAAACATGCATGAGAAACCCAGAAGATGGTACACCGTGTGATGGGGAAAGGTTTCTAAAACGCACCTCATTTCTCATCTCCTTGTGCCCGGGTTCGCCATTCCAGCCGCTTTACTAGCAAGCTCCCTACTTGGAGCATCAGCACCTTTAACCTCCTGTTCCGTACAGGTTGCAATTTGTCCTGAGGATGAACGGGAAGACGGGGAACCGATGAGAGACTAGCTCTTGGTGTTGGGACAGGCACAGGTCACTCTATTTTCCCATCAGGAAGAAGAATTAACCACAGGCTCAGCCTGCCCCCCGGAACCAGAACAGGGCCTGAAGCCATCCTGCGCTTTTGCGGCCAGCTCCCAAAAACGCGAGTTGTAAAATCCAGCTTCAGGGCACTGCAATTCACAAACCTGCAGAGTTATAAATGATAACTCTCGTCCACAAATATATTGAGGGAAGGCAACGAAGAGGATTTGAAATCAAGGCAGAATTGCAGGAAACAGATTTCAGGAGGTAGATTCGAATCGCCTTTAAAGCATATGAAAAGCGGCAAAACGTTGACAATGATGCCCTTGGCCAAAAAGGGCGTATGCGTTTTTTCCTGAATATATTCAGGAAAAAACGCATACGCCCTTTTTGGCCAACCAAGCAACCTGGAAAGGCAAATCAGCGCTACAAAGAAGTCTCGCTTCCCATCGGTCAAAAGGGCCATGCTAAAAAAAGTGTCAAAACCAGAAATGCAGGACAGGCCATGGAGAAATGGGAGCCTTGCTACACTGATGGGCGGGATGGAAATTGCCAACAGCCACTCTGGAGAAGTGTACGGTGAGTCCTGAAACAACTAAAAAACACAGCTTAGAGAGCATAGGGCACTTCCACTCATGGGGGTATAAATTGGGAAAATGAAAAATCAGCAAGACACAAGCACCCCAAAGTTTAGGGCTGCTCTGTTGACAAGGACCTCCACTTCATTCCACCTTAAATATCCCAGGAAAGAGAAAAATGGATAAAGAAGTTGTGGTCCTTATGTACAATGGAATATCACTCAGCCATGAAATCAATGTCATAAGGCTAGTAGCAGCATGATGAGTGGATTAAGGTATGACGATTCTAAGTGAAATAAGTCACACAGAAAAGGACACTTCTCATAAGGTATCACTGATAGAGGGAATGTAAAAACCGTTACACTTGAACTGAATTACAAAACAGAACAGAGTCACACATGCAGAAAACACACTATGGCGTCTTATCGGGAAAAGTGAGGTGGGGTGATAGATAAAACATGGGTTTCAAATTAGCTCAGATACCGTTCCATGAAACCAATATGTAATAGACAAGACCTACTCCTTGCTCAGAGAACTGGACTCAACACGCCCTATTCACCGCACAAGAATATATCTGACTAGTAATAATCTTAAAACCTATGTATTGATATCTCTCTGTTAGTGTGTCAAGTGGTTGTAAAGCGGCATAAACATAGCAGTGAAAAGCAGCTAAACGCCATTATAAAAATAAATTACTTTGAAAAACCCATGAAACAAAGACAGTGAAAGAGAGAGAAATTCTTACACAATGCGTTCCGGGGCTGTGATGCAACCTGGATTGACGATATCTAGACCCACAGCTGGATGAGACATAAGGGTGGACACTCTTGGGGCTGAGAGGTTTGGTGAGGTTGGGTGAGCAAACGCAGACCCTTTCAAGTAATACTGCGTGGTACCCATCGCATGGGTCCCAAATCTCCAGGTTCAAGGGCATCTTCCTACATCGAAAACATGCATGAGAAACCCAGAAGATGGTACACCGTGTGATGGGGAAAGGTTTCTAAAACGCACCTCATTTCTCATCTCCTTGTGCCCGGGTTCACCATTCCAGCCGCTTTACTAGCAATCTCCCTCCTTGGAGCATCAGCACCTTTAACCTCCTGTTCCGTACAGGTTGCAATTTTTCCTGAGGAAGAACGGGAATACGGGGAACCAATGAGAGACTGGCTCTTGGTGTTGGGAAAGGCACAGGTCACTCTATTTTCCCATCAGGAAGAAGAATAAACCACAGGCTCATCCCGCCTCCTGGAACCAGAACAGGGCCTGAAGCCATCCTGCGCTTTTGCGGCCAGCTCCCAAAAACACGAGTTGTAAAATGGAGGCTCAGGGCACTGCAATTCACAAACCTGCAGAGTTATAAATGATAACTCTCGTCCACAAATATATTGAGGGAAGGCAACGAAGAGGATTTGAAATCAAGGCAGAATTGCAGGAAACAGATTTCAGGAGGTAGATTCGAATCGCCTTTAAAGCATATGAAAAGTGGCAAAACGTTGACAATGATGCCCTTGGCCAAAAAGTGCGTATGCGTTTTTTCCTGAATATATTCAGGAAAAAACGCATACGCCCTTTTTGGCCAACCAAGCAACCTGGAAAGGCAAATCAGCGCTACAAAGAAGTCTCGCTTCCCATCGGTCAAAAGGGCCATGCTAAAAAAAGTGTCAAAACCAGAAATGCAGGACAGGCCATGGAGAAATGGGAGCCTTGCTACACTGATGGGCGGGATGTAAATTGCCAACAGCCACTCTGGAGAAGTGTACGGTGTGTCCTGAAACATCTAAAAAACACAGCTTAGAGAGCATAGGGCACTTCCACTCATGGGGGTATAAATTGGGAAAATGAAAAATCAACAAGACACAAACACCCCAAAGTTTAGGGCTGCTCTGTTGACAAGGACCTCCACTTCATCCCACCTTAAATATCCCAGGAAAGAGAAAAATGGGTAAAGAAGTTGTGGTCCTTATGTACAATGGAATATCACTCAGCCATGAAATCAATGTCATAAGGCTAGTAGCAGCATGATGAGTGGATTAAGGTATGACGATTCTAAGTGAAATAAGTCACACAGAAAAGGACACTTCTCATAAGGTATCACTGATAGAGGGAATGTAAAAACCGTTACACTTGAACTGAATTACAAAACAGAACACAGTCACACATGCAGAAAACACACTATGGCTGCTTAACGAGAAAGGTGAGGTGGGGTGTTACATAAAACAAGGGTTTCAAATTAGCTCAGATACCGTTCCATAAACCCAATATGTAATAGACAAGACCTACTCCTTGCTCAGAGAACTGGACTCAACACGCCCTATTCACCGCACAAGAATATATCTGACTAGTAATAATCTTAAAACCTATGTATTGATATCTCTCTGTTAGTGTGTCAAGTGGGTGTAAAGCGGCATAAACACAGCAGTGAAAAGCAGCTAAACCCCATTATAAAAATAAATTACTTTGAAACACCCATGAAAGAAAGACAGTGAAAGAGAGAGAAATTCTTACACAATGCGTTCAGGGGCTGTGATGTAACCTGGATTGACCATATCTAGACCCACAGCTGGATGAGACATAAGGGTGGACACTCTTGGGGCTGAGAGGTTTGGTGAGGTTGGGTGAGCAAACGCAGACCCTTTCAAGTAATACTGCGTGGTACCCATCGCATGGGTCCCAAATCTCCAGGTTCAAGGGCATCTTCCTACATCGAAAACATGCATGAGAAACCCAGAAGATGGTACACCGTGTGATGGGGAAAGGTTTCTAAAACGCACCTCATTTCTCATCTCCTTGTGCCCGGGTTCGCCATTCCAGCCGCTTTACTAGCAATCTCCCTACTTGGAGCATCAGCACCTTTAACCTCCTGTTCCGTACAGGTTGCAATTTGTCCTGAGGATGAACGGGAAGACGGGGAACCATTGAGAGACTGGCTCTTGGTGTTGGGAAAGGCACAGGTCAGTCTATTTTCCCATCAGGAAGAAGAATTAACCACAGGCTCCTCCCGCCCCCCGGAACCAGAACAGGGCCGAAGCCATCCTGCGCTTTTGCGGCCAGCTCCCAAAACCACGAGTTGTAAAATGGAGGCTCAGGGCACTGCAATTCACAAACCTGCAGAGTTATAAATGATAACTCTCGTCCACAAATATATTGAGGGAAGGCAACGAAGAGGATTTGAAATCAAGGCAGAATTGCAGGAAACAGATTTCAGGAGGTAGATTCGAATCGCCTTTAAAGCACATGAAAAGCGGCAAAACGTTGACAATGATGCCCTTGGCCAAAAAGGGCGTATGCGTTTTTTCCTGAATATATTCAGGAAAAAACGCATACGCCCTTTTTGGCCAACCAAGCAACCTGGAAAGGCAAATCAGCGCTACAAAGAAGTCTCGCTTCCCATCGGTCAAAAGGGCCATGCTGAAAAAAGTGTCAAAACCAGAAATGCAGGACAGGCCATGGAGAAATGGGAGCCTTGCTACACTGATGGGCGGGATGGAAATTGCCAACAGCCACTCTGGAGAAGTGTACGGTGAGTCCTGAAACAACTAAAAAACACAGCTTAGAGAGCATAGGGCACTTCCACTCATGGGGGTATAAATTGGGAAAATGAAAAATCAGCAAGACACAAGCACCCCAAAGTTTAGGGCTGCTCTGTTGACAAGGACCTCCACTTCATTCCACCTTAAATATCCCAGGAAAGAGAAAAATGGGTAAAGAAGTTGTGGTCCTTATGTACAATGGAATATCACTCAGCCATGAAATCAATGTCATAAGGCTAGTAGCAGCATGATGAGTGCATTAAGGTATGACGATTCTAAGTGAAATAAGTCACACAGAAAAGGACACTTCTCATAAGGTATCACTGATAGAGGGAATGTAAAAACCGTTACACTTGAACTGAATTACAAAACAGAACAGAGTCACACATGCAGAAAACACACTATGGCGTCTTATCGGGAAAAGTGAGGTGGGGTGATAGATAAAACAAGGGTTTCAAATTAGCTCAGATACCGTTCCATAAAACCAATATGTAATAGACAAGACCTACTCCTTGCTCAGAGAACTGGACTCAACACGCCCTATTCACCGCACAAGAATATATCTGACTACTAATAATCTTAAAACCTATGTATTGATATCTCTCTGTTAGTGTGTCAAGTGGGTGTAGAGCGGCATAAACAGAGCAGTGAAAAGCAGCTAAACCCCATTATAAAAATAAATTACTTTGAAAAACCCATGAAACAAAGACAGTGAAAGAGAGAGAAATTCTTACACAATGCGTTCAGGGGCTGTGATGCAACCTGGATTGACTATATCTAGACCCACAGCTGGATGAGACATACGGGTGGACACTCTTGGGGCTGAGAGGTTTGGTGAGGTTGGGTGAGCAAACGCAGACCCTTTCAAGTAATACTGCGTGGTACCCATCGCATGGGTCCCAAATCTCCAGGTTCAAGGGCATCTTCCTACATCGAAAACATGCATGAGAAACCCAGAAGATGGTACACCGTGTGATGGGGAAAGGTTTCTAAAACGCACCTCATTTCTCATCTCCTTGTGCCCTGGTTCGCCATTCCAGCCGCTTTACTAGCAATCTCCCTACTTGGAGCATCAGCACCTTTAACCTCCTGTTCCGTACAGGTTGCAATTTGTCCTGAGGATGAACGGGAAGACGGGGAACCGATGAGAGACTAGCTCTTGGTGTTGGGACAGGCACAGGTCACTCTATTTTCCCATCAGGAAGAAGAATTAACCACAGGCTCAGCCTGCCCCCCGGAACCAGAACAGGGCCTGAAGCCATCCTGCGCTTTTGCGGCCAGCTCCCAAAAACGCGAGTTGTAAAATCCAGCTTCAGGGCACTGCAATTCACAAACCTGCAGAGTTATAAATGATAACTCTCGTCCACAAATATATTGAGGGAAGGCAACGAAGAGGATTTGAAATCAAGGCAGAATTGCAGGAAACAGATTTCAGGAGGTAGATTCGAATCGCCTTTAAAGCACATGAAAAGCGGCAAAACGTTGACAATGATGCCCTTGGCCAAAAAGGGCGTATGCGTTTTTTCCTGAATATATTCAGGAAAAAACGCATACGCCCTTTTTGGCCAACCAAGCAACCTGGAAAGGCAAATCAGCGCTACAAAGAAGTCTCGCTTCCCATCGGTCAAAAGGGCCATGCTGAAAAAAGTGTCAAAACCAGAAATGCAGGACAGGCCATGGAGAAATGGGAGCCTTGCTACACTGATGGGCGGGATGGAAATTGCCAACAGCCACTCTGGAGAAGTGTACGGTGAGTCCTGAAACAACTAAAAAACACAGCTTAGAGAGCATAGGGCACTTCCACTCATGGGGGTATAAATTGGGAAAATGAAAAATCAGCAAGACACAAGCACCCCAAAGTTTAGGGCTGCTCTGTTGACAAGGACCTCCACTTCATTCCACCTTAAATATCCCAGGAAAGAGAAAAATGGGTAAAGAAGTTGTGGTCCTTATGTACAATGGAATATCACTCAGCCATGAAATCAATGTCATAAGGCTAGTAGCAGCATGATGAGTGCATTAAGGTATGACGATTCTAAGTGAAATAAGTCACACAGAAAAGGACACTTCTCATAAGGTATCACTGATAGAGGGAATGTAAAAACCGTTACACTTGAACTGAATTACAAAACAGAACAGAGTCACACATGCAGAAAACACACTATGGCGTCTTATCGGGAAAAGTGAGGTGGGGTGATAGATAAAACAAGGGTTTCAAATTAGCTCAGATACCGTTCCATAAAACCAATATGTAATAGACAAGACCTACTCCTTGCTCAGAGAACTGGACTCAACACGCCCTATTCACCGCACAAGAATATATCTGACTACTAATAATCTTAAAACCTATGTATTGATATCTCTCTGTTAGTGTGTCAAGTGGGTGTAGAGCGGCATAAACAGAGCAGTGAAAAGCAGCTAAACCCCATTATAAAAATAAATTACTTTGAAAAACCCATGAAACAAAGACAGTGAAAGAGAGAGAAATTCTTACACAATGCGTTCAGGGGCTGTGATGCAACCTGGATTGACTATATCTAGACCCACAGCTGGATGAGACATACGGGTGGACACTCTTGGGGCTTAGAGGTTTAGTGAGGTTGGGTGAGCAAACGCAGACCCTTTCAAGTAATACTGCGTGGTACCCATCGCATGGGTCCCAAATCTCCAGGTTCAAGGGCATCTTCCTACATCAAAAACATGCATGAGAAACCCAGAAGATGGTACACCGTGTGATGGGGAAAGGTTTCTAAAACGCACCTCATTTCTCATCTCCTTGTGCCCGGGTTCGCCATTCCAGCCGCTTTACTAGCAATCTCCCTACTTGGAGCATCAGCACCTTTAACCTCCTGTTCCGTACAGGTTGCAATTTGTCCTGAGGATGAACGGGAAGACGGGGAACCGATGAGAGACTAGCTCTTGGTGTTGGGACAGGCACAGGTCACTCTATTTTCCCATCAGGAAGAAGAATTAACCACAGGCTCAGCCTGCCCCCCGGAACCAGAACAGGGCCTGAAGCCAACCTGCGCTTTTGCGGCCAGCTCCCAAAAACGCGAGTTGTAAAATCCAGCTTCAGGGCACTGCAATTCACAAACCTGCAGAGTTATAAATGATAACTCTCGTCCACAAATATATTGAGGGAAGGCAAAGAAGAGGATTTGAAATCAAGGCAGAATTGCAGGAAACAGATTTCAGGAGGTACATTCGAATCGCCTTTAAAGCACATGAAAAGCGGCAAAACGTTGACAATGATGCCCTTGGCCAAAAAGGGCGTATGCGATTTTTCCTGAATATATTCAGGAAAAAACGCATACGCCCTTTTTGGCCAACCAAGCAACCTGGAAAGGCAAATCAGCGCTACAAAGAAGTCTCGCTTCCCATCGGTCAAAAGGGCCATGCTGAAAAAAGTGTCAAAACCAGAAATGCAGGACAGGCCATGGAGAAATGGGAGCCTTGCTAAACTGATGGGCGGGATGTAAATTGCCAACAGCCACTCTGGAGAAGTGTACGGTGTGTCCTGAAACATCTAAAAAACACAGCTTAGAGAGCATAGGGCACTTCCACTCATGGGGGTATAAATTGGGAAAATTAAAAATCAGCAAGACACAAGCACCCCAAAGTTTAGGGCTGCTCTGTTGACAAGGACCTCCACTTCATTCCACCTTAAATATCCCAGGAAAGAGAAAAATGGGAAAAGAAGTTGTGGTCCTTATGTACAATGGAATATCACTCAGGCATGAAATCAATGTCATAAGGCTAGTAGCAGCATGATGAGTGCATTAAGGTATGACGATTCTAAGTGAAATAAGTCACACAGAAAAGGACACTTCTCATAAGGTATCACTGATAGAGGGAATGTAAAAACCGTTACACTTGAACTGAATTACAAAACAGAACACAGTCACACATGCAGAAAACACACTATGGCTGCTTAACGAGAAAGGTGAGGTGGGGTGTTACATAAAACAAGGGTTTCAAATTAGCTCAGATACCGTTCCATAAACCCAATATGTAATAGACAAGACCTACTCCTTGCTCAGAGAACTGGACTCAACACGCCCTATTCACCGCACAAGAATATATCTGACTAGTAATAATCTTAAAACCTATGTATTGATATCTCTCTGTTAGTGTGTCAAGTGGGTGTAAAGCGGCATAAACACAGCAGTGAAAAGCAGCTAAACCCCATTATAAAAATAAATTACTTTGAAAAACCCATGAAAGAAAGACAGTGAAAGAGAGAGAAATTCTTACACAATGCGTTCAGGGGCTGTGATGCAACCTGGATTGACCATATCTAGACCCACAGCTGGATGAGACATAAGGGTGGACACTCTTGGGGCTGAGAGGTTTGGTGAGGTTGGGTGAGCAAACGCAGACCCTTTCAAGTAATACTGCGTGGTACCCATCGCATGGGTCCCAAATCTCCAGGTTCAAGGGCATCTTCCTACATCGAAAACATGCATGAGAAACCCAGAAGATGGTACACCGTGTGATGGGGAAAGGTTTCTAAAACGCACCTCATTTCTCATCTCCTTGTGCCCGGGTTCGCCATTCCAGCCGCTTTACTAGCAATCTCCCTACTTGGAGCATCAGCACCTTTAACCTCCTGTTCCGTACAGGTTGCAATTTGTCCTGAGGATGAACGGGAAGACGGGGAATCAGTGAGAGACTGGCTCTTGGTGTTGGGAAAGGCACAGGTCACTCTATTTTCCCATCAGGAAGAAGAATTAACCACAGGCTCCTCCCGCCCCCCGGAACCAGAACAGGGCCGAAGCCATCCTGCGCTTTTGCAGCCAGCTCCCAAAACCACGAGTTGTAAAATGGAGGCTCAGGGCACTGCAATTCACAAACCTGCAGAGTTATAAATGATAACTCTCGTCCACAAATATATTGAGGGAAGGCAAAGAAGAGGATTTGAAATCAAGGCAGAATTGCAGGAAACAGATTTCAGGAGGTAGATTCGAATCGCCTTTAAAGCACATGAAAAGCGGCAAAACGTTGACAATGATGCCCTTGGCCAAAAAGGGCGTATGCGTTTTTTCCTGAATATATTCAGGAAAAAACGCATACGCCCTTTTTGGCCAACCAAGCAACCTGGAAAGGCAAATCAGCGCTACAAAGAAGTCTCGCTTCCCATCGGTCAAAAGGGCCATGCTGAAAAAAGTGTCAAAACCAGAAATGCAGGACAGGCCATGGAGAAATGGGAGCCTTGCTACACTGATGGGCGGGATGTAAATTGCCAACAGCCACTCTGGAGAAGTGTACGGTGAGTCCTGAAACAACTAAAAAACACAGCTTAGAGAGCATAGGGCACTTCCACTCATGGGGGTATAAATTGGGAAAATGAAAAATCAGCAAGACACAAGCACCCCAAAGTTTAGGGCTGCTCTGTTGACAAGGACCTCCACTTCATTCCACCTTAAATATCCCAGGAAAGAGAAAAATGGGTAAAGAAGTTGTGGTCCTTATGTACAATGGAATATCACTCAGCCATGAAATCAATGTCATAAGGCTAGTAGCAGCATGATGAGTGCATTAAGGTATGACGATTCTAAGTGAAATAAGTCACACAGAAAAGGACACTTCTCATAAGGTATCACTGATAGAGGGAATGTAAAAACCGTTACACTTGAACTGAATTACAAAACAGAACAGAGTCACACATGCAGAAAACACACTATGGCGTCTTATCGGGAAAAGTGAGGTGGGGTGATAGATAAAACAAGGGTTTCAAATTAGCTCAGATACCGTTCCATAAAACCAATATGTAATAGACAAGACCTACTCCTTGCTCAGAGAACTGGACTCAACACGCCCTATTCACCGCACAAGAATATATCTGACTACTAATAATCTTAAAACCTATGTATTGATATCTCTCTGTTAGTGTGTCAAGTGGGTGTAGAGCGGCATAAACAGAGCAGTGAAAAGCAGCTAAACCCCATTATAAAAATAAATTACTTTGAAAAACCCATGAAACAAAGACAGTGAAAGAGAGAGAAATTCTTACACAATGCGTTCAGGGGCTGTGATGCAACCTGGATTGACTATATCTAGACCCACAGCTGGATGAGACATACGGGTGGACACTCTTGGGGCTGAGAGGTTTGGTGAGGTTGGGTGAGCAAACGCAGACCCTTTCAAGTAATACTGCGTGGTACCCATCGCATGGGTCCCAAATCTCCAGGTTCAAGGGCATCTTCCTACATCGAAAACATGCATGAGAAACCCAGAAGATGGTACACCGTGTGATGGGGAAATGTTTCTAAAACGCACCTCATTTCTCATCTCCTTGTGCCCGGGTTCACCATTCCAGCCGCTTTACTAGCAATCTCCCTCCTTGGAGCATCAGCACCTTTAACCTCCTGTTCCGTACAGGTTGCAATTTTTCCTGAGGAAGAACGGGAATACGGGGAACCAATGAGAGACTGGCTCTTGGTGTTGGGAAAGGCACAGGTCACTCTATTTTCCCATCAGGAAGAAGAATAAACCACAGGCTCATCCCGCCTCCTGGAACCAGAACAGGGCCTGAAGCCATCCTGCGCTTTTGCGGCCAGCTCCCAAAAACACGAGTTGTAAAATGGAGGCTCAGGGCACTGCAATTCACAAACCTGCAGAGTTATAAATGATAACTCTCGTCCACAAATATATTGAGGGAAGGCAACGAAGAGGATTTGAAATCCAGGCAGAATTGCAGGAAACAGATTTCAGGAGGTAGATTCGAATCGCCTTTAAAGCATATGAAAAGCGGCAAAACGTTGACAATGATGCCCTTGGCCAAAAAGGGCGTATGCGTTTTTTCCTGAATATATTCAGGAAAAAACGCATACGCCCTTTTTGGCCAACCAAGCAACCTGGAAAGGCAAATCAGCGCTACAAAGAAGTCTCGCTTCCCATCGGTCAAAAGGGCCATGCTAAAAAAAGTGTCAAAACCAGAAATGCAGGACAGGCCATGGAGAAATGGGAGCCTTGCTACACTGATGGGCGGGATGTAAATTGCCAACAGCCACTCTGGAGAAGTGTACGGTGTGTCCTGAAACATCTAAAAAACACAGCTTAGAGAGCATAGGGCACTTCCACTCAAGGGGGTATAAATTGGGAAAATGAAAAATCAACAAGACACAAACACCCCAAAGTTTAGGGCTGCTCTGTTGACAAGGACCTCCACTTCATCCCACCTTAAATATCCCAGGAAAGAGAAAAATGGGTAAAGAAGTTGTGGTCCTTATGTACAATGGAATATCACTCAGCCATGAAATCAATGTCATAAGGCTAGTAGCAGCATGATGAGTGGATTAAGGTATGACGATTCTAAGTGAAATAAGTCACACAGAAAAGGACACTTCTCATAAGGTATCACTGATAGAGGGAATGTAAAAACCGTTACACTTGAACTGAATTACAAAACAGAACACAGTCACACATGCAGAAAACACACTATGGCTGCTTAACGAGAAAGGTGAGGTGGGGTGTTACATAAAACAAGGGTTTCAAATTAGCTCAGATACCGTTCCATAAACCCAATATGTAATAGACAAGACCTACTCCTTGCTCAGAGAACTGGACTCAACACGCCCTATTCACCGCACAAGAATATATCTGACTAGTAATAATCTTAAAACCTATGTATTGATATCTCTCTGTTAGTGTGTCAAGTGGGTGTAAAGCGGCATAAACACAGCAGTGAAAAGCAGCTAAACCCCATTATAAAAATAAATTACTTTGAAAAACCCATGAAAGAAAGACAGTGAAAGAGAGAGAAATTCTTACACAATGCGTTCAGGGGCTGTGATGCAACCTGGATTGACCATATCTAGACCCACAGCTGGATGAGACATAAGGGTGGACACTCTTGGGGCTGAGAGGTTTGGTGAGGTTGGGTGAGCAAACGCAGACCCTTTCAAGTAATACTGCGTGGTACCCATCGCATGGGTCCCAAATCTCCAGGTTCAAGGGCATCTTCCTACATCGAAAACATGCATGAGAAACCCAGAAGATGGTACACCGTGTGATGGGGAAAGGTTTCTAAAACGCACCTCATTTCTCATCTCCTTGTGCCCGGGTTCGCCATTCCAGCCGCTTTACTAGCAATCTCCCTACTTGGAGCATCAGCACCTTTAACCTCCTGTTCCGTACAGGTTGCAATTTGTCCTGAGGATGAACGGGAAGACGGGGAATCAGTGAGAGACTGGCTCTTGGTGTTGGGAAAGGCACAGGTCACTCTATTTTCCCATCAGGAAGAAGAATTAACCACAGGCTCCTCCCGCCCCCCGGAACCAGAACAGGGCCGAAGCCATCCTGCGCTTTTGCGGCCAGCTCCCAAAACCACGAGTTGTAAAATGGAGGCTCAGGGCACTGCAATTCACAAACCTGCAGAGTTATAAATGATAACTCTCGTCCACAAATATATTGAGGGAAGGCAACGAAGAGGATTTGAAATCAAGGCAGAATTGCAGGAAACAGATTTCAGGAGGTAGATTCGAATCGCCTTTAAAGCACATGAAAAGCGGCAAAACGTTGACAATGATGCCCTTGGCCAAAAAGGGCGTATGCGTTTTTTCCTGAATATATTCAGGAAAAAACGCATACGCCCTTTTTGGCCAACCAAGCAACCTGGAAAGGCAAATCAGTGCTACAAAGAAGTCTCGCTTCCCATCGGTCAAAAGGGCCATGCTGAAAAAAGTGTCAAAACCAGAAATGCAGGACAGGCCATGGAGAAATGGGAGCCTTGCTACACTGATGGGCGGGATGTAAATTGCCAACAGCCACTCTGGAGAAGTGTACGGTGAGTCCTGAAACAACTAAAAAACACAGCTTAGAGAGCATAGGGCACTTCCACTCATGGGGGTATAAATTGGGAAAATGAAAAATCAGCAAGACACAAGCACCCCAAAGTTTAGGGCTGCTCTGTTGACAAAGACCTCCACTTCATTCCACCTTAAATATCCCAGGAAAGAGAAAAATGGGTAAAGAAGTTGTGGTCCTTATGTACAATGGAATATCACTCAGCCATGAAATCAATGTCATAAGGCTAGTAGCAGCATGATGAGTGCATTAAGGTATGACGATTCTAAGTGAAATAAGTCACACAGAAAAGGACACTTCTCATAAGGTATCACTGATAGAGGGAATGTAAAAACCGTTACACTTGAACTGAATTACAAAACAGAACAGAGTCACACATGCAGAAAACACACTATGGCGTCTTATCGGGAAAAGTGAGGTGGGGTGATAGATAAAACAAGGGTTTCAAATTAGCTCAGATACCGTTCCATAAAACCAATATGTAATAGACAAGACCTACTCCTTGCTCAGAGAACTGGACTCAACACGCCCTATTCACCGCACAAGAATATATCTGACTACTAATAATCTTAAAACCTATGTATTGATATCTCTCTGTTAGTGTGTCAAGTGGGTGTAGAGCGGCATAAACAGAGCAGTGAAAAGCAGCTAAACCCCATTATAAAAATAAATTACTTTGAAAAACCCATGAAACAAAGACAGTGAAAGAGAGAGAAATTCTTACACAATGCGTTCAGGGGCTGTGATGCAACCTGGATTGACTATATCTAGACCCACAGCTGGATGAGACATACGGGTGGACACTCTTGGGGCTGAGAGGTTTAGTGAGGTTGGGTGAGCAAACGCAGACCATTTAAAGTAATACTGCGTGGTACCCATCGCATGGGTCCCAAATCTCCAGGTTCAAGGGCATCTTCCTACATCGAAAACATGCATGAGAAACCCAGAAGATGGTACACCGTGTGATGGGGAAAGGTTTCTAAAACGCACCACATTTCTCATCTCCTTGTGCCCGGGTTCGCCATTCCAGCCGCTTTACTAGCAATCTCCCTACTTGGAGCATCAGCACCTTTAACCTCCTGTTCCGTACAGGTTGCAATTTGTCCTGAGGATGAACGGGAAGACGGGGAACCGATGAGAGACTAGCTCTTGGTGTTGGGACAGGCACAGGTCACTCTATTTTCCCATCAGGAAGAAGAATTAACCACAGGCTCAGCCTGCCCCCCGGAACCAGAACAGGGCCTGAAGCCATCCTGCGCTTTTGCGGCCAGCTCCCAAAAACGCGAGTTGTAAAATCCAGCTTCAGGGCACTGCAATTCACAAACCTGCAGAGTTATAAATGATAACTCTCGTCCACAAATATATTGAGGGAAGGCAAAGAAGAGGATTTGAAATCAAGGCAGAATTGCAGGAAACAGATTTCAGGAGGTACATTCGAATCGCCTTTAAAGCACATGAAAAGCGGCAAAACGTTGACAATGATGCCCTTGGCCAAAAAGGGCGTATGCAATTTTTCCTGAATATATTCAGGAAAAAACGCATACGCCCTTTTTGGCCAACCAAGCAACCTGGAAAGGCAAATCAGCGCTACAAAGAAGTCTCGTTTCCCATCGGTCAAAAGGGCCATGCTGAAAAAAGTGTCAAAACCAGAAATGCAGGACAGGCCATGGAGAAATGGGCACCTTGCTACACTGATGGGCGGGATGTAAACTGCCAAAAGCCACTCTGGAGAAGTGTACGGTGAGTCTTGAAACATCTAAAAAACACAGCTTAGAGAGCATAGGGCACTTCCACTCATGGGGGTATAAATTGGGAAAATGAAAAATCGGCAAGACACAAGCACCCCAAAGTTTAGGGCTGCTCTGTTGACAAGGACCTCCACTTCATTCCACCTTAAATATCCCAGGAAAGAGAAAAATGGATAAAGAAGTTGTGGTCCTTATGTACAATGGAATATCACTCAGCCATGAAATCAATGTCATAAGGCTAGTAGCAGCATGATGAGGGGATTTAGGTACGACGATTCTAAGTGAAATAAGTCACACAGAAAAGGACACTTCTCATAAGGTATCACTTATAGAGGGAATGTAAAAACCGTTACACTTGAACTGAATTACAAAACAGAACACAGTCACACATGCAGAAAACACACTATGGCTGCTTAACGGGAAAGGTGATGTGGGGTGATACATAAAACAAAGGTTTCAAATTAGCTCAGATACCGTTCCATAAAACCAATATGTAATAGACAAGACCTACTCCTTGCTCAGAGAACTGGACTCAACACGCCCTATTCACCGCACAAGAATATATCTGACTAGTAATAATCTTAAAACCTATGTATTGATATCTCTCTGTTAGTGTGTCAAGTGGGTGTAAAGCGGCATAAACACAGCAGTGAAAAGCAGCTAAACCCCATTATAAAAATAAATTACTTTGAAACACCCATGAAACAAAGACAGTGAAAGAGAGAGAAATTCTTACACAATGCGTTCAGGGGCTGTGATGCAACCTAGATTGACCATATCTAGACCCACAGCTGGATGAGACATGAGGGTGGACACTCTTGGGGCTGAGAGGTTTGGTGAGGTTGGGTGAGCAAACGCAGACCCTTTCAAGTAATACTGCGTGGTACCCATCGCATGGGTCCCAAATCTCCAGGTTCAAGGGCATCTTCCTACATCGAAAACATGCATGAGAAACCCAGAAGATGGTACACCGTGTGATGGGGAAAGGTTTCTAAAACGCACCTCATTTCTCATCTCCTTGTGCCCGGGTTCGCCATTCCAGCCGCTTTACTAGCAATCTCCCTCCTTGGAGCATCAGCACCTTTAACCTCCTGTTCCGTACAGGTTGCAATTTTTCCTGAGGAAGAACGGGAATACGGGGAACCAATGTGAGACTGGCTCTTGGTGTTGGGAAAGGCACAGGTCACTCTATTTTCCCATCAGGAAGAAGAATAAACCACAGGCTCATCCCGCCTCCCGGAACCAGAACAGGGCCTGAAGCCATCCTGCGCTTTTGCGGCCAGCTCCCAAAAACACGAGTTGTAAAATGGAGGCTCAGGGCACTGCAATTCACAAACATGCAGAATTATAAATGATAACTCTCGTCCACAAATATATTGAGGGAAGGCAACGAAGAGGATTTGAAATCAAGGCAGAATTGCAGGAAACAGATTTCAGGAGGTAGATTCGAATCGCCTTTAAAGCATATGAAAAGCGGCAAAACGTTGACAATGATGCCCTTGGCCAAAAAGTGCGTATGCGTTTTTTCCTGAATATATTCAGGAAAAAACGCATACGCCCTTTTTGGCCAACCAAGCAACCTGGAAAGGCAAATCAGCGCCACAAAGAAGTCTCGCTTCCCATCGGTCAAAAGGGCCATGCTAAAAAAAGTGTCAAAACCAGAAATGCAGGACAGGCCATGGAGAAATGGGAGCCTTGCTACACTGATGGGCGGGATGTAAATTGCCAACAGCCACTTTGGAGAAGTGTACGGTGTGTCCTGAAACATCTAAAAAACACAGCTTAGAGACCATAGGGCACTTCCACTCATGGGGGTATAAATTGGGAAAATGAAAAATCAGCAAGACACAAGCACCCCAAAGTTTAGGGCTGCTCTGTTGACAAGGACCTCCACTTCATTCCACCTTAAATATCCCAGGAAAGAGAAAAATGGATAAAGAAGTTGTGGTCCTTATGTACAATGGAATATCACTCAGCCATGAAATCAATGTCATAAGGCTAGTAGCAGCATGATGAGTGGATTAAGGTATGACGATTCTAAGTGAAATAAGTCACACAGAAAAGGACACTTCTCATAAGGTATCACTGATAGAGGGAATGTAAAAACCGTTACACTTGAACTGAATTACAAAACAGAACACAGTCACACATGCAGAAAACACACTATGGCTGCTTAACGAGAAAGGTGAGGTGGGGTGTTACATAAAACAAGGGTTTCAAATTAGCTCAGATACCGTTCCATAAACCCAATATGTAATAGACAAGACCTACTCCTTGCTCAGAGAACTGGACTCAACACGCCCTATTCACCGCACAAGAATATATCTGACTAGTAATAATCTTAAAACCTATGTATTGATATCTCTCTGTTAGTGTGTCAAGTGGGTGTAAAGCGGCATAAACACAGCAGTGAAAAGCAGCTAAACCCCATTATAAAAATAAATTACTTTGAAAAACCCATGAAAGAAAGACAGTGAAAGAGAGAGAAATTCTTACACAATGCGTTCAGGGGCTGTGATGCAACCTGGATTGACCATATCTAGACCCACAGCTGGATGAGACATAAGGGTGGACACTCTTGGGGCTGAGAGGTTTGGTGAGGTTGGGTGAGCAAACGCAGACCCTTTCAAGTAATACTGCATGGTACCCATCGCATGGGTCTCAAATCTCCAGGTTCAAGGGCATCTTCCTACATCGAAAACATGCATGAGAAACCCAGAAGATGGTACACCGTGTGATGGGGAAAGGTTTCTAAAACGCACCTCATTTCTCATCTCCTTGTGCCCGGGTTCGCCATTCCAGCCGCTTTACTAGCAATCTCCCTACTTGGAGCATCAGCACCTTTAACCTCCTGTTCCGTACAGGTTGCAATTTGTCCTGAGGATGAACGGGAAGACGGGGAATCAGTGAGAGACTGGCTCTTGGTGTTGGGAAAGGCACAGGTCACTCTATTTTCCCATCAGGAAGAAGAATTAACCACAGGCTCCTCCCGCCCCCCGGAACCAGAACAGGGCCGAAGCCATCCTGCGCTTTTGCGGCCAGCTCCCAAAAACACGAGTTGTAAAATGGAGGCTCAGGGCACTGCAATTCACAAACCTGCAGAGTTATAAATGATAACTCTCGTCCACAAATATATTGAGGGAAGGCAACGAAGAGGATTTGAAATCAAGGCAGAATTGCAGGAAACAGATTTCAGGAGGTAGATTCGAATCGCCTTTAAAGCACATGAAAAGCGGCAAAACGTTGACAATGATGCCCTTGGCCAAAAAGGGCGTATGCGTTTTTTCCTGAATATATTCAGGAAAAAACGCATACGCCCTTTTTGGCCAACCAAGCAACCTGGAAAGGCAAATCAGCGCTACAAAGAAGTCTCGCTTCCCATCGGTCAAAAGGGCCATGCTGAAAAAAGTGTCAAAACCAGAAATGCAGGACAGGCCATGGAGAAATGGGAGCCTTGCTACACTGATGGGCGGGATGGAAATTGCCAAGAGCCACTCTGGAGAAGTGTACGGTGAGTCCTGAAACAACTAAAAAACACAGCTTAGAGAGCATAGGGCACTTCCACTCATGGGGGTATAAATTGGGAAAATGAAAAATCAGCAAGACACAAGCACCCCAAAGTTTAGGGCTGCTCTGTTGACAAGGACCTCCACTTCATTCCACCTTAAATATCCCAGGAAAGAGAAAAATGGGTAAAGAAGTTGTGGTCCTTATGTACAATGGAATATCACTCAGCCATGAAATCAATGTCATAAGGCTAGTAGCAGCATGATGAGTGCATTAAGGTATGACGATTCTAAGTGAAATAAGTCACACAGAAAAGGACACTTCTCATAAGGTATCACTGATAGAGGGAATGTAAAAACCGTTACACTTGAACTGAATTACAAAACAGAACAGAGTCACACATGCAGAAAACACACTATGGCGTCATATCGGGAAAAGTGAGGTGGGGTGATAGATAAAACAAGGGTTTCAAATTAGCTCAGATACCGTTCCATAAAACCAATATGTAATAGACAAGACCTACTCCTTGCTCAGAGAACTGGACTCAACACGCCCTATTCACCGCACAAGAATATATCTGACTACTAATAATCTTAAAACCTATGTATTGATATCTCTCTGTTAGTGTGTCAAGTGGGTGTAGAGCGGCATAAACAGAGCAGTGAAAAGCAGCTAAACCCCATTATAAAAATAAATTACTTTGAAAAACCCATGAAACAAAGACAGTGAAAGAGAGAGAAATTCTTACACAATGCGTTCAGGGGCTGTGATGCAACCTGGATTGACTATATCTAGACCCACAGCTGGATGAGACATACGGGTGGACACTCTTGGGGCTGAGAGGTTTAGTGAGGTTGGGTGAGCAAACGCAGACCATTTAAAGTAATACTGCGTGGTACCCATCGCATGGGTCCCAAATCTCCAGGTTCAAGGGCATCTTCCTACATCGAAAACATGCATGAGAAACCCAGAAGATGGTACACCGTGTGATGGGGAAAGGTTTCTAAAACGCACCACATTTCTCATCTCCTTGTGCCCGGGTTCGCCATTCCAGCCGCTTTACTAGCAATCTCCCTACTTGGAGCATCAGCACCTTTAACCTCCTGTTCCGTACAGGTTGCAATTTGTCCTGAGGATGAACGGGAAGACGGGGAACCGATGAGAGACTAGCTCTTGGTGTTGGGACAGGCACAGGTCACTCTATTTTCCCATCAGGAAGAAGAATTAACCACAGGCTCAGCCTGCCCCCCGGAACCAGAACAGGGCCTGAAGCCATCCTGCGCTTTTGCGGCCAGCTCCCAAAAACGCGAGTTGTAAAATCCAGCTTCAGGGCACTGCAATTCACAAACCTGCAGAGTTATAAATGATAACTCTCGTCCACAAATATATTGAGGGAAGGCAAAGAAGAGGATTTGAAATCAAGGCAGAATTGCAGGAAACAGATTTCAGGAGGTACATTCGAATCGCCTTTAAAGCACATGAAAAGCGGCAAAACGTTGACAATGATGCCCTTGGCCAAAAAGGGCGTATGCAATTTTTCCTGAATATATTCAGGAAAAAACGCATACGCCCTTTTTGGCCAACCAAGCAACCTGGAAAGGCAAATCAGCGCTACAAAGAAGTCTCGTTTCCCATCGGTCAAAAGGGCCATGCTGAAAAAAGTGTCAAAACCAGAAATGCAGGACAGGCCATGGAGAAATGGGCACCTTGCTACACTGATGGGCGGGATGTAAACTGCCAAAAGCCACTCTGGAGAAGTGTACGGTGAGTCTTGAAACATCTAAAAAACACAGCTTAGAGAGCATAGGGCACTTCCACTCATGGGGGTATAAATTGGGAAAATGAAAAATCGGCAAGACACAAGCACCCCAAAGTTTAGGGCTGCTCTGTTGACAAGGACCTCCACTTCATTCCACCTTAAATATCCCAGGAAAGAGAAAAATGGATAAAGAAGTTGTGGTCCTTATGTACAATGGAATATCACTCAGCCATGAAATCAATGTCATAAGGCTAGTAGCAGCATGATGAGGGGATTTAGGTACGACGATTCTAAGTGAAATAAGTCACACAGAAAAGGACACTTCTCATAAGGTATCACTTATAGAGGGAATGTAAAAACCGTTACACTTGAACTGAATTACAAAACAGAACACAGTCACACATGCAGAAAACACACTATGGCTGCTTAACGGGAAAGGTGATGTGGGGTGATACATAAAACAAAGGTTTCAAATTAGCTCAGATACCGTTCCATAAAACCAATATGTAATAGACAAGACCTACTCCTTGCTCAGAGAACTGGACTCAACACGCCCTATTCACCGCACAAGAATATATCTGACTAGTAATAATCTTAAAACCTATGTATTGATATCTCTCTGTTAGTGTGTCAAGTGGGTGTAAAGCGGCATAAACACAGCAGTGAAAAGCAGCTAAACCCCATTATAAAAATAAATTACTTTGAAACACCCATGAAACAAAGACAGTGAAAGAGAGAGAAATTCTTACACAATGCGTTCAGGGGCTGTGATGCAACCTAGATTGACCATATCTAGACCCACAGCTGGATGAGACATGAGGGTGGACACTCTTGGGGCTGAGAGGTTTGGTGAGGTTGGGTGAGCAAACGCAGACCCTTTCAAGTAATACTGCGTGGTACCCATCGCATGGGTCCCAAATCTCCAGGTTCAAGGGCATCTTCCTACATCGAAAACATGCATGAGAAACCCAGAAGATGGTACACCGTGTGATGGGGAAAGGTTTCTAAAACGCACCTCATTTCTCATCTCCTTGTGCCCGGGTTCGCCATTCCAGCCGCTTTACTAGCAATCTCCCTCCTTGGAGCATCAGCACCTTTAACCTCCTGTTCCGTACAGGTTGCAATTTTTCCTGAGGAAGAACGGGAATACGGGGAACCAATGTGAGACTGGCTCTTGGTGTTGGGAAAGGCACAGGTCACTCTATTTTCCCATCAGGAAGAAGAATAAACCACAGGCTCATCCCGCCTCCCGGAACCAGAACAGGGCCTGAAGCCATCCTGCGCTTTTGCGGCCAGCTCCCAAAAACACGAGTTGTAAAATGGAGGCTCAGGGCACTGCAATTCACAAACATGCAGAATTATAAATGATAACTCTCGTCCACAAATATATTGAGGGAAGGCAACGAAGAGGATTTGAAATCAAGGCAGAATTGCAGGAAACAGATTTCAGGAGGTAGATTCGAATCGCCTTTAAAGCATATGAAAAGCGGCAAAACGTTGACAATGATGCCCTTGGCCAAAAAGTGCGTATGCGTTTTTTCCTGAATATATTCAGGAAAAAACGCATACGCCCTTTTTGGCCAACCAAGCAACCTGGAAAGGCAAATCAGCGCCACAAAGAAGTCTCGCTTCCCATCGGTCAAAAGGGCCATGCTAAAAAAAGTGTCAAAACCAGAAATGCAGGACAGGCCATGGAGAAATGGGAGCCTTGCTACACTGATGGGCGGGATGTAAATTGCCAACAGCCACTTTGGAGAAGTGTACGGTGTGTCCTGAAACATCTAAAAAACACAGCTTAGAGACCATAGGGCACTTCCACTCATGGGGGTATAAATTGGGAAAATGAAAAATCAGCAAGACACAAGCACCCCAAAGTTTAGGGCTGCTCTGTTGACAAGGACCTCCACTTCATTCCACCTTAAATATCCCAGGAAAGAGAAAAATGGATAAAGAAGTTGTGGTCCTTATGTACAATGGAATATCACTCAGCCATGAAATCAATGTCATAAGGCTAGTAGCAGCATGATGAGTGGATTAAGGTATGACGATTCTAAGTGAAATAAGTCACACAGAAAAGGACACTTCTCATAAGGTATCACTGATAGAGGGAATGTAAAAACCGTTACACTTGAACTGAATTACAAAACAGAACACAGTCACACATGCAGAAAACACACTATGGCTGCTTAACGAGAAAGGTGAGGTGGGGTGTTACATAAAACAAGGGTTTCAAATTAGCTCAGATACCGTTCCATAAACCCAATATGTAATAGACAAGACCTACTCCTTGCTCAGAGAACTGGACTCAACACGCCCTATTCACCGCACAAGAATATATCTGACTAGTAATAATCTTAAAACCTATGTATTGATATCTCTCTGTTAGTGTGTCAAGTGGGTGTAAAGCGGCATAAACACAGCAGTGAAAAGCAGCTAAACCCCATTATAAAAATAAATTACTTTGAAAAACCCATGAAAGAAAGACAGTGAAAGAGAGAGAAATTCTTACACAATGCGTTCAGGGGCTGTGATGCAACCTGGATTGACCATATCTAGACCCACAGCTGGATGAGACATAAGGGTGGACACTCTTGGGGCTGAGAGGTTTGGTGAGGTTGGGTGAGCAAACGCAGACCCTTTCAAGTAATACTGCATGGTACCCATCGCATGGGTCTCAAATCTCCAGGTTCAAGGGCATCTTCCTACATCGAAAACATGCATGAGAAACCCAGAAGATGGTACACCGTGTGATGGGGAAAGGTTTCTAAAACGCACCTCATTTCTCATCTCCTTGTGCCCGGGTTCGCCATTCCAGCCGCTTTACTAGCAATCTCCCTACTTGGAGCATCAGCACCTTTAACCTCCTGTTCCGTACAGGTTGCAATTTGTCCTGAGGATGAACGGGAAGACGGGGAATCAGTGAGAGACTGGCTCTTGGTGTTGGGAAAGGCACAGGTCACTCTATTTTCCCATCAGGAAGAAGAATTAACCACAGGCTCCTCCCGCCCCCCGGAACCAGAACAGGGCCGAAGCCATCCTGCGCTTTTGCGGCCAGCTCCCAAAAACACGAGTTGTAAAATGGAGGCTCAGGGCACTGCAATTCACAAACCTGCAGAGTTATAAATGATAACTCTCGTCCACAAATATATTGAGGGAAGGCAACGAAGAGGATTTGAAATCAAGGCAGAATTGCAGGAAACAGATTTCAGGAGGTAGATTCGAATCGCCTTTAAAGCACATGAAAAGCGGCAAAACGTTGACAATGATGCCCTTGGCCAAAAAGGGCGTATGCGTTTTTTCCTGAATATATTCAGGAAAAAACGCATACGCCCTTTTTGGCCAACCAAGCAACCTGGAAAGGCAAATCAGCGCTACAAAGAAGTCTCGCTTCCCATCGGTCAAAAGGGCCATGCTGAAAAAAGTGTCAAAACCAGAAATGCAGGACAGGCCATGGAGAAATGGGAGCCTTGCTACACTGATGGGCGGGATGGAAATTGCCAAGAGCCACTCTGGAGAAGTGTACGGTGAGTCCTGAAACAACTAAAAAACACAGCTTAGAGAGCATAGGGCACTTCCACTCATGGGGGTATAAATTGGGAAAATGAAAAATCAGCAAGACACAAGCACCCCAAAGTTTAGGGCTGCTCTGTTGACAAGGACCTCCACTTCATTCCACCTTAAATATCCCAGGAAAGAGAAAAATGGGTAAAGAAGTTGTGGTCCTTATGTACAATGGAATATCACTCAGCCATGAAATCAATGTCATAAGGCTAGTAGCAGCATGATGAGTGCATTAAGGTATGACGATTCTAAGTGAAATAAGTCACACAGAAAAGGACACTTCTCATAAGGTATCACTGATAGAGGGAATGTAAAAACCGTTACACTTGAACTGAATTACAAAACAGAACAGAGTCACACATGCAGAAAACACACTATGGCGTCATATCGGGAAAAGTGAGGTGGGGTGATAGATAAAACAAGGGTTTCAAATTAGCTCAGATACCGTTCCATAAAACCAATATGTAATAGACAAGACCTACTCCTTGCTCAGAGAACTGGACTCAACACGCCCTATTCACCGCACAAGAATATATCTGACTACTAATAATCTTAAAACCTATGTATTGATATCTCTCTGTTAGTGTGTCAAGTGGGTGTAGAGCGGCATAAACAGAGCAGTGAAAAGCAGCTAAACCCCATTATAAAAATAAATTACTTTGAAAAACCCATGAAACAAAGACAGTGAAAGAGAGAGAAATTCTTACACAATGCGTTCAGGGGCTGTGATGCAACCTGGATTGACTATATCTAGACCCACAGCTGGATGAGACATACGGGTGGACACTCTTGGGGCTGAGAGGTTTAGTGAGGTTGGGTGAGCAAACGCAGACCCTTTAAAGTAATACTGCGTGGTACCCATCCCATGGGTCCCAAATCTCCAGGTTCAAGGGCATCTTCCTACATCGAAAACATGCATGAGAAACCCAGAAGATGGTACACCGTGTGATGGGGAAAGGTTTCTAAAACGCACCTCATTTCTCATCTCCTTGTGCCCGGGTTCGCCATTCCAGCCGCTTTACTAGCAAGCTCCCTACTTGGAGCATCAGCACCTTTAACCTCCTGTTCCGTACAGGTTGCAATTTGTCCTGAGGATGAACGGGAAGACGGGGAACCGATGAGAGACTAGCTCTTGGTGTTGGGACAGGCACAGGTCACTCTATTTTCCCATCAGGAAGAAGAATTAACCACAGGCTCAGCCTGCCCCCCGGAACCAGAACAGGGCCTGAAGCCATCCTGCGCTTTTGCGGCCAGCTCCCAAAAACGCGAGTTGTAAAATCCAGCTTCAGGGCACTGCAATTCACAAACCTGCAGAGTTATAAATGATAACTCTCGTCCACAAATATATTGAGGGAAGGCAACGAAGAGGATTTGAAATCAAGGCAGAATTGCAGGAAACAGATTTCAGGAGGTACATTCGAAACGCCTTTAAAGCACATGAAAAGCGGCAAAACGTTGACAATGATGCCCTTGGCCAAAAAGGGCGTATGCGATTTTTCCTGAATATATTCAGGAAAAAACGCATACGCCCTTTTTGGCCAACCAAGCAACCTGGAAAGGCAAATCAGCGCTACAAAGAAGTCTCGTTTCCCATCGGTCAAAAGGGCCATGCTGAAAAAAGTGTCAAAACCAGAAATGCAGGACAGGCCATGGAGAAATGGGCGCCTTGCTACACTGATGGGCGGGATGTCAATTGCCAAAAGCCACTCTGGAGAAGTGTACGGTGAGTCTTGAAACATCTAAAAAACACAGCTTAGAGAGCATAGGGCACTTCCACTCATGGGGGTATAAATTGGGAAAATGAAAAATCGGCAAGACACAAGCACCCCAAAGTTTAGGGCTGCTCTGTTGACAAGGACCTCCACTTCATTCCACCTTAAATATCCCAGGAAAGAGAAAAATGGATAAAGAAGTTGTGGTCCTTATGTACAATGGAATATCACTCAGCCATGAAATCAATGTCGTAAGGCTAGTAGCAGCATGATGAGTGGATTTAGGTATGACGATTCTAAGTGAAATAAGTCACACAGAAAAGGACACTTCTCATAAGGTATCACTGATAGAGGGAATGTAAAAACCGTTACACTTGAACTGAATTACAAAACAGAACACAGTCACACATGCAGAAAACACACTATGGCTGCTTAACGAGAAAGGTGAGGTGGGGTGTTACATAAAACAAGGGTTTCAAATTAGCTCAGATACCGTTCCATAAACCCAATATGTAATAGACAAGACCTACTCCTTGCTCAGAGAACTGGACTCAACACGCCCTATTCACCGCACAAGAATATATCTGACTAGTAATAATCTTAAAACCTATGTATTGATATCTCTCTGTTAGTGTGTCAAGTGGGTGTAAAGCGGCATAAACACAGCAGTGAAAAGCAGCTAAACCCCATTATAAAAATAAATTACTTTGAAAAACCCATGAAAGAAAGACAGTGAAAGAGAGAGAAATTCTTACACAATGCGTTCAGGGGCTGTGATGCAACCTGGATTGACCATATCTAGACCCACAGCTGGATGAGACATAAGGGTGGACACTCTTGGGGCTGAGAGGTTTGGTGAGGTTGGGTGAGCAAACGCAGACCCTTTCAAGTAATACTGCATGGTACCCATCGCATGGGTCTCAAATCTCCAGGTTCAAGGGCATCTTCCTACATCGAAAACATGCATGAGAAACCCAGAAGATGGTACACCGTGTGATGGGGAAAGGTTTCTAAAACGCACCTCATTTCTCATCTCCTTGTGCCCGGGTTCGCCATTCCAGCCGCTTTACTAGCAATCTCCCTACTTGGAGCATCAGCACCTTTAACCTCCTGTTCCGTACAGGTTGCAATTTGTCCTGAGGATGAACGGGAAGACGGGGAATCAGTGAGAGACTGGCTCTTGGTGTTGGGAAAGGCACAGGTCACTCTATTTTCCCATCAGGAAGAAGAATTAACCACAGGCTCCTCCCGCCCCCCGGAACCAGAACAGGGCCGAAGCCATCCTGCGCTTTTGCGGCCAGCTCCCAAAAACACGAGTTGTAAAATGGAGGCTCAGGGCACTGCAATTCACAAACCTGCAGAGTTATAAATGATAACTCTCGTCCACAAATATATTGAGGGAAGGCAACGAAGAGGATTTGAAATCAAGGCAGAATTGCAGGAAACAGATTTCAGGAGGTAGATTCGAATCGCCTTTAAAGCACATGAAAAGCGGCAAAACGTTGACAATGATGCCCTTGGCCAAAAAGGGCGTATGCGTTTTTTCCTGAATATATTCAGGAAAAAACGCATACGCCCTTTTTGGCCAACCAAGCAACCTGGAAAGGCAAATCAGCGCTACAAAGAAGTCTCGCTTCCCATCGGTCAAAAGGGCCATGCTGAAAAAAGTGTCAAAACCAGAAATGCAGGACAGGCCATGGAGAAATGGGAGCCTTGCTACACTGATGGGCGGGATGGAAATTGCCAAGAGCCACTCTGGAGAAGTGTACGGTGAGTCCTGAAACAACTAAAAAACACAGCTTAGAGAGCATAGGGCACTTCCACTCATGGGGGTATAAATTGGGAAAATGAAAAATCGGCAAGACACAAGCACCCCAAAGTTTAGGGCTGCTCTGTTGACAAGGACCTCCACTTCATTCCACCTTAAATATCCCAGGAAAGAGAAAAATGGGTAAAGAAGTTGTGGTCCTTATGTACAATGGAATATCACTCAGCCATGAAATCAATGTCATAAGGCTAGTAGCAGCATGATGAGTGCATTAAGGTATGACGATTCTAAGTGAAATAAGTCACACAGAAAAGGACACTTCTCATAAGGTATCACTGATAGAGGGAATGTAAAAACCGTTACACTTGAACTGAATTACAAAACAGAACAGAGTCACACATGCAGAAAACACACTATGGCGTCATATCGGGAAAAGTGAGGTGGGGTGATAGATAAAACAAGGGTTTCAAATTAGCTCAGATACCGTTCCATAAAACCAATATGTAATAGACAAGACCTACTCCTTGCTCAGAGAACTGGACTCAACACGCCCTATTCACCGCACAAGAATATATCTGACTACTAATAATCTTAAAACCTATGTATTGATATCTCTCTGTTAGTGTGTCAAGTGGGTGTAGAGCGGCATAAACAGAGCAGTGAAAAGCAGCTAAACCCCATTATAAAAATAAATTACTTTGAAAAACCCATGAAACAAAGACAGTGAAAGAGAGAGAAATTCTTACACAATGCGTTCAGGGGCTGTGATGCAACCTGGATTGACTATATCTAGACCCACAGCTGGATGAGACATACGGGTGGACACTCTTGGGGCTGAGAGGTTTAGTTAGGTTGGGTGAGCAAACGCAGACCCTTTAAAGTAATACTGCGTGGTACCCATCCCATGGGTCCCAAATCTCCAGGTTCAAGGGCATCTTCCTACATCGAAAACATGCATGAGAAACCCAGAAGATGGTACACCGTGTGATGGGGAAAGGTTTCTAAAACGCACCTCATTTCTCATCTCCTTGTGCCCGGGTTCGCCATTCCAGCCGCTTTACTAGCAAGCTCCCTACTTGGAGCATCAGCACCTTTAACCTCCTGTTCCGTACAGGTTGCAATTTGTCCTGAGGATGAACGGGAAGACGGGGAACCGATGAGAGACTAGCTCTTGGTGTTGGGACAGGCACAGGTCACTCTATTTTCCCATCAGGAAGAAGAATTAACCACAGGCTCAGCCTGCCCCCCGGAACCAGAACAGGGCCTGAAGCCATCCTGCGCTTTTGCGGCCAGCTCCCAAAAACGCGAGTTGTAAAATCCAGCTTCAGGGCACTGCAATTCACAAACCTGCAGAGTTATAAATGATAACTCTCGTCCACAAATATATTGAGGGAAGGCAACGAAGAGGATTTGAAATCAAGGCAGAATTGCAGGAAACAGATTTCAGGAGGTACATTCGAAACGCCTTTAAAGCACATGAAAAGCGGCAAAACGTTGACAATGATGCCCTTGGCCAAAAAGGGCGTATGCGATTTTTCCTGAATATATTCAGGAAAAAACGCATACGCCCTTTTTGGCCAACCAAGCAACCTGGAAAGGCAAATCAGCGCTACAAAGAAGTCTCGTTTCCCATCGGTCAAAAGGGCCATGCTGAAAAAAGTGTCAAAACCAGAAATGCAGGACAGGCCATGGAGAAATGGGCGCCTTGCTACACTGATGGGCGGGATGTCAATTGCCAAAAGCCACTCTGGAGAAGTGTACGGTGAGTCTTGAAACATCTAAAAAACACAGCTTAGAGAGCATAGGGCACTTCCACTCATGGGGGTATAAATTGGGAAAATGAAAAATCGGCAAGACACAAGCACCCCAAAGTTTAGGGCTGCTCTGTTGACAAGGACCTCCACTTCATTCCACCTTAAATATCCCAGGAAAGAGAAAAATGGATAAAGAAGTTGTGGTCCTTATGTACAATGGAATATCACTCAGCCATGAAATCAATGTCGTAAGGCTAGTAGCAGCATGATGAGTGGATTTAGGTACGACGATTCTAAGTGAAATAAGTCACACAGAAAAGGACACTTCTCATAAGGTATCACTTATAGAGGGAATGTAAAAACCGTTACACTTGAACTGAATTACAAAACAGAACAGAGTCACACATGCAGAAAACACACTATGGCTGCTTAACGGGAAAGGTGATGTGGGGTGATACATAAAACAAAGGTTTCAAATTAGCTCAGATACCGTTCCATAAACCTAATATGTAATAGACAAGACCTACTCCTTGCTCAGAGAACTGGACTCAACACGCCCTATTCACCGCACAAGAATATATCTGACTAGTAATAATCTTAAAACCTATGTATTGATATTTCTCTGTTAGTGTGTCAAGTGGGTGTAGCGCGGCATAAACAGAGCAGTGAAAAGCAGATAAACCCCATTATGAAAAAAAATTACTTTGAAAAACCCATGAAACAAAGACAGTGAAAGAGAGAGAAATTCTTACACAATGCGTTCAGGGGCTGTGATGCAACCTGGATTGACCATATCTAGACCCACAGCTGGATGAGACATAAGGGTGGACACTCTTGGGGCTGAGAGGTTTGGTGAGGTTGGGTGAGCAAACGCAGTCCCTTTCAAGTAATACTGCGTGGTACCCATCGCATGGGTCCCAAATCTCCAGGTTCAAGGGCATCTTCCTACATCGAAAACATGCATGAGAAACCCAGAAGATGGTACACCGTGTGATGGGGAAAGGTTTCTAAAACGCACCTCATTTCTCATCTCCTTGTGCCCGGGTTCGCCATTCCAGCCGCTTTACTAGCAAGCTCCCTACTTGGAGCATCAGCACCTTTAACCTCCTGTTCCGTACAGGTTGCAATTTGTCCTGAGGATGAACGGGAAGACGGGGAATCAGTGAGAGACTGGCTCTTGGTGTTGGGAAAGGCACAGGTCACTCTATTTTCCCATCAGGAAGAAGAATTAACCACAGGCTCCTCCCGCCCCCCGGAACCAGAACAGGGCCGAAGCCATCCTGCGCTTTTGCAGCCAGCTCCCAAAACCACGAGTTGTAAAATGGAGGCTCAGGGCACTGCAATTCACAAACCTGCAGAGTTATAAATGATAACTCTCGTCCACAAATATATTGAGGGAAGGCAAAGAAGAGGATTTGAAATCAAGGCAGAATTGCAGGAAACAGATTTCAGGAGGTAGATTCGAATCGCCTTTAAAGCACATGAAAAGCGGCAAAACGTTGACAATGATGCCCTTGGCCAAAAAGGGCGTATGCGTTTTTTCCTGAATATATTCAGGAAAAAACGCATACGCCCTTTTTGGCCAACCAAGCAACCTGGAAAGGCAAATCAGCGCTACAAAGAAGTCTCGCTTCCCATCGGTCAAAAGGGCCATGCTGAAAAAAGTGTCAAAACCAGAAATGCAGGACAGGCCATGGAGAAATGGGAGCCTTGCTACACGGATGGGCGGGATGGAAATTGCCAACAGCCACTCTGGAGAAGTGTACGGTGAGTCCTGAAACATCTAAAAAACACAGCTTAGAGAGCATAGGGCACTTCCACTCATGGGGGTATAAATTGGGAAAATGAAAAATCAGCAAGACACAAGCACCCCAAAGTTTAGGGCTGCTCTGTTGACAAGGACCTCCACTTCATTCCACCTTAAATATCCCAGGAAAGAGAAAAATGGGTAAAGAAGTTGTGGTCCTTATGTACAATGGAATATCACTCAGCCATGAAATCAATGTCATAAGGCTAGTAGCAGCATGATGAGTGCATTAAGGTATGACGATTCTAAGTGAAATAAGTCACACAGAAAAGGACACTTCTCATAAGGTATCACTGATAGAGGGAATGTAAAAACCGTTACACTTGAACTGAATTACAAAACAGAACAGAGTCACACATGCAGAAAACACACTATGGCGTCTTATCGGGAAAAGTGAGGTGGGGTGATAGATAAAACAAGGGTTTCAAATTAGCTCAGATACCGTTCCATAAAACCAATATGTAATAGACAAGACCTACTCCTTGCTCAGAGAACTGGACTCAACACGCCCTATTCACCGCACAAGAATATATCTGACTACTAATAATCTTAAAACCTATGTATTGATATCTCTCTGTTAGTGTGTCAAGTGGGTGTAGAGCGGCATAAACAGAGCAGTGAAAAGCAGCTAAACCCCATTATAAAAATAAATTACTTTGAAAAACCCATGAAACAAAGACAGTGAAAGAGAGAGAAATTCTTACACAATGCGTTCAGGGGCTGTGATGCAACCTGGATTGACTATATCTAGACCCACAGCTGGATGAGACATACGGGTGGACACTCTTGGGGCTGAGAGGTTTGGTGAGGTTGGGTGAGCAAATGCAGACCCTTTAAAGTAATACTGCGTGGTACCCATCCCATGGGTCCCAAATCTCCAGGTTCAAGGGCATCTTCCTACATCGAAAACATGCATGAGAAACCCAGAAGATGGTACACCGTGTGATGGGGAAAGGTTTCTAAAACGCACCTCATTTCTCATCTCCTTGTGCCCGGGTTCGCCATTCCAGCCGCTTTACTAGCAATCTCCCTACTTGGAGCATCAGCACCTTTAACCTCCTGTTCCGTACAGGTTGCAATTTGTCCTGAGGATGAACGGGAAGACGGGGAACCGATGAGAGACTAGCTCTTGGTGTTGGGACAGGCACAGGTCACTCTATTTTCCCATCAGGAAGAAGAATTAACCACAGGCTCAGCCTGCCCCCCGGAACCAGAACAGGGCCTGAAGCCATCCTGCGCTTTTGCGGCCAGCTCCCAAAAACGCGAGTTGTAAAATCCAGCTTCAGGGCACTGCAATTCACAAACCTGCAGAGTTATAAATGATAACTCTCGTCCACAAATATATTGAGGGAAGGCAAAGAAGAGGATTTGAAATCAAGGCAGAATTGCAGGAAACATATTTCAGGAGGTACATTCGAATCGCCTTTAAAGCACATGAAAAGCGGCAAAACGTTGACAATGATGCCCTTGGCCAAAAAGGGCGTATGCGATTTTTCCTGAATATATTCAGGAAAAAACGCATACGCCCTTTTTGGCCAACCAAGCAACCTGGAAAGGCAAATCAGCGCTACAAAGAAGTCTCGTTTCCCATCGGTCAAAAGGGCCATGCTGAAAAAAGTGTCAAAACCAGAAATGCAGGACAGGCCATGGAGAAATGGGCGCCTTGCTACACTGATGGGCGGGATGTAAATTGCCAAAAGCCACTCTGGAGAAGTGTACGGTGAGTCTTGAAACATCTAAACAACACAGCTTAGAGAGCATAGGGCACTTCCACTCATGGGGGTATAAATTCGGAAAATGAAAAATCAGCAAGACACAAGCACCCCAAAGTTTAGGGCTGCTCTGTTGACAAGGACCTCCACTTCATTCCACCTTAAATATCCCAGGAAAGAGAAAAATGGATAAAGAAGTTGTGGTCCTTATGTACAATGGAATATCACTCAGCCATGAAATCAATGTCATAAGGCTAGTAGCAGCATGATGAGTGGATTTAGGTACGACGATTCTAAGTGAAATAAGTCACACAGAAAAGGACACTTCTCATAAGGTATCACTTATAGAGGGAATGTAAAAACCGTTACACTTGAACTGAATTACAAAACAGAACAGAGTCACACATGCAGAAAACACACTATGGCTGCTTAACGGGAAAGGTGATGTGGGGTGATACATAAAACAAAGTTTTCAAATTAGCTCAGATACCGTTCCATAAACCCAATATGTAATAGACAAGACCTACTCCTTTCTCAGAGAACTGGACTCAACACGCCCTATTCACCGCACAAGAATATATCTGACTAGTAATAATCTTAAAACCTATGTATTGATATCTCTCTGATAGTGTGTCAAGTGGGTGTAGAGCAGCATAAACAGAGCAGTGAAAAGCAGATAAACCCCATTATGAAAAAAAATTACTTTGAAAAACCCATGAAACAAAGACAGTGAAAGAGAGAGAAATTCTTACACAATGCGTTCAGGGGCTGTGATGCAACCTGGATTGACTATATCTAGACCCACAGCTGGATGAGACATACGGGTGGACACTCTTGGGGCTGAGAGGTTTAGTGAGGTTGGGTGAGCAAACGCAGACCCTTTAAAGTAATACTGCGTGGTACCCATCCCATGGGTCCCAAATCTCCAGGTTCAAGGGCATCTTCCTACATCGAAAACATGCATGAGAATCCCCAAAGATGGTACACCATGTGATGGGAAAGTTTTCTAAAACGCACCTAATTTCTCATCTCCTTGTGCCCGTGTTGGCCATTCCAGCCACTTTACTAGCAATCTCCCTCCTTGGAGCATCAGCACCTTTAACCTCCTGTTCCGTACAGGTTGCAATTTGTCCTGAGGATGAACGGGAAGTCTGGGAACCAATGAGAGACTAGCTCTTGGTGTTGGGACAGGCACAGGTCACTCTATTTTCCCATCAGGAAGAAGAATTAACCACAGGCTCAGCCTGCCACCCGGAACCAGAACAGGGCCTGAAGCCATCCTGCACTTTTGCGGCCAGCTCCCAAAAACGCGAGTTGTAAAATCCAGCTTCAGGGCACTGCAATTCACAAACCTGCAGAGTTATAAATGATAACTCTCGTCCACAAATATATTGAGGGAAGGCAAAGAAGAGGATTTGAAATCAAGGCAGAATTGCAGGAAACAGATTTCAGGAGGTAGATTCGAATCGCCTTTAAAGCACATGAAAAGCGGCAAAACGTTGACAATGATGCCCTTGGCCAAAAAGGGCGTATGCGATTTTTCCTGAATATATTCAGGAAAAAACGCATACGCCCTTTTTGGCCAACCAAGCAACCTGGAAAGGCAAATCAGCGCTACAAAGAAGTCTCGTTTCCCATCGGTCAAAAGGGCCATGCTGAAAAAAGTGTCAAAACCAGAAATGCAGGACAGGCCATGGAGAAATGGGCGCCTTGCTACACTGATGGGCGGGATGTAAATTGCCAACAGCCACTCTGGAGAAGTGTACGGTGAGTCTTGAAACATCTAAAAAACACAGCTTAGAGAGCATAGGGCACTTCCACTCATGGGGGTATAAATTGGGAAAATGAAAAATCGGCAAGACACAAGCACCCCAAAGTTTAGGGCTGCTCTGTTGACAAGGACCTCCACTTCATTCCACCTTAAATATCCCAGGAAAGAGAAAAATGGGTAAAGAAGTTGTGGTCCTTATGTACAATGGAATATCACTCAGCCATGAAATCAATGTCATAAGGCTAGTAGCAGCATGATGAGTGGATTTAGGTACGATGATTCTACGTGAAATAAGTCACATAGAAAAGGACACTTCTCATAAGGTATCACTGATAGAGGGAATGTAAAAACCGTTACACTTGAACGGAATTACAAAACAGAACAGAGTCCCACATGCAGAAAACACACTATGGCTGCTTAACGGGAAAGGTGAGGTGGGGTGATACATAAAACAAGGGTTTCAAATTAGCTCAGATACCGTTCCATAAACCCAATATGTAATAGACAAGACCTACTCCTTGCTCAGAGAACTGGACTCAACACGCCCTATTCACCGCACAAGAATATATCTGACTACTAATAATCTTAAAACCTATGTATTGATATCTCTCTGTTAGTGTGTCAAGTGGGTGTAAAGCGGCATAAACACAGCAGTGAAAAGCACCTAAACCCCATTATGAAAATAAATTACTTTGAAAAACCCATGAAACAAAGACAGTGAAAGAGAGAGAAATTCTTACACAATGCGTTCAGGGGCTGTGATGCAACCTGGATTGACCATATCTAGACCCACAGCTGGATGAGACCTAAGGGTGGACACTCTTGGGGCTGAGAGGTTTGGTGAGGTTGGGTGAGCAAGCGCAGACCCTTTAAAGTAATACTGCGTGGTACCCATCGCATGGGTCCCAAATCTCCAGGTTCAAGGGCATCTTCCTACATCGAAAACATGCATGAGAAACCCAGAAGATGGTACACCGTGTGATGGGGAAAGGTTTCTAAAACGCACCTCATTTCTCATCTCCTTGTGCCCGGGTTTGCCATTCCAGCCGCTTTACTAGCAATCTCCCTACTTGGAGCATCAGCACCTTTAACCTCCTGTTCCGTACAGGTTGCAATTTTTCCTGAGGATGAACGGGAAGACGGGGAACCAATGAGAGACTGGCTCTAGGTGTTGGAAAAGGCAGAGGTCACTCTATTTTCCCATCAGGAAGAAGAATTAACCACAGGCTCATCCCACCCCCCGGAACCAGAACAGGGCCTGAAGCCATCCTGCGCTTTTGCGGCCAGCTCCCAAAAACACGAGTTGTAAAATGGAGGCTCAGGGCACTGCAATTCACAAACCTGCAGAGTTATAAATGATAACTCTCCTTCACAAATATATTGAGGGAAGGCAATGAAGAGGATTTGAAATCAAGGCAGAATTGCAGGAAACAGATTTCAGGAGGTAGATTCGAATCGCCTTTAAAGCACATGAAAAGCGGCAAAACGTTGACAATGATGCCCTTGGCCAAAAAGGGCGTATGCGTTTTTTCCTGAATATATTCAGGAAAAAACGCATACGCCCTTTTTGGCCAACCAAGCAACCTGGAAAGGCAAATCAGCGCTACAAAGAAGTCTCGCTTCCCATCGGTCAAAAGGGCCATGCTGAAAAAAGTGTCAAAACCAGAAATGCAGGACAGGCCATGGAGAAATGGGAGCCTTGCTACACTGATGGGCGGGCTGTAAATTGCCAACAGCCACTCTGGAGAAGTGTACGGTGAGTCCTGAAACATCTAAAAAACACAGCTTAGAGAGCATAGGGCACTTCCACTCATGGGGGTATAAATTGGGAAATTGAAAAATCAGCAAGACACAAGCACCCCAAAGTTTAGGGCTGCTCTGTTGACAAGGACCTCCACTTCATTCCACCTTAAATATCCCAGGAAAGAGAAAAATGGATAAAGAAGTTGTGGTCCTTATGTACAATGGAATATCACTCAGCCATGAAATCAATGTCATAAGGCTAGTAGCAGCATGATGAGTGGATTTAGGTACAACGATTCTAAGTGAAATAAGTCACACAGAAAAGGAAACTTCTCATAAGGTATCACTTATAGAGGGAATGTAAAAACCGTTACACTTGAACTGAATTACAAAACAGAACAGAGTCACACATGCAGAAAACACCCTATAGCTGCTTAACGGGAAAAGTGAGGTGGGGTGATACATAAAACAAGGGTTTCAAATTAGCTCAGATACCGTTCCATAAACCCAATATGTAATAGACAAGACCTACTCCTTGCTCAGAGAACTGGACTCAACACGCCCTATTCACCGCACAAGAATATATCTGACTAGTAATAATCTTAAAACCTATGTATTGATATCTCTCTGTTAGTGTGTCAAGTGGTTGTAAAGCGGCATAAACATAGCAGTGAAAAGCAGCTAAACCCCATTATAAAAATAAATTACTTTGAAAAACCCATGAAACAAAGACAGTGAAAGAGAGAGAAATTCTTACACAATGCGTTCAGGGGCTGTGATGCAACCTGGATTGACCATATCTAGACCCACAGCTGGATGAGACATAAGAGTGGACACTCTTGGGGCTGAGAGGTTTGGTGAGGTTGGGTGAGCAAACGCAGACCCTTTCAAGTAATACTGCGTGGTACCCATCGCATGGGTCCCAAATCTCCAGGTTCAAGGGCATCTTCCTACATCGAAAACATGCATGAGAAACCCAGAAGATGGTACACCATGTGATGGGGAAAGGTTTCTAAAACGCACCTCATTTCTCATCTCCTTGTGCCCGGGTTCGCCATTCCAGCCGCTTTACTAGCAATCTCCCTACTTGGAGCATCAGCACCTTTAACCTCCTGTTCCGTACAGGTTGCAATTTTTCCTGAGGAAGAACGGGAATAGGGGAACCAATGAGAGACTGGCTCTTGGTGTTGGGAAAGGCACAGGTCACTCTATTTTCCCATCAGGAAGAAGAATAAACCACAGGCTCATCCCGCCTCCCGGAACCAGAATAGGGCCTGAAGCCATCCTGCGCTTTTGCGGCCAGCTCCCAAAAACATGAGTTGTAAAATGGAGGCTCAGGGCACTGCAATTCACAAACCTGCAGAGTTATAAATGATAACTCTCGTCCACAAATATATTGAGGGAAGGCAACGAAGAGGATTTGAAATCAAGGCAGAATTGCAGGAAACAGATTTCAGGAGGTAGATTCGAATCGCCTTTAAAGCATATGAAAAGCGGCAAAACGTTGACAATGATGCCCTTGGCCAAAAAGTGCGTATGCGTTTTTTCCTGAATATATTCAGGAAAAAACGCATACGCCCTTTTTGGCCAACCAAGCAACCTGGAAAGGCAAATCAGCGCTACAAAGAAGTCTCGCTTCCCATCGGTCAAAAGGGCCATGCTAAAAAAAGTGTCAAAACCAGAAATGCAGGACAGGCCATGGAGAAATGGGAGCCTTGCTACACTGATGGGCGGGATGTAAATTGCCAACAGCCACTCTGGAGAAGTGTACGGTGTGTCCTGAAACATCTAAAAAACACAGCTTAGAGAGCATAGGGCACTTCCACTCATGGGGGTATAAATTGGGAAAATTAAAAATCAGCAAGACACAAACACCCCAAAGTTTAGGGCTGCTCTGTTGACAAGGACCTCCACTTCATTCCACCTTAAATATCCCAGGAAAGAGAAAAATGGGTAAAGAAGTTGTGGTCCTTATGTACAATGGAATATCACTCAGCCATGAAATCAATGTCATAAGGCTAGTAGCAGCATGATGAGTGGATTAAGGTATGACGATTCTAAGTGAAATAAGTCACACAGAAAAGGACACTTCTCATAAGGTATCACTTATAGAGGGAATGTAAAAACCGTTACACTTGAACTGAATTACAAAACAGAACACAGTCACACATGCAGAAAACACACTATGGCTGCTTAACGAGAAAGGTGAGGTGGGGTGTTACATAAAACAAGGGTTTCAAATTAGCTCAGATACCGTTCCATAAACCCAATATGTAATAGACAAGACCTACTCCTTGCTCAGAGAACTGGACTCAACACGCCCTATTCACCGCACAAGAATATATCTGACTAGTAATAATCTTAAAACCTATGTATTGATATCTCTCTGTTAGTGTGTCAAGTGGGTGTAAAGCGGCATAAACACAGCAGTGAAAAGCATCTAAACCCCATTATAAAAATAAATTACTTTGAAAAACCCATGAAACAAAGACAGTGAAAGAGAGAGAAATTCTTACACAATGCGTTCAGGGGCTGTGATGCAACCTGGATTGACCATATCTAGACCGACAGTTGGATGAGACATACGGGTGGACACTCTTGGGGCTGAGAGGTTTAGTGAGGTTGGGTGAGCAAACGCAGACCCTTTAAAGTAATACTGCGTGGTACCCATCCCATGGGTCCCAAATCTCCAGGTTCAAGGGCATCTTCCTACATCGAAAACATGCATGAGAATCCCCGAAGATGGTACACCATGTGATGGGAAAGTTTTCTAAAACGCACCTAATTTCTCATCTCCTTGTGCCCGTGTTGGCCATTCCAGCCGCTTTACTAGCCATCTCCCTCTTTGGAGCATCAGCACCTTTAACCTCCTGTTCCGTACAGGTTGCAATTTGTCCTGAGGATGAACGGGAAGACGGGGAACCAATGAGAGACTAGCTCTTGGTGTTGGGACAGGCACAGGTCACTCTATTTTCCCATCAGGAAGAAGAATTAACCACAGGCTCAGCCTGCCGCCCGGAACCAGAACAGGGCCTGAAGCCATCCTGCGCTTTTGCGGCCAGCTCCCAAAAACGCGAGTTGTAAAATCCAGCTTCAGGGCACTGCAATTCACAAACCTGCAGAGTTATAAATGATAACTCTCGTCCACAAATATATTGAGGGAAGGCAATGAAGAGGATTTGAAATCAAGGCAGAATTGCAGGAAACAGATTTCAGGAGGTAGATTCGAATCGCCTTTAAAGCACATGAAAAGTGGCAAAACGTTGACAATGATGCCCTTGGCCAAAAAGGGCGTATGCGTTTTTTCCTGAATATATTCAGGAAAAAACGCATATGCCGTTTTGGCCAACCAAGCAACCTGGAAAGGCAAATCAGTGCTACAAAGAAGTCTCGCTTCCCATCGGTGAAAAGGGCCATGCTGAAAAAAGTGTCAAAACCAGAAATGCAGGACAGGCCATGGAGAAATGGGAGCCTTGCTAAACTGATGGGCGGGATGTAAATTGCCAACAGCCACTCTGGAGAAGTGTACGGTGAGTCCTGAAACATCTAAAAAACCCAGCTTAGAGAACATAGGGCACTTCCACTCATGGGGGTATAAATTGGGAAAATGAAAAATCAGCAAGACACAAGCACCCCAAAGTTTAGGGCTGCTCGGTTGACAAGGACCTCCACTTCATTCCACCTTAAATATCCCAGGAAAGAGAAAAATGGATAAAGAAGTTGTGGTCCTTATGTACAATGGAATATCACTCAGCCATGAAATCAATGTCATAAGGCTAGTAGCAGCATGATGAGTGGATTTAGGTACGACGATTCTAAGTGAAATAAGTCACACAGAAAAGGACACTTCTCATAAGGTATCACTTATAGAGGGAATGTAAAAACCGTTACACTTGAACTGAATTACAAAACAGAACAGACTCACACATGCAGAAAACACACTATAGCTGCTTAACGCGAAAGGTGAGGTGAGGTGATACATAAAACAAAGGTTTCAAATTAGCTCAGATACCGTTCCATAAACCCAATATGTAATAGACAAGACCTACTCCTTGCTCAGAGAACTGGACTCAACACGCCCTATTCACCGCACAAGAATATATCTGACTAGTAATAATCTTAAAACCTATGTATTGATATCTCTCTGTTAGTGTGTCAAGTGGGTGTAGAGCGGCATAAACAGAGCAGTGAAAAGCAGATAAATCCCATTATGAAAAAAAATTACTTTGAAAAACCCATGAAACAAAGACAGTGAAAGAGAGAGAAATTCTTACACAATGCGTTCAGGGGCTGTGATGCAACCTGGATTGACCATATCTAGACCCACAGCTGGATGAGACCTAAGGGTGGACACTCTTGGGGCTGAGAGGTTTGGTGAGGTTGGGTGAGCAAACGCAGACCATTTAAAGTAATACTGCGTGGTAGCCATCGCATGGGTCCCAAATCTCCAGGTTCAAGGGCATCTTCCTACATCGAAAACATGCATGAGAAACCCAGAAGGTGGTACACCGTGTGATGGGGAAAGGTTTCTAAAACGCACCTCATTTCTCATCTCCTTGTGCCCGGGTTCGCCATTCCAGCCGCTTTACTAGCAATCTCCCTCCTTGGAGCATCAGCACCTTTTACCTCCTGTTCCGTACAGGTTGCAATTTGTCCTGAGGATGAACGGGAAGACGGGGAATCAGTGAGAGACTGGCTCTTGGTGTTGGGAAAGGCACAGGTCACTCTATTTTCCCATCAGGAAGAAGAATTAACCACAGGCTCCTCCCGCCCCCCGGAACCAGAACAGGGCCGAAGCCATCCTGCTCTTTTGCGGCCAGCTCCCAAAAACACGAGTTGTAAAATGGAGGCTCAGGGCACTGCAATTCACAAACCTGCAGAGTTATAAATGATAACTCTCGTCCACAAATATATTGAGGGAAGGCAACGAAGAGGATTTGAAATCAAGGCAGAATTGCAGGAAACAGATTTCAGGAGGTAGATTCGAATCGCCTTTAAAGCACATGAAAAGCGGCAAAACGTTGACAATGATGCCCTTGGGCAAAAAGGGCGTATGCGTTTTTTCCTGAATATATTCAGGAAAAAACGCATACGCCCTTTTTGGCCAACCAAGCAACCTGGAAAGGCAAATCAGCGCTACAAAGAAGTCTCGCTTCCCATCGGTCAAAAGGGCCATGCTGAAAAAAGTGTCAAAACCAGAAATGCAGGACAGGCCATGGAGAAATGGGAGCCTTGCTACACTGATGGGCGGGATGGAAATTGCCAACAGCCACTCTGGAGAAGTGTACGGTGAGTCCTGAAACAACTAAAAAACACAGCTTAGAGAGCATAGGGCACTTCCACTCATGGGGGTATAAATTGGGAAAATGAAAAATCAGCAAGACACAAGCACCCCAAAGTTTAGGGCTGCTCTGTTGACAAGGACCTCCACTTCATTCCACCTTAAATATCCCAGGAAAGAGAAAAATGGATAAAGAAGTTGTGGTCCTTATGTACAATGGAATATCACTCAGCCATGAACTCAATGTCATAAGGCTAGTAGCAGCATGATGAGTGGATTTAGGTACGATGATTCTACGTGAAATAAGTCACATAGAAAAGGACACTTCTCATAAGGTATCACTGATAGAGGGAATGTAAAAACCGTTACACTTGAACGGAATTACAAAACAGAACAGAGTCCCACATGCAGAAAACACACTATGGCTGCTTAACGGGAAAGGTGAGGTGGGGTGATACATAAAACAAGGGTTTCAAATTAGCTCAGATACCGTTCCATAAACCCAATATGTAATAGACAAGACCTACTCCTTGCTCAGAGAACTGGACTCAACACGCCCTATTCACCGCACAAGAATATATCTGACTACTAATAATCTTAAAACCTATGTATTGATATCTCTCTGTTAGTGTGTCAAGTGGGTGTAAAGCGGCATAAACACAGCAGTGAAAAGCAGCTAAACCCCATTATGAAAATAAATTACTTTGAAAAACCCATGAAACAAAGACAGTGAAAGAGAGAGAAATTCTTACACAATGCGTTCAGGGGCTGTGATGCAACCTGGATTGACCATATCTAGACCCACAGCTGGATGAGACCTAAGGGTGGACACTCTTGGGGCTGAGAGGTTTGGTGAGGTTGGGTGAGCAAGCGCAGACCCTTTAAAGTAATACTGCGTGGTACCCATCCCATGGGTCCCAAATCTCCAGGTTCAAGGGCATCTTCCTACATCGAAAACATGCATGAGAAACCCAGAAGATGGTACACCGTGTGATGGGGAAAGGTTTCTAAAACGCACCTCATTTCTCATCTCCTTGTGCCCGGGTTTGCCATTCCAGCCGCTTTACTAGCAATCTCCCTACTTGGAGCATCAGCACCTTTAACCTCCTGTTCCGTACAGGTTGCAATTTTTCCTGAGGATGAACGGGAAGACGGGGAACCAATGAGAGACTGGCTCTAGGTGTTGGAAAAGGCATAGGTCACTCTATTTTCCCATCAGGAAGAAGAATTAACCACAGGCTCATCCCACCCCCCGGAACCAGAACAGGGCCTGAAGCCATCCTGCGCTTTTGCGGCCAGCTCCCAAAAACACGAGTTGTAAAATGGAGGTTCAGGGCACTGCAATTCACAAACCTGCAGAGTTATAAATGATAACTCTCGTCCACAAATATATTGAGGGAAGGCAAAGAAGAGGATTTGAAATCAAGGCAGAATTGCAGTAAACAGATTTCAGGAGGTAGATTCGAATCGCCTTTAAAGCACATGAAAAGCGGCAAAACGTTGACAATGATGCCCTTGGCCAAAAAGGGCGTATGCGTTTTTTCCTGAATATATTCAGGAAAAAACGCATACGCCCTTTTTGGCCAACCAAGCAACCTGGAAAGGCAAATCAGCGCTACAAAGAAGTCTCGCTTCCCATCGGTCAAAAGGGCCATGCTGAAAAAAGTGTCAAAACCAGAAATGCAGGACAGGCCATGGAGAAATGGGAGCCTTGCTACACTGATGGGCGGGCTGTAAATTGCCAACAGCCACTCTGGAGAAGTGTACGGTGAGTCCTGAAACATCTAAAAAACACAGCTTAGAGAGCATAGGGCACTTCCACTCATGGGGGTATAAATTGGGAAATTGAAAAATCAGCAAGACACAAGCACCCCAAAGTTTAGGGCTGCTCTGTTGACAAGGACCTCCACTTCATTCCACCTTAAATATCCCAGGAAAGAGAAAAATGGATAAAGAAGTTGTGGTCCTTATGTACAATGGAATATCACTCAGCCATGAAATCAATGTCATAAGGCTAGTAGCAGCATGATGAGTGGATTTAGGTACAACGATTCTAAGTGAAATAAGTCACACAGAAAAGGAAACTTCTCATAAGGTATCACTTATAGAGGGAATGTAAAAACCGTTACACTTGAACTGAATTACAAAACAGAACAGAGTCACACATGCAGAAAACACCCTATAGCTGCTTAACGGGAAAAGTGAGGTGGGGTGATACATAAAACAAGGGTTTCAAATTAGCTCAGATACCGTTCCATAAACCCAATATGTAATAGACAAGACCTACTCCTTGCTCAGAGAACTGGACTCAACACGCCCTATTCACCGCACAAGAATATATCTGACTAGTAATAATCTTAAAACCTATGTATTGATATCTCTCTGTTAGTGTGTCAAGTGGTTGTAAAGCGGCATAAACATAGCAGTGAAAAGCAGCTAAACCCCATTATAAAAATAAATTACTTTGAAAAACCCATGAAACAAAGACAGTGAAAGAGAGAGAAATTCTTACACAATGCGTTCAGGGGCTGTGATGCAACCTGGATTGACCATATCTAGACCCACAGCTGGATGAGACATGAGGGTGGACACTCTTGGGGCTGAGAGGTTTGGTGAGGTTGGGTGAGCAAACGCAGACCCTTTCAAGTAATACTGCGTGGTACCCATCGCATGGGTCCCAAATCTCCAGGTTCAAGGGCATCTTCCTACATCGAAAACATGCATGAGAAACCCAGAAGATGGTACACCATGTGATGGGGAAAGGTTTCTAAAACGCACCTCATTTCTCATCTCCTTGTGCCCGGGTTCGCCATTCCAGCCGCTTTACTAGCAATCTCCCTACTTGGAGCATCAGCACCTTTAACCTCCTGTTCCGTACAGGTTGCAGTTTTTCCTGAGGAAGAACGGGAATACGGGGAACCAATGAGAGACTGGCTCTTGGTGTTGGGAAAGGCACAGGTCACTCTATTTTCCCATCAGGAAGAAGAATAAACCACAGGCTCATCCCGCCTCCCGGAACCAGAATAGGGCCTGAAGCCATCCTGCGCTTTTGCGGCCAGCTCCCAAAAACATGAGTTGTAAAATGGAGGCTCAGGGCACTGCAATTCACAAACCTGCAGAGTTATAAATGATAACTCTCGTCCACAAATATATTGAGGGAAGGCAACGAAGAGGATTTGAAATCAAGGCAGAATTGCAGGAAACAGATTTCAGGAGGTAGATTCGAATCGCCTTTAAAGCATATGAAAAGCGGCAAAACGTTGACAATGATGCCCTTGGCCAAAAAGTGCGTATGCGTTTTTTCCTGAATATATTCAGGAAAAAACGCATACGCCCTTTTTGGCCAACCAAGCAACCTGGAAAGGCAAATCAGCGCTACAAAGAAGTCTCGCTTCCCATCGGTCAAAAGGGCCATGCTGAAAAAAGTGTCAAAACCAGAAATGCAGGACAGGCCATGGAGAAATGGGAGCCTTGCTACACTGATGGGCGGGATGTAAATTGCCAACAGCCACTCTGGAGAAGTGTACGGTGTGTCCTGAAACATCTAAAAAACACAGCTTAGAGAGCATAGGGCACTTCCACTCATGGGGGTATAAATTGGGAAAATTAAAAATCAGCAAGACACAAACACCCCAAAGTTTAGGGCTGCTCTGTTGACAAGGACCTCCACTTCATTCCACCTTAAATATCCCAGGAAAGAGAAAAATGGGTAAAGAAGTTGTGGTCCTTATGTACAATGGAATATCACTCAGCCATGAAATCAATGTCATAAGGCTAGTAGCAGCATGATGAGTGGATTAAGGTATGACGATTCTAAGTGAAATAAGTCACACAGAAAAGGACACTTCTCATAAGGTATCACTTATAGAGGGAATGTAAAAACCGTTACACTTGAACTGAATTACAAAACAGAACACAGTCACACATGCAGAAAACACACTATGGCTGCTTAACGAGAAAGGTGAGGTGGGGTGTTACATAAAACAAGGGTTTCAAATTAGCTCAGATACCGTTCCATAAACCCAATATGTAATAGACAAGACCTACTCCTTGCTCAGAGAACTGGACTCAACACGCCCTATTCACCGCACAAGAATATATCTGACTAGTAATAATCTTAAAACCTATGTATTGATATCTCTCTGTTAGTGTGTCAAGTGGGTGTAAAGCGGCATAAACACAGCAGTGAAAAGCAGCTAAACCCCATTATAAAAATAAATTACTTTGAAAAACCCATGAAACAAAGACAGTGAAAGAGAGAGAAATTCTTACACAATGCGTTCAGGGGCTGTGATGCAACCTGGATTGACCATATCTAGACCCACAGCTGGATGAGACCTAAGGGTGGACACTCTTGGGGCTGAGAGGTTTGGTGAGGTTGGGTGAGCAAACGCAGACCCTTTAAAGTAATACTGCGTGGTAGCCATCCCATGGGTCCCAAATCTCCAGGTTCAAGGGCATCTTCCTACATCGAAAACATGCATGAGAAACCCAGAAGGTGGTATACCGTGTGATGGGGAAAGGTTTCTAAAACGCACCTCATTTCTCATCTCCTTGTGCCCGGGTTCGCCATTCCAGCCGCTTTACTAGCAATCTCCCTCCATGGAGCATCAGCACCTTTTACCTCCTGTTCCGTACAGGTTGCAATTTGTCCTGAGGATGAACGGGAAGACGGGGAATCAGTGAGAGACTGGCTCTTGGTGTTGGGAAAGGCACAGGTCACTCTATTTTCCCATCAGGAAGAAGAATTAACCACAGGCTCCTCCCGCCCCCCGGAACCAGAACAGGGCCGAAGCCATCCTGCGCTTTTGCGGCCAGCTCCCAAAAACACGAGTTGTAAAATGGAGGCTCAGGGCACTGCAATTCACAAACCTGCAGAGTTATAAATGATAACTCTCGTCCACAAATATATTGAGGGAAGGCAACGAAGAGGATTTGAAATCAAGGCAGAATTGCAGGAAACAGATTTCAGGAGGTAGATTCGAATCGCCTTTAAAGCACATGAAAAGCGGCAAAACGTTGACAATGATGCCCTTGGCCAAAAAGGGCGTATGCGTTTTTTCCTGAATATATTCAGGAAAAAACGCATACGCCCTTTTTGGCCAACCAAGCAACCTGGAAAGGCAAATCAGCGCTACAAAGAAGTCTTGCTTCCCATCGGTCAAAAGGGCCATGCTGAAAAAAGTGTCAAAACCAGAAATGCAGGACAGGCCATGGAGAAATGGGAGCCTTGCTACACTGATGGGCGGGATGGAAATTGCCAACAGCCACTCTGGAGAAGTGTACGGTGAGTCCTGAAACAACTAAAAAACACAGCTTAGAGAGCATAGGGCACTTCCACTCATGGGGGTATAAATTGGGAAAATGAAAAATCAGCAAGACACAAGCACCCCAAAGTTTAGGGCTGCTCGGTTGACAAGGACCTCCACTTCATTCCACCTTAAATATCCCAGGAAAGAGAAAAATGGATAAAGAAGTTGTGGTCCTTATGTACAATGGAATATCACTCAGCCATGAACTCAATGTCATAAGGCTAGTAGCAGCATGATGAGTGGATTAAGGTATGACGATTCTAAGTGAAATAAGTCACACAGAAAAGGACACTTCTCATAAGGTATCACTGATAGAGGGAATGTAAAAACCGTTACACTTGAACTGAATTACAAAACAGAACAGAGTCACACATGCAGAAAACACACTATGGCGGCTTAACGGGAAAGGTGAGGTGGGGTGATAGATAAAACAAGGGTTTCAAATTAGCTCAGATACCGTTCCATAAACCCAATATGTAATAGACAAGACCTACTCCTTGCTCAGAGAACTGGACTCAACACGCCCTATTCACCGCACAAGAATATATCTGACTAGTAATAATCGTAAAACCTATGTATTGATATCTCTCTGTTAGTGTGTCAAGTGGGTGTAAAGCGGCATAAACACAGCAGTGAAAAGCAGCTAAACCCTATTATAAAAATAAATTACTTTGAAAAACCCATGAAACAAAGACAGTGAAAGAGAGAGAAATTCTTACACAATGCGTTCAGGGGCTGTGATGCAACCTGGATTGACCATATCTAGACCCACAGCTGGATGAGACATGAGGGTGGACACTCTTGGGGCTGAGAGGTTTGGTGAGGTTGGGTGAGCAAACGCAGACCCTTTCAAGTAATACTGCGTGGTACCCATCGCATGGGTCCCAAATCTCCAGGTTCAAGGGCATCTTCCTACATCGAAAACATGCATGAGAAACCCAGAAGGTGGTACACCGTGTGATGGGGAAAGGTTTCTAAAACGCACCTCATTTCTCATCTCCTTGTGCCCGGGTTCGCCATTCCAGCCGCTTTACTAGCAATCTCCCTCTTTGGAGCATCAGCACCTTTTACCTCCTGTTCCGTACAGGTTGCAATTTTTCCTGAGGATGAACGGGAAGACGGGGAACCAATGAGAGACTGGCTCTTGGTGTTGGGAAAGGCACAGGTCAGTCTATTTTTCCATCAGGAAGAAGAATAAACCACAGGCTCATCCCGCCACCCGGAACCAGAACAGGGCCTGAAGCCATCCTGCGCTTTTGCGGCCAGCTCCCAAAAACACGAGTTGTAAAATGGAGGCTCAGGGCACTGCAATTCACAAACCTGCAGAGTTATAAATGATAACTCTCGTCCACAAATATATTGAGGGAAGGCAACGAAGAGGATTTGAAATCAGGGCAGAATTGCAGGAAACAGATTTCAGGAGGTAGATTCGAATCGCCTTTAAAGCACATGAAATGCGGCAAAACGTTGGCAATGATGCCCTTGGCCAAAAAGGGCGTATGCGTTTTTTCCTGAATATATTCAGGAAAAAACGCATACGCCCTTTTTGGCCAACCAAGCAACCTGGAAAGGCAAATCAGCGCTACAAAGAAGTCTCGCTTCCCATCGGTCAAAAGGGCCATGCTGAAAAAAGTGTCAAAACCAGAAATGCAGGACAGGCCATGGAGAAATGGGAGCCTTGCTACACTGATGGGCGGGATGTAAATTGCCAACAGCCACTCTGGAGAAGTGTACGGTGTGTCCTGAAACATCTAAAAAACACAGCTTAGAGACCATAGGGCACTTCCACTCATGGGGGTATAAATTGGGAAAATTAAAAATCAGCAAGACACAAGCACCCCAAAGTTTAGGGCTGCTCTGTTGACAAGGACCTCCACTTCATTCCACCTTAAATATCCCAGGAAAGAGAAAAATGGGTAAAGAAGTTGTGGTCCTTATGTACAATGGAATATCACTCAGCCATGAAATCAATGTCATAAGGCTAGTAGCAGCATGATGAGTGGATTAAGGTATGACGATTCTAAGTGAAATAAGTCACACAGAAAAGGACACTTCTCATAAGGTATCACTGATAGAGGGAATGTAAAAACCGTTACACTTGAACTGAATTACAAAACAGAACACAGTCACACATGCAGAAAAAACACTATGGCTGCTTAACAAGAAAGGTGAGGTGGGGTGATAGATAAAACAAGGGTTTCAAATTAGCTCAGATACCGTTCCATAAAACCAATATGTAATAGACAAGACCTACTCCTTGCTCAGAGAACTGGACTCAACACGCCGTATTCACCGCACAAGAATATATCTGACTAGTAATAATCTTAAACCTATGTATTGATATCTCTCTGTTAGTGTGTCAAGTGGGTGTAAAGCGGCATAAACACAGCAGTGAAAAGCAGCTAAACCCCATTATAAAAATAAATTACTTTGAAAAACCCATGAAAGAAAGACAGTGAAAGAGAGAGAAATTCTTACACAATGCGTTCAGGGGCTGTGATGCAACCTGGATTGACCATATCTAGACCCACAGGTGGATGAGACATAAGGGTGGACACTCTTGGGGCTGAGAGGTTTGGTGAGGTTGGGTGAGCAAATGCAGACCCTTTAAAGTAATACTGCGTGGTACCCATCGCATGGGTCCCAAATCTCCAGGTTCAAGGGCATCTTCCTACATCGAAAACATGCATGAGAAACCCAGAAGATGGTACACCATGTGATGGGGAAAGGTTTCTAAAACGCAACTCATTTCTCATCTCCTTGTGCCCGGGTTCGCCATTCCAGCCGCTTTACTAGCAATCTCCCTACTTGGAGCATCAGCACCGTTAACCTCCTGTTCCGTACAGGTTGCAATTTGTCCTGAGGATGAACGGGAAGACGGGGAATCAGTGAGAGACTGGCTCTTGGTGTTGGGAAAGGCACAGGTCACTCTATTTTCCCATCAGGAAGAAGAATTAACCACAGGCTCCTCCCGCCCCCCGGAACCAGAACAGGGCCGAAGCCATCCTGCGCTTTTGCGGCCAGCTCCCAAAAACGCGAGTTGTAAAATCCAGCTTCAGGGCACTGCAATTCACAAACCTGCAGAGTTATAAATGATAACTCTCGTCCACAAATATATTGAGGGAAGGCAAAGAAGAGGATTTGAAATCAAGGCAGAATTGCAGGAAACAGATTTCAGGAGGTAGATTCGAATCGCCTTTAAAGCACATGAAAAGCGGCAAAACGTTGACAATGATGCCCTTGGCCAAAAAGGGCGTATGCGATTTTTCCTGAATATATTCAGGAAAAAACGCATACGCCCTTTTTGGCCAACCAAGCAACCTGGAAAGGCAAATCAGCGCTACAAAGAAGTCTCGTTTCCCATCGGTCAAAAGGGCCATGCTGAAAAAAGTGTCAAAACCAGAAATGCAGGACAGGCCATGTAGAAATGGGCGCCTTGCTACACTGATGGGCGGGATGTAAATTGCCAACAGCCACTCTGGAGAAGTGTACGGTGAGTCTTGAAACATCTAAAAAACACAGCTTAGACAGCATAGGGCACTTCCACTCATGGGGGTATAAATTGGGAAAATGAAAAATCGGCAAGACACAAGCACCCCAAAGTTTAGGGCTGCTCTGTTGACAAGGACCTCCACTTCATTCCACCTTAAATATCCCAGGAAAGAGAAAAATGGGTAAAGAAGTTGTGGTCCTTATGTACAATGGAATATCACTCAGCCATGAAATCAATGTCATAAGGCTAGTAGCAGCATGATGAGTGGATTTAGGTACGATGATTCTACGTGAAATAAGTCACATAGAAAAGGACACTTCTCATAAGGTATCACTGATAGAGGGAATGTAAAAACCGTTACACTTGAACGGAATTACAAAACAGAACAGAGTCCCACATGCAGAAAACACACTATGGCTGCTTAACGGGAAAGGTGAGGTGGGGTGATACATAAAACAAGGGTTTCAAATTAGCTCAGATACCGTTCCATAAACCCAATATGTAATAGACAAGACCTACTCCTTGCTCAGAGAACTGGACTCAACACGCCCTATTCACCGCACAAGAATATATCTGACTACTAATAATCTTAAAACCTATGTATTGATATCTCTCTGTTAGTGTGTCAAGTGGGTGTAAAGCGGCATAAACACAGCAGTGAAAAGCACCTAAACCCCATTATGAAAATAAATTACTTTGAAAAACCCATGAAACAAAGAAAGTGAAAGAGAGAGAAATTCTTACACAATGCGTTCAGGGGCTGTGATGCAACCTGGATTGACCATATCTAGACCCACAGCTGGATGAGACCTAAGGGTGGACACTCTTGGGGCTGAGAGGTTTGGTGAGGTTGGGTGAGCAAGCGCAGACCCTTTAAAGTAATACTGCATGGTACCCATCGCATGGGTCCCAAATCTCCAGGTTCAAGGGCATCTTCCTACATCGAAAACATGCATGAGAAACCCAGAAGATGGTACACCGTGTGATGGGGAAAGGTTTCTAAAACGCACCTCATTTCTCATCTCCTTGTGCCCGGGTTTGCCATTCCAGCCGCTTTACTAGCAATCTCCCTACTTGGAGCATCAGCACCTTTAACCTCCTGTTCCGTACAGGTTGCAATTTTTCCTGAGGATGAACGGGAAGACGGGGAACCAATGAGAGACTGGCTCTAGGTGTTGGAAAAGGCAGAGGTCACTCTATTTTCCCATCAGGAAGAAGAATTAACCACAGGCTCATCCCACCCCCCGGAACCAGAACAGGGCCTGAAGCCATCCTGCGCTTTTGCGGTCAGCTCCCAAAAACACGAGTTGTAAAATGGAGGCTCAGGGCACTGCAATTCACAAACCTGCAGAGTTATAAATGATAACTCTCCTCCACAAATATATTGAGGGAAGGCAATGAAGAGGATTTGAAATCAAGGCAGAATTGCAGGAAACAGATTTCAGGAGGTAGATTCGAATCGCCTTTAAAGCACATGAAAAGTGGCAAAACGTTGACAATGATGCCCTTGGCCAAAAAGGGCATATGCGTTTTTTCCTGAATATATTCAGGAAAAAACGCATACGCCCTTTTTGGCCAACCAAGCAACCTGGAAAGGCAAATCAGCGCTACAAAGAAGTCTCGCTTCCCATCGGTCAAAAGGGCCATGCTGAAAAAAGTGTCAAAACCAGAAATGCAGGACAGGCCATGGAGAAATGGGAGCCTTGCTACACTGATGGGCGGGCTGTAAATTGCCAACAGCCACTCTGGAGAAGTGTACGGTGAGTCCTGAAACATCTAAAAAACACAGCTTAGAGAGCATAGGGCACTTCCACTCATGGGGGTATAAATTGGGAAATTGAAAAATCAGCAAGACACAAGCACCCCAAAGTTTAGGGCTGCTCTGTTGACAAGGACCTCCACTTCATTCCACCTTAAATATCCCAGGAAAGAGAAAAATGGATAAAGAAGTTGTGGTCCTTATGTACAATGGAATATCACTCAGCCATGAAATCAATGTCATAAGGCTAGTAGCAGCATGATGAGTGGATTTAGGTACAACGATTCTAAGTGAAATAAGTCACACAGAAAAGGAAACTTCTCATAAGGTATCACTTATAGAGGGAATGTAAAAACCGTTACACTTGAACTGAATTACAAAACAGAACAGAGTCACACATGCAGAAAACACCCTATAGCTGCTTAACGGGAAAAGTGAGGTGGGGTGATACATAAAACAAGGGTTTCAAATTAGCTCAGATACCGTTCCATAAACCCAATATGTAATAGACAAGACCTACTCCTTGCTCAGAGAACTGGACTCAACACGCCCTATTCACCGCACAAGAATATATCTGACTTGTAATAATCTTAAAACCTATGTATTGATATCTCTCTGTTAGTGTGTCAAGTGGTTGTAAAGCGGCATAAACATAGCAGTGAAAAGCAGCTAAACCCCATTATAAAAATAAATTACTTTGAAAAACCCATGAAACAAAGACAGTGAAAGAGAGAGAAATTCTTACACAATGCGTTCAGGGGCTGTGATGCAACCTGGATTGACCATATCTAGACCCACAGCTGGATGAGACCTAAGGGTGGACACTCTTGGGGCTGAGAGGTTTGGTGAGGTTGGGTGAGCAAACGCAGACCCTTTCAAGTAATACTGCGTGGTAGCCATCGCATGGGTCCCAAATCTCCAGGTTCAAGGGCATCTTCCTACATCGAAAACATGCATGAGAAACCCAGAAGATGGTACACCATGTGATGGGGAAAGGTTTCTAAAACGCACCTCATTTCTCATCTCCTTGTGCCCGGGTTCGCCATTCCAGCCGCTTTACTAGCAATCTCCCTACTTGGAGCATCAGCACCTTTAACCTCCTGTTCCGTACAGGTTGCAATTTTTCCTGAGGAAGAACGGGAATACGGGGAACCAATGAGAGACTGGCTCTTGGTGTTGGGAAAGGCACAGGTCACTCTATTTTCCCATCAGGAAGAAGAATAAACCACAGGCTCATCCCGCCTCCCGGAACCAGAATAGGGCCTGAAGCCATCCTGCGCTTTTGCGGCCAGCTCCCAAAAACATGAGTTGTAAAATGGAGGCTCAGGGCACTGCAATTCACAAACCTGCAGAGTTATAAATGATAACTCTCGTCCACAAATATATTGAGGGAAGGCAACGAAGAGGATTTGAAATCAAGGCAGAATTGCAGGAAACAGATTTCAGGAGGTAGATTCGAATCGCCTTTAAAGCATATGAAAAGCGGCAAAACGTTGACAATGATGCCCTTGGCCAAAAAGGGCGTATGCGTTTTTTCCTGAATATATTCAGGAAAAAACGCATACGCCCTTTTTGGCCAACCAAGCAACCTGGAAAGGCAAATCAGCGCTACAAAGAAGTCTCGCTTCCCATTGGTTAAAAGGGCCATGCTAAAAAAAGTGTCAAAACCAGAAATGCAGGACAGGCCATGGAGAAATGGGAGCCTTGCTACACTGATGGGCGGGATGTAAATTGCCAACAGCCACTCTGGAGAAGTGTACGGTGTGTCCTGAAACATCTAAAAAACACAGCTTAGAGAGCATAGGGCACTTCCACTCATGGGGGTATAAATTGGGAAAATTAAAAATCAGCAAGACACAAACACCCCAAAGTTTAGGGCTGCTCTGTTGACAAGGACCTCCACTTCATTCCACCTTAAATATCCCAGGAAAGAGAAAAATGGGTAAAGAAGTTGTGGTCCTTATGTACAATGGAATATCACTCAGCCATGAAATCAATGTCATAAGGCTAGTAGCAGCATGATGAGTGGATTAAGGTATGACGATTCTAAGTGAAATAAGTCACACAGAAAAGGACACTTCTCATAAGGTATCACTTATAGAGGGAATGTAAAAACCGTTACACTTGAACTGAATTACAAAACAGAACACAGTCACACATGCAGAAAACACACTATGGCTGCTTAACGAGAAAGGTGAGGTGGGGTGTTACATAAAACAAGGGTTTCAAATTAGCTCAGATACCGTTCCATAAACCCAATATGTAATAGACAAGACCTACTCCTTGCTCAGAGAACTGGACTCAACACGCCCTATTCACCGCACAAGAATATATCTGACTAGTAATAATCTTAAAACCTATGTATTGATATCTCTCTGTTAGTGTGTCAAGTGGGTGTAAAGCGGCATAAACACAGCAGTGAAAAGCAGCTAAACCCCATTATAAAAATAAATTACTTTGAAAAACCCATGAAACAAAGACAGTGAAAGAGAGAGAAATTCTTACACAATGCGTTCAGGGGCTGTGATGCAACCTGGATTGACCATATCTAGACCGACAGTTGGATGAGACATACGGGTGGACACTCTTGGGGCTGAGAGGTTTAGTGAGGTTGGGTGAGCAAACGCAGACCCTTTAAAGTAATACTGCGTGGTACCCATCCCATGGGTCCCAAATCTCCAGGTTCAAGGGCATCTTCCTACATCGAAAACATGCATGAGAAACCCAGAAGGTGGTACACCATGTGATGGGAAAGTTTTCTAAAATGCACCTAATTTCTCATCTCCTTGTGCCCGTGTTGGCCATTCCAGCCGCTTTACTAGCCATCTCCCTCTTTGGAGCATCAGCACCTTTAACCTCCTGTTCCGTACAGGTTGCAATTTGTCCTGAGGATGAACGGGAAGACGGGGAACCAATGAGAGACTAGCTCTTGGTGTTGGGACAGGCACAGGTCACTCTATTTTCCCATCAGGAAGAAGAATTAACCAAAGGCTCAGCCTGCCCCCCGGAACCAGAACAGGGCCTGAAGCCATCCTGCGCTTTTGCGGCCAGCTCCCAAAAACGCGAGTTGTAAAATCCAGCTTCAGGGCACTGCAATTCACAAACCTGCAGAGTTATAAATGATAACTCTCGTCCACAAATATATTGAGGGAAGGCAATGAAGAGGATTTGAAATCAAGGCAGAATTGCAGGAAACAGATTTCAGGAGGTAGATTCGAATCGCCTTTAAAGCACATGAAAAGTGGCAAAACGTTGACAATGATGCCCTTGGCCAAAAAGGGCGTATGCGTTTTTTCCTGAATATATTCAGGAAAAAACTCATATGCCGTTTTGGCCAACCAAGCAACCTGGAAAGGCAAATCAGTGCTACAAAGAAGTCTCGCTTCCCATCGGTGAAAAGGGCCATGCTGAAAAAAGTGTCAAAACCAGAAATGCAGGACAGGCCATGGAGAAATGGGAGCCTTGCTACACTGATGGGCGGGATGTAAATTGCCAACAGCGACTCTGGAGAAGTGTACGGTGAGTCCTGAAACATCTAAAAAACCCAGCTTAGAGAACATAGGGCACTTCCACTCATGGGGGTATAAATTGGGAAAATGAAAAATCAGCAAGACACAAGCACCCCAAAGTTTAGGGCTGCTCGGTTGACAAGGACCTCCACTTCATTCCACCTTAAATATCCCAGGAAAGAGAAAAATGGGTAAAGAAGTTGTGGTCCTTATGTACAATGGAATATCACTCAGCCATGAAATCAATGTCATAAGGCTAGTAGCAGCATGATGAGTGGATTAAGGTATGACGATTCTAAGTGAAATAAGTCACACAGAAAAGGACACTTCTCATAAGGTATCACTGATAGAGGGAATGTAAAAACCGTTACACTTGAACTGAATTACAAAACAGAACACAGTCACACATGCAGAAAACACACTATGGCTGCTTAACAAGAAAGGTGAGGTGGGGTGATAGATAAAACAAGGGTTTCAAATTAGCTCAGATACCGTTCCATAAAACCAATATGTAATAGACAAGACCTACTCCTTGCTCAGAGAACTGGACTCAACACGCCCTATTCACCGCACAAGAATATATCTGACTAGTAATAATCTTAAACCTATGTATTGATATCTCTCTGTTAGTGTGTCAAGTGGGTGTAAAGCGACATAAACACAGCAGTGAAAAGCAGCTAAACCCCATTATAAAAATAAATTACTTTGAAAAACCCATGAAACAAAGACAGTGAAAGAGAGAGAAATTCTTACACAATGCGTTCAGGGGCTGTGATGCAACCTGGATTGACCATATCTAGACCCACAGCTGGATGAGACATAAGGGTGGACACTCTTGGGGCTGAGAGGTTTGGTGAGGTTGGGTGAGCAAATGCAGACCCTTTAAAGTAATACTGCGTGGTACCCATCGCATGGGTCCCAAATCTCCAGGTTCAAGGGCATCTTCCTACATCGAAAACATGCATGAGAAACCCAGAAGATGGTACACCATGTGATGGGGAAAGGTTTCTAAAACGCACCTCATTTCTCATCTCCTTGTGCCCGGGTTCGCCATTCCAGCCGCTTTACTAGCAATCTCCCTACTTGGAGCATCAGCACCGTTAACCTCCTGTTCTGTACAGGTTGCAATTTGTCCTGAGGATGAACGGGAAGACGGGGAATCAGTGAGAGACTGGCTCTTGGTGTTGGGAAAGGCACAGGTCACTCTATTTTCCCATCAGGAAGAAGAATTAACCACAGGCTCCTCCCGCCCCCCGGAACCAGAACAGGGCCGAAGCCATCCTGCGCTTTTGCGGCCAGCTCCCAAAAACACGAGTTGTAAAATGGAGGCTCAGGGCACTGCAATTCACAAACCTGCAGAGTTATAAATGATAACTCTCGTCCACAAATATATTGAGGGAAGGCAACGAAGAGGATTTGAAATCAAGGCAGAATTGCAGGAAACAGATTTCAGGAGGTAGATTCGAATCGCCTTTAAAGCACATGAAAAGCGGCAAAACGTTGACAATGATGCCCTTGGCCAAAAAGGGCGTATGCGTTTTTTCCTGAATATATTCAGGAAAAAACGCATACGCCCTTTTTGGCCAACCAAGCAACCTGGAAAGGCAAATCAGCGCTACAAAGAAGTCTCGCTTCCCATCGGTCAAAAGGGCCATGCTGAAAAAAGTGTCAAAACCAGAAATGCAGGACAGGCCATGGAGAAATGGGAGCCTTGCTACACTGATGGGCGGGATGGAAATTGCCAACAGCCACTCTGGAGAAGTGTACGGTGAGTCCTGAAACAACTAAAAAACACAGCTTAGAGAGCATAGGGCACTTCCACTCATGGGGGTATAAATTGGGAAAATGAAAAATCAGCAAGACACAAGCACCCCAAAGTTTAGGGCTGCTCTGTTGACAAGGACCTCCACTTCATTCCACCTTAAATATCCCAGGAAAGAGAAAAATGGATAAAGAAGTTGTGGTCCTTATGTACAATGGAATATCACTCAGCCATGAACTCAATGTCATAAGGCTAGTAGCAGCATGATGAGTGGATTAAGGTATGACGATTCTAAGTGAAATAAGTCACACAGAAAAGGACACTTCTCATAAGGTATCACTGATAGAGGGAATGTAAAAACCGTTACACTTGAACTGAATTACAAAACAGAACAGAGTCACACATGCAGAAAACACACTATGGCGGCTTAACGGGAAAGGTGAGGTGGGGTGATACATAAAACAAGGGTTTCAAATTAGCTCAGATACCGTTCCATAAACCCAATATGTAATAGACAAGACCTACTCCTTGCTCAGAGAACTGGACTCAACACGCCCTATTCACCGCACAAGAATATATCTGACTAGTAATAATCTTAAAACCTATGTATTGATATCTCTCTGTTAGTGTGTCAAGTGGGTGTAAAGCGGCATAAACACAGCAGTGAAAAGCAGCTAAACCCTATTATAAAAATAAATTACTTTGAAAAACCCATGAAACAAAGACAGTGAAAGAGAGAGAAATTCTTACACAATGCGTTCAGGGGCTGTGATGCAACCTGGATTGACCATATCTAGACCCACAGCTGGATGAGACATGAGGGTGGACACTCTTGGGGCTGAGAGGTTTGGTGAGGTTGGGTGAGCAAACGCAGACCCTTTCAAGTAATACTGCGTGGTACCCATCGCATGGGTCCCAAATCTCCAGGTTCAAGGGCATCTTCCTACATCGAAAACATGCATGAGAAACCCAGAAGGTGGTACACCGTGTGATGGGGAAAGGTTTCTAAAACGCACCTCATTTCTCATCTCCTTGTGCCCGGGTTCGCCATTCCAGTCGCTTTACTAGCAATCTCCCTCTTTGGAGCATCAGCACCTTTTACCTCCTGTTCCGTACAGGTTGCAATTTTTCCTGAGGATGAACGGGAAGACGGGGAACCAATGAGAGACTGGCTCTTGGTGTTGGGAAAGGCACAGGTCAGTCTATTTTCCCATCAGGAAGAAGAATAAACCACAGGCTCATCCCGCCACCCGGAACCAGAACAGGGCCTGAAGCCATCCTGCGCTTTTGCGGCCAGCTCCCAAAAACACGAGTTGTAAAATGGAGGCTCAGGGCACTGCAATTCACAAACCTGCAGAGTTATAAATGATAACTCTCGTCCACAAATATATTGAGGGAAGGCAAAGAAGAGGATTTGAAATCAAGGCAGAATTGCAGGAAACAGATTTCAGGAGGTAGATTCGAATCGCCTTTAAAGCACATGAAAAGCGGCAAAACGTTGACAATGATGCCCTTGGCCAAAAAGGGCGTATGCGTTTTTTCCTGAATATATTCAGGAAAAAACGCATACGCCCTTTTTGGCCAACCAAGCAACCTGGAAAGGCAAATCAGCGCTACAAAGAAGTCTCGCTTCCCATCGGTCAAAAGGGCCATGCTGAAAAAAGTGTCAAAACCAGAAATGCAGGACAGGCCATGGAGAAATGGGAGCCTTGCTACACTGATGGGCGGGATGTAAATTGCCAACAGCCACTCTGGAGAAGTGTACGGTGTGTCCTGAAACATCTAAAAAACACAGCTTAGAGACCATAGGGCACTTCCACTCATGGGGGTATAAATTGGGAAAATTAAAAATCAGCAAGACACAAGCACCCCAAAGTTTAGGGCTGCTCTGTTGACAAGGACCTCCACTTCATTCCACCTTAAATATCCCAGGAAAGAGAAAAATGGGTAAAGAAGTTGTGGTCCTTATGTACAATGGAATTTCACTCAGCCATGAAATCAATGTCATAAGGCTAGTAGCAGCATGATGAGTGGATTAAGGTATGACGATTCTAAGTGAAATAAGTCACACAGAAAAGGACACTTCTCATAAGGTATCACTGATAGAGGGAATGTAAAAACCGTTACACTTGAACTGAATTACAAAACAGAACACAGTCACACATGCAGAAAACACACTATGGCTGCTTAACAAGAAAGGTGAGGTGGGGTGATAGATAAAACAAGGGTTTCAAATTAGCTCAGATACCGTTCCATAAACCCAATATGTAATAGACAAGACCTACTCCTTGCTCAGAGAACTGGACTCAACACGCCCTATTCACCGCACAAGAATATATCTGACTAGTAATAATCTTAAACCTATGTATTGATATCTCTCTGTTAGTGTGTCAAGTGGGTGTAAAGCGGCATAAACACTGCAGTGAAAAGCAGCTAAACCCCATTATAAAAATAAATTACTTTGAAAAACCCATGAAACAAAGACAGTGAAAGAGAGAGAAATTCTTACACAATGCGTTCAGGGGCTGTGATGCAACCTGGATTGACCATATCTAGACCCACAGCTGGATGAGACATAAGGGTGGACACTCTTGGGGCTGAGAGGTTTGGTGAGGTTGGGTGAGCAAATGCAGACCCTTTAAAGTAATACTGCGTGGTACCCATCGCATGGGTCCCAAATCTCCAGGTTCAAGGGCATCTTCCTACATCGAAAACATGCATGAGAAACCCAGAAGATGGTACACCATGTGATGGGGAAAGGTTTCTAAAACGCACCTCATTTCTCATCTCCTTGTGCCCTGGTTCGCCATTCCAGCCGCTTTACTAGCAATCTCCCTACTTGGAGCATCAGCACCGTTAACCTCCTGTTCCGTACAGGTTGCAATTTGTCCTGAGGATGAACGGGAAGACGGGGAATCAGTGAGAGACTGGCTCTTGGTGTTGGGAAAGGCACAGGTCACTCTATTTTCCCATCAGGAAGAAGAATTAACCACAGGCTCCTCCCGCCCCCCGGAACCAGAACAGGGCCGAAGCCATCCTGCGCTTTTGCGGCCAGCTCCCAAAAACACGAGTTGTAAAATGGAGGCTCAGGGCACTGCAATTCACAAACCTGCAGAGTTATAAATGATAACTCTCGTCCACAAATATATTGAGGGAAGGCAACGAAGAGGATTTGAAATCAAGGCAGAATTGCAGGAAACAGATTTCAGGAGGTAGATTCGAATCGCCTTTAAAGCACATGAAAAGCGGCAAAACGTTGACAATGATGCCCTTGGCCAAAAAGGGCGTATGCGTTTTTTCCTGAATATATTCAGGAAAAAACGCATACGCCCTTTTTGGCCAACCAAGCAACCTGGAAAGGCAAATCAGCGCTACAAAGAAGTCTCGCTTCCCATCGGTCAAAAGGGCCATGCTGAAAAAAGTGTCAAAACCAGAAATGCAGGACAGGCCATGGAGAAATGGGAGCCTTGCTACACTGATGGGCGGGATGGAAATTGCCAACAGCCACTCTGGAGAAGTGTACGGTGAGTCCTGAAACAACTAAAAAACACAGCTTAGAGAGCATAGGGCACTTCCACTCATGGGGGTATAAATTGGGAAAATGAAAAATCAGCAAGACACAAGCACCCCAAAGTTTAGGGCTGCTCTGTTGACAAGGACCTCCACTTCATTCCACCTTAAATATCCCAGGAAAGAGAAAAATGGATAAAGAAGTTGTGGTCCTTATGTACAATGGAATATCACTCAGCCATGAACTCAATGTCATAAGGCTAGTAGCAGCATGATGAGTGGATTAAGGTATGACGATTCTAAGTGAAATAAGTCACACAGAAAAGGACACTTCTCATAAGGTATCACTGATAGAGGGAATGTGAAAACCGTTACACTTGAACTGAATTACAAAACAGAACAGAGTCACACATGCAGAAAACACACTATGGCGGCTTAACGGGAAAGGTGAGGTGGGGTGATACATAAAACAAGGGTTTCAAATTAGCTCAGATACCGTTCCATAAACCCAATATGTAATAGACAAGACCTACTCCTTGCTCAGAGAACTGGACTCAACACGCCCTATTCACCGCACAAGAATATATCTGACTAGTAATAATCTTAAAACCTATGTATTGATATCTCTCTGTTAGTGTGTCAAGTGGGTGTAAAGCGGCATAAACACAGCAGTGAAAAGCAGCTAAACCCTATTATAAAAATAAATTACTTTGAAAAACCCATGAAACAAAGACAGTGAAAGAGAGAGAAATTCTTACACAATGCGTTCAGGGGCTGTGATGCAACCTGGATTGACCATATCTAGACCCACAGCTGGATGAGACATGAGGGTGGACACTCTTGGGGCTGAGAGGTTTGGTGAGGTTGGGTGAGCAAACGCAGACCCTTTCAAGTAATACTGCGTGGTACCCATCGCATGGGTCCCAAATCTCCAGGTTCAAGGGCATCTTCCTACATCGAAAACATGCATGAGAAACCCAGAAGGTGGTACACCGTGTGATGGGGAAAGGTTTCTAAAACGCACCTCATTTCTCATCTCCTTGTGCCCGGGTTCGCCATTCCAGTCGCTTTACTAGCAATCTCCCTCTTTGGAGCATCAGCACCTTTTACCTCCTGTTCCGTACAGGTTGCAATTTTTCCTGAGGATGAACGGGAAGACGGGGAACCAATGAGAGACTGGCTCTTGGTGTTGGGAAAGGCACAGGTCAGTCTATTTTCCCATCAGGAAGAAGAATAAACCACAGGCTCATCCCGCCACCCGGAACCAGAACAGGGCCTGAAGCCATCCTGCGCTTTTGCGGCCAGCTCCCAAAAACACGAGTTGTAAAATGGAGGCTCAGGGCACTGCAATTCACAAACCTGCAGAGTTATAAATGATAACTCTCGTCCACAAATATATTGAGGGAAGGCAAAGAAGAGGATTTGAAATCAAGGCAGAATTGCAGGAAACAGATTTCAGGAGGTAGATTCGAATCGCCTTTAAAGCACATGAAAAGCGGCAAAACGTTGACAATGATGCCCTTGGCCAAAAAGGGCGTATGCGTTTTTTCCTGAATATATTCAGGAAAAAACGCATACGCCCTTTTTGGCCAACCAAGCAACCTGGAAAGGCAAATCAGCGCTACAAAGAAGTCTCGCTTCCCATCGGTCAAAAGGGCCATGCTGAAAAAAGTGTCAAAACCAGAAATGCAGGACAGGCCATGGAGAAATGGGAGCCTTGCTACACTGATGGGCGGGATGTAAATTGCCAACAGCCACTCTGGAGAAGTGTACGGTGTGTCCTGAAACATCTAAAAAACACAGCTTAGAGACCATAGGGCACTTCCACTCATGGGGGTATAAATTGGGAAAATTAAAAATCAGCAAGACACAAGCACCCCAAAGTTTAGGGCTGCTCTGTTGACAAGGACCTCCACTTCATTCCACCTTAAATATCCCAGGAAAGAGAAAAATGGGTAAAGAAGTTGTGGTCCTTATGTACAATGGAATATCACTCAGCCATGAAATCAATGTCATAAGGCTAGTAGCAGCATGATGAGTGGATTAAGGTATGACGATTCTAAGTGAAATAAGTCACACAGAAAAGGACACTTCTCATAAGGTATCACTGATAGAGGGAATGTAAAAACCGTTACACTTGAACTGAATTACAAAACAGAACACAGTCACACATGCAGAAAACACACTATGGCTGCTTAACAAGAAAGGTGAGGTGGGGTGATAGATAAAACAAGGGTTTCAAATTAGCTCAGATACCGTTCCATAAACCCAATATGTAATAGACAAGACCTACTCCTTGCTCAGAGAACTGGACTCAACACGCCCTATTCACCGCACAAGAATATATCTGACTAGTAATAATCTTAAACCTATGTATTGATATCTCTCTGTTAGTGTGTCAAGTGGGTGTAAAGCGGCATAAACACTGCAGTGAAAAGCAGCTAAACCCCATTATAAAAATAAATTACTTTGAAAAACCCATGAAACAAAGACAGTGAAAGAGAGAGAAATTCTTACACAATGCGTTCAGGGGCTGTGATGCAACCTGGATTGACCATATCTAGACCCACAGCTGGATGAGACATAAGGGTGGACACTCTTGGGGCTGAGAGGTTTGGTGAGGTTGGGTGAGCAAATGCAGACCCTTTAAAGTAATACTGCGTGGTACCCATCGCATGGGTCCCAAATCTCCAGGTTCAAGGGCATCTTCCTACATCGAAAACATGCATGAGAAACCCAGAAGATGGTACACCATGTGATGGGGAAAGGTTTCTAAAACGCACCTCATTTCTCATCTCCTTGTGCCCTGGTTCGCCATTCCAGCCGCTTTACTAGCAATCTCCCTACTTGGAGCATCAGCACCGTTAACCTCCTGTTCCGTACAGGTTGCAATTTGTCCTGAGGATGAACGGGAAGACGGGGAATCAGTGAGAGACTGGCTCTTGGTGTTGGGAAAGGCACAGGTCACTCTATTTTCCCATCAGGAAGAAGAATTAACCACAGGCTCCTCCCGCCCCCCGGAACCAGAACAGGGCCGAAGCCATCCTGCGCTTTTGCGGCCAGCTCCCAAAAACACGAGTTGTAAAATGGAGGCTCAGGGCACTGCAATTCACAAACCTGCAGAGTTATAAATGATAACTCTCGTCCACAAATATATTGAGGGAAGGCAACGAAGAGGATTTGAAATCAAGGCAGAATTGCAGGAAACAGATTTCAGGAGGTAGATTCGAATCGCCTTTAAAGCACATGAAAAGCGGCAAAACGTTGACAATGATGCCCTTGGCCAAAAAGGGCGTATGCGTTTTTTCCTGAATATATTCAGGAAAAAACGCATACGCCCTTTTTGGCCAACCAAGCAACCTGGAAAGGCAAATCAGCGCTACAAAGAAGTCTCGCTTCCCATCGGTCAAAAGGGCCATGCTGAAAAAAGTGTCAAAACCAGAAATGCAGGACAGGCCATGGAGAAATGGGAGCCTTGCTACACTGATGGGCGGGATGGAAATTGCCAACAGCCACTCTGGAGAAGTGTACGGTGAGTCCTGAAACAACTAAAAAACACAGCTTAGAGAGCATAGGGCACTTCCACTCATGGGGGTATAAATTGGGAAAATGAAAAATCAGCAAGACACAAGCACCCCAAAGTTTAGGGCTGCTCTGTTGACAAGGACCTCCACTTCATTCCACCTTAAATATCCCAGGAAAGAGAAAAATGGATAAAGAAGTTGTGGTCCTTATGTACAATGGAATATCACTCAGCCATGAACTCAATGTCATAAGGCTAGTAGCAGCATGATGAGTGGATTAAGGTATGACGATTCTAAGTGAAATAAGTCACACAGAAAAGGACACTTCTCATAAGGTATCACTGATAGAGGGAATGTGAAAACCGTTACACTTGAACTGAATTACAAAACAGAACAGAGTCACACATGCAGAAAACACACTATGGCGGCTTAACGGGAAAGGTGAGGTGGGGTGATACATAAAACAAGGGTTTCAAATTAGCTCAGATACCGTTCCATAAACCCAATATGTAATAGACAAGACCTACTCCTTGCTCAGAGAACTGGACTCAACACGCCCTATTCACCGCACAAGAATATATCTGACTAGTAATAATCTTAAAACCTATGTATTGATATCTCTCTGTTAGTGTGTCAAGTGGGTGTAAAGCGGCATAAACACAGCAGTGAAAAGCAGCTAAACCCTATTATAAAAATAAATTACTTTGAAAAACCCATGAAACAAAGACAGTGAAAGAGAGAGAAATTCTTACACAATGCGTTCAGGGGCTGTGATGCAACCTGGATTGACCATATCTAGACCCACAGCTGGATGAGACATGAGGGTGGACACTCTTGGGGCTGAGAGGTTTGGTGAGGTTGGGTGAGCAAACGCAGACCCTTTCAAGTAATACTGCGTGGTACCCATCGCATGGGTCCCAAATCTCCAGGTTCAAGGGCATCTTCCTACATCGAAAACATGCATGAGAAACCCAGAAGGTGGTACACCGTGTGATGGGGAAAGGTTTCTAAAACGCACCTCATTTCTCATCTCCTTGTGCCCGGGTTCGCCATTCCAGCCGCTTTACTAGCAATCTCCCTCTTTGGAGCATCAGCACCTTTTACCTCCTGTTCCGTACAGGTTGCAATTTTTCCTGAGGATGAACGGGAAGACGGGGAACCAATGAGAGACTGGCTCTTGGTGTTGGGAAAGGCACAGGTCAGTCTATTTTCCCATCAGGAAGAAGAATAAACCACAGGCTCATCCCGCCACCCGGAACCAGAACAGGGCCTGAAGCCATCCTGCGCTTTTGCGGCCAGCTCCCAAAAACACGAGTTGTAAAATGGAGGCTCAGGGCACTGCAATTCACAAACCTGCAGAGTTATAAATGATAACTCTCGTCCACAAATATATTGAGGGAAGGCAAAGAAGAGGATTTGAAATCAAGGCAGAATTGCAGGAAACAGATTTCAGGAGGTAGATTCGAATCGCCTTTAAAGCACATGAAAAGCGGCAAAACGTTGACAATGATGCCCTTGGCCAAAAAGGGCGTATGCGTTTTTTCCTGAATATATTCAGGAAAAAACGCATACGCCCTTTTTGGCCAACCAAGCAACCTGGAAAGGCAAATCAGCGCTACAAAGAAGTCTCGCTTCCCATCGGTCAAAAGGGCCATGCTGAAAAAAGTGTCAAAACCAGAAATGCAGGACAGGCCATGGAGAAATGGGAGCCTTGCTACACTGATGGGCGGGATGTAAATTGCCAACAGCCACTCTGGAGAAGTGTACGGTGTGTCCTGAAACATCTAAAAAACACAGCTTAGAGACCATAGGGCACTTCCACTCATGGGGGTATAAATTGGGAAAATTAAAAATCAGCAAGACACAAGCACCCCAAAGTTTAGGGCTGCTCTGTTGACAAGGACCTCCACTTCATTCCACCTTAAATATCCCAGGAAAGAGAAAAATGGGTAAAGAAGTTGTGGTCCTTATGTACAATGGAATATCACTCAGCCATGAAATCAATGTCATAAGGCTAGTAGCAGCATGATGAGTGGATTAAGGTATGACGATTCTAAGTGAAATAAGTCACACAGAAAAGGACACTTCTCATAAGGTATCACTGATAGAGGGAATGTAAAAACCGTTACACTTGAACTGAATTACAAAACAGAACACAGTCACACATGCAGAAAACACACTATGGCTGCTTAACAAGAAAGGTGAGGTGGGGTGATAGATAAAACAAGGGTTTCAAATTAGCTCAGATACCGTTCCATAAACCCAATATGTAATAGACAAGACCTACTCCTTGCTCAGAGAACTGGACTCAACACGCCCTATTCACCGCACAAGAATATATCTGACTAGTAATAATCTTAAAGCTATGTATTGATATCTCTCTGTTAGTGTGTCAAGTGGGTGTAAAGCGGCATAAACACTGCAGTGAAAAGCAGCTAAACCCTATTATAAAAATAAATTACTTTGAAAAACCCATGAAACAAAGACAGTGAAAGAGAGAGAAATTCTTACACAATGCTTTCAGGGGCTGTGATGCAACCTGGATTGACGATATCTAGACCCACAGCTGGATGAGACATAAGGGTGGACACTCTTGGGGCTGAGAGGTTTGGTGTGATTGGGTGAGCAAACGCAGACCCTTTCAAGTAATACTGCGTGGTACCCATCGCATGGGTCCCAAATCTCCAGGTTCAAGGGCATCTTCCTACATCGAAAACATGCATGAGAAACCCAGAAGATGGTACACCGTGTGATGGGGAAAGGTTTCTAAAACGCACCTCATTTCTCATCTCCTTGTGCCCGGGTTCGCCATTCCAGCCGCTTTACTAGCAATCTCCCTCCTTGGAGCATCAGCACCTTTAACCTCCTGTTCCGTACAGGTTGCAATTTTTCCTGAGGAAGAACGGGAATACGGGGAACCAATGAGAGACTGGCTCTTGGTGTTGGGAAAGGCACAGGTCACTCTATTTTCCCATCAGGAAGAAGAATAAACCACAGCCTCCTCCCGCCTCCCGGAACCAGAACAGGGCCTGAAGCCATCCTGCGCTTTTGCGGCCAGCTCCCAAAAACACGAGTTGTAAAATGGAGGCTCAGGGCACTGCAATTCACAAACCTGCAGAGTTATAAATGATAATTCTCGTCAACAAATATATTGAGGGAAGGCAACGAAGAGGATTTGAAATCAAGGCAGAATTGCAGGAAACAGATTTCAGGAGGTAGATTCGAATCGCCTTTAAAGCATATGAAAAGGAGCAAAACGTTGACAATGATGCCCTTGGCCAAAAAGGGCGTATGCGTTTTTTCCTGAATATATTCAGGAAAAAACGCATACGCCCTTTTTGGCCAACCAAGCAACCTGGAAAGGCAAATCAGCGCTAAAAAGAAGTCTCGCTTCCCATCGGTCAAAAGGGCCATGCTAAAAAAAGTGTCAAAACCAGAAATGCAGGACAGGCCATGGAGAAATGGGAGCCTTGCTACACTGATGGGCGGGATGTAAATTGCCAACAGCCACTCTGGAGAAGTGTACGGTGTGTCCTGAAACATCTAAAAAACACAGCTTAGAGAGGATAGGGCACTTCCACTCATGGGGGTATAAATTGGGAAAATGAAAAATCAGCAAGACACAAACACCCCAAAGTTTAGGGCTGCTCTGTTGACAAGGACCTCCACTTCATTCCACCTTAAATATCCCAGGAAAGAGAAAAATGGGTAAAGAAGTTGTGGTCCTTATGTACAATGGAATATCACTCAGCCATGAAATCAATGTCATAAGGCTAGTAGCAGCATGATGAGTGGATTAAGGTATGACGATTCTAAGTGAAATAAGTCACACAGAAAAGGACACTTCTCATAAGGTATCACTGATAGAGGGAATGTAAAAACCGTTACACTTGAACTGAATTACAAAACAGAACAGAGTCACACATGCAGAAAACACACTATGGCTGCTTAACGAGAAAGGTGAGGTGGGGTGTTACATAAAACAAGGGTTTCAAATTAGCTCAGATACCGTTCCATAAACCCAATATGTAATAGACAAGACCTACTCCTTGCTCAGAGAACTGGACTCAACACGCCCTATTCACCGCACAAGAATATATCTGACTAGTAATAATCTTAAACCTATGTATTGATATCTCTCTGTTAGTGTGTCAAGTGGGTGTAAAGCGGCATAAACACTGCAGTGAAAAGCAGCTAAACCCCATTATAAAAATAAATTACTTTGAAAAACCCATGAAAGAAAGACAGTGAAAGAGAGAGAAATTCTTACACAATGCGTTCAGGGGCTGTGATGCAACCTGGATTGACCATATCTAGACCCACAGCTGGATGAGACATAAGGGTGGACACTCTTGGGGCTGAGAGGTTTGGTGAGGTTGGGTGAGCAAATGCAGACCCTTTAAAGTAATACTGCGTGGTACCCATCGCATGGGTCCCAAATCTCCAGGTTCAAGGGCATCTTCCTACATCGAAAACATGCATGAGAAACCCAGAAGATGGTACACCATGTGATGGGGAAAGGTTTCTAAAACGCACCTCATTTCTCATCTCCTTGTGCCCGGCTTCGCCATTCCAGCCGCTTTACTAGCAATCTCCCTACTTGGAGCATCAGCACCGTTAACCTCCTGTTCCGTACAGGTTGCAATTTGTCCTGAGGATGAACGGGAAGACGGGGAATCAGTGAGAGACTGGCTCTTGGTGTTGGGAAAGGCACAGGTCACTCTATTTTCCCATCAGGAAGAAGAATTAACCACAGGCTCCTCCCGCCCCCCGGAACCAGAACAGGGCCGAAGCCATCCTGCGCTTTTGCGGCCAGCTCCCAAAAACACGAGTTGTAAAATGGAGGCTCAGGGCACTGCAATTCACAAACCTGCAGAGTTATAAATGATAACTCTCGTCCACAAATATATTGAGGGAAGGCAACGAAGAGGATTTGAAATCAAGGCAGAATTGCAGGAAACAGATTTCAGGAGGTAGATTCGAATCGCCTTTAAAGCACATGAAAAGCGGCAAAACGTTGACAATGATGCCCTTGGCCAAAAAGGGCGTATGCGTTTTTTCCTGAATATATTCAGGAAAAAACGCATACGCCCTTTTTGGCCAACCAAGCAACCTGGAAAGGCAAATCAGCGCTACAAAGAAGTCTCGCTTCCCATCGGTCAAAAGGGCCATGCTGAAAAAAGTGTCAAAACCAGAAATGCAGGACAGGCCATGGAGAAATGGGAGCCTTGCTACACTGATGGGCGGGATGTAAATTGCCAACAGCCACTCTGGAGAAGTGTACGGTGAGTCCTGAAACATCTAAAAAACCCAGCTTAGAGAACATAGGGCACTTCCACTCATGGGGGTATAAATTGGGAAAATGAAAAATCAGCAAGACACAAGCACCCCAAAGTTTAGGGCTGCTCGGTTGACAAGGACCTCCACTTCATTCCACCTTAAATATCCCAGGAAAGAGAAAAATGGATAAAGAAGTTGTGGTCCTTATGTACAATGGAATATCACTCAGCCATGAAATCAATGTCATAAGGCTAGTAGCAGCATGATGAGTGGATTTAGGTACGACGATTCTAAGTGAAATAAGTCACACAGAAAAGGACACTTCTCATAAGGTATCACTTATAGAGGGAATGTAAAAACCGTTACACTTGAACTGAATTACAAAACAGAACAGACTCACACATGCAGAAAACACACTATAGCTGCTTAACGGGAAAGGTGAGGTGGGGTGATACATAAAACAAAGGTTTCAAATTAGCTCAGATACCGTTCCATAAACCCAATATGTAATAGACAAGACCTACTCCTTGCTCAGAGAACTGGACTCAACACGCCCTATTCACCGCACAAGAATATATCTGACTAGTAATAATCTTAAAACCTATGTATTGATATCTCTCTGTTAGTGTGTCAAGTGGGTGTAAAGCGGCATAAACACAGCAGTGAAAAGCAGCTAAACCCTATTATAAAAATAAATTACTTTGAAAAACCCATGAAACAAAGACAGTGAAAGAGAGAGAAATTCTTACACAATGCGTTCAGGGGCTGTGATGCAACCTGGATTGACCATATCTAGACCCACAGCTGGATGAGACATGAGGGTGGACACTCTTGGGGCTGAGAGGTTTGGTGAGGTTGGGTGAGCAAACGCAGACCCTTTCAAGTAATACTGCGTGGTACCCATCGCATGGGTCCCAAATCTCCAGGTTCAAGGGCATCTTCCTACATCGAAAACATGCATGAGAAACCCAGAAGGTGGTACACCGTGTGATGGGGAAAGGTTTCTAAAACGCACCTCATTTCTCATCTCCTTGTGCCCGGGTTCGCCATTCCAGCCGCTTTACTAGCAATCTCCCTCTTTGGAGCATCAGCACCTTTTACCTCCTGTTCCGTACAGGTTGCAATTTTTCCTGAGGATGAACGGGAAGACGGGGAACCAATGAGAGACTGGCTCTTGGTGTTGGGAAAGGCACAGGTCAGTCTATTTTTCCATCAGGAAGAAGAATAAACCACAGGCTCATCCCGCCACCCGGAACCAGAACAGGGCCTGAAGCCATCCTGCGCTTTTGCGGCCAGCTCCCAAAAACACGAGTTGTAAAATGGAGGCTCAGGGCACTGCAATTCACAAACCTGCAGAGTTATAAATGATAACTCTCGTCCACAAATATATTGAGGGAAGGCAACGAAGAGGATTTGAAATCAGGGCAGAATTGCAGGAAACAGATTTCAGGAGGTAGATTCGAATCGCCTTTAAAGCACATGAAAAGCGGCAAAACGTTGGCAATGATGCCCTTGGCCAAAAAGGGCGTATGCGTTTTTTCCTGAATATATTCAGGAAAAAACGCATACGCCCTTTTTGGCCAACCAAGCAACCTGGAAAGGCAAATCAGCGCTACAAAGAAGTCTCGCTTCCCATCGGTCAAAAGGGCCATGCTGAAAAAAGTGTCAAAACCAGAAATGCAGGACAGGCCATGGAGAAATGGGAGCCTTGCTACACTGATGGGCGGGATGTAAATTGCCAACAGCCACTCTGGAGAAGTGTACGGTGTGTCCTGAAACATCTAAAAAACACAGCTTAGAGACCATAGGGCACTTCCACTCATGGGGGTATAAATTGGGAAAATTAAAAATCAGCAAGACACAAGCACCCCAAAGTTTAGGGCTGCTCTGTTGACAAGGACCTCCACTTCAATCCACCTTAAATATCCCAGGAAAGAGAAAAATGGGTAAAGAAGTTGTGGTCCTTATGTACAATGGAATATCACTCAGCCATGAAATCAATGTCATAAGGCTAGTAGCAGCATGATGAGTGGATTAAGGTATGACGATTCTAAGTGAAATAAGTCACACAGAAAAGGACACTTCTCATAAGGTATCACTGATAGAGGGAATGTAAAAACCGTTACACTTGAACTGAATTACAAAACAGAACACAGTCACACATGCAGAAAACACACTATGGCTGCTTAACAAGAAAGGTGAGGTGGGGTGATAGATAAAACAAGGGTTTCAAATTAGCTCAGATACCGTTCCATAAAACCAATATGTAATAGACAAGACCTACTCCTTGCTCAGAGAACTGGACTCAACACGCCCTATTCATCGCACAAGAATATATCTGACTAGTAATAATCTTAAACCTATGTATTGATATCTCTCTGTTAGTGTGTCAAGTGGGTGTAAAGCGGCATAAACACAGCAGTGAAAAGCAGCTAAACCCCATTATAAAAATAAAATACTTTGAAAAACCCATGAAAGAAAGACAGTGAAAGAGAGAGAAATTCTTACACAATGCCTTCAGGGGCTGTGATGCAACCTGGATTGACCATATCTAGACCCACAGCTGGATGAGACATAAGGGTGGACACTCTTGGGGCTGAGAGGTTTGGTGAGGTTGGGTGAGCAAATGCAGACCCTTTAAAGTAATACTGCGTGGTACCCATCGCATGGGTCCCAAATCTCCAGGTTCAAGGGCATCTTCCTACATCGAAAACATGCATGAGAAACCCAGAAGATGGTACACCATGTGATGGGGAAAGGTTTCTAAAACGCAACTCATTTCTCATCTCCTTGTGCCCGGGTTCGCCATTCCAGCCGCTTTACTAGCAATCTCCCTACTTGGAGCATCAGCACCGTTAACCTCCTGTTCCGTACAGGTTGCAATTTGTCCTGAGGATGAACGGGAAGACGGGGAATCAGTGAGAGACTGGCTCTTGGTGTTGGGAAAGGCACAGGTCACTCTATTTTCCCATCAGGAAGAAGAATTAACCACAGGCTCCTCCCGCCCCCCGGATCCAGAACAGGGCCGAAGCCATCCTGCGCTTTTGCGGCCAGCTCCCAAAAACACGAGTTGTAAAATGGAGGCTCAGGGCACTGCAATTCACAAACCTGCAGAGTTATAAATGATAACTCTCGTCCACAAATATATTGAGGGAAGGCAACGAAGAGGATTTGAAATCAAGGCAGAATTGCAGGAAACAGATTTCAGGAGGTAGATTCGAATCGCCTTTAAAGCACATGAAAAGCGGCAAAACGTTGACAATGATGCCCTTGGCCAAAAAGGGCGTATGCGTTTTTTCCTGAATATATTCAGGAAAAAACGCATACGCCCTTTTTGGCCAACCAAGCAACCTGGAAAGGCAAATCAGCGCTACAAAGAAGTCTCGCTTCCCATCGGTCAAAAGGGCCATGCTGAAAAAAGTGTCAAAACCAGAAATGCAGGACAGGCCATGGAGAAATGGGAGCCTTGCTACACTGATGGGCGGGATGTAAATTGCCAACAGCCACTCTGGAGAAGTGTACGGTGTGTCCTGAAACATCTAAAAAACACAGCTTAGAGACCATAGGGCACTTCCACTCATGGGGGTATAAATTGGGAAAATTAAAAATCAGCAAGACACAAGCACCCCAAAGTTTAGGGCTGCTCTGTTGACAAGGACCTCCACTTCATTCCACCTTAAATATCCCAGGAAAGAGAAAAATGGGTAAAGAAGTTGTGGTCCTTATGTACAATGGAATATCACTCAGCCATGAAATCAATGTCATAAGGCTAGTAGCAGCATGATGAGTGGATTAAGGTATGACGATTCTAAGTGAAATAAGTCACACAGAAAAGGACACTTCTCATAAGGTATCACTGATAGAGGGAATGTAAAAACCGTTACACTTGAACTGAATTACAAAACAGAACACAGTCACACATGCAGAAAACACACTATGGCTGCTTAACAAGAAAGGTGAGGTGGGGTGATAGATAAAACAAGGGTTTCAAATTAGCTCAGATACCGTTCCATAAACCCAATATGTAATAGACAAGACCTACTCCTTGCTCAGAGAACTGGACTCAACACGCCCTATTCACCGCACAAGAATATATCTGAGTAGTAATAATCTTAAAACCTATGTATTGATATCTCTCTGTTAGTGTGTCAAGTGGGTGTAAAGCGGCATAAACACAGCAGTGAAAAGCAGCTAAACCCCATTATAAAAATAAATTACTTTTAAAAACCCATGAAACAAAGACAGTGAAAGAGAGAGAAATTCTTACACAATGCGTTCAGGGGCTGTGATGCAACCTGGATTGACTATATCTAGACCCACAGCTGGATGAGACATACGGGTGGACACTCTTGGGGCTGAGAGGTTTGGTGAGGTTGGGTGAGCAAATGCAGACCCTTTAAAGTAATACTGCGTGGTACCCATCCCATGGGTCCCAAATCTCCAGGTTCAAGGGCATCTTCCTACATCGAAAACATGCATGAGAAACCCAGAAGATGGTACACCGTCTGATGGGGAAAGGTTTCTAAAACGCACCTCATTTCTCATCTCCTTGTGCCCGGGTTCGCCATTCCAGCCGCTTTACTAGCAATCTCCCTACTTGGAGCATCAGCACCTTTAACCTCCTGTTCCGTACAGGTTGCAATTTGTCCTGAGGATGAACGGGAAGACGGGGAACCGATGAGAGACTAGCTCTTGGTGTTGGGACAGGCACAGGTCACTCTATTTTCCCATCAGGAAGAAGAATTAACCACAGGCTCAGCCTGCCCCCCGGAACCAGAACAGGGCCTGAAGCCATCCTGCGCTTTTGCGGCCAGCTCCCAAAAACGCGAGTTGTAAAATCCAGCTTCAGGGCACTGCAATTCACAAACCTGCAGAGTTATAAATGATAACTCTCGTCCACAAATATATTGAGGGAAGGCAAAGAAGAGGATTTGAAATCAAGGCAGAATTGCAGGAAACAGATTTCAGGAGGTACATTCGAATCGCCTTTAAAGCACATGAAAAGCGGCAAAACGTTGACAATGATGCCCTTGGCCAAAAAGGGCGTATGCGATTTTTCCTGAATATATTCAGGAAAAAACGCATACGCCCTTTTTGGCCAACCAAGCAACCTGGAAAGGCAAATCAGCGCTACAAAGAAGTCTCGTTTCCCATCGGTCAAAAGGGCCATGCTGAAAAAAGTGTCAAAATAAGAAATGCAGGACAGGCCATGGAGAAATGGGCGCCTTGCTACACTGATGGGCGGGATGTAAATTGCCAAAAGCCACTCTGGAGAAGTGTACGGTGAGTCTTGAAACATCTAAAAAACACAGCTTAGAGAGCATAGGGCACTTCCACTCATGGGGGTATAAATTGGGAAAATGAAAAATCAGCAAGACACAAGCACCCCAAAGTTTAGGGCTGCTCTGTTGACAAGGACCTCCACTTCATTCCACCTTAAATATCCCAGGAAAGAGAAAAATGGATAAAGAAGTTGTGGTCCTTATGTACAATGGAATATCACTCAGCCATGAAATCAATGTCATAAGGCTAGTAGCAGCATGATGAGTGGATTTAGGTACGACGATTCTAAGTGAAATAAGTCACACAGAAAAGGACACTTCTCATAAGGTATCACTTATAGAGGGAATGTAAAAACCGTTACACTTGAACTGAATTACAAAACAGAACAGAGTCACACATGCAGAAAACACACTATGGCTGCTTAACGGGAAAGGTGATGTGGGGTGATACATAAAACAAAGGTTTCAAATTAGCTCAGATACCGTTCCATAAACCCAATATGTAATAGACAAGACCTACTCCTTGCTCAGAGAACTGGACTCAACACGCCCTATTCACCGCACAAGAATATATCTGACTAGTAATAATCTTAAAACCTATGTATTGATATCTCTCTGATAGTGTGTCAAGTGGGTGTAGAGCGGCATAAACAGAGCAGTGAAAAGCAGATAAACCCCATTATGAAAAAAAATTACTTTGAAAAACCCATGAAACAAAGACAGTGAAAGAGAGAGAAATTCTTACACAATGCGTTCAGGGGCTGTGATGCAACCTGGATTGAATATATCTAGACCCACAGCTGGATGAGACATACGGGTGGACACTCTTGGGGCTGAGAGGTTTAGTGAGGTTGGGTGAGCAAACGCAGACCCTTTCAAGTAATACTGCGTGGTACCCATCCCATGGGTCCCAAATCTCCAGGTTCAAGGGCATCTTCCTACATCGAAAACATGCATGAGAATCCCCAAAGATGGTACACCATGTGATGGGAAAGTTTTCTAAAACGCACCTAATTTCTCATCTCCTTGTGCCCGTGTTGGCCATTCCAGCCACTTTACTAGCAATCTCCCTCCTTGGAGCATCAGCACCTTTAACCTCCTGTTCCGTACAGGTTGCAATTTGTCCTGAGGATTAACGGGAAGTCTGGGAACCAATGAGAGACTAGCTCTTGGTGTTGGGACAGGCACAGGTCACTCTATTTTCCCATCAGGAAGAAGAATTAACCACAGGCTCAGCCTGCCCCCCGGAACCAGAACAGGGCCTGAAGCCATCCTGCACTTTTGCGGCCAGCTCCCAAAAACGCGAGTTGTAAAATCCAGCTTCAGGGCACTGCAATTCACAAACCTGCAGAGTTATAAATGATAACTCTCGTCCACAAATATATTGAGGGAAGGCAAAGAAGAGGATTTGAAATCAAGGCAGAATTGCAGGAAACAGATTTCAGGAGGTAGATTCGAATCGCCTTTAAAGCACATGAAAAGCGGCAAAACGTTGACAATGATGCCCTTGGCCAAAAAGGGCGTATGCGATTTTTCCTGAATATATTCAGGAAAAAACGCATACGCCCTTTTTGGCCAACCAAGCAACCTGGAAAGGCAAATCAGCGCTACAAAGAAGTCTCGTTTCCCATCGGTCAAAGGGGCCATGCTGAAAAAAGTGTCAAAACAAGAAATGCAGGACAGGCCATGTAGAAATGGGCGCCTTGCTACACTGATGGGCGGGATGTAAATTGCCAACAGCCACTCTGGAGAAGTGTACGGTGAGTCTTGAAACATCTAAAAAACACAGCTTAGAGAGCATAGGGCACTTCCACTCATGGGGTTATAAATTGGGAAAATGAAAAATCGGCAAGACACAAGCACCCCAAAGTTTAGGGCTGCTCTGTTGACAAGGACCTCCACTTCATTCCACCTTAAATATCCCAGGAAAGAGAAAAATAGGTAAAGAAGTTGTGGTCCTTATGTACAATGGAATATCACTCAGCCATGAAATCAATGTCATAAGGCTAGTAGCAGCATGATGAGTGGATTTAGGTACGATGATTCTACGTGAAATAAGTCACATAGAAAAGGACACTTCTCATAAGGTATCACTGATAGAGGGAATGTAAAAACCGTTACACTTGAACGGAATTACAAAACAGAACAGAGTCCCACATGCAGAAAACACACTATGGCTGCTTAACGGGAAAGGTGAGGTGGGGTGATACATAAAACAAGGGTTTCAAATTAGCTCAGATACCGTTCCATAAACCCAATATGTAATAGACAAGACCTACTCCTTGCTCAGAGAACTGGACTCAACACGCCCTATTCACCGCACAAGAATATATCTGACTACTAATAATCTTAAAACCTATGTATTGATATCTCTCTGTTAGTGTGTCAAGTGGGTGTAAAGCGGCATAAACACAGCAGTGAAAAGCAGCTAAACCCCATTATGAAAATAAATTACTATGAAAAACCCATGAAACAAAGACAGTGAAAGAGAGAGAAATTCTTACACAATGCGTTCAGGGGCTGTGATGCAACCTGGATTGACCATATCTAGACCCACAGCTGGATGAGACCTAAGGGTGGACACTCTTGGGGCTGAGAGGTTTGGTGAGGTTGGGTGAGCAAGCGCAGACCCTTTAAAGTAATACTGCGTGGTACCCATCCCATGGGTCCCAAATCTCCAGGTTCAAGGGCATCTTCCTACATCGAAAACATGCATGAGAAACCCAGAAGATGGTACACCGTGTGATGGGGAAAGGTTTCTAAAACGCACCTCATTTCTCATCTCCTTGTGCCCGGGTTTGCCATTCCAGCCGCTTTACTAGCAATCTCCCTACTTGGAGCATCAGCACCTTTAACCTCCTGTTCCGTACAGGTTGCAATTTTTCCTGAGGATGAACGGGAAGACGGGGAACCAATGAGAGACTGGCTCTAGGTGTTGGAAAAGGCATAGGTCACTCTATTTTCCCATCAGGAAGAAGAATTAACCACAGGCTCATCCCACCCCCCGGAACCAGAACAGGGCCTGAAGCCATCCTGCGCTTTTGCGGCCAGCTCCCAAAAACACGAGTTGTAAAATGGAGGCTCAGGGCACTGCAATTCACAAACCTGCAGAGTTATAAATGATAACTCTCGTCCACAAATATATTGAGGGAAGGCAAAGAAGAGGATTTGAAATCAAGGCAGAATTGCAGGAAACAGATTTCAGGAGGTAGATTCGAATCGCCTTTAAAGCACATGAAAAGCGGCAAAACGTTGACAATGATGCCCTTGGCCAAAAAGGGCGTATGCGTTTTTTCCTGAATATATTCAGGAAAAAACGCATACGCCCTTTTTGGCCAACCAAGCAACCTGGAAAGGCAAATCAGCGCTACAAAGAAGTCTCGCTTCCCATCGGTCAAAAGGGCCATGCTGAAAAAAGTGTCAAAACCAGAAATGCAGGACAGGCCATGGAGAAATGGGAGCCTTGCTACACTGATGGGCGGGCTGTAAATTGCCAACAGCCACTCTGGAGAAGTGTACGGTGAGTCCTGAAACATCTAAAAAACACAGCTTAGAGAGCATAGGGCACTTCCACTCATGGGGGTATAAATTGGGAAATTGAAAAATCAGCAAGACACAAGCACCCCAAAGTTTAGGGCTGCTCTGTTGACAAGGACCTCCACTTCATTCCACCTTAAATATCCCAGGAAAGAGAACAATGGATAAAGAAGTTGTGGTCCTTATGTACAATGGAATATCACTCAGCCATGAAATCAATGTCATAAGGCTAGTAGCAGCATGATGAGTGGATTTAGGTACAACGATTCTAAGTGAAATAAGTCACACAGAAAAGGAAACTTCTCATAAGGTATCACTTATAGAGGGAATGTAAAAACCGTTACACTTGAACTGAATTACAAAACAGAACAGAGTCACACATGCAGAAAACACCCTATAGCTGCTTAACGGGAAAAGTGAGGTGGGGTGATACATAAAACAAGGGTTTCAAATTAGCTCAGATACCGTTCCATAAACCCAATATGTAATAGACAAGACCTACTCCTTGCTCAGAGAACTGGACTCAACACGCCCTATTCACCGCACAAGAATATATCTGACTAGTAATAATCTTAAAACCTATGTATTGATATCTCTCTGTTAGTGTGTCAAGTGGTTGTAAAGCGGCATAAACATAGCAGTGAAAAGCAGCTAAACCCCATTATAAAAATAAATTACTTTGAAAAACCCATGAAACAAAGACAGTGAAAGAGAGAGAAATTCTTACACAATGCGTTCAGGGGCTGTGATGCAACCTGGATTGACCATATCTAGACCCACAGCTGGATGAGACATAAGGGTGGACACTCTTGGGGCTGAGAGGTTTGGTGAGGTTGGGTGAGCAAACGCAGACCCTTTCAAGTAATACTGCGTGGTACCCATCGCATGGGTCCCAAATCTCCAGGTTCAAGGGCATCTTCCTACATCGAAAACATGCATGAGAAACCCAGAAGATGGTACACCATGTGATGGGGAAAGGTTTCTAAAACGCACCTCATTTCTCATCTCCTTGTGCCCGGGTTCGCCATTCCAGCCGCTTTACTAGCAATCTCCCTACTTGGAGCATCAGCACCTTTAACCTCCTGTTCCGTACAGGTTGCAATTTTTCCTGAGGAAGAACGGGAATACGGGGAACCAATGAGAGACTGGCTCTTGGTGTTGGGAAAGGCACAGGTCACTCTATTTTCCCATCAGGAAGAAGAATAAACCACAGGCTCATCCCGCCTCCCGGAACCAGAATAGGGCCTGAAGCCATCCTGTGCTTTTGCGGCCAGCTCCCAAAAACATGAGTTGTAAAATGGAGGCTCAGGGCACTGCAATTCACAAACCTGCAGAGTTATAAATGATAACTCTCGTCCACAAATATATTGAGGGAAGGCAACGAAGAGGATTTGAAATCAAGGCAGAATTGCAGGAAACAGATTTCAGGAGGTAGATTCGAATCGCCTTTAAAGCATATGAAAAGCGGCAAAACGTTGACAATGATGCCCTTGGCCAAAAAGTGCGTATGCGTTTTTTCCTGAATATATTCAGGAAAAAACGCATACGCCCTTTTTGGCCAACCAAGCAACCTGGAAAGGCAAATCAGCGCTACAAAGAAGTCTCGCTTCCCATCGGTTAAAAGGGCCATGCTAAAAAAAGTGTCAAAACCAGAAATGCAGGACAGGCCATGGAGAAATGGGAGCCTTGCTACACTGATGGGCGGGATGTAACTTGCCAACAGCCACTCTGGAGAAGTGTACGGTGTGTCCTGAAACATCTAAAAAACACAGCTTAGAGAGCATAGGGCACTTCCACTCATGGGGGTATAAATTGGGAAAATTAAAAATCAGCAAGACACAAACACCCCAAAGTTTAGGGCTGCTCTGTTGACAAGGACCTCCACTTCATTCCACCTTAAATATCCCAGGAAAGAGAAAAATGGGTAAAGAAGTTGTGGTCCTTATGTACAATGGAATATCACTCAGCCATGAAATCAATGTCATAAGGCTAGTAGCAGCATGATGAGTGGATTAAGGTATGACGATTCTAAGTGAAATAAGTCACACAGAAAAGGACACTTCTCATAAGGTATCACTTATAGAGGGAATGTAAAAACCGTTACACTTGAACTGAATTACAAAACAGAACACAGTCACACATGCAGAAAACACACTATGGCTGCTTAACGAGAAAGGTGAGGTGGGGTGTTACATAAAACAAGGGTTTCAAATTAGCTCAGATACCGTTCCATAAACCCAATATGTAATAGACAAGACCTACTCCTTGCTCAGAGAACTGGACTCAACACGCCCTATTCACCGCACAAGAATATATCTGACTAGTAATAATCTTAAAACCTATGTATTGATATCTCTCTGTTAGTGTGTCAAGTGGGTGTAAAGCGGCATAAACACAGCAGTGAAAAGCAGCTAAACCCCATTATAAAAATAAATTACTTTGAAAAACCCATGAAACAAAGACAGTGAAAGAGAGAGAAATTCTTACACAATGCGTTCAGGGGCTGTGATGCAACCTGGATTGACCATATCTAGACCGACAGTTGGATGAGACATACGGGTGGACACTCTTGGGGCTGAGAGGTTTAGTGAGGTTGGGTGAGCAAACGCAGACCCTTTAAAGTAATACTGCATGGTACCCATCCCATGGGTCCCAAATCTCCAGGTTCAAGGGCATCTTCCTACATCGAAAACATGCATGAGAATCCCCGAAGATGGTACACCATGTGATGGGAAAGTTTTCTAAAACGCACCTAATTTCTCATCTCCTTGTGCCCGTGTTGGCCATTCCAGCCGCTTTACTAGCCATCTCCCTGTTTGGAGCATCAGCACCTTTAACCTCCTGTTCCGTACAGGTTGCAATTTGTCCTGAGGATGAACGGGAAGACGGGGAACCAATGAGAGACTAGCTCTTGGTGTTGGGACAGGCACAGGTCACTCTATTTTCCCATCAGGAAGAAGAATTAACCACAGGCTCAGCCTGCCCCCCGGAACCAGAATAGGGCCTGAAGCCATCCTGCGCTTTTGCGGCCAGCTCCCAAAAACGCGAGTTGTAAAATCCAGCTTCAGGGCACTGCAATTCACAAACCTGCAGAGTTATAAATGATAACTCTCCTCCACAAATATATTGAGGGAAGGCAAAGAAGAGGATTTGAAATCAAGGCAGAATTGCAGGAAACAGATTTCAGGAGGTAGATTCGAATCGCCTTTAAAGCACATGAAAAGCGGCAAAACGTTGACAATGATGCCCTTGGCCAAAAAGGGCGTATGCGTTTTTTCCTGAATATATTCAGGAAAAAACGCATACGCCCTTTTTGGCCAACCAAGCAACCTGGAAAGGCAAATCAGCGCTACAAAGAAGTCTCGCTTCCCATCGGTCAAAAGGGCCATGCTGAAAAAAGTGTCAAAACCAGAAATGCAGGACAGGCCATGGAGAAATGGGAGCCTTGCTACACTGATGGGCGGGCTGTAAATTGCCAACAGCCACTCTGGAGAAGTGTACGGTGAGTCCTGAAACATCTAAAAAACACAGCTTAGAGAGCATAGGGCACTTCCACTCATGGGGGTATAAATTGGGAAATTGAAAAATCAGCAAGACACAAGCACCCCAAAGTTTAGGGCTGCTCTGTTGACAAGGACCTCCACTTCATTCCACCTTAAATATCCCAGGAAAGAGAAAAATGGATAAAGAAGTTGTGGTCCTTATGTACAATGGAATATCACTCAGCCATGAAATCAATGTCATAAGGCTAGTAGCAGCATGATGAGTGGATTTAGGTACAACGATTCTAAGTGAAATAAGTCACACAGAAAAGGAAACTTCTCATAAGGTATCACTTATAGAGGGAATGTAAAAACCGTTACACTTGAACTGAATTACAAAACAGAACAGAGTCACACATGCAGAAAACACCCTATAGCTGCTTAACGGGAAAAGTGAGGTGGGGTGATACATAAAACAAGGGTTTCAAATTAGCTCAGATACCGTTCCATAAACCCAATATGTAATAGACAAGACCTACTCCTTGCTCAGAGAACTGGACTCAACACGCCCTATTCACCGCACAAGAATATATCTGAGTAGTAATAATCTTAAAACCTATGTATTGATATCTCTCTGTTAGTGTGTCAAGTGGGTGTAAAGCGGCATAAACACAGCAGTGAAAAGCAGCTAAACCCCATTATAAAAATAAATTACTTTGAAAAACCCATGAAACAAAGACAGTGAAAGAGAGAGAAATTCTTACACAATGCGTTCAGGGGCTGTGATGCAACCTGGATTGACTATATCTAGACCCACAGCTGGATGAGACATACGGGTGGACACTCTTGGGGCTGAGAGGTTTGGTGAGGTTGGGTGAGCAAATGCAGACCCTTTAAAGTAATACTGCGTGGTACCCATCGCATGGGTCACAAATCTCCAGGTTCAAGGGCATCTTCCTACATCGAAAACATGCATGAGAAACCCAGAAGATGGTACACCGTGTGATGGGGAAAGGTTTCTAAAACGCACCTCATTTCTCATCTCCTTGTGCCCGGGTTCGCCATTCCAGCCGCTTTACTAGCAATCTCCCTACTTGGAGCATCAGCACCTTTAACCTCCTGTTCCGTACAGGTTGCAATTTGTCCTGAGGATGACCGGGAAGACGGGGAACCGATGAGAGACTAGCTCTTGGTGTTGGGACAGGCACAGGTCACTCTATTTTCCCATCAGGAAGAAGAATTAACCACAGGCTCAGCCTGCCCCCCGGAACCAGAACAGGGCCTGAAGCCATCCTGCGCTTTTGCGGCCAGCTCCCAAAAACGCGAGTTGTAAAATCCAGCTTCAGGGCACTGCAATTCACAAACCTGCAGAGTTATAAATGATAACTCTCGTCCACAAATATATTGAGGGAAGGCAAAGAAGAGGATTTGAAATCAAGGCAGAATTGCAGGAAACAGATTTCAGGAGGTACATTCGAATCGCCTTTAAAGCACATGAAAAGCGGCAAAACGTTGACAATGATGCCCTTGGCCAAAAAGGGCGTATGCGATTTTTCCTGAATATATTCAGGAAAAAACGCATACGCCCTTTTTGGCCAACCAAGCAACCTGGAAAGGCAAATCAGCGCTACAAAGAAGTCTCGTTTCCCATCGGTCAAAAGGGCCATGCTGAAAAAAGTGTCAAAATAAGAAATGCAGGACAGGCCATGGAGAAATGGGCGCCTTGCTACACTGATGGGCGGGATGTAAATTGCCAAAAGCCACTCTGGAGAAGTGTACGGTGAGTCTTGAAACATCTAAAAAACACAGCTTAGAGAGCATAGGGCACTTCCACTCATGGGGGTATAAATTGGGAAAATGAAAAATCAGCAAGACACAAGCACCCCAAAGTTTAGGGCTGCTCTGTTGACAAGGACCTCCACTTCATTCCACCTTAAATATCCCAGGAAAGAGAAAAATGGATAAAGAAGTTGTGGTCCTTATGTACAATGGAATATCACTCAGCCATGAAATCAATGTCATAAGGCTAGTAGCAGCATGATGAGTGGATTTAGGTACGACGATTCTAAGTGAAATAAGTCACACAGAAAAGGACACTTCTCATAAGGTATCACTTATAGAGGGAATGTAAAAACCGTTACACTTGAACTGAATTACAAAACAGAACAGAGTCACACATGCAGAAAACACACTATGGCTGCTTAACGGGAAAGGTGATGTGGGGTGATACATAAAACAAAGGTTTCAAATTAGCTCAGATACCGTTCCATAAACCCAATATGTAATAGACAAGACCTACTCCTTGCTCAGAGAACTGGACTCAACACGCCCTATTCACCGCACAAGAATATATCTGACTAGTAATAATCTTAAAACCTATGTATTGATATCTCTCTGATAGTGTGTCAAGTGGGTGTAGAGCGGCATAAACAGAGCAGTGAAAAGCAGATAAACCCCATTATGAAAAAAAATTACTTTGAAAAACCCATGAAACAAAGACAGTGAAAGAGAGAGAAATTCTTACACAATGCGTTCAGGGGCTGTGATGCAACCTGGATTGAATATATCTAGACCCACAGCTGGATGAGACATACGGGTGGACACTCTTGGGGCTGAGAGGTTTAGTGAGGTTGGGTGAGCAAACGCAGACCCTTTCAAGTAATACTGCGTGGTACCCATCCCATGGGTCCCAAATCTCCAGGTTCAAGGGCATCTTCCTACATCGAAAACATGCATGAGAATCCCCAAAGATGGTACACCATGTGATGGGAAAGTTTTCTAAAACGCACCTAATTTCTCATCTCCTTGTGCCCGTGTTGGCCATTCCAGCCACTTTACTAGCAATCTCCCTCCTTGGAGCATCAGCACCTTTAACCTCCTGTTCCGTACAGGTTGCAATTTGTCCTGAGGATTAACGGGAAGTCTGGGAACCAATGAGAGACTAGCTCTTGGTGTTGGGACAGGCACAGGTCACTCTATTTTCCCATCAGGAAGAAGAATTAACCACAGGCTCAGCCTGCCCCCCGGAACCAGAACAGGGCCTGAAGCCATCCTGCACTTTTGCGGCCAGCTCCCAAAAACGCGAGTTGTAAAATCCAGCTTCAGGGCACTGCAATTCACAAACCTGCAGAGTTATAAATGATAACTCTCGTCCACAAATATATTGAGGGAAGGCAAAGAAGAGGATTTGAAATCAAGGCAGAATTGCAGGAAACAGATTTCAGGAGGTAGATTCGAATCGCCTTTAAAGCACATGAAAAGCGGCAAAACGTTGACAATGATGCCCTTGGCCAAAAAGGGCGTATGCGATTTTTCCTGAATATATTCAGGAAAAAACGCATACGCCCTTTTTGGCCAACCAAGCAACCTGGAAAGGCAAATCAGCGCTACAAAGAAGTCTCGTTTCCCATCGGTCAAAGGGGCCATGCTGAAAAAAGTGTCAAAACCAGAAATGCAGGACAGGCCATGTAGAAATGGGCGCCTTGCTACACTGATGGGCGGGATGTAAATTGCCAACAGCCACTCTGGAGAAGTGTACGGTGAGTCTTGAAACATCTAAAAAACACAGCTTAGAGAGCATAGGGCACTTCCACTCATGGGGGTATAAATTGGGAAAATGAAAAATCGGCAAGACACAAGCACCCCAAAGTTTAGGGCTGCTCTGTTGACAAGGACCTCCACTTCATTCCACCTTAAATATCCCAGGAAAGAGAAAAATAGGTAAAGAAGTTGTGGTCCTTATGTACAATGGAATATCACTCAGCCATGAAATCAATGTCATAAGGCTAGTAGCAGCATGATGAGTGGATTTAGGTACGATGATTCTACGTGAAATAAGTCACATAGAAAAGGACACTTCTCATAAGGTATCACTGATAGAGGGAATGTAAAAACCGTTACACTTGAACGGAATTACAAAACAGAACAGAGTCCCACATGCAGAAAACACACTATGGCTGCTTAACGGGAAAGGTGAGGTGGGGTGGTACATAAAACAAGGGTTTCAAATTAGCTCAGATACCGTTCCATAAACCCAATATGTAATAGACAAGACCTACTCCTTGCTCAGAGAACTGGACTCAACACGCCCTATTCACCGCACAAGAATATATCTGACTACTAATAATCTTAAAACCTATGTATTGATATCTCTCTGTTAGTGTGTCAAGTGGGTGTAAAGCGGCATAAACACAGCAGTGAAAAGCAGCTAAACCCCATTATGAAAATAAATTACTATGAAAAACCCATGAAACAAAGACAGTGAAAGAGAGAGAAATTCTTACACAATGCGTTCAGGGGCTGTGATGCAACCTGGATTGACCATATCTAGACCCACAGCTGGATGAGACCTAAGGGTGGACACTCTTGGGGCTGAGAGGTTTGGTGAGGTTGGGTGAGCAAGCGCAGACCCTTTAAAGTAATACTGCGTGGTACCCATCGCATGGGTCCCAAATCTCCAGGTTCAAGGGCATCTTCCTACATCGAAAACATGCATGAGAAACCCAGAAGATGGTACACCGTGTGATGGGGAAAGGTTTCTAAAACGCACCTCATTTCTCATCTCCTTGTGCCCGGGTTTGCCATTCCAGCCGCTTTACTAGCAATCTCCCTACTTGGAGCATCAGCACCTTTAACCTCCTGTTCCGTACAGGTTGCAATTTTTCCTGAGGATGAACGGGAAGACGGGGAACCAATGAGAGACTGGCTCTAGGTGTTGGAAAAGGCATAGGTCACTCTATTTTCCCATCAGGAAGAAGAATTAACCACAGGCTCATCCCACCCCCCGGAACCAGAACAGGGCCTGAAGCCATCCTGCGCTTTTGCGGCCAGTTCCCAAAAACACGAGTTGTAAAATGGAGGCTCAGGGCACTGCAATTCACAAACCTGCAGAGTTATAAATGATAACTCTCGTCCACAAATATATTGAGGGAAGGCAAAGAAGAGGATTTGAAATCAAGGCAGAATTGCAGGAAACAGATTTCAGGAGGTAGATTCGAATCGCCTTTAAAGCACATGAAAAGCGGCAAAACGTTGACAATGATGCCCTTGGCCAAAAAGGGCGTATGCGTTTTTTCCTGAATATATTCAGGAAAAAACGCATACGCCCTTTTTGGCCAACCAAGCAACCTGGAAAGGCAAATCAGCGCTACAAAGAAGTCTCGCTTCCCATCGGTCAAAAGGGCCATGCTGAAAAAAGTGTCAAAACCAGAAATGCAGGACAGGCCATGGAGAAATGGGAGCCTTGCTACACTGATGGGCGGGCTGTAAATTGCCAACAGCCACTCTGGAGAAGTGTACGGTGAGTCCTGAAACATCTAAAAAACACAGCTTAGAGAGCATAGGGCACTTCCACTCATGGGGGTATAAATTGGGAAATTGAAAAATCAGCAAGACACAAGCACCCCAAAGTTTAGGGCTGCTCTGTTGACAAGGACCTCCACTTCATTCCACCTTAAATATCCCAGGAAAGAGAACAATGGATAAAGAAGTTGTGGTCCTTATGTACAATGGAATATCACTCAGCCATGAAATCAATGTCATAAGGCTAGTAGCAGCATGATGAGTGGATTTAGGTACAACGATTCTAAGTGAAATAAGTCACACAGAAAAGGAAACTTCTCATAAGGTATCACTTATAGAGGGAATGTAAAAACCGTTACACTTGAACTGAATTACAAAACAGAACAGAGTCACACATGCAGAAAACACCCTATAGCTGCTTAACGGGAAAAGTGAGGTGGGGTGATACATAAAACAAGGGTTTCAAATTAGCTCAGATACCGTTCCATAAACCCAATATGTAATAGACAAGACCTACTCCTTGCTCAGAGAACTGGATTCAACACGCCCTATTCACCGCACAAGAATATATCTGACTAGTAATAATCTTAAAACCTATGTATTGATATCTCTCTGTTAGTGTGTCAAGTGGTTGTAAAGCGGCATAAACATAGCAGTGAAAAGCAGCTAAACCCCATTATAAAAATAAATTACTTTGAAAAACCCATGAAACAAAGACAGTGAAAGAGAGAGAAATTCTTACACAATGCGTTCAGGGGCTGTGATGCAACCTGGATTGACCATATCTAGACCCACAGCTGGATGAGACATAAGGGTGGACACTCTTGGGGCTGAGAGGTTTGGTGAGGTTGGGTGAGCAAACGCAGACCCTTTCAAGTAATACTGCGTGGTACCCATCGCATGGGTCCCAAATCTCCACGTTCAAGGGCATCTTCCTACATCGAAAACATGCATGAGAAACCCAGAAGATGGTACACCATGTGATGGGGAAAGGTTTCTAAAACGCACCTCATTTCTCATCTCCTTGTGCCCGGGTTCGCCATTCCAGCCGCTTTACTAGCAATCTCCCTACTTGGAGCATCAGCACCTTTAACCTCCTGTTCCGTACAGGTTGCAATTTTTCCTGAGGAAGAACGGGAATACGGGGAACCAATGAGAGACTGGCTCTTGGTGTTGGGAAAGGCACAGGTCACTCTATTTTCCCATCAGGAAGAAGAATAAACCACAGGCTCATCCCGCCTCCCGGAACCAGAATAGGGCCTGAAGCCATCCTGCGCTTTTGCGGCCAGCTCCCAAAAACATGAGTTGTAAAATGGAGGCTCAGGGCACTGCAATTCACAAACCTGCAGAGTTATAAATGATAACTCTCGTCCACAAATATATTGAGGGAAGGCAACGAAGAGGATTTGAAATCAAGGCAGAATTGCAGGAAACAGATTTCAGGAGGTAGATTCGAATCGCCTTTAAAGCATATGAAAAGCGGCAAAATGTTGACAATGATGCCCTTGGCCAAAAAGTGCGTATGCGTTTTTTCCTGAATATATTCAGGAAAAAACGCATACGCCCTTTTTGGCCAACCAAGCAACCTGGAAAGGCAAATCAGCGCTACAAAGAAGTCTCGCTTCCCATCGGTTAAAAGGGCCATGCTAAAAAAAGTGTCAAAACCAGAAATGCAGGACAGGCCATGGAGAAATGGGAGCCTTGCTACACTGATGGGCGGGATGTAACTTGCCAACAGCCACTCTGGAGAAGTGTACGGTGTGTCCTGAAACATCTAAAAAACACAGCTTAGAGAGCATAGGGCACTTCCACTCATGGGGGTATAAATTGGGAAAATTAAAAATCAGCAAGACACAAACACCCCAAAGTTTAGGGCTGCTCTGTTGACAAGGACCTCCACTTCATTCCACCTTAAATATCCCAGGAAAGAGAAAAATGGGTAAAGAAGTTGTGGTCCTTATGTACAATGGAATATCACTCAGCCATGAAATCAATGTCATAAGGCTAGTAGCAGCATGATGAGTGGATTAAGGTATGACGATTCTAAGTGAAATAAGTCACACAGAAAAGGACACTTCTCATAAGGTATCACTTATAGAGGGAATGTAAAAACCGTTACACTTGAACTGAATTACAAAACAGAACACAGTCACACATGCAGAAAACACACTATGGCTGCTTAACGAGAAAGGTGAGGTGGGGTGTTACATAAAACAAGGGTTTCAAATTAGCTCAGATACCGTTCCATAAACCCAATATGTAATAGACAAGACCTACTCCTTGCTCAGAGAACTGGACTCAACACGCCCTATTCACCGCACAAGAATATATCTGACTAGTAATAATCTTAAAACCTATGTATTGATATCTCTCTGTTAGTGTGTCAAGTGGGTGTAGAGCGGCATAAACAGAGCAGTGAAAAGCAGATAAATCCCATTATGAAAAAAAATTACTTTGAAAAACCGATGAAACAAAGACAGTGAAAGAGAGAGAAATTCTTACACAATGCGTTCAGGGGCTGTGATGCAACCTGGATTGACCATATCTAGACCCACAGCTGGATGAGACCTAAGGGTGGACACTCTTGGGGCTGAGACGTTTGGTGAGGTTGGGTGAGCAAACGCAGACCCTTTAAAGTAATACTGCGTGGTAGCCATCCCATGGGTCCCAAATCTCCAGGTTCAAGGGCATCTTCCTACATCGAAAACATGCATGAGAAACCCAGAAGGTGGTACACCGTGTGATGGGGAAAGGTTTCTAAAACGCACCTCATTTCTCATCTCCTTGTGCCCGGGTTCGCCATTCCAGCCACTTTACTAGCAATCTCCCTCCTTGGAGCATCAGCACCTTTTACCTCCTGTTCCGTACAGGTTGCAATTTGTCCTGAGGATGAACGGGAAGACGGGGAATCAGTGAGAGACTGGCTCTTGGTGTTGGGAAAGGCACAGGTCACTCTATTTTCCCATCAGGAAGAAGAATTAACCACAGGCTCCTCCCGCCCCCCGGAACCAGAACAGGGCCGAAGCCATCCTGCGCTTTTGCGGCCAGCTCCCAAAAACACGAGTTGTAAAATGGAGGCTCAGGGCACTGCAATTCACAAACCTGCAGAGTTATAAATGATAACTCTCGTCCACAAATATATTGAGGGAAGGCAACGAAGAGGATTTGAAATCAAGGCAGAATTGCAGGAAACAGATTTCAGGAGGTAGATTCGAATCGCCTTTAAAGCACATGAAAAGCGGCAAAACGTTGACAATGATGCCCTTGGCCAAAAAGGGCGTATGCGTTTTTTCCTGAATATATTCAGGAAAAAACGCATACGCCCTTTTTGGCCAACCAAGCAACCTGGAAAGGCAAATCAGCGCTACAAAGAAGTCTCGCTTCCCATCGGTCAAAAGGGCCATGCTGAAAAAAGTGTCAAAACCAGAAATGCAGGACAGGCCATGGAGAAATGGGAGCCTTGCTACACTGATGGGCGGGATGGAAATTGCCAACAGCCACTCTGGAGAAGTGTACGGTGAGTCCTGAAACAACTAAAAAACACAGCTTAGAGAGCATAGGGCACTTCCACTCATGGGGGTATAAATTGGGAAAATGAAAAATCAGCAAGACACAAGCACCCCAAAGTTTAGGGCTGCTCTGTTGACAAGGACCTCCACTTCATTCCACCTTAAATATCCCAGGAAAGAGAAAAATGGATAAAGAAATTGTGGTCCTTATGTACAATGGAATATCACTCAGCCATGAACTCAATGTCATAAGGCTAGTAGCAGCATGATGAGTGGATTAAGGTATGACGATTCTAAGTGAAATAAGTCACACAGAAAAGGACACTTCTCATAAGGTATCACTGATAGAGGGAATGTAAAAACCGTTACACTTGAAGTGAATTACAAAACAGAACAGAGTCACACATGCAGAAAACACACTATGGCGGCTTAACGGGAAAGGTGAGGTGGGGTGATAGATAAAACAAGGGTTTCAAATTAGCTCAGATACCGTTCCATAAACCCAATATGTAATAGACAAGACCTACTCCTTGCTCAGAGAACTGGACTCAACACGCCCTATTCACCGCACAAGAATATATCTGACTAGTAATAATCTTAAAACCTATGTATTGATATCTCTCTGTTAGTGTGTCAAGTGGGTGTAAAGCGGCATAAACACAGCAGTGAAAAGCAGCTAAACCCTATTATAAAAATAAATTACTTTGAAAAACCCATGAAACAAAGACAGTGAAAGAGAGAGAAATTCTTACACAATGCGTTCAGGGGCTGTGATGCAACCTGGATTGACCATATCTAGACCCACAGCTGGATGAGACATGAGGGTGGACACTCTTGGGGCTGAGAGGTTTGGTGAGGTTGGGTGAGCAAACGCAGACCCTTTCAAGTAATACTGCGTGGTACCCATCGCATGGGTCCCAAATCTCCAGGTTCAAGGGCATCTTCCTACATCGAAAACATGCATGAGAAACCCAGAAGGTGGTACACCGTGTGATGGGGAAAGGTTTCTAAAATGCACCTCATTTCTCATCTCCTTGTTCCCGGGTTCGCCATTCCAGCCGCTTTACTAGCAATCTCCCTCCTTGGAGCATCAGCACCTTTTACCTCCTGTTCCGTACAGGTTGCAATTTTTCCTGAGGATGAACGGGAAGACGGGGAACCAATGAGAGACTGGCTCTTGGTGTTGGGAAAGGCACAGGTCAGTCTATTTTCCCATCAGGAAGAAGAATAAACCACAGGCTCATCCCGCCACCCGGAACCAGAACAGGGCCTGAAGCCATCCTGCGCTTTTGCGGCCAGCTCCCAAAAACACGAGTTGTAAAATGGAGGCTCAGGGCACTGCAATTCACAAACCTGCAGAGTTATAAATGATAACTCTCGTCCACAAATATATTGAGGGAAGGCAACGAAGAGGATTTGAAATCAGGGCAGAATTGCAGGAAACAGATTTCAGGAGGTAGATTCGAATCGCCTTTAAAGCACATGAAAAGCGGCAAAACGTTGGCAATGATGCCCTTGGCCAAAAAGGGCGTATGCGTTTTTTCCTGAATATATTCAGGAAAAAACGCATACGCCCTTTTTGGCCAACCAAGCAACCTGGAAAGGCAAATCAGCGCTACAAAGAAGTCTCGCTTCCCATCGGTCAAAAGGGCCATGCTGAAAAAAGTGTCAAAACCAGAAATGCAGGACAGGCCATGGAGAAATGGGAGCCTTGCTACACTGATGGGCGGGATGTAAATTGCCAACAAGCACTCTGGAGAAGTGTACGGTGTGTCCTGAAACATCTAAAAAACACAGCTTAGAGACCATAGGGCACTTCCACTCATGGGGGTATAAATTGGGAAAATGAAAAATCAGCAAGACACAAGCACCCCAAAGTTTAGGGCTGCTCTGTTGACAAGGACCTCCACTTCATTCCACCTTAAATATCCCAGGAAAGAGAAAAATGGGTAAAGAAGTTGTGGTCCTTATGTACAATGGAATATAACTCAGCCATGAAATCAATGTCATAAGGCTAGTAGCAGCATGATGAGTGGATTAAGGTATGACGATTCTAAGTGAAATAAGTCACACAGAAAAGGACACTTCTCATAAGGTATCACTGATAGAGGGAATGTAAAAACCGTTACACTTGAACTGAATTACAAAACAGAACACAGTCACACATGCAGAAAACACACTATGGCTGCTTAACAAGAAAGGTGAGGTGGGGTGATAGATAAAACAAGGGTTTCAAATTAGCTCAGATACCGTTCCATAAAACCAATATGTAATAGACAAGACCTACTCCTTGCTCAGAGAACTGGACTCAACACGCCCTATTCACCGCACAAGAATATATCTGACTAGTAATAATCTTAAACCTATGTATTGATATCTCTCTGTTAGTGTGTCAAGTGGGTGTAAAGCGGCATAAACACAGCAGTGAAAAGCAGCTAAACCCCATTATAAAAATAAATTACTTTGAAAAACCCATGAAACAAAGACAGTGAAAGAGAGAGAAATTCTTACACAATGCGTTCAGGGGCTGTGATGCAACCTGGATTGACCATATCTAGACCCACAGCTGGATGAGACATAAGGGTGGACACTCTTGGGGCTGAGAGGTTTGGTGAGGTTGGGTGAGCAAATGCAGACCCTTTAAAGTAATACTGCGTGGTACCCATCGCATGGGTCCCAAATCTCCAGGTTCAAGGGCATCTTCCTACATCGAAAACATGCATGAGAAACCCAGAAGATGGTACACCATGTGATGGGGAAAGGTTTCTAAAACGCACCTCATTTCTCATCTCCTTGTGCCCGGGTTCGCCATTCCAGCCGCTTTACTAGCAATCTCCCTACTTGGAGCATCAGCACCATTAACCTCCTGTTCCGTACAGGTTGCAATTTGTCCTGAGGATGAACGGGAAGACGGGGAATCAGTGAGAGACTGGCTCTTGGTGTTGGGAAAGGCACAGGTCACTCTATTTTCCCATCAGGAAGAAGAATTAACCACAGGCTCCTCCCGCCCCCCGGAACCAGAACAGGGCCGAAGCCATCCTGCGCTTTTGCGGCCAGCTCCCAAAAACACGAGTTGTAAAATGGAGGCTCAGGGCACTGCAATTCACAAACCTGCAGAGTTATAAATGATAACTCTCGTCCACAAATATATTGAGGGAAGGCAACGAAGAGGATTTGAAATCAAGGCAGAATTGCAGGAAACAGATTTCAGGAGGTAGATTCGAATCGCCTTTAAAGCACATGAAAAGCGGCAAAACGTTGACAATGATGCCCTTGGCCAAAAAGGGCGTATGCGTTTTTTCCTGAATATATTCAGGAAAAAACGCATACGCCCTTTTTGGCCAACCAAGCAACCTGGAAAGGCAAATCAGCGCTACAAAGAAGTCTCGCTTCCCATCGGTCAAAAGGGCCATGCTGAAAAAAGTGTCAAAACCAGAAATGCAGGACAGGCCATGGAGAAATGGGAGCCTTGCTACACTGATGGGCGGGATGGAAATTGCCAACAGCCACTCTGGAGAAGTGTACGGTGAGTCCTGAAACAACTAAAAAACACAGCTTAGAGAGCATAGGGCACTTCCACTCATGGGGGTATAAATTGGGAAAATGAAAAATCAGCAAGACACAAGCACCCCAAAGTTTAGGGCTGCTCTGTTGACAAGGACCTCCACTTCATTCCACCTTAAATATCCCAGGAAAGAGAAAAATGGATAAAGAAGTTGTGGTCCTTATGTACAATGGAATATCACTCAGCCATGAACTCAATGTCATAAGGCTAGTAGCAGCATGATGAGTGGATTAAGGTATGACGATTCTAAGTGAAATAAGTCACACAGAAAAGGACACTTCTCATAAGGTATCACTGATAGAGGGAATGTAAAAACCGTTACACTTGAACTGAATTACAAAACAGAACAGAGTCACACATGCAGAAAACACACTATGGCGGCTTAACGGGAAAGGTGAGGTGGGGTGATACATAAAACAAGGGTTTCAAATTAGCTCAGATACCGTTCCATAAACCCAATATGTAATAGACAAGACCTACTCCTTGCTCAGAGAACTGGACTCAACACGCCCTATTCACCGCACAAGAATATATCTGACTAGTAATAATCTTAAAACCTATGTATTGATATCTCTCTGTTAGTGTGTCAAGTGGGTGTAAAGCGGCATAAACACAGCAGTGAAAAGCAGCTAAACCCTATTATAAAAATAAATTACTTTGAAAAACCCATGAAACAAAGACAGTGAAAGAGAGAGAAATTCTTACACAATGCGTTCAGGGGCTGTGATGCAACCTGGATTGACCATATCTAGACCCACAGCTGGATGAGACATGAGGGTGGACACTCTTGGGGCTGAGAGGTTTGGTGAGGTTGGGTGAGCAAACGCAGACCCTTTCAAGTAATACTGCGTGGTACCCATCGCATGGGTCCCAAATCTCCAGGTTCAAGGGCATCTTCCTACATCGAAAACATGCATGAGAAACCCAGAAGGTGGTACACCGTGTGATGGGGAAAGGTTTCTAAAACGCACCTCATTTCTCATCTCCTTGTGCCCGGGTTCGCCATTCCAGCCGCTTTACTAGCAATCTCCCTCTTTGGAGCATCAGCACCTTTTACCTCCTGTTCCGTACAGGTTGCAATTTTTCCTGAGGATGAACGGGAAGACGGGGAACCAATGAGAGACTGGCTCTTGGTGTTGGGAAAGGCACAGGTCAGTCTATTTTCCCATCAGGAAGAAGAATAAACCACAGGCTCATCCCGCCACCCGGAACCAGAACAGGGCCTGAAGCCATCCTGCGCTTTTGCGGCCAGCTCCCAAAAACGCGAGTTGTAAAATCCAGCTTCAGGGCACTGCAATTCACAAACCTGCAGAGTTATAAATGATAACTCTCGTCCACAAATATATTGAGGGAAGGCAAAGAAGAGGATTTGAAATCAAGGCAGAATTGCAGGAAACAGATTTCAGGAGGTAGATTCGAATCGCCTTTAAAGCACATGAAAAGCGGCAAAACGTTGACAATGATGCCCTTGGCCAAAAAGGGCGTATGCGTTTTTTCCTGAATATATTCAGGAAAAAACGCATACGCCCTTTTTGGCCAACCAAGCAACCTGGAAAGGCAAATCAGCGCTACAAAGAAGTCTCGCTTCCCATCGGTCAAAAGGGCCATGCTGAAAAAAGTGTCAAAACCAGAAATGCAGGACAGGCCATGGAGAAATGGGAGCCTTGCTACACTGATGGGCGGGATGTAAATTGCCAACAGCCACTCTGGAGAAGTGTACGGTGTGTCCTGAAACATCTAAAAAACACAGCTTAGAGACCATAGGGCACTTCCACTCATGGGGGTATAAATTGGGAAAATGAAAAATCAGCAAGACACAAGCACCCCAAAGTTTAGGGCTGCTCTGTTGACAAGGACCTCCACTTCATTCCACCTTAAATATCCCAGGAAAGAGAAAAATGGGTAAAGAAGTTGTGGTCCTTATGTACAATGGAATATCACTCAGCCATGAAATCAATGTCATAAGGCTAGTAGCAGCATGATGAGTGGATTAAGGTATGACGATTCTAAGTGAAATAAGTCACACAGAAAAGGACACTTCTCATAAGGTATCACTGATAGAGGGAATGTAAAAACCGTTACACTTGAACTGAATTAGAAAACAGAACACAGTCACACATGCAGAAAACACACTATGGCTGCTTAACAAGAAAGGTGAGGTGGGGTGATAGATAAAACAAGGGTTTCAAATTAGCTCAGATACCGTTCCATAAACCCAATATGTAATAGACAAGACCTACTCCTTGCTCAGAGAACTGGACTCAACACGCCCTATTCACCGCACAAGAATATATCTGACTAGTAATAATCTTAAACCTATGTATTGATATCTCTCTGTTAGTGTGTCAAGTGGGTGTAAAGCGGCATAAACACTGCAGTGAAAAGCAGCTAAACCCCATTATAAAAATAAATTACTTTGAAAAACCCATGAAACAAAGACAGTGAAAGAGAGAGAAATTCTTACACAATGCGTTCAGGGGCTGTGATGCAACCTGGATTGACCATATCTAGACCCACAGCTGGATGAGACATAAGGGTGGACACTCTTGGGGCTGAGAGGTTTGGTGAGGTTGGGTGAGCAAATGCAGACCCTTTAAAGTAATACTGCGTGGTACCCATCGCATGGGTCCCAAATCTCCAGGTTCAAGGGCATCTTCCTACATCGAAAACATGCATGAGAAACCCAGAAGATGGTACACCATGTGATGGGGAAAGGTTTCTAAAACGCACCTCATTTCTCATCTCCTTGTGCCCTGGTTCGCCATTCCAGCCGCTTTACTAGCAATCTCCCTACTTGGAGCATCAGCACCGTTAACCTCCTGTTCCGTACAGGTTGCAATTTGTCCTGAGGATGAACGGGAAGACGGGGAATCAGTGAGAGACTGGCTCTTGGTGTTGGGAAAGGCACAGGTCACTCTATTTTCCCATCAGGAAGAAGAATTAACCACAGGCTCCTCCCGCCCCCCGGAACCAGAACAGGGCCGAAGCCATCCTGCGCTTTTGCGGCCAGCTCCCAAAACCACGAGTTGTAAAATGGAGGCTCAGGGCACTGCAATTCACAAACCTGCAGAGTTATAAATGATAACTCTCGTCCACAAATATATTGAGGGAAGGCAACGAAGAGGATTTGAAATCAAGGCAGAATTGCAGGAAACAGATTTCAGGAGGTAGATTCGAATCGCCTTTAAAGCACATGAAAAGCGGCAAAACGTTGACAATGATGCCCTTGGCCAAAAAGGGCGTATGCGTTTTTTCCTGAATATATTCAGGAAAAAACGCATACGCCCTTTTTGGCCAACCAAGCAACCTGGAAAGGCAAATCAGCGCTACAAAGAAGTCTCGCTTCCCATCGGTCAAAAGGGCCATGCTGAAAAAAGTGTCAAAACCAGAAATGCAGGACAGGCCATGGAGAAATGGGAGCCTTGCTACACTGATGGGCGGGATGGAAATTGCCAACAGCCACTCTGGAGAAGTGTACGGTGAGTCCTGAAACAACTAAAAAACACAGCTTGGAGAGCATAGGGCACTTCCACTCATGGGGGTATAAATTGGGAAAATGAAAAATCAGCAAGACACAAGCACCCCAAAGTTTAGGGCTGCTCTGTTGACAAGGACCTCCACTTCATTCCACCTTAAATATCCCAGGAAAGAGAAAAATGGATAAAGAAGTTGTGGTCCTTATGTACAATGGAATATCACTCAGCCATGAACTCAATGTCATAAGGCTAGTAGCAGCATGATGAGTGGATTAAGGTATGACGATTCTAAGTGAAATAAGTCACACAGAAAAGGACACTTCTCATAAGGTATCACTGATAGAGGGAATGTAAAAACCGTTACACTTGAAGTGAATTACAAAACAGAACAGAGTCACACATGCAGAAAACACACTATGGCGGCTTAACGGGAAAGGTGAGGTGGGGTGATACATAAAACAAGGGTTTCAAATTAGCTCAGATACCGTTCCATAAACCCAATATGTAATAGACAAGACCTACTCCTTGCTCAGAGAACTGGACTCAACACGCCCTATTCACCGCACAAGAATATATCTGACTAGTAATAATCTTAAAACCTATGTATTGATATCTCTCTGTTAGTGTGTCAAGTGGGTGTAAAGCGGCATAAACACAGCAGTGAAAAGCAGCTAAACCCTATTATAAAAATAAATTACTTTGAAAAACCCATGAAACAAAGACAGTGAAAGAGAGAGAAATTCTTACACAATGCGTTCAGGGGCTGTGATGCAACCTGGATTGACCATATCTAGACCCACAGCTGGATGAGACATGAGGGTGGACACTCTTGGGGCTGAGAGGTTTGGTGAGGTTGGGTGAGCAAACGCAGACCCTTTCAAGTAATACTGCGTGGTACCCATCGCATGGGTCCCAAATCTCCAGGTTCAAGGGCATCTTCCTACATCGAAAACATGCATGAGAAACCCAGAAGGTGGTACACCGTGTGATGGGGAAAGGTTTCTAAAACGCACCTCATTTCTCATCTCCTTGTGCCCGGGTTCGCCATTCCAGCCGCTTTACTAGCAATCTCCCTCTTTGGAGCATCAGCACCTTTTACCTCCTGTTCCGTACAGGTTGCAATTTCTCCTGAGGATGAACGGGAAGACGGGGAACCAATGAGAGACTGGCTCTTGGTGTTGGGAAAGGCACAGGTCAGTCTATTTTCCCATCAGGAAGAAGAATAAACCACAGGCTCATCCCGCCACCCGGAACCAGAACAGGGCCTGAAGCCATCCTGCACTTTTGCGGCCAGCTCCCAGAAACACGAGTTGTAAAATGGAGGCTCAGGGCACTGCAATTCACAAACCTGCAGAGTTATAAATGATAACTCTCGTCCACAAATATATTGAGGGAAGGCAAAGAAGAGGATTTGAAATCAAGGCAGAATTGCAGGAAACAGATTTCAGGAGGTACATTCGAATCGCCTTTAAAGCACATGAAAAGCGGCAAAACGTTGACAATGATGCCCTTGGCCAAAAAGGGCGTATGCGTTTTTTCCTGAATATATTCAGGAAAAAACGCATACGCCCTTTTTGGCCAACCAAGCAACCTGGAAAGGCAAATCAGCGCTACAAAGAAGTCTCGCTTCCCATCGGTCAAAAGGGCCATGCTGAAAAAAGTGTCAAAACCAGAAATGCAGGACAGGCCATGGAGAAATGGGAGCCTTGCTACACTGATGGGCGGGATGTAAATTGCCAACAGCCACTCTGGAGAAGTGTACGGTGTGTCCTGAAACATCTAAAAAACACAGCTTAGAGACCATAGGGCACTTCCACTCATGGGGGTATAAATTGGGAAAATGAAAAATCAGCAAGACACAAGCACCCCAAAGTTTAGGGCTGCTCTGTTGACAAGGACCTCCACTTCATTCCACCTTAAATATCCCAGGAAAGAGAAAAATGGGTAAAGAAGTTGTGGTCCTTATGTACAATGGAATATCACTCAGCCATGAAATCAATGTCATAAGGCTAGTAGCAGCATGATGAGTGGATTAAGGTATGACGATTCTAAGTGAAATAAGTCACACAGAAAAGGACACTTCTCATAAGGTATCACTGATAGAGGGAATGTAAAAACCGTTACACTTGAACTGAATTACAAAACAGAACACAGTCACACATGCAGAAAACACACTATGGCTGCTTAACAAGAAAGGTGAGGTGGGGTGATAGATAAAACAAGGGTTTCAAATTAGCTCAGATACCGTTCCATAAACCCAATATGTAATAGACAAGACCTACTCCTTGCTCAGAGAACTGGACTCAACACGCCCTATTCACCGCACAAGAATATATCTGACTAGTAATAATCTTAAACCTATGTATTGATATCTCTCTGTTAGTGTGTCAAGTGGGTGTAAAGCGGCATAAACACTGCAGTGAAAAGCAGCTAAACCCCATTATAAAAATAAATTACTTTGAAAAACCCATGAAAGAAAGACAGTGAAAGAGAGAGAAATTCTTACACAATGCGTTCAGGGGCTGTGATGCAACCTGGATTGACCATATCTAGACCCACAGCTGGATGAGACATAAGGGTGGACACTCTTGGGGCTGAGAGGTTTGGTGAGGTTGGGTGAGCAAATGCAGACCCTTTAAAGTAATACTGCGTGGTACCCATCGCATGGGTCCCAAATCTCCAGGTTCAAGGGCATCTTCCTACATCGAAAACATGCATGAGAAACCCAGAAGATGGTACACCATGTGATGGGGAAAGGTTTCTAAAACGCACCTCATTTCTCATCTCCTTGTGCCCGGGTTCGCCATTCCAGCCGCTTTACTAGCAATCTCCCTACTTGGAGCATCAGCACCGTTAACCTCCTGTTCCGTACAGGTTGCAATTTGTCCTGAGGATGAACGGGAAGACGGGGAATCAGTGAGAGACTGGCTCTTGGTGTTGGGAAAGGCACAGGTCACTCTATTTTCCCATCAGGAAGAAGAATTAACCACAGGCTCCTCCCGCCCCCCGGAACCAGAACAGGGCCGAAGCCATCCTGCGCTTTTGCGGCCAGCTCCCAAAAACACGAGTTGTAAAATGGAGGCTCAGGGCACTGCAATTCACAAACCTGCAGAGTTATAAATGATAACTCTCGTCCACAAATATATTGAGGGAAGGCAACGAAGAGGATTTGAAATCAAGGCAGAATTGCAGGAAACAGATTTCAGGAGGTAGATTCGAATCGCCTTTAAAGCACATGAAAAGCGGCAAAACGTTGACAATGATGCCCTTGGCCAAAAAGGGCGTATGCGTTTTTTCCTGAATATATTCAGGAAAAAACGCATACGCCCTTTTTGGCCAACCAAGCAACCTGGAAAGGCAAATCAGCGCTACAAAGAAGTCTCGCTTCCCATCGGTCAAAAGGGCCATGCTGAAAAAAGTGTCAAAACCAGAAATGCAGGACAGGCCATGGAGAAATGGGAGCCTTGCTACACTGATGGGCGGGATGGAAATTGCCAACAGCCACTCTGGAGAAGTGTACGGTGAGTCCTGAAACAACTAAAAAACACAGCTTAGAGAGCATAGGGCACTTCCACTCATGGGGGTATAAATTGGGAAAATGAAAAATCAGCAAGACACAAGCACCCCAAAGTTTAGGGCTGCTCTGTTGACAAGGACCTCCACTTCATTCCACCTTAAATATCCCAGGAAAGAGAAAAATGGATAAAGAAGTTGTGGTCCTTATGTACAATGGAATATCACTCAGCCATGAACTCAATGTCATAAGGCTAGTAGCAGCATGATGAGTGGATTAAGGTATGACGATTCTAAGTGAAATAAGTCACACAGAAAAGGACACTTCTCATAAGGTATCACTGATAGAGGGAATGTAAAAACCGTTACACTTGAACTGAATTACAAAACAGAACACAGTCACACATGCAGAAAACACACTATGGCTGCTTAACGGGAAAGGTGAGGTGGGGTGATACATAAAACAAGGGTTTCAAATTAGCTCAGATACCGTTCCATAAACCCAATATGTAATAGACAAGACCTACTCCTTGCTCAGAGAACTGGACTCAACACGCCCTATTCACCGCACAAGAATATATCTGACTAGTAATAATCTTAAAACCTATGTATTGATATCTCTCTGTTAGTGTGTCAAGTGGGTGTAAAGCGGCATAAACACAGCAGTGAAAAGCAGCTAAACCCCATTATAAAAATAAATTACTTTGAAACACCCATGAAAGAAAGACAGTGAAAGAGAGAGAAATTCTTACACAATGCGTTCAGGGGCTGTGATGCAACCTGGATTGACTATATCTAGACCCACAGCTGGATGAGACATAAGGGTGGACACTCTTGGGGCTGAGAGGTTTGGTGAGGTTGGGTGAGCAAACGCAGACCCTTTCAAGTAATACTGCGTGGTACCCATCGCATGGGTCCCAAATCTCCAGGTTCAAGGGCATCTTCCTACATCGAAAACATGCATGAGAAACCCAGAAGATGGTACACCGTGTGATGGGGAAAGGTTTCTAAAACGCACCTCATTTCTCATCTCCTTGTGCCCGGGTTCGCCATTCCAGCCGCTTTACTAGCAAGCTCCCTACTTGGAGCATCAGCACCTTTAACCTCCTGTTCCGTACAGGTTGCAATTTGTCCTGAGGATGAACGGGAAGACGGGGAATCAGTGAGAGACCGTCTCTTGGTGTTGGGAAAGGCACAGGTCACTCTATTTTCCCATCAGGAAGAAGAATTAACCACAGGCTCCTCCCGCCCCCCGGAACCAGAACAGGGCCGAAGCCATCCTGCGCTTTTGCGGCCAGCTCCCAAAACCACGAGTTGTAAAATGGAGGCTCAGGGCACTGCAATTCACAAACCTGCAGAGTTATAAATGATAACTCTCGTCCACAAATATATTGAGGGAAGGCAATGAAGAGGATTTGAAATCAAGGCAGAATTGCAGGAAACAGATTTCAGGGGGTAGATTCGAATCGCCTTTAAAGCACATGAAAAGCGGCAAAACGTTGACAATGATGCCCTTGGCCAAAAAGGGCGTATGCGTTTTTTCCTGAATATATTAAGGAAAAAACGCATACGCCCTTTTTGGCCAACCAAGCAACCTGGAAAGGCAAATCAGCGTTACAAAGAAGTCTCGCTTCCCATCGGTCAAAAGGGCCATGCTGAAAAAATTGTCAAAACCAGAAATGCAGGACAGGCCATGGAGAAATGGGAGCCTTGCTACACTGATGGGCGGGATGGAAATTGCCAACAGCCACTCTGGAGAAGTGTACGGTGAGTCCTGAAACAACTAAAAAACACAGCTTGAGAGCATAGGGCACTTCCACTCATGGGGGTATAAATTGGGAAAATGAAAAATCAGCAAGACACAAGCACCCCAAAGTTTAGGGCTGCTCTGTTGACAAGGACCTCCACTTCATTCCACCTTAAATATCCCAGGAAAGAGAAAAATGGGTAAAGAAGTTGTGGTCCTTATGTACAATGGAATATCACTCAGCCATGAAATCAATGTCATAAGGCTAGTAGCAGCATGATGAGTGCATTAAGGTATGACGATTCTAAGTGAAATAAGTCACACAGAAAAGGACACTTCTCATAAGGTATCACTGATAGAGGGAATGTAAAAACCGTTACACTTGAACTGAATTACAAAACAGAACAGAGTCACACATGCAGAAAACACACTATGGCGTCTTATCGGGAAAAGTGAGGTGGGGTGATAGATAAAACAAGGGTTTCAAATTAGCTCAGATACCGTTCCATAAAACCAATATGTAATAGACAAGACCTACTCCTTGCTCAGAGAACTGGACTCAACACGCCCTATTCACCGCACAACAATATATCTGACTACTAATAATCTTAAAACCTATGTATTGATATCTCTCTGTTAGTGTGTCAAGTGGGTGTAGAGCGGCATAAACAGAGCAGTGAAAAGCAGCTAAACCCCATTATAAAAATAAATTACTTTGAAAAACCCATGAAACAAAGACAGTGAAAGAGAGAGAAATTCTTACACAATGCGTTCAGGGGCTGTGATGCAACCTGGATTGACTATATCTAGACCCACAGCTGGATGAGACATACGGGTGGACACTCTTGGGGCTGAGAGGTTTAGTGAGGTTGGGTGAGCAAACGCAGACCCTTTAAAGTAATACTGCGTGGTACCCATCGCATGGGTCCCAAATCTCCAGGTTCAAGGGCATCTTCCTACATCGAAAACATGCATGAGAAACCCAGAAGATGGTACACCGTGTGATGGGGAAAGGTTTCTAAAACGCACCTCATTTCTCATCTCCTTGTGCCCGGGTTCGCCATTCCAGCCGCTTTACTAGCAAGCTCCCTACTTGGAGCATCAGCACCTTTAACCTCCTGTTCCATACAGGTTGCAATTTGTCCTGAGGATGAACGGGAAGATGGGGAACCGATGAGAGACTAGCTCTTGGTGTTGGGACAGGCACAGGTCACTCTATTTTCCCATCAGGAAGAAGAATTAACCACAGGCTCAGCCTGCCCCCCGGAACCAGAACAGGGCCTGAAGCCATCCTGCGCTTTTGCGGCCAGCTCCCAAAAACGCGAGTTGTAAAATCCAGCTTCAGGGCACTGCAATTCACAAACCTGCAGAGTTATAAATGATAACTCTCGTCCACAAATATATTGAGGGAAGGCAAAGAAGAGGATTTGAAATCAAGGCAGAATTGCAGGAAACAGATTTCAGGAGGTACATTCGAATCGCCTTTAAAGCAAATGAAAAGCGGCAAAACGTTGACAATGATGCCCTTGGCCAAAAAGGGCGTATGCGATTTTTCCTGAATATATTCAGGAAAAAACGCATACGCCCTTTTTGGCCAACCAAGCAACCTGGAAAGGCAAATCAGCGCTACAAAGAAGTCTCGCTTCCCATCGGTCAAAAGGGCCATGCTGAAAAAAGTGTCAAAACCAGAAATGCAGGACAGGCCATGGAGAAATGGGAGCCTTGCTACACTGATGGGCGGGATGTAAATTGCCAACAGCCACTCTGGAGAAGTGTACGGTGTGTCCTGAAACATCTAAAAAACACAGCTTAGAGAGCATAGGGCACTTCCACTCATGGGGGTATAAATTGGGAAAATGAAAAATCAGCAAGACACAAACACCCCAAAGTTTAGGGCTGCTCTGTTGACAAGGACCTCCACTTCATTCCACCTTAAATATCCCAGGAAAGAGAAAAATGGGTAAAGAAGTTGTGGTCCTTATGTACAATGGAATATCACTCAGCCATGAAATCAATGTCATAAGGCTAGTAGCAGCATGATGAGTGGATTAAGGTATGACGATTCTAAGTGAAATAAGTCACACAGAAAAGGACACTCCTCATAAGGTGTCACTGATAGAGGGAATGTAAAAACCGTTACACTTGAACTGAATTACAAAACAGAACACAGTCACACATGCAGAAAACACACTATGGCTGCTTAACGAGAAAGGTGAGGTGGGGTGTTACATAAAACAAGGGTTTCAAATTAGCTCAGATACCGTTCCATAAACCCAATATGTAATAGACAAGACCTACTCCTTGCTCAGAGAACTGGACTCAACACGCCCTATTCACCGCACAAGAATATATCTGACTAGTAATAATCTTAAAACCTATGTATTGATATCTCTCTGTTAGTGTGTCAAGTGGGTGTAAAGCGGCATAAACACAGCAGTGAAAAGCAGCTAAACCCCATTATAAAAATAAATTACTTTGAAAAACCCATGAAAGAAAGACAGTGAAAGAGAGAGAAATTCTTACACAATGCGTTCAGGGGCTGTGATGCAACCTGGATTGACTATATCTAGACCCACAGCTGGATGAGACATAAGGGTGGACACTCTTGGGGCTGAGAGGTTTGGTGAGGTTGGGTGAGCAAACGCAGACCCTTTCAAGTAATACTGCGTGGTACCCATCGCATGGGTCCCAAATCTCCAGGTTCAAGGGCATCTTCCTACATCGAAAACATGCATGAGAAACCCAGAAGATGGTACACCGTGTGATGGGGAAAGGTTTCTAAAACGCACCTCATTTCTCATCTCCTTGTGCCCGGGTTCGCCATTCCAGCCGCTTTACTAGCAATCTCCCTACTTGGAGCATCAGCACCTTTAACCTCCTGTTCCGTACAGGTTGCAATTTGTACTGAGGATGAACGGGAAAACGGGGAATCAGTGAGAGACTGGCTCTTGGTGTTGGGAAAGGCACAGGTCACTCTATTTTCCCATCAGGAAGAAGAATTAACCACAGGCTCCTCCCGCCCCCCGGAACCAGAACAGGGCCGAAGCCATCCTGCGCTTTTGCGGCCAGCTCCCAAAACCACGAGTTGTAAAATGGAGGCTCAGGGCACTGCAATTCACAAACCTGCAGAGTTACAAATGATAACTCTCGTCCACAAATATATTGAGGGAAGGCAACGAAGAGGATTTGAAATCAAGGCAGAATTGCAGGAAACAGATTTCAGGAGGTAGATTCGAATCGCCTTTAAAGCACATGAAAAGCGGCAAAACGTTGACAATGATGCCCTTGGCCAAAAAGGGCGTATGCGTTTTTTCCTGAATATATTCAGGAAAAAACGCATACGCCCTTTTTGGCCAACCAAGCAACCTGGAAAGGCAAATCAGTGCTACAAAGAAGTCTCGCTTCCCATCGGTCAAAAGGGCCATGCTGAAAAAAGTGTCAAAACCAGAAATGCAGGACAGGCCATGGAGAAATGGGAGCCTTGCTACACTGATGGGCGGGATGTAAATTGCCAACAGCCACTCTGGAGAAGTGTACGGTGAGTCCTGAAACAACTAAAAAACACAGCTTAGAGAGCATAGGGCACTTCCACTCATGGGGGTATAAATTGGGAAAATGAAAAATCAGCAAGACACAAGCACCCCAAAGTTTAGGGCTGCTCTGTTGACAAGGACCTCCACTTCATTCCACCTTAAATATCCCAGGAAAGAGAAAAATGGGTAAAGAAGTTGTGGTCCTTATGTACAATGGAATATCACTCAGCCATGAAATCAATGTCATAAGGCTAGTAGCAGCATGATGAGTGGATTAAGGTATGACGATTCTAAGTGAAATAAGTCACACAGAAAAGGACACTTCTCATAAGGTATCACTGATAGAGGGAATGTAAAAACCGTTACACTTGAACTGAATTACAAAACAGAACACAGTCACACATGCAGAAAACACACTATGGCTGCTTAACGGGAAAGGTGAGGTGGGGTGATACATAAAACAAGGGTTTCAAATTAGCTCAGATACCGTTCCATAAACCCAATATGTAATAGACAAGACCTACTCCTTGCTCAGAGAACTGGACTCAACACGCCCTATTCACCGCACAAGAATATATCTGACTAGTAATAATCTTAAAACCTATGTATTGATATCTCTCTGTTAGTGTGTCAAGTGGGTGTAAAGCGGCATAAACACAGCAGTGAAAAGCAGCTAAACCCCATTATAAAAATAAATTACTTTGAAACACCCATGAAAGAAAGACAGTGAAAGAGAGAGAAATTCTTACACAATGCGTTCAGGGGCTGTGATGCAACCTGGATTGACTATATCTAGACCCACAGCTGGATGAGACATAAGGGTGGACACTCTTGGGGCTGAGAGGTTTGGTGAGGTTGGGTGAGCAAACGCAGACCCTTTCAAGTAATACTGCGTGGTACCCATCGCATGGGTCCCAAATCTCCAGGTTCAAGGGCATCTTCCTACATCGAAAACATGCATGAGAAACCCAGAAGATGGTACACCGTGTGATGGGGAAAGGTTTCTAAAACGCACCTCATTTCTCATCTCCTTGTGCCCGGGTTCGCCATTCCAGCCGCTTTACTAGCAAGCTCCCTACTTGGAGCATCAGCACCTTTAACCTCCTGTTCCGTACAGGTTGCAATTTGTCCTGAGGATGAACGGGAAGACGGGGAATCAGTGAGAGACCGTCTCTTGGTGTTGGGAAAGGCACAGGTCACTCTATTTTCCCATCAGGAAGAAGAATTAACCACAGGCTCCTCCCGCCCCCCGGAACCAGAACAGGGCCGAAGCCATCCTGCGCTTTTGCGGCCAGCTCCCAAAACCACGAGTTGTAAAATGGAGGCTCAGGGCACTGCAATTCACAAACCTGCAGAGTTATAAATGATAACTCTCGTCCACAAATATATTGAGGGAAGGCAATGAAGAGGATTTGAAATCAAGGCAGAATTGCAGGAAACAGATTTCAGGGGGTAGATTCGAATCGCCTTTAAAGCACATGAAAAGCGGCAAAACGTTGACAATGATGCCCTTGGCCAAAAAGGGCGTATGCGTTTTTTCCTGAATATATTAAGGAAAAAACGCATACGCCCTTTTTGGCCAACCAAGCAACCTGGAAAGGCAAATCAGCGTTACAAAGAAGTCTCGCTTCCCATCGGTCAAAAGGGCCATGCTGAAAAAATTGTCAAAACCAGAAATGCAGGACAGGCCATGGAGAAATGGGAGCCTTGCTACACTGATGGGCGGGATGGAAATTGCCAACAGCCACTCTGGAGAAGTGTACGGTGAGTCCTGAAACAACTAAAAAACACAGCTTGAGAGCATAGGGCACTTCCACTCATGGGGGTATAAATTGGGAAAATGAAAAATCAGCAAGACACAAGCACCCCAAAGTTTAGGGCTGCTCTGTTGACAAGGACCTCCACTTCATTCCACCTTAAATATCCCAGGAAAGAGAAAAATGGGTAAAGAAGTTGTGGTCCTTATGTACAATGGAATATCACTCAGCCATGAAATCAATGTCATAAGGCTAGTAGCAGCATGATGAGTGCATTAAGGTATGACGATTCTAAGTGAAATAAGTCACACAGAAAAGGACACTTCTCATAAGGTATCACTGATAGAGGGAATGTAAAAACCGTTACACTTGAACTGAATTACAAAACAGAACAGAGTCACACATGCAGAAAACACACTATGGCGTCTTATCGGGAAAAGTGAGGTGGGGTGATAGATAAAACAAGGGTTTCAAATTAGCTCAGATACCGTTCCATAAAACCAATATGTAATAGACAAGACCTACTCCTTGCTCAGAGAACTGGACTCAACACGCCCTATTCACCGCACAACAATATATCTGACTACTAATAATCTTAAAACCTATGTATTGATATCTCTCTGTTAGTGTGTCAAGTGGGTGTAGAGCGGCATAAACAGAGCAGTGAAAAGCAGCTAAACCCCATTATAAAAATAAATTACTTTGAAAAACCCATGAAACAAAGACAGTGAAAGAGAGAGAAATTCTTACACAATGCGTTCAGGGGCTGTGATGCAACCTGGATTGACTATATCTAGACCCACAGCTGGATGAGACATACGGGTGGACACTCTTGGGGCTGAGAGGTTTAGTGAGGTTGGGTGAGCAAACGCAGACCCTTTAAAGTAATACTGCGTGGTACCCATCGCATGGGTCCCAAATCTCCAGGTTCAAGGGCATCTTCCTACATCGAAAACATGCATGAGAAACCCAGAAGATGGTACACCGTGTGATGGGGAAAGGTTTCTAAAACGCACCTCATTTCTCATCTCCTTGTGCCCGGGTTCGCCATTCCAGCCGCTTTACTAGCAAGCTCCCTACTTGGAGCATCAGCACCTTTAACCTCCTGTTCCATACAGGTTGCAATTTGTCCTGAGGATGAACGGGAAGATGGGGAACCGATGAGAGACTAGCTCTTGGTGTTGGGACAGGCACAGGTCACTCTATTTTCCCATCAGGAAGAAGAATTAACCACAGGCTCAGCCTGCCCCCCGGAACCAGAACAGGGCCTGAAGCCATCCTGCGCTTTTGCGGCCAGCTCCCAAAAACGCGAGTTGTAAAATCCAGCTTCAGGGCACTGCAATTCACAAACCTGCAGAGTTATAAATGATAACTCTCGTCCACAAATATATTGAGGGAAGGCAAAGAAGAGGATTTGAAATCAAGGCAGAATTGCAGGAAACAGATTTCAGGAGGTACATTCGAATCGCCTTTAAAGCAAATGAAAAGCGGCAAAACGTTGACAATGATGCCCTTGGCCAAAAAGGGCGTATGCGATTTTTCCTGAATATATTCAGGAAAAAACGCATACGCCCTTTTTGGCCAACCAAGCAACCTGGAAAGGCAAATCAGCGCTACAAAGAAGTCTCGCTTCCCATCGGTCAAAAGGGCCATGCTGAAAAAAGTGTCAAAACCAGAAATGCAGGACAGGCCATGGAGAAATGGGAGCCTTGCTACACTGATGGGCGGGATGTAAATTGCCAACAGCCACTCTGGAGAAGTGTACGGTGTGTCCTGAAACATCTAAAAAACACAGCTTAGAGAGCATAGGGCACTTCCACTCATGGGGGTATAAATTGGGAAAATGAAAAATCAGCAAGACACAAACACCCCAAAGTTTAGGGCTGCTCTGTTGACAAGGACCTCCACTTCATTCCACCTTAAATATCCCAGGAAAGAGAAAAATGGGTAAAGAAGTTGTGGTCCTTATGTACAATGGAATATCACTCAGCCATGAAATCAATGTCATAAGGCTAGTAGCAGCATGATGAGTGGATTAAGGTATGACGATTCTAAGTGAAATAAGTCACACAGAAAAGGACACTCCTCATAAGGTGTCACTGATAGAGGGAATGTAAAAACCGTTACACTTGAACTGAATTACAAAACAGAACACAGTCACACATGCAGAAAACACACTATGGCTGCTTAACGAGAAAGGTGAGGTGGGGTGTTACATAAAACAAGGGTTTCAAATTAGCTCAGATACCGTTCCATAAACCCAATATGTAATAGACAAGACCTACTCCTTGCTCAGAGAACTGGACTCAACACGCCCTATTCACCGCACAAGAATATATCTGACTAGTAATAATCTTAAAACCTATGTATTGATATCTCTCTGTTAGTGTGTCAAGTGGGTGTAAAGCGGCATAAACACAGCAGTGAAAAGCAGCTAAACCCCATTATAAAAATAAATTACTTTGAAAAACCCATGAAAGAAAGACAGTGAAAGAGAGAGAAATTCTTACACAATGCGTTCAGGGGCTGTGATGCAACCTGGATTGACTATATCTAGACCCACAGCTGGATGAGACATAAGGGTGGACACTCTTGGGGCTGAGAGGTTTGGTGAGGTTGGGTGAGCAAACGCAGACCCTTTCAAGTAATACTGCGTGGTACCCATCGCATGGGTCCCAAATCTCCAGGTTCAAGGGCATCTTCCTACATCGAAAACATGCATGAGAAACCCAGAAGATGGTACACCGTGTGATGGGGAAAGGTTTCTAAAACGCACCTCATTTCTCATCTCCTTGTGCCCGGGTTCGCCATTCCAGCCGCTTTACTAGCAATCTCCCTACTTGGAGCATCAGCACCTTTAACCTCCTGTTCCGTACAGGTTGCAATTTGTACTGAGGATGAACGGGAAAACGGGGAATCAGTGAGAGACTGGCTCTTGGTGTTGGGAAAGGCACAGGTCACTCTATTTTCCCATCAGGAAGAAGAATTAACCACAGGCTCCTCCCGCCCCCCGGAACCAGAACAGGGCCGAAGCCATCCTGCGCTTTTGCGGCCAGCTCCCAAAACCACGAGTTGTAAAATGGAGGCTCAGGGCACTGCAATTCACAAACCTGCAGAGTTACAAATGATAACTCTCGTCCACAAATATATTGAGGGAAGGCAACGAAGAGGATTTGAAATCAAGGCAGAATTGCAGGAAACAGATTTCAGGAGGTAGATTCGAATCGCCTTTAAAGCACATGAAAAGCGGCAAAACGTTGACAATGATGCCCTTGGCCAAAAAGGGCGTATGCGTTTTTTCCTGAATATATTCAGGAAAAAACGCATACGCCCTTTTTGGCCAACCAAGCAACCTGGAAAGGCAAATCAGTGCTACAAAGAAGTCTCGCTTCCCATCGGTCAAAAGGGCCATGCTGAAAAAAGTGTCAAAACCAGAAATGCAGGACAGGCCATGGAGAAATGGGAGCCTTGCTACACTGATGGGCGGGATGTAAATTGCCAACAGCCACTCTGGAGAAGTGTACGGTGAGTCCTGAAACAACTAAAAAACACAGCTTAGAGAGCATAGGGCACTTCCACTCATGGGGGTATAAATTGGGAAAATGAAAAATCAGCAAGACACAAGCACCCCAAAGTTTAGGGCTGCTCTGTTGACAAGGACCTCCACTTCATTCCACCTTAAATATCCCAGGAAAGAGAAAAATGGGTAAAGAAGTTGTGGTCCTTATGTACAATGGAATATCACTCAGCCATGAAATCAATGTCATAAGGCTAGTAGCAGCATGATGAGTGGATTAAGGTATGACGATTCTAAGTGAAATAAGTCACACAGAAAAGGACACTTCTCATAAGGTATCACTGATAGAGGGAATGTAAAAACCGTTACACTTGAACTGAATTACAAAACAGAACAGAGTCACACATGCAGAAAACACACTATGGCGTCTTATCGGGAAAAGTGAGGTGGGGTGATAGATAAAACAAGGGTTTCAAATTAGCTCAGATACCGTTCCATAAAACCAATATGTAATAGACAAGACCTACTCCTTGCTCAGAGAACTGGACTCAACACGCCCTATTCACCGCACAAGAATATATCTGACTACTAATAATCTTAAAACCTATGTATTGATATCTCTCTGTTAGTGTGTCAAGTGGGTGTAGAGCGGCATAAACAGAGCAGTGAAAAGCAGCTAAACCCCATTATAAAAATAAATTACTTTGAAAAACCCATGAAACAAAGACAGTGAAAGAGAGAGAAATTCTTACACAATGCGTTCAGGGGCTGTGATGCAACCTGGATTGACTATATCTAGACCCACAGCTGGATGAGACATACGGGTGGACACTCTTGGGGCTGAGAGGTTTAGTGAGGTTGGGTGAGCAAACGCAGACCCTTTAAAGTAATACTGCGTGGTACCCATCCCATGGGTCCCAAATCTCCAGGTTCAAGGGCATCTTCCTACATCGAAAACATGCATGAGAAACCCAGAAGATGGTACACCGTGTGATGGGGAAAGGTTTCTAAAACGCACCTCATTTCTCATCTCCTTGTGCCCGGGTTCGCCATTCCAGCCGCTTTACTAGCAATCTCCCTACTTGGAGCATCAGCACCTTTAACCTCCTGTTCCGTACAGGTTGCAATTTGTCCTGAGGATGAACGGGAAGACGGGGAACCGATGAGAGACTAGCTCTTGGTGTTGGGACAGGCACAGGTCACTCTATTTTCCCATCAGGAAGAAGAATTAACCACAGGCTCAGCCTGCCCCCCGGAACCAGAACAGGGCCTGAAGCCATCCTGCGCTTTTGCGGCCAGCTCCCAAAAACGCGAGTTGTAAAATCCAGCTTCAGGGCACTGCAATTCACAAACCTGCAGAGTTATAAATGATAACTCTCGTCCACAAATATATTGAGGGAAGGCAAAGAAGAGGATTTGAAATCAAGGCAGAATTGCAGGAAACAGATTTCAGGAGGTACATTCGAATCGCCTTTAAAGCACATGAAAAGCGGCAAAACGTTGACAATGATGCCCTTGGCCAAAAAGGGCGTATGCGATTTTTCCTGAATATATTCAGGAAAAAACGCATACGCCCTTTTTGGCCAACCAAGCAACCTGGAAAGGCAAATCAGCGCTACAAAGAAGTCTCGTTTCCCATCGGTCAAAAGGGCCATGCTGAAAAAAGTGTCAAAATCAGAAATGCAGGACAGGCCATGGAGAAATGGGCGCCTTGCTACACTGATGGGCGGGATGTAAACTGCCAAAAGCCACTCTGGAGAAGTGTACAGTGAGTCTTGAAACATCTAAAAAACACAGCTTAGAGAGCATAGGGCACTTCCACTCATGGGGGTATAAATTGGGAAAATGAAAAATCGGCAAGACACAAGCACCCCAAAGTTTAGGGCTGCTCTGTTGACAAGGACCTCCACTTCATTCCACCTTAAATATCCCAGGAAAGAGAAAAATGGATAAAGAAGTTGTGGTCCTTATGTACAATGGAATATCACTCAGCCATGAAATCAATGTCATAAGGCTAGTAGCAGCATGATGAGGGGATTTAGGTACGACGATTCTAAGTGAAATAAGTCACACAGAAAAGGACACTTCTCATAAGGTATCACTTATAGAGGGAATGTAAAAACCGTTACACTTGAACTGAATTACAAAACAGAACACAGTCACACATGCAGAAAACACACTATGGCTGCTTAACGGGAAAGGTGATGTGGGGTGATACATAAAACAAAGGTTTCAATTTAGCTCAGATACCATTCCATAAAACCAATATGTAATAGACAAGACCTACTCCTTGCTCAGAGAACTGGACTCAACACGCCCTATTCACCGCACAAGAATATATCTGACTAGTAATAATCTTAAAACCTATGTATTGATATCTCTCTGTTAGTGTGTCAAGTGGGTGTAAAGCGGCATAAACACAGCAGTGAAAAGCAGCTAAACCCCATTATAAAAATAAATTACTTTGAAACACCCATGAAAGAAAGACAGTGAAAGAGAGAGAAATTCTTACACAATGCGTTCAGGGGCTGTGATGCAACCTGGATTGACCATATCTAGACCCACAGATGGATGAGACATGAGGGTGGACACTCTTGGGGCTGAGAGGTTTGGTGAGGTTGGGTGAGCAAACGCAGACCCTTTCAAGTAATACTGCGTGGTACCCATCGCATGGGTCCCAAATCTCCAGGTTCAAGGGCATCTTCCTACATCGAAAACATGCATGAGAAACCCAGAAGATGGTACACCGTGTGATGGGGAAAGGTTTCTAAAACGCACCTCATTTCTCATCTCCTTGTGCCCGGGTTCGCCATTCCAGCCACTTTACTAGCAATCTCCCTCCTTGGAGCATCAGCACCTTTAACCTCCTGTTCCGTACAGGTTGCAATTTTTCCTGAGGAAGAACGGGAATACGGGGAACCAATGTGAGACTGGCTCTTGGTGTTGGGAAAGGCACAGGTCACTCTATTTTCCCATCAGGAAGAAGAATAAACCACAGGCTCATCCCGCCTCCCGGAACCAGAACAGGGCCTGAAGCCATCCTGCGCTTTTGCGGCCAGCTCCCAAAAACACGAGTTGTAAAATGGAGGCTCAGGGCACTGCAATTCACAAACATGCAGAGTTATAAATGATAACTCTCGTCCACAAATATATTGAGGGAAGGCAACGAAGAGGATTTGAAATCAAGGCAGAATTGCAGGAAACAGATTTCAGGAGGTACATTCGAATCGCCTTTAAAGCATATGAAAAGCGGCAAAACGTTGACAATGATGCCCTTGGCCAAAAAGTGCGTATGCGTTTTTTCCTGAATATATTCAGGAAAAAACGCATACGCCCTTTTTGGCCAACCAAGCAACCTGGAAAGGCAAATCAGCGCTACAAAGAAGTCTCGCTTCCCATCGGTCAAAAGGGCCATGCTAAAAAAAGTGTCAAAACCAGAAATGCAGGACAGGCCATGGAGAAATGGGAGCCTTGCTACACTGATGGGCGGGATGTAAATTGCCAACAGCCACTCTGGAGAAGTGTACGGTGTGTCCTGAAACATCTAAAAAACACAGCTTAGAGAGCATAGGGCACTTCCACTCATGGGGGTATAAATTGGGAAAATTAAAAATCAGCAAGACACAAGCACCCCAAAGTTTAGGGCTGCTCTGTTGACAAGGACCTCCACTTCATTCCACCTTAAATATCCCAGGAAAGAGAAAAATGGGTAAAGAAGTTGTGGTCCTTATGTACAATGGAATATCACTCAGCCATGAAATCAATGTCCTAAGGCTAGTAGCAGCCTGATGAGTGGATTAAGGTATGACTATTCTAAGTGAAATAAGTCACACAGAAAAGGACACTTCTCATAAGGTATCACTGATAGAGGGAATGTAAAAACCGTTACACTTGAACTGAATTACAAAACAGAACACAGTCACACATGCAGAAAACACACTATGGCTGCTTAACGAGAAAGGTGAGGTGGGGTGTCACATAAAACAAGGGTTTCAAATTAGCTCAGATACCGTTCCATAAACCCAATATGTAATAGACAAGACCTACTCCTTGCTCAGAGAACTGGACTCAACACGCCCTATTCACCGCACAAGAATATATCTGACTAGTAATAATCTTAAAACCTATGTATTGATATCTCTCTGTTAGTGTGTCAAGTGGGTGTAAAGCGGCATAAACACAGCAGTGAAAAGCAGCTAAACCCCATTATAAAAATAAATTACTTTGAAAAACCCATGAAAGAAAGACAGTGAAAGAGAGAGAAATTCTTACACAATGCGTTCAGGGGCTGTGATGCAACCTGGATTGACCATATCTAGACCCACAGCTGGATGAGACATAAGGGTGGACACTCTTGGGGCTGAGAGGTTTGGTGAGGTTGGGTGAGCAAACGCAGACCCTTTAAAGTAATACTGCGTGGTACCCATCGCATGGGTCCCAAATCTCCAGGTTCAAGGGCATCTTCCTACATCGAAAACATGCATGAGAAACCCAGAAGATGGTACACCGTGTGATGGGGAGAGGTTTCTAAAACGCACCTCATTTCTCATCTCCTTGTGCCCGGGTTCGCCATTCCAGCCGCTTTACTAGCAATCTCCCTACTTGGAGCATCAGCACCTTTAACCTCCTGTTCCGTACAGGTTGCAATTTGTCCTGAGGATGAACGGGAAGACGGGGAATCAGTGAGAGACCGGCTCTTGGTGTTGGGACAGGCACAGGTCACTCTATTTTCCCATCAGGAAGAAGAATTAACCACAGGCTCCTCCCGCCCCCCGGAACCAGAACAGGGCCGAAGCCATCCTGTGCTTTTGCGGCCAGCTCCCAAAACCACGAGTTGTAAAATGGAGGCTCAGGGCACTGCAATTCACAAACCTGCAGAGTTATAAATGATAACTCTCGTCCACAAATATATTGAGGGAAGGCAATGAAGAGGATTTGAAATCAAGGCAGAATTGCAGGAAACAGATTTCAGGGGGTAGATTCGAATCGCCTTTAAAGCACATGAAAAGCGGCAAAACGTTGACAATGATGCCCTTGGCCAAAAAGGGCGTATGCGTTTTTTCCTGAATATATTCAGGAAAAAACGCATACGCCCTTTTTGGCCAACCAAGCAACCTGGAAAGGCAAATCAGCGTTACAAAGAAGTCTCGCTTCCCATCGGTCAAAAGGGCCATGCTGAAAAAATTGTCAAAACCAGAAATGCAGGACAGGCCATGGAGAAATGGGAGCCTTGCTACACTGATGGGCGGGATGGAAATTGCCAACAGCCACTCTGGAGAAGTGTACGGTGAGTCCTGAAACAACTAAAAAACACAGCTTAGACAGCATAGGGCACTTCCACTCATGGGGGTATAAATTGGGAAAATGAAAAATCAGCAAGACACAAGCACCCCAAAGTTTAGGGCTGCTCTGTTGACAAGGACCTCCACTTCATTCCACCTTAAATATCCCAGGAAAGAGAAAAATGGGTAAAGAAGTTGTGGTCCTTATGTACAATGGAATATCACTCAGCCATGAAATCAATGTCATAAGGCTAGTAGCAGCATGATGAGTGCATTAAGGTATGACGATTCTAAGTGAAATAAGTCACACAGAAAAGGACACTTCTCATAAGGTATCACTGATAGAGGGAATGTAAAAACCGTTACACTTGAACTGAATTACAAAACAGAACAGAGTCACACATGCAGAAAACACACTATGGCGTCTTATCGGGAAAAGTGAGGTGGGGTGATAGATAAAACAAGGGTTTCAAATTAGCTCAGATACCGTTCCATAAAACCAATATGTAATAGAAAAGACCTACTCCTTGCTCAGAGAACTGGACTCAACACGCCCTATTCACCACACAAGAATATATCTGACTACTAATAATCTTAAAACCTATGTATTGATATCTCTCTGTTAGTGTGTCAAGTGGGTGTAGAGCGGCATAAACAGAGCAGTGAAAAGCAGCTAAACCCCATTATAAAAATAAATTACTTTGAAAAACCCATGAAAGAAAGACAGTGAAAGAGAGAGAAATTCTTACACAATGCGTTCAGGGGCTGTGATGCAACCTGGATTGACTATATCTAGACCCACAGCTGGATGAGACATACGGGTGGACACTCTTGGGGCTGAGAGGTTTGGTGAGGTTGGGTGAGCAAACGCAGACCCTTTAAAGTAATACTGCGTGGTACCCATCGCATGGGTCCCAAATCTCCAGGTTCAAGGGCATCTTCCTACATCGAAAACATGCATGAGAAACCCAGAAGATGGTACACCGTGTGATGGGGAAAGGTTTCTAAAACGCACCTCATTTCTCATCTCCTTGTGCCCGGGTTCGCCATTCCAGCCGCTTTACTAGCAAGCTCCCTACTTGGAGCATCAGCACCTTTAACCTCCTGTTCCATACAGGTTGCAATTTGTCCTGAGGATGAACGGGAAGACGGGGAACCGATGAGAGACTAGCTCTTGGTGTTGGGACAGGCACAGGTCACTCTATTTTCCCATCAGGAAGAAGAATTAACCACAGGCTCCTCCCGCCCCCCGGAACCAGAACAGGGCCGAAGCCATCCTGCGCTTTTGCGGCCAGCTCCCAAAACCACGAGTTGTAAAATGGAGGCTCAGGGCACTGCAATTCACAAACCTGCAGAGTTACAAATGATAACTCTCGTCCACAAATATATTGAGGGAAGGCAACGAAGAGGATTTGAAATCAAGGCAGAATTGCAGGAAACAGATTTCAGGAGGTAGATTCGAATCGCCTTTAAAGCACATGAAAAGCGGCAAAACGTTGACAATGATGCCCTTGGCCAAAAAGGGCGTATGCGTTTTTTCCTGAATATATTCAGGAAAAAACGCATACGCCCTTTTTGGCCAACCAAGCAACCTGGAAAGGCAAATCAGTGCTACAAAGAAGTCTCGCTTCCCATCGGTCAAAAGGGCCATGCTGAAAAAAGTGTCAAAACCAGAAATGCAGGACAGGCCATGGAGAAATGGGAGCCTTGCTACACTGATGGGCGGGATGTAAATTGCCAACAGCCACTCTGGAGAAGTGTACGGTGAGTCCTGAAACAACTAAAAAACACAGCTTAGAGAGCATAGGGCACTTCCACTCATGGGGGTATAAATTGGGAAAATGAAAAATCAGCAAGACACAAGCACCCCAAAGTTTAGGGCTGCTCTGTTGACAAGGACCTCCACTTCATTCCACCTTAAATATCCCAGGAAAGAGAAAAATGGGTAAAGAAGTTGTGGTCCTTATGTACAATGGAATATCACTCAGCCATGAAATCAATGTCATAAGGCTAGTAGCAGCATGATGAGTGGATTAAGGTATGACGATTCTAAGTGAAATAAGTCACACAGAAAAGGACACTTCTCATAAGGTATCACTGATAGAGGGAATGTAAAAACCGTTACACTTGAACTGAATTACAAAACAGAACAGAGTCACACATGCAGAAAACACACTATGGCGTCTTATCGGGAAAAGTGAGGTGGGGTGATAGATAAAACAAGGGTTTCAAATTAGCTCAGATACCGTTCCATAAAACCAATATGTAATAGACAAGACCTACTCCTTGCTCAGAGAACTGGACTCAACACGCCCTATTCACCGCACAAGAATATATCTGACTACTAATAATCTTAAAACCTATGTATTGATATCTCTCTGTTAGTGTGTCAAGTGGGTGTAGAGCGGCATAAACAGAGCAGTGAAAAGCAGCTAAACCCCATTATAAAAATAAATTACTTTGAAAAACCCATGAAACAAAGACAGTGAAAGAGAGAGAAATTCTTACACAATGCGTTCAGGGGCTGTGATGCAACCTGGATTGACTATATCTAGACCCACAGCTGGATGAGACATACGGGTGGACACTCTTGGGGCTGAGAGGTTTAGTGAGGTTGGGTGAGCAAACGCAGACCCTTTAAAGTAATACTGCGTGGTACCCATCCCATGGGTCCCAAATCTCCAGGTTCAAGGGCATCTTCCTACATCGAAAACATGCATGAGAAACCCAGAAGATGGTACACCGTGTGATGGGGAAAGGTTTCTAAAACGCACCTCATTTCTCATCTCCTTGTGCCCGGGTTCGCCATTCCAGCCGCTTTACTAGCAATCTCCCTACTTGGAGCATCAGCACCTTTAACCTCCTGTTCCGTACAGGTTGCAATTTGTCCTGAGGATGAACGGGAAGACGGGGAACCGATGAGAGACTAGCTCTTGGTGTTGGGACAGGCACAGGTCACTCTATTTTCCCATCAGGAAGAAGAATTAACCACAGGCTCAGCCTGCCCCCCGGAACCAGAACAGGGCCTGAAGCCATCCTGCGCTTTTGCGGCCAGCTCCCAAAAACGCGAGTTGTAAAATCCAGCTTCAGGGCACTGCAATTCACAAACCTGCAGAGTTATAAATGATAACTCTCGTCCACAAATATATTGAGGGAAGGCAAAGAAGAGGATTTGAAATCAAGGCAGAATTGCAGGAAACAGATTTCAGGAGGTACATTCGAATCGCCTTTAAAGCACATGAAAAGCGGCAAAACGTTGACAATGATGCCCTTGGCCAAAAAGGGCGTATGCGATTTTTCCTGAATATATTCAGGAAAAAACGCATACGCCCTTTTTGGCCAACCAAGCAACCTGGAAAGGCAAATCAGCGCTACAAAGAAGTCTCGTTTCCCATCGGTCAAAAGGGCCATGCTGAAAAAAGTGTCAAAATCAGAAATGCAGGACAGGCCATGGAGAAATGGGCGCCTTGCTACACTGATGGGCGGGATGTAAACTGCCAAAAGCCACTCTGGAGAAGTGTACAGTGAGTCTTGAAACATCTAAAAAACACAGCTTAGAGAGCATAGGGCACTTCCACTCATGGGGGTATAAATTGGGAAAATGAAAAATCGGCAAGACACAAGCACCCCAAAGTTTAGGGCTGCTCTGTTGACAAGGACCTCCACTTCATTCCACCTTAAATATCCCAGGAAAGAGAAAAATGGATAAAGAAGTTGTGGTCCTTATGTACAATGGAATATCACTCAGCCATGAAATCAATGTCATAAGGCTAGTAGCAGCATGATGAGGGGATTTAGGTACGACGATTCTAAGTGAAATAAGTCACACAGAAAAGGACACTTCTCATAAGGTATCACTTATAGAGGGAATGTAAAAACCGTTACACTTGAACTGAATTACAAAACAGAACACAGTCACACATGCAGAAAACACACTATGGCTGCTTAACGGGAAAGGTGATGTGGGGTGATACATAAAACAAAGGTTTCAATTTAGCTCAGATACCATTCCATAAAACCAATATGTAATAGACAAGACCTACTCCTTGCTCAGAGAACTGGACTCAACACGCCCTATTCACCGCACAAGAATATATCTGACTAGTAATAATCTTAAAACCTATGTATTGATATCTCTCTGTTAGTGTGTCAAGTGGGTGTAAAGCGGCATAAACACAGCAGTGAAAAGCAGCTAAACCCCATTATAAAAATAAATTACTTTGAAAAACCCATGAAACAAAGACAGTGAAAGAGAGAGAAATTCTTACACAATGCGTTCAGGGGCTGTGATGCAACCTGGATTGACCATATCTAGACCCACAGCTGGATGAGACATGAGGGTGGACACTCTTGGGGCTGAGAGGTTTGGTGAGGTTGGGTGAGCAAACGCAGACCCTTTCAAGTAATACTGCGTGGTACCCATCGCATGGGTCCCAAATCTCCAGGTTCAAGGGCATCTTCCTACATCGAAAACATGCATGAGAAACCCAGAAGATGGTACACCGTGTGATGGGGAAAGGTTTCTAAAACGCACCTCATTTCTCATCTCCTTGTGCCCGGGTTCGCCATTCCAGCCACTTTACTAGCAATCTCCCTCCTTGGAGCATCAGCACCTTTAACCTCCTGTTCCGTACAGGTTGCAATTTTTCCTGAGGAAGAACGGGAATACGGGGAACCAATGTGAGACTGGCTCTTGGTGTTGGGAAAGGCACAGGTCACTCTATTTTCCCATCAGGAAGAAGAATAAACCACAGGCTCATCCCGCCTCCCGGAACCAGAACAGGGCCTGAAGCCATCCTGCGCTTTTGCGGCCAGCTCCCAAAAACACGAGTTGTAAAATGGAGGCTCAGGGCACTGCAATTCACAAACATGCAGAGTTATAAATGATAACTCTCGTCCACAAATATATTGAGGGAAGGCAACGAAGAGGATTTGAAATCAAGGCAGAATTGCAGGAAACAGATTTCAGGAGGTACATTCGAATCGCCTTTAAAGCATATGAAAAGCGGCAAAACGTTGACAATGATGCCCTTGGCCAAAAAGTGCGTATGCGTTTTTTCCTGAATATATTCAGGAAAAAACGCATACGCCCTTTTTGGCCAACCAAGCAACCTGGAAAGGCAAATCAGCGCTACAAAGAAGTCTCGCTTCCCATCGGTCAAAAGGGCCATGCTAAAAAAAGTGTCAAAACCAGAAATGCAGGACAGGCCATGGAGAAATGGGAGCCTTGCTACACTGATGGGCGGGATGTAAATTGCCAACAGCCACTCTGGAGAAGTGTACGGTGTGTCCTGAAACATCTAAAAAACACAGCTTAGAGAGCATAGGGCACTTCCACTCATGGGGGTATAAATTGGGAAAATTAAAAATCAGCAAGACACAAGCACCCCAAAGTTTAGGGCTGCTCTGTTGACAAGGACCTCCACTTCATTCCACCTTAAATATCCCAGGAAAGAGAAAAATGGGTAAAGAAGTTGTGGTCCTTATGTACAATGGAATATCACTCAGCCATGAAATCAATGTCCTAAGGCTAGTAGCAGCCTGATGAGTGGATTAAGGTATGACTATTCTAAGTGAAATAAGTCACACAGAAAAGGACACTTCTCATAAGGTATCACTGATAGAGGGAATGTAAAAACCGTTACACTTGAACTGAATTACAAAACAGAACACAGTCACACATGCAGAAAACACACTATGGCTGCTTAACGAGAAAGGTGAGGTGGGGTGTCACATAAAACAAGGGTTTCAAATTAGCTCAGATACCGTTCCATAAACCCAATATGTAATAGACAAGACCTACTCCTTGCTCAGAGAACTGGACTCAACACGCCCTATTCACCGCACAAGAATATATCTGACTAGTAATAATCTTAAAACCTATGTATTGATATCTCTCTGTTAGTGTGTCAAGTGGGTGTAAAGCGGCATAAACACAGCAGTGAAAAGCAGCTAAACCCCATTATAAAAATAAATTACTTTGAAAAACCCATGAAAGAAAGACAGTGAAAGAGAGAGAAATTCTTACACAATGCGTTCAGGGGCTGTGATGCAACCTGGATTGACCATATCTAGACCCACAGCTGGATGAGACATAAGGGTGGACACTCTTGGGGCTGAGAGGTTTGGTGAGGTTGGGTGAGCAAACGCAGACCCTTTAAAGTAATACTGCGTGGTACCCATCGCATGGGTCCCAAATCTCCAGGTTCAAGGGCATCTTCCTACATCGAAAACATGCATGAGAAACCCAGAAGATGGTACACCGTGTGATGGGGAGAGGTTTCTAAAACGCACCTCATTTCTCATCTCCTTGTGCCCGGGTTCGCCATTCCAGCCGCTTTACTAGCAATCTCCCTACTTGGAGCATCAGCACCTTTAACCTCCTGTTCCGTACAGGTTGCAATTTGTCCTGAGGATGAACGGGAAGACGGGGAATCAGTGAGAGACCGGCTCTTGGTGTTGGGAAAGGCACAGGTCACTCTATTTTCCCATCAGGAAGAAGAATTAACCACAGGCTCCTCCCGCCCCCCGGAACCAGAACAGGGCCGAAGCCATCCTGTGCTTTTGCGGCCAGCTCCCAAAACCACGAGTTGTAAAATGGAGGCTCAGGGCACTGCAATTCACAAACCTGCAGAGTTATAAATGATAACTCTCGTCCACAAATATATTGAGGGAAGGCAATGAAGAGGATTTGAAATCAAGGCAGAATTGCAGGAAACAGATTTCAGGGGGTAGATTCGAATCGCCTTTAAAGCACATGAAAAGCGGCAAAACGTTGACAATGATGCCCTTGGCCAAAAAGGGCGTATGCGTTTTTTCCTGAATATATTCAGGAAAAAACGCATACGCCCTTTTTGGCCAACCAAGCAACCTGGAAAGGCAAATCAGCGTTACAAAGAAGTCTCGCTTCCCATCGGTCAAAAGGGCCATGCTGAAAAAATTGTCAAAACCAGAAATGCAGGACAGGCCATGGAGAAATGGGAGCCTTGCTACACTGATGGGCGGGATGGAAATTGCCAACAGCCACTCTGGAGAAGTGTACGGTGAGTCCTGAAACAACTAAAAAACACAGCTTAGACAGCATAGGGCACTTCCACTCATGGGGGTATAAATTGGGAAAATGAAAAATCAGCAAGACACAAGCACCCCAAAGTTTAGGGCTGCTCTGTTGACAAGGACCTCCACTTCATTCCACCTTAAATATCCCAGGAAAGAGAAAAATGGGTAAAGAAGTTGTGGTCCTTATGTACAATGGAATATCACTCAGCCATGAAATCAATGTCATAAGGCTAGTAGCAGCATGATGAGTGCATTAAGGTATGACGATTCTAAGTGAAATAAGTCACACAGAAAAGGACACTTCTCATAAGGTATCACTGATAGAGGGAATGTAAAAACCGTTACACTTGAACTGAATTACAAAACAGAACAGAGTCACACATGCAGAAAACACACTATGGCGTCTTATCGGGAAAAGTGAGGTGGGGTGATAGATAAAACAAGGGTTTCAAATTAGCTCAGATACCGTTCCATAAAACCAATATGTAATAGAAAAGACCTACTCCTTGCTCAGAGAACTGGACTCAACACGCCCTATTCACCACACAAGAATATATCTGACTACTAATAATCTTAAAACCTATGTATTGATATCTCTCTGTTAGTGTGTCAAGTGGGTGTAGAGCGGCATAAACAGAGCAGTGAAAAGCAGCTAAACCCCATTATAAAAATAAATTACTTTGAAAAACCCATGAAACAAAGACAGTGAAAGAGAGAGAAATTCTTACACAATGCGTTCAGGGGCTGTGATGCAACCTGGATTGACTATATCTAGACCCACAGCTGGATGAGACATACGGGTGGACACTCTTGGGGCTGAGAGGTTTAGTGAGGTTGGGTGAGCAAACGCAGACCCTTTAAAGTAATACTGCGTGGTACCCATCCCATGGGTCCCAAATCTCCAGGTTCAAGGGCATCTTCCTACATCGAAAACATGCATGAGAAACCCAGAAGATGGTACACCGTGTGATGGGGAAAGGTTTCTAAAACGCACCTCATTTCTCATCTCCTTGTGCCCGGGTTCGCCATTCCAGCCGCTTTACTAGCAAGCTCCCTACTTGGAGCATCAGCACCTTTAACCTCCTGTTCCATACAGGTTGCAATTTGTCCTGAGGATGAACGGGAAGACGGGGAACCGATGAGAGACTAGCTCTTGGTGTTGGGACAGGCACAGGTCACTCTATTTTCCCATCAGGAAGAAGAATTAACCACAGGCTCAGCCTGCCCCCCGGAACCAGAACAGGGCCTGAAGCCATCCTGCGCTTTTGCGGCCAGCTCCCAAAAACGCGAGTTGTAAAATCCAGCTTCAGGGCACTGCAATTCACAAACCTGCAGAGTTATAAATGATAACTCTCGTCCACAAATATATTGAGGGAAGGCAAAGAAGAGGATTTGAAATCAAGGCAGAATTGCAGGAAACAGATTTCAGGAGGTACATTCGAATCGCCTTTAAAGCACATGAAAAGCGGCAAAACGTTGACAATGATGCCCTTGGCCAAAAAGGGCGTATGCGATTTTTCCTGAATATATTCAGGAAAAAACGCATACGCCCTTTTTGGCCAACCAAGCAACCTGGAAAGGCAAATCAGCGCTACAAAGAAGTCTCGTTTCCCATCGGTCAAAAGGGCCATGCTGAAAAAAGTGTCAAAACCAGAAATGCAGGACAGGCCATGGAGAAATGGGAGCCTTGCTACACTGATGGGCGGGATGTAAATTGCCAACAGCCACTCTGGAGAAGTGTACGGTGTGTCCTGAAACATCTAAAAAACACAGCTTAGAGAGCATAGGGCACTTCCACTCATGGGGGTATAAATTGGGAAAATTAAAAATCAGCATGACACAAGCACCCCAAAGTTTAGGGCTGCTCTGTTGACAAGGACCTCCACTTCATTCCACCTTAAATATCCCAGGAAAGAGAAAAATGGGTAAAGAAGTTGTGGTCCTTATCTACAATGGAATATCACTCAGCCATGAAATCAATGTCATAAGGCTAGTAGCAGCATGATGAGTGCATTAAGGTATGACGATTCTAAGTGAAATAAGTCACACAGAAAAGGACACTTCTCATAAGGTATCACTGATAGAGGGAATGTAAAAACCGTTACACTTGAACTGAATTACAAAACAGAACACAGTCACACATGCAGAAAACACACTATGGCTGCTTAACGAGAAAGGTGAGGTGGGGTGTTACATAAAACAAGGGTTTCAAATTAGCTCAGATACCGTTCCATAAACCCAATATGTAATAGACAAGACCTACTCCTTGCTCAGAGAACTGGACTCAACACGCCCTATTCACCGCACAAGAATATATCTGACTAGTAATAATCTTAAAACCTGTGTATTGATATCTCTCTGTTAGTGTGTCAAGTGGGTGTAAAGCGGCATAAACACAGCAGTGAAAAGCAGCTAAACCCCATTATAAAAATAAATTACTTTGAAAAACCCATGAAAGAAAGACAGTGAAAGAGAGAGAAATTCTTACACAATGCGTTCAGGGGCTGTGATGCAACCTGGATTGACCATATCTAGACCCACAGCTGGATGAGACATAAGGGTGGACACTCTTGGGGCTGAGAGGTTTGGTGAGGTTGGGTGAGCAAACGCAGACCCTTTCAAGTAATACTGCGTGGTACCCATCGCATGGGTCCCAAATCTCCAGGTTCAAGGGCATCTTCCTACATCGAAAACATGCATGAGAAACCCAGAAGATGGTACACCGTGTGATGGGGAAAGGTTTCTAAAATGCACCTCATTTCTCATCTCCTTGTGCCCGGGTTCGCCATTCCAGCCGCTTTACTAGCAATCTCCCTACTTGGAGCATCAGCACCTTTAACCTCCTGTTCCGTACAGGTTGCAATTTGTCCTGAGGATGAACGGGAAGACGGGGAATCAGTGAGAGACTGGCTCTTGGTGTTGGGAAAGGCACAGGTCACTCTATTTTCCCATCAGGAAGAAGAATTAACCACAGGCTCCTCCCGCCCCCCGGAACCAGAACAGGGCCGAAGCCATCCTGCGCTTTTGCGGCCAGCTCCCAAAACCACGAGTTGTAAAATGGAGGCTCAGGGCACTGCAATTCACAAACCTGCAGAGTTATAAATGATAACTCTCGTCCACAAATATATTGAGGGAAGGCAACGAAGAGGATTTGAAATCAAGGCAGAATTGCAGGAAACAGATTTCAGGAGGTAGATTCGAATCGCCTTTAAAGCACATGAAAAGCGGCAAAACGTTGACAATGATGCCCTTGGCCAAAAAGGGCGTATGCGTTTTTTCCTGAATATATTCAGGAAAAAACGCATACGCCCTTTTTGGCCAACCAAGCAACCTGGAAAGGCAAATCAGCGCTACAAATAAGTCTCGCTTCCCATCGGTCAAAAGGGCCATGCTGAAAAAAGTGTCAAAACCAGAAATGCAGGACAGGCCATGGAGAAATGGGAGCATTGCTACACTGATGGGCGGGATGTAAATTGCCAACAGCCACTCTGGAGAAGTGTACGGTGAGTCCTGAAACATCTAAAAAACACAGCTTAGAGAGCATAGGGCACTTCCACTCATGGGGGTATAAATTGGGAAAATGAAAAATCAGCAAGACACAAGCACCCCAAAGTTTAGGGCTGCTCTGTTGACAAGGACCTCCACTTCATTCCACCTTAAATATCCCAGGAAAGAGAAAAATGGGTAAAGAAGTTGTGGTCCTTATGTACAATGGAATATCACTCAGCCATGAAATCAATGTCATAAGGCTAGTAGCAGCATGATGAGTGCATTAAGGTATGACGATTCTAAGTGAAATAAGTCACACAGAAAAGGACACTTCTTATAAGGTATCACTGACAGAGGGAATGTAAAAACCGTTACACTTGAACTGAATTACAAAACAGAACAGAGTCACACATGCAGAAAACACACTATGGCGTCTTATCGGGAAAAGAGAGGTGGGGTGATAGATAAAACAAGGGTTTCAAATTAGCTCAGATACCGTTCCATAAAACCAATATGTAATAGACAAGACCTACTCCTTGCTCAGAGAACTGGACTCAACACGCCCTATTCACCGCACAAGAATATATCTGACTACTAATAATCTTAAAACCTATGTATTGATATCTCTCTGTTAGTGTGTCAAGTGGGTGTAGAGCTGCATAACAGAGCAGTGAAAAGCAGCTAAACCCCATTATAAAAATAAATTACTTTGAAAAACCCATGAAACAAAGACAGTGAAAGAGAGAGAAATTCTTACACAATGCGTTCAGGGGCTGTGATGCAACCTGGATTGACTATATCTAGACCCACAGCTGGATGAGACATACGGGTGGACACTCTTGGGGCTGAGAGGTTTGGTGAGGTTGGGTGAGCAAATGCAGACCCTTTAAAGTAATACTGCGTGGTACCCATCCCATGGGTCCCAAATCTCCAGGTTCAAGGGCATCTTCCTACATCGAAAACATGCATGAGAAACCCAGAAGATGGTACACCGTGTGATGGGGAAAGGTTTCTAAAACGCACCTCATTTCTCATCTCCTTGTGCCCGGGTTCGCCATTCCAGCCGCTTTACTAGCAATCTCCCTACTTGGAGCATCAGCACCTTTAACCTCCTGTTCCGTACAGGTTGCAATTTGTCCTGAGGATGAACGGGAAGACGGGGAACCGATGAGAGACTAGCTCTTGGTGTTGGGACAGGCACAGGTCACTCTATTTTCCCATCAGGAAGAAGAATTAACCACAGGCTCAGCCTGCCCCCCGGAACCAGAACAGGGCCTGAAGCCATCCTGCGCTTTTGCGGCCAGCTCCCAAAAACGCGAGTTGTAAAATCCAGCTTCAGGGCACTGCAATTCACAAACCTGCAGAGTTATAAATGATAACTCTCGTCCACAAATATATTGAGGGAAGGCAACGAAGAGGATTTGAAATCAAGGCAGAATTGCAGGAAACAGATTTCAGGAGGTACATTCGAATCGCCTTTAAAGCACATGAAAAGCGGCAAAACGTTGACAATGATGCCCTTGGCCAAAAAGGGCGTATGCGATTTTTCCTGAATATATTCAGGAAAAAACGCATACGCCCTTTTTGGCCAACCAAGCAACCTGGAAAGGCAAATCAGCGCTACAAAGAAGTCTCGTTTCCCATCGGTCAAAAGGGCCATGCTGAAAAAAGTGTCAAAACCAGAAATGCAGGACAGGCCATGGAGAAATGGGCGCCTTGCTACACTGATGGGCGGGATGTAAATTGCCAAAAGCCACTCTGGAGAAGTGTACGGTGAGTCTTGAAACATCTAAAAAACACAGCTTAGAGAGCATAGGGCACTTCCACTCATGGGGTTATAAATTGGGAAAATGAAAAATCAGCAAGACACAAGCACCCCAAAGTTTAGGGCTGCTCTGTTGACAAGGACCTCCACTTCATTCTACCTTAAATATCCCAGGAAAGAGAAAAATGGATAAAGAAGTTGTGGTCCTTATGTACAATGGAATATCACTCAGCCATGAAATCAATGTCATAAGGTTAGTAGCAGCATGATGAGTGGATTTAGGTACGACGATTCTAAGTGAAATAAGTCACACAGAAATGGACACTTCTCATAAGGTATCACTTATAGAGGGAATGTAAAAACCGTTACACTTGAACTGAATTACAAAACAGAACAGAGTCACACATGCAGAAAACACACTATGGCTGCTTAACGGGAAAGGTGATGTGGGGTGATACATAAAACAAAGGTTTCAAATTAGCTCAGATACCGTTCCATAAACCCAATATGTAATAGACAAGACCTACTCCTTGCTCAGAGAACTGGACTCAACACGCCCTATTCACCGCACAAGAATATATCTGACTAGTAATAATCTTAAAACATATGTATTGATATCTCTCTGTTAGTGTGTCAAGTGGGTGTAAAGCGACATAAACACAGCAGTGAAAAGCAGCTAAACCCCATTATAAAAATAAATTACTTTGAAAAACCCATGAAACAAAGACAGTGAAAGAGAGAGAAATTCTTACACAATGCGTTCAGGGGCTGTGATGCAACCTGGATTTACCATATCTAGACCCACAGCTGGATGAGACATGAGGGTGGACACTCTTGGGGCTGAGAGGTTTGGTGAGGTTGGGTGAGCAAACGCAGACCCTTTCAAGTAATACTGCGTGGTACCCATCGCATGGGTCCCAAATCTCCAGGTTCAAGGGCATCTTCCTACATCGAAAACATGCATGAGAATCCCCAAAGATGGTACACCATGTGATGGGAAAGTTTTCTAAAACGCACCTAATTTCTCATCTCCTTGTGCCCGTGTTGGCCATTCCAGCCGCTTTACTAGCAATCTCCCTCCTTGGAGCATCAGCACCTTTAACCTCCTGTTCCGTACAGGTTGCAATTTGTCCTGAGGATGAACGGGAAGTCTGGGAACCAATGAGAGACTAGCTCTTGGTGTTGGGACAGGCACAGGACACTCTAATTTCCCATCAGGAAGAAGAATTAACCACAGGCTCAGCCTGCCCCCCGGAACCAGAACAGGGCCTGAAGCCATCCTGCACTTTTGCGGCCAGCTCCCAAAAACGCGAGTTGTAAAATCCAGCTTCAGGGCACTGCAATTCACAAACCTGCAGAGTTATAAATGATAACTCTCGTCCACAAATATATTGAGGGAAGGCAAAGAAGAGGATTTGAAATCAAGGCAGAATTGCAGGAAACAACTTTCAGGAGGTAGATTCGAATCGCCTTTAAAGCACATGAAAAGCGGCAAAACGTTGACAATGATGCCCTTGGCCAAAAAGGGCGTATGCGATTTTTCCTGAATATATTCAGGAAAAAACGCATACGCCCTTTTTGGCCAACCAAGCAACCTGGAAAGGCAAATCAGCGCTACAAAGAAGTCTCGTTTCCCATCGGTCAAAAGGGCCATGCTGAAAAAAGTGTCAAAACCAGAAATGCAGGACAGGCCATGGAGAAATGGGCGCCTTGCTACACTGATGGGCGGGATGCAAATTGCCAACAGCCACTCTGGAGAAGTGTACGGTGAGTCTTGAAACATCTAAAAAACACAGCTTAGAGAGCATAGGGCACTTCCACTCATGGGGGTATAAATTGGGAAAATGAAAAATCAGCAAGACACAAGCACCCCAAAGTTTAGGGCTGCTCTGTTGACAAGGACCTCCACTTCATTCCACCTTAAATATCCCAGGAAAGAGAAAAATGGATAAAGAAGTTGTGGTCCTTATGTACAATGGAATATCACTCAGCCATGAAATCAATGTCATAAGGTTAGTAGCAGCATGATGAGTGGATTTAGGTACGACGATTCTAAGTGAAATAAGTCACACAGAAAAGGACACTTCTCATAAGGTATCACTTATAGAGGGAATGTAAAAACCGTTACACTTGAACTGAATTACAAAACAGAACAGAGTCACACATGCAGAAAACACACTATGGCTGCTTAACGGGAAAGGTGATGTGGGGTGATACATAAAACAAAGGTTTCAAATTAGCTCAGATACCGTTCCATAAACCCAATATGTAATAGACAAGACCTACTCCTTGCTCAGAGAACTGGACTCAACACGCCCTATTCACCGCACAAGAATATATCTGACTAGTAATAATCTTCAAACATATGTATTGATATCTCTCTGTTAGTGTGTCAAGTGGGTGTAAAGCGACATAAACACAGCAGTGAAAAGCAGCTAAACCCCATTATAAAAATAAATTACTTTGAAAAACCCATGAAACAAAGACAGTGAAAGAGAGAGAAATTCTTACACAATGCGTTCAGGGGCTGTGATGCAACCTGGATTTACCATATCTAGACCCACAGCTGGATGAGACATGAGGGTGGACACTCTTGGGGCTGAGAGGTTTGGTGAGGTTGGGTGAGCAAACGCAGACCCTTTCAAGTAATACTGCGTGGTACCCATCGCATGGGTCCCAAATCTCCAGGTTCAAGGGCATCTTCCTACATCGAAAACATGCCTGAGAATCCCCAAAGATGGTACACCATGTGATGGGAAAGTTTTCTAAAACGCACCTAATTTCTCATCTCCTTGTGCCCGTGTTGGCCATTCCAGCCGCTTTACTAGCAATCTCCCTCCTTGGAGCATCAGCACCTTTAACCTCCTGTTCCGTACAGGTTGCAATTTGTCCTGAGGATGAACGGGAAGTCTGGGAACCAATGAGAGACTAGCTCTTGGTGTTGGGACAGGCACAGGTCACTCTAATTTCCCATCAGGAAGAAGAATTAACCAAAGGCTCAGCCTGCCCCCCGGAACCAGAACAGGGCCTGAAGCCATCCTGCACTTTTGCGGCCAGCTCCCAAAAACGCGAGTTGTAAAATCCAGCTTCAGGGCACTGCAATTCACAAACCTGCAGAGTTATAAATGATAACTCTCGTCCACAAATATATTGAGGGAAGGCAAAGAAGAGGATTTGAAATCAAGGCAGAATTGCAGGAAACAACTTTCAGGAGGTAGATTCGAATCGCCTTTAAAGCACATGAAAAGCGGCAAAACGTTGACAATGATGCCCTTGGCCAAAAAGGGCGTATGCGATTTTTCCTGAATATATTCAGGAAAAAACGCATACGCCCTTTTTGGCCAACCAAGCAACCTGGAAAGGCAAAACAGCGCTACAAAGAAGTCTCGTTTCCCATCGGTCAAAAGGGCCATGCTGAAAAAAGTGTCAAAACCAGAAATGCAGGACAGGTTATGGAGAAATGGGCGCCTTGCTACACTGATGGGCGGGATGGAAATTGCCAACAGCCACTCTGGAGAAGTGTACGGTGAGTCTTGAAACATCTAAAAAACACAGCTTAGAGAGCATAGGGCACTTCCACTCATGGGGGTATAAATTGGGAAAATGAAAAATCGGCAAGACACAAGCACCCCAAAGTTTAGGGCTGCTCTGTTGACAAGGACCTCCACTTCATTCCACCTTAAATATCCCAGGAAAGAGAAAAATGGGTAAAGAAGTTGTGGTCCTTATGTACAATGGAATATCACTCAGCCATGAAATCAATGTCATAAGGCTAGTAGCAGCATGATGAGTGGATTTAGGTACGATGATTCTAAGTGAAATAAGTCACATAGAAAAGGACACTTCTCATAAGGTATCACTGATAGAGGGAATGTAAAAACCGTTACACTTGAACGGAATTACAAAACAGAACAGAGTCCCACATGCAGAAAACACACTATGGCTGCTTAACGGGAAAGGTGAGGTGGGGTGATACATAAAACAAGGGTTTCAAATTAGCTCAGATACCGTTCCATAAACCCAATATGTAATAGACAAGACCTACTCCTTGCTCAGAGAACTGGACTCAACACGCCCTATTCACCGCACAAGAATATATCTGACTACTAATAATCTTAAAACCTATGTATTGATATCTCTCTGTTAGTGTGTCAAGTGGGTGTAAAGCGGCATAAACACAGCAGTGAAAAGCAGCTAAACCCCATTATGAAAATAAATTACTTTGAAAAACCCATGAAACAAAGACAGTGAAAGAGAGAGAAATTCTTACACAATGCGTTCAGGGGCTGTGATGCAACCTGGATTGACCATATCTAGACCCACAGCTGGATGAGACCTAAGGGTGGACACTCTTGGGGCTGAGAGGTTTGGTGAGGTTGGGTGAGCAAGCGCAGACCCTTTAAAGTAATACTGCGTGGTACCCATCCCATGGGTCCCAAATCTCCAGGTTCAAGGGCATCTTCCTACATCGAAAACATGCATGAGAAACCCAGAAGATGGTACACCGTGTGATGGGGAAAGGTTTCTAAAACGCACCTCATTTCTCATCTCCTTGTGCCCGGGTTCGCCATTCCAGCCGCTTTACTAGCAATCTCCCTCCTTGGAGCATCAGCACCTTTAACCTCCTGTTCCGTACAGGTTGCAATTTTTCCTGAGGATGAACGGGAAGACGGGGAACCAATGAGAGACTGGCTCTAGGTGTTGGAAAAGGCATAGGTCACTCTATTTTCCCATCAGGAAGAAGAATTAACCACAGGCTCATCCCACCCCCCGGAACCAGAACAGGGCCTGAAGCCATCCTGCGCTTTTGCGGCCAGCTCCCAAAAACACGAGTTGTAAAATCGAGGCTCAGGGCACTGCAATTCACAAACCTGCAGAGTTATAAATGATAACTCTCCTCCACAAATATATTGAGGGAAGGCAATGAAGAGGATTTGAAATCAAGGCAGAATTGCAGGAAACAGATTTCAGGAGGTAGATTCGAATCACCTTTAAAGCACATGAAAAGTGGCAAAACGTTGACAACGATGCCCTTGGCCAAAAAGGGCGTATGCGTTTTTTCCTGAATATATTCAGGAAAAAACGCATACGCCCTTTTTGGCCAACCAAGCAACCTGGAAAGGCAAATCAGCGCTACAAAGAAGTCTCGCTTCCCATCGGTGAAAAGGGCCATGCTGAAAAAAGTGTCAAAACCAGAAATGCAGGACAGGCCATGGAGAAATGGGAGCCTTGCTACACTGATGGGCGGGCTGTAAATTGCCAACAGCCACTCTGGAGAAGTGTACGGTGAGTCCTGAAACATCTAAAAAACACAGCTTAGAGAGCATAGGGCACTTCCACTCATGGGGGTATAAATTGGGAAATTGAAAAATCAGCAAGACACAAGCACCCCAAAGTTTAGGGCTGCTCTGTTGACAAGGACCTCCACTTCATTCCACCTTAAATATCCCAGGAAAGAGAAAAATGGATAAAGAAGTTGTGGTCCTTATGTACAATGGAATATCACTCAGCCATGAAATCAATGTCATAAGGCTAGTAGCAGCATGATGAGTGGATTAAGGTATGACGATTCTAAGTGAAATAAGTCACACAGAAAAGGACACTTCTCATAAGGTATCACTGACAGAGGGAATGTAAAAACCGTTACACTTGAACTGAATTACAAAACAGAACAGAGTCACACATGCAGAAAACACACTATGGCGGCTTAACGGGAAAGGTGAGGTGGGGTGATAGATAAAACAAGGGTTTCAAATTAGCTCAGATACCGTTCCATAAACCCAATATGTAATAGATAAGACCTACTCCTTGCTCAGAGAACTGGACTCAACACGCCCTATTCACCGCACAAGAATATATCTGACTAGTAATAATCTTAAAACCTATGTATTGATATCTCTCTGTTAGTGTGTCAAGTGGGTGTAAAGCGGCATAAACATAGCAGTGAAAAGCAGCTAAACCCCATTATAAAAATAAATTACTTTGAAAAACCCATGAAAGAAAGACAGTGAAAGAGAGAGAAATTCTTACACAATGCGTTCAGGGGCTGTGATGCAACCTGGATTGACGATATCTAGACCCACAGCTGGATGAGACATAAGGGTGGACACTCTTGGGGCTGAGAGGTTTGGTGAGGTTGGGTGAGCAAACGCAGACCCTTTCAAGTAATACTGCGTGGTACCCATCGCATGGGTCCCAAATCTCCAGGTTCAAGGGCATCTTCCTACATCGAAAACATGCATGAGAAACCCAGAAGATGGTACACCGTGTGATGGGGAAAGGTTTCTAAAACGCACCTCATTTTTCATCTCCTTGTGCCCGGGTTCGCCATTCCAGCCGCTTTACTAGCAATCTCCCTCCTTGGAGCATCAGCACCTTTAACCTCCTGTTCCGTACAGGTTGCAATTTTTCCTGAGGAAGAACGGGAATACGGGGAACCAATGAGAGACTGGCTCTTGGTGTTGGGAAAGGCACAGGTCACTCTATTTTCCCATCAGGAAGAAGAATAAACCACAGGCTCATCCCGCCTCCCGGAACCAGAGCAGGGCCTGAAGCCATCCTGCGCTTTTGTGGCCATCTCCCAAAAACACGAGTTGTAAAATGGAGGCTCAGGGCACCGCAATTCACAAACCTGCAGAGTTATAAATGATAACTCTCGTCCACAAATATATTGAGGGAAGGCAACGAAGAGGATTTGAAATCAAGGCAGAATTGCAGGAAACAGATTTCAGGAGGTAGATTCGAATCGCCTTTAAAGCACATGAAAAGCGGCAAAACGTTGACAATGATGCCCTTGGCCAAAAAGGGCGTATGCGATTTTTCCTGAATATATTCAGGAAAAAACGCATACGCCCTTTTTGGCCAACCAAGCAACCTGGAAAGGCAAATCAGCGCTACAAAGAAGTCTCGCTTCCCATCGGTCAAAAGGGCCATGCTAAAAAAAGTGTCAAAACCAGAAATGCAGGACAGGCCATGGAGAAATGGGAGCCTTGCTACACTGATGGGCGGGATGTAAATTGCCAACAGCCACCCTGGAGAAGTGTACGGTGTGTCCTGAAACATCTAAAAAACACAGCTTAGATAGCATAGGGCACTTCCACTCATGGGGGTATAAATTGGGAAAATTAAATATCAGCAAGACACAAGCACCCCAAAGTTTAGGGCTGCTCTGTTGACAAGGACCTCCACTTCATTCCACCTTAAATATCCCAGGAAAGAGAAAAATGGGTAAAGAAGTTGTGGTCCTTATGTACAATGGAATATCACTCAGCCATGAAATCAATGTCATAAGGCTAGTAGCAGCATGATGAGTGGATTAAGGTATGACGATTCTAAGTGAAATAAGTCACACAGAAAAGGACACTTCTCATAAGGTATCACTGATAGAGGGAATGTAAAAACCGTTACACTTGAACTGAATTACAAAACAGAACACAGTCACACATGCAGAAAACACACTATTGCTGCTTAACAAGAAAGGTGAGGTGGGGTGTTACGTAAAACAAGGGTTTCAAATTAGCTCAGATACCGTTCCATAAACCCAATATGTAATAGACAAGACCTACTCCTTGCTCAGAGAACTGGACTCAACACGCCCTATTCACCACACAAGAATATATCTGACTAGTAATAATCTTAAACCTATGTATTGATATCTCTCTGTTAGTGTGTCAAGTGGGTGTAAAGCGGCATAAACACTGCAGTGAAAAGCAGCTAAACCCCATTATAAAAATAAATTACTTTGAAACACCCATGAAACAAAGACAGTGAAAGAGAGAGAAATTCTTACACAATGCGTTCAGGGGCTGTGATGCAACCTGGATTGACCATATCTAGACCCACAGCTGGATGAGACATAAGGGTGGACACTCTTGGGGCTGAGAGGTTTGGTGAGGTTGGGTGAGCAAACGCAGACCCTTTCAAGTAATACTGCGTGGTACCCATCGCATGGGTCCCAAATCTCCAGGTTCAAGGGCATCTTCCTACATCGAAAACATGCATGAGAAACCCAGAAGATGGTACACCGTGTGATGGGGAAAGGTTTTTAAAACGCACCTCATTTCTCATCTCCTTGTGCCCGGGTTCGCCATTCCTGCCGCTTTACTAGCAATCTCCCTACTTGGAGCATCAGCACCTTTAACCTCCTGTTCCGTACAGGTTGCAATTTGTCCTGAGGATGAACGGGAAGACAGGGAATCAGTGAGAGACTGGCTCTTGGTGTTGGGAAAGGCACAGGTCACTCTATTTTCCCATCAGGAAGAAGAATTAACCACAGGCTCCTCCCGCCCCCCGGAACCAGAACAGGGCCGAAGCCATCCTGCGCTTTTGCGGCCAGCTCCCAAAACCACGAGTTGTAAAATGGAGGCTCAGGGCACTGCAATTCACAAACCTGCAGAGTTATAAATGATAACTCTCGTCCACAAATACATTGAGGGAAGGCAACGAAGAGGATTTGAAATCAAGGCAGAATTGCAGGAAACAGATTTCAGGAGGTAGATTCGAATCGCCTTTAAAGCACATGAAAAGCGGCAAAACGTTGACAATGATGCCCTTGGCCAAAAAGGGCGTATGCGTTTTTTCCTGAATATATTCAGGAAAAAACGCATACGCCCTTTTTGGCCAACCAAGCAACCTGGAAAGGCAAATCAGCGCTACAAAGAAGTCTCGCTTCCCATCGGTCAAAAGGGCCATGCTGAAAAAAGTGTCAAAACCAGAAATGCAGGACAGGCCATGGAGAAATGGGAGCCTTGCTACACTGATGGGCGGGATGTAAATTGCCAACAGCCACTCTGGAGAAGTGTACGGTGTGTCCTGAAACATCTAAAAAACACAGCTTAGAGAGCATAGGGCACTTCCACTCATGGGGGTATAAATTGGGAAAATTAAAAATCAGCAAGACACAAGCACCCCAAAGTTTAGGGCTGCTCTGTTGACAAGGATCTCCACTTCATTCCACCTTAAATATCCCAGGAAAGAGAAAAATGGGTAAAGAAGTTGTGGTCCTTATGTACAATGGAATATCACTCAGCCATGAAATCAATGTCATAAGGCTAGTAGCAGCATGATGAGTGCATTAAGGTATGACGATTCTAAGTGAAATAAGTCACACAGAAAAGCACACTTCTCATAAGGTATCACTGATAGAGTGAATGTAAAAACCGTTACACTTGAACTGAATTACAAAACAGAACACAGTCACACATGCAGAAAACACACTATGGCTGCTTAACGAGAAAGGTGAGGTGGGGTGTTACATAAAACAAGGGTTTCAAATTAGCTCAGATACCGTTCCATAAACCCAATATGTAATAGACAAGACCTACTCCTTGCTCAGAGAACTGGACTCAACACGCCCTATTCACCGCACAAGAATATATCTGACTAGTAATGATCTTAAAACCTATGTATTGCTATCTCTCTGTTAGTGTGTCAAGTGGGTGTAAAGCGGCATAAACACAGCAGTGAAAAGCAGCTAAACCGCATTATGAAAATAAATTACTTTGAAAAACCCATGAAAGAAAGACAGTGAAAGAGAGAGAAATTCTTACACAATGCGTTCAGGGGCTGTGATGCAACGTGGATTGACCATATCTAGACGCACAGCTGGATGAGACATAAGGGTGGACACTCTTGGGGCTGAGAGGTTTGGTGAGGTTGGGTGAGCAAACGCAGACCCTTTAAAGTAATACTGCGTGGTACCCATCGCATGGGTCCCAAATCTCCAGGTTCAAGGGCATCTTCCTACATCGAAAACATGCATGAGAAACCCAGAAGATGGTACACCGTGTGATGGGGAAAGGTTTCTAAAACGCACCTCATTTCTCATCTCCTTGTGCCTGGGTTCGCCATTCCAGCCGCTTTACTAGCAATCTCCCTACTTGGAGCATCAGCACCTTTAACCTCCTGTTCCGTACAGGTTGCAATTTTTCCTGAGGATGAACGGGAAGACGGGGAACCAATGAGAGACTGGCTCTTGGTGTTGGGAAAGGCACAGGTCACTCTATTTTCCCATCAGGAAGAAGAATAAACCACAGGCTCATCCCGCCCCCCGGAACCAGAACAGGGCCTGAAGCCATCCTGCACTTTTGCGGCCAGCTCCCAAAAACAGGAGTTGTAAAATGGAGGCTCAGGGCACTGCAATTCACAAACCTGCAGAGTTATAAATGATAACTCTCGTCCACAAATATATTGAGGGAAGGCAACGAAGAGGATTTGAAATCAAGGCAGAATTGCAGGAAACAGATTTCAGGAGGTAGATTCGAATCGCCTTTAAAGCACATGAAAAGCGGCAAAACGTTGACAATGATGCCCTTGGCCAAAAAGGGCGTATGCGTTTTTTCCTGAATATATTCAGGAAAAAACGCATACGCCCTTTTTGGCCAACCAAGCAACCTGGAAAGGCAAATCAGCGCTACAAAGAAGTCTCGCTTCCCATCGGTCAAAAGGGCCATGCTGAAAAAAGTGTCAAAACCAGAAATGCAGGACAGGCCATGGAGAAATGGGAGCCTTGCTACACTGATGGGCGGGATGTAAATTGCCAAGAGCCACTCTGGAGAAGTGTCCGGTGAGTCCTGAAACATCTGAAAAACACAGCTTAGAGAGCATAGGGCACTTCCACTCATGGGGGTATAAATTGGCAAAATGAAAAATCAGCAAGACACAAGCACCCCAAAGTTTAGGGCTGCTCTGTTGACAAGGACCTCCACTTCATTCCACCTTAAATATCCCAGGAAAGAGAAAAATGGGTAAAGAAGTTGTGGTCCTTATGTACAATGGAATATCACTCAGCCATGAAATCAATGTCGTAAGGTTAGTAGCAGCATGATGAGTGGATTTAGGTAAGACGATTCTAAGTGAAATAAGTCACACAGAAAAGGACACTTCTCATAAGGTGTGACTGATAGAGGGAATGTAAAAACCGTTACACTTGAACTGAATTACAAAACAGAACAGAGTCACACATGCAGAAAACACCCTATGGCGGCTTAACGGGAAAGGTGAGGTGGGGTGATACATAAAACAAGGGTTTCAAATTAGCTCAGATACCGTTCCATAAACCCAATATGTAATAGACAAGACCTACTCCTTGCTCAGAGAACTGGACTCAACACGCCCTATTCACCGCACAAGAATATATCTGACTACTAATAATCTTAAAACCTATGTATTGATATCTCTCTGTTAGTGTGTCAAGTGGGTGTAAAGCGGCATAAACACAGCAGTGAAAAGCAGCTAAACCCCATTATGAAAATAAATTACTTTGAAAAACCCATGAAACAAAGACAGTGAAAGAGAGAGAAATTCTTACACAATGCGTTCAGGGGCTGTGATGCAACCTGGATTGACCATATCTAGACCCACAGCTGGATGAGACCTAAGGGTGGACACTCTTGGGGCTGAGAGGTTTGGTGAGGTTGGGTGAGCAAGCGCAGACCCTTTAAAGTAATACTGCGTGGTACCCATCCCATGGGTCCCAAATCTCCAGGTTCAAGGGCATCTTCCTACATCGAAAACATGCATGAGAAACCCAGAAGATGGTACACCGTGTGATGGGGAAAGGTTTCTAAAACGCACCTCATTTCTCATCTCCTTGTGCCCGGGTTCGCCATTCCAGCCGCTTTACTAGCAATCTCCCTCCTTGGAGCATCAGCACCTTTAACCTCCTGTTCCGTACAGGTTGCAATTTTTCCTGAGGATGAACGGGAAGACGGGGAACCAATGAGAGACTGGCTCTAGGTGTTGGAAAAGGCATAGGTCACTCTATTTTCCCATCAGGAAGAAGAATTAACCACAGGCTCATCCCACCCCCCGGAACCAGAACAGGGCCTGAAGCCATCCTGCGCTTTTGCGGCCAGCTCCCAAAAACACGAGTTGTAAAATCGAGGCTCAGGGCACTGCAATTCACAAACCTGCAGAGTTATAAATGATAACTCTCCTCCACAAATATATTGAGGGAAGGCAATGAAGAGGATTTGAAATCAAGGCAGAATTGCAGGAAACAGATTTCAGGAGGTAGATTCGAATCACCTTTAAAGCACATGAAAAGTGGCAAAACGTTGACAACGATGCCCTTGGCCAAAAAGGGCGTATGCGTTTTTTCCTGAATATATTCAGGAAAAAACGCATACGCCCTTTTTGGCCAACCAAGCAACCTGGAAAGGCAAATCAGCGCTACAAAGAAGTCTCGCTTCCCATCGGTGAAAAGGGCCATGCTGAAAAAAGTGTCAAAACCAGAAATGCAGGACAGGCCATGGAGAAATGGGAGCCTTGCTACACTGATGGGCGGGCTGTAAATTGCCAACAGCCACTCTGGAGAAGTGTACGGTGAGTCCTGAAACATCTAAAAAACACAGCTTAGAGAGCATAGGGCACTTCCACTCATGGGGGTATAAATTGGGAAATTGAAAAATCAGCAAGACACAAGCACCCCAAAGTTTAGGGCTGCTCTGTTGACAAGGACCTCCACTTCATTCCACCTTCAATATCCCAGGAAAGAGAAAAATGGATAAAGAAGTTGTGGTCCTTATGTACAATGGAATATCACTCAGCCATGAAATCAATGTCATAAGGCTAGTAGCAGCATGATGAGTGGATTAAGGTATGACGATTCTAAGTGAAATAAGTCACACAGAAAAGGACACTTCTCATAAGGTATCACTGACAGAGGGAATGTAAAAACCGTTACACTTGAACTGAATTACAAAACAGAACAGAGTCACACATGCAGAAAACACACTATGGCGGCTTAACGGGAAAGGTGAGGTGGGGTGATAGATAAAACAAGGGTTTCAAATTAGCTCAGATACCGTTCCATAAACCCAATATGTAATAGATAAGACCTACTCCTTGCTCAGAGAACTGGACTCAACACGCCCTATTCACCGCACAAGAATATATCTGACTAGTAATAATCTTAAAACCTATGTATTGATATCTCTCTGTTAGTGTGTCAAGTGGGTGTAAAGCGGCATAAACATAGCAGTGAAAAGCAGCTAAACCCCATTATAAAAATAAATTACTTTGAAAAACCCATGAAAGAAAGACAGTGAAAGAGAGAGAAATTCTTACACAATGCGTTCAGGGGCTGTGATGCAACCTGGATTGACGATATCTAGACCCACAGCTGGATGAGACATAAGGGTGGACACTCTTGGGGCTGAGAGGTTTGGTGAGGTTGGGTGAGCAAACGCAGACCCTTTCAAGTAATACTGCGTGGTACCCATCGCATGGGTCCCAAATCTCCAGGTTCAAGGGCATCTTCCTACATCGAAAACATGCATGAGAAACCCAGAAGATGGTACACCGTGTGATGGGGAAAGGTTTCTAAAACGCACCTCATTTTTCATCTCCTTGTGCCCGGGTTCGCCATTCCAGCCGCTTTACTAGCAATCTCCCTCCTTGGAGCATCAGCACCTTTAACCTCCTGTTCCGTACAGGTTGCAATTTTTCCTGAGGAAGAACGGGAATACGGGGAACCAATGAGAGACTGGCTCTTGGTGTTGGGAAAGGCACAGGTCACTCTATTTTCCCATCAGGAAGAAGAATAAACCACAGGCTCATCCCGCCTCCCGGAACCAGAGCAGGGCCTGAAGCCATCCTGCGCTTTTGTGGCCATCTCCCAAAAACACGAGTTGTAAAATGGAGGCTCAGGGCACCGCAATTCACAAACCTGCAGAGTTATAAATGATAACTCTCGTCCACAAATATATTGAGGGAAGGCAACGAAGAGGATTTGAAATCAAGGCAGAATTGCAGGAAACAGATTTCAGGAGGTAGATTCGAATCGCCTTTAAAGCACATGAAAAGCGGCAAAACGTTGACAATGATGCCCTTGGCCAAAAAGGGCGTATGCGATTTTTCCTGAATATATTCAGGAAAAAACGCATACGCCCTTTTTGGCCAACCAAGCAACCTGGAAAGGCAAATCAGCGCTACAAAGAAGTCTCGCTTCCCATCGGTCAAAAGGGCCATGCTAAAAAAAGTGTCAAAACCAGAAATGCAGGACAGGCCATGGAGAAATGGGAGCCTTGCTACACTGATGGGCGGGATGTAAATTGCCAACAGCCACCCTGGAGAAGTGTACGGTGTGTCCTGAAACATCTAAAAAACACAGCTTAGATAGCATAGGGCACTTCCACTCATGGGGGTATAAATTGGGAAAATTAAATATCAGCAAGACACAAGCACCCCAAAGTTTAGGGCTGCTCTGTTGACAAGGACCTCCACTTCATTCCACCTTAAATATCCCAGGAAAGAGAAAAATGGGTAAAGAAGTTGTGGTCCTTATGTACAATGGAATATCACTCAGCCATGAAATCAATGTCATAAGGCTAGTAGCAGCATGATGAGTGGATTAAGGTATGACGATTCTAAGTGAAATAAGTCACACAGAAAAGGACACTTCTCATAAGGTATCACTGATAGAGGGAATGTAAAAACCGTTACACTTGAACTGAATTACAAAACAGAACACAGTCACACATGCAGAAAACACACTATTGCTGCTTAACAAGAAAGGTGAGGTGGGGTGTTACGTAAAACAAGGGTTTCAAATTAGCTCAGATACCGTTCCATAAACCCAATATGTAATAGACAAGACCTACTCCTTGCTCAGAGAACTGGACTCAACACGCCCTATTCACCACACAAGAATATATCTGACTAGTAATAATCTTAAACCTATGTATTGATATCTCTCTGTTAGTGTGTCAAGTGGGTGTAAAGCGGCATAAACACTGCAGTGAAAAGCAGCTAAACCCCATTATAAAAATAAATTACTTTGAAACACCCATGAAACAAAGACAGTGAAAGAGAGAGAAATTCTTACACAATGCGTTCAGGGGCTGTGATGCAACCTGGATTGACCATATCTAGACCCACAGCTGGATGAGACATAAGGGTGGACACTCTTGGGGCTGAGAGGTTTGGTGAGGTTGGGTGAGCAAACGCAGACCCTTTCAAGTAATACTGCGTGGTACCCATCGCATGGGTCCCAAATCTCCAGGTTCAAGGGCATCTTCCTACATCGAAAACATGCATGAGAAACCCAGAAGATGGTACACCGTGTGATGGGGAAAGGTTTTTAAAACGCACCTCATTTCTCATCTCCTTGTGCCCGGGTTCGCCATTCCTGCCGCTTTACTAGCAATCTCCCTACTTGGAGCATCAGCACCTTTAACCTCCTGTTCCGTACAGGTTGCAATTTGTCCTGAGGATGAACGGGAAGACGGGGAATCAGTGAGAGACTGGCTCTTGGTGTTGGGAAAGGCACAGGTCACTCTATTTTCCCATCAGGAAGAAGAATTAACCACAGGCTCCTCCCGCCCCCCGGAACCAGAACAGGGCCGAAGCCATCCTGCGCTTTTGCGGCCAGCTCCCAAAACCACGAGTTGTAAAATGGAGGCTCAGGGCACTGCAATTCACAAACCTGCAGAGTTATAAATGATAACTCTCGTCCACAAATACATTGAGGGAAGGCAACGAAGAGGATTTGAAATCAAGGCAGAATTGCAGGAAACAGATTTCAGGAGGTAGATTCGAATCGCCTTTAAAGCACATGAAAAGCGGCAAAACGTTGACAATGATGCCCTTGGCCAAAAAGGGCGTATGCGTTTTTTCCTGAATATATTCAGGAAAAAACGCATACGCCCTTTTTGGCCAACCAAGCAACCTGGAAAGGCAAATCAGCGCTACAAAGAAGTCTCGCTTCCCATCGGTCAAAAGGGCCATGCTGAAAAAAGTGTCAAAACCAGAAATGCAGGACAGGCCATGGAGAAATGGGAGCCTTGCTACACTGATGGGCGGGATGTGAATTGCCAACAGCCACTCTGGAGAAGTGTACGGTGTGTCCTGAAACATCTAAAAAACACAGCTTAGAGAGCATAGGGCACTTCCACTCATGGGGGTATAAATTGGGAAAATTAAAAATCAGCAAGACACAAGCACCCCAAAGTTTAGGGCTGCTCTGTTGACAAGGATCTCCACTTCATTCCACCTTAAATATCCCAGGAAAGAGAAAAATGGGTAAAGAAGTTGTGGTCCTTATGTACAATGGAATATCACTCAGCCATGAAATCAATGTCATAAGGCTAGTAGCAGCATGATGAGTGCATTAAGGTATGACGATTCTAAGTGAAATAAGTCACACAGAAAAGCACACTTCTCATAAGGTATCACTGATAGAGTGAATGTAAAAACCGTTACACTTGAACTGAATTACAAAACAGAACACAGTCACACATGCAGAAAACACACTATGGCTGCTTAACGAGAAAGGTGAGGTGGGGTGTTACATAAAACAAGGGTTTCAAATTAGCTCAGATACCGTTCCATAAACCCAATATGTAATAGACAAGACCTACTCCTTGCTCAGAGAACTGGACTCAACACGCCCTATTCACCGCACAAGAATATATCTGACTAGTAATGATCTTAAAACCTATGTATTGCTATCTCTCTGTTAGTGTGTCAAGTGGGTGTAAAGCGGCATAAACACAGCAGTGAAAAGCAGCTAAACCGCATTATGAAAATAAATTACTTTGAAAAACCCATGAAAGAAAGACAGTGAAAGAGAGAGAAATTCTTACACAATGCGTTCAGGGGCTGTGATGCAACCTGGATTGACCATATCTAGACGCACAGCTGGATGAGACCTAAGGGTGGACACTCTTGGGGCTGAGAGGTTTGGTGAGGTTGGGTGAGCAAACGCAGACCCTTTAAAGTAATACTGCGTGGTACCCATCGCATGGGTCCCAAATCTCCAGGTTCAAGGGCATCTTCCTACATCGAAAACATGCATGAGAAACCCAGAAGATGGTACACCGTGTGATGGGGAAAGGTTTCTAAAACGCACCTCATTTCTCATCTCCTTGTGCCTGGGTTCGCCATTCCAGCCGCTTTACTAGCAATCTCCCTACTTGGAGCATCAGCACCTTTAACCTCCTGTTCCGTACAGGTTGCAATTTTTCCTGAGGATGAACGGGAAGACGGGGAACCAATGAGAGACTGGCTCTTGGTGTTGGGAAAGGCACAGGTCACTCTATTTTCCCATCAGGAAGAAGAATAAACCACAGGCTCATCCCGCCCCCCGGAACCAGAACAGGGCCTGAAGCCATCCTGCACTTTTGCGGCCAGCTCCCAAAAACAGGAGTTGTAAAATGGAGGCTCAGGGCACTGCAATTCACAAACCTGCAGAGTTATAAATGATAACTCTCGTCCACAAATATATTGAGGGAAGGCAACGAAGAGGATTTGAAATCAAGGCAGAATTGCAGGAAACAGATTTCAGGAGGTAGATTCGAATCGCCTTTAAAGCACATGAAAAGCGGCAAAACGTTGACAATGATGCCCTTGGCCAAAAAGGGCGTATGCGTTTTTTCCTGAATATATTCAGGAAAAAACGCATACGCCCTTTTTGGCCAACCAAGCAACCTGGAAAGGCAAATCAGCGCTACAAAGAAGTCTCGCTTCCCATCGGTCAAAAGGGCCATGCTGAAAAAAGTGTCAAAACCAGAAATGCAGGACAGGCCATGGAGAAATGGGAGCCTTGCTACACTGATGGGCGGGATGTAAATTGCCAAGAGCCACTCTGGAGAAGTGTCCGGTGAGTCCTGAAACATCTGAAAAACACAGCTTAGAGAGCATAGGGCACTTCCACTCATGGGGGTATAAATTGGCAAAATGAAAAATCAGCAAGACACAAGCACCCCAAAGTTTAGGGCTGCTCTGTTGACAAGGACCTCCACTTCATTCCACCTTAAATATCCCAGGAAAGAGAAAAATGGGTAAAGAAGTTGTGGTCCTTATGTACAATGGAATATCACTCAGCCATGAAATCAATGTCGTAAGGTTAGTAGCAGCATGATGAGTGGATTTAGGTAAGACGATTCTAAGTGAAATAAGTCACACAGAAAAGGACACTTCTCATAAGGTGTGACTGATAGAGGGAATGTATAAACCGTTACACTTGAACTGAATTACAAAACAGAACAGAGTCACACATGCAGAAAACACCCTATGGCGGCTTAACGGGAAAGGTGAGGTGGGGTGATACATAAAACAAGGGTTTCAAATTAGCTCAGATACCGTTCCATAAACCCAATATGTAATAGACAAGACCTACTCCTTGCTCAGAGAACTGGACTCAACACGCCCTATTCACCGCACAAGAATATATCTGACTAGTAATAATCGTAAAACCTATGTATTGATATCTCTCTGTTAGTGTGTCAACTGGGTGTAAAGCGGCATAAACACAGCAGTGAAAAGCAGCTAAACCCCATTATAAAAATAAATTACTTTGAAAAACCCATGAAACAAAGACAGTGAAATAGAGAGAATTTCTTACACAATGCGTTCAGGGGCTGTGATGCAACCTAGATTGACCATATCTAGACCCACAACTGGATGAGACATAAGGGTGGACACTCTTGGGGCTGAGAGGTTTGGTGAGGTTGGGTGAGCAAATGCAGACCCTTTCAAGTAATACTGCGTGGTACCCATCGCATGGGTCCCAAATCTCCAGGTTCAAGGGCATCTTCCTACATCGAAAACATGCATGAGAAACACAGAAGATGGTACACTGTGTGATGGGGAAAGGTTTCTAAAACGCACCTCATTTCTCATCTCCTTGTGCCCGGGTTCGCCATTCCAGCCGCTTTACTAGCAATCTCCCTCCTTGGAGCATCAGCACCTTTAACCTCCTGTTCCGTACAGGTTGCAATTTTTCCTGAGGATGAACGGGAAGACGGGGAACCAATGAGAGACTGGCTCTTGGTGTTGGGAAAGGCACAGGTCACTCTATTTTCCCATCAGGAAGAAGAATAAACCACAGGATCATCCTGCCCCCCGGAACCAGAGCAGGGCCTGAAGCCATCCTGCACTTTTGCGGCCAGCTCCCAAAAACAGGAGTTGTAAAATGGAGGCTCAGGGCACTGCAATTCACAAACCTGCAGAGTTATAAATGATAACTCTCGTCCACAAATATATTGAGGGAAGGCAACGAAGAGGATTTGAAATCAAGGCAGAATTTCAGGAAACAGATTTCAGGAGGTAGATTCGAATCGCCTTTAAAGCACATGAAAAGCGGCAAAACGTTGACAATGATGCCCTTGGCCAAAAAGGGCGTATGCGTTTTTTCCTGAATATATTCAGGAAAAAACGCATACGCCCTTTTTGGCCAACCAAGCAACCTGGAAAGGCAAATCAGCGCTACAAAGAAGTCTCGCTTCCCATCGGTCAAAAGGGCCATGCTGAAAAAAGTGTCAAAACCAGAAATGCAGGACAGGCCATGGAGAAATGGGAGCCTTGCTACACTGATGGGCGGGATGTAAATTGCCAACAGCCACTCTGGAGAAGTGTACGGTGAGTCCTGAAACAACTAAAAAACACAGCTTAGAGAGCATAGGGCACTTCCACTCATGGGGGTATAAATTGGCAAAATGAAAAATCAGCAAGACACAAGCACCCCAAAGTTTAGGGCTGCTCTGTTGACAAGGACCTCCACTTCATTCCACCTTAAATATCCCAGGAAAGAGAAAAATGGGTAAAGAAGTTGTGGTCCTTATGTACAATGGAATATCACTCAGCCATGAAATCAATGTCATAAGGCTAGTAGCAGCATGATGAGTGGATTAAGGTATGACGATTCTAAGTGAAATAAGTCACACAGAAAAGGACACTTCTCATAAGGTATCACTGATAGAGGGAATGTAAAAACCGTTACACTTGAACTGAATTACAAAACAGAACAGAGTCACACATGCAGAAAACACACTATGGCCGCTTAACGAGAAAAGTGAGGTGGGGTGATACATAAAACAAGGGTTTCAAATTAGCTCAGATACCGTTCCATAAACCCAATATGTAATAGACAAGACCTACTCCTTGCTCAGAGAACTGGACTCAACACGCCCTATTCACCGCACAAGAATATATCTGACTAGTAATAATCTTAAAACCTATGTATTGATATCTCTCTGTTAGTGTGTCAAGTGGGTGTAAAGCGGCATAAACACAGCAGTGAAAAGCAGCTAAACCCCATTATAAAAATAAATTACTTTGAAAAACCCATGAAACAAAGACAGTGAAAGAGAGAGAAATTCTTACACAATGCGTTCAGGGGCTGTGATGCAACCTGGATTGACCATATCTAGACCCACAGCTGGATGAGACATAAGGGTGGACACTCTTGGGGCTGAGAGGTTTGGTGAGGTTGGGTGAGCAAACGCAGACCCTTTCAAGTAATACTGCGTGGTACCCATCGCATGGGTCCCAAATCTCCAGGTTCAAGGGCATCTTCTTACATCGAAAACATGCATAAGAAACCCAGAAGATGGTACACCGTGTGATGGGGAAAGGTTTCTAAAACGCACCTCATTTCTCATCTCCTTGTGCCCGGGTTCGCCATTCCAGCCGCTTTACTAGCAATATCCCTCCTTGGAGCATCAGCACCTTTAACCTCCTGTTCCGTACAGGTTGCAATTTTTCCTGAGGATGAACGGGAAGACGGGGAACCAATGAGAGACTGGCTCTTGGTGTTGGGAAAGGCACAGGTCACTCTATTTTCCCATCAGGAAGAAGAATAAACCACAGGCTCATCCCGCCCCCCAGAATCAGAATAGGGCCTGAAGCCATCCTGCGCTTTTGCGGCCAGCTCCCAAAAACACGAGTTGTAAAATGGAGGCTCAGGGCACTGCAATTCACAAACCTGCAGAGTTATAAATGATAACTCTCGTCCACAAATATATTGAGGGAAGGCAACGAAGAGGATTTGAAATCAAGGCAGAATTGCAGGAAACAGATTTCAGGAGGTAGATTCGAATCGCCTTTAAAGCACATGAAAAGCGGCAAAACGTTGACAATGATGCCCTTGGCCAAAAAGGGCGTATGCGTTTTTTCCTGAATATATTCAGGAAAAAACGCATACGCCCTTTTTGGCCAACCAAGCAACCTGGAAAGGCAAATCAGCGCTACAAAGAAGTCTCGCTTCCCATCGGTCAAAAGGGCCATGCTGAAAAAAGTGTCAAAACCAGAAATGCAGGACAGGCCATGGAGAAATGGGAGCCTTGCTACACTGATGGGCGGGATGTAAATTGCCAACAGCCACTCTGGAGAAGTGTCCGGTGAGTCCTGAAACATCTGAAAAACACAGCTTGAGAGCATAGGGCACTTCCACTCATGGGGGTATAAATTGGGAAAATGAAAAATCAGCAAGACACAAGCACCCCAAAGTTTAGGGCTGCTCTGTTGACCAGGACCTCCACTTCATTCCACCTTAAATATCCCAGGAAAGAGAAAAATGGATAAAGAAGTTGTGGTCCTTATGTACAATGGAATATCACTCAGCCATGAAATCAATGTCATAAGGCTAGTAGCAGCATGATGAGTGGATTAAGGTATGACGATTCTAAGTGAAATAAGTCACACAGAAAAGGACACTTCTCATAAGGTATCACTGATAGAGGGAATGTAAAAACCGTTACACTTGAACTGAATTACAAAACAGAACACAGTCACACATGCAGAAAACACACTATGGCTGCTTAACGAGAAAGGTGAGGTGGGGTGTTACATAAAACAAGGGTTTCAAATTAGCTCAGATACCGTTCCATAAACCCAATATGTAATAGACAAGACCTACTCCTTGCTCAGAGAACTGGACTCAACACGCCCTATTCACCGCACAAGAATATATCTGACTAGTAATAATCTTAAAACCTATGTATTGATATCTCTCTGTTAGTGTGTCAAGTGGGTGTAAAGCGGCATAAACACAGCAGTGAAAAGCAGCTAAACCCCATTATAAAAATAAATTACTTTGAAAAACCCATGAAAGAAAGACAGTGAAAGAGAGAGAAATTCTTACACAATGCGTTCAGGGGCTGTGATGCAACCTGGATTGACCATATCTAGACCCACAGCTGGATGAGACCTAAGGGTGGACACTCTTGGGGCTGAGAGGTTTGGTGAGGTTGGGTGAGCAAACGCAGACCCTTTCAAGTAATACTGCGTGGTACCCATCGCATGGGTCCCAAATCTCCAGGTTCAAGGGCATCTTCTTACATCGAAAACATGCATGAGAAACCCAGAAGATGGTACACCGTGTGATGGGGAAAGGTTTCTAAAACGCACCTCATTTCTCATCTCCTTGTGCCCGGGTTCGCCATTCCAGCCGCTTTACTAGCAATCTCCCTACTTGGAGCATCAGCACCTTTAACCTCCTGTTCCATACAGGTTGCAATTTGTCCTGAGGATGAACGGGAAGACGGGGAACCAGTGAGAGACTGGCTCTTGGTGTTGGGAAAGGCACAGGTCACTCTATTTTCCCATCAGGAAGAAGAATTAACCACAGGCTCCTCCCGCCCCCCGGAACCAGAACAGGGCCGAAGCCATCCTGCGCTTTTGCGGCCAGCTCCCAAACACACGAGTTGTAAAATGGAGGCTCAGGGCACTGCAATTCACAAACCTGCAGAGTTATAAATGATAACTCTCGTCCACAAATATATTGAGGGAAGGCAACGAAGAGGATTTGAAATCAAGGCAGAATTGCAGGAAACAGATCTCAGGAGGTAGATTCGAATCGCCTTTAAAGCACATGAAAAGCGGCAAAACGTTGACAATGATGCCCTTGGCCAAAAAGGGCGTATGCGTTTTTTCCTGAATATATTCAGGAAAAAACGCATACGCCCTTTTTGGCCAACCAAGCAACCTGGAAAGGCAAATCAGCGCTACAAAGAAGTCTCGCTTCCCATCGGTCAAAAGGGCCATGCTGAAAAAAGTGTCAAAACCAGAAATGCAGGACAGGCCATGGAGAAATGGGAGCCTTGCTACACTGATGGGCGGGATGTAAATTGCCAACAGCCACTCTGGAGAAGTGTACGGTGTGTCCTGAAACATCTAAAAAACACAGCTTAGAGAGCATAGGGCACTTCCACTCATGGGGGTATAAATTGGGAAAATGAAAAATCAGCAAGACACAAGCACCCCAAAGTTTAGGGCTGCTCTGTTGACCAGGACCTCCACTTCATTCCACCTTAAATATCCCAGGAAAGAGAAAAATGGATAAAGAAGTTGTGGTCCTTATGTACAATGGAATATCACTCAGCCATGAAATCAATGTCGTAAGGTTAGTAGCAGCATGATGAGTGAATTTAGGTAAGATGATTATAAGTGAAAAAAGTCACACAGAAAAGGACACTTCTCATAAGGTGTCACTGATAGAGGGAATGTAAAAACCGTTACACTTGAACTGAATTACAAAACAGAACAGTCACACATGCAGAAAACACACTATGGCGGCTTAACGGGAAAGGTGAGGTGGGGTGATACATAAAACAAGGGTTTCAAATTAGCTCAGATACCGTTCCATAAACCCAATATGTAATAGACAAGACCTACTCCTTGCTGAGAGAACTGGACTCAACACGCCCTATTCACCGCACAAGAATATATCTGACTAGTAATAATCGTAAAACCTATGTATTGATATCTCTCTGTTAGTGTGTCAAGTGGGTGTAAAGCGGCATAAACACAGCAGTGAAAAGCAGCTAAACCCCATTATAAAAATAAATTACTTTGAAAAACCCATGAAACAAAGACAGTGAAAGAGAGAGAAATTCTTACACAATGCGTTCAGGGGCTGTGATGCAACCTAGATTGACCATATCTAGACCCACAGCTGGATGAGACATAAGGGTGGACACTCTTGGGGCTGAGAGGTTTGGTGAGGTTGGGTGAGCAAACGCAGACCCTTTCAAGTAATACTGCGTGGTACCCATCGCATGGGTCCCAAATCTCCAGGTTCAAGGGCATCTTCCTACATCGAAAACATGCATGAGAAACCCAGAAGATGGGACACCGTGTGATGGGGAAAGGTTTCTAAAACGCACCTCATTTCTCATCTCCTTGTGCCCGGGTTCGCCATTCCAGCCGCTTTACTAGCAATCTCCCTCCTTGGAGCATCAGCACCTTTAACCTCCTGTTCCGTACAGGTTGCAATTTTTCCTGAGGATGAACGGGAAGACGGGGAACCAATGAGAGACTGGCTCTTGGTGTTGGGAAAGGCACAGGTCACTCTATTTTCCCATCAGGAAGAAGAATAAACCACAGGCTCATCCCGCCCCCCGGAACCAGAACAGGGCCTGAAGCCATCCTTCGCTTTTGCGGCCAGCTCCCAAAAACACGAGTTGTAAAATGGAGGCTCAGGGCACTGCAATTCACAAACCTGCAGAGTTATAAATGATAACTCTCGTCCACAAATATATTGAGGGAAGGCAAAGAAGAGGATTTGAAATCAAGGCAGAATTGCCGGAAACAGATTTCAGGAGGTAGATTCGAATCGCCTTTAAAGCACATGAAAAGCGGCAAAACGTTGACAATGATGCCCTTGGCCAAAAAGGGCGTATGCGTTTTTTCCTGAATATATTCAGGAAAAAACGCATACGCCCTTTTTGGCGAACCAAGCAACCTGGAAAGGCAAATCAGCGCTACAAAGAAGTCTCGCTTCCCATCGGTCAAAAGGGCCATGCTGAAAAAAGTGTCAAAACCAGAAATGCAGGACAGGCCATGGAGAAATGGGAGCCTTGCTACACTGATGGGCGGGATGGAAATTGCCAAGAGCCACTCTGGAGAAGTGTACGGTGTGTCCTGAAACATCTGAAAAACACAGCTTAGAGAGCATAGGGCACTTCCGCTCATGGGGGTATAAATTGGGAAAATGAAAAATCAGCAAGACACAAGCACCCCAAAGTTTAGGGCTGCTCTGTTGACAAGGACCTCCACTTCATTCCACCTTAAATATCCCAGGAAAGAGAAAAATGGGTAAAGAAGTTGTGGTCCTTATGTACAATGGAATATCACTCAGCCATGAAATCAATGTCATAAGGCTAGTAGCAGCATGATGAGTGGATTAAGGTATGACGATTCTAAGTGAAATAAGTCACACAGAAAAGGACACTTCTCATAAGGTATCACTGATAGAGGGAATGTAAAAACCGTTACACTTGAACTGAATTACAAAACAGAACAGAGTCACACATGCAGAAAACACACTATGGCCGCTTAAAGAGAAAAGTGAGATGGGGTGATACATAAAACAAGGGTTTCAAATTAGCTCAGATACCGTTCCATAAACCCAATATGTAATAGACAAGACCTACTCCTTGCTCAGAGAACTGGACTCAACACGCCCTATTCACGGCACAAGAATATATCTGACTAGTAATAATCTTAAAACCTATGTATTGATATCTCTCTGTTAGTGTGTCAATTGGGTGTAAAGCGGCATAAACACAGCAGTGAAAAGCAGCTAAACCCCATTATAAAAATAAATTACTTTGAAAAACCCATGAAACAAAGACAGTGAAAGAGAGAGAAATTCTTACACAATGCGTTCAGGGGCTGTGATGCAACCTGGATTGACCATATCTAGACCCAGAGCTGGATGAGACATAAGGGTGGACACTCTTGGGGCTGAGAGGTTTGGTGAGGTTGGGTGAGCAAACGCAGACCCTTTCAAGTAATACTGCATGGTACCCATCGCATGGGTCCCAAATCTCCAGGTTCAAGGGCATCTTCCTACATCGAAAACATGCATAAGAAACCCAGAAGATGGTACACCGTGTGATGGGGAAACGTTTCTAAAACGCACCTCATTTCTCATCTCCTTGTGCCCGGGTTCGCCATTCCAGCCACTTTACTAGCAATATCCCTCCTTGGAGCATCAGCACCTTTAACCTCCTGTTCCGTACAGGTTGCAATTTTTCCTGAGGATGAACGGGAAGACGGGGAACCAATGAGAGACTGGCTCTTGGTGTTGGGAAAGGCACAGGTCACTCTATTTTCCCATCAGGAAGAAGAATAAACCACAGGCTCATCCCACCCCCCGGAACCAGAATAGGGCCTGAAGCCATCCTGCGCTTTTGCGGCCAGCTCCCAAAAACACGAGTTGTAAAATGGAGGCTCAGGGCACTGCAATTCACAAACCTGCAGAGTTATAAATGATAACTCTCGTCCACAAATATATTGAGGGAAGGCAACGAAGAGGATTTGAAATCAAGGCAGAATTGCAGGAAACAGATTTCAGGAGGTAGATTCGAATCGCCTTTAAAGCACATGAAAAGCGGCAAAACGTTGACAATGATGCCCTAGGCCAAAAAGGGCGTATGCGTTTTTTCCTGAATATATTCAGGAAAAAACGCATACGCCCTTTTTGGCCAACCAAGCAACCTGGAAAGGCAAATCAGCGCTACAAAGAAGTCTCGCTTCCCATCGGTCAAAAGGGCCATGCTGAAAAAAGTATCAAAACCAGAAATGCAGGACAGGCCATGGAGAAATGGGAGCCTTGCTACACTGATGGGCGGGATGTAAATTGCCAAGAGCCACTCTGGAGAAGTGTCCGGTGAGTCCTGAAACATCTGAAAAACACAGCTTGAGAGCATAGGGCACTTCCACTCATGGGGGTATAAATTGGGAAAATGAAAAATCAGCAAGACACAAGCACCCCAAAGTTTAGGGCTGCTCTGTTGACCAGGACCTCCACTTCATTCCACCTTAAATATCCCAGGAAAGAGAAAAATGGATAAAGAAGTTGTGGTCCTTATGTACAATGGAATATCACTCAGCCATGAAATCAATGTCATAAGGCTAGTAGCAGCATGATGAGTGGATTAAGGTATGACGATTCTAAGTGAAATAAGTCACACAGAAAAGGACACTTCTCATAAGGTATCACTGATAGAGGGAATGTAAAAACCGTTACACTTGAACTGAATTACAAAACAGAACACAGTCACACATGCAGAAAACACACTATGGCTGCTTAACGAGAAAGGTGAGGTGGGGTGTTACATAAAACAAGGGTTTCAAATTAGCTCAGATACCGTTCCATAAACCCAATATGTAATAGACAAGACCTACTCCTTGCTCAGGGAACTGGACTCAACACGCCCTATTCACCGCACAAGAATATATCTGACTAGTAATAATCTTAAAACCTATGTATTGATATCACTCTGTTAGTGTGTCAAGTGGGTGTAAAGCGGCATAAACACAGCAGTGAAAAGCAGCTAAACCCCATTATAAAAATAAATTACTATGAAAAACCCATGAAACAAAGACAGTGAAAGAGAGAGAAATTCTTACACAATGCGTTCAGGGGCTGTGATGCAACCTGCATTGACCATATCTAGACCCACAGCTGGATGAGACATAAGGGTGGACACTCTTGGGGCTGAGAGGTTTGGTGAGGTTGGGTGAGCAAACGCAGACCCTTTCAAGTAATACTGCGTGGTACCCATCGCATGGGTCCCAAATCTCCAGGTTCAAGGGCATCTTCCTACATCAAAAATATGCATGAGAAACCCAGAAGATGGTACACCGTGTGATAGGGAAAGGTTTCTAAAACGCACCTCATTTCTCATCTCCTTGTGCCCGGGTTCGCCATTCCAGCCGCTTTACTAGCAATCTCCCTACTTGGAGCATCAGCACCTTTAACCTCCTGTTCCGTACAGGTTGCAATTTTTCCTGAGGATGAACGGGAAGACGGGGAACCAGTGAGAGACTGGCTCTTGGTGTTGGGAAAGGCACAGGTCACTCTATTTTCCCATCAGGAAGAAGAATTAACCACAGGCTCATCCCGCCCCCCGGAACCAGAACAGGGCCTGAAGCCATTCTGCGCTTTTGCGGCCAGCTCCCAAAAACACGAGTTGTAAAATGGAGGCTCAGGGCACTGCAATTCACAAAACTGCAGAGTTATAAATGATAACTCTCGTCCACAAATATATTGAGGGAAGGCAACGAAGAGGATTTGAAATCAAGGCAGAATTGCAGGAAACAGATTTCAGGAGGTAGATTCGAATCGCCTTTAAAGCACATGAAAAGCGGCAAAACGTTGACAATGATGCCCTTGGCCAAAAAGGGCGTATGCGTTTTTTCCTGAATATATTCAGGAAAAAACGCATACGCCCTTTTTGGCCAACCAAGCAACCTGGAAAGGCAAATCAGCGCTACAAAGAAGTCTCGCTTCCCATCGGTCAAAAGGGCCATGCTGAAAAAAGTGTCAAAACCAGAAATGCAGGACAGGCTATGGAGAAATGGGAGCCTTGCTACACTGATGGGCGGGATGTAAATTGCCAACAGCCACTCTGGAGAAGTGTACGGTGAGTCCTGAAACATCTAAAAAACACAGTTTAGAGAGCATAGGGCACTTCCACTCATGGGGGTATAAATTGGGAAAATGAAAAATCAGCAAGACACAAGCACCCCAAAGTTTAGGGCTGCTCTGTTGACAAGGACCTCCATTTCATTCCACCTTAAATATCCCAGGAAAGAGAAAAATGGGTAAAGAAGTTGTGGTCCTTATGTACAATGGAATATCACTCAGCCATGAAATCGATGTCATAAGGCTAGTAGCAGCATGATGAGTGGATTTAGGTACGACGATTCTAAGTGAAATAAGTCACACAGAAAAGGACACTTCTCATAAGGTATCACTGATAGAGGGAATGTAAAAACCGTTACACTTGAACTGAATTACAAAACAGAACAGAGTCACACATGCAGAACACACACTGTGGCTGCTTAACGGGAAAGGTGAGGTGGGGTGATACATAAAACAAGGGTTTCAAATTAGCTCAGAAACCGTTCCATAAACCCAATATGTAATAGACAAGACCTACTCCTTGCTCAGAGAACTGGACTCAACACGCCCTATTCACCGCACAAGAATATATCTGACTAGGAATAATCTTAAAACCTATGTATTGATATCACTCTGTTAGTGTGTCAAGTGGGTGTAAAGCGGCATAAACACAGCAGTGAAAAGCAGGTAAATCCCATTATGAAAATAAATTACTTTGAAAAACCCATGAAACAAAGACAGTGAAAGAGAGAGAAATTCTTACACAATGCGTTCAGGGGCTGTGATGCAACCTGCATTGACCATATCTAGACCCACAGCTGGATGAGACATAAGGGTGGACACTCTTGGGGCTGAGAGGTTTGGTGAGGTTGGGTGAGCAAACGCAGACCCTTTCAAGTAATACTGCGTGGTACCCATCGCATGGGTCCCAAATCTCCAGGTTCAAGGGCATCTTCCTACATCGAAAATATGCATGAGAAACCCAGAAGATGGTACACCGTGTGATGGGGAAAGGTTTCTAAAACGCACCTCATTTCTCATCTCCTTGTGCCCGGGTTCGCCATTCCAGCCACTTTACTAGCAATCTCCCTACTTGGAGCATCAGCACCTTTAACCTCCTGTTCCGTACAGGTTGCAATTTTTCCTGAGGATGAACGGGAAGACGGGGAACCAGTGAGAGACTGGCTCTTGGTGTTGGGAAAGGCACAGGTCACTCTATTTTCCCATCAGGAAGAAGAATTAACCACAGGCTCATCCCGCCCCCCGGAACCAGAACAGGGCCTGAAGCCATTCTGCGCTTTTGCGGCCAGCTCCCAAAAACACGAGTTGTAAAATGGAGGCTCAGGGCACTGCAATTCACAAAACTGCAGAGTTATAAATGATAACTCTCGTCCACAAATATATTGAGGGAAGGCAACGAAGAGGATTTGAAATCAAGGCAGAATTGCAGGAAACAGATTTCAGGAGGTAGATTCGAATCGCCTTTAAAGCACATGAAAAGCGGCAAAACGTTGACAATGATGCCCTTGGCCAAAAAGGGCGTATGCGTTTTTTCCTGAATATATTCAGGAAAAAACGCATACGCCCTTTTTGGCCAACCAAGCAACCTGGAAAGGCAAATCAGCGCTACAAAGAAGTCTCGCTTCCCATCGGTCAAAAGGGCCATACTGAAAAAAGTGTCAAAACCAGAAATGCAGGACAGGCTATGGAGAAATGGGAGCCATGCTACACTGATGGGCGGGATGGAAATTGCCAACAGCCACTCTGGAGAAGTGTACGGTGAGTCCTGAAACATCTAAAAAACACAGTTTAGAGAGCATAGGGCACTTCCACTCATGGGGGTATAAATTGGGAAAATGAAAAATCAGCAAGACACAAGCACCCCAAAGTTTAGGGCTGCTCTGTTGACAAGGACCTCCACTTCATTCCACCTTAAATATCCCAGGAAAGAGAAAAATGGGTAAAGAAGTTGTGGTCCTTATGTACAATGGAATATCACTCAGCCATGAAATCAATGTCGTAAGGTTAGTAGCAGCATGATGAGTGGATTTAGGTACGACGATTCTAAGTGAAATAAGTCACACAGAAAAGGACACTTCTCATAAGGTATCACTGATAGAGGGAATGTAAAAACCGTTACACTTGAACTGAATTACAAAACAGAACAGAGTCACACATGCAGAAAACACACTATGGCTGTTTAACGGGAAAGGTGAGGTGGGGTGATACATAAAACAAGGGTTTCAAATTAGCTCAGATACCGTTCCATAAACCCAATATGTAATAGACGAGACCTACTCCTTGCTCAGAGAACTGGACTCAACACGCCCTATTCACCGCACAAGAATATATCTGACTACTAATAATCTTAAAACCTATGTATTGATATCTCTCTGTTAGTGTGTCAAGTGGGTGTAAAGCGGCATAAACACAGCAGTGAAAAGCAGCTAAACCGCATTATGAAAATAAATTACTTTTAAAAACCCATGAAACAAAGACAGTGAAAGAGAGAGAAATTCTTACACAATGCGTTCAGGGGCTGTGATGCAACCTGGATTGACCATATCTAGACCCACAGCTGGATGAGACCTAAGGGTGGACACTCTTGGGGCTGAGAGGTTTGGTGAGGTTGGGTGAGCAAACGCAGACCATTTAAAGTAATACTGCGTGGTACCCATCGCATGGGTCCCATATCTCCAGGTTCAAGGGCATCTTCCTACATCGAAAACATGAATGAGAAACCCAGAAGGTGGTACACCGTGTGATGGGGAAAGGTTTTTAAAACGCACCTCATTTCTCATCTCCTTGTGCCCGGGTTCGCCATTCCAGCCGCTTTACTAGCAATCTCCCTACTTGGAGCATCAGCACCTTTAACCTCCTGTTCCGTACAGGTTGCAATTTTTCCTGAGGATGAACGGGAAGACGGGGAACCAATGAGAGACTGGCTCTTGGTGTTGGGACAGACACAGGTCACTCTATTTTCCCATCAGGAAGAAGAATTAACCACAGGCTCAACCCGCCCCCCGGAACCAGAACTGGGCCTGAAGCCATCCTGCGCTTTTGCGGCCAGCTCCCAAAAACACGAGTTGTAAAATGGAGGCTCAGGGCACTGCAATTCACAAACCTGCAGAGTTATAAATGATAACTCTCGTCCACAAATATATTGAGGGAAGGCAACGAAGAGGATTTGAAATCAAGGCAGAATTGCAGGAAACAGATTTCAGGAGGTAGATTCGAATCGCCTTTAAAGCACATGAAAAGCAGCAAAACGTTTACAATGATGCCCTTGGCCAAAAAGGGCGTATGCGTTTTTTCCTGAATATATTCAGGAAAAAACGCATACGCCCTTTTGGCCAACCAAGCAACCTGGAAAGGCAAATCAGCGCTACAAAGAAGTCTCGCTTCCCATCGGTCAAAAGGGCCATGCTGAAAAAAGTGTCAAAACCAGAAATGCAGGACAGGCCATGGAGAAATGGGAGCCTTGCTACACTGATGGGCGGGATGTAAATTGCCAACAGCCACTCTGGAGAAGTGTACGGTGAGTCCTGAAATATCTAAAAAACACAGCTTATTGAGCATAGGGCACTTCCACTCATGGGGGTATAAATTGGGAAAATGAAAAATCAGCAAGACACAAGCACCCCAAAGTTTAGGGCTGCTCTGTTGACAAGGACCTCCACTTCATTCCACCTTAAATATCCCAGGAAAGAGAAAAATGGATAAAGAAGTTGTGGTCCTTATGTACAATGGAATATCACTCAGCCATGAAATCAATGTCATAAGGCTAGTAGCAGCATGATGAGTGGATTTAGGTACGACGATTCTAAGTGAAATAAATCACACAGAAAATGACACTTCTCATAAGGTATCACTTATAGAGGGAATGTAAAAACCGTTACAGTTGAACTGAATTACAAAACAGAACAGAGTCACACATGCAGAAAACACACTATGGCTGCTTAACGGGAAAGGGGAGGTGGGGTGATACATAAAACAAGGGTTTCAAATTAGCTCAGATACCGTTCCATAAACCCAATATGTAATAGACAAGACCTACTCCTTGCTCAGAGAACTGGACTCAACACGCCCTATTCACCGCACAAGAATATATCTGACTAGTAATAATCTTAAAACCTATGTATTGATATCTCTCTGTTAGTGTGTCAAGTGGGTGTAAAGCGGCATAAACACAGCAGTGAAAAGCAGCTAAACCGCATTATGAAAATAAATTACTTTGAAAAACCCATGAAACAAAGACAGTGAAAGAGAGAGAAATTCTTACACAATGCGTTCAGGGGCTGTGATGCAACCTGGATTGACCATATCTAGACCCACAGCTGGATGAGACCTAAGGGTGGACATTCTTGGGGCTGAGAGGTTTGGTGAGGTTGGGTGAGCAAACGCAGACCCTTTAAAGTAATACTGCGTGGTACCCATCGCTTGGGTCCCATATCTCCAGGTTCAAGGGCATCTTCCTACATCGAAAACATGAATGAGAAACCCAGAAGATGGTACACCGTGTGATGGGGAAAGGTTTCTCAAACGCACCTCATTTCTCATCTCCTTGTGCCCGGGTTCGCCATTCCAGCCGCTTTACTAGCAATCTCCCTACTTGGAGCATCAGCACCTTTAACCTCCTGTTCCGAACAGGTTGCAATTTTTCCTGAGGATGAACGGGAAGATGGGGAACCAATGAGAGACTGGCTCTTGGTGTTGGGACAGGCACAGGTCACTCTATTTTCCCATCAGGAAGAAGAATTAACCACAGGCTCAGCCTGACCCCGGAACCAGAACAGGGCCTGAAGCCATCCTGTGCTTTTGCGGCCAGCTCCCATAAACGCGAGGTGTAAAATCGAGGTTCATGGCACTGCAATTCACAAACCTGCAGAGTTATAAATGATAACTCTCGTCCACAAATATATTGAGGGAAGGAAAAGAAGAGGATTTGAAATCAAGGCAGAATTGCAGGAAACAGATTTCAGGAGGTAGATTCGAATCTCCTTTAAAGCACATGAAAAGCGGCAAAACGTTGACAATGATGCCCTTGGCCAAAAAGGGCGTATGCGTTTTTTCCTGAATATATTCAGGAAAAAACGCATACGCCCTTTTTGGCCAACCAAGCAACCTGGAAAGGCAAATCAGCGCTACAAAGAAGTCTCGCTTCCCATCGGTCAAAAGGGCCATGCTGAAAAAAGTGTCAAAACCAGAAATGCAGGACAGGCCATGGAGAAATGGGAGCCTTGCTACACTGATGGGCGGGATGTAAATTGCCAACAGCCACTCTGGAGAAGTGTACGGTGAGTCCTGAAACATCTAAAAAACACAGCTTAGAGAGCATAGGGCACTTCCACTCATGGGGGTATAAATTGGGAAAATGAAAAATCAGCAAGACACAAGCACCCCAAAGTTTAGGGCTGCTCTGTTGACAAGAACCTCCACTTCATTCCACCTTAAATATCCCAGGAAAGAGAAAAATGGGTAAAGAAGTTGTGGTCCTTATGTACAATGGAATATCACTCAGCCATGAAATCAATGTCATAAGGCTAGTAGCAGCATGATGAGTAGATTTAGGTACGACGATTCTAAGTGAAATAAATCACACAGAAAAGGACACTTCTCATAAGGTATCACTGATAGAGGGAATGTAAAAACCGTTACACTTGAACTGAATTACAAAACAGAACAGAGTCACACATGCAGAAAACACACTATGGCTGTTTAACGGGAAAGGTGAGGTGGGGTGATACATAAAACAAGGGTTTCAAGTTAGCTCAGATACCGTTCCATAAACCCAATATGTAATAGAAAAGACCTACTCCTTGCTCAGAGAACTGGACTCAACACGCCCTATTCACCGCACAAGAATATATCTGACTACTAATAATCTTAAAACCTATGTATTGATATCTCTCTGTTAGTGTGTCAAGTGGGTGTAAAGCGGCATAAACACAGCAGTGAAAAGCAGCTAAACCGCATTATGAAAATAAATTACTTTTAAAAACCCATGAAACAAAGACAGTGAAAGAGAGAGAAATTCTTACACAATGAGTTCAGGGGCTGTGATGCAACCTGGATTGACCATATCTAGACCCACAGCTGGATGAGACCTAAGGGTGGACACTCTTGGGGCTGAGAGGTTTGGTGAGGTTGGGTGAGCAAACGCAGACCCTTTAAAGTAATACTGCGTGGTAGCCATCGCATGGGTCCCAAATCTCCAGGTTCAAGGGCATCTTCCTACATCGAAAACATGCATGAGAAACCCAGAAGGTGGTACACCGTGTGATGGGGAAAGGTTTCTAAAACGCACCTCATTTCTCATCTCCTTGTGCCCGGGTTCGCCATCCCAGCCGCTTTACTAGCAATCTCCCTACTTGGAGCATCAGCACCTTTAACCTCCTGTTCCGTACAGGTTGCAATTTTTCCTGAGGATGAACGGGAAGACGGGGAACCAATGAGAGACTGGCTCTTGGTGTTGGGACAGGCACAGGTCACTCTATTTTCCCATCTGGAAAAAGAATTAACCACAGGCTCAACCTGCCCCCCGGAACCAGAACTGGGCCTGAAGCCATCTTGCGCTTTTGCGACCAGCTCCCAAAAACGCGAGGTGTAAAATCGAGCTTCAGGGCACTGCAATTCACAAACCTGCAGAGTTATAAATGATAACTCTCGTCCACAAATATATTGAGGGAAGGCAACGAAGAGGATTTGAAATCAAGGCAGAATTGCAGGAAACAGATTTCAGGAGGTAGATTCGAATCGCCTTTAAAGCACATGAAAAGCGGCAAAACGTTGACAATGATGCCCTTGGCCAAAAAGGGCGTATGCGTTTTTTCCTGAATATATTCAGGAAAAAACGCATACGCCCTTTTTGGCCAACCAAGCAACCTGGAAAGGCAAATCAGCGCTACAAAGAAGTCTCGCTTCCCATCGGTCAAAAGGGCCATGCTGAAAAAAGTGTCAAAACCAGAAATGCAGGACAGGCCATGGAGAAATGGGAGCCTTGCTACACTGATGGGCGGGATGTAAATTGCCAACAGCCACTCTGGAGAAGTGTACGGTGAGTCCTGAAACATCTAAAAAACACAGCTTAGAGAGCATAGGGCACTTCCACTCATGGGGGTATAAATTGGGAAAATGAAAAATCAGCAAGACACAAGCACCCCAAAGTTTAGGGCTGCTCTGTTGACAAGGACCTCCACTTCATTCCACCTTAAATATCCCAGGAAAGAGAAAAATGGGTAAAGAAGTTGTGGTCCTTATGTACAATGGAATATCACTCAGCCATGAAATCAATGTCATAAGGTTAGTAGCAGCATGATGAGTGGATTTAGGTACGACGATTCTAAGTAAAATAAGTCACACAGAAAAGGACACTTCTGATAAGGTATCACTGATAGAGGGAATGTAAAAACCGTTACACTTGAACTGAATTACAAAACAGAACAGAGTCACACATGCAGAAAACACACTATGGCTGCTTAACGAGAAAGGTGAGGTGGGGTGATACATAAAACAAGGGTTTCAAATTAGCTCAGATACCGTTCCATAAACCCAATATGTAATAGACAAGACCTACTCCTTGCTCAGAGAACTAGACTCAACACGCCCTATTCACCGCACAAGAATATATCTGACTACTAATAATCTTAAAACCTATGTATTGATATCTCTCTGTTAGTGTGTCAAGTGGGTGTAAAGCGCCATAAACACAGCAGTGAAAAGCAGCTAAACCGCATTATGAAAATAAATTACTTTTAAAAACCCATGAAACAAAGACAGTGAAAGAGAGAGAAATTCTTACACAATGCGTTCAGGGGCTGTGATGCAACCTGGATTGACCATATCTAGACCCACAGCTGGATGAGACCTAAGGGTGGACACTCTTGGGGCTGAGAGGTTTGGTGAGGTTGGGTGAGCAAACGCAGACCCTTCAAAGTAATACTGCGTGGTACCCATCGCATGGGTCCCAAATCTCCAGGTTCAAGGGCATCTTCCTACATCGAAAACATGCATGAGAAACCCAGAAGGTGGTACACCGTGTGATGGGGAAAGGTTTCTAAAACGCACCTCATTTCTCATCTCCTTGTGCCCGGGTTCGCCATTCCAGCCGCTTTACTAGCAATCTCCCTACTTGGAGCATCAGCACCTTTAACCTCCTGTTCCGTACAGGTTGCAATTTTTCCGGAGGATGAACGGGAAGACGGGGAACCAATGAGAGACTGGCTCTTGGTGTTGGGACAGGCAGAGGTCACTCTATTTTCCCATCAGGAATAAGAATTAACCACAGGCTCAGCCTGACCCCGGAACCAGAACAGGGCCTGAAGCCATCCTGCGCTTTTGCGGCCAGCTCCCAAAAACGCGAGGTGTAAAATCGAGCTTCATGGCACTGCAATTCACAAACCTGCAGAGTTATAAATGATAACTCTCGTCCACAAATATATTGAGGGAAGGCAAAGAAGAGGATTTGAAATCAAGGCAGAATTGCAGGAAACAGATTTCAGGAGGTAGATTCGAATCTCCTTTAAAGCACATGAAAAGCGGCAAAACGTTGACAATGATGCCCTTGGCCAAAAAGGGCGTATGCGTTTTTTCCTGAATATATTCAGGAAAAAACGCATACGCCCTTTTTGGCCAACCAAGCAACCTGGAAAGGCAAATCAGCGCTACAAAGAAGTCTCGCTTCCCATCGGTCAAAAGGGCCATGCTGAAAAAAGTGTCAAAACCAGAAATGCAGGACAGGCCATGGAGAAATGGGAGCCTTGCTACACTGATGGGCGGGATGTAAATTGCCAACAGCCACTCTGGAGAAGTGTACGGTGAGTCCTGAAACATCTAAAAAACACAGCTTAGAGAGCATAGGGCACTTCCACTCATGGGGGTATAAATTGGGAAAATGAAAAATCAGCAAGACACAAGCACCCCAAAGTTTAGGGCTGCTCTGTTGACAAGAACCTCCACTTCATTCCACCTTAAATATCCCAGGAAAGAGAAAAATGGGTAAAGAAGTTGTGGTCCTTATGTACAATGGAATATCACTCAGCCATGAAATCAATGTCATAAGGCTAGTAGCAGCATGATGAGTAGATTTAGGTACGACGATTCTAAGTGAAATAAGTCACACAGAAAAGGACACTTCTCATAAGGTATCACTGATAGAGGGAATGTAAAAACCGTTACACTTGAACTGAATTACAAAACAGAACAGAGTCACACATGCAGAAAACACACTATGGCTGTTTAACGGGAAAGGTGAGGTGGGGTGATACATAAAACAAGGGTTTCAAGTTAGCTCAGATACCGTTCCATAAACCCAATATGTAATAGACAAGACCTACTCCTTGCTCAGAGAACTGGACTCAACACGCCCTATTCACCGCACAAGAATATATCTGACTACTAATAATCTTAAAACCTATGTATTGATATCTCTCTGTTAGTGTGTCAAGTGGGTGTAAAGCAGCATAAACACAGCAGTGAAAAGCAGCTAAAACGCATTATGAAAATAAATTACTTTTAAAAACCCATGAAACAAAGACAGTGAAAGAGAGAGAAATTCTTACACAATGCATTCAGGGGCTGTGATGCAACCTGGATTGACCATATCTAGACCCACAGCTGGATGAGACCTAAGGGTGGACACTCTTGGGGCTGAGAGGTTTGGTGAGGTTGGGTGAGCAAACGCAGACCCTTTAAAGTAATACTGCGTGGTACCCATCGCATGGGTCCCAAATCTCCAGGTTCAAGGGCATCTTCCTACATCGAAAACATGCATGAGAAACCCAGAAGGTGGTACACCGTGTGATGGGGAAAGGTTTCTCAAACGCACCTCATTTCTCATCTCCTTGTGCCCGGGTTCGCCATTCCAGCCGCTTTACTAGCAATCTCCCTACTTGGAGCATCAGCACCTTTAACCTCCTGTTCCGAACAGGTTGCAATTTTTCCTGAGGATGAACGGGAAGATGGGGAACCAATGAGAGACTGGCTCTTGGTGTTGGGACAGGCACAGGTCACTCTATTTTCCCATCAGGAAGAAGAATTAACCACAGGCTCAGCCTGACCCCGGAACCAGAACAGGGCCTGAAGCCATCCTGTGCTTTTGCGGCCAGCTCCCATAAACGCGAGGTGTAAAATCGAGGTTCATGGCACTGCAATTCACAAACCTGCAGAGTTATAAATGATAACTCTCGTCCACAAATATATTGAGGGAAGGCAACGAAGAGGATTTGAAATCAAGGCAGAATTGCAGGAAACAGATTTCAGGAGGTAGATTCGAATCGCCTTTAAAGCACATGAAAAGCGGCAAAACGTTGACAATGATGCCCTTGGCCAAAAAGGGCGTATGCGTTTTTTCCTGAATATATTCAGGAAAAAACGCATACGCCCTTTTTGGCCAACCAAGCAACCTGGAAAGGCAAATCAGCGCTACAAAGAAGTCTCGCTTCCCATCGGTCAAAAGGGCCATGCTGAAAAAAGTGTCAAAACCAGAAATGCAGGACAGGCCATGGAGAAATGGGAGCCTTGCTACACTGATGGGCGGGATGTAAATTGCCAACAGCCACTCTGGAGAAGTGTACGGTGAGTCCTGAAACATCTAAAAAACACAGCTTAGAGAGCATAGGGCACTTCCACTCATGGGGGTATAAATTGGGAAAATGAAAAATCAGCAAGACACAAGCACCCCAAAGTTTAGGGCTGCTCTGTTGACAAGGACCTCCACTTCATTCCACCTTAAATATCCCAGGAAAGAGAAAAATGGGTAAAGAAGTTGTGGTCCTTATGTACAATGGAATATCACTCAGCCATGAAATCAATGTCATAAGGCTAGTAGCAGCATGATGAGTGGATTTAGGTACGACGATTCTAAGTAAAATAAGTCACACAGAAAAGGACACTTCTGATAAGGTATCACTGATAGAGGGAATGTAAAAACCGTTACACTTGAACTGAATTACAAAACAGAACAGAGTCACACATGCAGAAAACACACTATGGCTGCTTAACGAGAAAGGTGAGGTGGGGTGATACATAAAACAAGGGTTTCAAATTAGCTCAGATACCGTTCCATAAACCCAATATGTAATAGACAAGACCTACTCCTTGCTCAGAGAACTAGACTCAACACGCCCTATTCACCGCACAAGAATATATCTGACTACTAATAATCTTAAAACCTATGTATTGATATCTCTCTGTTAGTGTGTCAAGTGGGTGTAAAGCGCCATAAACACAGCAGTGAAAAGCAGCTAAACCGCATTATGAAAATAAATTACTTTTAAAAACCCATGAAACAAAGACAGTGAAAGAGAGAGAAATTCTTACACAATGCGTTCAGGGGCTGTGATGCAACCTGGATTGACCATATCTAGACCCACAGCTGGATGAGACCTAAGGGTGGACACTCTTGGGGCTGAGAGGTTTGGTGAGGTTGGGTGAGCAAACGCAGACCCTTCAAAGTAATACTGCGTGGTACCCATCGCATGGGTCCCAAATCTCCAGGTTCAAGGGCATCTTCCTACATCGAAAACATGCATGAGAAACCCAGAAGGTGGTACACCGTGTGATGGGGAAAGGTTTCTAAAACGCACCTCATTTCTCATCTCCTTGTGCCCGGGTTCGCCATTCCAGCCGCTTTACTAGCAATCTCCCTACTTGGAGCATCAGCACCTTTAACCTCCTGTTCCGTACAGGTTGCAATTTTTCCGGAGGATGAACGGGAAGACGGGGAACCAATGAGAGACTGGCTCTTGGTGTTGGGACAGGCAGAGGTCACTCTATTTTCCCATCAGGAATAAGAATTAACCACAGGCTCAGCCTGACCCCGGAACCAGAACAGGGCCTGAAGCCATCCTGCGCTTTTGCGGCCAGCTCCCAAAAACGCGAGGTGTAAAATCGAGCTTCATGGCACTGCAATTCACAAACCTGCAGAGTTATAAATGATAACTCTCGTCCACAAATATATTGAGGGAAGGCAAAGAAGAGGATTTGAAATCAAGGCAGAATTGCAGGAAACAGATTTCAGGAGGTAGATTCGAATCTCCTTTAAAGCACATGAAAAGCGGCAAAACGTTGACAATGATGCCCTTGGCCAAAAAGGGCGTATGCGTTTTTTCCTGAATATATTCAGGAAAAAACGCATACGCCCTTTTTGGCCAACCAAGCAACCTGGAAAGGCAAATCAGCGCTACAAAGAAGTCTCGCTTCCCATCGGTCAAAAGGGCCATGCTGAAAAAAGTGTCAAAACCAGAAATGCAGGACAGGCCATGGAGAAATGGGAGCCTTGCTACACTGATGGGCGGGATGTAAATTGCCAACAGCCACTCTGGAGAAGTGTACGGTGAGTCCTGAAACATCTAAAAAACACAGCTTAGAGAGCATAGGGCACTTCCACTCATGGGGGTATAAATTGGGAAAATGAAAAATCAGCAAGACACAAGCACCCCAAAGTTTAGGGCTGCTCTGTTGACAAGAACCTCCACTTCATTCCACCTTAAATATCCCAGGAAAGAGAAAAATGGGTAAAGAAGTTGTGGTCCTTATGTACAATGGAATATCACTCAGCCATGAAATCAATGTCATAAGGCTAGTAGCAGCATGATGAGTAGATTTAGGTACGACGATTCTAAGTGAAATAAGTCACACAGAAAAGGACACTTCTCATAAGGTATCACTGATAGAGGGAATGTAAAAACCGTTACACTTGAACTGAATTACAAAACAGAACAGAGTCACACATGCAGAAAACACACTATGGCTGTTTAACGGGAAAGGTGAGGTGGGGTGATACATAAAACAAGGGTTTCAAGTTAGCTCAGATACCGTTCCATAAACCCAATATGTAATAGACAAGACCTACTCCTTGCTCAGAGAACTGGACTCAACACGCCCTATTCACCGCACAAGAATATATCTGACTACTAATAATCTTAAAACCTATGTATTGATATCTCTCTGTTAGTGTGTCAAGTGGGTGTAAAGCAGCATAAACACAGCAGTGAAAAGCAGCTAAAACGCATTATGAAAATAAATTACTTTTAAAAACCCATGAAACAAAGACAGTGAAAGAGAGAGAAATTCTTACACAATGCATTCAGGGGCTGTGATGCAACCTGGATTGACCATATCTAGACCCACAGCTGGATGAGACCTAAGGGTGGACACTCTTGGGGCTGAGAGGTTTGGTGAGGTTGGGTGAGCAAACGCAGACCCTTTAAAGTAATACTGCGTGGTACCCATCGCATGGGTCCCAAATCTCCAGGTTCAAGGGCATCTTCCTACATCGAAAACATGCATGAGAAACCCAGAAGGTGGTACACCGTGTGATGGGGAAAGGTTTCTCAAACGCACCTCATTTCTCATCTCCTTGTGCCCGGGTTCGCCATTCCAGCCGCTTTACTAGCAATCTCCCTACTTGGAGCATCAGCACCTTTAACCTCCTGTTCCGAACAGGTTGCAATTTTTCCTGAGGATGAACGGGAAGATGGGGAACCAATGAGAGACTGGCTCTTGGTGTTGGGACAGGCACAGGTCACTCTATTTTCCCATCAGGAAGAAGAATTAACCACAGGCTCAGCCTGACCCCGGAACCAGAACAGGGCCTGAAGCCATCCTGTGCTTTTGCGGCCAGCTCCCATAAACGCGAGGTGTAAAATCGAGGTTCATGGCACTGCAATTCACAAACCTGCAGAGTTATAAATGATAACTCTCGTCCACAAATATATTGAGGGAAGGAAAAGAAGAGGATTTGAAATCAAGGCAGAATTGCAGGAAACAGATTTCAGGAGGTAGATTCGAATCTCCTTTAAAGCACATGAAAAGCGGCAAAACGTTGACAATGATGCCCTTGGCCAAAAAGGGCGTATGCGTTTTTTCCTGAATATATTCAGGAAAAAACGCATACGCCCTTTTTGGCCAACCAAGCAACCTGGAAAGGCAAATCAGCGCTACAAAGAAGTCTCGCTTCCCATCGGTCAAAAGGGCCATGCTGAAAAAAGTGTCAAAACCAGAAATGCAGGACAGGCCATGGAGAAATGGGAGCCTTGCTACACTGATGGGCGGGATGTAAATTGCCAACAGCCACTCTGGAGAAGTGTACGGTGAGTCCTGAAACATCTAAAAAACACAGCTTAGAGAGCATAGGGCACTTCCACTCATGGGGGTATAAATTGGGAAAATGAAAAATCAGCAAGACACAAGCACCCCAAAGTTTAGGGCTGCTCTGTTGACAAGGACCTCCACTTCATTCCACCTTAAATATCCCAGGAAAGAGAAAAATGGGTAAAGAAGTTGTGGTCCTTATGTACAATGGAATATCACTCAGCCATGAAATCAATGTCATAAGGCTAGTAGCAGCATGATGAGTAGATTTAGGTAGGACGATTCTAAGTGAAATAAGTCACACAGAAAATGACACTTCTCATAAGGTATCACTGATAGAGGGAATGTAAAAACCGTTACACTTGAACTGAATTACAAAACAGAACAGAGTCACACATGCAGAAAACACACTATGGCTGTTTAACGGGAAAGGTGAGGTGGGGTGATACATAAAACAAGGGTTTCAAATTAGCTCAGATACCGTTCCATAAACCCAATATGTAATAGAAAAGACCTACTCCTTGCTCAGAGAACTGGACTCAACACGCCCTATTCACCGCACAAGAATATATCTGACTACTAATAATCTTAAAACCTATGTATTGATATCTCTCTGTTAGTGTGTCAAGTGGGTGTAAAGCGGCATAAACACAGCAGTGAAAAGCAGCTAAACCGCATTATGAAAATAAATTACTTTTAAAAACCCATGAAACAAAGACAGTGAAAGAGAGAGAAATTCTTACACAATGAGTTCAGGGGCTGTGATGCAACCTGGATTGACCATATCTAGACCCACAGCTGGATGAGACCTAAGGGTGGACACTCTTGGGGCTGAGAGGTTTGGTGAGGTTGGGTGAGCAAACGCAGACCCTTTAAAGTAATACTGCGTGGTAGCCATCGCATGGGTCCCAAATCTCCAGGTTCAAGGGCATCTTCCTACATCGAAAACATGCATGAGAAACCCAGAAGGTGGTACACCGTGTGATGGGGAAAGGTTTCTAAAACGCACCTCATTTCTCATCTCCTTGTGCCCGGGTTCGCCATCCCAGCCGCTTTACTAGCAATCTCCCTACTTGGAGCATCAGCACCTTTAACCTCCTGTTCCGTACAGGTTGCAATTTTTCCTGAGGATGAACGGGAAGACGGGGAACCAATGAGAGACTGGCTCTTGGTGTTGGGACAGGCACAGGTCACTCTATTTTCCCATCTGGAAAAAGAATTAACCACAGGCTCAACCTGCCCCCCGGAACCAGAACTGGGCCTGAAGCCATCTTGCGCTTTTGCGACCAGCTCCCAAAAACGCGAGGTGTAAAATCGAGCTTCAGGGCACTGCAATTCACAAACCTGCAGAGTTATAAATGATAACTCTCGTCCACAAATATATTGAGGGAAGGCAACGAAGAGGATTTGAAATCAAGGCAGAATTGCAGGAAACAGATTTCAGGAGGTAGATTCGAATCGCCTTTAAAGCACATGAAAAGCGGCAAAACGTTGACAATGATGCCCTTGGCCAAAAAGGGCGTATGCGTTTTTTCCTGAATATATTCAGGAAAAAACGCATACGCCCTTTTTGGCCAACCAAGCAACCTGGAAAGGCAAATCAGCGCTACAAAGAAGTCTCGCTTCCCATCGGTCAAAAGGGCCATGCTGAAAAAAGTGTCAAAACCAGAAATGCAGGACAGGCCATGGAGAAATGGGAGCCTTGCTACACTGATGGGCGGGATGTAAATTGCCAACAGCCACTCTGGAGAAGTGTACGGTGAGTCCTGAAACATCTAAAAAACACAGCTTAGAGAGCATAGGGCACTTCCACTCATGGGGGTATAAATTGGGAAAATGAAAAATCAGCAAGACACAAGCACCCCAAAGTTTAGGGCTGCTCTGTTGACAAGGACCTCCACTTCATTCCACCTTAAATATCCCAGGAAAGAGAAAAATGGGTAAAGAAGTTGTGGTCCTTATGTACAATGGAATATCACTCAGCCATGAAATCAATGTCATAAGGCTAGTAGCAGCATGATGAGTGGATTTAGGTACGACGATTCTAAGTAAAATAAGTCACACAGAAAAGGACACTTCTGATAAGGTATCACTGATAGAGGGAATGTAAAAACCGTTACACTTGAACTGAATTACAAAACAGAACAGAGTCACACATGCAGAAAACACACTATGGCTGCTTAACGAGAAAGGTGAGGTGGGGTGATACATAAAACAAGGGTTTCAAATTAGCTCAGATACCGTTCCATAAACCCAATATGTAATAGACAAGACCTACTCCTTGCTCAGAGAACTAGACTCAACACGCCCTATTCACCGCACAAGAATATATCTGACTACTAATAATCTTAAAACCTATGTATTGATATCTCTCTGTTAGTGTGTCAAGTGGGTGTAAAGCGCCATAAACACAGCAGTGAAAAGCAGCTAAACCGCATTATGAAAATAAATTACTTTTAAAAACCCATGAAACAAAGACAGTGAAAGAGAGAGAAATTCTTACACAATGCGTTCAGGGGCTGTGATGCAACCTGGATTGACCATATCTAGACCCACAGCTGGATGAGACCTAAGGGTGGACACTCTTGGGGCTGAGAGGTTTGGTGAGGTTGGGTGAGCAAACGCAGACCCTTCAAAGTAATACTGCGTGGTACCCATCGCATGGGTCCCAAATCTCCAGGTTCAAGGGCATCTTCCTACATCGAAAACATGCATGAGAAACCCAGAAGGTGGTACACCGTGTGATGGGGAAAGGTTTCTAAAACGCACCTCATTTCTCATCTCCTTGTGCCCGGGTTCGCCATTCCAGCCGCTTTACTAGCAATCTCCCTACTTGGAGCATCAGCACCTTTAACCTCCTGTTCCGTACAGGTTGCAATTTTTCCGGAGGATGAACGGGAAGACGGGGAACCAATGAGAGACTGGCTCTTGGTGTTGGGACAGGCAGAGGTCACTCTATTTTCCCATCAGGAATAAGAATTAACCACAGGCTCAGCCTGACCCCGGAACCAGAACAGGGCCTGAAGCCATCCTGCGCTTTTGCGGCCAGCTCCCAAAAACGCGAGGTGTAAAATCGAGCTTCATGGCACTGCAATTCACAAACCTGCAGAGTTATAAATGATAACTCTCGTCCACAAATATATTGAGGGAAGGCAAAGAAGAGGATTTGAAATCAAGGCAGAATTGCAGGAAACAGATTTCAGGAGGTAGATTCGAATCTCCTTTAAAGCACATGAAAAGCGGCAAAACGTTGACAATGATGCCCTTGGCCAAAAAGGGCGTATGCGTTTTTTCCTGAATATATTCAGGAAAAAACGCATACGCCCTTTTTGGCCAACCAAGCAACCTGGAAAGGCAAATCAGCGCTACAAAGAAGTCTCGCTTCCCATCGGTCAAAAGGGCCATGCTGAAAAAAGTGTCAAAACCAGAAATGCAGGACAGGCCATGGAGAAATGGGAGCCTTGCTACACTGATGGGCGGGATGTAAATTGCCAACAGCCACTCTGGAGAAGTGTACGGTGAGTCCTGAAACATCTAAAAAACACAGCTTAGAGAGCATAGGGCACTTCCACTCATGGGGGTATAAATTGGGAAAATGAAAAATCAGCAAGACACAAGCACCCCAAAGTTTAGGGCTGCTCTGTTGACAAGAACCTCCACTTCATTCCACCTTAAATATCCCAGGAAAGAGAAAAATGGGTAAAGAAGTTGTGGTCCTTATGTACAATGGAATATCACTCAGCCATGAAATCAATGTCATAAGGCTAGTAGCAGCATGATGAGTAGATTTAGGTACGACGATTCTAAGTGAAATAAGTCACACAGAAAAGGACACTTCTCATAAGGTATCACTGATAGAGGGAATGTAAAAACCGTTACACTTGAACTGAATTACAAAACAGAACAGAGTCACACATGCAGAAAACACACTATGGCTGTTTAACGGGAAAGGTGAGGTGGGGTGATACATAAAACAAGGGTTTCAAGTTAGCTCAGATACCGTTCCATAAACCCAATATGTAATAGACAAGACCTACTCCTTGCTCAGAGAACTGGACTCAACACGCCCTATTCACCGCACAAGAATATATCTGACTACTAATAATCTTAAAACCTATGTATTGATATCTCTCTGTTAGTGTGTCAAGTGGGTGTAAAGCAGCATAAACACAGCAGTGAAAAGCAGCTAAAACGCATTATGAAAATAAATTACTTTTAAAAACCCATGAAACAAAGACAGTGAAAGAGAGAGAAATTCTTACACAATGCATTCAGGGGCTGTGATGCAACCTGGATTGATCATATCTAGACCCACAGCTGGATGAGACCTAAGGGTGGACACTCTTGGGGCTGAGAGGTTTGGTGAGGTTGGGTGAGCAAACGCAGACCCTTTAAAGTAATACTGCGTGGTACCCATCGCATGGGTCCCAAATCTCCAGGTTCAAGGGCATCTTCCTACATCGAAAACATGCATGAGAAACCCAGAAGGTGGTACACCGTGTGATGGGGAAAGGTTTCTAAAACGCACCTCATTTCTCATCTCCTTGTGCCCGGGTTCGCCATCCCAGCCGCTTTACTAGCAATCTCCCTACTTGGAGCATCAGCACCTTTAACCTCCTGTTCCATACAGGTTGCAATTTTTCCTGAGGATGAACGGGAAGACGGGGAACCAATGGGAGACTGGCTCTTGGTGTTGGGACAGACACAGGTCACTCTATTTTCCCATCAGGAAGAAGAATTAACCACAGGCTCATCCCGCCCCCCGGAACCAGAACAGGGCCTGAAGCCATCCTGCGCTTTTGCGGCCAGCTCCCAAAAACACGAGTTGTAAAATGGAGGCTCAGGGCACTGCAATTCACAAACCTGCAGAGTTATAAATGATAACTCTCGTCCACAAATATATTGAGGGAAGGCAACGAAGAGGATTTGAAATCAAGGCAGAATTGCAGGAAACAGATTTCAGGAGGTAGATTCGAATCGCCTTTAAAGCACATGAAAAGCGGCAAAACGTTGACAATGATGCCCTTGGCCAAAAAGGGCGTATGCGTTTTTTCCTGAATATATTCAGGAAAAAACGCATACGCCCTTTTTGGCCAACCAAGCAACCTGGAAAGGCAAATCAGCGCTACAAAGAAGTCTCGCTTCCCATCGGTCAAAAGGGCCATGCTGAAAAAAGTGTCAAAACCAGAAATGCAGGACAGGCCATGGAGAAATGGGAGCCTTGCTACACTGATGGGCGGGATGTAAATTGCCAACAGCCACTCTGGAGAAGTGTACGGTGAGTCCTGAAACATCTAAAAAACACAGCTTAGAGAGCATAGGGCACTTCCACTCATGGGGGTATAAATTGGGAAAATGAAAAATCAGCAAGACACAAGCACCCCAAAGTTTAGGGCTGCTCTGTTGACAAGGACCTCCACTTCATTCCACCTTAAATATCCCAGGAAAGAGAAAAATGGGTAAAGAAGTTGTGGTCCTTATGTACAATGGAATATCACTCAGCCATGAAATCAATGTCATAAGGCTAGTAGCAGCATGATGAGTGGATTTAGGTACGACGATTCTAAGTAAAATAAGTCACACAGAAAAGGACACTTCTGATAAGGTATCACTGATAGAGGGAATGTAAAAACCGTTACACTTGAACTGAATTACAAAACAGAACAGAGTCACACATGCAGAAAACACACTATGGCTGTTTAACGGGAAAGGTGAGGTGGGGTGATACATAAAACAAGGGTTTCAAATTAGCTCAGATACCGTTCCATAAACCCAATATGTAATAGACAAGACCTACTCCTTGCTCAGAGAACTGGACTCAACACGCCCTATTCACCGCACAAGAATATATCTGACTACTAATAATCTTAAAACCTATGTATTGATATCTCTCTGTTAGTGTGTCAAGTGGGTGTAAAGCGCCATAAACACAGCAGTGAAAAGCAGCTAAACCGCATTATGAAAATAAATTACTTTTAAAAACCCATGAAACAAAGACAGTGAAAGAGAGAGAAATTCTTACACAATGCGTTCAGGGGCTGTGATGCAACCTGGATTGACCATATCTAGACCCACAGCTGGATGAGACCTAAGGGTGGACACTCTTGGGGCTGAGAGGTTTGGTGAGGTTGGGTGAGCAAACGCAGACCCTTCAAAGTAATACTGCGTGGTACCCATCGCATGGGTCCCAAATCTCCAGGTTCAAGGGCATCTTCCTACATCGAAAACATGCATGAGAAACCCAGAAGGTGGTACACCGTGTGATGGGGAAAGGTTTCTAAAACGCACCTCATTTCTCATCTCCTTGTGCCCGGCTTCGCCATTCCAGCCGCTTTACTAGCAATCTCCCTACTTGGAGCATCAGCACCTTTAACCTCCTGTTCCGTACAGGTTGCAATTTTTCCGGAGGATGAACGGGAAGACGGGGAAGCAATGAGAGACTAGCTCTTGGTGTTGGGACAGGCAGAGGTCACTCTATTTTCCCATCAGGAAGAAGAATTAACCACAGGCTCAGCCTGACCCCGGAACCAGAACAGGGCCTGAAGCCATCCTGCGCTTTTGCGGCCAGCTCCCAAAAACGCGAGGTGTAAAATCGAGCTTCATGGCACTGCAATTCACAAACCTGCAGAGTTATAAATGATAACTCTCGTCCACAAATATATTGAGGGAAGGCAAAGAAGAGGATTTGAAATCAAGGCAGAATTGCAGGAAACAGATTTCAGGAGGTAGATTCGAATCTCCTTTAAAGCACATGAAAAGCGGCAAAACGTTGACAATGATGCCCTGGGCCAAAAAGGGCGTATGCGTTTTTTCCTGAATATATTCAGGAAAAAACGCATACGCCCTTTTTGGCCAACCAAGCAACCTGGAAAGGCAAATCAGCGCTACAAAGAAGTCTCGCTTCCCATCGGTCAAAAGGGCCATGCTGAAAAAAGTGTCAAAACCAGAAATGCAGGACAGGCCATGGAGAAATGGGAGCCTTGCTACACTGATGGGCGGGATGTAAATTGCCAACAGCCACTCTGGAGAAGTGTACGGTGAGTCCTGAAACATCTAAAAAACACAGCTTAGAGAGCATAGGGCACTTCCACTCATGGGGGTATAAATTGGGAAAATGAAAAATCAGCAAGACACAAGCACCCCAAAGTTTAGGGCTGCTCTGTTGACAAGGACCTCCACTTCATTCCACCTTCAATATCCCAGGAAAGAGAAAAATGGGTAAAGAAGTTGTGGTCCTTATGTACAATGGAATATCACTCAGCCATGAAATCAATGTCATAAGGCTAGTAGCAGCATGATGAGTGGATTTAGGTACGACGATTCTAAGTGAAATAAGTCACACAGAAAAGGACACTTCTCATAAGGTATCACTGATAGAGGGAATGTAAAAACCGTTACACTTGAACTGAATTACAAAACAGAACAGAGTCACACATGCAGAAAACACACTATGGCTGTTTAACGGGAAAGGTGAGGTGGGGTGATACATAAAACAAGGGTTTCAAGTTAGCTCAGATACCGTTCCATAAACCCAATATGTAATAGACAAGACCTACTCCTTGCTCAGAGAACTGGACTCAACACGCCCTATTCACCGCACAAGAATATATCTGACTACTAATAATCTTAAAACCTATGTATTGATATCTCTCTGTTAGTGTGTCAAGTGGGTGTAAAGCGACATAAACACAGCAGTGAAAAGCAGCTAAACCGCATTATGAAAATAAATTACTTTTAAAAACCCATGAAACAAAGACAGTGAAAGAGAGAGAAATTCTTACACAATGCATTCAGGGGCTGTGATGCAACCTGGATTGACCATATCTAGACCCACAGCTGGATGAGACCTAAGGGTGGACACTCTTGGGGCTGAGAGGTTTGGTGAGGTTGGGTGAGCAAACGCAGACCCTTTAAAGTAATACTGCGTGGTACCCATCGCATGGGTCCCAAATCTCCAGGTTCAAGGGCATCTTCCTACATCGAAAACATGCATGAGAAACCCAGAAGGTGGTACACCGTGTGATGGGGAAAGGTTTCTAAAACGCACCTCATTTCTCATCTCTTTGTGCCCGGGTTCGCCATCCCAGCCGCTTTACTAGCAATCTCCCTACTTGGAGCATCAGCACCTTTAACCTCCTGTTCCATACAGGTTGCAATTTTTCCTGAGGATGAACGGGAAGACGGGGAACCAATGAGAGACTGGCTCTTGGTGTTGGGACAGACACAGGTCACTCTATTTTCCCATCAGGAAGAAGAATTAACCACAGGCTCATCCCGCCCCCCGGAACCAGAACTGGGCCTGAAGCCATCCTGCGCTTTTGCGGCCAGTTCCCAAAAACACGAGTTGTAAAATGGAGGCTCAGGGCACTGCAATTCACAAACCTGCAGAGTTATAAATGATAACTCTCGTCCACAAATATATTGAGGGAAGGCAACGAAGAGGATTTGAAATCAAGGCAGAATTGCAGGAAACAGATTTCAGGAGGTAGATTCGAATCGCCTTTAAAGCACATGAAAAGCGGCAAAACGTTGACAATGATGCCCTTGGCCAAAAAGGGCGTATGCGTTTTTTCCTGAATATATTCAGGAAAAAACGCATACGCCCTTTTTGGCCAACCAAGCAACCTGGAAAGGCAAATCAGCGCTACAAAGAAGTCTCGCTTCCCATCGGTCAAAAGGGCCATGCTGAAAAAAGTGTCAAAACCAGAAATGCAGGACAGGCCATGGAGAAATGGGAGCCTTGCTACACTGATGGGCGGGATGTAAATTGCCAACAGCCACTCTGGAGAAGTGTACGGTGAGTCCTGAAACATCTAAAAAACACAGCTTAGAGAGCATAGGGCACTTCCACTCATGGGGGTATAAATTGGGAAAATGAAAAATCAGCAAGACACAAGCACCCCAAAGTTTAGGGCTGCTCTGTTGACAAGGACCTCCACTTCATTCCACCTTCAATATCCCAGGAAAGAGAAAAATGGGTAAAGAAGTTGTGGTCCTTATGTACAATGGAATATCACTCAGCCATGAAATCAATGTCATAAGGCTAGTAGCAGCATGATGAGTGGATTTAGGTACGACGATTCTAAGTGAAATAAATCACACAGAAAAGGACACTTCTCATAAGGTATCACTTATAGAGGGAATGTAAAAACCGTTACAGTTGAACTGAATTACAAAACAGAACAGAGTCACACATGCAGAAAACAGACTATGGCTGCTTAACGGGAAAGGGGAGGTGGGGTGATACATAAAACAAGGGTTTCAAATTAGCTCAGATACCGTTCCATAAACCCAATATGTAATAGACAAGACCTACTCCTTGCTCAGAGAACTGGACTCAACACGCCCTATTCACCGCACAAGAATATATCTGACTACTAATAATCTTAAAACCTATGTATTGATATCTCTCTGTTAGTGTGTCAAGTGGGTGTAAAGCGGCATAAACACAGCAGTGAAAAGCAGCTAAACCGCATTATGAAAATAAATTACTTTTAAAAACCCATGAAACAAAGACAGTGAAAGAGAGAGAAATTCTTACACAATGAGTTCAGGGGCTGTGATGCAACCTGGATTGACCATATCTAGACCCACAGCTGGATGAGACCTAAGGGTGGACACTCTTGGGGCTGAGAGGTCTGGTGAGGTTGGGTGAGCAAACGCAGACCCTTTAAAGTAATACTGCGTGGTACCCATCGCATGGGTCCCAAATCTCCAGGTTCAAGGGCATCTTCCTACATCGAAAATATGCATGAGAAACCCAGAAGATGGTACACCGTGTGATGGGGAAAGGTTTCTAAAACGCACCTCATTTCTCATCTCCTTGTGCCCGGGTTCGCCATTCCAGCCGCTTTACTAGCAATCTCCCTACTTGGAGCATCAGCACCTTTAACCTCCTGTTCCGAACAGGTTGCAATTTTTCCTGAGGATGAACGGGAAGACGGGGAACCAATGAGAGACTGGCTCTTGGTGTTGGGACAGGCAGAGGTCACTCTATTTTCCCATCAGGAAGAAGAATTAACCACAGGCTCAGCCTGCCCCCCGGAAACAGAACAGAGCCTGAAGCCATCCTGCGCTTTTGCGGCCAGCTCCCTAAAACACGAGTTGTAAAATCGAGTTTCAGGGCACTGCAATTCACAAACCTGCAGAGTTATAAAGGATAACTCTCGTCCACAAATATATTAAGGGAAGGCAAATAAGAGGATTTGAAATCAAGGCAGAATTGCAGGAAACAGATTTCAGGAGGTAGATTTGAATCTCCTTTAAAGCACATGAAAAGCGGCAAAACGTTGACAATGATGCCCTTGGCCAAAAAGGGCGTATGCGTTTTTTCCTGAATATATTCAGGAAAAAACGCATACGCCCTTTTTGGCCAACCAAGCAACCTGGAAAGGCAAATCAGCGCTACAAAGAAGTCTCGCTTCCCATCGGTCAAAAGGGCCATGCTGAAAAAAGTGTCAAAACCAGAAATGCAGGACAGGCCATGGAGAAATGGGAGCCTTGCTACACTGATGGGCGGGATGTAAATTGCCAGCAGCCACTCTGGAGAAGTGTACGGTGAGTCCTGAAACATCTAAAAAACACAGCTTAGAGAGCATAGGGCACTTCCACTCATGGGGGTATAAATTGGGAAAATGAAAAATCAGCAAGACACAAGCACCCCAAAGTTTAGGGCTGCTCTGTTGACAAGGACCTCCACTTCATTCCACCTTCAATATCCCAGGAAAGAGAAAAATGGGTAAAGAAGTTGTGGTCATTATGTACAATGGAATATCACTCAGCCATGAAATCAATGTCATAAGGCTAGTAGCAGCATGATGAGTGGATTTAGGTACGACGATTCTAAGTGAAATAAGTCACACAGAAAATGACACTTCTCATAAGGTATCACTGATAGAGGGAATGTAAAAACCGTTACACTTGAACTGAATTACAAAACAGAACAGAGTCACACATGCAGAAAACACACTATGGCTGCTTAACGGGAAAAGTGAGGTGGGGTGATACATAAAACAAGGGTTTCAAATTAGCTCAGATACCGTTCTATAAACCCAATATGTAATAGACAAGACCTACTCCTTGCTCAGAGAACTGGACTCAACACGCCATATTCACCGCACAAGAATATATCTGACTAGTAATAATCTTAAAACCTATGTATTGATATCTCTCTGTTAGTGTGTCAAGTGGGTATAAAGCGGCATAAACACAGCAGTGAAAAGCAGCTAAACCGCATTATGAAAATAAATTACTTTTAAAAACCCATGAAACAAAGACAGTGAAAGAGAGAGAAATTCTTACACAATGCGTTCAGGGGCTGTGATACAACCTGGATTGACCATATCTAGACCCACAGCTGGATGAGACCTAAGGGTGGACACTCTTGGGGCTGAGAGGTTTGGTGAGGTTGGGTGAGCAAACGCAGACCCTTTAAAGTAATACTGCGTGGTACCCATCGCATGAGTCCCAAATCTCCAGGTTCAAGGGCATCTTCCTACATCGAAAACATGCATGAGAAACCCAGAAGATGGTACACCGTGTGATGGGGAAAGGTTTCTAAAACGCACCTCATTTCTCATCTCCTTGTGCCCGGGTTCGCCATTCCACCCGCTTTACTAGCAATCTCCCTACTTGGAGCATCAGCACCTTTAACCTCCTGTTCCGTACAGGTTGCAATTTTTCCTGAGGATGAACGGGAAGACGGGGAACCAATGAGAGACTGGCTCTTGGTGTTGGGACAGGCACAGGTCACTCTATTTTCCCATCTGGAAAAAGAATTAACCACAGGCTCAACCTGCCCCCCGGAACCAGAACTGGGCCTGAAGCCATCCTGCGCTTTTGCGACCAGCTCCCAAAAACGCGAGGTGTAAAATCGAGCTTCAGGGCACTGCAATTCACAAACCTGCAGAGTTATATATGATAACTCTCGTCCACAAATATATTGAGGGAAGGCAAAGAAGAGGATTTGAAATCAAGGTAGAATTGCAGGAAACAGATTTCAGGAGGTAGATTCGAATCTCCTTTAAAGCACATGAAAAGCGGCAAAACGTTGACAATGATGCCCTTGGCCAAAAAGGGCGTATGCGTTTTTTCCTGAATATATTCAGGAAAAAACGCATACGCCCTTTTTGTCCAACCAAGCAACCTGGAAAGGCAAATCAGCGCTACAAAGAAGTCTCGCTTCCCATCGGTCAAAAGGGCCATGCTGAAAAATGTGTCAAAACCAGAAATGCAGGACAGGCCATGGAGAAATGGGAGCCTTGCTACACTGATGGGCGGGATGTAAATTGCCAAAAGCCACTCTGGAGAAGTGTACGGTGAGTCCTGAAACATCTAAAAAACACAGCTTAGAGAGCATAGGGCACTTCCACTCATGGGGGTATAAATTGGGAAAATGAAAAATCAGCAAGACACAAGCACCCCAAAGTTTAGGGCTGCTCTGTTGACAAGGACCTCCACTTCATTCCACCTTAAATATCCCAGGAAAGAGAAAAATGGGTAAAGAAGTTGTGGTCCTTATGTACAATGGAATATCACTCAGCCATGAAATCAATGTCATAAGGCTAGTAGCAGCATGATGAGTGGATTTAGGTACGACGATTCTAAGTAAAATAAGTCACACAGAAAAGGACACTTCTGATAAGGTATCACTGATAGAGGGAATGTAAAAACCGTTACACTTGAACTGAATTACAAAACAGAACAGAGTCACACATGCAGAAAACACACTATGGCTGTTTAACGGGAAAGGTGAGGTGGGGTGATACATAAAACAAGGGTTTCAAATTAGCTCAGATACCGTTCCATAAACCCAATATGTAATAGACAAGACCTACTCCTTGCTCAGAGAACTGGACTCAACATGCCCTATTCACCGCACAAGAATATATCTGACTACTAATAATCTTAAAACCTATGTATTGATATCTCTCTGTTAGTGTGTCAAGTGGGTGTAAAGCGCCATAAACACAGCAGTTAAAAGCAGCTAAACCGCATTATGAAAATAAATTACTTTTAAAAACCCATGAAACAAAGACAGTGAAAGAGAGAGAAATTCTTACACAATGCGTTCAGGGGCTGTGATGCAACCTGGATTGACCATATCTAGACCCACAGCTGGATGAGACCTAAGGGTGGACACTCTTGGGGCTGAGAGGTTTGGTGAGGTTGGGTGAGCAAACGCAGACCCTTTAAAGTAATACTGCGTGGTACCCATTGCATGGGTCCCAAATCTCCAGGTTCAAGGGCATCTTCCTACATCGAAAACAGGAATGAGAAACCCAGAAGGTGGTACACCGTGTGATGGGGAAAGGTTTCTAAAACGCACCTCATTTCTCATCTCCTTGTGCCCGGGTTCGCCATTCCAGCCGCTTTACTAGCAATCTCTCTACTTGGAGCATCAGCACCTTTAACCTCCTGTTCCGTACAGGTTGCAATTTTTCCGGAGGATGAACGGGAAGACGGGGAACCAATGAGAGACTGGCTCTTGGTGTTGGGACAGGCAGAGGTCACTCTATTTTCCCATCAGGAAGAAGAATTAACCACAGGCTCAGCCTGACCCCGGAACCAGAACAGGGCCTGAAGCCATCCTGCGCTTTTGCGGCCAGCTCCCAAAAACGCGAGGTGTAAAATCGAGCTTCATGGCACTGCAATTCACAAACCTGCAGAGTTATAAATGATAACTCTCGTCCACAAATATATTGAGGGAAGGCAAAGAAGAGGATTTGAAATCAAGGCAGAATTGCAGGAAACAGATTTCAGGAGGTAGATTCGAATCTCCTTTAAAGCACATGAAAAGTGGCAAAACGTTGACAATGATGCCCTTAGCCAAAAAGGGCGTATGCGTTTTTTCCTGAATATATTCAGGAAAAAACGCATACGCCCTTTTTGGCCAACCAAGCAACCTGGAAAGGCAAATCAGCGCTACAAAGAAGTCTCGCTTCCCATCGGTCAAAAGGGCCATGCTGAAAAAAGTGTCAAAACCAGAAATGCAGGACAGGCCATGGAGAAATGGGAGCCTTGCTACACTGATGGGCGGGATGTAAATTGCCAACAGCCACTCTGGAGAAGTGTACGGTGAGTCCTGAAACATCTAAAAAACACAGCTTAGAGAGCATAGGGCACTTCCACTCATGGGGGTATAAATTGGGAAAATGAAAAATCAGCAAGACACAAGCACCCCAAAGTTTAGGGCTGCTCTGTTGACAAGGACCTCCACTTCATTCCACCTTCAATATCCCAGGAAAGAGAAAAATGGGTAAAGAAGTTGTGGTCCTTATGTACAATGGAATATCACTCAGCCATGAAATCAATGTCATAAGGCTAGTAGCAGCATGATGAGTAGATTTAGGTAGGACGATTCTAAGTGAAATAAGTCACACAGAAAAGGACACTTCTGATAAGGTATCACTGATAGAGGGAATGTAAAAACCGTTACACTTGAACTGAATTACAAAACAGAACAGAGTCACACATGCAGAAAACACACTATGGCTGTTTAACGGGAAAGGTGAGGTGGGGTGATACATAAAACAAGGGTTTCAAGTTAGCTCAGATACCGTTCCATAAACCCAATATGTAATAGACAAGACCTACTCCTTGCTCAGAGAACTGGACTCAACACGCCCTATTCACCGCACAAGAATATATCTGACTAGTAATAATCTTAAAACCTATGTATTGATATCTCTCTGTTAGTGTGTCAAGTGGGTGTAAAGCGCCATAAACACAGCAGTGAAAAAGCAGCTAAACCGCATTATGAAAATAAATTACTTTTAAAAACCCATGAAACAAAGACAGTGAAAGAGAGAGAAATTCTTACACAATGCTTTCAGGGGCTGTGATGCAACCTGGATTGACCATATCTAGACCCACAGCTGGATGAGACCTAAGGGTGGACACTCTTGGGGCTGAGAGGTTTGGTGAGGTTGGGTGAGCAAACGCAGACCCTTTAAAGTAATACTGCGTGGTACCCATCGCATGGGTCCCAAATCTCCAGGTTCAAGGGCATCTTCCTACATCGAAAACATGCATGAGAAACCCAGAAGGTGGTACACCGTGTGATGGGGAAAGGTTTCTAAAACGCACCTCATTTCTCATCTCCTTGTGCCCGGGTTCTCCATCCCAGCCGCTTTACTAGCAATCTCCCTACTTGGAGCATCAGCACCTTTAACCTCCTGTTCCATACAGGTTGCCATTTCTCCTGACGATGAACGGGAAGACGGGGAACCAATGAGAGACTGGCTCTTGGTGTTGGGAAAGGCACAGGTCACTCTATTTTCCCATCAGGAAGAAGAATTAACCACAGGCTCAGCCTGCCCCCCGGAACCAGAACAGAGCCTGAAGCCATCCTGAGCTTTTGCGGCCAGCTCCCAAAAACACGAGTTGTAAAATGGAGGCTCAGGGCACTGCAATTCACAAACCTGCAGAGTTATAAATGATAGCTCTCGTCCACAAATATATTGAGGGAAGGCAACGAAGAGGATTTGAAATCAAGGCAGAATTGCAGGAAACAGATTTCAGGAGGTAGATTCGAATCGCCTTTAAAGCACATGAAAAGCGGCAAAACGTTGACAATGATGCCCTTGGCCAAAAAGGGCGTATGCGTTTTTTCCTGAATATATTCAGGAAAAAACGCATACGCCCTTTTTGGCCAACCAAGCAACCTGGAAAGGCAAATCAGCGCTACAAAGAAGTCTCGCTTCCCATCGGTCAAAAGGGCCATGCTGAAAAAAGTGTCAAAACCAGAAATGCAGGACAGGCCATGGAGAAATGGGAGCCTTGCTACACTGATGGGCGGGATGTAAATTGCCAACAGCCACTCTGGAGAAGTGTACGGTGAGTCCTGAAACATCTAAAAAACACAGCTTAGAGAGCATAGGGCACTTCCACTCATGGGGGTATAAATTGGGAAAATGAAAAATCAGCAAGACACAAGCACCCCAAAGTTTAGGGCTGCTCTGTTGACAAGGACCTCCACTTCATTCCACCTTCAATATCCCAGGAAAGAGAAAAATGGGTAAAGAAGTTGTGGTCCTTATGTACAATGGAATATCACTCAGCCATGAAATCAATGTCATAAGGCTAGTAGCAGCATGATGAGTAGATTTAGGTAGGACGATTCTAAGTGAAATAAGTCACACAGAAAAGGACACTTCTGATAAGGTATCACTGATAGAGGGAATGTAAAAACCGTTACACTTGAACTGAATTACAAAACAGAACAGAGTCACACATGCAGAAAACACACTATGGCTGTTTAACGGGAAAGGTGAGGTGGGGTGATACATAAAACAAGGGTTTCAAGTTAGCTCAGATACCGTTCCATAAACCCAATATGTAATAGACAAGACCTACTCCTTGCTCAGAGAACTGGACTCAACACGCCCTATTCACCGCACAAGAATATATCTGACTAGTAATAATCTTAAAACCTATGTATTGATATCTCTCTGTTAGTGTGTCAAGTGGGTGTAAAGCGCCATAAACATAGCAGTGAAAAAGCAGCTATACCGCATTATGAAAATAAATTACTTTTAAAAACCCATGAAACAAAGACAGTGAAAGAGAGAGAAATTCTTACACAATGCGTTCAGGGGCTGTGATGCAACCTGGATTGACCATATCTAGACCCACAGCTGGATGAGACCTAAGGGTGGACACTCTTGGGGCTGAGAGGTTTGGTGAGGTTGGGTGAGCAAACGCAGACCCTTTAAAGTAATACTGCGTGGTACCCATCGCATGGGTCCCAAATCTCCAGGTTCAAGGGCATCTTCCTACATCGAAAACATGCATGAGAAACCCAGAAGGTGGTACACCGTGTGATGGGGAAAGGTTTCTAAAACGCACCTCATTTCTCATCTCCTTGTGCCCGGGTTCGCCATCCCAGCCGCTTTACTAGCAATCTCCCTACTTGGAGCATCAGCACCTTTAAACTCCTGTTCCGTACAGGTTGCAATTTTTCCTGAGGATGAACGGGAAGACGGGGAACAAATGAGAGACTGGCTCTTGGTGTTGGGAAAGGCACAGGTCACTTTATTTTCCCATCAGGAAGAAGAATTAACCACAGGCTCAGCCTGCCCCCCGGAACCAGAACAGAGCCTGAAGCCATCCTGCGCTTTTGCGGCCAGCTCCCTAAAACACGAGTTGTAAAATCAAGCTTCAGGGCACTGCAATTCACAAACCTGCAGAGTTATAAATGATAACTCTCGTCCACAAATATATTGAGGGAAGGCAAAGAAGAGGATTTGAAATCAAGGCAGAATTGCAGGAAACAGATTTCAGGAGGTAGATTCGAATCGCCTTTAAAGCACATGAAAAGCGGCAAAACGTTGACAATGATGCCCTTGGCCAAAAAGGGCGTATGCGTTTTTTCCTGAATATATTCAGGAAAAAACGCATACGCCCTTTTTGACCAACCAAGCAACCTGGAAAGGCAAATCAGCGCTACAAAGAAGTCTCGCTTCCCATCGGTCAAAAGGGCCATGCTGAAAAAAGTGTCAAAACCAGAAATGCAGGACAGTCTATGGAGAAAAGGGAGCCTTGCTACACTGATGGGTGGGATGTAAATTGCCAACAGCCACTCTGGAGAAGTGTACGGTGAGTCGTGAAACATCTAAAAAACACAGCTTAGAGAGCATAGGGCACTTTCACTCATGGGGGTATAAATTGGGAAAATGAAAAATCAGCAAGACACAAGCACCCCAAAGTTTAGGGCTGCTCTGTTGACAAGGACCTCCACTTCATTCCACCTTCAATATCCCAGGAAAGAGAAAAATGGATAAAGAAGTTGTGGTCCTTATGTACAATGGAATATCACTCAGCCATGAAATCAATGTCATAAGGCTAGTAGCAGCATGATGAGTGGATTTACTTACGACGATTCTAAGTGAAATAAATCACACAGAAAAGGACACTTCTCATAAGGTATCACTGATAGAGGGAATGTAAAAACCGTTACACATGAACTGAATTACAAAACAGAACAGAGTCACACATGCAGAAAACACACTATGGCTGCTTAACGGGAAAGGTGAGGTGGGGTGATACATAAAACAAGGGTTTCAAATTAGCTCAGATACCGTTCCATAAACCCAACATGTAATAGACAAAACCTACTCCTTGCTCAGAGAACTGGACTCAACACGCCCTATTCACCGCACAAGAATATATCTGACTACTAATAATCTTAAAACCTATGTATTGATATCTCTCTGTTAGTGTGTCAAGTGGGTGTAAAGCGGCATAAACACAGCAGTGAAAAGCAGCTAAACCGCATTATGAAAATAAATTACTTTTAAAAACCCATGAAACAAAGACAGTGAAAGAGAGAGAAATTCTTACACAATGCGTTCAGGGGCTGTGATGCAACCTGGATTGACCATATCTAGACGCACAGCTGGATGAGACCTAAGGGTGGACACTCTTGGGGCTGAGAGGTTTGGTGAGGTTGGGTGAGCAAACGCAGACCATTTAAAGTAATACTGCGTGGTACCCATCGCATGGGTCCCAAATCTCCAGGTTCAAGGGCATCTTCCTACATCGAAAACATGCATGAGAAACCCAGAAGATGGTACACCGTGTGATGGGGAAAGGTTTCTAAAACGCACCTCATTTCTCATCTCCTTGTGCCCGGGTTCACCATCCCAGCCGCTTTACTAGCAATCTCCCTACTTGGAGCATCAGCACCTTTAACCTCCTGTTCCGTACAGGTTGCCATTTCTCCTGACGATGAACGGGAAGACGGGGAACCAATGAGAGACTGGCTCTTGGTGTTGGGAAAGGCACAGGTCACTCTATTTTCCCATCAGGAAGAAGAATTAACCACAGGCTCATCCCGCCCCCCGGAACCAGAACAGGTCCTGAAGCCATCCTGAGCTTTTGCGGCCAGCTCCCAAAAACACGAGTTGTAAAATGGAGGCTCAGGCCACTGCAATTCACAAACCTGCAGAGTTATAAATGATAGCTCTCGTCCACAAATATATTGAGGGAAGGCAACGAAGAGGATTTGAAATCAAGGCAGAATTGCAGGAAACAGATTTCAGGAGGTAGATTCGAATCGCCTTTAAAGCACATGAAAAGCGGCAAAACGTTGACAATGATGCCCTTGGCCAAAAAGGGCGTATGCGTTTTTTCCTGAATATATTCAGGAAAAAACGCATACGCCCTTTTTGGCCAACCAAGCAACCTGGAAAGGCAAATCAGCGCTACAAAGAAGTCTCGCTTCCCATCGGTCAAAAGGGCCATGCTGAAAAAAGTGTCAAAACCAGAAATGCAGGACAGGCCATGGAGAAATGGGAGCCTTGCTACACTGATGGGCGGGATGTAAATTGCCAACAGCCACTCTGGAGAAGTGTACGGTGAGTCCTGAAACATCTAAAAAACACAGCTTAGAGAGCATAGGGCACTTCCACTCATGGGGGTATAAATTGGGAAAATGAAAAATCAGCAAGACACAAGCACCCCAAAGTTTAGGGCTGCTCTGTTGACAAGGACCTCCACTTCATTCCACCTTCAATATCCCAGGAAAGAGAAAAATGGGTAAAGAAGTTGTGGTCCTTATGTACAATGGAATATCACTCAGCCATGAAATCAATGTCATAAGGCTAGTAGCAGCATGATGAGTGGATTTAGGTACGACGATTCTAAGTGAAATAAGTCACACAGAAAAGGACACTTCTCATAAGGTATCACTGATAGAGGGAATGTCAAAACCATTACACTTGAACTGAATTACAAAACAGAACAGAGTCACACATGCAGAAAACACACTATGGCTGTTTAACGGGAAAGGTGAGGTGGGGTGATACATAAAACAAGGGTTTCAAATTAGCTCAGATACCGTTCCATAAACCCAATATGTAATAGACAAGACCTACTCCTTGCTCAGAGAACTGGACTCAACACGCCCTATTCACCACACAAGAATATATATGACTACTAATAATCTTAAAGCCTATATATTGATATCTCTCTGTTAGTGTGTCAAGTGGGTGTAAAGAGGCATAAACACAGCAGTGAAAAGCAGCTAAACCGCATTATGAAAATAAATTACTTTTAAAAACCCATGAAACAAAGACAGTGAAAGAGAGAGACATTCTTACACAATGCGTTCAGGGGCTGTGTTGCAACCTGGATTGACCATATCTAGACGCACAGCTGGATGAGACCTAAGGGTGGACACTCTTGGGGCTGAGAGGTTTGGTGAGGTTGGGTGAGCAAACGCAGACCCTTTAAAGTAATACTGCGTGGTACCCATCGCATGAGTCCCAAATCTCCAGGTTCAAGGGCATCTTCCTACATCGAAAACATGCATGAGCAACCCAGAAGATGGTACACCGTCTGATGGGGAAAGGTTTCTAAAACGCACCTCATTTCTCATCTCCTTGTGCCCGGGTTCGCCATTCCAGCCGCTTTACTAGCAGTCTCCCTACTTGGAGCATCAGCACCTTTAACCTCCTGTTCCGTACAGGTTGCAATTTTTCCTGAGGATGAACGGGAAGACGGGGAACCAATGAGAGACTGGCTCTTGGTGTTGGGAAATGCACAGGTCACTCTATTTTCCCATCAGGAAGAAGAATTAACCACAGGCTCATCCCGCCCCCTGGAACCAGAACAGGTCCTGAAGCCATCCTGCGCTTTTGCGGCCAGCTCCCTAAAACACGAGTTGTAAAATCAAGCTTCAGGGCACTGCAATTCACAAACCTGCAGAGTTATAAAGGATAACTCTCGTCCACAAATATATTGAGGGAAGGCAAAGAAGAGGATTTGAAATCAAGGCAGAATTGCAGGAAACAGATTTCAGGAGGTAGATTCGAATCTCCTTTAAAACACATGAAAAGCGGCAAAACGTTGACAATGATGCCCTTGGCCAAAAAGGGCGTATGCGTTTTTTCCTGAATATATTCAGGAAAAAACGCATACGCCCTTTTTGGCCAACCAAGCAACCTGGAAAGGCAAATCAGCGCTACAAAGAAGTCTCACTTCCCATCGATCAAAAGGGCCATTCTGAAAAATGTGTCAAAACCAGAAATGCAGGACAGGTCATGGAGAAATGGGAGCCTTGCTACACTGATGGGCGGGATGTAAATTGCCAACAGCCACTCTGGAGAAGTGTACGGTGAGTCCTGAAACATCTAAAAAACACAGCTTAGAGAGCATAGGGCACTTCCACTCATGGGGGTATAAATTGGGAAAATGAAAAATCAGCAAGACACAAGCACCCCAAAGTTTAGGGCTGCTCTGTTGACAAGGACCTCCACTTCATTCCACCTTAAATATCCCAGGAAAGAGAAAAATGGGTAAATAAGTTGTGGTCCTTATGGACAATGGAATATCACTCAGCCATGAAATCAATGTCATAAGGCTAGTAGCAGCATGATGAGTGGATTTAGGTACGACGATTCTAAGTGAAATAAGTCACACAGAAAAGGACACTTCTCATAAGGTATCACTGATAGAGGGAATGTAAAAACCGTTACACATGAACTGAATTACAAAACAGAACAGAGTCACACATGCAGAAAACACACTATGGCTGTTTAACGGGAAAGGGGAGGTGGGGTGATACATAAAACAAGGGTTTAAAATTAGCTCAGATACCGTTCCATAAACCCAATATGTAATAGACAAGACCTACTCCTTGCTCAGAGAACTGGACTCAACACGCCCTATTCACCGCACAAGAATATATCTGACTAGTAATAATCTTAAAACCTATGTATTGATATCTCTCTGTTAGTGTGTCAAGTGGGTGTAAAGCGGCAAAAACACAGCAGTGAAAAGCAGCTAAACCCCATTATGAAAATAAATTACTTTGAAAAACCCATGAAAGAAAGACAGTGAAAGAGAGAGACATTCTTACACAATGCGTTCAGGGGCTGTGATGCAACCTGGATTGACCATATCTAGACGCACAGCTGGATGAGACATAAGGGTGGACACTCTTGGGGCTGAGAGGTTTGGTGAGGTTGGGTGAGCAAACGCAGACCATTTAAAGTAATACTGCGTGGTACCCATCGCATGGGTCCCAAATCTCCAGGTTCAAGGGCATCTTCCTACATCGAAAACATGCATGAGAAACCCAGAAGGTGGTACACCGTGTGATGGGGAAAGGTTTCTAAAACGCACCTCATTTCTCATCTCCTTGTGCCCGGGTTCGCCATTCCAGCCACTTTACTAGCAATCTCCCTACTTGGAGCATCAGCACCTTTAACCTCCTGTTCCGTACAGGTTGCAATTTTTCCGGAGGATGAACGGGAAGACGGGGAACCAATGAGAGACTGGCTCTTGGTGTTGGGACAGGCAGAGGTCACTCTATTTTCCCATCAGGAAGAAGAATTAACCACAGGCTCAGCCTGACCCCGGAACCAGAACAGGGCCTGAAGCCATCCTGCGCTTTTGCGGCCAGCTCCCAAAAACGCGAGGTGTAAAATCGAGCTTCATGGCACTGCAATTCACAAACCTGCAGAGTTATAAATGATAACTCTCGTCCACAGATATATTGAGGGAAGGCAAAGAAGAGGATTTGAAATCAAGGCAGAATTGCAGGAAACAGATTTCAGGAGGTAGATTCGAATCTCCTTTAAAGCACATGAAAAGCGGCAAAACGTTGACAATGATGCCCTTGGCCAAAAAGGGCGTATGCGTTTTTTCCTGAATATATTCAGGAAAAAACGCATACGCCCTTTTTGGCCAACCAAGCAACCTGGAAAGGCAAATCAGCGCTACAAAGAAGTCTCGCTTCCCATCGGTCAAAAGGGCCATGCTGAAAAAAGTGTCAAAACCAGAAATGCAGGACAGGCCATGGAGAAATGGGAGCCTTGCTACACTGATGGGCGGGATGTAAATTGCCAACAGCCACTCTGGAGAAGTGTACGGTGAGTCCTGAAACATCTAAAAAACACAGCTTAGAGAGCATAGGGCACTTCCACTCATGGGGGTATAAATTGGGAAAATGAAAAATCAGCAAGACACAAGCACCCCAAAGTTTAGGGCTGCTCTGTTGACAAGGACCTCCACTTCATTCCACCTTCAATATCCCAGGAAAGAGAAAAATGGGTAAAGAAGTTGTGGTCCTTATGTACAATGGAATATCACTCAGCCATGAAATCAATGTCATAAGGCTAGTAGCAGCATGATGAGTGGATTTAGGTACGACGATTCTAAGTGAAATAAGTCACACAGAAAAGGACACTTCTCATAAGGTATCACTGATAGAGGGAATGTAAAAACCGTTACACTTGAACTGAATTACAAAACAGAACAGAGTCACACATGCAGAAAACACACTATGGCTGTTTAACGGGAAAGGTGAGGTGGGGTGATACATAAAACAAGGGTTTCAAGTTAGCTCAGATACCGTTCCATAAACCCAATATGTAATAGACAAGACCTACTCCTTGCTCAGAGAACTGGACTCAACACGCCCTATTCACCGCACAAGAATATATCTGACTACTAATAATCTTAAAACCTATGTATTGATATCTCTCTGTTAGTGTGTCAAGTGGGTGTAAAGCGACATAAACACAGCAGTGAAAAGCAGCTAAACCGCATTATGAAAATAAATTAGTTTTAAAAACCCATGAAACAAAGACAGTGAAAGAGAGAGAAATTCTTACACAATGCATTCAGGGGCTGTGATGCAACCTGGATTGACCATATCTAGACCCACAGCTGGATGAGACCTAAGGGTGGACACTCTTGGGGCTGAGAGGTTTGGTGAGGTTGGGTGAGCAAACGCAGACCCTTTAAAGTAATACTGCGTGGTACCCATCGCATGGGTCCCAAATCTCCAGGTTCAAGGGCATCTTCCTACATCGAAAACATGCATGAGAAACCCAGAAGGTGGTACACCGTGTGATGGGGAAAGGTTTCTAAAACGCACCTCATTTCTCATCTCCTTGTGCCCGGGTTCGCCATCCCAGCCGCTTTACTAGCAATCTCCCTACTTGGAGCATCAGCACCTTTAACCTCCTGTTCCATACAGGTTGCAATTTTTCCTGAGGATGAACGGGAAGACGGGGAACCAATGAGAGACTGGCTCTTGGTGTTGGGACAGACACAGGTCACTCTATTTTCCCATCAGGAAGAAGAATTAACCACAGGCTCATCCCGCCCCCCGGAACCAGAACTGGGCCTGAAGCCATCCTGCGCTTTTGCGGCCAGTTCCCAAAAACACGAGTTGTAAAATGGAGGCTCAGGGCACTGCAATTCACAAACCTGCAGAGTTATAAATGATAACTCTCGTCCACAAATATATTGAGGGAAGGCAACGAAGAGGATTTGAAATCAAGGCAGAATTGCAGGAAACAGATTTCAGGAGGTAGATTCGAATCGCCTTTAAAGCACATGAAAAGCGGCAAAACGTTGACAATGATGCCCTTGGCCAAAAAGGGCGTATGCGTTTTTTCCTGAATATATTCAGGAAAAAACGCATACGCCCTTTTTGGCCAACCAAGCAACCTGGAAAGGCAAATCAGCGCTACAAAGAAGTCTCGCTTCCCATCGGTCAAAAGGGCCATGCTGAAAAAAGTGTCAAAACCAGAAATGCAGGACAGGCCATGGAGAAATGGGAGCCTTGCTACACTGATGGGCGGGATGTAAATTGCCAACAGCCACTCTGGAGAAGTGTACGGTGAGTCCTGAAACATCTAAAAAACACAGCTTAGAGAGCATAGGGCACTTCCACTCATGGGGGTATAAATTGGGAAAATGAAAAATCAGCAAGACACAAGCACCCCAAAGTTTAGGGCTGCTCTGTTGACAAGGACCTCCACTTCATTCCACCTTAAATATCCCAGGAAAGAGAAAAATGGATAAAGAAGTTGTGGTCCTTATGTACAATGGAATATCACTCAGCCATGAAATCAATGTCATAAGGCTAGTAGCAGCATGATGAGTGGATTTAGGTACGACGATTCTAAGTGAAATAAATCACACAGAAAAGGACACTTCTCATAAGGTATCACTTATAGAGGGAATGTAAAAACCGTTACAGTTGAACTGAATTACAAAACAGAACAGAGTCACACATGCAGAAAACACACTATGGCTGCTTAACGGGAAAGGGGAGGTGGGGTGATACATAAAACAAGGGTTTCAAATTAGCTCAGATACCGTTCCATAAACCCAATATGTAATAGACAAGACCTACTCCTTGCTCAGAGAACTGGACTCAACACGCCCTATTCACCGCACAAGAATATATCTGACTACTAATAATCTTAAAACCTATGTATTGATATCTCTCTGTTAGTGTGTCAAGTGGGTGTAAAGCGCCATAAACACAGCAGTGAAAAGCAGCTAAACCGCATTATGAAAATAAATTACTTTTAAAAACCCATGAAACAAAGACAGTGAAAGAGAGAGAAATTCTTACACAATGCGTTCAGGGGCTGTGATGCAACCTGGATTGACCATATCTAGACCCACAGCTGGATGAGACCTAAGGGTGGACACTCTTGGGGCTGAGAGGTCTGGTGAGGTTGGGTGAGCAAACGCAGACCCTTTAAAGTAATACTGCGTGGTACCCATCGCATGGGTCCCAAATCTCCAGGTTCAAGGGCATCTTCCTACATCGAAAATATGCATGAGAAACCCAGAAGATGGTACACCGTGTGATGGGGAAAGGTTTCTAAAACGCACCTCATTTCTCATCTCCTTGTGCCCGGGTTCGCCATTCCAGCCGCTTTACTAGCAATCTCCCTACTTGGAGCATCAGCACCTTTAACCTCCTGTTCCGAACAGGTTGCAATTTTTCCTGAGGATGAACGGGAAGACGGGGAACCAATGAGAGACTGGCTCTTGGTGTTGGGACAGGCAGAGGTCACTCTATTTTCCCATCAGGAAGAAGAATTAACCACAGGCTCAGCCTGCCCCCCGGAAACAGAACAGAGCCTGAAGCCATCCTGCGCTTTTGCGGCCAGCTCCCTAAAACACGAGTTGTAAAATCGAGTTTCAGGGCACTGCAATTCACAAACCTGCAGAGTTATAAAGGATAACTCTCGTCCACAAATATATTAAGGGAAGGCAAATAAGAGGATTTGAAATCAAGGCAGAATTGCAGGAAACAGATTTCAGGAGGTAGATTTGAATCTCCTTTAAAGCACATGAAAAGCGGCAAAACGTTGACAATGATGCCCTTGGCCAAAAAGGGCGTATGCGTTTTTTCCTGAATATATTCAGGAAAAAACGCATACGCCCTTTTTGGCCAACCAAGCAACCTGGAAAGGCAAATCAGCGCTACAAAGAAGTCTCGCTTCCCATCGGTCAAAAGGGCCATGCTGAAAAAAGTGTCAAAACCAGAAATGCAGGACAGGCCATGGAGAAATGGGAGCCTTGCTACACTGATGAGCGGGATGTAAATTGCCAACAGCCACTCTGGAGAAGTGTACGGTGAGTCCTGAAACATCTAAAAAACACAGCTTAGAGAGCATAGGGCACTTCCACTCATGGGGGTATAAATTGGGAAAATGAAAAATCAGCAAGACACAAGCACCCCAAAGTTTAGGGCTGCTCTGTTGACAAGGACCTCCACTTCATTCCACCTTCAATATCCCAGGAAAGAGAAAAATGGGTAAAGAAGTTGTGGTCCTTATGTACAATGGAATATCACTCAGCCATGAAATCAATGTCATAAGGCTAGTAGCAGCATGATGAGTGGATTTAGGTACGACGATTCTAAGTGAAATAAGTCACACAGAAAATGACACTTCTCATAAGGTATCACTGATAGAGGGAATGTAAAAACCGTTACACTTGAACTGAATTACAAAACAGAACAGAGTCACACATGCAGAAAACACACTATGGCTGCTTAACGGGAAAGGTGAGGTGGGGTGATACATAAAACAAGGGTTTCAAATTAGCTCAGATACCGTTCTATAAACCCAATATGTAATAGACAAGACCTACTCCTTGCTCAGAGAACTGGACTCAACACGCCATATTCACCGCACAAGAATATATCTGACTAGTAATAATCTTAAAACCTATGTATTGATATCTCTCTGTTAGTGTGTCAAGTGGGTATAAAGCGGCATAAACACAGCAGTGAAAAGCAGCTAAACCGCATTATGAAAATAAATTACTTTTAAAAACCCATGAAACAAAGACAGTGAAAGAGAGAGAAATTCTTACACAATGCGTTCAGGGGCTGTGATACAACCTGGATTGACCATATCTAGACCCACAGCTGGATGAGACCTAAGGGTGGACACTCTTGGGGCTGAGAGGTTTGGTGAGGTTGGGTGAGCAAACGCAGACCCTTTAAAGTAATACTGCGTGGTACCCATCGCATGAGTCCCAAATCTCCAGGTTCAAGGGCATCTTCCTACATCGAAAACATGCATGAGAAACCCAGAAGATGGTACACCGTGTGATGGGGAAAGGTTTCTAAAACGCACCTCATTTCTCATCTCCTTGTGCCCGGGTTCGCCATTCCACCCGCTTTACTAGCAATCTCCCTACTTGGAGCATCAGCACCTTTAACCTCCTGTTCCGTACAGGTTGCAATTTTTCCTGAGGATGAACGGGAAGACGGGGAACCAATGAGAGACTGGCTCTTGGTGTTGGGACAGGCACAGGTCACTCTATTTTCCCATCTGGAAAAAGAATTAACCACAGGCTCAACCTGCCCCCCGGAACCAGAACTGGGCCTGAAGCCATCCTGCGCTTTTGCGACCAGCTCCCAAAAACGCGAGGTGTAAAATCGAGCTTCAGGGCACTGCAATTCACAAACCTGCAGAGTTATAAATGATAACTCTCGTCCACAAATATATTGAGGGAAGGCAAAGAAGAGGATTTGAAATCAAGGTAGAATTGCAGGAAACAGATTTCAGGAAGTAGATTCGAATCTCCTTTAAAGCACATGAAAAGCGGCAAAACGTTGACAATGATGCCCTTGGCCAAAAAGGGCGTATGCGTTTTTTCCTGAATATATTCAGGAAAAAACGCATACGCCCTTTTTGTCCAACCAAGCAACCTGGAAAGGCAAATCAGCGCTACAAAGAAGTCTCGCTTCCCATCGGTCAAAAGGGCCATGCTGAAAAATGTGTCAAAACCAGAAATGCAGGACAGGCCATGGAGAAATGGGAGCCTTGCTACACTGATGGGCGGGATGTAAATTGCCAACAGCCACTCTGGAGAAGTGTACGGTGAGTCCTGAAACATCTAAAAAACACAGCTTAGAGAGCATAGGGCACTTCCACTCATGGGGGTATAAATTGGGAAAATTAAAAATCAGCAAGACACAAGCACCCCAAAGTTTAGGGCTGCTCTGTTGACAAGGACCTCCACTTCATTCCACCTTAAATATCCCAGGAAAGAGAAAAATGGGTAAAGAAGTTGTGGTCCTTATGTTCAATGGAATATCACTCAGCCATGAAATCAATGTCATAAGGCTAGTAGCAGCATGATGAGTGGATTTAGGTACGACGATTCTAAGTAAAATAAGTCACACAGAAAAGGACACTTCTGATAAGGTATCACTGATAGAGGGAATGTAAAAACCGTTACACTTGAACTGAATTACAAAACAGAACAGAGTCACACATGCAGAAAACACACTATGGCTGTTTAACGGGAAAGGTGAGGTGGGGTGATACATAAAACAAGGGTTTCAAATTAGCTCAGATACCGTTCCATAAACCCAATATGTAATAGACAAGACCTACTCCTTGCTCAGAGAACTGGACTCAACATGCCCTATTCACCGCACAAGAATATATCTGACTACTAATAATCTTAAAACCTATGTATTGATATCTCTCTGTTAGTGTGTCAAGTGGGTGTAAAGCACCATAAACACAGCAGTGAAAAGCAGCTAAACCGCATTATGAAAATAAATTACTTTTAAAAACCCATGAAACAAAGACAGTGAAAGAGAGAGAAATTCTTACACAATGCGTTCAGGGGCTGTGATGCAACCTGGATTGACCATATCTAGACCCACAGCTGGATGAGACCTAAGGGTGGACACTCTTGGGGCTGAGAGGTTTGGTGAGGTTGGGTGAGCAAACGCAGACCCTTTAAAGTAATACTGCGTGGTACCCATTGCATGGGTCCCAAATCTCCAGGTTCAAGGGCATCTTCCTACATCGAAAACATGAATGAGAAACCCAGAAGATGGTACACCGTGTGATGGGGAAAGGTTTCTAAAACGCACCTCATTTCTCATCTCCTTGTGCCCGGGTTCGCCATTCCAGCCGCTTTACTAGCAATCTCCCTACTTGGAGCATCAGCACCTTTAACCTCCTGTTCCGTACAGGTTGCAATTTTTCCGGAGGATGAACGGGAAGACGGGGAACCAATGAGAGACTGGCTCTTGGTGTTGGGAAAGGCACAGGTCACTCTATTTTCCCATCAGGAAGAAGAATTAACCACAGGCTCAGCCTGACCCCGGAACCAGAACAGGGCCTGAAGCCATCCTGCGCTTTTGCGGCCAGCTCCCAAAAACGCGAGGTGTAAAATCGAGCTTCAGGGCACTGCAATTCACAAACCTGCAGAGTTATAAATGATAACTCTCGTCCACAAATATATTGAGGGAAGGCAAAGAAGAGGATTTGAAATCAAGGCAGAATTGCAGGAAACAGATTTCAGGAGGTAGATTCGAATCTCCTTTAAAGCACATGAAAAGCGGCAAAACGTTGACAATGATGCCCTTGGCCAAAAAGGGCGTATGCGTTTTTTCCTGAATATATTCAGGAAAAAACGCATACGCCCTTTTTGGCCAACCAAGCAACCTGGAAAGGCAAATCAGCGCTACAAAGAAGTCTCGCTTCCCATCGGTCAAAAGGGCCATGCTGAAAAAAGTGTCAAAACCAGAAATGCAGGACAGGCCATGGAGAAATGGGAGCCTTGCTACACTGATGGGCGGGATGTAAATTGCCAACAGCCACTCTGGAGAAGTGTACGGTGAGTCCTGAAACATCTAAAAAACACAGCTTAGAGAGCATAGGGCACTTCCACTCATGGGGGTATAAATTGGGAAAATGAAAAATCAGCAAGACACAAGCACCCCAAAGTTTAAGGCTGCTCTGTTGACAAGGACCTCCACTTCATTCCACCTTCAATATCCCAGGAAAGAGAAAAATGGGTAAAGAAGTTGTGGTCCTTATGTACAATGGAATATCACTCAGCCATGAAATCAATGTCATAAGGCTAGTAGCAGCATGATGAGTGGATTTAGGTACGACGATTCTAAGTGAAATAAGTCACACAGAAAAGGACACTTCTCATAAGGTATCACTGATAGAGGGAATGTCAAAACCGTTACACTTGAACTGAATTACAAAACAGAACAGAGTCACACATGCAGAAAACACACTATGGCTGTTTAACGGGAAAGGTGAGGTGGGGTGATACATAAAACAAGGGTTTCAAGTTAGCTCAGATACCGTTCCATAAACCCAATATGTAATAGACAAGACCTACTCCTTGCTCAGAGAACTGGACTCAACACGCCCTATTCACCGCACAAGAATATATCTGACTACTAATAATCTTAAAACCTATGTATTGATATCTCTCTGTTAGTGTGTCAAGTGGGTGTAAAGCGCCATAAACACAGCAGTGAAAAAGCAGCTAAACCGCATTATGAAAATAAATTACTTTTAAAAACCCATGAAACAAAGACAGTGAAAGAGAGAGAAATTCTTACACAATGCGTTCAGGGGCTGTGATGCAACCTGGATTGACCATATCTAGACCCACAGCTGGATGAGACCTAAGGGTGGACACTCTTGGGGCTGAGAGGTTTGGTGAGGTTGGGTGAGCAAACGCAGACCCTTTAAAGTAATACTGCGTGGTACCCATCGCATGGGTCCCAAATCTCCAGGTTCAAGGGCATCTTCCTACATCGAAAACATGCATGAGAAACCCAGAAGGTGGTACACCGTGTGATGGGGAAAGGTTTCTAAAACGCACCTCATTTCTCATCTCCTTGTGCCCGGGTTCGCCATCCCAGCCGCTTTACTAGCAATCTCCCTACTTGGAGCATCAGCACCTTTAAACTCCTGTTCCGTACAGGTTGCAATTTTTCCTGAGGATGAACGGGAAGACGGGGAACAAATGAGAGACTGGCTCTTGGTGTTGGGAAAGGCACAGGTCACTTTATTTTCCCATCAGGAAGAAGAATTAACCACAGGCTCAGCCTGCCCCCCGGAACCAGAACAGAGCCTGAAGCCATCCTGCGCTTTTGCGGCCAGCTCCCTAAAACACGAGTTGTAAAATCAAGCTTCAGGGCACTGCAATTCACAAACCTGCAGAGTTATAAATGATAACTCTCGTCCACAAATATATTGAGGGAAGGCAAAGAAGAGGATTTGAAATCAAGGCAGAATTGCAGGAAACAGATTTCAGGAGGTAGATTCGAATCGCCTTTAAAGCACATGAAAAGCGGCAAAACGTTGACAATGATGCCCTTGGCCAAAAAGGGCGTATGCGTTTTTTCCTGAATATATTCAGGAAAAAACGCATACGCCCTTTTTGACCAACCAAGCAACCTGGAAAGGCAAATCAGCGCTACAAAGAAGTCTCGCTTCCCATCGGTCAAAAGGGCCATGCTGAAAAAAGTGTCAAAACCAGAAATGCAGGACAGTCTATGGAGAAAAGGGAGCCTTGCTACACTGATGGGTGGGATGTAAATTGCCAACAGCCACTCTGGAGAAGTGTACGGTGAGTCGTGAAACATCTAAAAAACACAGCTTAGAGAGCATAGGGCACTTTCACTCATGGGGGTATAAATTGGGAAAATGAAAAATCAGCAAGACACAAGCACCCCAAAGTTTAGGGCTGCTCTGTTGACAAGGACCTCCACTTCATTCCACCTTCAATATCCCAGGAAAGAGAAAAATGGATAAAGAAGTTGTGGTCCTTATGTACAATGGAATATCACTCAGCCATGAAATCAATGTCATAAGGCTAGTAGCAGCATGATGAGTGGATTTACTTACGACGATTCTAAGTGAAATAAATCACACAGAAAAGGACACTTCTCATAAGGTATCACTGATAGAGGGAATGTAAAAACCGTTACACATGAACTGAATTACAAAACAGAACAGAGTCACACATGCAGAAAACACACTATGGCTGCTTAACGGGAAAGGTGAGGTGGGGTGATACATAAAACAAGGGTTTCAAATTAGCTCAGATACCGTTCCATAAACCCAACATGTAATAGACAAAACCTACTCCTTGCTCAGAGAACTGGACTCAACACGCCCTATTCACCGCACAAGAATATATCTGACTACTAATAATCTTAAAACCTATGTATTGATATCTCTCTGTTAGTGTGTCAAGTGGGTGTAAAGCGGCATAAACACAGCAGTGAAAAGCAGCTAAACCGCATTATGAAAATAAATTACTTTTAAAAACCCATGAAACAAAGACAGTGAAAGAGAGAGAAATTCTTACACAATGCGTTCAGGGGCTGTGATGCAACCTGGATTGACCATATCTAGACGCACAGCTGGATGAGACCTAAGGGTGGACACTCTTGGGGCTGAGAGGTTTGGTGAGGTTGGGTGAGCAAACGCAGACCATTTAAAGTAATACTGCGTGGTACCCATCGCATGGGTCCCAAATCTCCAGGTTCAAGGGCATCTTCCTACATCGAAAACATGCATGAGAAACCCAGAAGATGGTACACCGTGTGATGGGGAAAGGTTTCTAAAACGCACCTCATTTCTCATCTCCTTGTGCCCGGGTTCGCCATTCCACCCGCTTTACTAGCAATCTCCCTACTTGGAGCATCAGCACCTTTAACCTCCTGTTCCGTACAGGTTGCAATTTTTCCTGAGGATGAACGGGAAGACGGGGAACCAATGAGAGACTGGCTCTTGGTGTTGGGACAGGCACAGGTCACTCTATTTTCCCATCTGGAAAAAGAATTAACCACAGGCTCAACCTGCCCCCCGGAACCAGAACTGGGCCTGAAGCCATCCTGCGCTTTTGCGACCAGCTCCCAAAAACGCGAGGTGTAAAATCGAGCTTCAGGGCACTGCAATTCACAAACCTGCAGAGTTATAAATGATAACTCTCGTCCACAAATATATTGAGGGAAGGCAAAGAAGAGGATTTGAAATCAAGGTAGAATTGCAGGAAACAGATTTCAGGAAGTAGATTCGAATCTCCTTTAAAGCACATGAAAAGCGGCAAAACGTTGACAATGATGCCCTTGGCCAAAAAGGGCGTATGCGTTTTTTCCTGAATATATTCAGGAAAAAACGCATACGCCCTTTTTGTCCAACCAAGCAACCTGGAAAGGCAAATCAGCGCTACAAAGAAGTCTCGCTTCCCATCGGTCAAAAGGGCCATGCTGAAAAATGTGTCAAAACCAGAAATGCAGGACAGGCCATGGAGAAATGGGAGCCTTGCTACACTGATGGGCGGGATGTAAATTGCCAACAGCCACTCTGGAGAAGTGTACGGTGAGTCCTGAAACATCTAAAAAACACAGCTTAGAGAGCATAGGGCACTTCCACTCATGGGGGTATAAATTGGGAAAATTAAAAATCAGCAAGACACAAGCACCCCAAAGTTTAGGGCTGCTCTGTTGACAAGGACCTCCACTTCATTCCACCTTAAATATCCCAGGAAAGAGAAAAATGGGTAAAGAAGTTGTGGTCCTTATGTTCAATGGAATATCACTCAGCCATGAAATCAATGTCATAAGGCTAGTAGCAGCATGATGAGTGGATTTAGGTACGACGATTCTAAGTAAAATAAGTCACACAGAAAAGGACACTTCTGATAAGGTATCACTGATAGAGGGAATGTAAAAACCGTTACACTTGAACTGAATTACAAAACAGAACAGAGTCACACATGCAGAAAACACACTATGGCTGTTTAACGGGAAAGGTGAGGTGGGGTGATACATAAAACAAGGGTTTCAAATTAGCTCAGATACCGTTCCATAAACCCAATATGTAATAGACAAGACCTACTCCTTGCTCAGAGAACTGGACTCAACATGCCCTATTCACCGCACAAGAATATATCTGACTACTAATAATCTTAAAACCTATGTATTGATATCTCTCTGTTAGTGTGTCAAGTGGGTGTAAAGCACCATAAACACAGCAGTGAAAAGCAGCTAAACCGCATTATGAAAATAAATTACTTTTAAAAACCCATGAAACAAAGACAGTGAAAGAGAGAGAAATTCTTACACAATGCGTTCAGGGGCTGTGATGCAACCTGGATTGACCATATCTAGACCCACAGCTGGATGAGACCTAAGGGTGGACACTCTTGGGGCTGAGAGGTTTGGTGAGGTTGGGTGAGCAAACGCAGACCCTTTAAAGTAATACTGCGTGGTACCCATTGCATGGGTCCCAAATCTCCAGGTTCAAGGGCATCTTCCTACATCGAAAACATGAATGAGAAACCCAGAAGATGGTACACCGTGTGATGGGGAAAGGTTTCTAAAACGCACCTCATTTCTCATCTCCTTGTGCCCGGGTTCGCCATTCCAGCCGCTTTACTAGCAATCTCCCTACTTGGAGCATCAGCACCTTTAACCTCCTGTTCCGTACAGGTTGCAATTTTTCCGGAGGATGAACGGGAAGACGGGGAACCAATGAGAGACTGGCTCTTGGTGTTGGGAAAGGCACAGGTCACTCTATTTTCCCATCAGGAAGAAGAATTAACCACAGGCTCAGCCTGACCCCGGAACCAGAACAGGGCCTGAAGCCATCCTGCGCTTTTGCGGCCAGCTCCCAAAAACGCGAGGTGTAAAATCGAGCTTCAGGGCACTGCAATTCACAAACCTGCAGAGTTATAAATGATAACTCTCGTCCACAAATATATTGAGGGAAGGCAAAGAAGAGGATTTGAAATCAAGGCAGAATTGCAGGAAACAGATTTCAGGAGGTAGATTCGAATCTCCTTTAAAGCACATGAAAAGCGGCAAAACGTTGACAATGATGCCCTTGGCCAAAAAGGGCGTATGCGTTTTTTCCTGAATATATTCAGGAAAAAACGCATACGCCCTTTTTGGCCAACCAAGCAACCTGGAAAGGCAAATCAGCGCTACAAAGAAGTCTCGCTTCCCATCGGTCAAAAGGGCCATGCTGAAAAAAGTGTCAAAACCAGAAATGCAGGACAGGCCATGGAGAAATGGGAGCCTTGCTACACTGATGGGCGGGATGTAAATTGCCAACAGCCACTCTGGAGAAGTGTACGGTGAGTCCTGAAACATCTAAAAAACACAGCTTAGAGAGCATAGGGCACTTCCACTCATGGGGGTATAAATTGGGAAAATGAAAAATCAGCAAGACACAAGCACCCCAAAGTTTAAGGCTGCTCTGTTGACAAGGACCTCCACTTCATTCCACCTTCAATATCCCAGGAAAGAGAAAAATGGGTAAAGAAGTTGTGGTCCTTATGTACAATGGAATATCACTCAGCCATGAAATCAATGTCATAAGGCTAGTAGCAGCATGATGAGTGGATTTAGGTACGACGATTCTAAGTGAAATAAGTCACACAGAAAAGGACACTTCTCATAAGGTATCACTGATAGAGGGAATGTCAAAACCGTTACACTTGAACTGAATTACAAAACAGAACAGAGTCACACATGCAGAAAACACACTATGGCTGTTTAACGGGAAAGGTGAGGTGGGGTGATACATAAAACAAGGGTTTCAAGTTAGCTCAGATACCGTTCCATAAACCCAATATGTAATAGACAAGACCTACTCCTTGCTCAGAGAACTGGACTCAACACGCCCTATTCACCGCACAAGAATATATCTGACTACTAATAATCTTAAAACCTATGTATTGATATCTCTCTGTTAGTGTGTCAAGTGGGTGTAAAGCGCCATAAACACAGCAGTGAAAAAGCAGCTAAACCGCATTATGAAAATAAATTACTTTTAAAAACCCATGAAACAAAGACAGTGAAAGAGAGAGAAATTCTTACACAATGCGTTCAGGGGCTGTGATGCAACCTGGATTGACCATATCTAGACCCACAGCTGGATGAGACCTAAGGGTGGACACTCTTGGGGCTGAGAGGTTTGGTGAGGTTGGGTGAGCAAACGCAGACCCTTTAAAGTAATACTGCGTGGTACCCATCGCATGGGTCCCAAATCTCCAGGTTCAAGGGCATCTTCCTACATCGAAAACATGCATGAGAAACCCAGAAGGTGGTACACCGTGTGATGGGGAAAGGTTTCTAAAACGCACCTCATTTCTCATCTCCTTGTGCCCGGGTTCGCCATCCCAGCCGCTTTACTAGCAATCTCCCTACTTGGAGCATCAGCACCTTTAAACTCCTGTTCCGTACAGGTTGCAATTTTTCCTGAGGATGAACGGGAAGACGGGGAACAAATGAGAGACTGGCTCTTGGTGTTGGGAAAGGCACAGGTCACTTTATTTTCCCATCAGGAAGAAGAATTAACCACAGGCTCAGCCTGCCCCCCGGAACCAGAACAGAGCCTGAAGCCATCCTGCGCTTTTGCGGCCAGCTCCCTAAAACACGAGTTGTAAAATCAAGCTTCAGGGCACTGCAATTCACAAACCTGCAGAGTTATAAATGATAACTCTCGTCCACAAATATATTGAGGGAAGGCAAAGAAGAGGATTTGAAATCAAGGCAGAATTGCAGGAAACAGATTTCAGGAGGTAGATTCGAATCGCCTTTAAAGCACATGAAAAGCGGCAAAACGTTGACAATGATGCCCTTGGCCAAAAAGGGCGTATGCGTTTTTTCCTGAATATATTCAGGAAAAAACGCATACGCCCTTTTTGACCAACCAAGCAACCTGGAAAGGCAAATCAGCGCTACAAAGAAGTCTCGCTTCCCATCGGTCAAAAGGGCCATGCTGAAAAAAGTGTCAAAACCAGAAATGCAGGACAGTCTATGGAGAAAAGGGAGCCTTGCTACACTGATGGGTGGGATGTAAATTGCCAACAGCCACTCTGGAGAAGTGTACGGTGAGTCGTGAAACATCTAAAAAACACAGCTTAGAGAGCATAGGGCACTTTCACTCATGGGGGTATAAATTGGGAAAATGAAAAATCAGCAAGACACAAGCACCCCAAAGTTTAGGGCTGCTCTGTTGACAAGGACCTCCACTTCATTCCACCTTCAATATCCCAGGAAAGAGAAAAATGGATAAAGAAGTTGTGGTCCTTATGTACAATGGAATATCACTCAGCCATGAAATCAATGTCATAAGGCTAGTAGCAGCATGATGAGTGGATTTACTTACGACGATTCTAAGTGAAATAAATCACACAGAAAAGGACACTTCTCATAAGGTATCACTGATAGAGGGAATGTAAAAACCGTTACACATGAACTGAATTACAAAACAGAACAGAGTCACACATGCAGAAAACACACTATGGCTGCTTAACGGGAAAGGTGAGGTGGGGTGATACATAAAACAAGGGTTTCAAATTAGCTCAGATACCGTTCCATAAACCCAACATGTAATAGACAAAACCTACTCCTTGCTCAGAGAACTGGACTCAACACGCCCTATTCACCGCACAAGAATATATCTGACTACTAATAATCTTAAAACCTATGTATTGATATCTCTCTGTTAGTGTGTCAAGTGGGTGTAAAGCGGCATAAACACAGCAGTGAAAAGCAGCTAAACCGCATTATGAAAATAAATTACTTTTAAAAACCCATGAAACAAAGACAGTGAAAGAGAGAGAAATTCTTACACAATGCGTTCAGGGGCTGTGATGCAACCTGGATTGACCATATCTAGACGCACAGCTGGATGAGACCTAAGGGTGGACACTCTTGGGGCTGAGAGGTTTGGTGAGGTTGGGTGAGCAAACGCAGACCATTTAAAGTAATACTGCGTGGTACCCATCGCATGGGTCCCAAATCTCCAGGTTCAAGGGCATCTTCCTACATCGAAAACATGCATGAGAAACCCAGAAGATGGTACACCGTGTGATGGTGAAAGGTTTCTAAAACGCACCTCATTTCTCATCTCCTTGTGCCCGGGTTCACCATCCCAGCCGCTTTACTAGCAATCTCCCTACTTGGAGCATCAGCACCTTTAACCTCCTGTTCCGTACAGGTTGCCATTTCTCCTGACGATGAACGGGAAGACGGGGAACCAATGAGAGACTGGCTCTTGGTGTTGGGAAAGGCACAGGTCACTCTATTTTCCCATCAGGAAGAAGAATTAACCACAGGCTCATCCCGCCCCCCGGAACCAGAACAGGTCCTGAAGCCATCCTGAGCTTTTGCGGCCAGCTCCCAAAAACACGAGTTGTAAAATGGAGGCTCAGGCCACTGCAATTCACAAACCTGCAGAGTTATAAATGATAGCTCTCGTCCACAAATATATTGAGGGAAGGCAACGAAGAGGATTTGAAATCAAGGCAGAATTGCAGGAAACAGATTTCAGGAGGTAGATTCGAATCGCCTTTAAAGCACATGAAAAGCGGCAAAACGTTGACAATGATGCCCTTGGCCAAAAAGGGCGTATGCGTTTTTTCCTGAATATATTCAGGAAAAAACGCATACGCCCTTTTTGGCCAACCAAGCAACCTGGAAAGGCAAATCAGCGCTACAAACAAGTCTCGCTTCCCATCGGTCAAAAGGGCCATGCTGAAAAAAGTGTCAAAACCAGAAATGCAGGACAGGCCATGGAGAAATGGGAGCCTTGCTACACTGATGGGCGGGATGTAAATTGCCAACAGCCACTCTGGAGAAGTGTACGGTGAGTCCTGAAACATCTAAAAAACACAGCTTAGAGAGCATAGGGCACTTCCACTCATGGGGGTATAAATTGGGAAAATGAAAAATCAGCAAGACACAAGCACCCCAAAGTTTAGGGCTGCTCTGTTGACAAGGACCTCCACTTCATTCCACCTTCAATATCCCAGGAAAGAGAAAAATGGGTAAAGAAGTTGTGGTCCTTATGTACAATGGAATATCACTCAGCCATGAAATCAATGTCATAAGGCTAGTAGCAGCATGATGAGTGGATTTAGGTACGACGATTCTAAGTGAAATAAGTCACACAGAAAAGGACACTTCTCATAAGGTATCACTGATAGAGGGAATGTCAAAACCATTACACTTGAACTGAATTACAAAACAGAACAGAGTCACACATGCAGAAAACACACTATGGCTGTTTAACGGGAAAGGTGAGGTGGGGTGATACATAAAACAAGGGTTTCAAATTAGCTCAGATACCGTTCCATAAACCCAATATGTAATAGACAAGACCTACTCCTTGCTCAGAGAACTGGACTCAACACGCCCTATTCACCACACAAGAATATATATGACTACTAATAATCTTAAAGCCTATATATTGATATCTCTCTGTTAGTGTGTCAAGTGGGTGTAAAGAGGCATAAACACAGCAGTGAAAAGCAGCTAAACCGCATTATGAAAATAAATTACTTTTAAAAACCCATGAAACAAAGACAGTGAAAGAGAGAGACATTCTTACACAATGCGTTCAGGGGCTGTGTTGCAACCTGGATTGACCATATCTAGACGCACAGCTGGATGAGACCTAAGGGTGGACACTCTTGGGGCTGAGAGGTTTGGTGAGGTTGGGTGAGCAAACGCAGACCCTTTAAAGTAATACTGCGTGGTACCCATCGCATGAGTCCCAAATCTCCAGGTTCAAGGGCATCTTCCTACATCGAAAACATGCATGAGCAACCCAGAAGATGGTACACCGTCTGATGGGGAAAGGTTTCTAAAACGCACCTCATTTCTCATCTCCTTGTGCCCGGGTTCGCCATTCCAGCCGCTTTACTAGCAGTCTCCCTACTTGGAGCATCAGCACCTTTAACCTCCTGTTCCGTACAGGTTGCAATTTTTCCTGAGGATGAACGGGAAGACGGGGAACCAATGAGAGACTGGCTCTTGGTGTTGGGAAATGCACAGGTCACTCTATTTTCCCATCAGGAAGAAGAATTAACCACAGGCTCATCCCGCCCCCTGGAACCAGAACAGGTCCTGAAGCCATCCTGCGCTTTTGCGGCCAGCTCCCTAAAACACGAGTTGTAAAATCAAGCTTCAGGGCACTGCAATTCACAAACCTGCAGAGTTATAAAGGATAACTCTCGTCCACAAATATATTGAGGGAAGGCAAAGAAGAGGATTTGAAATCAAGGCAGAATTGCAGGAAACAGATTTCAGGAGGTAGATTCGAATCTCCTTTAAAACACATGAAAAGCGGCAAAACGTTGACAATGATGCCCTTGGCCAAAAAGGGCGTATGCGTTTTTTCCTGAATATATTCAGGAAAAAACGCATACGCCCTTTTTGGCCAACCAAGCAACCTGGAAAGGCAAATCAGCGCTACAAAGAAGTCTCACTTCCCATCGATCAAAAGGGCCATTCTGAAAAATGTGTCAAAACCAGAAATGCAGGACAGGTCATGGAGAAATGGGAGCCTTGCTACACTGATGGGCGGGATGTAAATTGCCAACAGCCACTCTGGAGAAGTGTACGGTGAGTCCTGAAACATCTAAAAAACACAGCTTAGAGAGCATAGGGCACTTCCACTCATGGGGGTATAAATTGGGAAAATGAAAAATCAGCAAGACACAAGCACCCCAAAGTTTAGGGCTGCTCTGTTGACAAGGACCTCCACTTCATTCCACCTTAAATATCCCAGGAAAGAGAAAAATGGGTAAATAAGTTGTGGTCCTTATGGACAATGGAATATCACTCAGCCATGAAATCAATGTCATAAGGCTAGTAGCAGCATGATGAGTGGATTTAGGTACGACGATTCTAAGTGAAATAAGTCACACAGAAAAGGACACTTCTCATAAGGTATCACTGATAGAGGGAATGTAAAAACCGTTACACATGAACTGAATTACAAAACAGAACAGAGTCACACATGCAGAAAACACACTATGGCTGTTTAACGGGAAAGGGGAGGTGGGGTGATACATAAAACAAGGGTTTAAAATTAGCTCAGATACCGTTCCATAAACCCAATATGTAATAGACAAGACCTACTCCTTGCTCAGAGAACTGGACTCAACACGCCCTATTCACCGCACAAGAATATATCTGACTAGTAATAATCTTAAAACCTATGTATTGATATCTCTCTGTTAGTGTGTCAAGTGGGTGTAAAGCGGCAAAAACACAGCAGTGAAAAGCAGCTAAACCCCATTATGAAAATAAATTACTTTGAAAAACCCATGAAAGAAAGACAGTGAAAGAGAGAGACATTCTTACACAATGCGTTCAGGGGCTGTGATGCAACCTGGATTGACCATATCTAGACGCACAGCTGGATGAGACATAAGGGTGGACACTCTTGGGGCTGAGAGGTTTGGTGAGGTTGGGTGAGCAAACGCAGACCATTTAAAGTAATACTGCGTGGTACCCATCGCATGGGTCCCAAATCTCCAGGTTCAAGGGCATCTTCCTACATCGAAAACATGCATGAGAAACCCAGAAGGTGGTACACCGTGTGATGGGGAAAGGTTTCTAAAACGCACCTCATTTCTCATCTCCTTGTGCCCGGGTTCGCCATTCCAGCCACTTTACTAGCAATCTCCCTACTTGGAGCATCAGCACCTTTAACCTCCTGTTCCGTACAGGTTGCAATTTTTCCTGAGGATGAACGGGAAGACAGGGAACCAATGAGAGACTGGCTCTTGGTGTTGGGACAGGCAGAGGTCACTGTATTTTCCCATCAGGAAGAAGAATTAACCACAGGCTCATCCCGCCCCCCGGAACCAGAACAGGGCCTGAAGCCATCCTGCGCTTTTGTGGCCAGCTCCCTAAATCACGAGTTGTAAAATCAAGCTTCAGGGCACTGCAATTCACAAACCTGCAGAGTTATAAATGATAACTCTCGTCCACAAATATATTGAGGGAAGGCAAAGAAGAGGATTTGAAATCAAGGCAGAATTGCAGGAAACAGATTTCAGGAGGTAGATTCGAATCTCCTTTAAAGCACATGAAAAGCGGCAAAACGTTGACAATGATGCCCTTGGCCAAAAAGGGCGTATGCGTTTTTTCCTGAATATATTCAGGAAAAAACGCATACGCCCTTTTTGGCCAACCAAGCAACCTGGAAAGGCAAATCAGCGCTACAAAGAAGTCTCACTTCCCATCGGTTAAAAGGGCCATGCTGAAAAAAGTGTCAAAACCAGAAATGCAGGACAGGCCATGGAGAAATGGGAGCCTTGCTACACTGATGGGCGGGATGTAAATTGCCAACAGCCACTCTGGAGAAGTGTACGGTGAGTCCTGAAACATCTAAAAAACACAGCTTAGAGAGCATAGGGCACTTCCACTCATGGGGGTATAAATTGGGAAAATGAAAAATCAGCAAGACACAAGCACCCCAAAGTTTAGGGCTGCTCTGTTGACAAGGACCTCCACTTCATTCCACCTTAAATATCCCAGGAAAGAGAAAAATGGGTAAAGAAATTGTGGTCCTTATGTACAATGGAATATCACTCAGCCATGAAATCAATGTCCTAAGGCTAGTAGCAGCATGATGAGTGGATTTAGGTACGATGATTCTAAGTGAAATAAGTCACACAGAAAAGGACACTTCTCATAAGGTATCACTGATAGAGGGAATGTAAAAACCGTTACACATGAACTGAATTACAAAACAGAACAGAGTCACACATGCAGAAAACACACTATGGCTGCTTAACGGGAAAGGTGAGGTGGGGTGATACATAAAACAAGGGTTTCAAATTAGCTCAGATACCGTTCCATAAACCCAATATGTAATAGACAAGACCTACTCCTTGCTCAGAGAACTGGACTCAACACGCCCTATTCACCGCACAAGAATATATCTGACTAGTGATAATCTTAAAACCTATGTATTGATATCTCTCTGTTAGTGTGTCAAGTGGGTGTAAAGCGGCATAAACACAGCAGTGAAAAGCAGCTAAACCGCATTATGAAAATAAATTACTTTTAAAAACCCATGAAACAAAGACAGTGAAAGAGAGAGAAATTCTTACACAATGCGTTCAGGGGCTGTGATGCAACCTGGATTGACCATATCTAGACCCACAGCTGGATGAGACCTAAGGGTGGACACTCTTGGGGCTGAGAGGTTTGGTGAGGTTGGGTGAGCAAACGCAGACCCTTCAAAGTAATACTGCGTGGTACCCATCGCATGGGTCCCAAATCTCCAGGTTCAAGGGCATCTTCCTACATCGAAAACATGCATGAGAAACCCAGAAGGTGGTACACCGTGTGATGGGGAAAGGTTTCTAAAACGCACCTCATTTCTCATCTCCTTGTGCCCGGCTTCGCCATTCCAGCCGCTTTACTAGCAATCTCCCTACTTGGAGCATCAGCACCTTTAACCTCCTGTTCCGTACAGGTTGCAATTTTTCCGGAGGATGAACGGGAAGACGGGGAACCAATGAGAGACTGGCTCTTGGTGTTGGGACAGGCAGAGGTCACTCTATTTTCCCATCAGGAAGAAGAATTAACCACAGGCTCAGCCTGACCCCGGAACCAGAACAGGGCCTGAAGCCATCCTGCGCTTTTGCGGCCAGCTCCCAAAAACGCGAGGTGTAAAATCGAGCTTCATGGCACTGCAATTCACAAACCTGCAGAGTTATAAATGATAACTCTCGTCCACAGATATATTGAGGGAAGGCAAAGAAGAGGATTTGAAATCAAGGCAGAATTGCAGGAAACAGATTTCAGGAGGTAGATTCGAATCTCCTTTAAAGCACATGAAAAGCGGCAAAACGTTGACAATGATGCCCTTGGCCAAAAAGGGCGTATGCGTTTTTTCCTGAATATATTCAGGAAAAAACGCATACGCCCTTTTTGGCCAACCAAGCAACCTGGAAAGGCAAATCAGCGCTACAAAGAAGTCTCGCTTCCCATCGGTCAAAAGGGCCATGCTGAAAAAAGTGTCAAAACCAGAAATGCAGGACAGGCCATGGAGAAATGGGAGCCTTGCTACACTGATGGGCGGGATGTAAATTGCCAACAGCCACTCTGGAGAAGTGTACGGTGAGTCCTGAAACATCTAAAAAACACAGCTTAGAGAGCATAGGGCACTTCCACTCATGGGGGTATAAATTGGGAAAATGAAAAATCAGCAAGACACAAGCACCCCAAAGTTTAGGGCTGCTCTGTTGACAAGGACCTCCACTTCATTCCACCTTCAATATCCCAGGAAAGAGAAAAATGGGTAAAGAAGTTGTGGTCCTTATGTACAATGGAATATCACTCAGCCATGAAATCAATGTCATAAGGCTAGTAGCAGCATGATGAGTGGATTTAGGTACGACGATTCTAAGTGAAATAAGTCACACAGAAAAGGACACTTCTCATAAGGTATCACTGATAGAGGGAATGTAAAAACCGTTACACTTGAACTGAATTACAAAACAGAACAGAGTCACACATGCAGAAAACACACTATGGCTGTTTAACGGGAAAGGTGAGGTGGGGTGATACATAAAACAAGGGTTTCAAGTTAGCTCAGATACCGTTCCATAAACCCAATATGTAATAGACAAGACCTACTCCTTGCTCAGAGAACTGGACTCAACACGCCCTATTCACCGCACAAGAATATATCTGACTACTAATAATCTTAAAACCTATGTATTGATATCTCTCTGTTAGTGTGTCAAGTGGGTGTAAAGCGACATAAACACAGCAGTGAAAAGCAGCTAAACCGCATTATGAAAATAAATTAGTTTTAAAAACCCATGAAACAAAGACAGTGAAAGAGAGAGAAATTCTTACACAATGCATTCAGGGGCTGTGATGCAACCTGGATTGACCATATCTAGACCCACAGCTGGATGAGACCTAAGGGTGGACACTCTTGGGGCTGAGAGGTTTGGTGAGGTTGGGTGAGCAAACGCAGACCCTTTAAAGTAATACTGCGTGGTACCCATCGCATGGGTCCCAAATCTCCAGGTTCAAGGGCATCTTCCTACATCGAAAACATGCATGAGAAACCCAGAAGGTGGTACACCGTGTGATGGGGAAAGGTTTCTAAAACGCACCTCATTTCTCATCTCCTTGTGCCCGGGTTCGCCATCCCAGCCGCTTTACTAGCAATCTCCCTACTTGGAGCATCAGCACCTTTAACCTCCTGTTCCATACAGGTTGCAATTTTTCCTGAGGATGAACGGGAAGACGGGGAACCAATGAGAGACTGGCTCTTGGTGTTGGGACAGACACAGGTCACTCTATTTTCCCATCAGGAAGAAGAATTAACCACAGGCTCATCCCGCCCCCCGGAACCAGAACTGGGCCTGAAGCCATCCTGCGCTTTTGCGGCCAGTTCCCAAAAACACGAGTTGTAAAATGGAGGCTCAGGGCACTGCAATTCACAAACCTGCAGAGTTATAAATGATAACTCTCGTCCACAAATATATTGAGGGAAGGCAACGAAGAGGATTTGAAATCAAGGCAGAATTGCAGGAAACAGATTTCAGGAGGTAGATTCGAATCGCCTTTAAAGCACATGAAAAGCGGCAAAACGTTGACAATGATGCCCTTGGCCAAAAAGGGCGTATGCGTTTTTTCCTGAATATATTCAGGAAAAAACGCATACGCCCTTTTTGGCCAACCAAGCAACCTGGAAAGGCAAATCAGCGCTACAAAGAAGTCTCGCTTCCCATCGGTCAAAAGGGCCATGCTGAAAAAAGTGTCAAAACCAGAAATGCAGGACAGGCCATGGAGAAATGGGAGCCTTGCTACACTGATGGGCGGGATGGAAATTGCCAACAGCCACTCTGGAGAAGTGTACGGTGAGTCCTGAAACATCTAAAAAACACAGCTTAGAGAGCATAGGGCACTTCCACTCATGGGGGTATAAATTGGGAAAATGAAAAATCAGCAAGACACAAGCACCCCAAAGTTTAGGGCTGCTCTGTTGACAAGGACCTCCACTTCATTCCACCTTAAATATCCCAGGAAAGAGAAAAATGGATAAAGAAGTTGTGGTCCTTATGTACAATGGAATATCACTCAGCCATGAAATCAATGTCATAAGGCTAGTAGCAGCATGATGAGTGGATTTAGGTACGACGATTCTAAGTGAAATAAATCACACAGAAAAGGACACTTCTCATAAGGTATCACTTATAGAGGGAATGTAAAAACCGTTACAGTTGAACTGAATTACAAAACAGAACAGAGTCACACATGCAGAAAACACACTATGGCTGCTTAACGGGAAAGGGGAGGTGGGGTGATACATAAAACAAGGGTTTCAAATTAGCTCAGATACCGTTCCATAAACCCAATATGTAATAGACAAGACCTACTCCTTGCTCAGAGAACTGGACTCAACACGCCCTATTCACCGCACAAGAATATATCTGACTACTAATAATCTTAAAACCTATGTATTGATATCTCTCTGTTAGTGTGTCAAGTGGGTGTAAAGCGCCATAAACACAGCAGTGAAAAGCAGCTAAACCGCATTATGAAAATAAATTACTTTTAAAAACCCATGAAACAAAGACAGTGAAAGAGAGAGAAATTCTTACACAATGCGTTCAGGGGCTGTGATGCAACCTGGATTGACCATATCTAGACCCACAGCTGGATGAGACCTAAGGGTGGACACTCTTGGGGCTGAGAGGTCTGGTGAGGTTGGGTGAGCAAACGCAGACCCTTTAAAGTAATACTGCGTGGTACCCATCGCATGGGTCCCAAATCTCCAGGTTCAAGGGCATCTTCCTACATCGAAAATATGCATGAGAAACCCAGAAGATGGTACACCGTGTGATGGGGAAAGGTTTCTAAAACGCACCTCATTTCTCATCTCCTTGTGCCCGGGTTCGCCATTCCAGCCGCTTTACTAGCAATCTCCCTACTTGGAGCATCAGCACCTTTAACCTCCTGTTCCGAACAGGTTGCAATTTTTCCTGAGGATGAACGGGAAGACGGGGAACCAATGAGAGACTGGCTCTTGGTGTTGGGACAGGCAGAGGTCACTCTATTTTCCCATCAGGAAGAAGAATTAACCACAGGCTCAGCCTGCCCCCCGGAAACAGAACAGAGCCTGAAGCCATCCTGCGCTTTTGCGGCCAGCTCCCTAAAACACGAGTTGTAAAATCGAGTTTCAGGGCACTGCAATTCACAAACGTGCAGAGTTATAAATGATAACTCTCGTCCACAAATATATTGAGGGAAGGCAAAGAAGAGGATTTGAAATCAAGGTAGAATTGCAGGAAACAGATTTCAGGAAGTAGATTCGAATCTCCTTTAAAGCACATGAAAAGCGGCAAAACGTTGACAATGATGCCCTTGGCCAAAAAGGGCGTATGCGTTTTTTCCTGAATATATTCAGGAAAAAACGCATACGCCCTTTTTGTCCAACCAAGCAACCTGGAAAGGCAAATCAGCGCTACAAAGAAGTCTCGCTTCCCATCGGTCAAAAGGGCCATGCTGAAAAATGTGTCAAAACCAGAAATGCAGGACAGGCCATGGAGAAATGGGAGCCTTGCTACACTGATGGGCGGGATGTAAATTGCCAACAGCCACTCTGGAGAAGTGTACGGTGAGTCCTGAAACATCTAAAAAACACAGCTTAGAGAGCATAGGGCACTTCCACTCATGGGGGTATAAATTGGGAAAATTAAAAATCAGCAAGACACAAGCACCCCAAAGTTTAGGGCTGCTCTGTTGACAAGGACCTCCACTTCATTCCACCTTAAATATCCCAGGAAAGAGAAAAATGGGTAAAGAAGTTGTGGTCCTTATGTTCAATGGAATATCACTCAGCCATGAAATCAATGTCATAAGGCTAGTAGCAGCATGATGAGTGGATTTAGGTACGACGATTCTAAGTAAAATAAGTCACACAGAAAAGGACACTTCTGATAAGGTATCACTGATAGAGGGAATGTAAAAACCGTTACACTTGAACTGAATTACAAAACAGAACAGAGTCACACATGCAGAAAACACACTATGGCTGTTTAACGGGAAAGGTGAGGTGGGGTGATACATAAAACAAGGGTTTCAAATTAGCTCAGATACCGTTCCATAAACCCAATATGTAATAGACAAGACCTACTCCTTGCTCAGAGAACTGGACTCAACATGCCCTATTCACCGCACAAGAATATATCTGACTACTAATAATCTTAAAACCTATGTATTGATATCTCTCTGTTAGTGTGTCAAGTGGGTGTAAAGCGCCATAAACACAGCAGTGAAAAGCAGCTAAACCGCATTATGAAAATAAATTACTTTTAAAAACCCATGAAACAAAGACAGTGAAAGAGAGAGAAATTCTTACACAATGCGTTCAGGGGCTGTGATGCAACCTGGATTGACCATATCTAGACCCACAGCTGGATGAGACCTAAGGGTGGACACTCTTGGGGCTGAGAGGTTTGGTGAGGTTGGGTGAGCAAACGCAGACCCTTTAAAGTAATACTGCGTGGTACCCATTGCATGGGTCCCAAATCTCCAGGTTCAAGGGCATCTTCCTACATCGAAAACATGAATGAGAAACCCAGAAGATGGTACACCGTGTGATGGGGAAAGGTTTCTAAAACGCACCTCATTTCTCATCTCCTTGTGCCCGGGTTCGCCATTCCAGCCGCTTTACTAGCAATCTCCCTACTTGGAGCATCAGCACCTTTAACCTCCTGTTCCGTACAGGTTGCAATTTTTCCGGAGGATGAACGGGAAGACGGGGAACCAATGAGAGACTGGCTCTTGGTGTTGGGAAAGGCACAGGTCACTCTATTTTCCCATCAGGAAGAAGAATTAACCACAGGCTCAGCCTGACCCCGGAACCAGAACAGGGCCTGAAGCCATCCTGCGCTTTTGCGGCCAGCTCCCAAAAACGCGAGGTGTAAAATCGAGCTTCAGGGCACTGCAATTCACAAACCTGCAGAGTTATAAATGATAACTCTCGTCCACAAATATATTGAGGGAAGGCAAAGAAGAGGATTTGAAATCAAGGCAGAATTGCAGGAAACAGATTTCAGGAGGTAGATTCGAATCTCCTTTAAAGCACATGAAAAGCGGCAAAACGTTGACAATGATGCCCTTGGCCAAAAAGGGCGTATGCGTTTTTTCCTGAATATATTCAGGAAAAAACGCATACGCCCTTTTTGGCGAACCAAGCAACCTGGAAAGGCAAATCAGCGCTACAAAGAAGTCTCGCTTCCCATCGGTCAAAAGGGCCATGCTGAAAAAAGTGTCAAAACCAGAAATGCAGGACAGGCCATGGAGAAATGGGAGCCTTGCTACACTGATGGGCGGGATGTAAATTGCCAACAGCCACTCTGGAGAAGTGTACGGTGAGTCCTGAAACATCTAAAAAACACAGCTTAGAGAGCATAGGGCACTTCCACTCATGGGGGTATAAATTGGGAAAATGAAAAATCAGCAAGACACAAGCACCCCAAAGTTTAAGGCTGCTCTGTTGACAAGGACCTCCACTTCATTCCACCTTCAATATCCCAGGAAAGAGAAAAATGGGTAAAGAAGTTGTGGTCCTTATGTACAATGGAATATCACTCAGCCATGAAATCAATGTCATAAGGCTAGTAGCAGCATGATGAGTGGATTTAGGTACGACGATTCTAAGTGAAATAAGTCACACAGAAAAGGACACTTCTCATAAGGTATCACTGATAGAGGGAATGTCAAAACCGTTACACTTGAACTGAATTACAAAACAGAACAGAGTCACACATGCAGAAAACACACTATGGCTGTTTAACGAGAAAGGTGAGGTGGGGTGATACATAAAACAAGGGTTTCAAGTTAGCTCAGATACCGTTCCATAAACCCAATATGTAATAGACAAGACCTACTCCTTGCTCAGAGAACTGGACTCAACACGCCCTATTCACCGCACAAGAATATATCTGACTACTAATAATCTTAAAACCTATGTATTGATATCTCTCTGTTAGTGTGTCAAGTGGGTGTAAAGCGCCATAAACACAGCAGTGAAAAAGCAGCTAAACCGCATTATGAAAATAAATTACTTTTAAAAACCCATGAAACAAAGACAGTGAAAGAGAGAGAAATTCTTACACAATGCGTTCAGGGGCTGTGATGCAACCTGGATTGACCATATCTAGACCCACAGCTGGATGAGACCTAAGGGTGGACACTCTTGGGGCTGAGAGGTTTGGTGAGGTTGGGTGAGCAAACGCAGACCCTTTAAAGTAATACTGCGTGGTACCCATCGCATGGGTCCCAAATCTCCAGGTTCAAGGGCATCTTCCTACATCGAAAACATGCATGAGAAACCCAGAAGGTGGTACACCGTGTGATGGGGAAAGGTTTCTAAAACGCACCTCATTTCTCATCTCCTTGTGCCCGGGTTCGCCATCCCAGCCGCTTTACTAGCAATCTCCCTACTTGGAGCATCAGCACCTTTAACCTCCTCTTCCGTACAGGTTGCAATTTTTCCTGAGGATGAACGGGAAGACGGGGAACCAATGAGAGACTGGCTCTTGGTGTTGGGAAAGGCACAGGTCACTTTATTTTCCCATCAGGAAGAAGAATTAACCACAGGCTCAGCCTGCCCCCCGGAACCAGAACAGAGCCTGAAGCCATCCTGCGCTTTTGCGGCCAGCTCCCTAAAACACGAGTTGTAAAATCAAGCTTCAGGGCACTGCAATTCACAAACCTGCAGAGTTATAAATGATAACTCTCGTCCACAAATATATTGAGGGAAGGCAAAGAAGAGGATTTGAAATCAAGGCAGAATTGCAGGAAACAGATTTCAGGAGGTAGATTCGAATCGCCTTTAAAGCACATGAAAAGCGGCAAAACGTTGACAATGATGCCCTTGGCCAAAAAGGGCGTATGCGTTTTTTCCTGAATATATTCAGGAAAAAACGCATACGCCCTTTTTGACCAACCAAGCAACCTGGAAAGGCAAATCAGCGCTACAAAGAAGTCTCGCTTCCCATCGGTCAAAAGGGCCATGCTGAAAAAAGTGTCAAAACCAGAAATGCAGGACAGTCTATGGAGAAAAGGGAGCCTTGCTACACTGATGGGTGGGATGTAAATTGCCAACAGCCACTCTGGAGAAGTGTACGGTGAGTCGTGAAACATCTAAAAAACACAGCTTAGAGAGCATAGGGCACTTTCACTCATGGGGGTATAAATTGGGAAAATGAAAAATCAGCAAGACACAAGCACCCCAAAGTTTAGGGCTGCTCTGTTGACAAGGACCTCCACTTCATTCCACCTTCAATATCCCAGGAAAGAGAAAAATGGATAAAGAAGTTGTGGTCCTTATGTACAATGGAATATCACTCAGCCATGAAATCAATGTCATAAGGCTAGTAGCAGCATGATGAGTGGATTTAGTTACGACGATTCTAAGTGAAATAAATCACACAGAAAAGGACACTTCTCATAAGGTATCACTGATAGAGGGAATGTAAAAACCGTTACACATGAACTGAATTACAAAACAGAACAGAGTCACACATGCAGAAAACACACTATGGCTGCTTAACGGGAAAGGTGAGGTGGGGTGATACATAAAACAAGGGTTTCAAATTAGCTCAGATACCGTTCCATAAACCCAACATGTAATAGACAAAACGTACTCCTTGCTCAGAGAACTGGACTCAACACGCCCTATTCACCGCACAAGAATATATCTGACTACTAATAATCTTAAAACCTATGTATTGATATCTCTCTGTTAGTGTGTCAAGTGGGTGTAAAGCGGCATAAACACAGCAGTGAAAAGCAGCTAAACCGCATTATGAAAATAAATTACTTTTAAAAACCCATGAAACAAAGACAGTGAAAGAGAGAGAAATTCTTACACAATGCGTTCAGGGGCTGTGATGCAACCTGGATTGACCATATCTAGACGCACAGCTGGATGAGACCTAAGGGTGGACACTCTTGGGGCTGAGAGGTTTGGTGAGGTTGGGTGAGCAAACGCAGACCCTTTAAAGTAATACTGCGTGGTACCCATCGCATGAGTCCCAAATCTCCAGGTTCAAGGGCATCTTCCTACATCGAAAACATGCATGAGCAACCCAGAAGATGGTACACCGTCTGATGGGGAAAGGTTTCTAAAACGCACCTCATTTCTCATCTCCTTGTGCCCGGGTTCGCCATTCCAGCCGCTTTACTAGCAGTCTCCCTACTTGGAGCATCAGCACCTTTAACCTCCTGTTCCGTACAGGTTGCCATTTCTCCTGAGGATGAACGGGAAGACGGGGAACCAATGAGAGACTGGCTCTTGGTGTTGGGAAATGCACAGGTCACTCTATTTTCCCATCAGGAAGAAGAATTAACCACAGGCTCATCCCGCCCCCTGGAACCAGAACAGGTCCTGAAGCCATCCTGCGCTTTTGCGGCCAGCTCCCTAAAACACGAGTTGTAAAATCAAGCTTCAGGGCACTGCAATTCACAAACCTGCAGAGTTATAAAGGATAACTCTCGTCCACAAATATATTGAGGGAAGGCAAAGAAGAGGATTTGAAATCAAGGCAGAATTGCAGGAAACAGATTTCAGGAGGTAGATTCGAATCTCCTTTAAAACTCATGAAAAGCGGCAAAACGTTGACAATGATGCCCTTGGCCAAAAAGGGCGTATGCGTTTTTTCCTGAATATATTCAGGAAAAAACGCATACGCCCTTTTTGGCCAACCAAGCAACCTGGAAAGGCAAATCAGCGCTACAAAGAAGTCTCACTTCCCATCGATCAAAAGGGCCATTCTGAAAAATGTGTCAAAACCAGAAATGCAGGACAGGTCATGGAGAAATGGGAGCCTTGCTACACTGATGGGCGGGATGTAAATTGCCAACAGCCACTCTGGAGAAGTGTACGGTGAGTCCTGAAACATCTAAAAAACACAGCTTAGAGAGCATAGGGCACTTCCACTCATGGGGGTATAAATTGGGAAAATTAAAAATCAGCAAGACACAAGCACCCCAAAGTTTAGGGCTGCTCTGTTGACAAGGACCTCCACTTCATTCCACCTTAAATATCCCAGGAAAGAGAAAAATGGGTAAATAAGTTGTGGTCCTTATGGACAATGGAATATCACTCAGCCATGAAATCAATGTCCTAAGGCTAGTAGCAGCATGATGAGTGGATTTAGGTACGACGATTCTAAGTGAAATAAGTCACACAGAAAAGGACACTTCTCATAAGGTATCACTGATAGAGGGAATGTAAAAACCGTTACACATGAACTGAATTACAAAACAGAACAGAGTCACACATGCAGAAAACACACTATGGCTGTTTAACGGGAAAGGGGAGGTGGGGTGATACATAAAACAAGGGTTTCAAATTAGCTCAGATACCGTTCCATAAACCCAATATGTAATAGACAAGACCTACTCCTTGCTCAGAGAACTAGACTCAACACGCCCTATTCACCGCACAAGAATATATCTGACTAGTAATAATCTTAAAACCTATGTATTGATATCTCTCTGTTAGTGTGTCAAGTGGGTGTAAAGCGGCAAAAACACAGCAGTGAAAAGCAGCTAAACCCCATTATGAAAATAAATTACTTTGAAAAACCCATGAAAGAAAGACAGTGAAAGAGAGAGACATTCTTACACAATGCGTTCAGGGGCTGTGATGCAACCTGGATTGACCATATCTAGACGCACAGCTGGATGAGACATAAGGGTGGACACTCTTGGGGCTGAGAGGTTTGGTGAGGTTGGGTGAGCAAACGCAGACCATTTAAAGTAATACTGCGTGGTACCCATCGCATGGGTCCCAAATCTCCAGGTTCAAGGGCATCTTCCTACATCGAAAATATGCATGAGAAACCCAGAAGATGGTACACCGTGTGATGGGGAAAGGTTTCTAAAACGCACCTCATTTCTCATCTCCTTGTGCCCGGGTTCGCCATTCCAGCCACTTTACTAGCAATCTCCCTACTTGGAGCATCAGCACCTTTAACCTCCTGTTCCGTACAGGTTGCCATTTCTCCTGACGATGAACGGGAAGACGGGGAACCAATGAGAGACTGGCTCTTGGTGTTGGGAAAGGCACAGGTCACTCTATTTTCCCATCAGGAAGAAGAATTAACCACAGGCTCATCCCGCCCCCCGGAACCAGAACAGGTCCTGAAGCCATCCTGAGCTTTTGCGGCCAGCTCCCAAAAACACGAGTTGTAAAATGGAGGCTCAGGGCACTGCAATTCACAAACCTGCAGAGTTATAAATGATAGCTCTCGTCCACAAATATATTGAGGGAAGGCAACGAAGAGGATTTGAAATCAAGGCAGAATTGCAGGAAACAGATTTCAGGAGGTAGATTCGAATCGCCTTTAAAGCACATGAAAAGCGGCAAAACGTTGACAATGATGCCCTTGGCCAAAAAGGGCGTATGCGTTTTTTCCTGAATATATTCAGGAAAAAACGCATACGCCCTTTTTGGCCAACCAAGCAACCTGGAAAGGCAAATCAGCGCTACAAAGAAGTCTCGCTTCCCATCGGTCAAAAGGGCCATGCTGAAAAAAGTGTCAAAACCAGAAATGCAGGACAGGCCATGGAGAAATGGTAGCCTTGCTACACTGATGGGCGGGATGTAAATTGCCAACAGCCACTCTGGAGAAGTGTACGGTGAGTCCTGAAACATCTAAAAAACACAGCTTAGAGAGCATAGGGCACTTCCACTCATGGGGGTATAAATTGGGAAAATTAAAAATCAGCAAGACACAAGCACCCCAAAGTTTAGGGCTGCTCTGTTGACCAGGACCTCCACTTCATTCCACCTTCAATATCCCAGGAAAGAGAAAAATGGATAAAGAAGTTGTGGTCCTTATGTACAATGGAATATCACTCAGCCATGAAATCAATGTCATAAGGCTAGTAGCAGCATGATGAGTGGATTTAGGTACGACGATTCTAAGTGAAATAAGTCACACAGAAAAGGACACTTCTCATAAGGTATCACTGATAGAGGGAATGTCAAAACCATTACACTTGAACTGAATTACAAAACAGAACAGAGTCACACATGCAGAAAACACACTATGGCTGTTTAACGGGAAAGGTGAGGTGGGGTGATACATAAAACAAGGGTTTCAAATTAGCTCAGATACCGTTCCATAAACCCAATATGTAATAGACAAGACCTACTCCTTGCTCAGAGAACTGGACTCAACACGCCCTATTCACCACACAAGAATATATCTGACTACTAATAATCTTAAAGCCTATATATTGATATCTCTCTGTTAGTGTGTCAAGTGGGTGTAAAGCGGCATAAACACAGCAGTGAAAAGCAGCTAAACCGCATTATGAAAATAAATTACTTTTAAAAACCCATGAAACAAAGACAGTGAAAGAGAGAGAAATTCTTACACAATGCGTTCAGGGGCTGTGATGCAACCTGGATTGACCATATCTAGACCCACAGCTGGATGAGACCTAAGGGTGGACACTCTTGGGGCTGAGAGGTTTGGTGAGGTTGGGTGAGCAAACGCAGACCCTTCAAAGTAATACTGCGTGGTACCCATCGCATGGGTCCCAAATCTCCAGGTTCAAGGGCATCTTCCTACATCGAAAACATGCATGAGAAACCCAGAAGGTGGTACACCGTGTGATGGGGAAAGGTTTCTAAAACGCACCTCATTTCTCATCTCCTTGTGCCCGGCTTCGCCATTCCAGCCGCTTTACTAGCAATCTCCCTACTTGGAGCATCAGCACCTTTAACCTCCTGTTCCGTACAGGTTGCAATTTTTCCGGAGGATGAACGGGAAGACGGGGAACCAATGAGAGACTGGCTCTTGGTGTTGGGACAGGCAGAGGTCACTCTATTTTCCCATCAGGAAGAAGAATTAACCACAGGCTCAGCCTGACCCCGGAACCAGAACAGGGCCTGAAGCCATCCTGCGCTTTTGCGGCCAGCTCCCAAAAACGCGAGGTGTAAAATCGAGCTTCATGGCACTGCAATTCACAAACCTGCAGAGTTATAAATGATAACTCTCGTCCACAGATATATTGAGGGAAGGCAACGAAGAGGATTTGAAATCAAGGCAGAATTGCAGGAAACAGATTTCAGGAGGTAGATTCGAATCGCCTTTAAAGCACATGAAAAGCGGCAAAACGTTGACAATGATGCCCTTGGCCAAAAAGGGCGTATGCGTTTTTTCCTGAATATATTCAGGAAAAAACGCATACGCCCTTTTTGGCCAACCAAGCAACCTGGAAAGGCAAATCAGCGCTACAAAGAAGTCTCGCTTCCCATCGGTCAAAAGGGCCATGCTGAAAAAAGTGTCAAAACCAGAAATGCAGGACAGGCCATGGAGAAATGGGAGCCTTGCTACACTGATGGGCGGGATGTAAATTGCCAACAGCCACTCTGGAGAAGTGTACGGTGAGTCCTGAAACATCTAAAAAACACAGCTTAGAGAGCATAGGGCACTTCCACTCATGGGGGTATAAATTGGGAAAATGAAAAATCAGCAAGACACAAGCACCCCAAAGTTTAGGGCTGCTCTGTTGACAAGGACCTCCACTTCATTCCACCTTAAATATCCCAGGAAAGAGAAAAATGGATAAAGAAGTTGTGGTCCTTATGTACAATGGAATATCACTCAGCCATGAAATCAATGTCATAAGGCTAGTAGCAGCATGATGAGTGGATTTAGGTACGACGATTCTAAGTGAAATAAATCACACAGAAAAGGACACTTCTCATAAGGTATCACTTATAGAGGGAATGTAAAAACCGTTACAGTTGAACTGAATTACAAAACAGAACAGAGTCACACATGCAGAAAACACACTATGGCTGTTTAACGGGAAAGGGGAGGTGGGGTGATACATAAAACAAGGGTTTCAAATTAGCTCAGATACCGTTCCATAAACCCAATATGTAATAGACAAGACCTACTCCTTGCTCAGAGAACTAGACTCAACACGCCCTATTCACCGCACAAGAATATATCTGACTAGTAATAATCTTAAAACCTATGTATTGATATCTCTCTGTTAGTGTGTCAAGTGGGTGTAAAGCGGCAAAAACACAGCAGTGAAAAGCAGCTAAACCCCATTATGAAAATAAATTACTTTGAAAAACCCATGAAAGAAAGACAGTGAAAGAGAGAGACATTCTTACACAATGCGTTCAGGGGCTGTGATGCAACCTGGATTGACCATATCTAGACGCACAGCTGGATGAGACATAAGGGTGGACACTCTTGGGGCTGAGAGGTTTGGTGAGGTTGGGTGAGCAAACGCAGACCATTTAAAGTAATACTGCGTGGTACCCATCGCATGGGTCCCAAATCTCCAGGTTCAAGGGCATCTTCCTACATCGAAAATATGCATGAGAAACCCAGAAGATGGTACACCGTGTGATGGGGAAAGGTTTCTAAAACGCACCTCATTTCTCATCTCCTTGTGCCCGGGTTCGCCATTCCAGCCACTTTACTAGCAATCTCCCTACTTGGAGCATCAGCACCTTTAACCTCCTGTTCCGTACAGGTTGCCATTTCTCCTGACGATGAACGGGAAGACGGGGAACCAATGAGAGACTGGCTCTTGGTGTTGGGAAAGGCACAGGTCACTCTATTTTCCCATCAGGAAGAAGAATTAACCACAGGCTCATCCCGCCCCCCGGAACCAGAACAGGTCCTGAAGCCATCCTGAGCTTTTGCGGCCAGCTCCCAAAAACACGAGTTGTAAAATGGAGGCTCAGGGCACTGCAATTCACAAACCTGCAGAGTTATAAATGATAGCTCTCGTCCACAAATATATTGAGGGAAGGCAACGAAGAGGATTTGAAATCAAGGCAGAATTGCAGGAAACAGATTTCAGGAGGTAGATTCGAATCGCCTTTAAAGCACATGAAAAGCGGCAAAACGTTGACAATGATGCCCTTGGCCAAAAAGGGCGTATGCGTTTTTTCCTGAATATATTCAGGAAAAAACGCATACGCCCTTTTTGGCCAACCAAGCAACCTGGAAAGGCAAATCAGCGCTACAAAGAAGTCTCGCTTCCCATCGGTCAAAAGGGCCATGCTGAAAAAAGTGTCAAAACCAGAAATGCAGGACAGGCCATGGAGAAATGGTAGCCTTGCTACACTGATGGGCGGGATGTAAATTGCCAACAGCCACTCTGGAGAAGTGTACGGTGAGTCCTGAAACATCTAAAAAACACAGCTTAGAGAGCATAGGGCACTTCCACTCATGGGGGTATAAATTGGGAAAATTAAAAATCAGCAAGACACAAGCACCCCAAAGTTTAGGGCTGCTCTGTTGACCAGGACCTCCACTTCATTCCACCTTCAATATCCCAGGAAAGAGAAAAATGGATAAAGAAGTTGTGGTCCTTATGTACAATGGAATATCACTCAGCCATGAAATCAATGTCATAAGGCTAGTAGCAGCATGATGAGTGGATTTAGGTACGACGATTCTAAGTGAAATAAGTCACACAGAAAAGGACACTTCTCATAAGGTATCACTGATAGAGGGAATGTCAAAACCATTACACTTGAACTGAATTACAAAACAGAACAGAGTCACACATGCAGAAAACACACTATGGCTGTTTAACGGGAAAGGTGAGGTGGGGTGATACATAAAACAAGGGTTTCAAATTAGCTCAGATACCGTTCCATAAACCCAATATGTAATAGACAAGACCTACTCCTTGCTCAGAGAACTGGACTCAACACGCCCTATTCACCACACAAGAATATATATGACTACTAATAATCTTAAAGCCTATATATTGATATCTCTCTGTTAGTGTGTCAAGTGGGTGTAAAGAGGCATAAACACAGCAGTGAAAAGCAGCTAAACCGCATTATGAAAATAAATTACTTTTAAAAACCCATGAAACAAAGACAGTGAAAGAGAGAGACATTCTTACACAATGCGTTCAGGGGCTGTGTTGCAACCTGGATTGACCATATCTAGACGCACAGCTGGATGAGACCTAAGGGTGGACACTCTTGGGGCTGAGAGGTTTGGTGAGGTTGGGTGAGCAAACGCAGACCCTTTAAAGTAATACTGCGTGGTACCCATCGCATGAGTCCCAAATCTCCAGGTTCAAGGGCATCTTCCTACATCGAAAACATGCATGAGCAACCCAGAAGATGGTACACCGTCTGATGGGGAAAGGTTTCTAAAACGCACCTCATTTCTCATCTCCTTGTGCCCGGGTTCGCCATTCCAGCCGCTTTACTAGCAGTCTCCCTACTTGGAGCATCAGCACCTTTAACCTCCTGTTCCATACAGGTTGCAATTTTTCCTGAGGATGAACGGGAAGACGGGGAACCAATGAGAGACTGGCTCTTGGTGTTGGGAAATGCACAGGTCACTCTATTTTCCCATCAGGAAGAAGAATTAACCACAGGCTCATCCCGCCCCCTGGAACCAGAACAGGTCCTGAAGCCATCCTGCGCTTTTGCGGCCAGCTCCCTAAAACACGAGTTGTAAAATCAAGCTTCAGGGCACTGCAATTCACAAACCTGCAGAGTTATAAAGGATAACTCTCGTCCACAAATATATTGAGGGAAGGCAAAGAAGAGGATTTGAAATCAAGGCAGAATTGCAGGAAACAGATTTCAGGAGGTAGATTCGAATCTCCTTTAAAACACATGAAAAGCGGCAAAACGTTGACAATGATGCCCTTGGCCAAAAAGGGCGTATGCGTTTTTTCCTGAATATATTCAGGAAAAAACGCATACGCCCTTTTTGGCCAACCAAGCAACCTGGAAAGGCAAATCAGCGCTACAAAGAAGTCTCACTTCCCATCGATCAAAAGGGCCATTCTGAAAAATGTGTCAAAACCAGAAATGCAGGACAGGTCATGGAGAAATGGGAGCCTTGCTACACTGATGGGCGGGATGTAAATTGCCAACAGCCACTCTGGAGAAGTGTACGGTGAGTCCTGAAACATCTAAAAAACACAGCTTAGAGAGCATAGGGCACTTCCACTCATGGGGGTATAAATTGGGAAAATTAAAAATCAGCAAGACACAAGCACCCCAAAGTTTAGGGCTGCTCTGTTGACAAGGACCTCCACTTCATTCCACCTTAAATATCCCAGGAAAGAGAAAAATGGGTAAAGAAGTTGTGGTCCTTATGGACAATGGAATATCACTCAGCCATGAAATCAATGTCCTAAGGCTAGTAGCAGCATGATGAGTGGATTTAGGTACGACGATTCTAAGTGAAATAAGTCACACAGAAAAGGACACTTCTCATAAGGTATCACTGATAGAGGGAATGTAAAAACCGTTACACTTGAACTGAATTACAAAACAGAACAGAGTCACACATGCAGAAAACACACTATGGCTGTTTAACGGGAAAGGTGAGGTGGGGTGATACATAAAACAAGGGTTTCAAGTTAGCTCAGATACCGTTCCATAAACCCAATATGTAATAGACAAGACCTACTCCTTGCTCAGAGAACTGGACTCAACACGCCCTATTCACCGCACAAGAATATATCTGACTACTAATAATCTTAAAACCTATGTATTGATATCTCTCTGTTAGTGTGTCAAGTGGGTGTAAAGCGGCATAAACACAGCAGTGAAAAGCAGCTAAACCGCATTATGAAAATAAATTACTTTTAAAAACCCATGAAACAAAGACAGTGAAAGAGAGAGAAATTCTTACACAATGCGTTCAGGGGCTGTGATGCAACCTGGATTGACCATATCTAGACCCACAGCTGGATGAGACCTAAGGGTGGACACTCTTGGGGCTGAGAGGTTTGGTGAGGTTGGGTGAGCAAACGCAGACCCTTCAAAGTAATACTGCGTGGTACCCATCGCATGGGTCCCAAATCTCCAGGTTCAAGGGCATCTTCCTACATCGAAAACATGCATGAGAAACCCAGAAGGTGGTACACCGTGTGATGGGGAAAGGTTTCTAAAACGCACCTCATTTCTCATCTCCTTGTGCCCGGCTTCGCCATTCCAGCCGCTTTACTAGCAATCTCCCTACTTGGAGCATCAGCACCTTTAACCTCCTGTTCCGTACAGGTTGCAATTTTTCCGGAGGATGAACGGGAAGACGGGGAACCAATGAGAGACTGGCTCTTGGTGTTGGGACAGGCAGAGGTCACTCTATTTTCCCATCAGGAAGAAGAATTAACCACAGGCTCAGCCTGACCCCGGAACCAGAACAGGGCCTGAAGCCATCCTGCGCTTTTGCGGCCAGCTCCCAAAAACGCGAGGTGTAAAATCGAGCTTCATGGCACTGCAATTCACAAACCTGCAGAGTTATAAATGATAACTCTCGTCCACAGATATATTGAGGGAAGGCAACGAAGAGGATTTGAAATCAAGGCAGAATTGCAGGAAACAGATTTCAGGAGGTAGATTCGAATCGCCTTTAAAGCACATGAAAAGCGGCAAAACGTTGACAATGATGCCCTTGGCCAAAAAGGGCGTATGCGTTTTTTCCTGAATATATTCAGGAAAAAACGCATACGCCCTTTTTGGCCAACCAAGCAACCTGGAAAGGCAAATCAGCGCTACAAAGAAGTCTCGCTTCCCATCGGTCAAAAGGGCCATGCTGAAAAAAGTGTCAAAACCAGAAATGCAGGACAGGCCATGGAGAAATGGGAGCCTTGCTACACTGATGGGCGGGATGTAAATTGCCAACAGCCACTCTGGAGAAGTGTACGGTGAGTCCTGAAACATCTAAAAAACACAGCTTAGAGAGCATAGGGCACTTCCACTCATGGGGGTATAAATTGGGAAAATGAAAAATCAGCAAGACACAAGCACCCCAAAGTTTAGGGCTGCTCTGTTGACAAGGACCTCCACTTCATTCCACCTTAAATATCCCAGGAAAGAGAAAAATGGATAAAGAAGTTGTGGTCCTTATGTACAATGGAATATCACTCAGCCATGAAATCAATGTCATAAGGCTAGTAGCAGCATGATGAGTGGATTTAGGTACGACGATTCTAAGTGAAATAAATCACACAGAAAAGGACACTTCTCATAAGGTATCACTTATAGAGGGAATGTAAAAACCGTTACAGTTGAACTGAATTACAAAACAGAACAGAGTCACACATGCAGAAAACACACTATGGCTGTTTAACGGGAAAGGGGAGGTGGGGTGATACATAAAACAAGGGTTTCAAATTAGCTCAGATACCGTTCCATAAACCCAATATGTAATAGACAAGACCTACTCCTTGCTCAGAGAACTAGACTCAACACGCCCTATTCACCGCACAAGAATATATCTGACTAGTAATAATCTTAAAACCTATGTATTGATATCTCTCTGTTAGTGTGTCAAGTGGGTGTAAAGCGGCAAAAACACAGCAGTGAAAAGCAGCTAAACCCCATTATGAAAATAAATTACTTTGAAAAACCCATGAAAGAAAGACAGTGAAAGAGAGAGACATTCTTACACAATGCGTTCAGGGGCTGTGATGCAACCTGGATTGACCATATCTAGACGCACAGCTGGATGAGACATAAGGGTGGACACTCTTGGGGCTGAGAGGTTTGGTGAGGTTGGGTGAGCAAACGCAGACCATTTAAAGTAATACTGCGTGGTACCCATCGCATGGGTCCCAAATCTCCAGGTTCAAGGGCATCTTCCTACATCGAAAATATGCATGAGAAACCCAGAAGATGGTACACCGTGTGATGGGGAAAGGTTTCTAAAACGCACCTCATTTCTCATCTCCTTGTGCCCGGGTTCGCCATTCCAGCCACTTTACTAGCAATCTCCCTACTTGGAGCATCAGCACCTTTAACCTCCTGTTCCGTACAGGTTGCCATTTCTCCTGACGATGAACGGGAAGACGGGGAACCAATGAGAGACTGGCTCTTGGTGTTGGGAAAGGCACAGGTCACTCTATTTTCCCATCAGGAAGAAGAATTAACCACAGGCTCATCCCGCCCCCCGGAACCAGAACAGGTCCTGAAGCCATCCTGAGCTTTTGCGGCCAGCTCCCAAAAACACGAGTTGTAAAATGGAGGCTCAGGGCACTGCAATTCACAAACCTGCAGAGTTATAAATGATAGCTCTCGTCCACAAATATATTGAGGGAAGGCAACGAAGAGGATTTGAAATCAAGGCAGAATTGCAGGAAACAGATTTCAGGAGGTAGATTCGAATCGCCTTTAAAGCACATGAAAAGCGGCAAAACGTTGACAATGATGCCCTTGGCCAAAAAGGGCGTATGCGTTTTTTCCTGAATATATTCAGGAAAAAACGCATACGCCCTTTTTGGCCAACCAAGCAACCTGGAAAGGCAAATCAGCGCTACAAAGAAGTCTCGCTTCCCATCGGTCAAAAGGGCCATGCTGAAAAAAGTGTCAAAACCAGAAATGCAGGACAGGCCATGGAGAAATGGTAGCCTTGCTACACTGATGGGCGGGATGTAAATTGCCAACAGCCACTCTGGAGAAGTGTACGGTGAGTCCTGAAACATCTAAAAAACACAGCTTAGAGAGCATAGGGCACTTCCACTCATGGGGGTATAAATTGGGAAAATTAAAAATCAGCAAGACACAAGCACCCCAAAGTTTAGGGCTGCTCTGTTGACAAGGACCTCCACTTCATTCCACCTTAAATATCCCAGGAAAGAGAAAAATGGGTAAATAAGTTGTGGTCCTTATGGACAATGGAATATCACTCAGCCATGAAATCAATGTCCTAAGGCTAGTAGCAGCATGATGAGTGGATTTAGGTACGACGATTCTAAGTGAAATAAGTCACACAGAAAAGGACACTTCTCATAAGGTATCACTGATAGAGGGAATGTAAAAACCGTTACACATGAACTGAATTACAAAACAGAACAGAGTCACACATGCAGAAAACACACTATGGCTGTTTAACGGGAAAGGGGAGGTGGGGTGATACATAAAACAAGGGTTTCAAATTAGCTCAGATACCGTTCCATAAACCCAATATGTAATAGACAAGACCTACTCCTTGCTCAGAGAACTAGACTCAACACGCCCTATTCACCGCACAAGAATATATCTGACTAGTAATAATCTTAAAACCTATGTATTGATATCTCTCTGTTAGTGTGTCAAGTGGGTGTAAAGCGGCAAAAACACAGCAGTGAAAAGCAGCTAAACCCCATTATGAAAATAAATTACTTTGAAAAACCCATGAAAGAAAGACAGTGAAAGAGAGAGACATTCTTACACAATGCGTTCAGGGGCTGTGATGCAACCTGGATTGACCATATCTAGACGCACAGCTGGATGAGACATAAGGGTGGACACTCTTGGGGCTGAGAGGTTTGGTGAGGTTGGGTGAGCAAACGCAGACCATTTAAAGTAATACTGCGTGGTACCCATCGCATGGGTCCCAAATCTCCAGGTTCAAGGGCATCTTCCTACATCGAAAATATGCATGAGAAACCCAGAAGATGGTACACCGTGTGATGGGGAAAGGTTTCTAAAACGCACCTCATTTCTCATCTCCTTGTGCCCGGGTTCGCCATTCCAGCCACTTTACTAGCAATCTCCCTACTTGGAGCATCAGCACCTTTAACCTCCTGTTCCGTACAGGTTGCCATTTCTCCTGACGATGAACGGGAAGACGGGGAACCAATGAGAGACTGGCTCTTGGTGTTGGGAAAGGCACAGGTCACTCTATTTTCCCATCAGGAAGAAGAATTAACCACAGGCTCATCCCGCCCCCCGGAACCAGAACAGGTCCTGAAGCCATCCTGAGCTTTTGCGGCCAGCTCCCAAAAACACGAGTTGTAAAATGGAGGCTCAGGGCACTGCAATTCACAAACCTGCAGAGTTATAAATGATAGCTCTCGTCCACAAATATATTGAGGGAAGGCAACGAAGAGGATTTGAAATCAAGGCAGAATTGCAGGAAACAGATTTCAGGAGGTAGATTCGAATCGCCTTTAAAGCACATGAAAAGCGGCAAAACGTTGACAATGATGCCCTTGGCCAAAAAGGGCGTATGCGTTTTTTCCTGAATATATTCAGGAAAAAACGCATACGCCCTTTTTGGCCAACCAAGCAACCTGGAAAGGCAAATCAGCGCTACAAAGAAGTCTCGCTTCCCATCGGTCAAAAGGGCCATGCTGAAAAAAGTGTCAAAACCAGAAATGCAGGACAGGCCATGGAGAAATGGTAGCCTTGCTACACTGATGGGCGGGATGTAAATTGCCAACAGCCACTCTGGAGAAGTGTACGGTGAGTCCTGAAACATCTAAAAAACACAGCTTAGAGAGCATAGGGCACTTCCACTCATGGGGGTATAAATTGGGAAAATTAAAAATCAGCAAGACACAAGCACCCCAAAGTTTAGGGCTGCTCTGTTGACAAGGACCTCCACTTCATTCCACCTTCAATATCCCAGGAAAGAGAAAAATGGGTAAAGAAGTTGTGGTCCTTATGTACAATGGAATATCACTCAGCCATGAAATCAATGTCATAAGGCTAGTAGCAGCATGATGAGTGGATTTAGGTACGACGATTCTAAGTGAAATAAGTCACACAGAAAAGGACACTTCTCATAAGGTATCACTGATAGAGGGAATGTCAAAACCATTACACTTGAACTGAATTACAAAACAGAACAGAGTCACACATGCAGAAAACACACTATGGCTGTTTAACGGGAAAGGTGAGGTGGGGTGATACATAAAACAAGGGTTTCAAATTAGCTCAGATACCGTTCCATAAACCCAATATGTAATAGACAAGACCTACTCCTTGCTCAGAGAACTGGACTCAACACGCCCTATTCACCACACAAGAATATATATGACTACTAATAATCTTAAAGCCTATATATTGATATCTCTCTGTTAGTGTGTCAAGTGGGTGTAAAGAGGCATAAACACAGCAGTGAAAAGCAGCTAAACCGCATTATGAAAATAAATTACTTTTAAAAACCCATGAAACAAAGACAGTGAAAGAGAGAGACATTCTTACACAATGCGTTCAGGGGCTGTGTTGCAACCTGGATTGACCATATCTAGACGCACAGCTGGATGAGACCTAAGGGTGGACACTCTTGGGGCTGAGAGGTTTGGTGAGGTTGGGTGAGCAAACGCAGACCCTTTAAAGTAATACTGCGTGGTACCCATCGCATGAGTCCCAAATCTCCAGGTTCAAGGGCATCTTCCTACATCGAAAACATGCATGAGCAACCCAGAAGATGGTACACCGTCTGATGGGGAAAGGTTTCTAAAACGCACCTCATTTCTCATCTCCTTGTGCCCGGGTTCGCCATTCCAGCCGCTTTACTAGCAGTCTCCCTACTTGGAGCATCAGCACCTTTAACCTCCTGTTCCGTACAGGTTGCAATTTTTCCTGAGGATGAACGGGAAGACGGGGAACCAATGAGAGACTGTCTCTTGGTGTTGGGAAATGCACAGGTCACTCTATTTTCCCATCAGGAAGAAGAATTAACCACAGGCTCATCCCGCCCCCTGGAACCAGAACAGGTCCTGAAGCCATCCTGCGCTTTTGCGGCCAGCTCCCTAAAACACGAGTTGTAAAATCAAGCTTCAGGGCACTGCAATTCACAAACCTGCAGAGTTATAAAGGATAACTCTCGTCCACAAATATATTGAGGGAAGGCAAAGAAGAGGATTTGAAATCAAGGCAGAATTGCAGGAAACAGATTTCAGGAGGTAGATTCGAATCTCCTTTAAAACACATGAAAAGCGGCAAAACGTTGACAATGATGCCCTTGGCCAAAAAGGGCGTATGCGTTTTTTCCTGAATATATTCAGGAAAAAACGCATACGCCCTTTTTGGCCAACCAAGCAACCTGGAAAGGCAAATCAGCGCTACAAAGAAGTCTCACTTCCCATCGATCAAAAGGGCCATTCTGAAAAATGTGTCAAAACCAGAAATGCAGGACAGGTCATGGAGAAATGGGAGCCTTGCTACACTGATGGGCGGGATGTAAATTGCCAACAGCCACTCTGGAGAAGTGTACGGTGAGTCCTGAAACATCTAAAAAACACAGCTTAGAGAGCATAGGGCACTTCCACTCATGGGGGTATAAATTGGGAAAATGAAAAATCAGCAAGACACAAGCACCCCAAAGTTTAGGGCTGCTCTGTTGACAAGGACCTCCACTTCATTCCACCTTAAATATCCCAGGAAAGAGAAAAATGGGTAAAGAAGTTGTGGTCCTTATGGACAATGGAATATCACTCAGCCATGAAATCAATGTCCTAAGGCTAGTAGCAGCATGATGAGTGGATTTAGGTACGACGATTCTAAGTGAAATAAGTCACACAGAAAAGGACACTTCTCATAAGGTATCACTGATAGAGGGAATGTAAAAACCGTTACACATGAACTGAATTACAAAACAGAACAGAGTCACAAATGCAGAAAACACACTATGGCTGTTTAACGGGAAAGGGGAGGTGGGGTGATACATAAAACAAGGGTTTCAAATTAGCTCAGATACCGTTCCATAAACCCAATATGTAATAGACAAGACCTACTCCTTGCTCAGAGAACTGGACTCAACACGCCCTATTCACCGCACAAGAATATATCTGACTAGTAATAATCTTAAAACCTATGTATTGATATCTCTCTGTTAGTGTGTCAAGTGGGTGTAAAGCGGCAAAAACACAGCAGTGAAAAGCAGCTAAACCCCATTATGAAAATAAATTACTTTGAAAAACCCATGAAAGAAAGACAGTGAAAGAGAGAGACATTCTTACACAATGCGTTCAGGGGCTGTGATGCAACCTGGATTGACCATATCTAGACGCACAGCTGGATGAGACATAAGGGTGGACACTCTTGGGGCTGAGAGGTTTGGTGAGGTTGGGTGAGCAAACGCAGACCCTTTAAAGTAATACTGCGTGGTACCCATCGCATGGGTCCCAAATCTCCAGGTTCAAGGGCATCTTCCTACATCGAAAACATGCATGAGAAACCCAGAAGGTGGTACACCGTGTGATGGGGAAAGGTTTCTAAAACGCACCTCATTTCTCATCTCCTTGTGCCCGGGTTCGCCATTCCAGCCACTTTACTAGCAATCTCCCTACTTGGAGCATCAGCACCTTTAACCTCCTGTTCCGTACAGGTTGCAATTTTTCCTGAGGATGAACGGGAAGACAGGGAACCAATGAGAGACTGGCTCTTGGTGTTGGGAAAGGCACAGGTCACTCTATTTTCCCATCAGGAAGAAGAATTAACCACAGGCTCATCCCGCCCCCCGGAACCAGAACAGGGCCTGAAGCCATCCTGCGCTTTTGCGGCCAGCTCCCTAAAACACGAGTTGTAAAATCAAGCTTCAGGGCACTGCAATTCACAAACCTGCAGAGTTATAAAGGATAACTCTCGTCCACAAATATATTGAGGGAAGGCAAAGAAGAGGATTTGAAATCAAGGCAGAATTGCAGGAAACAGATTTCAGGAGGTAGATTCGAATCTCCTTTAAAGCACATGAAAAGCGGCAAAACGTTGACAATGATGCCCTTGGCCAAAAAGGGCGTATGCGTTTTTTCCTGAATATATTCAGGAAAAAACGCATACGCCCTTTTTGGCCAACCAAGCAACCTGGAAAGGCAAATCAGCGCTACAAAGAAGTCTCACTTCCCATCGGTTAAAAGGGCCATGCTGAAAAAAGTGTCAAAACCAGAAATGCAGGACAGGCCATGGAGAAATGGGAGCCTTGCTACACTGATGGGCGGGATGTAAATTGCCAACAGCCACTCTGGAGAAGTGTACGGTGAGTCCTGAAACATCTAAAAAACACAGCTTAGAGAGCATAGGGCACTTCCACTCATGGGGGTATAAATTGGGAAAATGAAAAATCAGCAAGACACAAGCACCCCAAAGTTTAGGGCTGCTCTGTTGACAAGGACCTCCACTTCATTCCACCTTAAATATCCCAGGAAAGAGAAAAATGGGTAAAGAAGTTGTGGTCCTTATGTACAATGGAATATCACTCAGCCATGAAATCAATGTCCTAAGGCTAGTAGCAGCATGATGAGTGGATTTAGGTACGATGATTCTAAGTGAAATAAGTCACACAGAAAAGGACACTTCTCATAAGGTATCACTGATAGAGGGAATGTAAAAACCGTTACACATGAACTGAATTACAAAACAGAACAGAGTCACACATGCAGAAAACACACTATGGCTGCTTAACGGGAAAGGTGAGGTGGGGTGATACATAAAACAAGGGTTTCAAATTAGCTCAGATACCGTTCCATAAACCCAATATGTAATAGACAAGACCTACTCCTTGCTCAGAGAACTGGACTCAACACGCCCTATTCACCGCACAAGAATATATCTGACTAGTAATAATCTTAAAACCTATGTATTGATATCTCTCTGTTAGTGTGTCAAGTGGGTGTAAAGCAGCATAAACACAGCAGTGAAAAGCAGCTAAACCCCATTATGAAAATAAATTACTTTGAAAAACCCATGAAAGAAAGACAGTGAAAGAGAGAGACATTCTTACACAATGCGTTCAGGGGCTGTGATGCAACCTGGATTGACCATATCTAGACCCACAGCTGGATGAGACATAAGGGTGGACACTCTTGGGGCTGAGAGGTTTGGTGAGGTTGGGTGAGCAAACGCAGACCATTTAAAGTAATACTGCGTGGTACCCATCGCATGGGTCCCAAATCTCCAGGTTCAAGGGCATCTTCCTACATCAAAAACATGCATGAGAAACCCAGAAGATGGTACACTGTGTGATGGGGAAAGGTTTCTAAAACGCACCTCATTTCTCATCTCCTTGTGCCCGGGTTCGCCATTCCAGCCACTTTACTAGCAATCTCCCTACTTGGAGCATCAGCACCTTTAACCTCCTGTTCCGTACAGGTTGCAATTTTTCCTGAGGATGAACGGGAAGACAGGGAACCAATGAGAGACTGGCTCTTGGTGTTGGGAAAGGCACAGGTCACTCTATTTTCCCATCAGGAAGAAGAATTAACCACAGGCTCATCCCGCCCCCCGGAACCAGAACAGGGCCTGAAGCCATCCTGCGCTTTTGCGGCCAGCTCCCAAAAACACGAGTTGTAAAATGGAGGCTCAGGGCACTGCAATTCACAAACCTGCAGAGTTATAAATGATAACTCTCGTCCACAAATATATTGAGGGAAGGCAACGAAGAGGATTTGAAATCAAGGCAGAATTGCAGGAAACAGATTTCAGGAGGTAGATTCGAATTGCCTTTAAAGCACATGAAAAGCGGCAAAACGTTGACAATGATGCCCTTGGCCAAAAAGGGCGTGTGCGTTTTTTCCTGAATATATTCAGGAAAAAACGCATACGCCCTTTTTGGCCAACCAAGCAACCTGGAAAGGCAAATCAGCGCTACAAAGAAGTCTCGCTTCCCATCGGTCAAAAGGGCCATGCTGAAAAAAGTGTCAAAACCAGAAATGCAGGACAGTCTATGGAGAAATGGGAGCCTTGCTACACTGATGGGTGGGATGTAAATTGCCAACAGCCACTCTGGAGAAGTGTACGGTGAGTCGTGAAACATCTAAAAAACACAGCTTAGAGAGCATAGGGCACTTTCACTCATGGGGGTATAAATTGGGAAAATGAAAAATCAGCAAGACACAAGCACCTCAAAGTTTAGGGCTGCTCTGTTGACAAGGACCTCCACTTCATTCCACCTTCAAAATCCCAGGAAAGAGAAAAATGGATAAAGAAGTTGTGGTCCTTATGTACAATGGAATATCACTCAGCCATGAAATCAATGTCATAAGGCTAGTAGCAGCATGATGATTGGATTTAGTTACGAAGATTCTAAGTGAAATAAATCACACAGAAAAGGACACTTCTCATAAGGTATCACTGATAGAGGGAATGTAAAAACCGTTACACATGAACTGAATTACAAAACAGAACAGAGTCACACATGCAGAAAACACACTATGGCTGCTTAACGGGAAAGGTGAGGTGGGGTGATACATAAAACAAGGGTTTCAAATTAGCTCAGATACCGTTCCATAAACCCAATATGTAATAGACAAGACCTACTCCTTGCTCAGAGAACTGGACTCAACACGCCCTATTCACCGCACAAGAATATATATGACTACTAATAATCTTAAAGCCTATGTATTGATATCTCTCTGTTAGTGTGTCAAGTGGGCGTAAAGCGGCATAAACACAGCAGTGAAAAGCAGCTAAACCGCATTATGAAAATAAATTACTTTGAAAAACCCATGAAAGAAAGACAGTGAAAGAGAGAGACATTCTTACACAATGCGTTCAGGGGCTGTGATGCAACCTGGATTGACCATATCTAGACCCACAGCTGGATGAGACCTAAGGGTGGACACTCTTGGGGCTGAGAGGTTTGGTGAGGTTGGGTGAGCAAACGCAGACCATTTAAAGAAATACTGCGTGGTACCCATCGCATGGGTCCCATATCTCCAGGTTCAAGGGCATCTTCCTACATCGAAAACATGCATGAGAAACCCAGAAGATGGTACACTGTGTGATGGGGAAAGGTTTCTAAAACGCACCTCATTTCTCATCTCCTTGTGCCCGGGTTCGCCATTCCAGCCACTTAACTAGCAATCTCCCTACTTGGAGCATCAGCACCTTTAACCTCCTGTTCCGTACAGGTTGCAATTTCTCCTGAGGATAAACGGGAAGACAGGGAACCAATGAGAGACTGGCTCTTGGTGTTGGGAAAGGCACAGGTCACTATATTTTCCCATCAGCAAGAAGAATTAACCACAGGCTCATCCCGCCCCCCGGAACCAGAACAGGGCCTGAAGCCATCCTGCGCTTTTGCGGCCAGCTCCCAAAAACACGAGTTGTAAAATGGAGGCTCAGGGCACTGCAATTCACAAACCTGCAGAGTTATAAATGATAACTCTCGTCCACAAATATATTGAGGGAAGGCAACGAAGAGGATTTGAAATCAAGGCAGAATTGCAGGAAACAGATTTCAGGAGGTAGATTCGAATCGCCTTTAAAGCACATGAAAAGCGGCAAAACGTTGACAATGATGCCCTTGGCCAAAAAGGGCGTATGCGTTTTTTCCTGAATATATTCAGGAAAAAACGCATACGCCCTTTTTGGCCAACCAAGCAACCTGGAAAGGCAAATCAGCGCTACAAAGAAGTCTCGCTTCCCATCGGTCAAAAGGGCCATGCTGAAAAAAGTGTCAAAACCAGAAATGCAGGACAGGCTATGGAGAAATGGGAGCCTTGCTACACTGATGGGCGGGATGTAAATTGCCAACAGCCACTCTGGAGAAGTGTCCGGTGAGTCCTGATACATCTGAAAAACACAGCTTAGAGAGCATAGGGCACTTCCACTCATGGGGGTATAAATTGGGAAAATGAAAAATCAGCAAGACACAAGCACCCCAAAGTTTAGGGCTGCTCTGTTGACAAGGACCTCCACTTCATTCCACCTTCAAAATCCCAGGAAAGAGAAAAATGGATAAAGAAGTTGTGGTCCTTATGTACAATGGAATATCACTCAGCCAAGAAATCAATGTCATAAGGCTAGTAGCAGCATGATGAGTGGATTTAGGTACGACGATTCTAAGTGAAATAAATCACACAGAAAAGGACACTTCTCATAAGGTATCACTGATAGAGGGAATGTAAAAACTGTTACACATGAACTGAATTACAAAACAGAACAGAGTCACACATGCAGAAAACACACTATGGCTGCTTAACGGGAAAGGTGAGGTGGGGTGATACATAAAACAAGGGTTTCAAATTAGCTCAGATACCGTTCCATAAACCCAATATGTAATAGACAAGACCTACTCCTTGCTCAGAGAACTGGACTCAACACGCCCTATTCACCGCACAAGAATATATCTGACTACTAATAATCTTAAAGCCTATGTATTGATATCTCTCTGTTAGTGTGTCAAGTGGGTGTAAAGCGGCATAAACACAGCAGTGAAAAGCAGCTAAACCGCATTATGAAAATAAATTACTTTGAAAAACCCATGAAACAAAGACAGTGAAAGAGAGAGACATTCTTACACAATGCGTTCAGGGGCTGTGTTGCAACCTGGATTGACCATATCTAGACGCACAGCTGGATGAGACCTAAGGGTGGACACTCTTGGGGCTGAGAGGTTTGGTGAGGTTGGGTGAGCAAACGCAGACCCTTTAAAGTAATACTGCGTGGTACCCATCGCATGAGTCCCAAATCTCCAGGTTCAAGGGCATCTTCCTACATCGAAAACATGCATGAGAAACCCAGAAGATGGTACACCGTGTGATGGGGAAAGCTTTCTAAAACGCACCTCATTTCTCATCTCCTTGTGCCCGGGTTCGCCATTCCAGCCGCTTTACTAGCAGTCTCCCTACTTGGAGCATCAGCACCTTTAACCTCCTGTTCCGTACAGGTTGCAATTTTTCCTGAGGATGAACGGGAAGACGGGGAACCAATGAGAGACTGGCTCTTGGTGTTGGGAAAGGCACAGGTCACTTTATTTTCCCATCAGGAAGAAGAATTAACCACAGGCTCAGCCTGCCCCCCGGAACCAGAACAGAGCCTGAAGCCATCCTGCGCTTTTGCGGCCAGCTCCCTAAAACACGAGTTGTAAAATCAAGCTTCAGGGCACTGCAATTCACAAACCTGCAGAGTTATAAATGATAACTCTCGTCCACAAATATATTGAGGGAAGGCAAAGAAGAGGATTTGAAATCAAGGCAGAATTGCAGGAAACAGATTTCAGGAGGTAGATTCGAATCTCCTTTAAAGCACATGAAAAGCAGCAAAAAGTTGACAATGATGCCCTTGGCCAAAAAGGGCGTATGCGTTTTTTCCTGAATATATTCAGGAAAAAACGCATACGCCCTTTTTGGCCAACCAAGCAACCTGGAAAGGCAAATCAGCGCTACAAAGAAGTCTCACTTCCCATCGGTCAAAAGGGCCATGCTGAAAAAAGTGTCAAAACCAGAAATGCAGGACAGGCCATGGAGAAATGGGAGCCTTGCTACACTGATGGGCGGGATGTAAATTGCCAACAGCCACTCTGGAGAAGTGTACGGTGAGTCCTGAAACATCTAAAAAACACAGCTTAGAGAGCATAGGGCACTTCCACTCATGGGGGTATAAATTGGGAAAATGAAAAATCAGCAAGACACAAGCACCCCAAAGTTTAGGGCTGCTCTGTTGACAAGGACCTCCACTTCATTCCACCTTAAATATCCCAGGAAAGAGAAAAATGGATAAAGAAGTTGTGGTCCTTATGTACAATGGAATATCACTCAGCCATGAAATCAATGTCATAAGGCTAGTAGCAGCATGATGAGTGGATTAAGGTATGACGATTCTAAGTGAAATAAGTCACACAGAAAAGGACACTTCTCATAAGGTATCACTGATAGAGGGAATGTAAAAACCGTTACACTTGAACTGAATTACAAAACAGAACAGAGTCACACATGCAGAACACATACTGTGGCTGCTTAACGGGAAAGGTGAGGTGGGGTGATACATAAAACAAGGGTTTCAAATTAGCTCAGAAACCGTTCCATAAACCCAATATGTAATAGACAAGACCTACTCCTTGCTCAGAGAACTGGACTCAACACGCCCTATTCACGGCACAAGAATATATCTGACTACTAATAATCTTAAAACCTATGTATTGATATCTCTCTGTTAGTGTGTCAAGTGGGTGTAAAGCGGCATAAACACAGCAGTGAAAAGCAGCTAAACCGCATTATGAAAATAAATTACTTTGAAAAACCCATGAAAGAAAGACAGTGAAAGAGAGAGACATTCTTACACAATGCGTTCAGGGGCTGTGATGCAACCTGGATTGACCATATCTAGACCCACAGCTGGATGAGACATAAGGGTGGACACTCTTGGGGCTGAGAGGTTTGGTGAGGTTGGGTGAGCAAACGCAGACCATTTAAAGTAATACTGCGTGGTACCCATCGCATGGGTCCCAAATCTCCAGGTTCAAGGGCATCTTCCTACATCGAAAACATGCATGAGAAACCCAGAAGATGGAACACCGTGTGATGGGGAAAGGTTTCTAAAACGCACCTCATTTCTCATCTCCTTGTGCCCGGGTTCGCCATTCCAGCCGCTTTACTAGCAATCTCCCTACTTGGAGCATCAGCACCTTTAACCTCCTGTTCCGTACAGGTTGCCATTTCTCCTGACGATGAACGGGAAGACGGGGAACCAATGAGAGACTGGCTCTTGGTGTTGGGAAAGGCACACGTCACTCTATTTTCCCATCAGGAAGAAGAATTAACCACAGGCTCATCCCGCCCCTCGGAACCAGAACAGGGCCTGAAGCCATCCTGAGCTTTTGCGGCCAGCTCCCAAAAACACGAGTTGTAAAATGGAGGCTCAGGGCACTGCAATTCACAAACGTGCAGAGTTATAAATGATAACTCTCGTCCACAAATATATTGAGGGAAGGCAACGAAGAGGATTTGAAATCAAGGCAGAATTGCAGGAAACAGATTTCAGGAGGTAGATTCGAATCGCCTTTAAAGCACATGAAAAGCGGCAAAACGTTGACAATGATGCCCTTGGCCAAAAAGGGCGTATGCGTTTTTTCCTGAATATATTCAGGAAAAAACGCATACGCCCTTTTTGGCCAACCAAGCAACCTGGAAAGGCAAATCAGCGCTACAAAGAAGTCTCGCTTCCCATCGGTCAAAAGGGCCATGCTGAGAAAAGTGTCAAAACCAGAAATGCAGGACAGGCCATGGAGAAATGGGAGCCTTGCTACACTGATGGGCGGGATGTAAATTGCCAACAGCCACTCTGGAGAAGTGTACGGTGAGTCCTGAAACATCTAAAAAACACAGCTTAGAGAGCATAGGGCACTTCCACTCATGGGGGTATAAATTGGGAAAATGAAAAATCAGCAAGACACAAGCACCCCAAAGTTTAGGGCTGCTCCGTTGACAAGGACCTCCACTTCATTCCACCTTAAATATCCCAGGAAAGAGAAAAATGGGTAAAGAAGTTGTGGTCCTTATGTACAATGGAATATCACTCAGCCATGAAATCAATGTCATAAGGCTAGTAGCAGCATGATGAGTGGATTTAGGTACGACGATTCTAAGTGATATATGTCACACAGAAAAGGACACTTCTCATAAGGTATCACTGATAGAGGGAATGTCAAAACCATTACACTTGAACTGAATTACAAAACAGAACAGAGTCAAACATGCAGAAATCACACTATGGCTGTTTAACCGGAAAGGTGAGGTGGGGTGATACATAAAACAAGGGTTTCAAATTAGCTCAGATACCGTTCCATAAACCCAATATGTAATAGACAAGACCTACTCCTTGCTCAGAGAACTGGACTCAACAGGCCCTATTCACCGCACAAGAATATATATGACTACTAATAATCTTAAAGCCTATGTATTGATATCTCTCTGTTAGTGTGTCAAGTGGGTATAAAGCGGCATAAACACAGCAGTGAAAAGCAGCTAAACCGCATTATGAAAATAAATTACTTTGAAAAACCCATGAAAGAAAGACAGTGAAAGAGAGAGACATTTTTACACAATGCGTTCAGGGGCTGTGTTGCAACCTGGATTGACCATATCTAGACGCACAGCTGGATGAGACCTAAGGGTGGACAATCTTGGGGCTGAGAGGTTTGGTGAGGTTGGGTGAGCAAACGCAGACCCTTTAAAGTAATACTGCGTGGTACCCATCGCATGAGTCCCAAATCTCCAGGTTCAAGGGCATCTTCCTACATCGAAAACATGCATGAGAAACCCAGAAGATGGTACACCGTGTGATGGGGAAAGGTTTCTAAAACGCACCTCATTTCTCATCTCCTTGTGCCCGGGTTCGCCATTCCAGCCGCTTTACTAGCAGTCTCCCTACTTGGAGCATCAGCACCTTTAACCTCCTGTTCCGTACAGGTTGCCATTTCTCCTGACGATGAACGGGAAGACGGGGAACCAATGAGAGACTGGCTCTTGGTGTTGGGAAGGCACACGTCACTCTATTTTCCCATCAGGAAGAAGAATTAACCACAGGCTCATCCCGCCCCCCGGAACCAGAACAGGGCCTGAAGCCATCCTGAGCTTTTGCGGCCAGCTCCCAAAAACACGAGTTGTAAAATGGAGGCTCAGGGCACTGCAATTCACAAACCTGCAGAGTTATAAATGATAACTCTCGTCCACAAATATATTGAGGGAAGGCAACGAAGAGGATTTGAAATCAAGGCAGAATTGCAGGAAACAGATTTCAGGAGGTAGATTCGAATCACCTTTAAAGCACATGAAAAGCGGCAAAACGTTGACAATGATGCCCTTGGCCAAAAAGGGCGTATGCGTTTTTTCCTGAATATATTCAGGAAAAAACGCATACGCCCTTTTTGGCCAACCAAGCAACCTGGAAAGGCAAATCAGCGCTACAAAGAAGTCTCACTTCCCATCGGTCAAAAGGGCCATGCTGAAAAAAGTGTCAAAACCAGAAATGCAGGACAGGCTACGGAGAAATGGGAGACTTGCTACACTGATGGGTGGGATGTAAATTGCCAACAGCCACTCTGGAGAAGTGTACGGTGAGTCGTGAAACATCTAAAAAACACAGCTTAGAGAGCATAGGGCACTTTCACTCATGGGGGTATAAATTGGGAAAATGAAAAATCAGCAAGACACAAGCACCCCAAAGTTTAGGGCTGCTCTGTTGACAAGGACCTCCACTTCATTCCACCTTCAATATCCCAGGAAAGAGAAAAATGGATAAAGAAGTTGTGGTCCTTATGTACAATGGAATATCACTCAGCCATGAAATCAATGTCATAAGGCTAGTAGCAGCATGATGAGTGGATTTAGGTACGACGATTCTAAGTGAAATAAATCACACAGAAAAGGACACTTCTCATAAGGTATCACTTATAGAGGGAATGTAAAAACCGTTACACTTGAACTGAATTACAAAACAGAACAGAGTCACACATGCAGAAAACACACTATGGCTGTTTAACGGGAAAGGTGAGGTGGGGTGATACATAAAGCAAGGGTTTCAAATTAGCTCAGATACCGTTCCATAAACCCAATATGTAATAGACAAGACCTACTCCTTGCTCAGAGAACTGGACTCAACACGCCCTATTCACCGCACAAGAATATATATGACTACTAATAATCTTAAAGCCTATGTATTGATATCTCTCTGTTAGTGTGTCAAGTGGGCGTAAAGCGGCATAAACACAGCAGTGAAAAGCAGCTAAACCGCATTATGAAAATAAATTACTTTGAAAAACCCATGAAAGAAAGACAGTGAAAGAGAGAGACATTCTTACACAATGCGTTCAGGGGCTGTGATGCAACCTGGATTGACCATATCTAGACCCACAGCTGGATGAGACCTAAGGGTGGACACTCTTGGGGCTGAGAGGTTTGGTGAGGTTGGGTGAGCAAACGCAGACCATTTAAAGAAATACTGCGTGGTACCCATCGCATGGGTCCCATATCTCCAGGTTCAAGGGCATCTTCCTACATCGAAAACATGCATGAGAAACCCGAAGATGGTACACTGTGTGATGGGGAAAGGTTTCTAAAACGCACCTCATTTCTCATCTCCTTGTGCCCGGGTTCGCCATTCCAGCCACTTTACTAGCAATCTCCCTACTTGGAGCATCAGCACCTTTAACCTCCTGTTCCGTACAGGTTGCAATTTCTCCTGAGGATAAACGGGAAGACAGGGAACCAATGAGAGACTGGCTCTTGGTGTTGGGAAAGGCACAGGTCACTATATTTTCCCATCAGCAAGAAGAATTAACCACAGGCTCATCCCGCCCCCCGGAACCAGAACAGGGCCTGAAGCCATCCTGCGCTTTTGCGGCCAGCTCCCAAAAACACGAGTTGTAAAATGGAGGCTCAGGGCACTGCAATTCACAAACCTGCAGAGTTATAAATGATAACTCTCGTCCACAAATATATTGAGGGAAGGCAACGAAGAGGATTTGAAATCAAGGCAGAATTGCAGGAAACAGATTTCAGGAGGTAGATTCGAATCGCCTTTAAAGCACATGAAAAGCGGCAAAACGTTGACAATGATGCCCTTGGCCAAAAAGGGCGTATGCGTTTTTTCCTGAATATATTCAGGAAAAAACGCATACGCCCTTTTTGGCCAACCAAGCAACCTGGAAAGGCAAATCAGCGCTACAAAGAAGTCTCGCTTCCCATCGGTCAAAAGGGCCATGCTGAAAAAAGTGTCAAAACCAGAAATGCAGGACAGGCTATGGAGAAATGGGAGCCTTGCTACACTGATGGGCGGGATGTAAATTGCCAACAGCCACTCTGGAGAAGTGTCCGGTGAGTCCTGATACATCTGAAAAACACAGCTTAGAGAGCATAGGGCACTTCCACTCATGGGGGTATAAATTGGGAAAATGAAAAATCAGCAAGACACAAGCACCCCAAAGTTTAGGGCTGCTCTGTTGACAAGGACCTCCACTTCATTCCACCTTCAAAATCCCAGGAAAGAGAAAAATGGATAAAGAAGTTGTGGTCCTTATGTACAATGGAATATCACTCAGCCATGAAATCAATGTCATAAGGCTAGTAGCAGCATGATGAGTGGATTTAGTTACGACGATTCTAAGTGAAATAAATCACACAGAAAAGGACACTTCTCATAAGGTATCACTGATAGAGGGAATGTAAAAACCGTTACACATGAACTGAATTACAAAACAGAACAGAGTCACACATGCAGAAAACACACTATGGCTGCTTAACGGGAAAGGTGAGGTGGGGTGATACATAAAACAAGGGTTTCAAATTAGCTCAGATACCGTTCCATAAACCCAATATGTAATAGACAAGACCTACTCCTTGCTCAGAGAACTGGACTCAACACGCCCTATTCACCGCACAAGAATATATATGACTACTAATAATCTTAAAGCCTATGTATTGATATCTCTCTGTTAGTGTGTCAAGTGGGCGTAAAGCGGCATAAACACAGCAGTGAAAAGCAGCTAAACCGCATTATGAAAATAAATTACTTTGAAAAACCCATGAAAGAAAGACAGTGAAAGAGAGAGACATTCTTACACAATGCGTTCAGGGGCTGTGATGCAACCTGGATTGACCATATCTAGACCCACAGCTGGATGAGACCTAAGGGTGGACACTCTTGGGGCTGAGAGGTTTGGTGAGGTTGGGTGAGCAAACGCAGACCATTTAAAGAAATACTGCGTGGTACCCATCGCATGGGTCCCAAATCTCCAGGTTCAAGGGCATCTTCCTACATCGAAAACATGCATGAGAAACCCAGAAGATGGTACACTGTGTGATGGGGAAAGGTTTCTAAAACGCACCTCATTTCTCATCTCCTTGTGCCCGGGTTCGCCATTCCAGCCACTTTACTAGCAATCTCCCTACTTGGAGCATCAGCACCTTTAACCTCCTGTTCCGTACAGGTTGCAATTTCTCCTGAGGATAAACGGGAAGACAGGGAACCAATGAGAGACTGGCTCTTGGTGTTGGGAAAGGCACAGGTCACTATATTTTCCCATCAGCAAGAAGAATTAACCACAGGCTCATCCCGCCCCCCGGAACCAGAACAGGGCCTGAAGCCATCCTGCGCTTTTGCGGCCAGCTCCCAAAAACACGAGTTGTAAAATGGAGGCTCAGGGCACTGCAATTCACAAACCTGCAGAGTTATAAATGATAACTCTCGTCCACAAATATATTGAGGGAAGGCAACGAAGAGGATTTGAAATCAAGGCAGAATTGCAGGAAACAGATTTCAGGAGGTAGATTCGAATCGCCTTTAAAGCACATGAAAAGCGGCAAAACGTTGACAATGATGCCCTTGGCCAAAAAGGGCGTATGCGTTTTTTCCTGAATATATTCAGGAAAAAACGCATATGCCCTTTTTGGCCAACCAAGCAACCTGGAAAGGCAAATCAGCGCTACAAAGAAGTCTCGCTTCCCATCGGTCAAAAGGGCCATGCTGAAAAAAGTGTCAAAACCAGAAATGCAGGACAGGCTATGGAGAAATGGGAGCCTTGCTACACTGATGGGCGGGATGTAAATTGCCAACAGCCACTCTGGAGAAGTGTCCGGTGAGTCCTGATACATCTGAAAAACACAGCTTAGAGAGCATAGGGCACTTCCACTCATGGGGGTATAAATTGGGAAAATGAAAAATCAGCAAGACACAAGCACCCCAAAGTTTAGGGCTGCTCTGTTGACAAGGACGTCCACTTCATTCCACCTTCAATATCCCAGGAAAGAGAAAAATGGATAAAGAAGTTGTGGTCCTTATGTACAATGGAATATCACTCAGCCAAGAAATCAATGTCATAAGGCTAGTAGCAGCATGATGAGTGGATTTAGGTACGACGATTCTAAGTGAAATAAATCACACAGAAAAGGACACTTCTCATAAGGTATCACTGATAGAGGGAATGTAAAAACTGTTACACATGAACTGAATTACAAAACAGAACAGAGTCACACATGCAGAAAACACACTATGGCTGCTTAACGGGAAAGGTGAGGTGGGGTGATACATAAAACAAGGGTTTCAAATTAGCTCAGATACCGTTCCATAAACCCAATATGTAATAGACAAGACCTACTCCTTGCTCAGAGAACTGGACTCAACACGCCCTATTCACCGCACAAGAATATATCTGACTACTAATAATCTTAAAGCCTATGTATTGATATCTCTCTGTTAGTGTGTCAAGTGGGTGTAAAGCGGCATAAACACAGCAGTGAAAAGCAGCTAAACCGCATTATGAAAATAAATTACTTTGAAAAACCCATGAAACAAAGACAGTGAAAGAGAGAGACATTCTTACACAATGCGTTCAGGGGCTGTGTTGCAACCTGGATTGACCGTATCTAGACGCACAGCTGGATGAGACCTAAGGGTGGACACTCTTGGGGCTGAGAGGTTTGGTGAGGTTGGGTGAGCAAACGCAGACCCTTTAAAGTAATACTGCGTGGTACCCATCGCATGAGTCCCAAATCTCCAGGTTCAAGGGCATCTTCCTACATCGAAAACATGCATGAGAAACCCAGAAGATGGTACACCGTGTGATGGGGAAAGGTTTCTAAAACGCACCTCATTTCTCATCTCCTTGTGCCCGGGTTCGCCATTCCAGCCGCTTTACTAGCAGTCTCCCTACTTGGAGCATCAGCACCTTTAACCTCCTGTTCCGTACAGGTTGCAATTTCTCCTGAGGATAAACGGGAAGACAGGGAACCAATGAGAGACTGGCTCTTGGTGTTGGGAAAGGCACAGGTCACTATATTTTCCCATCAGCAAGAAGAATTAACCACAGGCTCATCCCGCCCCCTGGAACCAGAACAGGTCCTGAAGCCATCCTGCGCTTTTGCGGCCAGCTCCCTAAAACACGAGTTGTAAAATCAAGCTTCAGGGCACTGCAATTCACAAACCTGCAGAGTTATAAAGGATAACTCTCGTCCACAAATATATTGAGGGAAGGCAAAGAAGAGGATTTGAAATCAAGGCAGAATTGCAGGAAACAGATTTCAGGAGGTAGATTCGAATCTCCTTTAAAACACATGAAAAGCGGCAAAACGTTGACAATGATGCCCTTGGCCAAAAAGGGCGTATGCGTTTTTTCCTGAATATATTCAGGAAAAAACGCATACGCCCTTTTTGGCCAACCAAGCAACCTGGAAAGGCAAATCAGCGCTACAAAGAAGTCTCACTTCCCATCGATCAAAAGGGCCATTCTGAAAAATGTGTCAAAACCAGAAATGCAGGACAGGTCATGGAGAAATGGGAGCCTTGCTACACTGATGGGCGGGATGTAAATTGCCAACAGCCACTCTGGAGAAGTGTACGGTGAGTCCTGAAACATCTAAAAAACACAGCTTAGAGAGCATAGGGCACTTCCACTCATGGGGGTATAAATTGGGAAAATGAAAAATCAGCAAGACACAAGCACCCCAAAGTTTAGGGCTGCTCTGTTGACAAGGACCTCCACTTCATTCCACCTTAAATATCCCAGGAAAGAGAAAAATGGGTAAATAAGTTGTGGTCCTTATGGACAATGGAATATCACTCAGCCATGAAATCAATGTCATAAGGCTAGTAGCAGCATGATGAGTGGATTTAGGTACGACGATTCTAAGTGAAATAAGTCACACAGAAAAGGACACTTCTCATAAGGTATCACTGATAGAGGGAATGTAAAAACCGTTACACATGAACTGAATTACAAAACAGAACAGAGTCACACATGCAGAAAACACACTATGGCTGTTTAACGGGAAAGGGGAGGTGGGGTGATACATAAAACAAGGGTTTAAAATTAGCTCAGATACCGTTCCATAAACCCAATATGTAATAGACAAGACCTACTCCTTGCTCAGAGAACTGGACTCAACACGCCCTATTCACCGCACAAGAATATATCTGACTAGTAATAATCTTAAAACCTATGTATTGATATCTCTCTGTTAGTGTGTCAAGTGGGTGTAAAGCGGCAAAAACACAGCAGTGAAAAGCAGCTAAACCCCATTATGAAAATAAATTACTTTGAAAAACCCATGAAAGAAAGACAGTGAAAGAGAGAGACATTCTTACACAATGCGTTCAGGGGCTGTGATGCAACCTGGATTGACCATATCTAGACGCACAGCTGGATGAGACATAAGGGTGGACACTCTTGGGGCTGAGAGGTTTGGTGAGGTTGGGTGAGCAAACGCAGACCATTTAAAGTAATACTGCGTGGTACCCATCGCATGGGTCCCAAATCTCCAGGTTCAAGGGCATCTTCCTACATCGAAAACATGCATGAGAAACCCAGAAGGTGGTACACCGTGTGATGGGGAAAGGTTTCTAAAACGCACCTCATTTCTCATCTCCTTGTGCCCGGGTTCGCCATTCCAGCCACTTTACTAGCAATCTCCCTACTTGGAGCATCAGCACCTTTAACCTCCTGTTCCGTACAGGTTGCAATTTTTCCGGAGGATGAACGGGAAGACGGGGAACCAATGAGAGACTGGCTCTTGGTGTTGGGACAGGCAGAGGTCACTCTATTTTCCCATCAGGAAGAAGAATTAACCACAGGCTCAGCCTGACCCCGGAACCAGAACAGGGCCTGAAGCCATCCTGCGCTTTTGCGGCCAGCTCCCAAAAACGCGAGGTGTAAAATCGAGCTTCATGGCACTGCAATTCACAAACCTGCAGAGTTATAAATGATAACTCTCGTCCACAGATATATTGAGGGAAGGCAAAGAAGAGGATTTGAAATCAAGGCAGAATTGCAGGAAACAGATTTCAGGAGGTAGATTCGAATCTCCTTTAAAGCACATGAAAAGCGGCAAAACGTTGACAATGATGCCCTTGGCCAAAAAGGGCGTATGCGTTTTTTCCTGAATATATTCAGGAAAAAACGCATACGCCCTTTTTGGCCAACCAAGCAACCTGGAAAGGCAAATCAGCGCTACAAAGAAGTCTCGCTTCCCATCGGTCAAAAGGGCCATGCTGAAAAAAGTGTCAAAACCAGAAATGCAGGACAGGCCATGGAGAAATGGGAGCCTTGCTACACTGATGGGCGGGATGTAAATTGCCAACAGCCACTCTGGAGAAGTGTACGGTGAGTCCTGAAACATCTAAAAAACACAGCTTAGAGAGCATAGGGCACTTCCACTCATGGGGGTATAAATTGGGAAAATGAAAAATCAGCAAGACACAAGCACCCCAAAGTTTAGGGCTGCTCTGTTGACAAGGACCTCCACTTCATTCCACCTTCAATATCCCAGGAAAGAGAAAAATGGGTAAAGAAGTTGTGGTCCTTATGTACAATGGAATATCACTCAGCCATGAAATCAATGTCATAAGGCTAGTAGCAGCATGATGAGTGGATTTAGGTACGACGATTCTAAGTGAAATAAGTCACACAGAAAAGGACACTTCTCATAAGGTATCACTGATAGAGGGAATGTAAAAACCGTTACACTTGAACTGAATTACAAAACAGAACAGAGTCACACATGCAGAAAACACACTATGGCTGTTTAACGGGAAAGGTGAGGTGGGGTGATACATAAAACAAGGGTTTCAAGTTAGCTCAGATACCGTTCCATAAACCCAATATGTAATAGACAAGACCTACTCCTTGCTCAGAGAACTGGACTCAACACGCCCTATTCACCGCACAAGAATATATCTGACTACTAATAATCTTAAAACCTATGTATTGATATCTCTCTGTTAGTGTGTCAAGTGGGTGTAAAGCGACATAAACACAGCAGTGAAAAGCAGCTAAACCGCATTATGAAAATAAATTAGTTTTAAAAACCCATGAAACAAAGACAGTGAAAGAGAGAGAAATTCTTACACAATGCATTCAGGGGCTGTGATGCAACCTGGATTGACCATATCTAGACCCACAGCTGGATGAGACCTAAGGGTGGACACTCTTGGGGCTGAGAGGTTTGGTGAGGTTGGGTGAGCAAACGCAGACCCTTTAAAGTAATACTGCGTGGTACCCATCGCATGGGTCCCAAATCTCCAGGTTCAAGGGCATCTTCCTACATCGAAAACATGCATGAGAAACCCAGAAGGTGGTACACCGTGTGATGGGGAAAGGTTTCTAAAACGCACCTCATTTCTCATCTCCTTGTGCCCGGGTTCGCCATCCCAGCCGCTTTACTAGCAATCTCCCTACTTGGAGCATCAGCACCTTTAACCTCCTGTTCCGTACAGGTTGCAATTTTTCCTGAGGATGAACGGGAAGACGGGGAACCAATGAGAGACTGGCTCTTGGTGTTGGGACAGACACAGGTCACTCTATTTTCCCATCAGGAAGAAGAATTAACCACAGGCTCATCCCGCCCCCCGGAACCAGAACTGGGCCTGAAGCCATCCTGCGCTTTTGCGGCCAGTTCCCAAAAACACGAGTTGTAAAATGGAGGCTCAGGGCACTGCAATTCACAAACCTGCAGAGTTATAAATGATAACTCTCGTCCACAAATATATTGAGGGAAGGCAACGAAGAGGATTTGAAATCAAGGCAGAATTGCAGGAAACAGATTTCAGGAGGTAGATTCGAATCGCCTTTAAAGCACATGAAAAGCGGCAAAACGTTGACAATGATGCCCTTGGCCAAAAAGGGCGTATGCGTTTTTTCCTGAATATATTCAGGAAAAAACGCATACGCCCTTTTTGGCCAACCAAGCAACCTGGAAAGGCAAATCAGCGCTACAAAGAAGTCTCGCTTCCCATCGGTCAAAAGGGCCATGCTGAAAAAAGTGTCAAAACCAGAAATGCAGGACAGGCTATGGAGAAATGGGAGCCTTGCTACACTGATGGGCGGGATGTAAATTGCCAACAGCCACTCTGGAGAAGTGTACGGTGAGTCCTGAAACATCTAAAAAACACAGCTTAGAGAGCATAGGGCACTTCCACTCATGGGGGTATAAATTGGGAAAATGAAAAATCAGCAAGACACAAGCACCCCAAAGTTTAGGGCTGCTCTGTTGACAAGGACCTCCACTTCATTCCACCTTAAATATCCCAGGAAAGAGAAAAATGGATAAAGAAGTTGTGGTCCTTATGTACAATGGAATATCACTCAGCCATGAAATCAATGTCATAAGGCTAGTAGCAGCATGATGAGTGGATTTAGGTACGACGATTCTAAGTGAAATAAATCACACAGAAAAGGACACTTCTCATAAGGTATCACTTATAGAGGGAATGTAAAAACCGTTACAGTTGAACTGAATTACAAAACAGAACAGAGTCACACATGCAGAAAACACACTATGGCTGCTTAACGGGAAAGGGGAGGTGGGGTGATACATAAAACAAGGGTTTCAAATTAGCTCAGATACCGTTCCATAAACCCAATATGTAATAGACAAGACCTACTCCTTGCTCAGAGAACTGGACTCAACACGCCCTATTCACCGCACAAGAATATATCTGACTACTAATAATCTTAAAACCTATGTATTGATATCTCTCTGTTAGTGTGTCAAGTGGGTGTAAAGCGCCATAAACACAGCAGTGAAAAGCAGCTAAACCGCATTATGAAAATAAATTACTTTTAAAAACCCATGAAACAAAGACAGTGAAAGAGAGAGAAATTCTTACACAATGCGTTCAGGGGCTGTGATGCAACCTGGATTGACCATATCTAGACCCACAGCTGGATGAGACCTAAGGGTGGACACTCTTGGGGCTGAGAGGTCTGGTGAGGTTGGGTGAGCAAACGCAGACCCTTTAAAGTAATACTGCGTGGTACCCATCGCATGGGTCCCAAATCTCCAGGTTCAAGGGCATCTTCCTACATCGAAAATATGCATGAGAAACCCAGAAGATGGTACACCGTGTGATGGGGAAAGGTTTCTAAAACGCACCTCATTTCTCATCTCCTTGTGCCCGGGTTCGCCATTCCAGCCGCTTTACTAGCAATCTCCCTACTTGGAGCATCAGCACCTTTAACCTCCTGTTCCGAACAGGTTGCAATTTTTCCTGAGGATGAACGGGAAGACGGGGAACCAATGAGAGACTGGCTCTTGGTGTTGGGACAGGCAGAGGTCACTCTATTTTCCCATCAGGAAGAAGAATTAACCACAGGCTCAGCCTGCCCCCCGGAAACAGAACAGAGCCTGAAGCCATCCTGCGCTTTTGCGGCCAGCTCCCTAAAACACGAGTTGTAAAATCGAGTTTCAGGGCACTGCAATTCACAAACCTGCAGAGTTATAAAGGATAACTCTCGTCCACAAATATATTAAGGGAAGGCAAATAAGAGGATTTGAAATCAAGGCAGAATTGCAGGAAACAGAATTCAGGAGGTAGATTTGAATCTCCTTTAAAGCACATGAAAAGCGGCAAAACGTTGACAATGATGCCCTTGGCCAAAAAGGGCGTATGCGTTTTTTCCTGAATATATTCAGGAAAAAACGCATACGCCCTTTTTGGCCAACCAAGCAACCTGGAAAGGCAAATCAGCGCTACAAAGAAGTCTCGCTTCCCATCGGTCAAAAGGGCCATGCTGAAAAAAGTGTCAAAACCAGAAATGCAGGACAGGCCATGGAGAAATGGGAGCCTTGCTACACTGATGAGCGGGATGTAAATTGCCAACAGCCACTCTGGAGAAGTGTACGGTGAGTCCTGAAACATCTAAAAAACACAGCTTAGAGAGCATAGGGCACTTCCACTCATGGGGGTATAAATTGGGAAAATGAAAAATCAGCAAGACACAAGCACCCCAAAGTTTAGGGCTGCTCTGTTGACAAGGACCTCCACTTCATTCCACCTTCAATATCCCAGGAAAGAGAAAAATGGGTAAAGAAGTTGTGGTCCTTATGTACAATGGAATATCACTCAGCCATGAAATCAATGTCATAAGGCTAGTAGCAGCATGATGAGTGGATTTAGGTACGACGATTCTAAGTGAAATAAGTCACACAGAAAATGACACTTCTCATAAGGTATCACTGATAGAGGGAATGTAAAAACCGTTACACTTGAACTGAATTACAAAACAGAACAGAGTCACACATGCAGAAAACACACTATGGCTGCTTAACGGGAAAGGTGAGGTGGGGTGATACATAAAACAAGGGTTTCAAATTAGCTCAGATACCGTTCTATAAACCCAATATGTAATAGACAAGACCTACTCCTTGCTCAGAGAACTGGACTCAACACGCCATATTCACCGCACAAGAATATATCTGACTAGTAATAATCTTAAAACCTATGTATTGATATCTCTCTGTTAGTGTGTCAAGTGGGTATAAAGCGGCATAAACACAGCAGTGAAAAGCAGCTAAACCGCATTATGAAAATAAATTACTTTTAAAAACCCATGAAACAAAGACAGTGAAAGAGAGAGAAATTCTTACACAATGCGTTCAGGGGCTGTGATACAACCTGGATTGACCATATCTAGACCCACAGCTGGATGAGACCTAAGGGTGGACACTCTTGGGGCTGAGAGGTTTGGTGAGGTTGGGTGAGCAAACGCAGACCCTTTAAAGTAATACTGCGTGGTACCCATCGCATGAGTCCCAAATCTCCAGGTTCAAGGGCATCTTCCTACATCGAAAACATGCATGAGAAACCCAGAAGATGGTACACCGTGTGATGGGGAAAGGTTTCTAAAACGCACCTCATTTCTCATCTCCTTGTGCCCGGGTTCGCCATTCCACCCGCTTTACTAGCAATCTCCCTACTTGGAGCATCAGCACCTTTAACCTCCTGTTCCGTACAGGTTGCAATTTTTCCTGAGGATGAACGGGAAGACGGGGAACCAATGAGAGACTGGCTCTTGGTGTTGGGACAGGCACAGGTCACTCTATTTTCCCATCTGGAAAAAGAATTAACCACAGGCTCAACCTGCCCCCCGGAACCAGAACTGGGCCTGAAGCCATCCTGCGCTTTTGCGACCAGCTCCCAAAAACGCGAGGTGTAAAATCGAGCTTCAGGGCACTGCAATTCACAAACCTGCAGAGTTATAAATGATAACTCTCGTCCACAAATATATTGAGGGAAGGCAAAGAAGAGGATTTGAAATCAAGGTAGAATTGCAGGAAACAGATTTCAGGAAGTAGATTCGAATCTCCTTTAAAGCACATGAAAAGCGGCAAAACGTTGACAATGATGCCCTTGGCCAAAAAGGGCGTATGCGTTTTTTCCTGAATATATTCAGGAAAAAACGCATACGCCCTTTTTGTCCAACCAAGCAACCTGGAAAGGCAAATCAGCGCTACAAAGAAGTCTCGCTTCCCATCGGTCAAAAGGGCCATGCTGAAAAATGTGTCAAAACCAGAAATGCAGGACAGGCCATGGAGAAATGGGAGCCTTGCTACACTGATGGGCGGGATGTAAATTGCCAACAGCCACTCTGGAGAAGTGTACGGTGAGTCCTGAAACATCTAAAAAACACAGCTTAGAGAGCATAGGGCACTTCCACTCATGGGGGTATAAATTGGGAAAATTAAAAATCAGCAAGACACAAGCACCCCAAAGTTTAGGGCTGCTCTGTTGACAAGGACCTCCACTTCATTCCACCTTAAATATCCCAGGAAAGAGAAAAATGGGTAAAGAAGTTGTGGTCCTTATGTTCAATGGAATATCACTCAGCCATGAAATCAATGTCATAAGGCTAGTAGCAGCATGATGAGTGGATTTAGGTACGACGATTCTAAGTAAAATAAGTCACACAGAAAAGGACACTTCTGATAAGGTATCACTGATAGAGGGAATGTAAAAACCGTTACACTTGAACTGAATTACAAAACAGAACAGAGTCACACATGCAGAAAACACACTATGGCTGTTTAACGGGAAAGGTGAGGTGGGGTGATACATAAAACAAGGGTTTCAAATTAGCTCAGATACCGTTCCATAAACCCAATATGTAATAGACAAGACCTACTCCTTGCTCAGAGAACTGGACTCAACATGCCCTATTCACCGCACAAGAATATATCTGACTACTAATAATCTTAAAACCTATGTATTGATATCTCTCTGTTAGTGTGTCAAGTGGGTGTAAAGCACCATAAACACAGCAGTGAAAAGCAGCTAAACCGCATTATGAAAATAAATTACTTTTAAAAACCCATGAAACAAAGACAGTGAAAGAGAGAGAAATTCTTACACAATGCGTTCAGGGGCTGTGATGCAACCTGGATTGACCATATCTAGACCCACAGCTGGATGAGACCTAAGGGTGGACACTCTTGGGGCTGAGAGGTTTGGTGAGGTTGGGTGAGCAAACGCAGACCCTTTAAAGTAATACTGCGTGGTACCCATTGCATGGGTCCCAAATCTCCAGGTTCAAGGGCATCTTCCTACATCGAAAACATGAATGAGAAACCCAGAAGATGGTACACCGTGTGATGGGGAAAGGTTTCTAAAACGCACCTCATTTCTCATCTCCTTGTGCCCGGGTTCGCCATTCCAGCCGCTTTACTAGCAATCTCCCTACTTGGAGCATCAGCACCTTTAACCTCCTGTTCCGTACAGGTTGCAATTTTTCCGGAGGATGAACGGGAAGACGGGGAACCAATGAGAGACTGGCTCTTGGTGTTGGGAAAGGCACAGGTCACTCTATTTTCCCATCAGGAAGAAGAATTAACCACAGGCTCAGCCTGACCCCGGAACCAGAACAGGGCCTGAAGCCATCCTGCGCTTTTGCGGCCAGCTCCCAAAAACGCGAGGTGTAAAATCGAGCTTCAGGGCACTGCAATTCACAAACCTGCAGAGTTATAAATGATAACTCTCGTCCACAAATATATTGAGGGAAGGCAAAGAAGAGGATTTGAAATCAAGGCAGAATTGCAGGAAACAGATTTCAGGAGGTAGATTCGAATCTCCTTTAAAGCACATGAAAAGCGGCAAAACGTTGACAATGATGCCCTTGGCCAAAAAGGGCGTATGCGTTTTTTCCTGAATATATTCAGGAAAAAACGCATACGCCCTTTTTGGCCAACCAAGCAACCTGGAAAGGCAAATCAGCGCTACAAAGAAGTCTCGCTTCCCATCGGTCAAAAGGGCCATGCTGAAAAAAGTGTCAAAACCAGAAATGCAGGACAGGCCATGGAGAAATGGGAGCCTTGCTACACTGATGGGCGGGATGTAAATTGCCAACAGCCACTCTGGAGAAGTGTACGGTGAGTCCTGAAACATCTAAAAAACACAGCTTAGAGAGCATAGGGCACTTCCACTCATGGGGGTATAAATTGGGAAAATGAAAAATCAGCAAGACACAAGCACCCCAAAGTTTAAGGCTGCTCTGTTGACAAGGACCTCCACTTCATTCCACCTTCAATATCCCAGGAAAGAGAAAAATGGGTAAAGAAGTTGTGGTCCTTATGTACAATGGAATATCACTCAGCCATGAAATCAATGTCATAAGGCTAGTAGCAGCATGATGAGTGGATTTAGGTACGACGATTCTAAGTGAAATAAGTCACACAGAAAAGGACACTTCTCATAAGGTATCACTGATAGAGGGAATGTCAAAACCGTTACACTTGAACTGAATTACAAAACAGAACAGAGTCACACATGCAGAAAACACACTATGGCTGTTTAACGGGAAAGGTGAGGTGGGGTGATACATAAAACAAGGGTTTCAAGTTAGCTCAGATACCGTTCCATAAACCCAATATGTAATAGACAAGACCTACTCCTTGCTCAGAGAACTGGACTCAACACGCCCTATTCACCGCACAAGAATATATCTGACTACTAATAATCTTAAAACCTATGTATTGATATCTCTCTGTTAGTGTGTCAAGTGGGTGTAAAGCGCCATAAACACAGCAGTGAAAAAGCAGCTAAACCGCATTATGAAAATAAATTACTTTTAAAAACCCATGAAACAAAGACAGTGAAAGAGAGAGAAATTCTTACACAATGCGTTCAGGGGCTGTGATGCAACCTGGATTGACCATATCTAGACCCACAGCTGGATGAGACCTAAGGGTGGACACTCTTGGGGCTGAGAGGTTTGGTGAGGTTGGGTGAGCAAACGCAGACCCTTTAAAGTAATACTGCGTGGTACCCATCGCATGGGTCCCAAATCTCCAGGTTCAAGGGCATCTTCCTACATCGAAAACATGCATGAGAAACCCAGAAGGTGGTACACCGTGTGATGGGGAAAGGTTTCTAAAACGCACCTCATTTCTCATCTCCTTGTGCCCGGGTTCGCCATCCCAGCCGCTTTACTAGCAATCTCCCTACTTGGAGCATCAGCACCTTTAAACTCCTGTTCCGTACAGGTTGCAATTTTTCCTGAGGATGAACGGGAAGACGGGGAACAAATGAGAGACTGGCTCTTGGTGTTGGGAAAGGCACAGGTCACTTTATTTTCCCATCAGGAAGAAGAATTAACCACAGGCTCAGCCTGCCCCCCGGAACCAGAACAGAGCCTGAAGCCATCCTGCGCTTTTGCGGCCAGCTCCCTAAAACACGAGTTGTAAAATCAAGCTTCAGGGCACTGCAATTCACAAACCTGCAGAGTTATAAATGATAACTCTCGTCCACAAATATATTGAGGGAAGGCAAAGAAGAGGATTTGAAATCAAGGCAGAATTGCAGGAAACAGATTTCAGGAGGTAGATTCGAATCGCCTTTAAAGCACATGAAAAGCGGCAAAACGTTGACAATGATGCCCTTGGCCAAAAAGGGCGTATGCGTTTTTTCCTGAATATATTCAGGAAAAAACGCATACGCCCTTTTTGACCAACCAAGCAACCTGGAAAGGCAAATCAGCGCTACAAAGAAGTCTCGCTTCCCATCGGTCAAAAGGGCCATGCTGAAAAAAGTGTCAAAACCAGAAATGCAGGACAGTCTATGGAGAAAAGGGAGCCTTGCTACACTGATGGGTGGGATGTAAATTGCCAACAGCCACTCTGGAGAAGTGTACGGTGAGTCGTGAAACATCTAAAAAACACAGCTTAGAGAGCATAGGGCACTTTCACTCATGGGGGTATAAATTGGGAAAATGAAAAATCAGCAAGACACAAGCACCCCAAAGTTTAGGGCTGCTCTGTTGACAAGGACCTCCACTTCATTCCACCTTCAATATCCCAGGAAAGAGAAAAATGGATAAAGAAGTTGTGGTCCTTATGTACAATGGAATATCACTCAGCCATGAAATCAATGTCATAAGGCTAGTAGCAGCATGATGAGTGGATTTACTTACGACGATTCTAAGTGAAATAAATCACACAGAAAAGGACACTTCTCATAAGGTATCACTGATAGAGGGAATGTAAAAACCGTTACACATGAACTGAATTACAAAACAGAACAGAGTCACACATGCAGAAAACACACTATGGCTGCTTAACGGGAAAGGTGAGGTGGGGTGATACATAAAACAAGGGTTTCAAATTAGCTCAGATACCGTTCCATAAACCCAACATGTAATAGACAAAACCTACTCCTTGCTCAGAGAACTGGACTCAACACGCCCTATTCACCGCACAAGAATATATCTGACTACTAATAATCTTAAAACCTATGTATTGATATCTCTCTGTTAGTGTGTCAAGTGGGTGTAAAGCGGCATAAACACAGCAGTGAAAAGCAGCTAAACCGCATTATGAAAATAAATTACTTTTAAAAACCCATGAAACAAAGACAGTGAAAGAGAGAGAAATTCTTACACAATGCGTTCAGGGGCTGTGATGCAACCTGGATTGACCATATCTAGACGCACAGCTGGATGAGACCTAAGGGTGGACACTCTTGGGGCTGAGAGGTTTGGTGAGGTTGGGTGAGCAAACGCAGACCATTTAAAGTAATACTGCGTGGTACCCATCGCATGGGTCCCAAATCTCCAGGTTCAAGGGCATCTTCCTACATCGAAAACATGCATGAGAAACCCAGAAGATGGTACACCGTGTGATGGGGAAAGGTTTCTAAAACGCACCTCATTTCTCATCTCCTTGTGCCCGGGTTCGCCATTCCACCCGCTTTACTAGCAATCTCCCTACTTGGAGCATCAGCACCTTTAACCTCCTGTTCCGTACAGGTTGCAATTTTTCCTGAGGATGAACGGGAAGACGGGGAACCAATGAGAGACTGGCTCTTGGTGTTGGGACAGGCACAGGTCACTCTATTTTCCCATCTGGAAAAAGAATTAACCACAGGCTCAACCTGCCCCCCGGAACCAGAACTGGGCCTGAAGCCATCCTGCGCTTTTGCGACCAGCTCCCAAAAACGCGAGGTGTAAAATCGAGCTTCAGGGCACTGCAATTCACAAACCTGCAGAGTTATAAATGATAACTCTCGTCCACAAATATATTGAGGGAAGGCAAAGAAGAGGATTTGAAATCAAGGTAGAATTGCAGGAAACAGATTTCAGGAAGTAGATTCGAATCTCCTTTAAAGCACATGAAAAGCGGCAAAACGTTGACAATGATGCCCTTGGCCAAAAAGGGCGTATGCGTTTTTTCCTGAATATATTCAGGAAAAAACGCATACGCCCTTTTTGTCCAACCAAGCAACCTGGAAAGGCAAATCAGCGCTACAAAGAAGTCTCGCTTCCCATCGGTCAAAAGGGCCATGCTGAAAAATGTGTCAAAACCAGAAATGCAGGACAGGCCATGGAGAAATGGGAGCCTTGCTACACTGATGGGCGGGATGTAAATTGCCAACAGCCACTCTGGAGAAGTGTACGGTGAGTCCTGAAACATCTAAAAAACACAGCTTAGAGAGCATAGGGCACTTCCACTCATGGGGGTATAAATTGGGAAAATTAAAAATCAGCAAGACACAAGCACCCCAAAGTTTAGGGCTGCTCTGTTGACAAGGACCTCCACTTCATTCCACCTTAAATATCCCAGGAAAGAGAAAAATGGGTAAAGAAGTTGTGGTCCTTATGTTCAATGGAATATCACTCAGCCATGAAATCAATGTCATAAGGCTAGTAGCAGCATGATGAGTGGATTTAGGTACGACGATTCTAAGTAAAATAAGTCACACAGAAAAGGACACTTCTGATAAGGTATCACTGATAGAGGGAATGTAAAAACCGTTACACTTGAACTGAATTACAAAACAGAACAGAGTCACACATGCAGAAAACACACTATGGCTGTTTAACGGGAAAGGTGAGGTGGGGTGATACATAAAACAAGGGTTTCAAATTAGCTCAGATACCGTTCCATAAACCCAATATGTAATAGACAAGACCTACTCCTTGCTCAGAGAACTGGACTCAACATGCCCTATTCACCGCACAAGAATATATCTGACTACTAATAATCTTAAAACCTATGTATTGATATCTCTCTGTTAGTGTGTCAAGTGGGTGTAAAGCACCATAAACACAGCAGTGAAAAGCAGCTAAACCGCATTATGAAAATAAATTACTTTTAAAAACCCATGAAACAAAGACAGTGAAAGAGAGAGAAATTCTTACACAATGCGTTCAGGGGCTGTGATGCAACCTGGATTGACCATATCTAGACCCACAGCTGGATGAGACCTAAGGGTGGACACTCTTGGGGCTGAGAGGTTTGGTGAGGTTGGGTGAGCAAACGCAGACCCTTTAAAGTAATACTGCGTGGTACCCATTGCATGGGTCCCAAATCTCCAGGTTCAAGGGCATCTTCCTACATCGAAAACATGAATGAGAAACCCAGAAGATGGTACACCGTGTGATGGGGAAAGGTTTCTAAAACGCACCTCATTTCTCATCTCCTTGTGCCCGGGTTCGCCATTCCAGCCGCTTTACTAGCAATCTCCCTACTTGGAGCATCAGCACCTTTAACCTCCTGTTCCGTACAGGTTGCAATTTTTCCGGAGGATGAACGGGAAGACGGGGAACCAATGAGAGACTGGCTCTTGGTGTTGGGAAAGGCACAGGTCACTCTATTTTCCCATCAGGAAGAAGAATTAACCACAGGCTCAGCCTGACCCCGGAACCAGAACAGGGCCTGAAGCCATCCTGCGCTTTTGCGGCCAGCTCCCAAAAACGCGAGGTGTAAAATCGAGCTTCAGGGCACTGCAATTCACAAACCTGCAGAGTTATAAATGATAACTCTCGTCCACAAATATATTGAGGGAAGGCAAAGAAGAGGATTTGAAATCAAGGCAGAATTGCAGGAAACAGATTTCAGGAGGTAGATTCGAATCTCCTTTAAAGCACATGAAAAGCGGCAAAACGTTGACAATGATGCCCTTGGCCAAAAAGGGCGTATGCGTTTTTTCCTGAATATATTCAGGAAAAAACGCATACGCCCTTTTTGGCCAACCAAGCAACCTGGAAAGGCAAATCAGCGCTACAAAGAAGTCTCGCTTCCCATCGGTCAAAAGGGCCATGCTGAAAAAAGTGTCAAAACCAGAAATGCAGGACAGGCCATGGAGAAATGGGAGCCTTGCTACACTGATGGGCGGGATGTAAATTGCCAACAGCCACTCTGGAGAAGTGTACGGTGAGTCCTGAAACATCTAAAAAACACAGCTTAGAGAGCATAGGGCACTTCCACTCATGGGGGTATAAATTGGGAAAATGAAAAATCAGCAAGACACAAGCACCCCAAAGTTTAAGGCTGCTCTGTTGACAAGGACCTCCACTTCATTCCACCTTCAATATCCCAGGAAAGAGAAAAATGGGTAAAGAAGTTGTGGTCCTTATGTACAATGGAATATCACTCAGCCATGAAATCAATGTCATAAGGCTAGTAGCAGCATGATGAGTGGATTTAGGTACGACGATTCTAAGTGAAATAAGTCACACAGAAAAGGACACTTCTCATAAGGTATCACTGATAGAGGGAATGTCAAAACCGTTACACTTGAACTGAATTACAAAACAGAACAGAGTCACACATGCAGAAAACACACTATGGCTGTTTAACGGGAAAGGTGAGGTGGGGTGATACATAAAACAAGGGTTTCAAGTTAGCTCAGATACCGTTCCATAAACCCAATATGTAATAGACAAGACCTACTCCTTGCTCAGAGAACTGGACTCAACACGCCCTATTCACCGCACAAGAATATATCTGACTACTAATAATCTTAAAACCTATGTATTGATATCTCTCTGTTAGTGTGTCAAGTGGGTGTAAAGCGCCATAAACACAGCAGTGAAAAAGCAGCTAAACCGCATTATGAAAATAAATTACTTTTAAAAACCCATGAAACAAAGACAGTGAAAGAGAGAGAAATTCTTACACAATGCGTTCAGGGGCTGTGATGCAACCTGGATTGACCATATCTAGACCCACAGCTGGATGAGACCTAAGGGTGGACACTCTTGGGGCTGAGAGGTTTGGTGAGGTTGGGTGAGCAAACGCAGACCCTTTAAAGTAATACTGCGTGGTACCCATCGCATGGGTCCCAAATCTCCAGGTTCAAGGGCATCTTCCTACATCGAAAACATGCATGAGAAACCCAGAAGGTGGTACACCGTGTGATGGGGAAAGGTTTCTAAAACGCACCTCATTTCTCATCTCCTTGTGCCCGGGTTCGCCATCCCAGCCGCTTTACTAGCAATCTCCCTACTTGGAGCATCAGCACCTTTAAACTCCTGTTCCGTACAGGTTGCAATTTTTCCTGAGGATGAACGGGAAGACGGGGAACAAATGAGAGACTGGCTCTTGGTGTTGGGAAAGGCACAGGTCACTTTATTTTCCCATCAGGAAGAAGAATTAACCACAGGCTCAGCCTGCCCCCCGGAACCAGAACAGAGCCTGAAGCCATCCTGCGCTTTTGCGGCCAGCTCCCTAAAACACGAGTTGTAAAATCAAGCTTCAGGGCACTGCAATTCACAAACCTGCAGAGTTATAAATGATAACTCTCGTCCACAAATATATTGAGGGAAGGCAAAGAAGAGGATTTGAAATCAAGGCAGAATTGCAGGAAACAGATTTCAGGAGGTAGATTCGAATCGCCTTTAAAGCACATGAAAAGCGGCAAAACGTTGACAATGATGCCCTTGGCCAAAAAGGGCGTATGCGTTTTTTCCTGAATATATTCAGGAAAAAACGCATACGCCCTTTTTGACCAACCAAGCAACCTGGAAAGGCAAATCAGCGCTACAAAGAAGTCTCGCTTCCCATCGGTCAAAAGGGCCATGCTGAAAAAAGTGTCAAAACCAGAAATGCAGGACAGTCTATGGAGAAAAGGGAGCCTTGCTACACTGATGGGTGGGATGTAAATTGCCAACAGCCACTCTGGAGAAGTGTACGGTGAGTCGTGAAACATCTAAAAAACACAGCTTAGAGAGCATAGGGCACTTTCACTCATGGGGGTATAAATTGGGAAAATGAAAAATCAGCAAGACACAAGCACCCCAAAGTTTAGGGCTGCTCTGTTGACAAGGACCTCCACTTCATTCCACCTTCAATATCCCAGGAAAGAGAAAAATGGATAAAGAAGTTGTGGTCCTTATGTACAATGGAATATCACTCAGCCATGAAATCAATGTCATAAGGCTAGTAGCAGCATGATGAGTGGATTTACTTACGACGATTCTAAGTGAAATAAATCACACAGAAAAGGACACTTCTCATAAGGTATCACTGATAGAGGGAATGTAAAAACCGTTACACATGAACTGAATTACAAAACAGAACAGAGTCACACATGCAGAAAACACACTATGGCTGCTTAACGGGAAAGGTGAGGTGGGGTGATACATAAAACAAGGGTTTCAAATTAGCTCAGATACCGTTCCATAAACCCAACATGTAATAGACAAAACCTACTCCTTGCTCAGAGAACTGGACTCAACACGCCCTATTCACCGCACAAGAATATATCTGACTACTAATAATCTTAAAACCTATGTATTGATATCTCTCTGTTAGTGTGTCAAGTGGGTGTAAAGCGGCATAAACACAGCAGTGAAAAGCAGCTAAACCGCATTATGAAAATAAATTACTTTTAAAAACCCATGAAACAAAGACAGTGAAAGAGAGAGAAATTCTTACACAATGCGTTCAGGGGCTGTGATGCAACCTGGATTGACCATATCTAGACGCACAGCTGGATGAGACCTAAGGGTGGACACTCTTGGGGCTGAGAGGTTTGGTGAGGTTGGGTGAGCAAACGCAGACCATTTAAAGTAATACTGCGTGGTACCCATCGCATGGGTCCCAAATCTCCAGGTTCAAGGGCATCTTCCTACATCGAAAACATGCATGAGAAACCCAGAAGATGGTACACCGTGTGATGGTGAAAGGTTTCTAAAACGCACCTCATTTCTCATCTCCTTGTGCCCGGGTTCACCATCCCAGCCGCTTTACTAGCAATCTCCCTACTTGGAGCATCAGCACCTTTAACCTCCTGTTCCGTACAGGTTGCCATTTCTCCTGACGATGAACGGGAAGACGGGGAACCAATGAGAGACTGGCTCTTGGTGTTGGGAAAGGCACAGGTCACTCTATTTTCCCATCAGGAAGAAGAATTAACCACAGGCTCATCCCGCCCCCCGGAACCAGAACAGGTCCTGAAGCCATCCTGAGCTTTTGCGGCCAGCTCCCAAAAACACGAGTTGTAAAATGGAGGCTCAGGCCACTGCAATTCACAAACCTGCAGAGTTATAAATGATAGCTCTCGTCCACAAATATATTGAGGGAAGGCAACGAAGAGGATTTGAAATCAAGGCAGAATTGCAGGAAACAGATTTCAGGAGGTAGATTCGAATCGCCTTTAAAGCACATGAAAAGCGGCAAAACGTTGACAATGATGCCCTTGGCCAAAAAGGGCGTATGCGTTTTTTCCTGAATATATTCAGGAAAAAACGCATACGCCCTTTTTGGCCAACCAAGCAACCTGGAAAGGCAAATCAGCGCTACAAACAAGTCTCGCTTCCCATCGGTCAAAAGGGCCATGCTGAAAAAAGTGTCAAAACCAGAAATGCAGGACAGGCCATGGAGAAATGGGAGCCTTGCTACACTGATGGGCGGGATGTAAATTGCCAACAGCCACTCTGGAGAAGTGTACGGTGAGTCCTGAAACATCTAAAAAACACAGCTTAGAGAGCATAGGGCACTTCCACTCATGGGGGTATAAATTGGGAAAATGAAAAATCAGCAAGACACAAGCACCCCAAAGTTTAGGGCTGCTCTGTTGACAAGGACCTCCACTTCATTCCACCTTCAATATCCCAGGAAAGAGAAAAATGGGTAAAGAAGTTGTGGTCCTTATGTACAATGGAATATCACTCAGCCATGAAATCAATGTCATAAGGCTAGTAGCAGCATGATGAGTGGATTTAGGTACGACGATTCTAAGTGAAATAAGTCACACAGAAAAGGACACTTCTCATAAGGTATCACTGATAGAGGGAATGTCAAAACCATTACACTTGAACTGAATTACAAAACAGAACAGAGTCACACATGCAGAAAACACACTATGGCTGTTTAACGGGAAAGGTGAGGTGGGGTGATACATAAAACAAGGGTTTCAAATTAGCTCAGATACCGTTCCATAAACCCAATATGTAATAGACAAGACCTACTCCTTGCTCAGAGAACTGGACTCAACACGCCCTATTCACCACACAAGAATATATATGACTACTAATAATCTTAAAGCCTATATATTGATATCTCTCTGTTAGTGTGTCAAGTGGGTGTAAAGAGGCATAAACACAGCAGTGAAAAGCAGCTAAACCGCATTATGAAAATAAATTACTTTTAAAAACCCATGAAACAAAGACAGTGAAAGAGAGAGACATTCTTACACAATGCGTTCAGGGGCTGTGTTGCAACCTGGATTGACCATATCTAGACGCACAGCTGGATGAGACCTAAGGGTGGACACTCTTGGGGCTGAGAGGTTTGGTGAGGTTGGGTGAGCAAACGCAGACCCTTTAAAGTAATACTGCGTGGTACCCATCGCATGAGTCCCAAATCTCCAGGTTCAAGGGCATCTTCCTACATCGAAAACATGCATGAGCAACCCAGAAGATGGTACACCGTCTGATGGGGAAAGGTTTCTAAAACGCACCTCATTTCTCATCTCCTTGTGCCCGGGTTCGCCATTCCAGCCGCTTTACTAGCAGTCTCCCTACTTGGAGCATCAGCACCTTTAACCTCCTGTTCCGTACAGGTTGCAATTTTTCCTGAGGATGAACGGGAAGACGGGGAACCAATGAGAGACTGGCTCTTGGTGTTGGGAAATGCACAGGTCACTCTATTTTCCCATCAGGAAGAAGAATTAACCACAGGCTCATCCCGCCCCCTGGAACCAGAACAGGTCCTGAAGCCATCCTGCGCTTTTGCGGCCAGCTCCCTAAAACACGAGTTGTAAAATCAAGCTTCAGGGCACTGCAATTCACAAACCTGCAGAGTTATAAAGGATAACTCTCGTCCACAAATATATTGAGGGAAGGCAAAGAAGAGGATTTGAAATCAAGGCAGAATTGCAGGAAACAGATTTCAGGAGGTAGATTCGAATCTCCTTTAAAACACATGAAAAGCGGCAAAACGTTGACAATGATGCCCTTGGCCAAAAAGGGCGTATGCGTTTTTTCCTGAATATATTCAGGAAAAAACGCATACGCCCTTTTTGGCCAACCAAGCAACCTGGAAAGGCAAATCAGCGCTACAAAGAAGTCTCACTTCCCATCGATCAAAAGGGCCATTCTGAAAAATGTGTCAAAACCAGAAATGCAGGACAGGTCATGGAGAAATGGGAGCCTTGCTACACTGATGGGCGGGATGTAAATTGCCAACAGCCACTCTGGAGAAGTGTACGGTGAGTCCTGAAACATCTAAAAAACACAGCTTAGAGAGCATAGGGCACTTCCACTCATGGGGGTATAAATTGGGAAAATGAAAAATCAGCAAGACACAAGCACCCCAAAGTTTAGGGCTGCTCTGTTGACAAGGACCTCCACTTCATTCCACCTTAAATATCCCAGGAAAGAGAAAAATGGGTAAATAAGTTGTGGTCCTTATGGACAATGGAATATCACTCAGCCATGAAATCAATGTCATAAGGCTAGTAGCAGCATGATGAGTGGATTTAGGTACGACGATTCTAAGTGAAATAAGTCACACAGAAAAGGACACTTCTCATAAGGTATCACTGATAGAGGGAATGTAAAAACCGTTACACATGAACTGAATTACAAAACAGAACAGAGTCACACATGCAGAAAACACACTATGGCTGTTTAACGGGAAAGGGGAGGTGGGGTGATACATAAAACAAGGGTTTAAAATTAGCTCAGATACCGTTCCATAAACCCAATATGTAATAGACAAGACCTACTCCTTGCTCAGAGAACTGGACTCAACACGCCCTATTCACCGCACAAGAATATATCTGACTAGTAATAATCTTAAAACCTATGTATTGATATCTCTCTGTTAGTGTGTCAAGTGGGTGTAAAGCGGCAAAAACACAGCAGTGAAAAGCAGCTAAACCCCATTATGAAAATAAATTACTTTGAAAAACCCATGAAAGAAAGACAGTGAAAGAGAGAGACATTCTTACACAATGCGTTCAGGGGCTGTGATGCAACCTGGATTGACCATATCTAGACGCACAGCTGGATGAGACATAAGGGTGGACACTCTTGGGGCTGAGAGGTTTGGTGAGGTTGGGTGAGCAAACGCAGACCATTTAAAGTAATACTGCGTGGTACCCATCGCATGGGTCCCAAATCTCCAGGTTCAAGGGCATCTTCCTACATCGAAAACATGCATGAGAAACCCAGAAGGTGGTACACCGTGTGATGGGGAAAGGTTTCTAAAACGCACCTCATTTCTCATCTCCTTGTGCCCGGGTTCGCCATTCCAGCCACTTTACTAGCAATCTCCCTACTTGGAGCATCAGCACCTTTAACCTCCTGTTCCGTACAGGTTGCAATTTTTCCTGAGGATGAACGGGAAGACAGGGAACCAATGAGAGACTGGCTCTTGGTGTTGGGACAGGCAGAGGTCACTGTATTTTCCCATCAGGAAGAAGAATTAACCACAGGCTCATCCCGCCCCCCGGAACCAGAACAGGGCCTGAAGCCATCCTGCGCTTTTGTGGCCAGCTCCCTAAATCACGAGTTGTAAAATCAAGCTTCAGGGCACTGCAATTCACAAACCTGCAGAGTTATAAATGATAACTCTCGTCCACAAATATATTGAGGGAAGGCAAAGAAGAGGATTTGAAATCAAGGCAGAATTGCAGGAAACAGATTTCAGGAGGTAGATTCGAATCTCCTTTAAAGCACATGAAAAGCGGCAAAACGTTGACAATGATGCCCTTGGCCAAAAAGGGCGTATGCGTTTTTTCCTGAATATATTCAGGAAAAAACGCATACGCCCTTTTTGGCCAACCAAGCAACCTGGAAAGGCAAATCAGCGCTACAAAGAAGTCTCACTTCCCATCGGTTAAAAGGGCCATGCTGAAAAAAGTGTCAAAACCAGAAATGCAGGACAGGCCATGGAGAAATGGGAGCCTTGCTACACTGATGGGCGGGATGTAAATTGCCAACAGCCACTCTGGAGAAGTGTACGGTGAGTCCTGAAACATCTAAAAAACACAGCTTAGAGAGCATAGGGCACTTCCACTCATGGGGGTATAAATTGGGAAAATGAAAAATCAGCAAGACACAAGCACCCCAAAGTTTAGGGCTGCTCTGTTGACAAGGACCTCCACTTCATTCCACCTTAAATATCCCAGGAAAGAGAAAAATGGGTAAAGAAATTGTGGTCCTTATGTACAATGGAATATCACTCAGCCATGAAATCAATGTCCTAAGGCTAGTAGCAGCATGATGAGTGGATTTAGGTACGATGATTCTAAGTGAAATAAGTCACACAGAAAAGGACACTTCTCATAAGGTATCACTGATAGAGGGAATGTAAAAACCGTTACACATGAACTGAATTACAAAACAGAACAGAGTCACACATGCAGAAAACACACTATGGCTGCTTAACGGGAAAGGTGAGGTGGGGTGATACATAAAACAAGGGTTTCAAATTAGCTCAGATACCGTTCCATAAACCCAATATGTAATAGACAAGACCTACTCCTTGCTCAGAGAACTGGACTCAACACGCCCTATTCACCGCACAAGAATATATCTGACTAGTGATAATCTTAAAACCTATGTATTGATATCTCTCTGTTAGTGTGTCAAGTGGGTGTAAAGCGGCATAAACACAGCAGTGAAAAGCAGCTAAACCGCATTATGAAAATAAATTACTTTTAAAAACCCATGAAACAAAGACAGTGAAAGAGAGAGAAATTCTTACACAATGCGTTCAGGGGCTGTGATGCAACCTGGATTGACCATATCTAGACCCACAGCTGGATGAGACCTAAGGGTGGACACTCTTGGGGCTGAGAGGTTTGGTGAGGTTGGGTGAGCAAACGCAGACCCTTCAAAGTAATACTGCGTGGTACCCATCGCATGGGTCCCAAATCTCCAGGTTCAAGGGCATCTTCCTACATCGAAAACATGCATGAGAAACCCAGAAGGTGGTACACCGTGTGATGGGGAAAGGTTTCTAAAACGCACCTCATTTCTCATCTCCTTGTGCCCGGCTTCGCCATTCCAGCCGCTTTACTAGCAATCTCCCTACTTGGAGCATCAGCACCTTTAACCTCCTGTTCCGTACAGGTTGCAATTTTTCCGGAGGATGAACGGGAAGACGGGGAACCAATGAGAGACTGGCTCTTGGTGTTGGGACAGGCAGAGGTCACTCTATTTTCCCATCAGGAAGAAGAATTAACCACAGGCTCAGCCTGACCCCGGAACCAGAACAGGGCCTGAAGCCATCCTGCGCTTTTGCGGCCAGCTCCCAAAAACGCGAGGTGTAAAATCGAGCTTCATGGCACTGCAATTCACAAACCTGCAGAGTTATAAATGATAACTCTCGTCCACAGATATATTGAGGGAAGGCAAAGAAGAGGATTTGAAATCAAGGCAGAATTGCAGGAAACAGATTTCAGGAGGTAGATTCGAATCTCCTTTAAAGCACATGAAAAGCGGCAAAACGTTGACAATGATGCCCTTGGCCAAAAAGGGCGTATGCGTTTTTTCCTGAATATATTCAGGAAAAAACGCATACGCCCTTTTTGGCCAACCAAGCAACCTGGAAAGGCAAATCAGCGCTACAAAGAAGTCTCGCTTCCCATCGGTCAAAAGGGCCATGCTGAAAAAAGTGTCAAAACCAGAAATGCAGGACAGGCCATGGAGAAATGGGAGCCTTGCTACACTGATGGGCGGGATGTAAATTGCCAACAGCCACTCTGGAGAAGTGTACGGTGAGTCCTGAAACATCTAAAAAACACAGCTTAGAGAGCATAGGGCACTTCCACTCATGGGGGTATAAATTGGGAAAATGAAAAATCAGCAAGACACAAGCACCCCAAAGTTTAGGGCTGCTCTGTTGACAAGGACCTCCACTTCATTCCACCTTCAATATCCCAGGAAAGAGAAAAATGGGTAAAGAAGTTGTGGTCCTTATGTACAATGGAATATCACTCAGCCATGAAATCAATGTCATAAGGCTAGTAGCAGCATGATGAGTGGATTTAGGTACGACGATTCTAAGTGAAATAAGTCACACAGAAAAGGACACTTCTCATAAGGTATCACTGATAGAGGGAATGTAAAAACCGTTACACTTGAACTGAATTACAAAACAGAACAGAGTCACACATGCAGAAAACACACTATGGCTGTTTAACGGGAAAGGTGAGGTGGGGTGATACATAAAACAAGGGTTTCAAGTTAGCTCAGATACCGTTCCATAAACCCAATATGTAATAGACAAGACCTACTCCTTGCTCAGAGAACTGGACTCAACACGCCCTATTCACCGCACAAGAATATATCTGACTACTAATAATCTTAAAACCTATGTATTGATATCTCTCTGTTAGTGTGTCAAGTGGGTGTAAAGCGACATAAACACAGCAGTGAAAAGCAGCTAAACCGCATTATGAAAATAAATTAGTTTTAAAAACCCATGAAACAAAGACAGTGAAAGAGAGAGAAATTCTTACACAATGCATTCAGGGGCTGTGATGCAACCTGGATTGACCATATCTAGACCCACAGCTGGATGAGACCTAAGGGTGGACACTCTTGGGGCTGAGAGGTTTGGTGAGGTTGGGTGAGCAAACGCAGACCCTTTAAAGTAATACTGCGTGGTACCCATCGCATGGGTCCCAAATCTCCAGGTTCAAGGGCATCTTCCTACATCGAAAACATGCATGAGAAACCCAGAAGGTGGTACACCGTGTGATGGGGAAAGGTTTCTAAAACGCACCTCATTTCTCATCTCCTTGTGCCCGGGTTCGCCATCCCAGCCGCTTTACTAGCAATCTCCCTACTTGGAGCATCAGCACCTTTAACCTCCTGTTCCATACAGGTTGCAATTTTTCCTGAGGATGAACGGGAAGACGGGGAACCAATGAGAGACTGGCTCTTGGTGTTGGGACAGACACAGGTCACTCTATTTTCCCATCAGGAAGAAGAATTAACCACAGGCTCATCCCGCCCCCCGGAACCAGAACTGGGCCTGAAGCCATCCTGCGCTTTTGCGGCCAGTTCCCAAAAACACGAGTTGTAAAATGGAGGCTCAGGGCACTGCAATTCACAAACCTGCAGAGTTATAAATGATAACTCTCGTCCACAAATATATTGAGGGAAGGCAACGAAGAGGATTTGAAATCAAGGCAGAATTGCAGGAAACAGATTTCAGGAGGTAGATTCGAATCGCCTTTAAAGCACATGAAAAGCGGCAAAACGTTGACAATGATGCCCTTGGCCAAAAAGGGCGTATGCGTTTTTTCCTGAATATATTCAGGAAAAAACGCATACGCCCTTTTTGGCCAACCAAGCAACCTGGAAAGGCAAATCAGCGCTACAAAGAAGTCTCGCTTCCCATCGGTCAAAAGGGCCATGCTGAAAAAAGTGTCAAAACCAGAAATGCAGGACAGGCCATGGAGAAATGGGAGCCTTGCTACACTGATGGGCGGGATGGAAATTGCCAACAGCCACTCTGGAGAAGTGTACGGTGAGTCCTGAAACATCTAAAAAACACAGCTTAGAGAGCATAGGGCACTTCCACTCATGGGGGTATAAATTGGGAAAATGAAAAATCAGCAAGACACAAGCACCCCAAAGTTTAGGGCTGCTCTGTTGACAAGGACCTCCACTTCATTCCACCTTAAATATCCCAGGAAAGAGAAAAATGGATAAAGAAGTTGTGGTCCTTATGTACAATGGAATATCACTCAGCCATGAAATCAATGTCATAAGGCTAGTAGCAGCATGATGAGTGGATTTAGGTACGACGATTCTAAGTGAAATAAATCACACAGAAAAGGACACTTCTCATAAGGTATCACTTATAGAGGGAATGTAAAAACCGTTACAGTTGAACTGAATTACAAAACAGAACAGAGTCACACATGCAGAAAACACACTATGGCTGCTTAACGGGAAAGGGGAGGTGGGGTGATACATAAAACAAGGGTTTCAAATTAGCTCAGATACCGTTCCATAAACCCAATATGTAATAGACAAGACCTACTCCTTGCTCAGAGAACTGGACTCAACACGCCCTATTCACCGCACAAGAATATATCTGACTACTAATAATCTTAAAACCTATGTATTGATATCTCTCTGTTAGTGTGTCAAGTGGGTGTAAAGCGCCATAAACACAGCAGTGAAAAGCAGCTAAACCGCATTATGAAAATAAATTACTTTTAAAAACCCATGAAACAAAGACAGTGAAAGAGAGAGAAATTCTTACACAATGCGTTCAGGGGCTGTGATGCAACCTGGATTGACCATATCTAGACCCACAGCTGGATGAGACCTAAGGGTGGACACTCTTGGGGCTGAGAGGTCTGGTGAGGTTGGGTGAGCAAACGCAGACCCTTTAAAGTAATACTGCGTGGTACCCATCGCATGGGTCCCAAATCTCCAGGTTCAAGGGCATCTTCCTACATCGAAAATATGCATGAGAAACCCAGAAGATGGTACACCGTGTGATGGGGAAAGGTTTCTAAAACGCACCTCATTTCTCATCTCCTTGTGCCCGGGTTCGCCATTCCAGCCGCTTTACTAGCAATCTCCCTACTTGGAGCATCAGCACCTTTAACCTCCTGTTCCGAACAGGTTGCAATTTTTCCTGAGGATGAACGGGAAGACGGGGAACCAATGAGAGACTGGCTCTTGGTGTTGGGACAGGCAGAGGTCACTCTATTTTCCCATCAGGAAGAAGAATTAACCACAGGCTCAGCCTGCCCCCCGGAAACAGAACAGAGCCTGAAGCCATCCTGCGCTTTTGCGGCCAGCTCCCTAAAACACGAGTTGTAAAATCGAGTTTCAGGGCACTGCAATTCACAAACGTGCAGAGTTATAAATGATAACTCTCGTCCACAAATATATTGAGGGAAGGCAAAGAAGAGGATTTGAAATCAAGGTAGAATTGCAGGAAACAGATTTCAGGAAGTAGATTCGAATCTCCTTTAAAGCACATGAAAAGCGGCAAAACGTTGACAATGATGCCCTTGGCCAAAAAGGGCGTATGCGTTTTTTCCTGAATATATTCAGGAAAAAACGCATACGCCCTTTTTGTCCAACCAAGCAACCTGGAAAGGCAAATCAGCGCTACAAAGAAGTCTCGCTTCCCATCGGTCAAAAGGGCCATGCTGAAAAATGTGTCAAAACCAGAAATGCAGGACAGGCCATGGAGAAATGGGAGCCTTGCTACACTGATGGGCGGGATGTAAATTGCCAACAGCCACTCTGGAGAAGTGTACGGTGAGTCCTGAAACATCTAAAAAACACAGCTTAGAGAGCATAGGGCACTTCCACTCATGGGGGTATAAATTGGGAAAATTAAAAATCAGCAAGACACAAGCACCCCAAAGTTTAGGGCTGCTCTGTTGACAAGGACCTCCACTTCATTCCACCTTAAATATCCCAGGAAAGAGAAAAATGGGTAAAGAAGTTGTGGTCCTTATGTTCAATGGAATATCACTCAGCCATGAAATCAATGTCATAAGGCTAGTAGCAGCATGATGAGTGGATTTAGGTACGACGATTCTAAGTAAAATAAGTCACACAGAAAAGGACACTTCTGATAAGGTATCACTGATAGAGGGAATGTAAAAACCGTTACACTTGAACTGAATTACAAAACAGAACAGAGTCACACATGCAGAAAACACACTATGGCTGTTTAACGGGAAAGGTGAGGTGGGGTGATACATAAAACAAGGGTTTCAAATTAGCTCAGATACCGTTCCATAAACCCAATATGTAATAGACAAGACCTACTCCTTGCTCAGAGAACTGGACTCAACATGCCCTATTCACCGCACAAGAATATATCTGACTACTAATAATCTTAAAACCTATGTATTGATATCTCTCTGTTAGTGTGTCAAGTGGGTGTAAAGCGCCATAAACACAGCAGTGAAAAGCAGCTAAACCGCATTATGAAAATAAATTACTTTTAAAAACCCATGAAACAAAGACAGTGAAAGAGAGAGAAATTCTTACACAATGCGTTCAGGGGCTGTGATGCAACCTGGATTGACCATATCTAGACCCACAGCTGGATGAGACCTAAGGGTGGACACTCTTGGGGCTGAGAGGTTTGGTGAGGTTGGGTGAGCAAACGCAGACCCTTTAAAGTAATACTGCGTGGTACCCATTGCATGGGTCCCAAATCTCCAGGTTCAAGGGCATCTTCCTACATCGAAAACATGAATGAGAAACCCAGAAGATGGTACACCGTGTGATGGGGAAAGGTTTCTAAAACGCACCTCATTTCTCATCTCCTTGTGCCCGGGTTCGCCATTCCAGCCGCTTTACTAGCAATCTCCCTACTTGGAGCATCAGCACCTTTAACCTCCTGTTCCGTACAGGTTGCAATTTTTCCGGAGGATGAACGGGAAGACGGGGAACCAATGAGAGACTGGCTCTTGGTGTTGGGAAAGGCACAGGTCACTCTATTTTCCCATCAGGAAGAAGAATTAACCACAGGCTCAGCCTGACCCCGGAACCAGAACAGGGCCTGAAGCCATCCTGCGCTTTTGCGGCCAGCTCCCAAAAACGCGAGGTGTAAAATCGAGCTTCAGGGCACTGCAATTCACAAACCTGCAGAGTTATAAATGATAACTCTCGTCCACAAATATATTGAGGGAAGGCAAAGAAGAGGATTTGAAATCAAGGCAGAATTGCAGGAAACAGATTTCAGGAGGTAGATTCGAATCTCCTTTAAAGCACATGAAAAGCGGCAAAACGTTGACAATGATGCCCTTGGCCAAAAAGGGCGTATGCGTTTTTTCCTGAATATATTCAGGAAAAAACGCATACGCCCTTTTTGGCGAACCAAGCAACCTGGAAAGGCAAATCAGCGCTACAAAGAAGTCTCGCTTCCCATCGGTCAAAAGGGCCATGCTGAAAAAAGTGTCAAAACCAGAAATGCAGGACAGGCCATGGAGAAATGGGAGCCTTGCTACACTGATGGGCGGGATGTAAATTGCCAACAGCCACTCTGGAGAAGTGTACGGTGAGTCCTGAAACATCTAAAAAACACAGCTTAGAGAGCATAGGGCACTTCCACTCATGGGGGTATAAATTGGGAAAATGAAAAATCAGCAAGACACAAGCACCCCAAAGTTTAAGGCTGCTCTGTTGACAAGGACCTCCACTTCATTCCACCTTCAATATCCCAGGAAAGAGAAAAATGGGTAAAGAAGTTGTGGTCCTTATGTACAATGGAATATCACTCAGCCATGAAATCAATGTCATAAGGCTAGTAGCAGCATGATGAGTGGATTTAGGTACGACGATTCTAAGTGAAATAAGTCACACAGAAAAGGACACTTCTCATAAGGTATCACTGATAGAGGGAATGTCAAAACCGTTACACTTGAACTGAATTACAAAACAGAACAGAGTCACACATGCAGAAAACACACTATGGCTGTTTAACGAGAAAGGTGAGGTGGGGTGATACATAAAACAAGGGTTTCAAGTTAGCTCAGATACCGTTCCATAAACCCAATATGTAATAGACAAGACCTACTCCTTGCTCAGAGAACTGGACTCAACACGCCCTATTCACCGCACAAGAATATATCTGACTACTAATAATCTTAAAACCTATGTATTGATATCTCTCTGTTAGTGTGTCAAGTGGGTGTAAAGCGCCATAAACACAGCAGTGAAAAAGCAGCTAAACCGCATTATGAAAATAAATTACTTTTAAAAACCCATGAAACAAAGACAGTGAAAGAGAGAGAAATTCTTACACAATGCGTTCAGGGGCTGTGATGCAACCTGGATTGACCATATCTAGACCCACAGCTGGATGAGACCTAAGGGTGGACACTCTTGGGGCTGAGAGGTTTGGTGAGGTTGGGTGAGCAAACGCAGACCCTTTAAAGTAATACTGCGTGGTACCCATCGCATGGGTCCCAAATCTCCAGGTTCAAGGGCATCTTCCTACATCGAAAACATGCATGAGAAACCCAGAAGGTGGTACACCGTGTGATGGGGAAAGGTTTCTAAAACGCACCTCATTTCTCATCTCCTTGTGCCCGGGTTCGCCATCCCAGCCGCTTTACTAGCAATCTCCCTACTTGGAGCATCAGCACCTTTAACCTCCTCTTCCGTACAGGTTGCAATTTTTCCTGAGGATGAACGGGAAGACGGGGAACCAATGAGAGACTGGCTCTTGGTGTTGGGAAAGGCACAGGTCACTTTATTTTCCCATCAGGAAGAAGAATTAACCACAGGCTCAGCCTGCCCCCCGGAACCAGAACAGAGCCTGAAGCCATCCTGCGCTTTTGCGGCCAGCTCCCTAAAACACGAGTTGTAAAATCAAGCTTCAGGGCACTGCAATTCACAAACCTGCAGAGTTATAAATGATAACTCTCGTCCACAAATATATTGAGGGAAGGCAAAGAAGAGGATTTGAAATCAAGGCAGAATTGCAGGAAACAGATTTCAGGAGGTAGATTCGAATCGCCTTTAAAGCACATGAAAAGCGGCAAAACGTTGACAATGATGCCCTTGGCCAAAAAGGGCGTATGCGTTTTTTCCTGAATATATTCAGGAAAAAACGCATACGCCCTTTTTGACCAACCAAGCAACCTGGAAAGGCAAATCAGCGCTACAAAGAAGTCTCGCTTCCCATCGGTCAAAAGGGCCATGCTGAAAAAAGTGTCAAAACCAGAAATGCAGGACAGTCTATGGAGAAAAGGGAGCCTTGCTACACTGATGGGTGGGATGTAAATTGCCAACAGCCACTCTGGAGAAGTGTACGGTGAGTCGTGAAACATCTAAAAAACACAGCTTAGAGAGCATAGGGCACTTTCACTCATGGGGGTATAAATTGGGAAAATGAAAAATCAGCAAGACACAAGCACCCCAAAGTTTAGGGCTGCTCTGTTGACAAGGACCTCCACTTCATTCCACCTTCAATATCCCAGGAAAGAGAAAAATGGATAAAGAAGTTGTGGTCCTTATGTACAATGGAATATCACTCAGCCATGAAATCAATGTCATAAGGCTAGTAGCAGCATGATGAGTGGATTTAGTTACGACGATTCTAAGTGAAATAAATCACACAGAAAAGGACACTTCTCATAAGGTATCACTGATAGAGGGAATGTAAAAACCGTTACACATGAACTGAATTACAAAACAGAACAGAGTCACACATGCAGAAAACACACTATGGCTGCTTAACGGGAAAGGTGAGGTGGGGTGATACATAAAACAAGGGTTTCAAATTAGCTCAGATACCGTTCCATAAACCCAACATGTAATAGACAAAACGTACTCCTTGCTCAGAGAACTGGACTCAACACGCCCTATTCACCGCACAAGAATATATCTGACTACTAATAATCTTAAAACCTATGTATTGATATCTCTCTGTTAGTGTGTCAAGTGGGTGTAAAGCGGCATAAACACAGCAGTGAAAAGCAGCTAAACCGCATTATGAAAATAAATTACTTTTAAAAACCCATGAAACAAAGACAGTGAAAGAGAGAGAAATTCTTACACAATGCGTTCAGGGGCTGTGATGCAACCTGGATTGACCATATCTAGACGCACAGCTGGATGAGACCTAAGGGTGGACACTCTTGGGGCTGAGAGGTTTGGTGAGGTTGGGTGAGCAAACGCAGACCCTTTAAAGTAATACTGCGTGGTACCCATCGCATGAGTCCCAAATCTCCAGGTTCAAGGGCATCTTCCTACATCGAAAACATGCATGAGCAACCCAGAAGATGGTACACCGTCTGATGGGGAAAGGTTTCTAAAACGCACCTCATTTCTCATCTCCTTGTGCCCGGGTTCGCCATTCCAGCCGCTTTACTAGCAGTCTCCCTACTTGGAGCATCAGCACCTTTAACCTCCTGTTCCGTACAGGTTGCCATTTCTCCTGAGGATGAACGGGAAGACGGGGAACCAATGAGAGACTGGCTCTTGGTGTTGGGAAATGCACAGGTCACTCTATTTTCCCATCAGGAAGAAGAATTAACCACAGGCTCATCCCGCCCCCTGGAACCAGAACAGGTCCTGAAGCCATCCTGCGCTTTTGCGGCCAGCTCCCTAAAACACGAGTTGTAAAATCAAGCTTCAGGGCACTGCAATTCACAAACCTGCAGAGTTATAAAGGATAACTCTCGTCCACAAATATATTGAGGGAAGGCAAAGAAGAGGATTTGAAATCAAGGCAGAATTGCAGGAAACAGATTTCAGGAGGTAGATTCGAATCTCCTTTAAAACTCATGAAAAGCGGCAAAACGTTGACAATGATGCCCTTGGCCAAAAAGGGCGTATGCGTTTTTTCCTGAATATATTCAGGAAAAAACGCATACGCCCTTTTTGGCCAACCAAGCAACCTGGAAAGGCAAATCAGCGCTACAAAGAAGTCTCACTTCCCATCGATCAAAAGGGCCATTCTGAAAAATGTGTCAAAACCAGAAATGCAGGACAGGTCATGGAGAAATGGGAGCCTTGCTACACTGATGGGCGGGATGTAAATTGCCAACAGCCACTCTGGAGAAGTGTACGGTGAGTCCTGAAACATCTAAAAAACACAGCTTAGAGAGCATAGGGCACTTCCACTCATGGGGGTATAAATTGGGAAAATTAAAAATCAGCAAGACACAAGCACCCCAAAGTTTAGGGCTGCTCTGTTGACAAGGACCTCCACTTCATTCCACCTTAAATATCCCAGGAAAGAGAAAAATGGGTAAATAAGTTGTGGTCCTTATGGACAATGGAATATCACTCAGCCATGAAATCAATGTCCTAAGGCTAGTAGCAGCATGATGAGTGGATTTAGGTACGACGATTCTAAGTGAAATAAGTCACACAGAAAAGGACACTTCTCATAAGGTATCACTGATAGAGGGAATGTAAAAACCGTTACACATGAACTGAATTACAAAACAGAACAGAGTCACACATGCAGAAAACACACTATGGCTGTTTAACGGGAAAGGGGAGGTGGGGTGATACATAAAACAAGGGTTTCAAATTAGCTCAGATACCGTTCCATAAACCCAATATGTAATAGACAAGACCTACTCCTTGCTCAGAGAACTAGACTCAACACGCCCTATTCACCGCACAAGAATATATCTGACTAGTAATAATCTTAAAACCTATGTATTGATATCTCTCTGTTAGTGTGTCAAGTGGGTGTAAAGCGGCAAAAACACAGCAGTGAAAAGCAGCTAAACCCCATTATGAAAATAAATTACTTTGAAAAACCCATGAAAGAAAGACAGTGAAAGAGAGAGACATTCTTACACAATGCGTTCAGGGGCTGTGATGCAACCTGGATTGACCATATCTAGACGCACAGCTGGATGAGACATAAGGGTGGACACTCTTGGGGCTGAGAGGTTTGGTGAGGTTGGGTGAGCAAACGCAGACCATTTAAAGTAATACTGCGTGGTACCCATCGCATGGGTCCCAAATCTCCAGGTTCAAGGGCATCTTCCTACATCGAAAATATGCATGAGAAACCCAGAAGATGGTACACCGTGTGATGGGGAAAGGTTTCTAAAACGCACCTCATTTCTCATCTCCTTGTGCCCGGGTTCGCCATTCCAGCCACTTTACTAGCAATCTCCCTACTTGGAGCATCAGCACCTTTAACCTCCTGTTCCGTACAGGTTGCCATTTCTCCTGACGATGAACGGGAAGACGGGGAACCAATGAGAGACTGGCTCTTGGTGTTGGGAAAGGCACAGGTCACTCTATTTTCCCATCAGGAAGAAGAATTAACCACAGGCTCATCCCGCCCCCCGGAACCAGAACAGGTCCTGAAGCCATCCTGAGCTTTTGCGGCCAGCTCCCAAAAACACGAGTTGTAAAATGGAGGCTCAGGGCACTGCAATTCACAAACCTGCAGAGTTATAAATGATAGCTCTCGTCCACAAATATATTGAGGGAAGGCAACGAAGAGGATTTGAAATCAAGGCAGAATTGCAGGAAACAGATTTCAGGAGGTAGATTCGAATCGCCTTTAAAGCACATGAAAAGCGGCAAAACGTTGACAATGATGCCCTTGGCCAAAAAGGGCGTATGCGTTTTTTCCTGAATATATTCAGGAAAAAACGCATACGCCCTTTTTGGCCAACCAAGCAACCTGGAAAGGCAAATCAGCGCTACAAAGAAGTCTCGCTTCCCATCGGTCAAAAGGGCCATGCTGAAAAAAGTGTCAAAACCAGAAATGCAGGACAGGCCATGGAGAAATGGTAGCCTTGCTACACTGATGGGCGGGATGTAAATTGCCAACAGCCACTCTGGAGAAGTGTACGGTGAGTCCTGAAACATCTAAAAAACACAGCTTAGAGAGCATAGGGCACTTCCACTCATGGGGGTATAAATTGGGAAAATTAAAAATCAGCAAGACACAAGCACCCCAAAGTTTAGGGCTGCTCTGTTGACCAGGACCTCCACTTCATTCCACCTTCAATATCCCAGGAAAGAGAAAAATGGATAAAGAAGTTGTGGTCCTTATGTACAATGGAATATCACTCAGCCATGAAATCAATGTCATAAGGCTAGTAGCAGCATGATGAGTGGATTTAGGTACGACGATTCTAAGTGAAATAAGTCACACAGAAAAGGACACTTCTCATAAGGTATCACTGATAGAGGGAATGTCAAAACCATTACACTTGAACTGAATTACAAAACAGAACAGAGTCACACATGCAGAAAACACACTATGGCTGTTTAACGGGAAAGGTGAGGTGGGGTGATACATAAAACAAGGGTTTCAAATTAGCTCAGATACCGTTCCATAAACCCAATATGTAATAGACAAGACCTACTCCTTGCTCAGAGAACTGGACTCAACACGCCCTATTCACCACACAAGAATATATCTGACTACTAATAATCTTAAAGCCTATATATTGATATCTCTCTGTTAGTGTGTCAAGTGGGTGTAAAGCGGCATAAACACAGCAGTGAAAAGCAGCTAAACCGCATTATGAAAATAAATTACTTTTAAAAACCCATGAAACAAAGACAGTGAAAGAGAGAGAAATTCTTACACAATGCGTTCAGGGGCTGTGATGCAACCTGGATTGACCATATCTAGACCCACAGCTGGATGAGACCTAAGGGTGGACACTCTTGGGGCTGAGAGGTTTGGTGAGGTTGGGTGAGCAAACGCAGACCCTTCAAAGTAATACTGCGTGGTACCCATCGCATGGGTCCCAAATCTCCAGGTTCAAGGGCATCTTCCTACATCGAAAACATGCATGAGAAACCCAGAAGGTGGTACACCGTGTGATGGGGAAAGGTTTCTAAAACGCACCTCATTTCTCATCTCCTTGTGCCCGGCTTCGCCATTCCAGCCGCTTTACTAGCAATCTCCCTACTTGGAGCATCAGCACCTTTAACCTCCTGTTCCGTACAGGTTGCAATTTTTCCGGAGGATGAACGGGAAGACGGGGAACCAATGAGAGACTGGCTCTTGGTGTTGGGACAGGCAGAGGTCACTCTATTTTCCCATCAGGAAGAAGAATTAACCACAGGCTCAGCCTGACCCCGGAACCAGAACAGGGCCTGAAGCCATCCTGCGCTTTTGCGGCCAGCTCCCAAAAACGCGAGGTGTAAAATCGAGCTTCATGGCACTGCAATTCACAAACCTGCAGAGTTATAAATGATAACTCTCGTCCACAGATATATTGAGGGAAGGCAACGAAGAGGATTTGAAATCAAGGCAGAATTGCAGGAAACAGATTTCAGGAGGTAGATTCGAATCGCCTTTAAAGCACATGAAAAGCGGCAAAACGTTGACAATGATGCCCTTGGCCAAAAAGGGCGTATGCGTTTTTTCCTGAATATATTCAGGAAAAAACGCATACGCCCTTTTTGGCCAACCAAGCAACCTGGAAAGGCAAATCAGCGCTACAAAGAAGTCTCGCTTCCCATCGGTCAAAAGGGCCATGCTGAAAAAAGTGTCAAAACCAGAAATGCAGGACAGGCCATGGAGAAATGGGAGCCTTGCTACACTGATGGGCGGGATGTAAATTGCCAACAGCCACTCTGGAGAAGTGTACGGTGAGTCCTGAAACATCTAAAAAACACAGCTTAGAGAGCATAGGGCACTTCCACTCATGGGGGTATAAATTGGGAAAATGAAAAATCAGCAAGACACAAGCACCCCAAAGTTTAGGGCTGCTCTGTTGACAAGGACCTCCACTTCATTCCACCTTAAATATCCCAGGAAAGAGAAAAATGGATAAAGAAGTTGTGGTCCTTATGTACAATGGAATATCACTCAGCCATGAAATCAATGTCATAAGGCTAGTAGCAGCATGATGAGTGGATTTAGGTACGACGATTCTAAGTGAAATAAATCACACAGAAAAGGACACTTCTCATAAGGTATCACTTATAGAGGGAATGTAAAAACCGTTACAGTTGAACTGAATTACAAAACAGAACAGAGTCACACATGCAGAAAACACACTATGGCTGTTTAACGGGAAAGGGGAGGTGGGGTGATACATAAAACAAGGGTTTCAAATTAGCTCAGATACCGTTCCATAAACCCAATATGTAATAGACAAGACCTACTCCTTGCTCAGAGAACTAGACTCAACACGCCCTATTCACCGCACAAGAATATATCTGACTAGTAATAATCTTAAAACCTATGTATTGATATCTCTCTGTTAGTGTGTCAAGTGGGTGTAAAGCGGCAAAAACACAGCAGTGAAAAGCAGCTAAACCCCATTATGAAAATAAATTACTTTGAAAAACCCATGAAAGAAAGACAGTGAAAGAGAGAGACATTCTTACACAATGCGTTCAGGGGCTGTGATGCAACCTGGATTGACCATATCTAGACGCACAGCTGGATGAGACATAAGGGTGGACACTCTTGGGGCTGAGAGGTTTGGTGAGGTTGGGTGAGCAAACGCAGACCATTTAAAGTAATACTGCGTGGTACCCATCGCATGGGTCCCAAATCTCCAGGTTCAAGGGCATCTTCCTACATCGAAAATATGCATGAGAAACCCAGAAGATGGTACACCGTGTGATGGGGAAAGGTTTCTAAAACGCACCTCATTTCTCATCTCCTTGTGCCCGGGTTCGCCATTCCAGCCACTTTACTAGCAATCTCCCTACTTGGAGCATCAGCACCTTTAACCTCCTGTTCCGTACAGGTTGCCATTTCTCCTGACGATGAACGGGAAGACGGGGAACCAATGAGAGACTGGCTCTTGGTGTTGGGAAAGGCACAGGTCACTCTATTTTCCCATCAGGAAGAAGAATTAACCACAGGCTCATCCCGCCCCCCGGAACCAGAACAGGTCCTGAAGCCATCCTGAGCTTTTGCGGCCAGCTCCCAAAAACACGAGTTGTAAAATGGAGGCTCAGGGCACTGCAATTCACAAACCTGCAGAGTTATAAATGATAGCTCTCGTCCACAAATATATTGAGGGAAGGCAACGAAGAGGATTTGAAATCAAGGCAGAATTGCAGGAAACAGATTTCAGGAGGTAGATTCGAATCGCCTTTAAAGCACATGAAAAGCGGCAAAACGTTGACAATGATGCCCTTGGCCAAAAAGGGCGTATGCGTTTTTTCCTGAATATATTCAGGAAAAAACGCATACGCCCTTTTTGGCCAACCAAGCAACCTGGAAAGGCAAATCAGCGCTACAAAGAAGTCTCGCTTCCCATCGGTCAAAAGGGCCATGCTGAAAAAAGTGTCAAAACCAGAAATGCAGGACAGGCCATGGAGAAATGGTAGCCTTGCTACACTGATGGGCGGGATGTAAATTGCCAACAGCCACTCTGGAGAAGTGTACGGTGAGTCCTGAAACATCTAAAAAACACAGCTTAGAGAGCATAGGGCACTTCCACTCATGGGGGTATAAATTGGGAAAATTAAAAATCAGCAAGACACAAGCACCCCAAAGTTTAGGGCTGCTCTGTTGACCAGGACCTCCACTTCATTCCACCTTCAATATCCCAGGAAAGAGAAAAATGGATAAAGAAGTTGTGGTCCTTATGTACAATGGAATATCACTCAGCCATGAAATCAATGTCATAAGGCTAGTAGCAGCATGATGAGTGGATTTAGGTACGACGATTCTAAGTGAAATAAGTCACACAGAAAAGGACACTTCTCATAAGGTATCACTGATAGAGGGAATGTCAAAACCATTACACTTGAACTGAATTACAAAACAGAACAGAGTCACACATGCAGAAAACACACTATGGCTGTTTAACGGGAAAGGTGAGGTGGGGTGATACATAAAACAAGGGTTTCAAATTAGCTCAGATACCGTTCCATAAACCCAATATGTAATAGACAAGACCTACTCCTTGCTCAGAGAACTGGACTCAACACGCCCTATTCACCACACAAGAATATATATGACTACTAATAATCTTAAAGCCTATATATTGATATCTCTCTGTTAGTGTGTCAAGTGGGTGTAAAGAGGCATAAACACAGCAGTGAAAAGCAGCTAAACCGCATTATGAAAATAAATTACTTTTAAAAACCCATGAAACAAAGACAGTGAAAGAGAGAGACATTCTTACACAATGCGTTCAGGGGCTGTGTTGCAACCTGGATTGACCATATCTAGACGCACAGCTGGATGAGACCTAAGGGTGGACACTCTTGGGGCTGAGAGGTTTGGTGAGGTTGGGTGAGCAAACGCAGACCCTTTAAAGTAATACTGCGTGGTACCCATCGCATGAGTCCCAAATCTCCAGGTTCAAGGGCATCTTCCTACATCGAAAACATGCATGAGCAACCCAGAAGATGGTACACCGTCTGATGGGGAAAGGTTTCTAAAACGCACCTCATTTCTCATCTCCTTGTGCCCGGGTTCGCCATTCCAGCCGCTTTACTAGCAGTCTCCCTACTTGGAGCATCAGCACCTTTAACCTCCTGTTCCATACAGGTTGCAATTTTTCCTGAGGATGAACGGGAAGACGGGGAACCAATGAGAGACTGGCTCTTGGTGTTGGGAAATGCACAGGTCACTCTATTTTCCCATCAGGAAGAAGAATTAACCACAGGCTCATCCCGCCCCCTGGAACCAGAACAGGTCCTGAAGCCATCCTGCGCTTTTGCGGCCAGCTCCCTAAAACACGAGTTGTAAAATCAAGCTTCAGGGCACTGCAATTCACAAACCTGCAGAGTTATAAAGGATAACTCTCGTCCACAAATATATTGAGGGAAGGCAAAGAAGAGGATTTGAAATCAAGGCAGAATTGCAGGAAACAGATTTCAGGAGGTAGATTCGAATCTCCTTTAAAACACATGAAAAGCGGCAAAACGTTGACAATGATGCCCTTGGCCAAAAAGGGCGTATGCGTTTTTTCCTGAATATATTCAGGAAAAAACGCATACGCCCTTTTTGGCCAACCAAGCAACCTGGAAAGGCAAATCAGCGCTACAAAGAAGTCTCACTTCCCATCGATCAAAAGGGCCATTCTGAAAAATGTGTCAAAACCAGAAATGCAGGACAGGTCATGGAGAAATGGGAGCCTTGCTACACTGATGGGCGGGATGTAAATTGCCAACAGCCACTCTGGAGAAGTGTACGGTGAGTCCTGAAACATCTAAAAAACACAGCTTAGAGAGCATAGGGCACTTCCACTCATGGGGGTATAAATTGGGAAAATTAAAAATCAGCAAGACACAAGCACCCCAAAGTTTAGGGCTGCTCTGTTGACAAGGACCTCCACTTCATTCCACCTTAAATATCCCAGGAAAGAGAAAAATGGGTAAAGAAGTTGTGGTCCTTATGGACAATGGAATATCACTCAGCCATGAAATCAATGTCCTAAGGCTAGTAGCAGCATGATGAGTGGATTTAGGTACGACGATTCTAAGTGAAATAAGTCACACAGAAAAGGACACTTCTCATAAGGTATCACTGATAGAGGGAATGTAAAAACCGTTACACTTGAACTGAATTACAAAACAGAACAGAGTCACACATGCAGAAAACACACTATGGCTGTTTAACGGGAAAGGTGAGGTGGGGTGATACATAAAACAAGGGTTTCAAGTTAGCTCAGATACCGTTCCATAAACCCAATATGTAATAGACAAGACCTACTCCTTGCTCAGAGAACTGGACTCAACACGCCCTATTCACCGCACAAGAATATATCTGACTACTAATAATCTTAAAACCTATGTATTGATATCTCTCTGTTAGTGTGTCAAGTGGGTGTAAAGCGCATAAACACAGCAGTGAAAAGCAGCTAAACCGCATTATGAAAATAAATTACTTTTAAAAACCCATGAAACAAAGACAGTGAAAGAGAGAGAAATTCTTACACAATGCGTTCAGGGGCTGTGATGCAACCTGGATTGACCATATCTAGACCCACAGCTGGATGAGACCTAAGGGTGGACACTCTTGGGGCTGAGAGGTTTGGTGAGGTTGGGTGAGCAAACGCAGACCCTTCAAAGTAATACTGCGTGGTACCCATCGCATGGGTCCCAAATCTCCAGGTTCAAGGGCATCTTCCTACATCGAAAACATGCATGAGAAACCCAGAAGGTGGTACACCGTGTGATGGGGAAAGGTTTCTAAAACGCACCTCATTTCTCATCTCCTTGTGCCCGGCTTCGCCATTCCAGCCGCTTTACTAGCAATCTCCCTACTTGGAGCATCAGCACCTTTAACCTCCTGTTCCGTACAGGTTGCAATTTTTCCGGAGGATGAACGGGAAGACGGGGAACCAATGAGAGACTGGCTCTTGGTGTTGGGACAGGCAGAGGTCACTCTATTTTCCCATCAGGAAGAAGAATTAACCACAGGCTCAGCCTGACCCCGGAACCAGAACAGGGCCTGAAGCCATCCTGCGCTTTTGCGGCCAGCTCCCAAAAACGCGAGGTGTAAAATCGAGCTTCATGGCACTGCAATTCACAAACCTGCAGAGTTATAAATGATAACTCTCGTCCACAGATATATTGAGGGAAGGCAACGAAGAGGATTTGAAATCAAGGCAGAATTGCAGGAAACAGATTTCAGGAGGTAGATTCGAATCGCCTTTAAAGCACATGAAAAGCGGCAAAACGTTGACAATGATGCCCTTGGCCAAAAAGGGCGTATGCGTTTTTTCCTGAATATATTCAGGAAAAAACGCATACGCCCTTTTTGGCCAACCAAGCAACCTGGAAAGGCAAATCAGCGCTACAAAGAAGTCTCGCTTCCCATCGGTCAAAAGGGCCATGCTGAAAAAAGTGTCAAAACCAGAAATGCAGGACAGGCCATGGAGAAATGGGAGCCTTGCTACACTGATGGGCGGGATGTAAATTGCCAACAGCCACTCTGGAGAAGTGTACGGTGAGTCCTGAAACATCTAAAAAACACAGCTTAGAGAGCATAGGGCACTTCCACTCATGGGGGTATAAATTGGGAAAATGAAAAATCAGCAAGACACAAGCACCCCAAAGTTTAGGGCTGCTCTGTTGACAAGGACCTCCACTTCATTCCACCTTAAATATCCCAGGAAAGAGAAAAATGGATAAAGAAGTTGTGGTCCTTATGTACAATGGAATATCACTCAGCCATGAAATCAATGTCATAAGGCTAGTAGCAGCATGATGAGTGGATTTAGGTACGACGATTCTAAGTGAAATAAATCACACAGAAAAGGACACTTCTCATAAGGTATCACTTATAGAGGGAATGTAAAAACCGTTACAGTTGAACTGAATTACAAAACAGAACAGAGTCACACATGCAGAAAACACACTATGGCTGTTTAACGGGAAAGGGGAGGTGGGGTGATACATAAAACAAGGGTTTCAAATTAGCTCAGATACCGTTCCATAAACCCAATATGTAATAGACAAGACCTACTCCTTGCTCAGAGAACTAGACTCAACACGCCCTATTCACCGCACAAGAATATATCTGACTAGTAATAATCTTAAAACCTATGTATTGATATCTCTCTGTTAGTGTGTCAAGTGGGTGTAAAGCGGCAAAAACACAGCAGTGAAAAGCAGCTAAACCCCATTATGAAAATAAATTACTTTGAAAAACCCATGAAAGAAAGACAGTGAAAGAGAGAGACATTCTTACACAATGCGTTCAGGGGCTGTGATGCAACCTGGATTGACCATATCTAGACGCACAGCTGGATGAGACATAAGGGTGGACACTCTTGGGGCTGAGAGGTTTGGTGAGGTTGGGTGAGCAAACGCAGACCATTTAAAGTAATACTGCGTGGTACCCATCGCATGGGTCCCAAATCTCCAGGTTCAAGGGCATCTTCCTACATCGAAAATATGCATGAGAAACCCAGAAGATGGTACACCGTGTGATGGGGAAAGGTTTCTAAAACGCACCTCATTTCTCATCTCCTTGTGCCCGGGTTCGCCATTCCAGCCACTTTACTAGCAATCTCCCTACTTGGAGCATCAGCACCTTTAACCTCCTGTTCCGTACAGGTTGCCATTTCTCCTGACGATGAACGGGAAGACGGGGAACCAATGAGAGACTGGCTCTTGGTGTTGGGAAAGGCACAGGTCACTCTATTTTCCCATCAGGAAGAAGAATTAACCACAGGCTCATCCCGCCCCCCGGAACCAGAACAGGTCCTGAAGCCATCCTGAGCTTTTGCGGCCAGCTCCCAAAAACACGAGTTGTAAAATGGAGGCTCAGGGCACTGCAATTCACAAACCTGCAGAGTTATAAATGATAGCTCTCGTCCACAAATATATTGAGGGAAGGCAACGAAGAGGATTTGAAATCAAGGCAGAATTGCAGGAAACAGATTTCAGGAGGTAGATTCGAATCGCCTTTAAAGCACATGAAAAGCGGCAAAACGTTGACAATGATGCCCTTGGCCAAAAAGGGCGTATGCGTTTTTTCCTGAATATATTCAGGAAAAAACGCATACGCCCTTTTTGGCCAACCAAGCAACCTGGAAAGGCAAATCAGCGCTACAAAGAAGTCTCGCTTCCCATCGGTCAAAAGGGCCATGCTGAAAAAAGTGTCAAAACCAGAAATGCAGGACAGGCCATGGAGAAATGGTAGCCTTGCTACACTGATGGGCGGGATGTAAATTGCCAACAGCCACTCTGGAGAAGTGTACGGTGAGTCCTGAAACATCTAAAAAACACAGCTTAGAGAGCATAGGGCACTTCCACTCATGGGGGTATAAATTGGGAAAATTAAAAATCAGCAAGACACAAGCACCCCAAAGTTTAGGGCTGCTCTGTTGACAAGGACCTCCACTTCATTCCACCTTAAATATCCCAGGAAAGAGAAAAATGGGTAAATAAGTTGTGGTCCTTATGGACAATGGAATATCACTCAGCCATGAAATCAATGTCCTAAGGCTAGTAGCAGCATGATGAGTGGATTTAGGTACGACGATTCTAAGTGAAATAAGTCACACAGAAAAGGACACTTCTCATAAGGTATCACTGATAGAGGGAATGTAAAAACCGTTACACATGAACTGAATTACAAAACAGAACAGAGTCACACATGCAGAAAACACACTATGGCTGTTTAACGGGAAAGGGGAGGTGGGGTGATACATAAAACAAGGGTTTCAAATTAGCTCAGATACCGTTCCATAAACCCAATATGTAATAGACAAGACCTACTCCTTGCTCAGAGAACTAGACTCAACACGCCCTATTCACCGCACAAGAATATATCTGACTAGTAATAATCTTAAAACCTATGTATTGATATCTCTCTGTTAGTGTGTCAAGTGGGTGTAAAGCGGCAAAAACACAGCAGTGAAAAGCAGCTAAACCCCATTATGAAAATAAATTACTTTGAAAAACCCATGAAAGAAAGACAGTGAAAGAGAGAGACATTCTTACACAATGCGTTCAGGGGCTGTGATGCAACCTGGATTGACCATATCTAGACGCACAGCTGGATGAGACATAAGGGTGGACACTCTTGGGGCTGAGAGGTTTGGTGAGGTTGGGTGAGCAAACGCAGACCATTTAAAGTAATACTGCGTGGTACCCATCGCATGGGTCCCAAATCTCCAGGTTCAAGGGCATCTTCCTACATCGAAAATATGCATGAGAAACCCAGAAGATGGTACACCGTGTGATGGGGAAAGGTTTCTAAAACGCACCTCATTTCTCATCTCCTTGTGCCCGGGTTCGCCATTCCAGCCACTTTACTAGCAATCTCCCTACTTGGAGCATCAGCACCTTTAACCTCCTGTTCCGTACAGGTTGCCATTTCTCCTGACGATGAACGGGAAGACGGGGAACCAATGAGAGACTGGCTCTTGGTGTTGGGAAAGGCACAGGTCACTCTATTTTCCCATCAGGAAGAAGAATTAACCACAGGCTCATCCCGCCCCCCGGAACCAGAACAGGTCCTGAAGCCATCCTGAGCTTTTGCGGCCAGCTCCCAAAAACACGAGTTGTAAAATGGAGGCTCAGGGCACTGCAATTCACAAACCTGCAGAGTTATAAATGATAGCTCTCGTCCACAAATATATTGAGGGAAGGCAACGAAGAGGATTTGAAATCAAGGCAGAATTGCAGGAAACAGATTTCAGGAGGTAGATTCGAATCGCCTTTAAAGCACATGAAAAGCGGCAAAACGTTGACAATGATGCCCTTGGCCAAAAAGGGCGTATGCGTTTTTTCCTGAATATATTCAGGAAAAAACGCATACGCCCTTTTTGGCCAACCAAGCAACCTGGAAAGGCAAATCAGCGCTACAAAGAAGTCTCGCTTCCCATCGGTCAAAAGGGCCATGCTGAAAAAAGTGTCAAAACCAGAAATGCAGGACAGGCCATGGAGAAATGGTAGCCTTGCTACACTGATGGGCGGGATGTAAATTGCCAACAGCCACTCTGGAGAAGTGTACGGTGAGTCCTGAAACATCTAAAAAACACAGCTTAGAGAGCATAGGGCACTTCCACTCATGGGGGTATAAATTGGGAAAATTAAAAATCAGCAAGACACAAGCACCCCAAAGTTTAGGGCTGCTCTGTTGACAAGGACCTCCACTTCATTCCACCTTCAATATCCCAGGAAAGAGAAAAATGGGTAAAGAAGTTGTGGTCCTTATGTACAATGGAATATCACTCAGCCATGAAATCAATGTCATAAGGCTAGTAGCAGCATGATGAGTGGATTTAGGTACGACGATTCTAAGTGAAATAAGTCACACAGAAAAGGACACTTCTCATAAGGTATCACTGATAGAGGGAATGTCAAAACCATTACACTTGAACTGAATTACAAAACAGAACAGAGTCACACATGCAGAAAACACACTATGGCTGTTTAACGGGAAAGGTGAGGTGGGGTGATACATAAAACAAGGGTTTCAAATTAGCTCAGATACCGTTCCATAAACCCAATATGTAATAGACAAGACCTACTCCTTGCTCAGAGAACTGGACTCAACACGCCCTATTCACCACACAAGAATATATATGACTACTAATAATCTTAAAGCCTATATATTGATATCTCTCTGTTAGTGTGTCAAGTGGGTGTAAAGAGGCATAAACACAGCAGTGAAAAGCAGCTAAACCGCATTATGAAAATAAATTACTTTTAAAAACCCATGAAACAAAGACAGTGAAAGAGAGAGACATTCTTACACAATGCGTTCAGGGGCTGTGTTGCAACCTGGATTGACCATATCTAGACGCACAGCTGGATGAGACCTAAGGGTGGACACTCTTGGGGCTGAGAGGTTTGGTGAGGTTGGGTGAGCAAACGCAGACCCTTTAAAGTAATACTGCGTGGTACCCATCGCATGAGTCCCAAATCTCCAGGTTCAAGGGCATCTTCCTACATCGAAAACATGCATGAGCAACCCAGAAGATGGTACACCGTCTGATGGGGAAAGGTTTCTAAAACGCACCTCATTTCTCATCTCCTTGTGCCCGGGTTCGCCATTCCAGCCGCTTTACTAGCAGTCTCCCTACTTGGAGCATCAGCACCTTTAACCTCCTGTTCCGTACAGGTTGCAATTTTTCCTGAGGATGAACGGGAAGACGGGGAACCAATGAGAGACTGTCTCTTGGTGTTGGGAAATGCACAGGTCACTCTATTTTCCCATCAGGAAGAAGAATTAACCACAGGCTCATCCCGCCCCCTGGAACCAGAACAGGTCCTGAAGCCATCCTGCGCTTTTGCGGCCAGCTCCCTAAAACACGAGTTGTAAAATCAAGCTTCAGGGCACTGCAATTCACAAACCTGCAGAGTTATAAAGGATAACTCTCGTCCACAAATATATTGAGGGAAGGCAAAGAAGAGGATTTGAAATCAAGGCAGAATTGCAGGAAACAGATTTCAGGAGGTAGATTCGAATCTCCTTTAAAACACATGAAAAGCGGCAAAACGTTGACAATGATGCCCTTGGCCAAAAAGGGCGTATGCGTTTTTTCCTGAATATATTCAGGAAAAAACGCATACGCCCTTTTTGGCCAACCAAGCAACCTGGAAAGGCAAATCAGCGCTACAAAGAAGTCTCACTTCCCATCGATCAAAAGGGCCATTCTGAAAAATGTGTCAAAACCAGAAATGCAGGACAGGTCATGGAGAAATGGGAGCCTTGCTACACTGATGGGCGGGATGTAAATTGCCAACAGCCACTCTGGAGAAGTGTACGGTGAGTCCTGAAACATCTAAAAAACACAGCTTAGAGAGCATAGGGCACTTCCACTCATGGGGGTATAAATTGGGAAAATGAAAAATCAGCAAGACACAAGCACCCCAAAGTTTAGGGCTGCTCTGTTGACAAGGACCTCCACTTCATTCCACCTTAAATATCCCAGGAAAGAGAAAAATGGGTAAAGAAGTTGTGGTCCTTATGGACAATGGAATATCACTCAGCCATGAAATCAATGTCCTAAGGCTAGTAGCAGCATGATGAGTGGATTTAGGTACGACGATTCTAAGTGAAATAAGTCACACAGAAAAGGACACTTCTCATAAGGTATCACTGATAGAGGGAATGTAAAAACCGTTACACATGAACTGAATTACAAAACAGAACAGAGTCACAAATGCAGAAAACACACTATGGCTGTTTAACGGGAAAGGGGAGGTGGGGTGATACATAAAACAAGGGTTTCAAATTAGCTCAGATACCGTTCCATAAACCCAATATGTAATAGACAAGACCTACTCCTTGCTCAGAGAACTGGACTCAACACGCCCTATTCACCGCACAAGAATATATCTGACTAGTAATAATCTTAAAACCTATGTATTGATATCTCTCTGTTAGTGTGTCAAGTGGGTGTAAAGCGGCAAAAACACAGCAGTGAAAAGCAGCTAAACCCCATTATGAAAATAAATTACTTTGAAAAACCCATGAAAGAAAGACAGTGAAAGAGAGAGACATTCTTACACAATGCGTTCAGGGGCTGTGATGCAACCTGGATTGACCATATCTAGACGCACAGCTGGATGAGACATAAGGGTGGACACTCTTGGGGCTGAGAGGTTTGGTGAGGTTGGGTGAGCAAACGCAGACCCTTTAAAGTAATACTGCGTGGTACCCATCGCATGGGTCCCAAATCTCCAGGTTCAAGGGCATCTTCCTACATCGAAAACATGCATGAGAAACCCAGAAGGTGGTACACCGTGTGATGGGGAAAGGTTTCTAAAACGCACCTCATTTCTCATCTCCTTGTGCCCGGGTTCGCCATTCCAGCCACTTTACTAGCAATCTCCCTACTTGGAGCATCAGCACCTTTAACCTCCTGTTCCGTACAGGTTGCAATTTTTCCTGAGGATGAACGGGAAGACAGGGAACCAATGAGAGACTGGCTCTTGGTGTTGGGAAAGGCACAGGTCACTCTATTTTCCCATCAGGAAGAAGAATTAACCACAGGCTCATCCCGCCCCCCGGAACCAGAACAGGGCCTGAAGCCATCCTGCGCTTTTGCGGCCAGCTCCCTAAAACACGAGTTGTAAAATCAAGCTTCAGGGCACTGCAATTCACAAACCTGCAGAGTTATAAAGGATAACTCTCGTCCACAAATATATTGAGGGAAGGCAAAGAAGAGGATTTGAAATCAAGGCAGAATTGCAGGAAACAGATTTCAGGAGGTAGATTCGAATCTCCTTTAAAGCACATGAAAAGCGGCAAAACGTTGACAATGATGCCCTTGGCCAAAAAGGGCGTATGCGTTTTTTCCTGAATATATTCAGGAAAAAACGCATACGCCCTTTTTGGCCAACCAAGCAACCTGGAAAGGCAAATCAGCGCTACAAAGAAGTCTCACTTCCCATCGGTTAAAAGGGCCATGCTGAAAAAAGTGTCAAAACCAGAAATGCAGGACAGGCCATGGAGAAATGGGAGCCTTGCTACACTGATGGGCGGGATGTAAATTGCCAACAGCCACTCTGGAGAAGTGTACGGTGAGTCCTGAAACATCTAAAAAACACAGCTTAGAGAGCATAGGGCACTTCCACTCATGGGGGTATAAATTGGGAAAATGAAAAATCAGCAAGACACAAGCACCCCAAAGTTTAGGGCTGCTCTGTTGACAAGGACCTCCACTTCATTCCACCTTAAATATCCCAGGAAAGAGAAAAATGGGTAAAGAAGTTGTGGTCCTTATGTACAATGGAATATCACTCAGCCATGAAATCAATGTCCTAAGGCTAGTAGCAGCATGATGAGTGGATTTAGGTACGATGATTCTAAGTGAAATAAGTCACACAGAAAAGGACACTTCTCATAAGGTATCACTGATAGAGGGAATGTAAAAACCGTTACACATGAACTGAATTACAAAACAGAACAGAGTCACACATGCAGAAAACACACTATGGCTGCTTAACGGGAAAGGTGAGGTGGGGTGATACATAAAACAAGGGTTTCAAATTAGCTCAGATACCGTTCCATAAACCCAATATGTAATAGACAAGACCTACTCCTTGCTCAGAGAACTGGACTCAACACGCCCTATTCACCGCACAAGAATATATCTGACTAGTAATAATCTTAAAACCTATGTATTGATATCTCTCTGTTAGTGTGTCAAGTGGGTGTAAAGCAGCATAAACACAGCAGTGAAAAGCAGCTAAACCCCATTATGAAAATAAATTACTTTGAAAAACCCATGAAAGAAAGACAGTGAAAGAGAGAGACATTCTTACACAATGCGTTCAGGGGCTGTGATGCAACCTGGATTGACCATATCTAGACCCACAGCTGGATGAGACATAAGGGTGGACACTCTTGGGGCTGAGAGGTTTGGTGAGGTTGGGTGAGCAAACGCAGACCATTTAAAGTAATACTGCGTGGTACCCATCGCATGGGTCCCAAATCTCCAGGTTCAAGGGCATCTTCCTACATCAAAAACATGCATGAGAAACCCAGAAGATGGTACACTGTGTGATGGGGAAAGGTTTCTAAAACGCACCTCATTTCTCATCTCCTTGTGCCCGGGTTCGCCATTCCAGCCACTTTACTAGCAATCTCCCTACTTGGAGCATCAGCACCTTTAACCTCCTGTTCCGTACAGGTTGCAATTTTTCCTGAGGATGAACGGGAAGACAGGGAACCAATGAGAGACTGGCTCTTGGTGTTGGGAAAGGCACAGGTCACTCTATTTTCCCATCAGGAAGAAGAATTAACCACAGGCTCATCCCGCCCCCCGGAACCAGAACAGGGCCTGAAGCCATCCTGCGCTTTTGCGGCCAGCTCCCAAAAACACGAGTTGTAAAATGGAGGCTCAGGGCACTGCAATTCACAAACCTGCAGAGTTATAAATGATAACTCTCGTCCACAAATATATTGAGGGAAGGCAACGAAGAGGATTTGAAATCAAGGCAGAATTGCAGGAAACAGATTTCAGGAGGTAGATTCGAATTGCCTTTAAAGCACATGAAAAGCGGCAAAACGTTGACAATGATGCCCTTGGCCAAAAAGGGCGTGTGCGTTTTTTCCTGAATATATTCAGGAAAAAACGCATACGCCCTTTTTGGCCAACCAAGCAACCTGGAAAGGCAAATCAGCGCTACAAAGAAGTCTCGCTTCCCATCGGTCAAAAGGGCCATGCTGAAAAAAGTGTCAAAACCAGAAATGCAGGACAGTCTATGGAGAAATGGGAGCCTTGCTACACTGATGGGTGGGATGTAAATTGCCAACAGCCACTCTGGAGAAGTGTACGGTGAGTCGTGAAACATCTAAAAAACACAGCTTAGAGAGCATAGGGCACTTTCACTCATGGGGGTATAAATTGGGAAAATGAAAAATCAGCAAGACACAAGCACCTCAAAGTTTAGGGCTGCTCTGTTGACAAGGACCTCCACTTCATTCCACCTTCAAAATCCCAGGAAAGAGAAAAATGGATAAAGAAGTTGTGGTCCTTATGTACAATGGAATATCACTCAGCCATGAAATCAATGTCATAAGGCTAGTAGCAGCATGATGATTGGATTTAGTTACGAAGATTCTAAGTGAAATAAATCACACAGAAAAGGACACTTCTCATAAGGTATCACTGATAGAGGGAATGTAAAAACCGTTACACATGAACTGAATTACAAAACAGAACAGAGTCACACATGCAGAAAACACACTATGGCTGCTTAACGGGAAAGGTGAGGTGGGGTGATACATAAAACAAGGGTTTCAAATTAGCTCAGATACCGTTCCATAAACCCAATATGTAATAGACAAGACCTACTCCTTGCTCAGAGAACTGGACTCAACACGCCCTATTCACCGCACAAGAATATATATGACTACTAATAATCTTAAAGCCTATGTATTGATATCTCTCTGTTAGTGTGTCAAGTGGGCGTAAAGCGGCATAAACACAGCAGTGAAAAGCAGCTAAACCGCATTATGAAAATAAATTACTTTGAAAAACCCATGAAAGAAAGACAGTGAAAGAGAGAGACATTCTTACACAATGCGTTCAGGGGCTGTGATGCAACCTGGATTGACCATATCTAGACCCACAGCTGGATGAGACCTAAGGGTGGACACTCTTGGGGCTGAGAGGTTTGGTGAGGTTGGGTGAGCAAACGCAGACCATTTAAAGAAATACTGCGTGGTACCCATCGCATGGGTCCCATATCTCCAGGTTCAAGGGCATCTTCCTACATCGAAAACATGCATGAGAAACCCAGAAGATGGTACACTGTGTGATGGGGAAAGGTTTCTAAAACGCACCTCATTTCTCATCTCCTTGTGCCCGGGTTCGCCATTCCAGCCACTTAACTAGCAATCTCCCTACTTGGAGCATCAGCACCTTTAACCTCCTGTTCCGTACAGGTTGCAATTTCTCCTGAGGATAAACGGGAAGACAGGGAACCAATGAGAGACTGGCTCTTGGTGTTGGGAAAGGCACAGGTCACTATATTTTCCCATCAGCAAGAAGAATTAACCACAGGCTCATCCCGCCCCCCGGAACCAGAACAGGGCCTGAAGCCATCCTGCGCTTTTGCGGCCAGCTCCCAAAAACACGAGTTGTAAAATGGAGGCTCAGGGCACTGCAATTCACAAACCTGCAGAGTTATAAATGATAACTCTCGTCCACAAATATATTGAGGGAAGGCAACGAAGAGGATTTGAAATCAAGGCAGAATTGCAGGAAACAGATTTCAGGAGGTAGATTCGAATCGCCTTTAAAGCACATGAAAAGCGGCAAAACGTTGACAATGATGCCCTTGGCCAAAAAGGGCGTATGCGTTTTTTCCTGAATATATTCAGGAAAAAACGCATACGCCCTTTTTGGCCAACCAAGCAACCTGGAAAGGCAAATCAGCGCTACAAAGAAGTCTCGCTTCCCATCGGTCAAAAGGGCCATGCTGAAAAAAGTGTCAAAACCAGAAATGCAGGACAGGCTATGGAGAAATGGGAGCCTTGCTACACTGATGGGCGGGATGTAAATTGCCAACAGCCACTCTGGAGAAGTGTCCGGTGAGTCCTGATACATCTGAAAAACACAGCTTAGAGAGCATAGGGCACTTCCACTCATGGGGGTATAAATTGGGAAAATGAAAAATCAGCAAGACACAAGCACCCCAAAGTTTAGGGCTGCTCTGTTGACAAGGACCTCCACTTCATTCCACCTTCAAAATCCCAGGAAAGAGAAAAATGGATAAAGAAGTTGTGGTCCTTATGTACAATGGAATATCACTCAGCCAAGAAATCAATGTCATAAGGCTAGTAGCAGCATGATGAGTGGATTTAGGTACGACGATTCTAAGTGAAATAAATCACACAGAAAAGGACACTTCTCATAAGGTATCACTGATAGAGGGAATGTAAAAACTGTTACACATGAACTGAATTACAAAACAGAACAGAGTCACACATGCAGAAAACACACTATGGCTGCTTAACGGGAAAGGTGAGGTGGGGTGATACATAAAACAAGGGTTTCAAATTAGCTCAGATACCGTTCCATAAACCCAATATGTAATAGACAAGACCTACTCCTTGCTCAGAGAACTGGACTCAACACGCCCTATTCACCGCACAAGAATATATCTGACTACTAATAATCTTAAAGCCTATGTATTGATATCTCTCTGTTAGTGTGTCAAGTGGGTGTAAAGCGGCATAAACACAGCAGTGAAAAGCAGCTAAACCGCATTATGAAAATAAATTACTTTGAAAAACCCATGAAACAAAGACAGTGAAAGAGAGAGACATTCTTACACAATGCGTTCAGGGGCTGTGTTGCAACCTGGATTGACCATATCTAGACGCACAGCTGGATGAGACCTAAGGGTGGACACTCTTGGGGCTGAGAGGTTTGGTGAGGTTGGGTGAGCAAACGCAGACCCTTTAAAGTAATACTGCGTGGTACCCATCGCATGAGTCCCAAATCTCCAGGTTCAAGGGCATCTTCCTACATCGAAAACATGCATGAGAAACCCAGAAGATGGTACACCGTGTGATGGGGAAAGCTTTCTAAAACGCACCTCATTTCTCATCTCCTTGTGCCCGGGTTCGCCATTCCAGCCGCTTTACTAGCAGTCTCCCTACTTGGAGCATCAGCACCTTTAACCTCCTGTTCCGTACAGGTTGCAATTTTTCCTGAGGATGAACGGGAAGACGGGGAACCAATGAGAGACTGGCTCTTGGTGTTGGGAAAGGCACAGGTCACTTTATTTTCCCATCAGGAAGAAGAATTAACCACAGGCTCAGCCTGCCCCCCGGAACCAGAACAGAGCCTGAAGCCATCCTGCGCTTTTGCGGCCAGCTCCCTAAAACACGAGTTGTAAAATCAAGCTTCAGGGCACTGCAATTCACAAACCTGCAGAGTTATAAATGATAACTCTCGTCCACAAATATATTGAGGGAAGGCAAAGAAGAGGATTTGAAATCAAGGCAGAATTGCAGGAAACAGATTTCAGGAGGTAGATTCGAATCTCCTTTAAAGCACATGAAAAGCAGCAAAAAGTTGACAATGATGCCCTTGGCCAAAAAGGGCGTATGCGTTTTTTCCTGAATATATTCAGGAAAAAACGCATACGCCCTTTTTGGCCAACCAAGCAACCTGGAAAGGCAAATCAGCGCTACAAAGAAGTCTCACTTCCCATCGGTCAAAAGGGCCATGCTGAAAAAAGTGTCAAAACCAGAAATGCAGGACAGGCCATGGAGAAATGGGAGCCTTGCTACACTGATGGGCGGGATGTAAATTGCCAACAGCCACTCTGGAGAAGTGTACGGTGAGTCGTGAAACATCTAAAAAACACAGCTTAGAGAGCATAGGGCACTTCCACTCATGGGGGTATAAATTGGGAAAATGAAAAATCAGCAAGACACAAGCACCCCAAAGTTTAGGGCTGCTCTGTTGACAAGGACCTCCACTTCATTCCACCTTAAATATCCCAGGAAAGAGAAAAATGGATAAAGAAGTTGTGGTCCTTATGTACAATGGAATATCACTCAGCCATGAAATCAATGTCATAAGGCTAGTAGCAGCATGATGAGTGGATTAAGGTATGACGATTCTAAGTGAAATAAGTCACACAGAAAAGGACACTTCTCATAAGGTATCACTGATAGAGGGAATGTAAAAACCGTTACACTTGAACTGAATTACAAAACAGAACAGAGTCACACATGCAGAACACATACTGTGGCTGCTTAACGGGAAAGGTGAGGTGGGGTGATACATAAAACAAGGGTTTCAAATTAGCTCAGAAACCGTTCCATAAACCCAATATGTAATAGACAAGACCTACTCCTTGCTCAGAGAACTGGACTCAACACGCCCTATTCACGGCACAAGAATATATCTGACTACTAATAATCTTAAAACCTATGTATTGATATCTCTCTGTTAGTGTGTCAAGTGGGTGTAAAGCGGCATAAACACAGCAGTGAAAAGCAGCTAAACCGCATTATGAAAATAAATTACTTTGAAAAACCCATGAAAGAAAGACAGTGAAAGAGAGAGACATTCTTACACAATGCGTTCAGGGGCTGTGATGCAACCTGGATTGACCATATCTAGACCCACAGCTGGATGAGACATAAGGGTGGACACTCTTGGGGCTGAGAGGTTTGGTGAGGTTGGGTGAGCAAACGCAGACCATTTAAAGTAATACTGCGTGGTACCCATCGCATGGGTCCCAAATCTCCAGGTTCAAGGGCATCTTCCTACATCGAAAACATGCATGAGAAACCCAGAAGATGGAACACCGTGTGATGGGGAAAGGTTTCTAAAACGCACCTCATTTCTCATCTCCTTGTGCCCGGGTTCGCCATTCCAGCCGCTTTACTAGCAATCTCCCTACTTGGAGCATCAGCACCTTTAACCTCCTGTTCCGTACAGGTTGCCATTTCTCCTGACGATGAACGGGAAGACGGGGAACCAATGAGAGACTGGCTCTTGGTGTTGGGAAAGGCACACGTCACTCTATTTTCCCATCAGGAAGAAGAATTAACCACAGGCTCATCCCGCCCCTCGGAACCAGAACAGGGCCTGAAGCCATCCTGAGCTTTTGCGGCCAGCTCCCAAAAACACGAGTTGTAAAATGGAGGCTCAGGGCACTGCAATTCACAAACGTGCAGAGTTATAAATGATAACTCTCGTCCACAAATATATTGAGGGAAGGCAACGAAGAGGATTTGAAATCAAGGCAGAATTGCAGGAAACAGATTTCAGGAGGTAGATTCGAATCGCCTTTAAAGCACATGAAAAGCGGCAAAACGTTGACAATGATGCCCTTGGCCAAAAAGGGCGTATGCGTTTTTTCCTGAATATATTCAGGAAAAAACGCATACGCCCTTTTTGGCCAACCAAGCAACCTGGAAAGGCAAATCAGCGCTACAAAGAAGTCTCGCTTCCCATCGGTCAAAAGGGCCATGCTGAGAAAAGTGTCAAAACCAGAAATGCAGGACAGGCCATGGAGAAATGGGAGCCTTGCTACACTGATGGGCGGGATGTAAATTGCCAACAGCCACTCTGGAGAAGTGTACGGTGAGTCCTGAAACATCTAAAAAACACAGCTTAGAGAGCATAGGGCACTTCCACTCATGGGGGTATAAATTGGGAAAATGAAAAATCAGCAAGACACAAGCACCCCAAAGTTTAGGGCTGCTCCGTTGACAAGGACCTCCACTTCATTCCACCTTAAATATCCCAGGAAAGAGAAAAATGGGTAAAGAAGTTGTGGTCCTTATGTACAATGGAATATCACTCAGCCATGAAATCAATGTCATAAGGCTAGTAGCAGCATGATGAGTGGATTTAGGTACGACGATTCTAAGTGATATATGTCACACAGAAAAGGACACTTCTCATAAGGTATCACTGATAGAGGGAATGTCAAAACCATTACACTTGAACTGAATTACAAAACAGAACAGAGTCAAACATGCAGAAATCACACTATGGCTGTTTAACCGGAAAGGTGAGGTGGGGTGATACATAAAACAAGGGTTTCAAATTAGCTCAGATACCGTTCCATAAACCCAATATGTAATAGACAAGACCTACTCCTTGCTCAGAGAACTGGACTCAACAGGCCCTATTCACCGCACAAGAATATATATGACTACTAATAATCTTAAAGCCTATGTATTGATATCTCTCTGTTAGTGTGTCAAGTGGGTATAAAGCGGCATAAACACAGCAGTGAAAAGCAGCTAAACCGCATTATGAAAATAAATTACTTTGAAAAACCCATGAAAGAAAGACAGTGAAAGAGAGAGACATTTTTACACAATGCGTTCAGGGGCTGTGTTGCAACCTGGATTGACCATATCTAGACGCACAGCTGGATGAGACCTAAGGGTGGACAATCTTGGGGCTGAGAGGTTTGGTGAGGTTGGGTGAGCAAACGCAGACCCTTTAAAGTAATACTGCGTGGTACCCATCGCATGAGTCCCAAATCTCCAGGTTCAAGGGCATCTTCCTACATCGAAAACATGCATGAGAAACCCAGAAGATGGTACACCGTGTGATGGGGAAAGGTTTCTAAAACGCACCTCATTTCTCATCTCCTTGTGCCCGGGTTCGCCATTCCAGCCGCTTTACTAGCAGTCTCCCTACTTGGAGCATCAGCACCTTTAACCTCCTGTTCCGTACAGGTTGCCATTTCTCCTGACGATGAACGGGAAGACGGGGAACCAATGAGAGACTGGCTCTTGGTGTTGGGAAGGCACACGTCACTCTATTTTCCCATCAGGAAGAAGAATTAACCACAGGCTCATCCCGCCCCCCGGAACCAGAACAGGGCCTGAAGCCATCCTGAGCTTTTGCGGCCAGCTCCCAAAAACACGAGTTGTAAAATGGAGGCTCAGGGCACTGCAATTCACAAACCTGCAGAGTTATAAATGATAACTCTCGTCCACAAATATATTGAGGGAAGGCAACGAAGAGGATTTGAAATCAAGGCAGAATTGCAGGAAACAGATTTCAGGAGGTAGATTCGAATCACCTTTAAAGCACATGAAAAGCGGCAAAACGTTGACAATGATGCCCTTGGCCAAAAAGGGCGTATGCGTTTTTTCCTGAATATATTCAGGAAAAAACGCATACGCCCTTTTTGGCCAACCAAGCAACCTGGAAAGGCAAATCAGCGCTACAAAGAAGTCTCACTTCCCATCGGTCAAAAGGGCCATGCTGAAAAAAGTGTCAAAACCAGAAATGCAGGACAGGCTACGGAGAAATGGGAGACTTGCTACACTGATGGGTGGGATGTAAATTGCCAACAGCCACTCTGGAGAAGTGTACGGTGAGTCGTGAAACATCTAAAAAACACAGCTTAGAGAGCATAGGGCACTTTCACTCATGGGGGTATAAATTGGGAAAATGAAAAATCAGCAAGACACAAGCACCCCAAAGTTTAGGGCTGCTCTGTTGACAAGGACCTCCACTTCATTCCACCTTCAATATCCCAGGAAAGAGAAAAATGGATAAAGAAGTTGTGGTCCTTATGTACAATGGAATATCACTCAGCCATGAAATCAATGTCATAAGGCTAGTAGCAGCATGATGAGTGGATTTAGGTACGACGATTCTAAGTGAAATAAATCACACAGAAAAGGACACTTCTCATAAGGTATCACTTATAGAGGGAATGTAAAAACCGTTACACTTGAACTGAATTACAAAACAGAACAGAGTCACACATGCAGAAAACACACTATGGCTGTTTAACGGGAAAGGTGAGGTGGGGTGATACATAAAGCAAGGGTTTCAAATTAGCTCAGATACCGTTCCATAAACCCAATATGTAATAGACAAGACCTACTCCTTGCTCAGAGAACTGGACTCAACACGCCCTATTCACCGCACAAGAATATATATGACTACTAATAATCTTAAAGCCTATGTATTGATATCTCTCTGTTAGTGTGTCAAGTGGGCGTAAAGCGGCATAAACACAGCAGTGAAAAGCAGCTAAACCGCATTATGAAAATAAATTACTTTGAAAAACCCATGAAAGAAAGACAGTGAAAGAGAGAGACATTCTTACACAATGCGTTCAGGGGCTGTGATGCAACCTGGATTGACCATATCTAGACCCACAGCTGGATGAGACCTAAGGGTGGACACTCTTGGGGCTGAGAGGTTTGGTGAGGTTGGGTGAGCAAACGCAGACCATTTAAAGAAATACTGCGTGGTACCCATCGCATGGGTCCCATATCTCCAGGTTCAAGGGCATCTTCCTACATCGAAAACATGCATGAGAAACCCGAAGATGGTACACTGTGTGATGGGGAAAGGTTTCTAAAACGCACCTCATTTCTCATCTCCTTGTGCCCGGGTTCGCCATTCCAGCCACTTTACTAGCAATCTCCCTACTTGGAGCATCAGCACCTTTAACCTCCTGTTCCGTACAGGTTGCAATTTCTCCTGAGGATAAACGGGAAGACAGGGAACCAATGAGAGACTGGCTCTTGGTGTTGGGAAAGGCACAGGTCACTATATTTTCCCATCAGCAAGAAGAATTAACCACAGGCTCATCCCGCCCCCCGGAACCAGAACAGGGCCTGAAGCCATCCTGCGCTTTTGCGGCCAGCTCCCAAAAACACGAGTTGTAAAATGGAGGCTCAGGGCACTGCAATTCACAAACCTGCAGAGTTATAAATGATAACTCTCGTCCACAAATATATTGAGGGAAGGCAACGAAGAGGATTTGAAATCAAGGCAGAATTGCAGGAAACAGATTTCAGGAGGTAGATTCGAATCGCCTTTAAAGCACATGAAAAGCGGCAAAACGTTGACAATGATGCCCTTGGCCAAAAAGGGCGTATGCGTTTTTTCCTGAATATATTCAGGAAAAAACGCATACGCCCTTTTTGGCCAACCAAGCAACCTGGAAAGGCAAATCAGCGCTACAAAGAAGTCTCGCTTCCCATCGGTCAAAAGGGCCATGCTGAAAAAAGTGTCAAAACCAGAAATGCAGGACAGGCTATGGAGAAATGGGAGCCTTGCTACACTGATGGGCGGGATGTAAATTGCCAACAGCCACTCTGGAGAAGTGTCCGGTGAGTCCTGATACATCTGAAAAACACAGCTTAGAGAGCATAGGGCACTTCCACTCATGGGGGTATAAATTGGGAAAATGAAAAATCAGCAAGACACAAGCACCCCAAAGTTTAGGGCTGCTCTGTTGACAAGGACCTCCACTTCATTCCACCTTCAAAATCCCAGGAAAGAGAAAAATGGATAAAGAAGTTGTGGTCCTTATGTACAATGGAATATCACTCAGCCATGAAATCAATGTCATAAGGCTAGTAGCAGCATGATGAGTGGATTTAGTTACGACGATTCTAAGTGAAATAAATCACACAGAAAAGGACACTTCTCATAAGGTATCACTGATAGAGGGAATGTAAAAACCGTTACACATGAACTGAATTACAAAACAGAACAGAGTCACACATGCAGAAAACACACTATGGCTGCTTAACGGGAAAGGTGAGGTGGGGTGATACATAAAACAAGGGTTTCAAATTAGCTCAGATACCGTTCCATAAACCCAATATGTAATAGACAAGACCTACTCCTTGCTCAGAGAACTGGACTCAACACGCCCTATTCACCGCACAAGAATATATATGACTACTAATAATCTTAAAGCCTATGTATTGATATCTCTCTGTTAGTGTGTCAAGTGGGCGTAAAGCGGCATAAACACAGCAGTGAAAAGCAGCTAAACCGCATTATGAAAATAAATTACTTTGAAAAACCCATGAAAGAAAGACAGTGAAAGAGAGAGACATTCTTACACAATGCGTTCAGGGGCTGTGATGCAACCTGGATTGACCATATCTAGACCCACAGCTGGATGAGACCTAAGGGTGGACACTCTTGGGGCTGAGAGGTTTGGTGAGGTTGGGTGAGCAAACGCAGACCATTTAAAGAAATACTGCGTGGTACCCATCGCATGGGTCCCAAATCTCCAGGTTCAAGGGCATCTTCCTACATCGAAAACATGCATGAGAAACCCAGAAGATGGTACACTGTGTGATGGGGAAAGGTTTCTAAAACGCACCTCATTTCTCATCTCCTTGTGCCCGGGTTCGCCATTCCAGCCACTTTACTAGCAATCTCCCTACTTGGAGCATCAGCACCTTTAACCTCCTGTTCCGTACAGGTTGCAATTTCTCCTGAGGATAAACGGGAAGACAGGGAACCAATGAGAGACTGGCTCTTGGTGTTGGGAAAGGCACAGGTCACTATATTTTCCCATCAGCAAGAAGAATTAACCACAGGCTCATCCCGCCCCCCGGAACCAGAACAGGGCCTGAAGCCATCCTGCGCTTTTGCGGCCAGCTCCCAAAAACACGAGTTGTAAAATGGAGGCTCAGGGCACTGCAATTCACAAACCTGCAGAGTTATAAATGATAACTCTCGTCCACAAATATATTGAGGGAAGGCAACGAAGAGGATTTGAAATCAAGGCAGAATTGCAGGAAACAGATTTCAGGAGGTAGATTCGAATCGCCTTTAAAGCACATGAAAAGCGGCAAAACGTTGACAATGATGCCCTTGGCCAAAAAGGGCGTATGCGTTTTTTCCTGAATATATTCAGGAAAAAACGCATATGCCCTTTTTGGCCAACCAAGCAACCTGGAAAGGCAAATCAGCGCTACAAAGAAGTCTCGCTTCCCATCGGTCAAAAGGGCCATGCTGAAAAAAGTGTCAAAACCAGAAATGCAGGACAGGCTATGGAGAAATGGGAGCCTTGCTACACTGATGGGCGGGATGTAAATTGCCAACAGCCACTCTGGAGAAGTGTCCGGTGAGTCCTGATACATCTGAAAAACACAGCTTAGAGAGCATAGGGCACTTCCACTCATGGGGGTATAAATTGGGAAAATGAAAAATCAGCAAGACACAAGCACCCCAAAGTTTAGGGCTGCTCTGTTGACAAGGACGTCCACTTCATTCCACCTTCAATATCCCAGGAAAGAGAAAAATGGATAAAGAAGTTGTGGTCCTTATGTACAATGGAATATCACTCAGCCAAGAAATCAATGTCATAAGGCTAGTAGCAGCATGATGAGTGGATTTAGGTACGACGATTCTAAGTGAAATAAATCACACAGAAAAGGACACTTCTCATAAGGTATCACTGACAGAGGGAATGTAAAAACTGTTACACATGAACTGAATTACAAAACAGAACAGAGTCACACATGCAGAAAACACACTATGGCTGCTTAACGGGAAAGGTGAGGTGGGGTGATACATAAAACAAGGGTTTCAAATTAGCTCAGATACCGTTCCATAAACCCAATATGTAATAGACAAGACCTACTCCTTGCTCAGAGAACTGGACTCAACACGCCCTATTCACCGCACAAGAATATATCTGACTACTAATAATCTTAAAGCCTATGTATTGATATCTCTCTGTTAGTGTGTCAAGTGGGTGTAAAGCGGCATAAACACAGCAGTGAAAAGCAGCTAAACCGCATTATGAAAATAAATTACTTTGAAAAACCCATGAAACAAAGACAGTGAAAGAGAGAGACATTCTTACACAATGCGTTCAGGGGCTGTGTTGCAACCTGGATTGACCGTATCTAGACGCACAGCTGGATGAGACCTAAGGGTGGACACTCTTGGGGCTGAGAGGTTTGGTGAGGTTGGGTGAGCAAACGCAGACCCTTTAAAGTAATACTGCGTGGTACCCATCGCATGAGTCCCAAATCTCCAGGTTCAAGGGCATCTTCCTACATCGAAAACATGCATGAGAAACCCAGAAGATGGTACACCGTGTGATGGGGAAAGGTTTCTAAAACGCACCTCATTTCTCATCTCCTTGTGCCCGGGTTCGCCATTCCAGCCGCTTTACTAGCAGTCTCCCTACTTGGAGCATCAGCACCTTTAACCTCCTGTTCCGTACAGGTTGCAATTTCTCCTGAGGATAAACGGGAAGACAGGGAACCAATGAGAGACTGGCTCTTGGTGTTGGGAAAGGCACAGGTCACTATATTTTCCCATCAGCAAGAAGAATTAACCACAGGCTCATCCCGCCCCCTGGAACCAGAACAGGGCCTGAAGCCATCCTGCGCTTTTGCGGCCAGCTCCCAAAAACACGAGTTGTAAAATGGAGGCTCAGGGCACTGCAATTCACAAACCTGCAGAGTTATAAATGATAACTCTCGTCCACAAATATATTGAGGGAAGGCAACGAAGAGGATTTGAAATCAAGGCAGAATTGCAGGAAACAGATTTCAGGAGGTAGATTCGAATCGCCTTTAAAGCACATGAAAAGCGGCAAAACGTTGACAATGATGCCCTTGGCCAAAAAGGGCGTATGCGTTTTTTCCTGAATATATTCAGGAAAAAACGCATATGCCCTTTTTGGCCAACCAAGCAACCTGGAAAGGCAAATCAGCGCTACAAAGAAGTCTCGCTTCCCATCGGTCAAAAGGGCCATGCTGAAAAAAGTGTCAAAACCAGAAATGCAGGACAGGCTATGGAGAAATGGGAGCCTTGCTACACTGATGGGCGGGATGTAAATTGCCAACAGCCACTCTGGAGAAGTGTCCGGTGAGTCCTGATACATCTGAAAAACACAGCTTAGAGAGCATAGGGCACTTCCACTCATGGGGGTATAAATTGGGAAAATGAAAAATCAGCAAGACACAAGCACCCCAAAGTTTAGGGCTGCTCTGTTGACAAGGACGTCCACTTCATTCCACCTTCAATATCCCAGGAAAGAGAAAAATGGATAAAGAAGTTGTGGTCCTTATGTACAATGGAATATCACTCAGCCAAGAAATCAATGTCATAAGGCTAGTAGCAGCATGATGAGTGGATTTAGGTACGACGATTCTAAGTGAAATAAATCACACAGAAAAGGACACTTCTCATAAGGTATCACTGATAGAGGGAATGTAAAAACTGTTACACATGAACTGAATTACAAAACAGAACAGAGTCACACATGCAGAAAACACACTATGGCTGCTTAACGGGAAAGGTGAGGTGGGGTGATACATAAAACAAGGGTTTCAAATTAGCTCAGATACCGTTCCATAAACCCAATATGTAATAGACAAGACCTACTCCTTGCTCAGAGAACTGGACTCAACACGCCCTATTCACCGCACAAGAATATATCTGACTACTAATAATCTTAAAGCCTATGTATTGATATCTCTCTGTTAGTGTGTCAAGTGGGTGTAAAGCGGCATAAACACAGCAGTGAAAAGCAGCTAAACCGCATTATGAAAATAAATTACTTTGAAAAACCCATGAAACAAAGACAGTGAAAGAGAGAGACATTCTTACACAATGCGTTCAGGGGCTGTGTTGCAACCTGGATTGACCATATCTAGACGCACAGCTGGATGAGACCTAAGGGTGGACACTCTTGGGGCTGAGAGGTTTGGTGAGGTTGGGTGAGCAAACGCAGACCCTTTAAAGTAATACTGCGTGGTACCCATCGCATGAGTCCCAAATCTCCAGGTTCAAGGGCATCTTCCTACATCGAAAACATGCATGAGAAACCCAGAAGATGGTACACCGTGTGATGGGGAAAGCTTTCTAAAACGCACCTCATTTCTCATCTCCTTGTGCCCGGGTTCGCCATTCCAGCCGCTTTACTAGCAGTCTCCCTACTTGGAGCATCAGCACCTTTAACCTCCTGTTCCGTACAGGTTGCAATTTTTCCTGAGGATGAACGGGAAGACGGGGAACCAATGAGAGACTGGCTCTTGGTGTTGGGAAAGGCACAGGTCACTTTATTTTCCCATCAGGAAGAAGAATTAACCACAGGCTCAGCCTGCCCCCTGGAACCAGAACAGAGCCTGAAGCCATCCTGCGCTTTTGCGGCCAGCTCCCTAAAACACGAGTTGTAAAATCAAGCTTCAGGGCACTGCAATTCACAAACCTGCAGAGTTATAAATGATAACTCTCGTCCACAAATATATTGAGGGAAGGCAAAGAAGAGGATTTGAAATCAAGGCAGAATTGCAGGAAACAGATTTCAGGAGGTAGATTCGAATCTCCTTTAAAGCACATGAAAAGCAGCAAAAAGTTGACAATGATGCCCTTGGCCAAAAAGGGCGTATGCGTTTTTTCCTGAATATATTCAGGAAAAAACGCATACGCCCTTTTTGGCCAACCAAGCAACCTGGAAAGGCAAATCAGCGCTACAAAGAAGTCTCACTTCCCATCGGTCAAAAGGGCCATGCTGAAAAAAGTGTCAAAACCAGAAATGCAGGACAGGCCATGGAGAAATGGGAGCCTTGCTACACTGATGGGCGGGATGTAAATTGCCAACAGCCACTCTGGAGAAGTGTACGGTGAGTCCTGAAACATCTAAAAAACACAGCTTAGAGAGCATAGGGCACTTCCACTCATGGGGGTATAAATTGGGAAAATGAAAAATCAGCAAGACACAAGCACCCCAAAGTTTAGGGCTGCTCTGTTGACAAGGACCTCCACTTCATTCCACCTTAAATATCCCAGGAAAGAGAAAAATGGATAAAGAAGTTGTGGTCCTTATGTACAATGGAATATCACTCAGCCATGAAATCAATGTCATAAGGCTAGTAGCAGCATGATGAGTGGATTAAGGTATGACGATTCTAAGTGAAATAAGTCACACAGAAAAGGACACTTCTCATAAGGTATCACTGATAGAGGGAATGTAAAAACCGTTACACTTGAACTGAATTACAAAACAGAACAGAGTCACACATGCAGAACACATACTGTGGCTGCTTAACGGGAAAGGTGAGGTGGGGTGATACATAAAACAAGGGTTTCAAATTAGCTCAGAAACCGTTCCATAAACCCAATATGTAATAGACAAGACCTACTCCTTGCTCAGAGAACTGGACTCAACACGCCCTATTCACGGCACAAGAATATATCTGACTACTAATAATCTTAAAACCTATGTATTGATATCTCTCTGTTAGTGTGTCAAGTGGGTGTAAAGCGGCATAAACACAGCAGTGAAAAGCAGCTAAACCGCATTATGAAAATAAATTACTTTGAAAAACCCATGAAAGAAAGACAGTGAAAGAGAGAGACATTCTTACACAATGCGTTCAGGGGCTGTGATGCAACCTGGATTGACCATATCTAGACCCACAGCTGGATGAGACATAAGGGTGGACACTCTTGGGGCTGAGAGGTTTGGTGAGGTTGGGTGAGCAAACGCAGACCATTTAAAGTAATACTGCGTGGTACCCATCGCATGGGTCCCAAATCTCCAGGTTCAAGGGCATCTTCCTACATCGAAAACATGCATGAGAAACCCAGAAGATGGTACACCGTGTGATGGGGAAAGGTTTCTAAAACGCACCTCATTTCTCATCTCCTTGTGCCCGGGTTCGCCATTCCAGCCGCTTTACTAGCAATCTCCCTACCTGGAGCATCAGCACCTTTAACCTCCTGTTCCGTACAGGTTGCCATTTCTCCTGACGATGAACGGGAAGACGGGGAACCAATGAGAGACTGGCTCTTGGTGTTGGGACAGGCACAGGTCACTCTATTTTCCCATCAGGAAGAAGAATTAACCACAGGCTCATCCCGCCCCCCGGAACCAGAACAGGGCCTGAAGCCATCCTGAGCTTTTGCGGCCAGCTCCCAAAAACACGAGTTGTAAAATGGAGGCTCAGGGCACTGCAATTCACAAACCTGCAGAGTTATAAATGATAACTCTCGTCCACAAATATATTGAGGGAAGGCAACGAAGAGGATTTGAAATCAAGGCAGAATTGCAGGAAACAGATTTCAGGAAGTAGATTCGAATCGCCTTTAAAGCACATGAAAAGCGGCAAAACGTTGACAATGATGCCCTTGGCCAAAAAGGGCGTATGCGTTTTTTCCTGAATATATTCAGGAAAAAATGCATACGCCCTTTTTGGCCAACCAAGCAACCTGGAAAGGCAAATCAGCGCTACAAAGAAGTCTCGCTTCCCATCGGTCAAAAGGGCCATGCTGAAAAAAGTGTCAAAACCAGAAATGCAGGACAGGCTATGGAGAAATGGGAGCCTTGCTACACTGATGGGTGGGATGTAAATTGCCAACAGCCACTCTGGAAAAGTGTACGGTGAGTCGTGAAACATCTAAAAAACAAAGCTTAGAGAGCATAGGGCACTTCCACTCATGGGGGTATAAATTGGGAAAATGAAAAATCAGCAAGACACAAGCACCCCAAAGTTTAGGGCTGCTCTGTTGACCAGGACCTCCACTTCATTCCACCTTAAATATCCCAGGAAAGAGAAAAATGGATAAAGAAGTTGTGGTCCTTATGTACAATGGAATATCACTCAGCCATGAAATCAATGTCATAAGGCTAGTAGCAGCATGATGAGTGGATTTAGGTACGACGATTCTAAGTGAAATAAATCACACAGAAAAGGACACTTCTCATAAGGTATCACTGATAGAGGGAATGTAAAAACCGTTACACATGAACTGAATTACAAAAACAGAACAGAGTCACACATGCAGAAAACACACTATGGCTGCTTAACGGGAAGGTGAGGTGGGGTGATACATAAAACAAGGGTTTCAAATTAGCTCAGATACCGTTCCAAAAACCCAATATGTAATAGACAAGACCTACTCCTTGCTCAGAGAACTGGACTCAACACGCCCTATTCACCGCACAAGAATATATCTGACTACTAATAATCTTAAAACCTATGTATTGATATCTCTCTGTTAGTGTGTCAAGTGGGTGTAAAGCGGCATAAACACAGCAGTGAAAAGCAGCTAAACCGCATTATGAAAATAAATTACTTTGAAAAACCCATGAAAGAAAGACAGTGAAAGAGAGAGACATTCTTACACAATGCGTTCAGGGGCTGTGTTGCAACCTGGATTGACCATATCTAGACGCACAGCTGGATGAGACCTAAGGGTGGACACTCTTGGGGCTGAGAGGTTTGGTGAGGTTGGGTGAGCAAATGCAGACCCTTTAAAGTAATACTGCGTGGTACCCATCGCTTGAGTCCCAAATCTCCAGGTTCAAGGGCATCTTCCTACATCGAAAACATGCATGAGAAACCCAGAAGATGGTACACCGTGTGATGGGGAAAGGTTTCTAAAACGCACCTCATTTCTCATCTCCTTGTGCCCGGGTTCGCCATTCCAGCCGCTTTACTAGCAGTCTCCCTACTTGGAGCATCAGCACCTTTAACCTCCTGTTCCGTACAGGTTGCCATTTCTCCTGACGATGAACGGGAAGACGGGGAACCAATGAGAGACTGGCTCTTGGTGTTGGGAAAGGCACACGTCACTCTATTTTCCCATCAGGAAGAAGAATTAACCACAGGCTCATCCCGCCCCCCGGAACCAGAACAGGGCCTGAAGCCATCCTGAGCTTTTGCGGCCAGCTCCCAAAAACACGAGTTGTAAAATGGAGGCTCAGGGCACTGCAATTCACAAACGTGCAGAGTTATAAATGATAACTCTCGTCCACAAATATATTGAGGGAAGGCAACGAAGAGGATTTGAAATCAAGGCAGAATTGCAGGAAACAGATTTCAGGAGGTAGATTCGAATCTCCTTTAAAGCACATGAAAAGCGGCAAAAAGTTGACAATGATGCCCTTGGCCAAAAAGGGCGTATGCGTTTTTTCCTGAATATATTCAGGAAAAAACGCATACGCCCTTTTTGGCCAACCAAGCAACCTGGGAAGGCAAATCAGCGCTACAAAGAAGTCTCACTTCCCATCGGTCAAAAGGGCCATGCTGAAAAAAGTGTCAAAACCAGAAATGCAGGACAGGCCATGGAGAAATGGGAGCCTTGCTACACTGATGGGCGGGATGTAAATTGCCAACAGCCACTCTGGAGAAGTGTACGGTGAGTCCTGAAACATCTAAAAAACACAGCTTAGAGAGCATAGGGCACTTCCACTCATGGGGTTATAAATTGGGAAAATGAAAAATCAGCAAGACACAAGCACCCCAAAGTTTAGGGCTGCTCTGTTGACAAGGACCTCCACTTCATTCCACCTTAAATATCCCAGGAAAGAGAAAAATGGGTAAAGAAGTTGTGGTCCTTATGTACAATGGAATATCACTCAGCCATGAAATCAATGTCCTAAGGCTAGTAGCAGCATGATGAGTGGATTTAGGTACGACGATTCTAAGTGAAATAAGTCACACAGAAAAGGACACTTCTCATAAGGTATCACTGATAGAGGGAATGTAAAAACCGTTACACTTGAACTGAATTACAAAACAGAACAGAGTCACACATGCAGAAAACACACTATGGCGGCTTTACGGGAAAGGTGAGGTGGGGTGATACATAAAACAAGGGTTTCAAATTAGCTCAGATACCATTCCATAAACCCAATATGTAATAGACAAGACCTACTCCTTGCTCAGAGAACTGGACTCAACACGCCCTATTCACCGCACAAGAATATATCTGACTACTAATAATCTTAAAACCTATGTATTGATATCTGTCTGTTAGTGTGTCAATTGGGTGTAAAGCGGCATAAACACAGCAGTGAAAAGCAGCTAAACCGCATTATGAAAATAAATTACTTTTAAAAACCCATGAAACAAAGACAGTGAAAGAGAGAGAAATTCTTACACAATGCGTTCAGGGGCTGTGATGCAACCTGGATTGACCATATCTAGACGCACAGCTGGATGAGACCTAAGGGTGGACACTCTTGGGGCTGAGAGGTTTGGTGAGGTTGGGTGAGCAAACGCAGACCCTTTAAAGTAATACTGCGTGGTACCCATCGCATGGGTCCCAAATCTCCAGGTTCAAGGGCATCTTCCTACATCGAAAACATGCATGAGAAACCCAGAAGATGGTACACCGTGTGATGGGGAAAGGTTTCTAAAACGCACCTCATTTCTCATCTCCTTGTGCCCGGGTTCGCCATTCCAGCCGCTTTACTAGCAATCTCCCTACTTGGAGCATCAGCACCTTTAACCTCCTGTTCCGTACAGGTTGCCATTTCTCCTGACGATGAACGGGAAGACGGGGAACCAATGAGAGACTGGCTCTTGGTGTTGGGAAAGGCACAGGTCACTCTATTTTCCCATCAGGAAGAAGAATTAACCACAGGCTCATCCCGCCCCTCGGAACCAGAACAGGGCCTGAAGCCATCCTGAGCTTTTGCGGCCAGCTCCCAAAAACACGAGTTGTAAAATGGAGGCTCAGGGCACTGCAATTCACAAACCTGCAGAGTTATAAATGATAACTCTCGTCCACAAATATATTGAGGGAAGGCAACGAAGAGGATTTGAAATCAAGGCAGAATTGCAGGAAACAGATTTCAGGAGGTAGATTCGAATCGCCTTTAAAGCACATGAAAAGCGGCAAAACGTTGACAATGATGCCCTTGGCCAAAAAGGGCGTATGCGTTTTTTCCTGAATATATTCAGGAAAAAACGCATACGCCCTTTTTGGCCAACCAAGCAACCTGGAAAGGCAAATCAGCGCTACAAAGAAGTCTCGCTTCCCATCGGTCAAAAGGGCCATGCTGAGAAAAGTGTCAAAACCAGAAATGCAGGACAGGCCATGGAGAAATGGGAGCCTTGCTACACTGATGGGCGGGATGTAAATTGCCAACAGCCACTCTGGAGAAGTGTACGGTGAGTCCTGAAACATCTAAAAAACACAGCTTAGAGAGCATAGGGCACTTCCACTCATGGGGGTATAAATTGGGAAAATGAAAAATCAGCAAGACACAAGCACCCCAAAGTTTAGGGCTGCTCTGTTGACAAGGACCTCCACTTCATTCCACCTTCAATATCCCAGGAAAGAGAAAAATGGGTAAAGAAGTTGTGGTCCTTATGTACAATGGAATATCACTCAGCCATGAAATCAATGTCATAAGGCTAGTAGCAGCATGATGAGTGGATTTAGGTACGACGATTCTAAGTGATATAAGTCACACAGAAAAGGACACTTCTCATAAGGTATCACTGATAGAGGGAATGTAAAAACCGTTACACTTGAACTGAATTACAAAACAGAACAGAGTCAAACATGCAGAAATCACACTATGGCTGTTTAACCGGAAAGGTGAGGTGGGGTGATACATAAAACAAGGGTTTCAAATTAGCTCAGATACCGTTCCATAAACCCAATATGTAATAGACAAGACCTACTCCTTGCTCAGAGAACTGGACTCAACAGGCCCTATTCACCGCACAAGAATATATATGACTACTAATAATCTTAAAGCCTATGTATTGATATCTCTCTGTTAGTGTGTCAAGTGGGTATAAAGCGGCATAAACACAGCAGTGAAAAGCAGCTAAACCGCATTATGAAAATAAATTACTTTGAAAAACCCATGAAAGAAAGACAGTGAAAGAGAGAGACATTTTTACACAATGCGTTCAGGGGCTGTGTTGCAACCTGGATTGACCATATCTAGACGCACAGCTGGATGAGACCTAAGGGTGGACAATCTTGGGGCTGAGAGGTTTGGTGAGGTTGGGTGAGCAAACGCAGACCCTTTAAAGTAATACTGCGTGGTACCCATCGCATGAGTCCCAAATCTCCAGGTTCAAGGGCATCTTCCTACATCGAAAACATGCATGAGAAACCCAGAAGATGGTACACCGTGTGATGGGGAAAGGTTTCTAAAACGCACCTCATTTCTCATCTCCTTGTGCCCGGGTTCGCCATTCCAGCCGCTTTACTAGCAGTCTCCCTACTTGGAGCATCAGCACCTTTAACCTCCTGTTCCGTACAGGTTGCCATTTCTCCTGACGATGAACGGGAAGACGGGGAACCAATGAGAGACTGGCTCTTGGTGTTGGGAAGGCACACGTCACTCTATTTTCCCATCAGGAAGAAGAATTAACCACAGGCTCATCCCGCCCCCCGGAACCAGAACAGGGCCTGAAGCCATCCTGAGCTTTTGCGGCCAGCTCCCAAAAACACGAGTTGTAAAATGGCGGCTCAGGGCACTGCAATTCACAAACCTGCAGAGTTATAAATGATAACTCTCGTCCACAAATATATTGAGGGAAGGCAACGAAGAGGATTTGAAATCAAGGCAGAATTGCACGAAACAGATTTCAGGAGGTAGATTCGAATCACCTTTAAAGCACATGAAAAGCGGCAAAACGTTGACAATGATGCCCTTGGCCAAAAAGGGCGTATGCGTTTTTTCCTGAATATATTCAGGAAAAAACGCATACGCCCTTTTTGGCCAACCAAGCAACCTGGAAAGGCAAATCAGCGCTACAAAGAAGTCTCGCTTCCCATCGGTCAAAAGGGCCATGCTGAAAAAAGTGTCAAAACCAGAAATGCAGGACAGGCTACGGAGAAATGGGAGACTTGCTACACTGATGGGTGGGATGTAAATTGCCAACAGCCACTCTGGAGAAGTGTACGGTGAGTCGTGAAACATCTAAAAAACACAGCTTAGAGAGCATAGGGCACTTTCACTCATGGGGGTATAAATTGGGAAAATGAAAAATCAGCAAGACACAAGCACCCCAAAGTTTAGGGCTGCTCTGTTGACAAGGACCTCCACTTCATTCCACCTTCAATATCCCAGGAAAGAGAAAAATGGATAAAGAAGTTGTGGTCCTTATGTACAATGGAATATCACTCAGCCATGAAATCAATGTCATAAGGCTAGTAGCAGCATGATGAGTGGATTTAGGTACGACGATTCTAAGTGAAATAAATCACACAGAAAAGGACACTTCTCATAAGGTATCAGTGATAGAGGGAATGTAAAAACCGTTACACATGAACTGAATTACAAAACAGAACAGAGTCACACATGCAGAAAACACACTATGGCTGCTTAACGGGAAAGGTGAGGTGGGGTGATACATAAAACAAGGGTTTCAAATTAGCTCAGATACCGTTCCATAAACCCAATATGTAATAGACAAGACCTACTCCTTGCTCAGAGAACTGGACTCAACACGCCCTATTCACCGCACAAGAATATATCTGACTACTAATAATCTTAAAACCTATGTATTGATATCTCTCTGTTAGTGTGTCAAGTGGGTGTAAAGCGGCATAAACACAGCAGTGAAAAGCAGCTAAACCGCATTATGAAAATAAATTACTTTGAAAAACCCATGAAAGAAAGACAGTGAAAGAGAGAGACATTCTTACACAATGCGTTCAGGGGCTGTGATGCAACCTGGATTGACCATATCTAGACCCACAGCTGGATGAGACATAAGGGTGGACACTCTTGGGGCTGAGAGGTTTGGTGAGGTTGGGTGAGCAAACGCAGACCATTTAAAGTAATACTGCGTGGTACCCATCGCATGGGTCCCAAATCTCCAGGTTCAAGGGCATCTTCCTACATCGAAAACATGCATGAGAAACCCAGAAGATGGTATACCGTGTGATGGGGAAAGGTTTCTAAAACGCACCTCATTTCTCATCTCCTTGTGCCCGGGTTCGCCATTCCAGCCGCTTTACTAGCAATCTCCCTACTTGGAGCATCAGCACCTTTAACCTCCTGTTCCGTACAGGTTGCCATTTCTCCTGACGATGAACGGGAAGACGGGGAACCAATGAGAGACTGGCTCTTGGTGTTGGGAAAGGCACAGGTCACTTTATTTTCCCATCAGGAAGAAGAATTAACCACAGGCTCAGCCTGCCCCCCGGAACCAGAACAGAGCCTGAAGCCATCCTGCGCTTTTGCGGCCAGCTCCCAAAAACACGAGTTGTAAAATCAAGCTTCAGGGCACTGCAATTCACAAACCTGCAGAGTTATAAATGATAACTCTCGTCCACAAATATATTGAGGGAAGGCAAAGAAGAGGATTTGAAATCAAGGCAGAATTGCAGGAAACAGATTTCAGGAGGTAGATTCGAATCTCCTTTAAAGCACATGAAAAGCGGCAAAACGTTGACAATGATGCCCTTGGCCAAAAAGGGCGTATGCGTTTTTTCCTGAATATATTCAGGAAAAAACGCATACGCCCTTTTTGGCCAACCAAGCAACCTGGAAAGGCAAATCAGCGCTACAAATAAGTCTCACTTCCCATCCGTCAAAAGGGCCATGCTGAAAAAAGTGTCAAAACCAGAAATGCAGGACAGGCCATGGAGAAATGGGAGCCTTGCTACACTGATGGGCGGGATGTAAATTGCCAACAGCCACTCTGGAGAAGTGTACGGTGAGTCCTGAAACATTTAAAAAACACAGCTTAGAGAGCATAGGGCACTTCCACTCATGGGGGTATAAATTGGGAAAATTAAAAATCAGCAAGACACAAGCACCCCAAAGTTTAGGGCAGCTCTGTTGACAAGGACCTCCACTTCATTCCACCTTAAATATCCCAGGAAAGAGAAAAATGGGTAAAGAAGTTGTGGTCCTTATGTACAATGGAATATCACTCAGCCATGAAATCAATGTCCTAAGGCTAGTAGCAGCATGATGAGTGGATTTAGGTACGACGATTCTAAGTGAAATAAGTCACACAGAAAAGGACACTTCTCATAAGGTATCACTGATAGAGGGAATGTAAAAACCGTTACACTTGAACTGAATTACAAAACAGAACAGAGTCACACATGCAGAAAACACACTATGGCTGGTAAACGGGAAAGGTGAGGTGGGGTGATACATTAAACAAGGGTTGCAAATTAGCTCAGATCCCGTTCCATAAACCCAAAATGTAATAGACAAGACCTACTCCTTGCTCAGAGAACTGGACTCAACACGCCCTATTCACCGCACAAGAATATATCTGACTACTAATAATCTTAAAACCTATGTATTGATATCTCTCGGTTAGTGTGTCAAGTGGGTGTAAAGCGGCATAAACACAGCAGTGAAAAGCAGCTAAACCACATTATGAAAATAAATTACTTTTAAAAACCCATGAAACAAAGACAGTGAAAGAGAGAGAAATTCTTACACAATGCGTTCAGGGGCTGTGATGCAACCTGGATTGACCATATCTAGACCCACAGCTGGATGAGACATAAGGGTGGACACTCTTGGGGCTGAGAGGTTTGGTGAGGATGGGTGAGCAAACGCAGACCCTTTAAAGTAATACTGCGTGGTACCCATTGCATGGGTCCCAAATCTCCAGGTTCAAGGGCATCTTCCTACATCGAAAACATGAATGAGAAACCCAGAAGATGGTACACCGTGTGATGGGGAAAGGATTCTAAAACGCACCTCATTTCTCATCTCCTTGTGCCCGGGTTCGCTACTCCAGCCGCTTTACTAGCAAGCTCCCTACTTGGAGCATCAGCACCTTTAACCTCCTGTTCCGTACAGGTTGCCATTTCTCCTGACGATGAACGGGAAGACGGGGAACCAATGAGAGACTGGCTCTTGGTGTTGGGAAAGGCACAGGTCACTCTATTTTCCCAACAGGAAGAAGAATTAACCACAGGCTCATCCCGCCCCCCGGAACCAGAACAGGGCCTGAAGCCATCCTGAGCTTTTGCGGCCAGCTCCCAAAAACACGAGTTGTAAAATGGAGGCTCAGGGCACTGCAATTCACAAACCTGCAGAGTTATAAATGATAACTCTCGTCCACAAATATATTGAGGGAAGGCAACGAAGAGGATTTGAAATCAAGGCAGAATTGCAGGAAACAGATTTCAGGAGGTAGATTCGAATCGCCTTTAAAGCACATGAAAAGCGGCAAAACGTTGACAATGATGCCCTTGGCCAAAAAGGGCGTATGCGTTTTTTCCTGAATATATTCAGGAAAAAACGCATACGCCCTTTTTGGCCAACCAAGCAACCTGGAAAGGCAAATCAGTGCTACAAAGAAGTCTCGCTTCCCATCGGTCAAAAGGGCCATGCTGAAAAAAGTGTCAAAACCAGAAATGCAGGACAGGCCATGGAGAAATGGGAGCCTTGCTACACTGATGGGCGGGATGTAAATTGCCAACAGCCACTCTGGAGAAGTGTACGGTGAGTCCTGAAACATCTAAAAAACACAGCTTAGAGAGCATAGGGCACTTCCACTCATGGGGGTATAAATTGGGAAAATTAAAAATCAGCAAGACACAAGCACCCCAAAGTTTAGGGCTGCTCTGTTGACAAGGACCTCCACTTCATTCCACCTTAAATATCCCAGGAAAGAGAAAAATGGGTAAAGAAGTTGTGGTCCTTATGTACAATGGAATATCACTCAGCCATGAAATCAATGTCATAAGGCTAGTAGCAGCATGATGAGTGGATTTAGGTACGACGATTCTAAGTGAAATAAGTCACACAGAAAAGGACACTTCTCATCAGGTATCACTGATAGAGGGAATGTCATAACCATTACACTTGAACTGAATTACAAAACAGAACAGAGTCACACATGCAGAAAACACACTATGGCTGCTTAACGGGAAAGGTGAGGTGGGGTGATACATAAAACAAGGGTTTCAAATTAGCTCAGATACCGTTCCATAAACCCAATATGTAATAGACAAGACCTACTCCTTGCTCAGAGAACTGGACTCAACACGCCCTATTCACCGCACAAGAATATTTCTGACTACTAATAATCTTAAAACCTATGTATTGATATCTCTCTGTTAGTTTGTCAAGTGGGTGTAAAGCGGCATAAACACAGCAGTGAAAAGCAGCTAAACCGCATTATGAAAATAAATTACTTTGAAAAACCCATGAAAGAAAGACAGTGAAAGAGAGAGACATTCTTACACAATGCGTTCAGGGGCTGTGATGCAACCTGGATTGACCATATCTAGACCCACAGCTGGATGAGACATAAGGGTGGACACTCTTGGGGCTGAGAGGTTTGGTGAGGTTGGGTGAGCAAACGCAGACCATTTAAAGTAATACTGCGTGGTACCCATCGCATGGGTCCCAAATCTCCAGGTTCAAGGGCATCTTCCTACATCGAAAACATGCATGAGAAACCCAGAAGATGGTATACCGTGTGATGGGGAAAGGTTTCTAAAACGCACCTCATTTCTCATCTCCTTGTGCCCGGGTTCGCCATTCCAGCCGCTTTACTAGCAATCTCCCTACTTGGAGCATCAGCACCTTTAACCTCCTGTTCCGTACAGGTTGCCATTTCTCCTGACGATGAACGGGAAGACGGGGAACCAATGAGAGACTGGCTCTTGGTGTTGGGAAAGGCACAGGTCACTTTATTTTCCCATCAGGAAGAAGAATTAACCACAGGCTCAGCCTGCCCCCCGGAACCAGAACAGAGCCTGAAGCCATCCTGCGCTTTTGCGGCCAGCTCCCAAAAACACGAGTTGTAAAATCAAGCTTCAGGGCACTGCAATTCACAAACCTGCAGAGTTATAAATGATAACTCTCGTCCACAAATATATTGAGGGAAGGCAAAGAAGAGGATTTGAAATCAAGGCAGAATTGCAGGAAACAGATTTCAGGAGGTAGATTCGAATCTCCTTTAAAGCACATGAAAAGCGGCAAAACGTTGACAATGATGCCCTTGGCCAAAAAGGGCGTATGCGTTTTTTCCTGAATATATTCAGGAAAAAACGCATACGCCCTTTTTGGCCAACCAAGCAACCTGGAAAGGCAAATCAGCGCTACAAATAAGTCTCACTTCCCATCCGTCAAAAGGGCCATGCTGAAAAAAGTGTCAAAACCAGAAATGCAGGACAGGCCATGGAGAAATGGGAGCCTTGCTACACTGATGGGCGGGATGTAAATTGCCAACAGCCACTCTGGAGAAGTGTACGGTGAGTCCTGAAACATTTAAAAAACACAGCTTAGAGAGCATAGGGCACTTCCACTCATGGGGGTATAAATTGGGAAAATTAAAAATCAGCAAGACACAAGCACCCCAAAGTTTAGGGCAGCTCTGTTGACAAGGACCTCCACTTCATTCCACCTTAAATATCCCAGGAAAGAGAAAAATGGGTAAAGAAGTTGTGGTCCTTATGTACAATGGAATATCACTCAGCCATGAAATCAATGTCCTAAGGCTAGTAGCAGCATGATGAGTGGATTTAGGTACGACGATTCTAAGTGAAATAAGTCACACAGAAAAGGACACTTCTCATAAGGTATCACTGATAGAGGGAATGTAAAAACCGTTACACTTGAACTGAATTACAAAACAGAACAGAGTCACACATGCAGAAAACACACTATGGCTGGTAAACGGGAAAGGTGAGGTGGGGTGATACATTAAACAAGGGTTGCAAATTAGCTCAGATCCCGTTCCATAAACCCAAAATGTAATAGACAAGACCTACTCCTTGCTCAGAGAACTGGACTCAACACGCCCTATTCACCGCACAAGAATATATCTGACTACTAATAATCTTAAAACCTATGTATTGATATCTCTCGGTTAGTGTGTCAAGTGGGTGTAAAGCGGCATAAACACAGCAGTGAAAAGCAGCTAAACCACATTATGAAAATAAATTACTTTTAAAAACCCATGAAACAAAGACAGTGAAAGAGAGAGAAATTCTTACACAATGCGTTCAGGGGCTGTGATGCAACCTGGATTGACCATATCTAGACCCACAGCTGGATGAGACATAAGGGTGGACACTCTTGGGGCTGAGAGGTTTGGTGAGGATGGGTGAGCAAACGCAGACCCTTTAAAGTAATACTGCGTGGTACCCATTGCATGGGTCCCAAATCTCCAGGTTCAAGGGCATCTTCCTACATCGAAAACATGAATGAGAAACCCAGAAGATGGTACACCGTGTGATGGGGAAAGGTTTCTAAAACGCACCTCATTTCTCATCTCCTTGTGCCCGGGTTCGCTACTCCAGCCGCTTTACTAGCAAGCTCCCTACTTGGAGCATCAGCACCTTTAACCTCCTGTTCCGTACAGGTTGCCATTTCTCCTGACGATGAACGGGAAGACGGGGAACCAATGAGAGACTGGCTCTTGGTGTTGGGAAAGGCACAGGTCACTCTATTTTCCCAACAGGAAGAAGAATTAACCACAGGCTCATCCCGCCCCCCGGAACCAGAACAGGGCCTGAAGCCATCCTGAGCTTTTGCGGCCAGCTCCCAAAAACACGAGTTGTAAAATGGAGGCTCAGGGCACTGCAATTCACAAACCTGCAGAGTTATAAATGATAACTCTCGTCCACAAATATATTGAGGGAAGGCAACGAAGAGGATTTGAAATCAAGGCAGAATTGCAGGAAACAGATTTCAGGAGGTAGATTCGAATCGCCTTTAAAGCACATGAAAAGCGGCAAAACGTTGACAATGATGCCCTTGGCCAAAAAGGGCGTATGCGTTTTTTCCTGAATATATTCAGGAAAAAACGCATACGCCCTTTTTGGCCAACCAAGCAACCTGGAAAGGCAAATCAGCGCTACAAAGAAGTCTCGCTTCCCATCGGTCAAAAGGGCCATGCTGAAAAAAGTGTCAAAACCAGAAATGCAGGACAGGCCATGGAGAAATGGGAGCCTTGCTACACTGATGGGCGGGATGTAAATTGCCAACAGCCACTCTGGAGAAGTGTACGGTGAGTCCTGAAACATCTAAAAAACACAGCTTAGAGAGCATAGGGCACTTCCACTCATGGGGGTATAAATTGGGAAAATTAAAAATCAGCAAGACACAAGCACCCCAAAGTTTAGGGCTGCTCTGTTGACAAGGACCTCCACTTCATTCCACCTTAAATATCCCAGGAAAGAGAAAAATGGGTAAAGAAGTTGTGGTCCTTATGTACAATGGAATATCACTCAGCCATGAAATCAATGTCATAAGGCTAGTAGCAGCATGATGAGTGGATTTAGGTACGACGATTCTAAGTGAAATAAGTCACACAGAAAAGGACACTTCTCATCAGGTATCACTGATAGAGGGAATGTCAAAACCATTACACTTGAACTGAATTACAAAACAGAACAGAGTCACACATGCAGAAAACACACTATGGCTGTTTAACGGGAAAGGTGAGGTGGGGTGATACATAAAACAAGGGTTTCAAATTAGCTCAGATACCGTTCCATAAACCCAATATGTAATAGACAAGACCTACTCCTTGCTCAGAGAACTGGACTCAACACGCCCTATTCACCGCACAAGAATATATCTGAGTACTAATAATCTTAAAACCTATGTATTGATATCTCTCTGTTAGTGTGTCAAGTGGGTGTAAAGCGGCATAAACACAGCAGTGAAAAGCAGCTAAACCGCATTATGAAAATAAATTACTTTTAAAAACCCATGAAACAAAGACAGTGAAAGAGAGAGACATTCTTACACAATGCGTTCAGGGGCTGTGATGCAACCTGGATTGACCATATCTAGACCCACAGCTGGATGAGACATAAGCGTGGACACTCTTGGGGCTGAGAGGTTTGGTGAGGTTGGGTGAGCAAACGCAGACCATTTAAAGTAATACTGCGTGGTACCCATCGCATGGGTCCCAAATCTCCAGGTTCAAGGGCATCTTCCTACATCGAAAACATGCATGAGAAACCCAGAAGATGGTACACCGTGTGATGGGGAAAGGTTTCTAAAACGCACCTCATTTCTCATCTCCTTGTGCCCGGGTTCGCCATTCCAGCCGCTTTACTAGCAATCTCCCTACTTGGAGCATCAGCACCTTTAACCTCCTGTTCCGTACAGGTTGCAATTATTCCTGAGGATGAACGGGAAGACGGGGAACCAATGAGAGACTGGCTCTTGGTGTTGGGACAGGCAGAGGTCACTCTATTTTCCCATCAGGAAGAAGATTTAACCACAGGCTCAGCCTGACCCCGGAACCAGAACAGGGCCTGAAGCCATCCTGCGCTTTTGCGGCCAGCTCCCAAAAACGCGAGGTGTAAAATCGAGCTTCATGGCACTGCAATTCACAAACCTGCAGAGTTATAAATGATAAATCTCGTCCACAAATATATTGAGGGAAGGCAAAGAAGAGGATTTGAAATCAAGGCAGAATTGCAGGAAACATATTTCAGGAGGTAGATTCGAATCTCCTTTAAAGCACATGAAAAGCGGCAAAACGTTGACAATGATGCCCTTGGCCAAAAAGGGCGTATGCGTTTTTTCCTGAATATATTCAGGAAAAAACGCATACGCCCTTTTTGGCAAACCAAGCAACCTGGAAAGGCAAATCAGCGCTACAAAGAAGTCTCGCTTCCCATCGGTCAAAAGGGCCATGCTGAAAAAAGTGTCAAAACCAGAAATGCAGGACAGGCCATGGAGAAATGGGAGCCTTGCTACACTGATGGGCGGGATGGAAATTGCCAACAGCCACTCTGGAGAAGTGTACGGTGAGTCCTGAAACATCTAAAAAACACAGCTTAGAGAGCATAGGGCACTTCCACTCATGGGGGTATAAATTGGGAAAATTAAAAATCAGCAAGACACAAGCACCCCAAAGTTTAGGGCTGCTCTGTTGACAAGGAACTCCACTTCATTCCACCTTAAATATCCCAGGAAAGAGAAAAATGGGTAAAGAAGTTGTGGTCCTTATGTACAATGGAATATCACTCAGCCATGAAATCAATGTCATAAGGCTAGTAGCAGCATGATGAGTAGATTTAGGTACGACGATTCTAAGTGAAATAAGTCACACAGAAAAGGACACTTCTCATAAGGTATCACTGATAGAGGGAATGTAAAAACCGTTACACTTGAACTGAATTACAAAACAGAACAGAGTCACACATGCAGAAAACACACTATGGCTGTTTAACGGGAAAGGTGAGGTGGGGTGATACATAAAACAAGGGTTTCAAGTTAGCTCAGATACCGTTCCATAAACCCAATATGTAATAGACAAGACCTACTCCTTGCTCAGAGAACTGGACTCAACACGCCCTATTCACCGCACAAGAATATATCTGACTACTAATAATCTTAAAGCCTATGTATTGATATCTCTCTGTTAGTGTGTCAAGTGGGTGTAAAGCGGCATAAACACAGCAGTGAAAAGCAGCTAAACCGTATTATGAAAATAAATTACTTTGAAAAACCCATGAAAGAAAGACAGTGAAAGAGAGAGACATTCTTACACAATGCGTTCAGGGGCTGTGTTGCAACCTGGATTGACCATATCTAGACGCACAGCTGGATGAGACCTAAGGGTGGACACTCTTGTGGCTGAGAGGTTTGGTGAGGTTGGGTGAGCAAAGGCAGACCCTTTCAAGTAATACTGCGTGGTACCCATCGCATGAGTCCCAAATCTCCAGGTTCAAGGGCATCTTCCTACATCGAAAACATGCATGAGAAACCCAGAAGATGGTACACCGTCTGATGGGGAAAGGTTTCTAAAACGCACCTCATTTCTCATCTCCTTGTGCCCGGGTTCGCCATTCCAGCCGCTTTAATAGCAGTCTCCCTACTTGGAGCATCAGCACCTTATACCTCCTGTTCCGTACAGGTTGCAATTTTTCCTGAGGATGAACGGGAAGACGGGGAACCAATGAGAGACTGGCTCTTGGTGTTGGGAAAGGCACAGGTCACTTTATTTTCCCATCAGGAAGAAGAATTAACCACAGGCTCAGCCTGCCCCCCGGAACCAGAACAGAGCCTGAAGCCATCCTGCGCTTTTGCGGCCAGCTCCCTAAAACACGAGTTGTAAAATCAAGCTTCAGGGCACTGCAATTCACAAACCTGAAGAGTTATAAATGATAACTCTCGTCCACAAATATATTGAGGGAAGGCAAAGAAGAGGATTTGAAATCAAGGCAGAATTGCAGGAAACAGATTTCAGGAGGTAGATACGAATCGCCTTTAAAGCACATGAAAAGCGGCAAAACGTTGACAATGATGCCCTTGGCCAAAAAGGGCGTATGCGTTTTTTCCTGAATATATTCAGGAAAAAACGCATACGCCCTTTTTGGCCAACCAAGCAACCTGGAAAGGCAAATCAGCGCTACAAAGAAGTCTCGCTTCCCATCGGTCAAAAGGGCCATGCTGAAAAAAGTGTCAAAACCAGAAATGCAGGACAGGCCATGGAGAAATGGGAGCCTTGCTACACTGATGGGCGGGATGTAAATTGCCAACAGCCACTCTGGAGAAGTGTACGGTGAGTCCTGAAACATTTAAAAAACACAGCTTAGAGAGCATAGGGCACTTCCACTCATGGGGGTATAAATTGGGAAAATGAAAAATCAGCAAGACACAAGCACCCCAAAGTTTAGGGCTGCTCTGTTGACAAGGACCTCCACTTCATTCCACCTTAAATATCCCAGGAAAGAGAAAAATGGGTAAAGAAGTTGTGGTCCTTATATACAATGGAATATCACTCAGCTATGAAATCAATGTCCTAAGGCTAGTAGCAGCATGATGAGTGGATTTAGGTATGACGATTCTAAGTGAAATAAGTCACACAGAAAAGGACACTTCTCATAAGGTATCACTGATAGAGGGAATGTAAAAACCGTTACACTTGAACTGAATTACAAAACAGAACAGAGTCACACATGCAGAAAACACACTATGGCTGTTTAACGGGAAAGGTGAGGTGGGGTGATACATAAAACAAGGGTTTCAAATTAGCTCAGATCCCGTTCCATAAACCCAAAATGTAATAGACAAGACCTACTCCTTGCTCAGAGAACTGGACTCAACACGCCCTATTCACCGCACAAGAATATATCTGACTACTAATAATCTTAAAACCTATGTATTGATATCTCTCTGTTAGTGTGTCAAGTGGGTGTAAAGCGGCATAAACACAGCAGTGAAAAGCAGCTAAACCGCATTATGAAAATAAATTACTTTTAAAAACCCATGAAACAAAGACAGTGAAAGAGAGAGAAATTCTTACACAATGTGTTCAGGGGCTGTGATGCAACCTGGATTGACCATATCTAGACCCACAGCTGGATGAGACCTAAGGGTGGACACTCTTGGGGCTGAGAGGTTTGGTGAGGTTGGGTGAGCAAACGCAGACCCTTTAAAGTAATACTGCGTGGTACCCATCGCATGGGTCCCAAATCTCCAGGTTCAAGGGCATCTTCCTACATCGAAAACATGCATGAGAAACCCAGAAGATGGTACACTGTGTGATGGGGAAAGGTTTCTAAAACGCACCTCATTTCTCATCTCCTTGTGCCCGGGTTCGCCATTCCAGCCGCTTTACTAGCAAGCTCCCTACTTGGAGCATCAGCACCTTTAACCTCCTGTTCCGTACAGGTTGCCATTTCTCCTGACGATGAACGGGAAGACGGGGAACCAATGAGAGACTGGCTCTTGGTGTTGGGAAAGGCACAGGTCACTCTATTTTCCCAACAGGAAGAAGAATTAACCACAGGCTCATCCCGCCCCCCGGAACCAGAACAGGGCCTGAAGCCATCCTGAGCTTTTGCGGCCAGCTCCCAAAAACACGAGTTGTAAAATGGAGGCTCAGGGCACTGCAATTCACAAACCTGCAGAGATATAAATGATAACTCTCGTCCACAAATATATTGAGGGAAGGCAACGAAGAGGATTTGAAATCAAGGCAGAATTGCAGGAAACAGATTTCAGGAGGTAGATTCGAATCGCCTTTAAAGCACATGAAAAGCGGAAAAACGTTGACAATGATGCCCTTGGCCAAAAAGGGCGTATGCGTTTTTTCCTGAATATATTCAGGAAAAAACGCATACGCCCTTTTTGGCCAACCAAGCAACCTGGAAAGGCAAATCAGCGCTACAAAGAAGTCTCGCTTCCCATCGGTCAAAAGGGCCATGCTGAAAAAAGTGTCAAAACCAGAAATGCAGGACAGGCCATGGAGAAATGGGAGCCTTGCTACACTGATGGGTGGGATGTAAATTGCCAACAGCCACTCTGGAGAAGTGTACGGTGAGTCGTGAAACATCTAAAAAACACAGCTTAGAGAGCATAGGGCACTTCCACTCATGGGGGTATAAATTGGGAAAATGAAAAATCAGCAAGACACAAGCACCCCAAAGTTTAGGGCTGCTCTGTTGACAAGGACCTCCACTTCATTCCACCTTCAATATCCCAGGAAAGAGAAAAATGGATAAAGAAGTTGTGGTCCTTATGTACAATGGAATATCACTCAGCCATGAAATCAATGTCATAAGGCTAGTAGCAGCATGATGAGTGGATTTAGGTACGACGATTCTAAGTGAAATAAATCACACAGAAAAGGACACTTCTCATAAGGTATCACTGATAGAGGGAATGTAAAAACCGTTACACATGAACTGAATTACAAAACAGAACAGAGTCACACATGCAGAAAACACACTATGGCTGCTTAACGGGAAAGGTGAGGTGGGGTGATACATAAAACAAGGGTTTCAAATTAGCTCAGATCCCGTTCCATAAACCCAATATGTAATAGACAAGACCTACTCCTTGCTCAGAGAACTGGACTCAACACGCCCTATTCACCGCACAAGAATATATCTGACTACTAATAATCTTAAAACCTATGTATTGATATCTCTCTGTTAGTGTGTCAAGTGGGTGTAAAGCGGCATAAACACAGCAGTGAAAAGCAGCTAAACCGCATTATGAAAATAAATTACTTTTAAAAACCCATGAAACAAAGACAGTGAAAGAGAGAGAAATTCTTACACAATGTGTTCAGGGGCTGTGATGCAACCTGGATTGACCATATCTAGACCCACAGCTGGATGAGACCTAAGGGTGGACACTCTTGGGGCTGAGAGGTTTGGTGAGGTTGGGTGAGCAAACGCAGACCCTTTAAAGTAATACTGCGTGGTACCCATCGCATGGGTCCCAAATCTCCAGGTTCAAAGGGCATCTTCCTACATCGAAAACATGCATGAGAAACCCAGAAGATGGTACACCGTGTGATGGGGAAAGGTTTCTAAAACGCACCTCATTTCTCATCTCCTTGTGCCCGGGTTCGCCATTCCAGCCGCTTTACTAGCAATCTCCCTACTTGGAGCATCAGCACCTTTAACCTCCTGTTCCGTACAGGTTACAATTTTTCCTGAGGATGAACGGGAAGACGGGGAACCAATGAGAGACTGGCTCTTGGTGTTGGGACAGGCAGAGGTCACTCTATTTTCCCATCAGGAAGAAGAATTAACCACAGGCTCATCCCGCCCCCCGGAACCAGAACAGGGCCTGAAGCCATCCTGAGCTTTTGCGGCCAGCTCCCAAAAACACGAGTTGTAAAATGGAGTCTCAGGGCACTGCAATTCACAAACTTGCAGAGTTATAAATGATAACTCTCGTCCACAAATATATTGAGGGAAGGCAACGAAGAGGATTTGAAATCAAGGCAGAATTGCAGGAAACAGATTTCAGGAGGTAGATTCGAATCGCCTTTAAAGCACATGAAAAGTGGCAAAACGTTGACAATGATGCCCTTGGCCAAAAAGGGCGTATGCGTTTTTTCCTGAATATATTCAGGAAAAAACGCATACGCCCTTTTTGGCCAACCAAGCAACCTGGAAAGGCAAATCAGCGCTACAAAGAAGTCTCGCTTCCCATCGGTCAAAAGGGCCATGCTGAAAAAAGTGTCAAAACCAGAAATGCAGGACAGGCTATGGAGAAATGGGAGCCTTGCTACACTGATGGGTGTGATGTAAATTGCCAACAGCCACTCTGGAGAAGTGTACGGTAAGTCGTGAAACATCTAAAAAACACAGCTTAGAGAGCATAGGGCACTTCCACTCATGGGGGTATAAATTGGGAAAATGAAAAATCAGCAAGACACAAGCACCCCAAAGTTTAGGGCTGCTCTGTTGACAAGACCTCCACTTCATTCCACCTTCAATATCCCAGGAAAGAGAAAAATGGATAAAGAAGTTGTGGTCCTTATGTACAATGGAATATCACTCAGCCATGAAATCAATGTCATAAGGCTAGTAGCAGCATGATGAGTGGATTTAGGTACGACGATTCTAAGTGAAATAAATCACACAGAAAAGGACACTTCTCATAAGGTATCGCTGATAGAGGGAATGTAAAAACCGTTACACATGAACTGAATTACAAAACAGAACAGAGTCACACATGCAGAAAACACACTATGGCTGCTTAACGGGAAAGGTGAGGTGGGGTGATACATAAAACAAGGGTTTCAAATTAGCTCAGATACCGTTCCATAAACCCAATATGTAATAGACAAGACCTACTCCTTGCTCAGAGAACTGGACTCAACACGCCCTATTCACCGCACAAGAATATATCTGACTACTAATAATCTTAAAACCTATGTATTGATATCTCTCTGTTAGTGTGTCAAGTGGGTGTAAAGCGGCATAAACACAGCAGTGAAAAGCAGCTAAACCGCATTATGAAAATAAATTACTTTTAAAAACCCATGAAACAAAGACAGTGAAAGAGAGAGAAATTCTTACACAATGCGTTCAGGGGCTGTGATGCAACCTGGATTGACCATATCTAGACCCACAGCTGGATGAGACCTAAGGGTGGACACTCTTGGGGCTGAGAGGTTTGGTGAGGTTGAGTGAGCAAACGCAGACCCTTTAAAGTAATACTGCATGGTACCCATCGCATGGGTCCCAAATCTCCAGGTTCAAGGGCATCTTCCTACATCGAAAACATGCATGAGAAACCCAGAAGATGGTACACTGTGTGATGGGGAAAGGTTTCTAAAACGCACCTCATTTCTCATCTCCTTGTGCCCGGGTTCGCCATTCCAGCCACTTTACTAGCAAGCTCCCTACTTGGAGCATCAGCACCTTTAACCTCCTGTTCCGTACAGGTTGCCATTTCTCCTGACGATGAACGGGAAGACGGGGAACCAATGAGAGACTGGCTCTTGGTGTTGGGAAAGGCACAGGTCACTCTATTTTCCCAACAGGAAGAAGAATTAACCACAGGCTCATCCCGCCCCCCGGAACCAGAACAGGGCCTGAAGCCATCCTGAGCTTTTGCGGCCAGCTCCCAAAAACACGAGTTGTAAAATGGAGGCTCAGGGCACTGCAATTCACAAACCTGCAGAGTTATAAATGATAACTCTCGTCCACAAATATATTGAGGGAAGGCAACGAAGAGGATTTGAAATCAAGGCAGAATTGCAGGAAACAGATTTCAGGAGGTAGATTCGAATCGACTTTAAAGCACATGAAAAGCGGAAAAACGTTGACAATGATGCCCTTGGCCAAAAAGGGCGTATGCGTTTTTTCCTGAATATATTCAGGAAAAAACGCATACGCCCTTTTTGGCCAACCAAGCAACCTGGAAAGGCAAATCAGCGCTACAAAGAAGTCTCGCTTCCCATCGGTCAAAAGGGCCATGCTGAAAAAAGTGTCAAAACCAGAAATGCAGGACAGGCCATGGAGAAATGGGAGCCTTGCTACACTGATGGGTGGGATGTAAATTGCCAACAGCCACTCTGGAGAAGTGTACGGTGAGTCGTGAAACATCTAAAAAACACAGCTTAGAGAGCATAGGGCACTTCCACTCATGGGGGTATAAATTGGGAAAATGAAAAATCAGCAAGACACAAGCACCCCAAAGTTTAGGGCTGCTCTGTTCACAAGGACCTCCACTTCATTCCACCTTCAATATCCCAGGAAAGAGAAAAATGGATAAAGAAGTTGTGGTCCTTATGTACAATGGAATATCACTCAGCCATGAAATCAATGTCATAAGGCTAGTAGCAGCATGATGAGTGGATTTAGGTACGACGATTCTAAGTGAAATAAATCACACAGAAAAGGACACTTCTCATAAGGTATCACTGATAGAGGGAATGTAAAAACCGTTACACATGAACTGAATTACAAAACAGAACAGAGTCACACATGCAGAAAACACACTATGGCTGCTTAACGGGAAAGGTGAGGTGGGGTGATACATAAAACAAGGGTTTCAAATTAGCTCAGATACCGTTCCATAAACCCAATATGTAATAGACAAGACCTACTCCTTGCTCAGAGAACTGGACTCAACACGCCCTATTCACCGCACAAGAATATATCTGACTACTAATAATCTTAAAACCTATGTATTGATATCTCTCTGTTAGTGTGTCAAGTGGGTGTAAAGCGGCATAAACACAGCAGTGAAAAGCAGCTAAACCGCATTATGAAAATAAATTACTTTTAAAAACCCATGAAACAAAGACAGTGAAAGAGAGAGAAATTCTTACACAATGCGTTCAGGGGCTGTGATGCAACCTGGATTGACCATATCTAGACCCACAGCTGGATGAGACCTAAGGGTGGACACTCTTGGGGCTGAGAGGTTTGGTGAGGTTGGGTGAGCAAACGCAGACCCTTTAAAGTAATACTGCGTGGTACCCATCGCATGGGTCCCAAATCTCCAGGTTCAAGGGCATCTTCCTACATCGAAAACATGCATGAGAAACCCAGAAAATGGTACACTGTGTGATGGGGAAAGGTTTCTAAAACGCACCTCATTTCTCATCTCCTTGTGCCCGGGTTCGCCATTCCAGCCGCTTTACTAGCAAGCTCCCTACTTGGAGCATCAGCACCTTTAACCTCCTGTTCCGTACAGGTTGCCATTTCTCCTGACGATGAACGGGAAGACGGGGAACCAATGAGAGACTGGCTCTTGGTGTTGGGAAAGGCACAGGTCACTCTATTTTCCCAACAGGAAGAAGAATTAACCACAGGCTCATCCCGCCCCCCGGAACCAGAACAGGGCCTGAAGCCATCCTGAGCTTTTGCGGCCAGCTCCCAAAAACACGAGTTGTAAAATGGAGGCTCAGGGCACTGCAATTCACAAACCTGCAGAGTTATAAATGATAACTCTCGTCCACAAATATATTGAGGGAAGGCAACGAAGAGGATTTGAAATCAAGGCAGAATTGCAGGAAACAGATTTCAGGAGGTAGATTCGAATCGACTTTAAAGCACATGAAAAGCGGAAAAACGTTGACAATGATGCCCTTGGCCAAAAAGGGCGTATGCGTTTTTTCCTGAATATATTCAGGAAAAAACGCATACGCCCTTTTTGGCCAACCAAGCAACCTGGAAAGGCAAATCAGCGCTACAAAGAAGTCTCGCTTCCCATCGGTCAAAAGGGCCATGCTGAAAAAAGTGTCAAAACCAGAAATGCAGGACAGGCCATGGAGAAATGGGAGCCTTGCTACACTGATGGGCGGGATGTAAATTGCCAACAGCCACTCTGGAGAAGTGTACGGTGAGTCCTGAAACATCTAAAAAAACACAGCTTAGAGAGCATAGGGCACTTCCACTCATGGGGGTATAAATTGGGAAAATGAAAAATCAGCAAGACACAAGCACCCCAAAGTTTAGGGCTGCTCTGTTGACAAGGACCTCCACTTCATTCCACCTTAAATATCCCAGGAAAGAGAAAAATGGGTAAAGAAGTTGTGGTCCTTATGTACAATGGAATATCACTCAGCCATGAAATCAATGTCATAAGGCTAGTAGCAGCATGATGAGTGGATTTAGGTACGACGATTCTAAGTGAAATAAGTCACACAGAAAAGGACACTTCTCATAAGGTATCACTGATAGAGGGAATGTAAAAACCATTACACTTGAACTGAATTACAAAACAGAACAGAGTCACACATGCAGAAAACACACTATGGCTGTTTAACGGGAAAGGTGAGGTGGGGTGATACATAAAACAAGGGTTTCAAATTAGCTCAGATACCGTTCCATAAACCCAATATGTAATAGACAAGACCTACTCCTTGCTCAGAGAACTGGACTCAACACGCCCTATTCACCGCACAAGAATATATCTGACTACTAATAATCTTAAAACCTATGTATTGATATCTCTCTGTTAGTGTGTCAAGTGGGTGTAAAGCGCAATAAACACAGCAGTGAAAAGCAGCTAAACCGCATTATGAAAATAAATTACTTTTAAAAACCCATGAAACAAAGACAGTGAAAGAGAGAGAAATTCTTACACAATGCGTTCAGGGGCTGTGATGCAACCTGGATTGACCATATCTAGACCCACAGCTGGATGAGACCTAAGGGTGGACACTCTTGGGGCTGAGAGGTTTGGTGAGGTTGGGTGAGCAAACGCAGACCCTTTAAAGTAATACTGCGTGGTACCCATCGCATGGGTCCCAAATCTCCAGGTTCAAGGGCATCTTCCTACATCGAAAACATGAATGAGAAACCCAGAAGATGGTACACCGTGTGATGGGGAAAGGTTTCTAAAACGCACCTCATTTCTCATCTCCTTGTGCCCGGGTTCGCCATTCCAGCCGCTTTACTAGCAATCTCCCTACTTGGAGCATCAGCACCTTTAACCTCCTGTTCCGTACAGGTTACAATTTTTCCTGAGGATGAACGGGAAGACGGGGAACCAATGAGAGACTGGCTCTTGGTGTTGGGACAGGCAGAGGTCACTCTATTTTCCCATCAGGAAGAAGAATTAACCACAGGCTCATCCCGCCCCCCGGAACCAGAACAGGGCCTGAAGCCATCCTGAGCTTTTGCGGCCAGCTCCCAAAAACACGAGTTGTAAAATGGAGGCTCATGGCACTGCAATTCACAAACTTGCAGAGTTATAAATGATAACTCTCGTCCACAAATATATTGAGGGAAGGCAACGAAGTGGATTTGAAATCAAGGCAGAATTGCAGGAAACAGATTTCAGGAGGTAGATTCGAATCGCCTTTAAAGCACATGAAAAGCGGCAAAACGTTGACAATGATGCCCTTGGCCAAAAAGGGCGTATGCGTTTTTTCCTGAATATATTCAGGAAAAAACGCATACGCCCTTTTTGGCCAACCAAGCAACCTGGAAAGGCAAATCAGCGCTACAAAGAAGTCTCGCTTCCCATCGGTCAAAAGGGCCATGCTGAAAAAAGTGTCAAAACCAGAAATGCAGGACAGGCCATGGAGAAATGGGAGCCTTGCTACACTGATGGGTGGGATGTAAATTGCCAACAGCCACTCTGGAGAAGTGTACGGTGAGTCGTGAAACATCTAAAAAACACAGCTTAGAGAGCATAGGGCACTTCCACTCATGGGGGTATAAATTGGGAAAATGAAAAATCAGCAAGACACAAGCACCCCAAAGTTTAGGGCTGCTCTGTTCACAAGGACCTCCACTTCATTCCACCTTAAATATCCCAGGAAAGAGAAAAATGGATAAAGAAGTTGTGGTCCTTATGTACAATGGAATATCACTCACCCATGAAATCAATGTCTTAAGGCTAGTAGCAGCATGATGAGTGGATTTAGGTACGACGATTCTAAGTGAAATAAGTCACACAGAAAAGGACACTTCTCATAAGGTATCACTGATAGAGGGAATGTAAAAACCGTTACACATGAACTGAATTACAAAACAGAACAGAGTCACACATGCAGAAAACACACTATGGCTGCTTAACGGGAAAGGTGAGGTGGGGTGATACATAAAACAAGGGTTTCAAATTAGCTCAGATACCGTTCCATAAACCCAATATGTAATAGACAAGACCTACTCCTTGCTCAGAGAACTGGACTCAACACGCCCTATTCACCGCACAAGAATATATCTGACTAGTAATAATCTTAAAACCTATGTATTGATATCTCTCTGTTAGTGTGTCAAGTGGGTGTAAAGCGGCATAAACACAGCAGTGAAAAGCAGCTAAACCCCATTATGAAAATAAATTACTTTGAAAAACCCATGAAAGAAAGACAGTGAAAGAGAGAGACATTCTTACACAATGCGTTCAGGGGCCGTGATGCAACCTGGATTTACCATATCTAGACCCACAGCTGGATGAGACATAAGGGTGGACACTCTTGGGGCTGAGAGGTTTGGTGAGGTTGGGTGAGCAACCGCAGACCATTTAAAGTAATACTGCATGGTACCCATCGCATGGGTCCCTAATCTCCAGGTTCAAGGGCATCTTCCTACATCGAAAACATGCATGAGAAACCCAGAAGATGGTACACTGTGTGATGGGGAAAGGTTTCTAAAACGCACCTCATTTCTCATCTCCTTGTGCCCGGGTTCGCCATTCCAGCCACTTTACTAGCAATCTCCCTACTTGGAGCATCAGCACCTTTAACCTCCTGTTCCGTGCAGGTTGCAATATTTCCTGAGGATGAACGGGAAGACAGGGAACCAATGAGAGACTGGCTCTTGGTGTTGGGAAAGGCACAGGTCACTCTATTTTCCCATCAGGAAGAAGAATTAACCACAGGCTCATCCCGCCCCCCGGAACCAGAACAGGGCCTGAAGCCATCCTGAGCTTTTGCGGCCAGCTCCCAAAAACACGAGTTGTAAAATGGAGGCTCAGGGCACTGCAATTCACAAACCTGCAGAGTTATAAATGATAACTCTCGTCCACAAATATATTGAGGGAAGGCAACGAAGAGGATTTGAAATCAAGGCAGAATTGCAGGAAACAGATTTCAGGAGGTAGATTCGAATCACCTTTAAAGCACATGAAAAGCGGCAAAACGTTGACAATGATGCCCTTGGCCAAAAAGGGCGTATGCGTTTTTTCCTGAATATATTCAGGAAAAAACGCATACGCCCTTTTTGGCCAACCAAGCAACCTGGAAAGGCAAATCAGCGCTACAAAGAAGTCTCACTTCCCATCGGTCAAAAGGGCCATGCTGAAAAAAGTGTCAAAACCAGAAATGCAGGACAGGCTACGGAGAAATGGGAGACTTGCTACACTGATGGGTGGGATGTAAATTGCCAACAGCCACTCTGGAGAAGTGTACGGTGAGTCGTGAAACATCTAAAAAACACAGCTTAGAGAGCATAGGGCACTTTCACTCATGGGGGTATAAATTGGGAAAATGAAAAATCAGCAAGACACAAGCACCCCAAAGTTTAGGGCTGCTCTGTTGACAAGGACCTCCACTTCATTCCACCTTCAATATCCCAGGAAAGAGAAAAATGGATAAAGAAGTTGTGGTCCTTATGTACAATGGAATATCACTCAGCCATGAAATCAATGTCATAAGGCTAGTAGCAGCATGATGAGTGGATTTAGGTACGACGATTCTAAGTGAAATAAATCACACAGAAAAGGACACTTCTCATAAGGTATCAGTGATAGAGGGAATGTAAAAACCGTTACACATGAACTGAATTACAAAACAGAACAGAGTCACACATGCAGAAAACACACTATGGCTGCTTAATGGGAAAGGTGAGGTTGGGTGATACATAAAACAAGGGTTTCAAATTAGCTCAGATACCGTTCCATAAACCCAATATGTAATAGACAAGACCTACTCCTTGCTCAGAGAACTGGACTCAACACGCCCTATTCACCGCACAAGAATATATCTGACTACTAATAATCTTAAAACCTATGTATTGATATCTCTCTGTTAGTGTGTCAAGTGGGTGTAAAGCGGCATAAACACAGCAGTGAAAAGCAGCTAAACCGCATTATGAAAATAAATTACTTTGAAAAACCCATGAAAGAAAGACAGTGAAAGAGAGAGACATTCTTACACAATGCGTTCAGGGGCTGTGATGCAACCTGGATTGACCATATCTAGACCCACAGCTGGATGAGACATAAGGGTGGACACTCTTGGGGCTGAGAGGTTTGGTGAGGTTGGGTGAGCAAACGCAGACCATTTAAAGTAATACTGCGTGGTACCCATCGCATGGGTCCCAAATCTCCAGGTTCAAGGGCATCTTCCTACATCGAAAACATGCATGAGAAACCCAGAAGATGGTATACCGTGTGATGGGGAAAGGTTTCTAAAACGCACCTCATTTCTCATCTCCTTGTGCCCGGGTTCGCCATTCCAGCCGCTTTACTAGCAATCTCCCTACTTGGAGCATCAGCACCTTTAACCTCCTGTTCCGTACAGGTTGCCATTTCTCCTGACGATGAACGGGAAGACGGGGAACCAATGAGAGACTGGCTCTTGGTGTTGGGAAAGGCACAGGTCACTTTATTTTCCCATCAGGAAGAAGAATTAACCACAGGCTCAGCCTGCCCCCCGGAACCAGAACAGAGCCTGAAGCCATCCTGCGCTTTTGCGGCCAGCTCCCAAAAACACGAGTTGTAAAATCAAGCTTCAGGGCACTGCAATTCACAAACCTGCAGAGTTATAAATGATAACTCTCGTCCACAAATATATTGAGGGAAGGCAAAGAAGAGGATTTGAAATCAAGGCAGAATTGCAGGAAACAGATTTCAGGAGGTAGATTCGAATCTCCTTTAAAGCACATGAAAAGCGGCAAAACGTTGACAATGATGCCCTTGGCCAAAAAGGGCGTATGCGTTTTTTCCTGAATATATTCAGGAAAAAACGCATACGCCCTTTTTGGCCAACCAAGCAACCTGGAAAGGCAAATCAGCGCTAAAAATAAGTCTCACTTCCCATCCGTCAAAAGGGCCATGCTGAAAAAAGTGTCAAAACCAGAAATGCAGGACAGGCCATGGAGAAATGGGAGCCTTGCTACACTGATGGGCGGGATGTAAATTGCCAACAGCCACTCTGGAGAAGTGTACGGTGAGTCCTGAAACATTTAAAAAACACAGCTTAGAGAGCATAGGGCACTTCCACTCATGGGGGTATAAATTGGGAAAATTAAAAATCAGCAAGACACAAGCACCCCAAAGTTTAGGGCAGCTCTGTTGACAAGGACCTCCACTTCATTCCACCTTAAATATCCCAGGAAAGAGAAAAATGGGTAAAGAAGTTGTGGTCCTTATGTACAATGGAATATCACTCAGCCATGAAATCAATGTCCTAAGGCTAGTAGCAGCATGATGAGTGGATTTAGGTACGACGATTCTAAGTGAAATAAGTCACACAGAAAAGGACACTTCTCATAAGGTATCACTGATAGAGGGAATGTAAAAACCGTTACACTTGAACTGAATTACAAAACAGAACAGAGTCACACATGCAGAAAACACACTATGGCTGGTAAACGGGAAAGGTGAGGTGGGGTGATACATTAAACAAGGGTTGCAAATTAGCTCAGATCCCGTTCCATAAACCCAAAATGTAATAGACAAGACCTACTCCTTGCTCAGAGAACTGGACTCAACACGCCCTATTCACCGCACAAGAATATATCTGACTACTAATAATCTTAAAACCTATGTATTGATATCTCTCGGTTAGTGTGTCAAGTGGGTGTAAAGCGGCATAAACACAGCAGTGAAAAGCAGCTAAACCACATTATGAAAATAAATTACTTTTAAAAACCCATGAAACAAAGACAGTGAAAGAGAGAGAAATTCTTACACAATGCGTTCAGGGGCTGTGATGCAACCTGGATTGACCATATCTAGACCCACAGCTGGATGAGACATAAGGGTGGACACTCTTGGGGCTGAGAGGTTTGGTGAGGATGGGTGAGCAAACGCAGACCCTTTAAAGTAATACTGCGTGGTACCCATTGCATGGGTCCCAAATCTCCAGGTTCAAGGGCATCTTCCTACATCGAAAACATGAATGAGAAACCCAGAAGATGGTACACCGTGTGATGGGGAAAGGTTTCTAAAACGCACCTCATTTCTCATCTCCTTGTGCCCGGGTTCGCCATTCCAGCCGCTTTACTAGCAATCTCCCTACTTGGAGCATCAGCACCTTTAACCTCCTGTTCCGTACAGGTTACAATTTTTCCTGAGGATGAACGGGAAGACGGGGAACCAATGAGAGACTGGCTCTTGGTGTTGGGACAGGCAGAGGTCACTCTATTTTCCCATCAGGAAGAAGAATTAACCACAGGCTCATCCCGCCCCCCGGAACCAGAACAGGGCCTGAAGCCATCCTGAGCTTTTGCGGCCAGCTCCCAAAAACACGAGTTGTAAAATGGAGGCTCAGGGCACTGCAATTCACAAACCTGCAGAGTTATAAATGATAACTCTCGTCCACAAATATATTGAGGGAAGGCAACGAAGAGGATTTGAAATCAAGGCAGAATTGCAGGAAACAGATTTCAGGAGGTAGATTCGAATCGCCTTTAAAGCACATGAAAAGCGGCAAAACGTTGACAATGATGCCCTTGGCCAAAAAGGGCGTATGCGTTTTTTCCTGAATATATTCAGGAAAAAACGCATACGCCCTTTTTGGCCAACCAAGCAACCTGGAAAGGCAAATCAGCGCTACAAAGAAGTCTCGCTTCCCATCGGTCAAAAGGGCTATGCTGAAAAAAGTGTCAAAACCAGAAATGCAGGACAGGCTATGGAGAAATGGGAGCCTTGCTACACTGATGGGTGGGATGTAAATTGCCAACAGCCACTCTGGAGAAGTGTACGGTGAGTCGTGAAACATCTAAAAAACACAGCTTAGAGAGCATAGGGCACTTCCACTCATGGGGGTATAAATTGGGAAAATGAAAAATCAGCAAGACACAAGCACCCCAAAGTTTAGGGCTGCTCTGTTGACAAGGACCTCCACTTCATTCCCCCTTCAATATCCCAGGAAAGAGAAAAATGGATAAAGAAGTTGTGGTCCTTATGTACAATGGAATATCACTCAGCCATGAAATCAATGTCATAAGGCTAGTAGCAGCATGATGAGTGGATTTAGGTACGACGATTCTAAGTGAAATAAATCACACAGAAAAGGACACTTCTCATAAGGTATCAGTGATAGAGGGAATGTAAAAACCGTTACACATGAACTGAATTACAAAACAGAACAGAGTCACACATGCAGAAAACACTATGGCTGCTTAACGGGAAAGGTGAGGTGGGGTGATACATAAAACAAGGGTTTCAAATTAGCTCAGATACCGTTCCATAAACCCAATATGTAATAGACAAGACCTATTCCTTGCTCAGAGAACTGGACTCAACACGCCCTATTCACCGCACAAGAATATATCTGACTACTAATAATCTTAAAACCTATGTATTGATATCTCTCTGTTAGTGTGTCAAGTGGGTGTAAAGCGGCATAAACACAGCAGTGAAAAGCAGCTAAACCGCATTATGAAAATAAATTACTTTTAAAAACCCATGAAACAAAGACAGTGAAAGAGAGAGAAATTCTTACACAATGCGTTCAGGGGCTGTGATGCAACCTGGATTGACCATATCTAGACCCACAGCTGGATGAGACCTAAGGGTGGACACTCTTGGGGCTGAGAGGTTTGGTGAGGTTGGGTGAGCAAACGCAGACCATTTAAAGTAATACTGCATGGTACCCATCGCATGGGTCCCAAATCTCCAAGTTCAAGGGCATCTTCCTACATCGAAAACATGCATGAGAAACCCAGAAGATGGTACACTGTGTGATGGGGAAAGGTTTCTAAAACGCACCTCATTTCTCATCTCCTTGTGCCCGGGTTCGCTACTCCAGCCGCTTTACTAGCAAGCTCCCTACTTGGAGCATCAGCACCTTTAACCTCCTGTTCCGTACAGGTTGCCATTTCTCCTGACGATGAACGGGAAGACGGGGAACCAATGAGAGACTGGCTCTTGGTGTTGGGAAAGGCACAGGTCACTCTATTTTCCCAACAGGAAGAAGAATTAACCACAGGCTCATCCCGCCCCCCGGAACCAGAACAGGGCCTGAAGCCATCCTGAGCTTTTGCGGCCAGCTCCCAAAAACACGAGTTGTAAAATGGAGGCTCAGGGCACTGCAATTCACAAACCTGCAGAGTTATAAATGATAACTCTCGTCCACAAATATATTGAGGGAAGGCAACGAAGAGGATTTGAAATCAAGGCAGAATTGCAGGAAACAGATTTCAGGAGGTAGATTCGAATCGCCTTTAAAGCACATGAAAAGCGGCAAAACGTTGACAATGATGCCCTTGGCCAAAAAGGGCGTATGCGTTTTTTCCTGAATATATTCAGGAAAAAACGCATACGCCCTTTTTGGCCAACCAAGCAACCTGGAAAGGCAAATCAGCGCTACAAAGAAGTCTCGCTTCCCATCGGTCAAAAGGGCCATGCTGAAAAAAGTGTCAAAACCAGAAATGCAGGACAGGCCATGGAGAAATGGGAGCCTTGCTACACTGATGGGCGGGATGTAAATTGCCAACAGCCACTCTGGAGAAGTGTACGGTGAGTCCTGAAACATCTAAAAAACACAGCTTAGAGAGCATAGGGCACTTCCACTCATGGGGGTATAAATTGGGAAAATTAAAAATCAGCAAGACACAAGCACCCCAAAGTTTAGGGCTGCTCTGTTGACAAGGACCTCCACTTCATTCCACCTTAAATATCCCAGGAAAGAGAAAAATGGGTAAAGAAGTTGTGGTCCTTATGTACAATGGAATATCACTCAGCCATGAAATCAATGTCATAAGGCTAGTAGCAGCATGATGAGTGGATTTAGGTACGACGATTCTAAGTGAAATAAGTCACACAGAAAAGGACACTTCTCATAAGGTATCACTGATAGAGGGAATGTCAAAACCATTACACTTGAACTGAATTACAAAACAGAACAGAGTCACACATGCAGAAAACACACTATGGCTGTTTAACGGGAAAGGTGAGGTGGGGTGATACATAAAACAAGGGTTTCAAATTAGCTCAGATACCGTTCCATAAACCCAATATGTAATAGACAAGACCTACTCCTTGCTCAGAGAACTGGACTCAACACGCCCTATTCACCGCACAAGAATATATCTGAGTACTAATAATCTTAAAACCTATGTATTGATATCTCTCTGTTAGTGTGTCAAGTGGGTGTAAAGCGGCATAAACACAGCAGTGAAAAGCAGCTAAACCGCATTATGAAAATAAATTACTTTGAAAAACCCATGAAAGAAAGACAGTGAAAGAGAGAGACATTCTTACACAATGCGTTCAGGGGCTGTGATGCAACCTGGATTGACCATATCTAGACCCACAGCTGGATGAGACATAAGCGTGGACACTCTTGGGGCTGAGAGGTTTGGTGAGGTTGGGTGAGCAAACGCAGACCATTTAAAGTAATACTGCGTGGTACCCATCGCATGGGTCCCAAATCTCCAGGTTCAAGGGCATCTTCCTACATCGAAAACATGCATGAGAAACCCAGAAGATGGTACACCGTGTGATGGGGAAAGGTTTCTAAAACGCACCTCATTTCTCATCTCCTTGTGCCCGGGTTCGCCATTCCAGCCGCTTTACTAGCAATCTCCCTACTTGGAGCATCAGCACCTTTAACCTCCTGTTCCGTACAGGTTGCAATTATTCCTGAGGATGAACGGGAAGACGGGGAACCAATGAGAGACTGGCTCTTGGTGTTGGGACAGGCAGAGGTCACTCTATTTTCCCATCAGGAAGAAGATTTAACCACAGGCTCAGCCTGACCCCGGAACCAGAACAGGGCCTGAAGCCATCCTGCGCTTTTGCGGCCAGCTCCCAAAAACGCGAGGTGTAAAATCGAGCTTCATGGCACTGCAATTCACAAACCTGCAGAGTTATAAATGATAAATCTCGTCCACAAATATATTGAGGGAAGGCAAAGAAGAGGATTTGAAATCAAGGCAGAATTGCAGGAAACATATTTCAGGAGGTAGATTCGAATCTCCTTTAAAGCACATGAAAAGCGGCAAAACGTTGACAATGATGCCCTTGGCCAAAAAGGGCGTATGCGTTTTTTCCTGAATATATTCAGGAAAAAACGCATACGCCCTTTTTGGCAAACCAAGCAACCTGGAAAGGCAAATCAGCGCTACAAAGAAGTCTCGCTTCCCATCGGTCAAAAGGGCCATGCTGAAAAAAGTGTCAAAACCAGAAATGCAGGACAGGCCATGGAGAAATGGGAGCCTTGCTACACTGATGGGCGGGATGGAAATTGCCAACAGCCACTCTGGAGAAGTGTACGGTGAGTCCTGAAACATCTAAAAAACACAGCTTAGAGAGCATAGGGCACTTCCACTCATGGGGGTATAAATTGGGAAAATTAAAAATCAGCAAGACACAAGCACCCCAAAGTTTAGGGCTGCTCTGTTGACAAGGAACTCCACTTCATTCCACCTTAAATATCCCAGGAAAGAGAAAAATGGGTAAAGAAGTTGTGGTCCTTATGTACAATGGAATATCACTCAGCCATGAAATCAATGTCATAAGGCTAGTAGCAGCATGATGAGTAGATTTAGGTACGACGATTCTAAGTGAAATAAGTCACACAGAAAAGGACACTTCTCATAAGGTATCACTGATAGAGGGAATGTAAAAACCGTTACACTTGAACTGAATTACAAAACAGAACAGAGTCACACATGCAGAAAACACACTATGGCTGTTTAACGGGAAAGGTGAGGTGGGGTGATACATAAAACAAGGGTTTCAAGTTAGCTCAGATACCGTTCCATAAACCCAATATGTAATAGACAAGACCTACTCCTTGCTCAGAGAACTGGACTCAACACGCCCTATTCACCGCACAAGAATATATCTGACTACTAATAATCTTAAAGCCTATGTATTGATATCTCTCTGTTAGTGTGTCAAGTGGGTGTAAAGCGGCATAAACACAGCAGTGAAAAGCAGCTAAACCGTATTATGAAAATAAATTACTTTGAAAAACCCATGAAAGAAAGACAGTGAAAGAGAGAGACATTCTTACACAATGCGTTCAGGGGCTGTGTTGCAACCTGGATTGACCATATCTAGACGCACAGCTGGATGAGACCTAAGGGTGGACACTCTTGTGGCTGAGAGGTTTGGTGAGGTTGGGTGAGCAAAGGCAGACCCTTTCAAGTAATACTGCGTGGTACCCATCGCATGAGTCCCAAATCTCCAGGTTCAAGGGCATCTTCCTACATCGAAAACATGCATGAGAAACCCAGAAGATGGTACACCGTCTGATGGGGAAAGGTTTCTAAAACGCACCTCATTTCTCATCTCCTTGTGCCCGGGTTCGCCATTCCAGCCGCTTTACTAGCAGTCTCCCTACTTGGAGCATCAGCACCTTATACCTCCTGTTCCGTACAGGTTGCAATTTTTCCTGAGGATGAACGGGAAGACGGGGAACCAATGAGAGACTGGCTCTTGGTGTTGGGAAAGGCACAGGTCACTTTATTTTCCCATCAGGAAGAAGAATTAACCACAGGCTCAGCCTGCCCCCCGGAACCAGAACAGAGCCTGAAGCCATCCTGCGCTTTTGCGGCCAGCTCCCTAAAACACGAGTTGTAAAATCAAGCTTCAGGGCACTGCAATTCACAAACCTGCAGAGTTATAAATGATAACTCTCGTCCACAAATATATTGAGGGAAGGCAAAGAAGAGGATTTGAAATCAAGGCAGAATTGCAGGAAACAGATTTCAGGAGGTAGATTCGAATCTCCTTTAAAGCACATGAAAAGCGGCAAAAAGTTGACAATGATGCCCTTGGCCAAAAAGGGCGTATGCGTTTTTTCCTGAATATATTCAGGAAAAAACCCATACGCCCTTTTTGGCCAACCAAGCAACCTGGAAAGGCAAATCAGCGCTACAAAGAAGTCTCGCTTCCCATCGGTCAAAAGGGCCATGCTGAAAAAAGTGTCAAAACCAGAAATGCAGGACAGGCCATGGAGAAATGGGAGCCTTGCTACACTGATGGGCGGGATGTAAATTGCCAACAGCCACTCTGGAGAAGTGTACGGTGAGTCCTGAAACATTTAAAAAACACAGCTTAGAGAGCATAGGGCACTTCCACTCATGGGGGTATAAATTGGGAAAATGAAAAATCAGCAAGACACAAGCACCCCAAAGTTTAGGGCTGCTCTGTTGACAAGGACCTCCACTTCATTCCACCTTCAATATCCCAGGAAAGAGAAAAATGGGTAAAGAAGTTGTGGTCCTTATATACAATGGAATATCACTCAGCTATGAAATCAATGTCCTAAGGCTAGTAGCAGCATGATGAGTGGATTTAGGTATGACGATTCTAAGTGAAATAAGTCACACAGAAAAGGACACTTCTCATAAGGTATCACTGATAGAGGGAATGTAAAAACCGTTACACTTGAACTGAATTACAAAACAGAACAGAGTCACACATGCAGAAAACACACTATGGCTGTTTAACGGGAAAGGTGAGGTGGGGTGATACATAAAACAAGGGTTTCAAATTAGCTCAGATCCCGTTCCATAAACCCAAAATGTAATAGACAAGACCTACTCCTTGCTCAGAGAACTGGACTCAACACGCCCTATTCACCGCACAAGAATATATCTGACTACTAATAATCTTAAAACCTATGTATTGATATCTCTCTGTTAGTGTGTCAAGTGGGTGTAAAGCGGCATAAACACAGCAGTGAAAAGCAGCTAAACCGCATTATGAAAATAAATTACTTTTAAAAACCCATGAAACAAAGACAGTGAAAGAGAGAGAAATTCTTACACAATGTGTTCAGGGGCTGTGATGCAACCTGGATTGACCATATCTAGACCCACAGCTGGATGAGACCTAAGGGTGGACACTCTTGGGGCTGAGAGGTTTGGTGAGGTTGGGTGAGCAAACGCAGACCCTTTAAAGTAATACTGCGTGGTACCCATCGCATGGGTCCCAAATCTCCAGGTTCAAGGGCATCTTCCTACATCGAAAACATGCATGAGAAACCCAGAAGATGGTACACTGTGTGATGGGGAAAGGTTTCTAAAACGCACCTCATTTCTCATCTCCTTGTGCCCGGGTTCGCCATTCCAGCCGCTTTACTAGCAAGCTCCCTACTTGGAGCATCAGCACCTTTAACCTCCTGTTCCGTACAGGTTGCCATTTCTCCTGACGATGAACGGGAAGACGGGGAACCAATGAGAGACTGGCTCTTGGTGTTGGGAAAGGCACAGGTCACTCTATTTTCCCAACAGGAAGAAGAATTAACCACAGGCTCATCCCGCCCCCCGGAACCAGAACAGGGCCTGAAGCCATCCTGAGCTTTTGCGGCCAGCTCCCAAAAACACGAGTTGTAAAATGGAGGCTCAGGGCACTGCAATTCACAAACCTGCAGAGATATAAATGATAACTCTCGTCCACAAATATATTGAGGGAAGGCAACGAAGAGGATTTGAAATCAAGGCAGAATTGCAGGAAACAGATTTCAGGAGGTAGATTCGAATCGCCTTTAAAGCACATGAAAAGCGGAAAAACGTTGACAATGATGCCCTTGGCCAAAAAGGGCGTATGCGTTTTTTCCTGAATATATTCAGGAAAAAACGCATACGCCCTTTTTGGCCAACCAAGCAACCTGGAAAGGCAAATCAGCGCTACAAAGAAGTCTCGCTTCCCATCGGTCAAAAGGGCCATGCTGAAAAAAGTGTCAAAACCAGAAATGCAGGACAGGCCATGGAGAAATGGGAGCCTTGCTACACTGATGGGTGGGATGTAAATTGCCAACAGCCACTCTGGAGAAGTGTACGGTGAGTCGTGAAACATCTAAAAAACACAGCTTAGAGAGCATAGGGCACTTCCACTCATGGGGGTATAAATTGGGAAAATGAAAAATCAGCAAGACACAAGCACCCCAAAGTTTAGGGCTGCTCTGTTGACAAGGACCTCCACTTCATTCCACCTTCAATATCCCAGGAAAGAGAAAAATGGATAAAGAAGTTGTGGTCCTTATGTACAATGGAATATCACTCAGCCATGAAATCAATGTCATAAGGCTAGTAGCAGCATGATGAGTGGATTTAGGTACGACGATTCTAAGTGAAATAAATCACACAGAAAAGGACACTTCTCATAAGGTATCACTGATAGAGGGAATGTAAAAACCGTTACACATGAACTGAATTACAAAACAGAACAGAGTCACACATGCAGAAAACACACTATGGCTGCTTAACGGGAAAGGTGAGGTGGGGTGATACATAAAACAAGGGTTTCAAATTAGCTCAGATACCGTTCCATAAACCCAATATGTAATAGACAAGACCTACTCCTTGCTCAGAGAACTGGACTCAACACGCCCTATTCACCGCACAAGAATATATCTGACTACTAATAATCTTAAAACCTATGTATTGATATCTCTCTGTTAGTGTGTCAAGTGGGTGTAAAGCGGCATAAACACAGCAGTGAAAAGCAGCTAAACCGCATTATGAAAATAAATTACTTTTAAAAACCCATGAAACAAAGACAGTGAAAGAGAGAGAAATTCTTACACAATGTGTTCAGGGGCTGTGATGCAACCTGGATTGACCATATCTAGACCCACAGCTGGATGAGACCTAAGGGTGGACACTCTTGGGGCTGAGAGGTTTGGTGAGGTTGGGTGAGCAAACGCAGACCCTTTAAAGTAATACTGCGTGGTACCCATCGCATGGGTCCCAAATCTCCAGGTTCAAGGGCATCTTCCTACATCGAAAACATGAATGAGAAACCCAGAAGATGGTACACCGTGTGATGGGGAAAGGTTTCTAAAACGCACCTCATTTCTCATCTCCTTGTGCCCGGGTTCGCCATTCCAGCCGCTTTACTAGCAATCTCCCTACTTGGAGCATCAGCACCTTTAACCTCCTGTTCCGTACAGGTTACAATTTTTCCTGAGGATGAACGGGAAGACGGGGAACCAATGAGAGACTGGCTCTTGGTGTTGGGACAGGCAGAGGTCACTCTATTTTCCCATCAGGAAGAAGAATTAACCACAGGCTCATCCCGCCCCCCGGAACCAGAACAGGGCCTGAAGCCATCCTGAGCTTTTGCGGCCAGCTCCCAAAAACACGAGTTGTAAAATGGAGTCTCAGGGCACTGCAATTCACAAACTTGCAGAGTTATAAATGATAACTCTCGTCCACAAATATATTGAGGGAAGGCAACGAAGAGGATTTGAAATCAAGGCAGAATTGCAGGAAACAGATTTCAGGAGGTAGATTCGAATCGCCTTTAAAGCACATGAAAAGTGGCAAAACGTTGACAATGATGCCCTTGGCCAAAAAGGGCGTATGCGTTTTTTCCTGAATATATTCAGGAAAAAACGCATACGCCCTTTTTGGCCAACCAAGCAACCTGGAAAGGCAAATCAGCGCTACAAAGAAGTCTCGCTTCCCATCGGTCAAAAGGGCCATGCTGAAAAAAGTGTCAAAACCAGAAATGCAGGACAGGCTATGGAGAAATGGGAGCCTTGCTACACTGATGGGTGGGATGTAAATTGCCAACAGCCACTCTGGAGAAGTGTACGGTAAGTCGTGAAACATCTAAAAAACACAGCTTAGAGAGCATAGGGCACTTCCACTCATGGGGGTATAAATTGGGAAAATGAAAAATCAGCAAGACACAAGCACCCCAAAGTTTAGGGCTGCTCTGTTGACAAGACCTCCACTTCATTCCACCTTCAATATCCCAGGAAAGAGAAAAATGGATAAAGAAGTTGTGGTCCTTATGTACAATGGAATATCACTCAGCCATGAAATCAATGTCATAAGGCTAGTAGCAGCATGATGAGTGGATTTAGGTACGACGATTCTAAGTGAAATAAATCACACAGAAAAGGACACTTCTCATAAGGTATCGCTGATAGAGGGAATGTAAAAACCGTTACACATGAACTGAATTACAAAACAGAACAGAGTCACACATGCAGAAAACACACTATGGCTGCTTAACGGGAAAGGTGAGGTGGGGTGATACATAAAACAAGGGTTTCAAATTAGCTCAGATACCGTTCCATAAACCCAATATGTAATAGACAAGACCTACTCCTTGCTCAGAGAACTGGACTCAACACGCCCTATTCACCGCACAAGAATATATCTGACTACTAATAATCTTAAAACCTATGTATTGATATCTCTCTGTTAGTGTGTCAAGTGGGTGTAAAGCGGCATAAACACAGCAGTGAAAAGCAGCTAAACCGCATTATGAAAATAAATTACTTTTAAAAACCCATGAAACAAAGACAGTGAAAGAGAGAGAAATTCTTACACAATGCGTTCAGGGGCTGTGATGCAACCTGGATTGACCATATCTAGACCCACAGCTGGATGAGACCTAAGGGTGGACACTCTTGGGGCTGAGAGGTTTGGTGAGGTTGGGTGAGCAAACGCAGACCCTTTAAAGTAATACTGCGTGGTACCCATCGCATGGGTCCCAAATCTCCAGGTTCAAGGGCATCTTCCTACATCGAAAACATGCATGAGAAACCCAGAAGATGGTACACTGTGTGATGGGGAAAGGTTTCTAAAACGCACCTCATTTCTCATCTCCTTGTGCCCGGGTTCGCCATTCCAGCCACTTTACTAGCAAGCTCCCTACTTGGAGCATCAGCACCTTTAACCTCCTGTTCCGTACAGGTTGCCATTTCTCCTGACGATGAACGGGAAGACGGGGAACCAATGAGAGACTGGCTCTTGGTGTTGGGAAAGGCACAGGTCACTCTATTTTCCCAACAGGAAGAAGAATTAACCACAGGCTCATCCCGCCCCCCGGAACCAGAACAGGGCCTGAAGCCATCCTGAGCTTTTGCGGCCAGCTCCCAAAAACACGAGTTGTAAAATGGAGGCTCAGGGCACTGCAATTCACAAACCTGCAGAGTTATAAATGATAACTCTCGTCCACAAATATATTGAGGGAAGGCAACGAAGAGGATTTGAAATCAAGGCAGAATTGCAGGAAACAGATTTCAGGAGGTAGATTCGAATCGACTTTAAAGCACATGAAAAGCGGAAAAACGTTGACAATGATGCCCTTGGCCAAAAAGGGCGTATGCGTTTTTTCCTGAATATATTCAGGAAAAAACGCATACGCCCTTTTTGGCCAACCAAGCAACCTGGAAAGGCAAATCAGCGCTACAAAGAAGTCTCGCTTCCCATCGGTCAAAAGGGCCATGCTGAAAAAAGTGTCAAAACCAGAAATGCAGGACAGGCCATGGAGAAATGGGAGCCTTGCTACACTGATGGGTGGGATGTAAATTGCCAACAGCCACTCTGGAGAAGTGTACGGTGAGTCGTGAAACATCTAAAAAACACAGCTTAGAGAGCATAGGGCACTTCCACTCATGGGGGTATAAATTGGGAAAATGAAAAATCAGCAAGACACAAGCACCCCAAAGTTTAGGGCTGCTCTGTTGACAAGGACCTCCACTTCATTCCACCTTCAATATCCCAGGAAAGAGAAAAATGGATAAAGAAGTTGTGGTCCTTATGTACAATGGAATATCACTCAGCCATGAAATCAATGTCATAAGGCTAGTAGCAGCATGATGAGTGGATTTAGGTACGACGATTCTAAGTGAAATAAGTCACACAGAAAAGGACACTTCTCATAAGGTATCACTGATAGAGGGAATGTAAAAACCATTACACTTGAACTGAATTACAAAACAGAACAGAGTCACACATGCAGAAAACACACTATGGCTGTTTAAAGGGAAAGGTGAGGTGGGGTGATACATAAAACAAGGGTTTCAAATTAGCTCAGATACCGTTCCATAAACCCAATATGTAATAGACAAGACCTACTCCTTGCTCAGAGAACTGGACTCAACACGCCCTATTCACCGCACAAGAATATATCTGACTACTAATAATCTTAAAACCTATGTATTGATATCTCTCTGTTAGTGTGTCAAGTGGGTGTAAAGCGCAATAAACACAGCAGTGAAAAGCAGCTAAACCGCATTATGAAAATAAATTACTTTTAAAAACCCATGAAACAAAGACAGTGAAAGAGAGAGAAATTCTTACACAATGCGTTCAGGGGCTGTGATGCAACCTGGATTGACCATATCTAGACCCACAGCTGGATGAGACCTAAGGGTGGACACTCTTGGGGCTGAGAGGTTTGGTGAGGTTGGGTGAGCAAACGCAGACCCTTTAAAGTAATACTGCGTGGTACCCATCGCATGGGTCCCAAATCTCCAGGTTCAAGGGCATCTTCCTACATCGAAAACATGAATGAGAAACCCAGAAGATGGTACACCGTGTGATGGGGAAAGGTTTCTAAAACGCACCTCATTTCTCATCTCCTTGTGCCCGGGTTCGCCATTCCAGCCGCTTTACTAGCAATCTCCCTACTTGGAGCATCAGCACCTTTAACCTCCTGTTCCGTACAGGTTACAATTTTTCCTGAGGATGAACGGGAAGACGGGGAACCAATGAGAGACTGGCTCTTGGTGTTGGGACAGGCAGAGGTCACTCTATTTTCCCATCAGGAAGAAGAATTAACCACAGGCTCATCCCGCCCCCCGGAACCAGAACAGGGCCTGAAGCCATCCTGAGCTTTTGCGGCCAGCTCACAAAAACACGAGTTGTAAAATGGAGGCTCATGGCACTGCAATTCACAAACTTGCAGAGTTATAAATGATAACTCTCGTCCACAAATATATTGAGGGAAGGCAACGAAGTGGATTTGAAATCAAGGCAGAATTGCAGGAAACAGATTTCAGGAGGTAGATTCGAATCGCCTTTAAAGCACATGAAAAGCGGCAAAACGTTGACAATGATGCCCTTGGCCAAAAAGGGCGTATGCGTTTTTTCCTGAATATATTCAGGAAAAAACGCATACGCCCTTTTTGGCCAACCAAGCAACCTGGAAAGGCAAATCAGCGCTACAAAGAAGTCTCGCTTCCCATCGGTCAAAAGGGCCATGCTGAAAAAAGTGTCAAAACCAGAAATGCAGGACAGGCCATGGAGAAATGGGAGCCTTGCTACACTGATGGGTGGGATGTAAATTGCCAACAGCCACTCTGGAGAAGTGTACGGTGAGTCGTGAAACATCTAAAAAACACAGCTTAGAGAGCATAGGGCACTTCCACTCATGGGGGTATAAATTGGGAAAATGAAAAATCAGCAAGACACAAGCACCCCAAAGTTTAGGGCTGCTCTGTTCACAAGGACCTCCACTTCATTCCACCTTCAATATCCCAGGAAAGAGAAAAATGGATAAAGAAGTTGTGGTCCTTATGTACAATGGAATATCACTCACCCATGAAATCAATGTCTTAAGGCTAGTAGCAGCATGATGAGTGGATTTAGGTACGACGATTCTAAGTGAAATAAGTCACACAGAAAAGGACACTTCTCATAAGGTATCACTGATAGAGGGAATGTAAAAACCGTTACACATGAACTGAATTACAAAACAGAACAGAGTCACACATGCAGAAAACACACTATGGCTGCTTAACGGGAAAGGTGAGGTGGGGTGATACATAAAACAAGGGTTTCAAATTAGCTCAGATACCGTTCCATAAACCCAATATGTAATAGACAAGACCTACTCCTTGCTCAGAGAACTGGACTCAACACGCCCTATTCACCGCACAAGAATATATCTGACTACTAATAATCTTAAAACCTATGTATTGATATCTCTCTGTTAGTGTGTCAAGTGGGTGTAAAGCGGCATAAACACAGCAGTGAAAAGCAGCTAAACCGCATTATGAAAATAAATTACTTTTAAAAACCCATGAAACAAAGACAGTGAAAGAGAGAGAAATTCTTACACAATGCGTTCAGGGGCTGTGATGCAACCTGGATTGACCATATCTAGACCCACAGCTGGATGAGACCTAAGGGTGGACACTCTTGGGGCTGAGAGGTTTGGTGAGGTTGGGTGAGCAAACGCAGACCATTTAAAGTAATACTGCGTGGTACCCATCGCATGGGTCCCAAATCTCCAGGTTCAAGGGCATCTTCCTACATCGAAAACATGCATGAGAAACCCAGAAGATGGTACACCGTGTGATGGGGAAAGGTTTCTAAAACGCACCTCATTTCTCATCTCCTTGTGTCCGGGTTCGCCATTCCAGCCGCTTTACTAGCAATCTCCCTACTTGGAGCATCAGCACCTTTAACCTCCTGTTCCGTACAGGTTGCCATTTCTCCTGACGATGAACGGGAAGACGGGGAACCAATGAGAGACTGGCTCTTGGTGTTGGGAAAGGCACAGGTCACTCTATTTTCCCAACAGGAAGAAGAATTAACCACAGGCTCATCCCGCCCCCCGGAACCAGAACAGGGCCTGAAGCCATCCTGAGCTTTTGCGGCCAGCTCCCAAAAACACGAGTTGTAAAATGGAGGCTCAGGGCACTGCAATTCACAAACCTGCAGAGTTATAAATGATAACTCTCGTCCACAAATATATTGAGGGAAGGCAACGAAGAGGATTTGAAATCAAGGCAGAATTGCAGGAAACAGATTTCAGGAGGTAGATTCGAATCGACTTTAAAGCACATGAAAAGCGGAAAAACGTTGACAATGATGCCCTTGGCCAAAAAGGGCGTATGCGTTTTTTCCTGAATATATTCAGGAAAAAACGCATACGCCCTTTTTGGCCAACCAAGCAACCTGGAAAGGCAAATCAGCGCTACAAAGAAGTCTCGCTTCCCATCGGTCAAAAGGGCCATGCTGAAAAAAGTGTCAAAACCAGAAATGCAGGACAGGCCATGGAGAAATGGGAGCCTTGCTACACTGATGGGCGGGATGTAAATTGCCAACAGCCACTCTGGAGAAGTGTACGGTGAGTCCTGAAACATCTAAAAAAACACAGCTTAGAGAGCATAGGGCACTTCCACTCATGGGGGTATAAATTGGGAAAATGAAAAATCAGCAAGACACAAGCACCCCAAAGTTTAGGGCTGCTCTGTTGACAAGGACCTCCACTTCATTCCACCTTAAATATCCCAGGAAAGAGAAAAATGGATAAAGAAGTTGTGGTCCTTATGTACAATGGAATATCACTCAGCCATGAAATCAATGTCATAAGGCTAGTAGCAGCATGATGAGTGGATTTAGGTACGACGATTCTAAGTGAAATAAGTCACACAGAAAAGGACACTTCTCATAAGGTATCACTGATAGAGGGAATGTAAAAACCATTACACTTGAACTGAATTACAAAACAGAACAGAGTCACACATGCAGAAAACACACTATGGCTGTTTAAAGGGAAAGGTGAGGTGGGGTGATACATAAAACAAGGGTTTCAAATTAGCTCAGATACCGTTCCATAAACCCAATATGTAATAGACAAGACCTACTCCTTGCTCAGAGAACTGGACTCAACACGCCCTATTCACCGCACAAGAATATATCTGACTACTAATAATCTTAAAACCTATGTATTGATATCTCTCTGTTAGTGTGTCAAGTGGGTGTAAAGCGCAATAAACACAGCAGTGAAAAGCAGCTAAACCGCATTATGAAAATAAATTACTTTTAAAAACCCATGAAACAAAGACAGTGAAAGAGAGAGAAATTCTTACACAATGCGTTCAGGGGCTGTGATGCAACCTGGATTGACCATATCTAGACCCACAGCTGGATGAGACCTAAGGGTGGACACTCTTGGGGCTGAGAGGTTTGGTGAGGTTGGGTGAGCAAACGCAGACCATTTAAAGTAATACTGCGTGGTACCCATCGCATGGGTCCCAAATCTCCAGGTTCAAGGGCATCTTCCTACATCGAAAACATGCATGAGAAACCCAGAAGATGGTACACCGTGTGATGGGGAAAGGTTTCTAAAACGCACCTCATTTCTCATCTCCTTGTGTCCGGGTTCGCCATTCCAGCCGCTTTACTAGCAATCTCCCTACTTGGAGCATCAGCACCTTTAACCTCCTGTTCCGTACAGGTTGCCATTTCTCCTGACGATGAACGGGAAGACGGGGAACCAATGAGAGACTGGCTCTTGGTGTTGGGAAAGGCACAGGTCACTCTATTTTCCCAACAGGAAGAAGAATTAACCACAGGCTCATCCCGCCCCCCGGAACCAGAACAGGGCCTGAAGCCATCCTGAGCTTTTGCGGCCAGCTCCCAAAAACACGAGTTGTAAAATGGAGGCTCAGGGCACTGCAATTCACAAACCTGCAGAGTTATAAATGATAACTCTCGTCCACAAATATATTGAGGGAAGGCAACGAAGAGGATTTGAAATCAAGGCAGAATTGCAGGAAACAGATTTCAGGAGGTAGATTCGAATCGACTTTAAAGCACATGAAAAGCGGAAAAACGTTGACAATGATGCCCTTGGCCAAAAAGGGCGTATGCGTTTTTTCCTGAATATATTCAGGAAAAAACGCATACGCCCTTTTTGGCCAACCAAGCAACCTGGAAAGGCAAATCAGCGCTACAAAGAAGTCTCGCTTCCCATCGGTCAAAAGGGCCATGCTGAAAAAAGTGTCAAAACCAGAAATGCAGGACAGGCCATGGAGAAATGGGAGCCTTGCTACACTGATGGGCGGGATGTAAATTGCCAACAGCCACTCTGGAGAAGTGTACGGTGAGTCCTGAAACATCTAAAAAAACACAGCTTAGAGAGCATAGGGCACTTCCACTCATGGGGGTATAAATTGGGAAAATGAAAAATCAGCAAGACACAAGCACCCCAAAGTTTAGGGCTGCTCTGTTGACAAGGACCTCCACTTCATTCCACCTTAAATATCCCAGGAAAGAGAAAAATGGATAAAGAAGTTGTGGTCCTTATGTACAATGGAATATCACTCAGCCATGAAATCAATGTCATAAGGCTAGTAGCAGCATGATGAGTGGATTTAGGTACGACGATTCTAAGTGAAATAAGTCACACAGAAAAGGACACTTCTCATAAGGTATCACTGATAGAGGGAATGTAAAAACCATTACACTTGAACTGAATTACAAAACAGAACAGAGTCACACATGCAGAAAACACACTATGGCTGTTTAAAGGGAAAGGTGAGGTGGGGTGATACATAAAACAAGGGTTTCAAATTAGCTCAGATACCGTTCCATAAACCCAATATGTAATAGACAAGACCTACTCCTTGCTCAGAGAACTGGACTCAACACGCCCTATTCACCGCACAAGAATATATCTGACTACTAATAATCTTAAAACCTATGTATTGATATCTCTCTGTTAGTGTGTCAAGTGGGTGTAAAGCGCAATAAACACAGCAGTGAAAAGCAGCTAAACCGCATTATGAAAATAAATTACTTTTAAAAACCCATGAAACAAAGACAGTGAAAGAGAGAGAAATTCTTACACAATGCGTTCAGGGGCTGTGATGCAACCTGGATTGACCATATCTAGACCCACAGCTGGATGAGACCTAAGGGTGGACACTCTTGGGGCTGAGAGGTTTGGTGAGGTTGGGTGAGCAAACGCAGACCCTTTAAAGTAATACTGCGTGGTACCCATCGCATGGGTCCCAAATCTCCAGGTTCAAGGGCATCTTCCTACATCGAAAACATGAATGAGAAACCCAGAAGATGGTACACCGTGTGATGGGGAAAGGTTTCTAAAACGCACCTCATTTCTCATCTCCTTGTGCCCGGGTTCGCCATTCCAGCCGCTTTACTAGCAATCTCCCTACTTGGAGCATCAGCACCTTTAACCTCCTGTTCCGTACAGGTTACAATTTTTCCTGAGGATGAACGGGAAGACGGGGAACCAATGAGAGACTGGCTCTTGGTGTTGGGACAGGCAGAGGTCACTCTATTTTCCCATCAGGAAGAAGAATTAACCACAGGCTCATCCCGCCTCCCGGAACCAGAACAGGGCCTGAAGCCATCCTGAGCTTTTGCGGCCAGCTCCCAAAAACACGAGTTGTAAAATGGAGGCTCATGGCACTGCAATTCACAAACTTGCAGAGTTATAAATGATAACTCTCGTCCACAAATATATTGAGGGAAGGCAACGAAGTGGATTTGAAATCAAGGCAGAATTGCAGGAAACAGATTTCAGGAGGTAGATTCGAATCGCCTTTAAAGCACATGAAAAGCGGCAAAACGTTGACAATGATGCCCTTGGCCAAAAAGGGCGTATGCGTTTTTTCCTGAATATATTCAGGAAAAAACGCATACGCCCTTTTTGGCCAACCAAGCAACCTGGAAAGGCAAATCAGCGCTACAAAGAAGTCTCGCTTCCCATCGGTCAAAAGGGCCATGCTGAAAAAAGTGTCAAAACCAGAAATGCAGGACAGGCCATGGAGAAATGGGAGCCTTGCTACACTGATGGGTGGGATGTAAATTGCCAACAGCCACTCTGGAGAAGTGTACGGTGAGTCGTGAAACATCTAAAAAACACAGCTTAGAGAGCATAGGGCACTTCCACTCATGGGGGTATAAATTGGGAAAATGAAAAATCAGCAAGACACAAGCACCCCAAAGTTTAGGGCTGCTCTGTTCACAAGGACCTCCACTTCATTCCACCTTCAATATCCCAGGAAAGAGAAAAATGGATAAAGAAGTTGTGGTCCTTATGTACAATGGAATATCACTCACCCATGAAATCAATGTCTTAAGGCTAGTAGCAGCATGATGAGTGGATTTAGGTACGACGATTCTAAGTGAAATAAGTCACACAGAAAAGGACACTTCTCATAAGGTATCACTGATAGAGGGAATGTAAAAACCGTTACACATGAACTGAATTACAAAACAGAACAGAGTCACACATGCAGAAAACACACTATGGCTGCTTAACGGGAAAGGTGAGGTGGGGTGATACATAAAACAAGGGTTTCAAATTAGCTCAGATACCGTTCCATAAACCCAATATGTAATAGACAAGACCTACTCCTTGCTCAGAGAACTGGACTCAACACGCCCTATTCACCGCACAAGAATATATCTGACTACTAATAATCTTAAAACCTATGTATTGATATCTCTCTGTTAGTGTGTCAAGTGGGTGTAAAGCGGCATAAACACAGCAGTGAAAAGCAGCTAAACCGCATTATGAAAATAAATTACTTTTAAAAACCCATGAAACAAAGACAGTGAAAGAGAGAGAAATTCTTACACAATGCGTTCAGGGGCTGTGATGCAACCTGGATTGACCATATCTAGACCCACAGCTGGATGAGACCTAAGGGTGGACACTCTTGGGGCTGAGAGGTTTGGTGAGGTTGGGTGAGCAAACGCAGACCATTTAAAGTAATACTGCGTGGTACCCATCGCATGGGTCCCAAATCTCCAGGTTCAAGGGCATCTTCCTACATCGAAAACATGCATGAGAAACCCAGAAGATGGTACACCGTGTGATGGGGAAAGGTTTCTAAAACGCACCTCATTTCTCATCTCCTTGTGTCCGGGTTCGCCATTCCAGCCGCTTTACTAGCAATCTCCCTACTTGGAGCATCAGCACCTTTAACCTCCTGTTCCGTACAGGTTGCAATTTCTCCTGACGATGAACGGGAAGACGGGGAACCAATGAGAGACTGGCTCTTGGTGTTGGGAAAGGCACAGGTCACTCTATTTTCCCATCAGGAAGAAGAATTAACCACAGGCTCATCCCGCCCCCCGGAACCAGAACAGGGCCTGAAGCCATCCTGAGCTTTTGCGGCCAGCTCCCAAAAACACGAGTTGTAAAATGGAGGCTCAGGGCACTGCAATTCACAAACCTGCAGAGTTATAAATGATAACTCTCGTCCACAAATATATTGAGGGAAGGCAACGAAGAGGATTTGAAATCAAGGCAGAATTGCAGGAAACAGATTTCAGGAGGTAGATTCGAATCTCCTTTAAAGCACATGAAAAGCGGCAAAACGTTGACAATGATGCCCTTGGCCAAAAAGGGCGTATGCGTTTTTTCCTGAATATATTCAGGAAAAAACGCATACGCCCTTTTTGGCCAACCAAGCAACCTGGAAAGGCAAATCAGCGCTACAAAGAAGTCTCGCTTCCCATCGGTCAAAAGGGCCATGCTGAAAAAAGTGTCAAAACCAGAAATGCAGGACAGGCCATGGAGAAATGGGAGCCTTGCTACACTGATGGGCGGGATGTAAATTGCCAACAGCCACTCTGGAGAAGTGTACGGTGAGTCCTGAAACATCTAAAAAACACAGCTTAGAGAGCATAGGGCACTTCCACTCATGGGGGTATAAATTGGGAAAATGAAAAATCAGCAAGACACAAGCACCCCAAAGTTTAGGGCTGCTCTGTTGACCAGGACCTCCACTTCATTCCACCTTAAATATCCCAGGAAAGAGAAAAATGGGTAAAGAAGTTGTGGTCCTTATGTACAATGGAATATCACTCAGCCATGAAATCAATGTCATAAGGCTAGTAGCAGCATGATGAGTGGATTTAGGTACGACGATTCTAAGTGAAATAAGTCACACAGAAAAGGACACTTCTCATAAGGTATCACTGATAGAGGGAATGTAAAAACCGTTACACTTGAACTGAATTACAAAACAGAACAGAGTCACACATGCAGAAAACACACTATGGCTGCTTAACGAGAAAGGTGAGGTGGGGTGATACATAAAACAAGGGTTTCAAATTAGCTCAGATACCGTTCCATAAACCCAATATGTAATAGACAAGACCTACTCCTTGCTCAGAGAACTGGACTCAACACGCCCTATTCACCGCACAAGAATATATCTGACTACTAATAATCTTAAAACATATGTATTGATATCTCTCTGTTAGTGTGTCAAGTGGGTGTAAAGCGGCATAAACACAGCAGTGAAAAGCAGCTAAACCGCATTATGAAAATAAATTACTTTTAAAAACCCATGAAACAAAGACAGTGAAAGAGAGAGAAATTCTTACACAATGCGTTCAGGGGCTGTGATGCAACCTGGATTGACCATATCTAGACCCACAGCTGGATGAGACCTAAGGGTGGACACTCTTGGGGCTGAGAGGTTTGGTGAGGTTGGGTGAGCAAACGCAGACCCTTTAAAGTAATACTGCGTGGTACCCATCGCATGGGTCCCAAATCTCCAGGTTCAAGGGCATCTTCCTACATCGAAAACATGCATGAGAAACCCAGAAGATGGTACACCGTGTGATGGGGAAAGGTTTCTAAAACGCACCTCATTTCTCATCTCCTTGTCCCCGGTTCGCCATCCCAGCCGCTTTACTAGCAATCTCCCTACTTGGAGCATCAGCACCTTTAACCTCCTGTTCCGTACAGGTTGCAATTTTTCCTGAGGATGAACGGGAAGACGGGGAACCAATGAGAGACTGGCTCTTGGTGTTGGGACAGGCACAGGTCACTCTATTTTCCCATCAGGAAGAAGAATTAACCACAGGCTCAGCCTGCCCCCCGGAACCAGAACAGGGCCTGAAGCCATTCTGTGCTTTTGCGGCCAGCTCCCAAAAACGCGAGGTGTAAAATCGAGCTTCATGGCACTGCAATTCACAAACCTGCAGAGTTATAAATGATAACTCTCGTCCACAAATATATTGAGGGAAGGCAACGAAGAGGATTTGAAATCAAGGCAGAATTGCAGGAAACAGATTTCAGGAGGTAGATTTGAATCTCCTTTAAAGCACATGAAAAGCGGCAAAACGTTGACAATGATGCCCTTGGCCAAAAAGGGCGTATGCGTTTTTTCCTGAATATATTCAGGAAAAAACGCATACGCCCTTTTTGGCCAACCAAGCAACCTGGAAAGGCAAATCAGCGCTACAAAGAAGTCTCGCTTCCCATCGGTCAAAAGGGCCATGCTGAAAAAAGTGTCAAAACCAGAAATGCAGGACAGGCCATGGAGAAATGGGAGCCTTGCTACACTGATGGGCGGGATGTAAATTGCCAACAGCCACTCTGGAGAAGTGTACGGTGAGTCCTGAAACATCTAAAAAACACAGCTTAGAGAGCATAGGGCACTTCCACTCATGGGGGTATAAATTGGGAAAATGAAAAATCAGCAAGACACAAGCACCCCAAAGTTTAGGGCTGCTCTGTTGACAAGGACCTCCACTTCATTCCACCTTAAATATCCCAGGAAAGAGAAAAATGGGTAAAGAAGTTGTGGTCCTTATGTACAATGGAATATCACTCAGCCATGAAATCAATGTCATAAGGCTAGTAGCAGCATGATGAGTGGATTTAGGTACGACGATTCTAAGTGAAATAAATCACACAGAAAAGGACACTTCTCATAAGGTATCACTGATAGAGGGAATGTAAAAACCGTTACACATGAACTGAATTACAAAACAGAACAGAGTCACACATGCAGAAAACACACTATGGCTGCTTAACGGGAAAGGTGAGGTGGGGTGATACATAAAACAAGGGTTTCAAATTAGCTCAGATACCGTTCCATAAACCCAATATGTAATAGACAAGACCTACTCCTTGCTCAGAGAACTGGACTCAACACGCCCTATTCACCGCACAAGAATATATCTGACTACTAATAATCTTAAAACCTATGTATTGATATCTCTCTGTTAGTGTGTCAAGTGGGTGTAAAGCGGCATAAACACAGCAGTGAAAAGCAGCTAAACCGCATTATGAAAATAAATTACTTTTAAAAACCCATGAAACAAAGACAGTGAAAGAGAGAGAAATTCTTACACAATGTGTTCAGGGGCTGTGATGCAACCTGGATTGACCATATCTAGACCCACAGCTGGATGAGACCTAAGGGTGGACACTCTTGGGGCTGAGAGGTTTGGTGAGGTTGGGTGAGCAAACGCAGACCCTTTAAAGTAATACTGCGTGGTACCCATCGCATGGGTCCCAAATCTCCAGGTTCAAGGGCATCTTCCTACATCGAAAACATGAATGAGAAACCCAGAAGATGGTACACCGTGTGATGGGGAAAGGTTTCTAAAACGCACCTCATTTCTCATCTCCTTGTGCCCGGGTTCGCCATTCCAGCCGCTTTACTAGCAATCTCCCTACTTGGAGCATCAGCACCTTTAACCTCCTGTTCCGTACAGGTTACAATTTTTCCTGAGGATGAACGGGAAGACGGGGAACCAATGAGAGACTGGCTCTTGGTGTTGGGACAGGCAGAGGTCACTCTATTTTCCCATCAGGAAGAAGAATTAACCACAGGCTCATCCCGCCCCCCGGAACCAGAACAGGGCCTGAAGCCATCCTGAGCTTTTGCGGCCAGCTCCCAAAAACACGAGTTGTAAAATGGAGTCTCAGGGCACTGCAATTCACAAACTTGCAGAGTTATAAATGATAACTCTCGTCCACAAATATATTGAGGGAAGGCAACGAAGAGGATTTGAAATCAAGGCAGAATTGCAGGAAACAGATTTCAGGAGGTAGATTCGAATCGCCTTTAAAGCACATGAAAAGTGGCAAAACGTTGACAATGATGCCCTTGGCCAAAAAGGGCGTATGCGTTTTTTCCTGAATATATTCAGGAAAAAACGCATACGCCCTTTTTGGCCAACCAAGCAACCTGGAAAGGCAAATCAGCGCTACAAAGAAGTCTCGCTTCCCATCGGTCAAAAGGGCCATGCTGAAAAAAGTGTCAAAACCAGAAATGCAGGACAGGCTATGGAGAAATGGGAGCCTTGCTACACTGATGGGTGGGATGTAAATTGCCAACAGCCACTCTGGAGAAGTGTACGGTAAGTCGTGAAACATCTAAAAAACACAGCTTAGAGAGCATAGGGCACTTCCACTCATGGGGGTATAAATTGGGAAAATGAAAAATCAGCAAGACACAAGCACCCCAAAGTTTAGGGCTGCTCTGTTGACAAGACCTCCACTTCATTCCACCTTCAATATCCCAGGAAAGAGAAAAATGGATAAAGAAGTTGTGGTCCTTATGTACAATGGAATATCACTCAGCCATGAAATCAATGTCATAAGGCTAGTAGCAGCATGATGAGTGGATTTAGGTACGACGATTCTAAGTGAAATAAATCACACAGAAAAGGACACTTCTCATAAGGTATCGCTGATAGAGGGAATGTAAAAACCGTTACACATGAACTGAATTACAAAACAGAACAGAGTCACACATGCAGAAAACACACTATGGCTGCTTAACGGGAAAGGTGAGGTGGGGTGATACATAAAACAAGGGTTTCAAATTAGCTCAGATACCGTTCCATAAACCCAATATGTAATAGACAAGACCTACTCCTTGCTCAGAGAACTGGACTCAACACGCCCTATTCACCGCACAAGAATATATCTGACTACTAATAATCTTAAAACCTATGTATTGATATCTCTCTGTTAGTGTGTCAAGTGGGTGTAAAGCGGCATAAACACAGCAGTGAAAAGCAGCTAAACCGCATTATGAAAATAAATTACTTTTAAAAACCCATGAAACAAAGACAGTGAAAGAGAGAGAAATTCTTACACAATGCGTTCAGGGGCTGTGATGCAACCTGGATTGACCATATCTAGACCCACAGCTGGATGAGACCTAAGGGTGGACACTCTTGGGGCTGAGAGGTTTGGTGAGGTTGGGTGAGCAAACGCAGACCCTTTAAAGTAATACTGCGTGGTACCCATCGCATGGGTCCCAAATCTCCAGGTTCAAGGGCATCTTCCTACATCGAAAACATGCATGAGAAACCCAGAAGATGGTACACTGTGTGATGGGGAAAGGTTTCTAAAACGCACCTCATTTCTCATCTCCTTGTGCCCGGGTTCGCCATTCCAGCCACTTTACTAGCAAGCTCCCTACTTGGAGCATCAGCACCTTTAACCTCCTGTTCCGTACAGGTTGCCATTTCTCCTGACGATGAACGGGAAGACGGGGAACCAATGAGAGACTGGCTCTTGGTGTTGGGAAAGGCACAGGTCACTCTATTTTCCCAACAGGAAGAAGAATTAACCACAGGCTCATCCCGCCCCCCGGAACCAGAACAGGGCCTGAAGCCATCCTGAGCTTTTGCGGCCAGCTCCCAAAAACACGAGTTGTAAAATGGAGGCTCAGGGCACTGCAATTCACAAACCTGCAGAGTTATAAATGATAACTCTCGTCCACAAATATATTGAGGGAAGGCAACGAAGAGGATTTGAAATCAAGGCAGAATTGCAGGAAACAGATTTCAGGAGGTAGATTCGAATCGACTTTAAAGCACATGAAAAGCGGAAAAACGTTGACAATGATGCCCTTGGCCAAAAAGGGCGTATGCGTTTTTTCCTGAATATATTCAGGAAAAAACGCATACGCCCTTTTTGGCCAACCAAGCAACCTGGAAAGGCAAATCAGCGCTACAAAGAAGTCTCGCTTCCCATCGGTCAAAAGGGCCATGCTGAAAAAAGTGTCAAAACCAGAAATGCAGGACAGGCCATGGAGAAATGGGAGCCTTGCTACACTGATGGGTGGGATGTAAATTGCCAACAGCCACTCTGGAGAAGTGTACGGTGAGTCGTGAAACATCTAAAAAACACAGCTTAGAGAGCATAGGGCACTTCCACTCATGGGGGTATAAATTGGGAAAATGAAAAATCAGCAAGACACAAGCACCCCAAAGTTTAGGGCTGCTCTGTTGACAAGGACCTCCACTTCATTCCACCTTCAATATCCCAGGAAAGAGAAAAATGGATAAAGAAGTTGTGGTCCTTATGTACAATGGAATATCACTCAGCCATGAAATCAATGTCATAAGGCTAGTAGCAGCATGATGAGTGGATTTAGGTACGACGATTCTAAGTGAAATAAGTCACACAGAAAAGGACACTTCTCATAAGGTATCACTGATAGAGGGAATGTAAAAACCATTACACTTGAACTGAATTACAAAACAGAACAGAGTCACACATGCAGAAAACACACTATGGCTGTTTAAAGGGAAAGGTGAGGTGGGGTGATACATAAAACAAGGGTTTCAAATTAGCTCAGATACCGTTCCATAAACCCAATATGTAATAGACAAGACCTACTCCTTGCTCAGAGAACTGGACTCAACACGCCCTATTCACCGCACAAGAATATATCTGACTACTAATAATCTTAAAACCTATGTATTGATATCTCTCTGTTAGTGTGTCAAGTGGGTGTAAAGCGCAATAAACACAGCAGTGAAAAGCAGCTAAACCGCATTATGAAAATAAATTACTTTTAAAAACCCATGAAACAAAGACAGTGAAAGAGAGAGAAATTCTTACACAATGCGTTCAGGGGCTGTGATGCAACCTGGATTGACCATATCTAGACCCACAGCTGGATGAGACCTAAGGGTGGACACTCTTGGGGCTGAGAGGTTTGGTGAGGTTGGGTGAGCAAACGCAGACCCTTTAAAGTAATACTGCGTGGTACCCATCGCATGGGTCCCAAATCTCCAGGTTCAAGGGCATCTTCCTACATCGAAAACATGAATGAGAAACCCAGAAGATGGTACACCGTGTGATGGGGAAAGGTTTCTAAAACGCACCTCATTTCTCATCTCCTTGTGCCCGGGTTCGCCATTCCAGCCGCTTTACTAGCAATCTCCCTACTTGGAGCATCAGCACCTTTAACCTCCTGTTCCGTACAGGTTACAATTTTTCCTGAGGATGAACGGGAAGACGGGGAACCAATGAGAGACTGGCTCTTGGTGTTGGGACAGGCAGAGGTCACTCTATTTTCCCATCAGGAAGAAGAATTAACCACAGGCTCATCCCGCCCCCCGGAACCAGAACAGGGCCTGAAGCCATCCTGAGCTTTTGCGGCCAGCTCACAAAAACACGAGTTGTAAAATGGAGGCTCATGGCACTGCAATTCACAAACTTGCAGAGTTATAAATGATAACTCTCGTCCACAAATATATTGAGGGAAGGCAACGAAGTGGATTTGAAATCAAGGCAGAATTGCAGGAAACAGATTTCAGGAGGTAGATTCGAATCGCCTTTAAAGCACATGAAAAGCGGCAAAACGTTGACAATGATGCCCTTGGCCAAAAAGGGCGTATGCGTTTTTTCCTGAATATATTCAGGAAAAAACGCATACGCCCTTTTTGGCCAACCAAGCAACCTGGAAAGGCAAATCAGCGCTACAAAGAAGTCTCGCTTCCCATCGGTCAAAAGGGCCATGCTGAAAAAAGTGTCAAAACCAGAAATGCAGGACAGGCCATGGAGAAATGGGAGCCTTGCTACACTGATGGGTGGGATGTAAATTGCCAACAGCCACTCTGGAGAAGTGTACGGTGAGTCGTGAAACATCTAAAAAACACAGCTTAGAGAGCATAGGGCACTTCCACTCATGGGGGTATAAATTGGGAAAATGAAAAATCAGCAAGACACAAGCACCCCAAAGTTTAGGGCTGCTCTGTTCACAAGGACCTCCACTTCATTCCACCTTCAATATCCCAGGAAAGAGAAAAATGGATAAAGAAGTTGTGGTCCTTATGTACAATGGAATATCACTCACCCATGAAATCAATGTCTTAAGGCTAGTAGCAGCATGATGAGTGGATTTAGGTACGACGATTCTAAGTGAAATAAGTCACACAGAAAAGGACACTTCTCATAAGGTATCACTGATAGAGGGAATGTAAAAACCGTTACACATGAACTGAATTACAAAACAGAACAGAGTCACACATGCAGAAAACACACTATGGCTGCTTAACGGGAAAGGTGAGGTGGGGTGATACATAAAACAAGGGTTTCAAATTAGCTCAGATACCGTTCCATAAACCCAATATGTAATAGACAAGACCTACTCCTTGCTCAGAGAACTGGACTCAACACGCCCTATTCACCGCACAAGAATATATCTGACTAGTGATAATCTTAAAACCTATGTATTGATATCTCTCTGTTAGTGTGTCAAGTGGGTGTAAAGCGGCATAAACACAGCAGTGAAAAGCAGCTAAACCGCATTATGAAAATAAATTACTTTTAAAAACCCATGAAACAAAGACAGTGAAAGAGAGAGAAATTCTTACACAATGCGTTCAGGGGCTGTGATGCAACCTGGATTGACCATATCTAGACCCACAGCTGGATGAGACCTAAGGGTGGACACTCTTGGGGCTGAGAGGTTTGGTGAGGTTGGGTGAGCAAACGCAGACCATTTAAAGTAATACTGCGTGGTACCCATCGCATGGGTCCCAAATCTCCAGGTTCAAGGGCATCTTCCTACATCGAAAACATGCATGAGAAACCCAGAAGATGGTACACCGTGTGATGGGGAAAGGTTTCTAAAACGCACCTCATTTCTCATCTCCTTGTGTCCGGGTTCGCCATTCCAGCCGCTTTACTAGCAATCTCCCTACTTGGAGCATCAGCACCTTTAACCTCCTGTTCCGTACAGGTTGCCATTTCTCCTGACGATGAACGGGAAGACGGGGAACCAATGAGAGACTGGCTCTTGGTGTTGGGAAAGGCACAGGTCACTCTATTTTCCCAACAGGAAGAAGAATTAACCACAGGCTCATCCCGCCCCCCGGAACCAGAACAGGGCCTGAAGCCATCCTGAGCTTTTGCGGCCAGCTCCCAAAAACACGAGTTGTAAAATGGAGGCTCAGGGCACTGCAATTCACAAACCTGCAGAGTTATAAATGATAACTCTCGTCCACAAATATATTGAGGGAAGGCAACGAAGAGGATTTGAAATCAAGGCAGAATTGCAGGAAACAGATTTCAGGAGGTAGATTCGAATCGACTTTAAAGCACATGAAAAGCGGAAAAACGTTGACAATGATGCCCTTGGCCAAAAAGGGCGTATGCGTTTTTTCCTGAATATATTCAGGAAAAAACGCATACGCCCTTTTTGGCCAACCAAGCAACCTGGAAAGGCAAATCAGCGCTACAAAGAAGTCTCGCTTCCCATCGGTCAAAAGGGCCATGCTGAAAAAAGTGTCAAAACCAGAAATGCAGGACAGGCCATGGAGAAATGGGAGCCTTGCTACACTGATGGGCGGGATGTAAATTGCCAACAGCCACTCTGGAGAAGTGTACGGTGAGTCCTGAAACATCTAAAAAAACACAGCTTAGAGAGCATAGGGCACTTCCACTCATGGGGGTATAAATTGGGAAAATGAAAAATCAGCAAGACACAAGCACCCCAAAGTTTAGGGCTGCTCTGTTGACAAGGACCTCCACTTCATTCCACCTTAAATATCCCAGGAAAGAGAAAAATGGATAAAGAAGTTGTGGTCCTTATGTACAATGGAATATCACTCAGCCATGAAATCAATGTCATAAGGCTAGTAGCAGCATGATGAGTGGATTTAGGTACGACGATTCTAAGTGAAATAAGTCACACAGAAAAGGACACTTCTCATAAGGTATCACTGATAGAGGGAATGTAAAAACCATTACACTTGAACTGAATTACAAAACAGAACAGAGTCACACATGCAGAAAACACACTATGGCTGTTTAAAGGGAAAGGTGAGGTGGGGTGATACATAAAACAAGGGTTTCAAATTAGCTCAGATACCGTTCCATAAACCCAATATGTAATAGACAAGACCTACTCCTTGCTCAGAGAACTGGACTCAACACGCCCTATTCACCGCACAAGAATATATCTGACTACTAATAATCTTAAAACCTATGTATTGATATCTCTCTGTTAGTGTGTCAAGTGGGTGTAAAGCGCAATAAACACAGCAGTGAAAAGCAGCTAAACCGCATTATGAAAATAAATTACTTTTAAAAACCCATGAAACAAAGACAGTGAAAGAGAGAGAAATTCTTACACAATGCGTTCAGGGGCTGTGATGCAACCTGGATTGACCATATCTAGACCCACAGCTGGATGAGACCTAAGGGTGGACACTCTTGGGGCTGAGAGGTTTGGTGAGGTTGGGTGAGCAAACGCAGACCATTTAAAGTAATACTGCGTGGTACCCATCGCATGGGTCCCAAATCTCCAGGTTCAAGGGCATCTTCCTACATCGAAAACATGCATGAGAAACCCAGAAGATGGTACACCGTGTGATGGGGAAAGGTTTCTAAAACGCACCTCATTTCTCATCTCCTTGTGTCCGGGTTCGCCATTCCAGCCGCTTTACTAGCAATCTCCCTACTTGGAGCATCAGCACCTTTAACCTCCTGTTCCGTACAGGTTGCCATTTCTCCTGACGATGAACGGGAAGACGGGGAACCAATGAGAGACTGGCTCTTGGTGTTGGGAAAGGCACAGGTCACTCTATTTTCCCAACAGGAAGAAGAATTAACCACAGGCTCATCCCGCCCCCCGGAACCAGAACAGGGCCTGAAGCCATCCTGAGCTTTTGCGGCCAGCTCCCAAAAACACGAGTTGTAAAATGGAGGCTCAGGGCACTGCAATTCACAAACCTGCAGAGTTATAAATGATAACTCTCGTCCACAAATATATTGAGGGAAGGCAACGAAGAGGATTTGAAATCAAGGCAGAATTGCAGGAAACAGATTTCAGGAGGTAGATTCGAATCGACTTTAAAGCACATGAAAAGCGGAAAAACGTTGACAATGATGCCCTTGGCCAAAAAGGGCGTATGCGTTTTTTCCTGAATATATTCAGGAAAAAACGCATACGCCCTTTTTGGCCAACCAAGCAACCTGGAAAGGCAAATCAGCGCTACAAAGAAGTCTCGCTTCCCATCGGTCAAAAGGGCCATGCTGAAAAAAGTGTCAAAACCAGAAATGCAGGACAGGCCATGGAGAAATGGGAGCCTTGCTACACTGATGGGCGGGATGTAAATTGCCAACAGCCACTCTGGAGAAGTGTACGGTGAGTCCTGAAACATCTAAAAAAACACAGCTTAGAGAGCATAGGGCACTTCCACTCATGGGGGTATAAATTGGGAAAATGAAAAATCAGCAAGACACAAGCACCCCAAAGTTTAGGGCTGCTCTGTTGACAAGGACCTCCACTTCATTCCACCTTAAATATCCCAGGAAAGAGAAAAATGGATAAAGAAGTTGTGGTCCTTATGTACAATGGAATATCACTCAGCCATGAAATCAATGTCATAAGGCTAGTAGCAGCATGATGAGTGGATTTAGGTACGACGATTCTAAGTGAAATAAGTCACACAGAAAAGGACACTTCTCATAAGGTATCACTGATAGAGGGAATGTAAAAACCATTACACTTGAACTGAATTACAAAACAGAACAGAGTCACACATGCAGAAAACACACTATGGCTGTTTAAAGGGAAAGGTGAGGTGGGGTGATACATAAAACAAGGGTTTCAAATTAGCTCAGATACCGTTCCATAAACCCAATATGTAATAGACAAGACCTACTCCTTGCTCAGAGAACTGGACTCAACACGCCCTATTCACCGCACAAGAATATATCTGACTACTAATAATCTTAAAACCTATGTATTGATATCTCTCTGTTAGTGTGTCAAGTGGGTGTAAAGCGCAATAAACACAGCAGTGAAAAGCAGCTAAACCGCATTATGAAAATAAATTACTTTTAAAAACCCATGAAACAAAGACAGTGAAAGAGAGAGAAATTCTTACACAATGCGTTCAGGGGCTGTGATGCAACCTGGATTGACCATATCTAGACCCACAGCTGGATGAGACCTAAGGGTGGACACTCTTGGGGCTGAGAGGTTTGGTGAGGTTGGGTGAGCAAACGCAGACCCTTTAAAGTAATACTGCGTGGTACCCATCGCATGGGTCCCAAATCTCCAGGTTCAAGGGCATCTTCCTACATCGAAAACATGAATGAGAAACCCAGAAGATGGTACACCGTGTGATGGGGAAAGGTTTCTAAAACGCACCTCATTTCTCATCTCCTTGTGCCCGGGTTCGCCATTCCAGCCGCTTTACTAGCAATCTCCCTACTTGGAGCATCAGCACCTTTAACCTCCTGTTCCGTACAGGTTACAATTTTTCCTGAGGATGAACGGGAAGACGGGGAACCAATGAGAGACTGGCTCTTGGTGTTGGGACAGGCAGAGGTCACTCTATTTTCCCATCAGGAAGAAGAATTAACCACAGGCTCATCCCGCCTCCCGGAACCAGAACAGGGCCTGAAGCCATCCTGAGCTTTTGCGGCCAGCTCCCAAAAACACGAGTTGTAAAATGGAGGCTCATGGCACTGCAATTCACAAACTTGCAGAGTTATAAATGATAACTCTCGTCCACAAATATATTGAGGGAAGGCAACGAAGTGGATTTGAAATCAAGGCAGAATTGCAGGAAACAGATTTCAGGAGGTAGATTCGAATCGCCTTTAAAGCACATGAAAAGCGGCAAAACGTTGACAATGATGCCCTTGGCCAAAAAGGGCGTATGCGTTTTTTCCTGAATATATTCAGGAAAAAACGCATACGCCCTTTTTGGCCAACCAAGCAACCTGGAAAGGCAAATCAGCGCTACAAAGAAGTCTCGCTTCCCATCGGTCAAAAGGGCCATGCTGAAAAAAGTGTCAAAACCAGAAATGCAGGACAGGCCATGGAGAAATGGGAGCCTTGCTACACTGATGGGTGGGATGTAAATTGCCAACAGCCACTCTGGAGAAGTGTACGGTGAGTCGTGAAACATCTAAAAAACACAGCTTAGAGAGCATAGGGCACTTCCACTCATGGGGGTATAAATTGGGAAAATGAAAAATCAGCAAGACACAAGCACCCCAAAGTTTAGGGCTGCTCTGTTCACAAGGACCTCCACTTCATTCCACCTTCAATATCCCAGGAAAGAGAAAAATGGATAAAGAAGTTGTGGTCCTTATGTACAATGGAATATCACTCACCCATGAAATCAATGTCTTAAGGCTAGTAGCAGCATGATGAGTGGATTTAGGTACGACGATTCTAAGTGAAATAAGTCACACAGAAAAGGACACTTCTCATAAGGTATCACTGATAGAGGGAATGTAAAAACCGTTACACATGAACTGAATTACAAAACAGAACAGAGTCACACATGCAGAAAACACACTATGGCTGCTTAACGGGAAAGGTGAGGTGGGGTGATACATAAAACAAGGGTTTCAAATTAGCTCAGATACCGTTCCATAAACCCAATATGTAATAGACAAGACCTACTCCTTGCTCAGAGAACTGGACTCAACACGCCCTATTCACCGCACAAGAATATATCTGACTACTAATAATCTTAAAACCTATGTATTGATATCTCTCTGTTAGTGTGTCAAGTGGGTGTAAAGCGGCATAAACACAGCAGTGAAAAGCAGCTAAACCGCATTATGAAAATAAATTACTTTTAAAAACCCATGAAACAAAGACAGTGAAAGAGAGAGAAATTCTTACACAATGCGTTCAGGGGCTGTGATGCAACCTGGATTGACCATATCTAGACCCACAGCTGGATGAGACCTAAGGGTGGACACTCTTGGGGCTGAGAGGTTTGGTGAGGTTGGGTGAGCAAACGCAGACCATTTAAAGTAATACTGCGTGGTACCCATCGCATGGGTCCCAAATCTCCAGGTTCAAGGGCATCTTCCTACATCGAAAACATGCATGAGAAACCCAGAAGATGGTACACCGTGTGATGGGGAAAGGTTTCTAAAACGCACCTCATTTCTCATCTCCTTGTGTCCGGGTTCGCCATTCCAGCCGCTTTACTAGCAATCTCCCTACTTGGAGCATCAGCACCTTTAACCTCCTGTTCCGTACAGGTTGCAATTTCTCCTGACGATGAACGGGAAGACGGGGAACCAATGAGAGACTGGCTCTTGGTGTTGGGAAAGGCACAGGTCACTCTATTTTCCCATCAGGAAGAAGAATTAACCACAGGCTCATCCCGCCCCCCGGAACCAGAACAGGGCCTGAAGCCATCCTGAGCTTTTGCGGCCAGCTCCCAAAAACACGAGTTGTAAAATGGAGGCTCAGGGCACTGCAATTCACAAACCTGCAGAGTTATAAATGATAACTCTCGTCCACAAATATATTGAGGGAAGGCAACGAAGAGGATTTGAAATCAAGGCAGAATTGCAGGAAACAGATTTCAGGAGGTAGATTCGAATCTCCTTTAAAGCACATGAAAAGCGGCAAAACGTTGACAATGATGCCCTTGGCCAAAAAGGGCGTATGCGTTTTTTCCTGAATATATTCAGGAAAAAACGCATACGCCCTTTTTGGCCAACCAAGCAACCTGGAAAGGCAAATCAGCGCTACAAAGAAGTCTCGCTTCCCATCGGTCAAAAGGGCCATGCTGAAAAAAGTGTCAAAACCAGAAATGCAGGACAGGCCATGGAGAAATGGGAGCCTTGCTACACTGATGGGCGGGATGTAAATTGCCAACAGCCACTCTGGAGAAGTGTACGGTGAGTCCTGAAACATCTAAAAAACACAGCTTAGAGAGCATAGGGCACTTCCACTCATGGGGGTATAAATTGGGAAAATGAAAAATCAGCAAGACACAAGCACCCCAAAGTTTAGGGCTGCTCTGTTGACCAGGACCTCCACTTCATTCCACCTTAAATATCCCAGGAAAGAGAAAAATGGGTAAAGAAGTTGTGGTCCTTATGTACAATGGAATATCACTCAGCCATGAAATCAATGTCATAAGGCTAGTAGCAGCATGATGAGTGGATTTAGGTACGACGATTCTAAGTGAAATAAGTCACACAGAAAAGGACACTTCTCATAAGGTATCACTGATAGAGGGAATGTAAAAACCGTTACACTTGAACTGAATTACAAAACAGAACAGAGTCACACATGCAGAAAACACACTATGGCTGCTTAACGAGAAAGGTGAGGTGGGGTGATACATAAAACAAGGGTTTCAAATTAGCTCAGATACCGTTCCATAAACCCAATATGTAATAGACAAGACCTACTCCTTGCTCAGAGAACTGGACTCAACACGCCCTATTCACCGCACAAGAATATATCTGACTACTAATAATCTTAAAACATATGTATTGATATCTCTCTGTTAGTGTGTCAAGTGGGTGTAAAGCGGCATAAACACAGCAGTGAAAAGCAGCTAAACCGCATTATGAAAATAAATTACTTTTAAAAACCCATGAAACAAAGACAGTGAAAGAGAGAGAAATTCTTACACAATGCGTTCAGGGGCTGTGATGCAACCTGGATTGACCATATCTAGACCCACAGCTGGATGAGACCTAAGGGTGGACACTCTTGGGGCTGAGAGGTTTGGTGAGGTTGGGTGAGCAAACGCAGACCCTTTAAAGTAATACTGCGTGGTACCCATCGCATGGGTCCCAAATCTCCAGGTTCAAGGGCATCTTCCTACATCGAAAACATGCATGAGAAACCCAGAAGATGGTACACCGTGTGATGGGGAAAGGTTTCTAAAACGCACCTCATTTCTCATCTCCTTGTCCCCGGTTCGCCATCCCAGCCGCTTTACTAGCAATCTCCCTACTTGGAGCATCAGCACCTTTAACCTCCTGTTCCGTACAGGTTGCAATTTTTCCTGAGGATGAACGGGAAGACGGGGAACCAATGAGAGACTGGCTCTTGGTGTTGGGACAGGCACAGGTCACTCTATTTTCCCATCAGGAAGAAGAATTAACCACAGGCTCAGCCTGCCCCCCGGAACCAGAACAGGGCCTGAAGCCATTCTGTGCTTTTGCGGCCAGCTCCCAAAAACGCGAGGTGTAAAATCGAGCTTCATGGCACTGCAATTCACAAACCTGCAGAGTTATAAATGATAACTCTCGTCCACAAATATATTGAGGGAAGGCAACGAAGAGGATTTGAAATCAAGGCAGAATTGCAGGAAACAGATTTCAGGAGGTAGATTTGAATCTCCTTTAAAGCACATGAAAAGCGGCAAAACGTTGACAATGATGCCCTTGGCCAAAAAGGGCGTATGCGTTTTTTCCTGAATATATTCAGGAAAAAACGCATACGCCCTTTTTGGCCAACCAAGCAACCTGGAAAGGCAAATCAGCGCTACAAAGAAGTCTCGCTTCCCATCGGTCAAAAGGGCCATGCTGAAAAAAGTGTCAAAACCAGAAATGCAGGACAGGCCATGGAGAAATGGGAGCCTTGCTACACTGATGGGCGGGATGTAAATTGCCAACAGCCACTCTGGAGAAGTGTACGGTGAGTCCTGAAACATCTAAAAAACACAGCTTAGAGAGCATAGGGCACTTCCACTCATGGGGGTATAAATTGGGAAAATGAAAAATCAGCAAGACACAAGCACCCCAAAGTTTAGGGCTGCTCTGTTGACAAGGACCTCCACTTCATTCCACCTTAAATATCCCAGGAAAGAGAAAAATGGGTAAAGAAGTTGTGGTCCTTATGTACAATGGAATATCACTCAGCCATGAAATCAATGTCATAAGGCTAGTAGCAGCATGATGAGTGGATTTAGGTACGACGATTCTAAGTGAAATAAGTCACACAGAAAAGGACACTTCTCATAAGGTATCACTGATAGAGGGAATGTAAAAACCGTTACACTTGAACTGAATTACAAAACAGAACAGAGTCACACATGCAGAAAACACACTATGGCTGCTTAACGGGAAAGGGGAGGTGGGGTGATACATAAAACAAGGGTTTCAAATTAGCTCAGATACCGTTCCATAAACCCAATATGTAATAGACAAGACCTACTCCTTGCTCAGAGAACTGGACTCAACACGCCCTATTCACCGCACAAGAATATATCTGACTACTAATAATCTTAAAACCTATGTATTGATATCTCTCTGTTAGTGTGTCAAGTGGGTATAAAGCGGCATAAACACAGCAGTGAAAAGCAGCTAAACCGCATTATGAAAATAAATTACTTTTAAAAACCCATGAAACAAAGACAGTGAAAGAGAGAGAAATTCTTACACAATGCGTTCAGGGGCTGTGATACAACCTGGATTGACCATATCTAGACCCACAGCTGGATGAGACCTAAGGGTGGACACTCTTGGGGCTGAGAGGTTTGGTGAGGTTGGGTGAGCAAACGCAGACCCTTTAAAGTAATACTGCGTGGTACCCATCGCATGGGTCCCAAATCTCCAGGTTCAAGGGCATCTTCCTACATCGAAAACATGCATGAGAAACCCAGAAGGTGGTACACCGTGTGATGGGGAAAGGTTTCTAAAACGCACCTCATTTCTCATCTCCTTGTGCCCGGGTTCGCCATCCCAGCCGCTTTACTAGCAATCTCCCTACTTGGAGCATCAGCACCTTTAACCTCCTGTTCCATACAGGTTGCAATTTTTCCTGAGGATGAACGGGAAGACGGGGAACCAATGAGAGACTGGCTCTTGGTGTTGGGACAGGCACAGGTCACTCTATTTTCCCATCAGGAAGAAGAATTAACCACAGGCTCAGCCTGCCCCCCGGAACCAGAACAGGGCCTGAAGCCATCCTGCGCTTTTGCGGCCAGCTCCCAAAAACGCGAGGTGTAAAATCGAGCTTCATGGCACTGCAATTCACAAACCTGCAGAGTTATAAATGATAACTCTCGTCCACAAATATATTGAGGGAAGGCAAAGAAGAGGATTTGAAATCAAGGCAGAATTGCAGGAAACAGATTTCAGGAGGTAGATTCGAATCTCCTTTAAAGCACATGAAAAGCGGCAAAACGTTGACAATGATGCCCTTGGCCAAAAAGGGCGTATGCGTTTTTTCCTGAATATATTCAGGAAAAAACGCATACGCCCTTTTTGGCCAACCAAGCAACCTGGAAAGGCAAATCAGCGCTACAAAGAAGTCTCGCTTCCCATCGGTCAAAAGGGCCATGCTGAAAAAAGTGTCAAAACCAGAAATGCAGGACAGGCCATGGAGAAATGGGAGCCTTGCTACACTGATGGGCGGGATGTAAATTGCCAACAGCCACTCTGGAGAAGTGTACGGTGAGTCCTGAAACATCTAAAAAACACAGCTTAGAGAGCATAGGGCACTTCCACTCATGGGGGTATAAATTGGGAAAATGAAAAATCAGCAAGACACAAGCACCCCAAAGTTTAGGGCTGCTCTGTTGACCAGGACCTCCACTTCATTCCACCTTAAATATCCCAGGAAAGAGAAAAATGGGTAAAGAAGTTGTGGTCCTTATGTACAATGGAATATCACTCAGCCATGAAATCAATGTCATAAGGCTAGTAGCAGCATGATGAGTGGATTTAGGTACGACGATTCTAAGTGAAATAAGTCACACAGAAAAGGACACTTCTCATAAGGTATCACTGATAGAGGGAATGTAAAAACCGTTACACTTGAACTGAATTACAAAACAGAACAGAGTCACACATGCAGAAAACACACTATGGCTGCTTAACGGGAAAGGTGAGGTGGGGTGATACATAAAACAAGGGTTTCAAATTAGCTCAGATACCGTTCCATAAACCCAATATGTAATAGACAAGACCTACTCCTTGCTCAGAGAACTGGACTCAACACGCCCTATTCACCGCACAAGAATATATCTGACTACTAATAATCTTAAAACATATGTATTGATATCTCTCTGTTAGTGTGTCAAGTGGGTGTAAAGCGGCATAAACACAGCAGTGAAAAGCAGCTAAACCGCATTATGAAAATAAATTACTTTTAAAAACCCATGAAACAAAGACAGTGAAAGAGAGAGAAATTCTTACACAATGCGTTCAGGGGCTGTGATGCAACCTGGATTGACCATATCTAGACCCACAGCTGGATGAGACCTAAGGGTGGACACTCTTGGGGCTGAGAGGTTTGGTGAGGTTGGGTGAGCAAACGCAGACCCTTTAAAGTAATACTGCGTGGTACCCATCGCATGGGTCCCAAATCTCCAGGTTCAAGGGCATCTTCCTACATCGAAAACATGCATGAGAAACCCAGAAGATGGTACACCGTGTGATGGGGAAAGGTTTCTAAAACGCACCTCATTTCTCATCTCCTTGTCCCCGGTTCGCCATCCCAGCCGCTTTACTAGCAATCTCCCTACTTGGAGCATCAGCACCTTTAACCTCCTGTTCCGTACAGGTTGCAATTTTTCCTGAGGATGAACGGGAAGACGGGGAACCAATGAGAGACTGGCTCTTGGTGTTGGGACAGGCACAGGTCACTCTATTTTCCCATCAGGAAGAAGAATTAACCACAGGCTCAGCCTGCCCCCCGGAACCAGAACAGGGCCTGAAGCCATTCTGTGCTTTTGCGGCCAGCTCCCAAAAACGCGAGGTGTAAAATCGAGCTTCATGGCACTGCAATTCACAAACCTGCAGAGTTATAAATGATAACTCTCGTCCACAAATATATTGAGGGAAGGCAACGAAGAGGATTTGAAATCAAGGCAGAATTGCAGGAAACAGATTTCAGGAGGTAGATTCGAATCTCCTTTAAAGCACATGAAAAGCGGCAAAACGTTGACAATGATGCCCTTGGCCAAAAAGGGCGTATGCGTTTTTTCCTGAATATATTCAGGAAAAAACGCATACGCCCTTTTTGGCCAACCAAGCAACCTGGAAAGGCAAATCAGCGCTACAAAGAAGTCTCGCTTCCCATCGGTCAAAAGGGCCATGCTGAAAAAAGTGTCAAAACCAGAAATGCAGGACAGGCCATGGAGAAATGGGAGCCTTGCTACACTGATGGGCGGGATGTAAATTGCCAACAGCCACTCTGGAGAAGTGTACGGTGAGTCCTGAAACATCTAAAAAACACAGCTTAGAGAGCATAGGGCACTTCCACTCATGGGGGTATAAATTGGGAAAATGAAAAATCAGCAAGACACAAGCACCCCAAAGTTTAGGGCTGCTCTGTTGACAAGGACCTCCACTTCATTCCACCTTAAATATCCCAGGAAAGAGAAAAATGGGTAAAGAAGTTGTGGTCCTTATGTACAATGGAATATCACTCAGCCATGAAATCAATGTCATAAGGCTAGTAGCATCATGATGAGTAGATTTAAGGACGACGATTCTAAGTGAAATAAGTCACACAGAAAAGGACACTTCTCATAAGGTATCACTGATAGAGGGAATGTAAAAACCGTTACACTTGAACTGAATTACAAAACAGAACAGAGTCACACATGCAGAAAACACACTATGGCTGCTTAACGGGAAAGGTGAGGTGGGGTGATACATAAAACAAGGGTTTCAAATTAGCTCAGATACCGTTCCATAAACCCAATATGTAATAGACAAGACCTACTCCTTGCTCAGAGAACTGGACTCAACACGCCCTATTCACCGCACAAGAATATATATGACTACTAATAATCTTAAAACCTATGTATTGATATCTCTCTGTTAGTGTGTCAAGTGGGTATAAAGCGGCATAAACACAGCAGTGAAAAGCAGCTAAACCGCATTATGAAAATAAATTACTTTTAAAAACCCATGAAACAAAGACAGTGAAAGAGAGAGAAATTCTTACACAATGCGTTCAGGGGCTGTGATGCAACCTGGATTGACCATATCTAGACCCACAGCTGGATGAGACCTAAGGGTGGACACTCTTGGGGCTGAGAGGTTTGGTGAGGTTGGGTGAGCAAACGCAGACCATTTAAAGTAATACTGCGTGGTACCCATCGCATGGGTCCCATATCTCCAGGTTCAAGGGCATCTTCCTACATCGAAAACATGAATGAGAAACCCAGAAGATGGTACACCGTGTGATGGGGAAAGGTTTCTAAAACGCACCTCATTTCTCATCTCCTTGTGCCCGGGTTCGCCATTCCAGCCGCTTTACTAGCAATCTCTGTATTTGGAGCATCAGCACCTTTAACCTCCTGTTCCGTACAGGTTGCAATTTTTCCTGAGGATGAACGGGAAGACGGGGAACCAGTGAGAGACTGGCTCTTGGTGTTGGGAAAGGCACAGGTCACTCTATTTTCCCATCAGGAAGAAGAATTAACCACAGGCTCATCCCGCCCCCCGGAACCAGAACAGGGCCTGAAGCCATCCTGAGCTTTTGCGGCCAGCTCCCAAAAACACGAGTTGTAAAATGGAGGCTCAGCGCACTGCAATTCACAAACCTGCAGAGTTATAAATGATAACTCTCGTCCACAAATATATTGAGGGAAGGCAAAGAAGAGGATTTGAAATCAAGGCAGAATTGCAGGAAACAGATTTCAGGAGGTAGATTCGAATCTCCTTTAAAGCACATGAAAAGCGGCAAAACGTTGACAATGATGCCCTTGGCCAAAAAGGGCGTATGCGTTTTTTCCTGAATATATTCAGGAAAAAACGCATACGCCCTTTTTGGCCAACCAAGCAACCTGGAAAGGCAAATCAGCGCTACAAAGAAGTCTCGCTTCCCATCGGTCAAAAGGGCCATGCTGAAAAAAGTGTCAAAACCAGAAATGCAGGACAGGCCATGGAGAAATGGGAGCCTTGCTACACTGATGGGCGGGATGTAAATTGCCAACAGCCACTCTGGAGAAGTGTACGGTGAGTCCTGAAACATCTAAAAAACACAGCTTAGAGAGCATAGGGCACTTCCACTCATGGGGGTATAAATTGGGAAAATGAAAAATCAGCAAGACACAAGCACCCCAAAGTTTAGGGCTGCTCTGTTGACAAGGACCTCCACTTCATTCCACCTTAAATATCCCAGGAAAGAGAAAAATGGGTAAAGAAGTTGTGGTCCTTATGTACAATGGAATATCACTCAGCCATGAAATCAATGTCATAAGGCTAGTAGCAGCATGATGAGTAGATTTAAGGACGACGATTCTAAGTGAAATAAGTCACACAGAAAAGGACACTTCTCATAAGGTATCACTGATAGAGGGAATGTAAAAACCGTTACACTTGAACTGAATTACAAAACAGAACAGAGTCACACATGCAGAAAAAACACTATGGCTGCTTAACGGGAAAGGTGAGGTGGGGTGATACATAAAACAAGGGTTTCAAATTAGCTCAGATACCGTTCCATAAACCCAATATGTAATAGACAAGACCTACTCCTTGCTCAGAGAACTGGACTCAACACGCCCTATTCACCGCACAAGAATATATCTGACTACTAATAATCTTAAAACCTATGTATTGATATCTCTCTGTTAGTGTGTCAAGTGGGTATAAAGCGGCATAAACACAGCAGTGAAAAGCAGCTAAACCGCATTATGAAAATAAATTACTTTGAAAAACCCATGAAACAAAGACAGTGAAAGAGAGAGAAATTCTTACACAATGCGTTCAGGGGCTGTGATGCAACCTGGATTGACCATATCTAGACCCACAGCTGGATGAGACCTAAGGGTGGACACTCTTGGGGCTGAGAGGTTTGGTGAGGTTGGGTGAGCAAACGCAGACCATTTAAAGTAATACTGCGTGGTACCCATCGCATGGGTCCCATATCTCCAGGTTCAAGGGCATCTTCCTACATCGAAAACATGAATGAGAAACCCAGAAGATGGTACACCGTGTGATGGGGAAAGGTTTCTAAAACGCACCTCATTTCTCATCTCCTTGTGCCCGGGTTCGCCATTCCAGCCGCTTTACTAGCAATCTCTGTATTTGGAGCATCAGCACCTTTAACCTCCTGTTCCGTACAGGTTGCAATTTTTCCTGAGGATGAACGGGAAGACGGGGAACCAGTGAGAGACTGGCTCTTGGTGTTGGGAAAGGCACAGGTCACTCTATTTTCCCATCAGGAAGAAGAATTAACCACAGGCTCATCCCGCCCCCCGGAACCAGAACAGGGCCTGAAACCATTCTGCGCTTTTGCGGCCAGCTCCCAAAAACGCGAGGTGTAAAATCGAGCTTCATGGCACTGCAATTCACAAACCTGCAGAGTTATAAATGATAACTCTCGTCCACAAATATATTGAGGGAAGGCAAAGAAGAGGATTTGAAATCAAGGCAGAATTGCAGGAAACAGATTTCAGGAGGTAGATTCGAATCGCCTTTAAAGCACATGAAAAGCGGAAAAACGTTGACAATGATGCCCTTGGCCAAAAAGGGCGTATGCGTTTTTTCCTGAATATATTCAGGAAAAAACGCATACGCCCTTTTTGGCCAACCAAGCAACCTGGAAAGGCAAATCAGCGCTACAAAGAAGTCTCGCTTCCCATCGGTCAAAAGGGCCATGCTGAAAAAAGTGTCAAAACCAGAAATGCAGGACAGGCCATGGAGAAATGGGAGCCTTGCTACACTGATGGGCGGGATGTAAATTGCCAACAGCCACTCTGGAGAAGTGTACGGTGAGTCCTGAAACATCTAAAAAACACAGCTTAGAGAGCATAGGGCACTTCCACTCATGGGGGTATAAATTGGGAAAATGAAAAATCAGCAAGACACAAGCACCCCAAAGTTTAGGGCTGCTCTGTTGACAAGGACCTCCACTTCATTCCACCTTAAATATCCCAGGAAAGAGAAAAATGGGTAAAGAAGTTGTGGTCCTTATGTACAATGGAATATCACTCAGCCATGAAATCAATGTCATAAGGCTAGTAGCAGCATGATGAGTGGATTTAGGTACGACGATTCTAAGTGAAATAAGTCACACAGAAAAGGACACTTCTCATAAGGTATCACTGATAGAGGGAATGTAAAAACCGTTACACTTGAACTGAATTACAAAACAGAACAGAGTCACACATGCAGAAAACACACTATGGCTGCTTAACGGGAAAGGGGAGGTGGGGTGATACATAAAACAAGGGTTTCAAATTAGCTCAGATACCGTTCCATAAACCCAATATGTAATAGACAAGACCTACTCCTTGCTCAGAGAACTGGACTCAACACGCCCTATTCACCGCACAAGAATATATCTGACTACTAATAATCTTAAAACCTATGTATTGATATCTCTCTGTTAGTGTGTCAAGTGGGTATAAAGCGGCATAAACACAGCAGTGAAAAGCAGCTAAACCGCATTATGAAAATAAATTACTTTTAAAAACCCATGAAACAAAGACAGTGAAAGAGAGAGAAATTCTTACACAATGCGTTCAGGGGCTGTGATACAACCTGGATTGACCATATCTAGACCCACAGCTGGATGAGACCTAAGGGTGGACACTCTTGGGGCTGAGAGGTTTGGTGAGGTTGGGTGAGCAAACGCAGACCCTTTAAAGTAATACTGCGTGGTACCCATCGCATGGGTCCCAAATCTCCAGGTTCAAGGGCATCTTCCTACATCGAAAACATGCATGAGAAACCCAGAAGGTGGTACACCGTGTGATGGGGAAAGGTTTCTAAAACGCACCTCATTTCTCATCTCCTTGTGCCCGGGTTCGCCATCCCAGCCGCTTTACTAGCAATCTCCCTACTTGGAGCATCAGCACCTTTAACCTCCTGTTCCATACAGGTTGCAATTTTTCCTGAGGATGAACGGGAAGACGGGGAACCAATGAGAGACTGGCTCTTGGTGTTGGGACAGGCACAGGTCACTCTATTTTCCCATCAGGAAGAAGAATTAACCACAGGCTCAGCCTGCCCCCCGGAACCAGAACAGGGCCTGAAGCCATCCTGCGCTTTTGCGGCCAGCTCCCAAAAACGCGAGGTGTAAAATCGAGCTTCATGGCACTGCAATTCACAAACCTGCAGAGTTATAAATGATAACTCTCGTCCACAAATATATTGAGGGAAGGCAACGAAGAGGATTTGAAATCAAGGCAGAATTGCAGGAAACAGATTTCAGGAGGTAGATTCGAATCTCCTTTAAAGCACATGAAAAGCGGCAAAACGTTGACAATGATGCCCTTGGCCAAAAAGGGCGTATGCGTTTTTTCCTGAATATATTCAGGAAAAAACGCATACGCCCTTTTTGGCCAACCAAGCAACCTGGAAAGGCAAATCAGCGCTACAAAGAAGTCTCGCTTCCCATCGGTCAAAAGGGCCATGCTGAAAAAAGTGTCAAAACCAGAAATGCAGGACAGGCCATGGAGAAATGGGAGCCTTGCTACACTGATGGGCGGGATGTAAATTGCCAACAGCCACTCTGGAGAAGTGTACGGTGAGTCCTGAAACATCTAAAAAACACAGCTTAGAGAGCATAGGGCACTTCCACTCATGGGGGTATAAATTGGGAAAATGAAAAATCAGCAAGACACAAGCACCCCAAAGTTTAGGGCTGCTCTGTTGACCAGGACCTCCACTTCATTCCACCTTAAATATCCCAGGAAAGAGAAAAATGGGTAAAGAAGTTGTGGTCCTTATGTACAATGGAATATCACTCAGCCATGAAATCAATGTCATAAGGCTAGTAGCAGCATGATGAGTGGATTTAGGTACGACGATTCTAAGTGAAATAAGTCACACAGAAAAGGACACTTCTCATAAGGTATCACTGATAGAGGGAATGTAAAAACCGTTACACTTGAACTGAATTACAAAACAGAACAGAGTCACACATGCAGAAAACACACTATGGCTGCTTAACGAGAAAGGTGAGGTGGGGTGATACATAAAACAAGGGTTTCAAATTAGCTCAGATACCGTTCCATAAACCCAATATGTAATAGACAAGACCTACTCCTTGCTCAGAGAACTGGACTCAACACGCCCTATTCACCGCACAAGAATATATCTGACTACTAATAATCTTAAAACATATGTATTGATATCTCTCTGTTAGTGTGTCAAGTGGGTGTAAAGCGGCATAAACACAGCAGTGAAAAGCAGCTAAACCGCATTATGAAAATAAATTACTTTTAAAAACCCATGAAACAAAGACAGTGAAAGAGAGAGAAATTCTTACACAATGCGTTCAGGGGCTGTGATGCAACCTGGATTGACCATATCTAGACCCACAGCTGGATGAGACCTAAGGGTGGACACTCTTGGGGCTGAGAGGTTTGGTGAGGTTGGGTGAGCAAACGCAGACCCTTTAAAGTAATACTGCGTGGTACCCATCGCATGGGTCCCAAATCTCCAGGTTCAAGGGCATCTTCCTACATCGAAAACATGCATGAGAAACCCAGAAGATGGTACACCGTGTGATGGGGAAAGGTTTCTAAAACGCACCTCATTTCTCATCTCCTTGTCCCCGGTTCGCCATCCCAGCCGCTTTACTAGCAATCTCCCTACTTGGAGCATCAGCACCTTTAACCTCCTGTTCCGTACAGGTTGCAATTTTTCCTGAGGATGAACGGGAAGACGGGGAACCAATGAGAGACTGGCTCTTGGTGTTGGGACAGGCACAGGTCACTCTATTTTCCCATCAGGAAGAAGAATTAACCACAGGCTCAGCCTGCCCCCCGGAACCAGAACAGGGCCTGAAGCCATTCTGTGCTTTTGCGGCCAGCTCCCAAAAACGCGAGGTGTAAAATCGAGCTTCATGGCACTGCAATTCACAAACCTGCAGAGTTATAAATGATAACTCTCGTCCACAAATATATTGAGGGAAGGCAACGAAGAGGATTTGAAATCAAGGCAGAATTGCAGGAAACAGATTTCAGGAGGTAGATTCGAATCTCCTTTAAAGCACATGAAAAGCGGCAAAACGTTGACAATGATGCCCTTGGCCAAAAAGGGCGTATGCGTTTTTTCCTGAATATATTCAGGAAAAAACGCATACGCCCTTTTTGGCCAACCAAGCAACCTGGAAAGGCAAATCAGCGCTACAAAGAAGTCTCGCTTCCCATCGGTCAAAAGGGCCATGCTGAAAAAAGTGTCAAAACCAGAAATGCAGGACAGGCCATGGAGAAATGGGAGCCTTGCTACACTGATGGGCGGGATGTAAATTGCCAACAGCCACTCTGGAGAAGTGTACGGTGAGTCCTGAAACATCTAAAAAACACAGCTTAGAGAGCATAGGGCACTTCCACTCATGGGGGTATAAATTGGGAAAATGAAAAATCAGCAAGACACAAGCACCCCAAAGTTTAGGGCTGCTCTGTTGACAAGGACCTCCACTTCATTCCACCTTAAATATCCCAGGAAAGAGAAAAATGGGTAAAGAAGTTGTGGTCCTTATGTACAATGGAATATCACTCAGCCATGAAATCAATGTCATAAGGCTAGTAGCAGCATGATGAGTAGATTTAAGGAGGACGATTCTAAGTGAAATAAGTCACACAGAAAAGGACACTTCTCATAAGGTATCACTGATAGAGGGAATGTAAAAACCGTTACACTTGAACTGAATTACAAAACAGAACAGAGTCACACATGCAGAAAACACACTATGGCTGCTTAACGGGAAAGGTCAGGTGGGGTGATACATAAAACAAGGGTTTCAAATTAGCTCAGATACCGTTCCATAAACCCAATATGTAATAGACAAGACCTACTCCTTGCTCAGAGAACTGGACTCAATACGCCCTATTCACCGCACAAGAATATATATGACTACTAATAATCTTAAAACCTATGTATTGATATCTCTCTGTTAGTGTGTCAAGTGGGTATAAAGCGGCATAAACACAGCAGTGAAAAGCAGCTAAACCGCATTATGAAAATAAATTACTTTTAAAAACCCATGAAACAAAGACAGTGAAAGAGAGAGAAATTCTTACACAATGCGTTCAGGGGCTGTGATGCAACCTGGATTGACCATATCTAGACCCACAGCTGGATGAGACCTAAGGGTGGACACTCTTGGGGCTGAGAGGTTTGGTGAGGTTGGGTGAGCAAACGCAGACCATTTAAAGTAATACTGCGTGGTACCCATCGCATGGGTCCCATATCTCCAGGTTCAAGGGCATCTTCCTACATCGAAAACATGAATGAGAAACCCAGAAGATGGTACACCGTGTGATGGGGAAAGGTTTCTAAAACGCACCTCATTTCTCATCTCCTTGTGCCCGGGTTCGCCATTCCAGCCGCTTTACTAGCAATCTCTGTATTTGGAGCATCAGCACCTTTAACCTCCTGTTCCGTACAGGTTGCAATTTTTCCTGAGGATGAACGGGAAGACGGGGAACCAGTGAGAGACTGGCTCTTGGTGTTGGGAAAGGCACAGGTCACTCTATTTTCCCATCAGGAAGAAGAATTAACCACAGGCTCATCCCGCCCCCCGGAACCAGAACAGGGCCTGAAACCATTCTGCGCTTTTGCGGCCAGCTCCCAAAAACGCGAGGTGTAAAATTGAGCTTCATGGCACTGCAATTCACAAACCTGCAGAGTTATAAATGATAACTCTCGTCCACAAATATATTGAGGGAAGGCAAAGAAGAGGATTTGAAATCAAGGCAGAATTGCAGGAAACAGATTTCAGGAGGTAGATTCGAATCTCCTTTAAAGCACATGAAAAGCGGCAAAACGTTGACAATGATGCCCTTGGCCAAAAAGGGCGTATGCGTTTTTTCCTGAATATATTCAGGAAAAAACGCATACGCCCTTTTTGGCCAACCAAGCAACCTGGAAAGGCAAATCAGCGCTACAAAGAAGTCTCGCTTCCCATCGGTCAAAAGGGCCATGCTGAAAAAAGTGTCAAAACCAGAAATGCAGGACAGGCCATGGAGAAATGGGAGCCTTGCTACACTGATGGGCGGGATGTAAATTGCCAACAGCCACTCTGGAGAAGTGTACGGTGAGTCCTGAAACATCTAAAAAACACAGCTTAGAGAGCATAGGGCACTTCCACTCATGGGGGTATAAATTGGGAAAATGAAAAATCAGCAAGACACAAGCACCCCAAAGTTTAGGGCTGCTCTGTTGACAAGGACCTCCACTTCATTCCACCTTAAATATCCCAGGAAAGAGAAAAATGGGTAAAGAAGTTGTGGTCCTTATGTACAATGGAATATCACTCAGCCATGAAATCAATGTCATAAGGCTAGTAGCAGCATGATGAGTGGATTTAGGTACGACGATTCTAAGTGAAATAAGTCACACAGAAAAGGACACTTCTCATAAGGTATCACTGATAGAGGGAATGTAAAAACCGTTACACTTGAACTGAATTACAAAACAGAACAGAGTCACACATGCAGAAAACACACTATGGCTGCTTAACGGGAAAGGGGAGGTGGGGTGATACATAAAACAAGGGTTTCAAATTAGCTCAGATACCGTTCCATAAACCCAATATGTAATAGACAAGACCTACTCCTTGCTCAGAGAACTGGACTCAACACGCCCTATTCACCGCACAAGAATATATCTGACTACTAATAATCTTAAAACCTATGTATTGATATCTCTCTGTTAGTGTGTCAAGTGGGTATAAAGCGGCATAAACACAGCAGTGAAAAGCAGCTAAACCGCATTATGAAAATAAATTACTTTTAAAAACCCATGAAACAAAGACAGTGAAAGAGAGAGAAATTCTTACACAATGCGTTCAGGGGCTGTGATACAACCTGGATTGACCATATCTAGACCCACAGCTGGATGAGACCTAAGGGTGGACACTCTTGGGGCTGAGAGGTTTGGTGAGGTTGGGTGAGCAAACGCAGACCCTTTAAAGTAATACTGCGTGGTACCCATCGCATGGGTCCCAAATCTCCAGGTTCAAGGGCATCTTCCTACATCGAAAACATGCATGAGAAACCCAGAAGGTGGTACACCGTGTGATGGGGAAAGGTTTCTAAAACGCACCTCATTTCTCATCTCCTTGTGCCCGGGTTCGCCATCCCAGCCGCTTTACTAGCAATCTCCCTACTTGGAGCATCAGCACCTTTAACCTCCTGTTCCATACAGGTTGCAATTTTTCCTGAGGATGAACGGGAAGACGGGGAACCAATGAGAGACTGGCTCTTGGTGTTGGGACAGGCACAGGTCACTCTATTTTCCCATCAGGAAGAAGAATTAACCACAGGCTCAGCCTGCCCCCCGGAACCAGAACAGGGCCTGAAGCCATCCTGCGCTTTTGCGGCCAGCTCCCAAAAACGCGAGGTGTAAAATCGAGCTTCATGGCACTGCAATTCACAAACCTGCAGAGTTATAAATGATAACTCTCGTCCACAAATATATTGAGGGAAGGCAAAGAAGAGGATTTGAAATCAAGGCAGAATTGCAGGAAACAGATTTCAGGAGGTAGATTCGAATCTCCTTTAAAGCACATGAAAAGCGGCAAAACGTTGACAATGATGCCCTTGGCCAAAAAGGGCGTATGCGTTTTTTCCTGAATATATTCAGGAAAAAACGCATACGCCCTTTTTGGCCAACCAAGCAACCTGGAAAGGCAAATCAGCGCTACAAAGAAGTCTCGCTTCCCATCGGTCAAAAGGGCCATGCTGAAAAAAGTGTCAAAACCAGAAATGCAGGACAGGCCATGGAGAAATGGGAGCCTTGCTACACTGATGGGCGGGATGTAAATTGCCAACAGCCACTCTGGAGAAGTGTACGGTGAGTCCTGAAACATCTAAAAAACACAGCTTAGAGAGCATAGGGCACTTCCACTCATGGGGGTATAAATTGGGAAAATGAAAAATCAGCAAGACACAAGCACCCCAAAGTTTAGGGCTGCTCTGTTGACAAGGACCTCCACTTCATTCCACCTTAAATATCCCAGGAAAGAGAAAAATGGGTAAAGAAGTTGTGGTCCTTATGTACAATGGAATATCACTCAGCCATGAAATCAATGTCATAAGGCTAGTAGCAGCATGATGAGTAGATTTAAGGACGACGATTCTAAGTGAAATAAGTCACACAGAAAAGGACACTTCTCATAAGGTATCACTGATAGAGGGAATGTAAAAACCGTTACACTTGAACTGAATTACAAAACAGAACAGAGTCACACATGCAGAAAAAACACTATGGCTGCTTAACGGGAAAGGTGAGGTGGGGTGATACATAAAACAAGGGTTTCAAATTAGCTCAGATACCGTTCCATAAACCCAATATGTAATAGACAAGACCTACTCCTTGCTCAGAGAACTGGACTCAACACGCCCTATTCACCGCACAAGAATATATATGACTACTAATAATCTTAAAACCTATGTATTGATATCTCTCTGTTAGTGTGTCAAGTGGGTATAAAGCGGCATAAACACAGCAGTGAAAAGCAGCTAAACCGCATTATGAAAATAAATTACTTTTAAAAACCCATGAAACAAAGACAGTGAAAGAGAGAGAAATTCTTACACAATGCGTTCAGGGGCTGTGATGCAACCTGGATTGACCATATCTAGACCCACAGCTGGATGAGACCTAAGGGTGGACACTCTTGGGGCTGAGAGGTTTGGTGAGGTTGGGTGAGCAAACGCAGACCCTTTAAAGTAATACTGAGTGGTACCCATCGCATGGGTCCCAAATCTCCAGGTTCAAGGGCATCTTCCTACATCGAAAACATGCATGAGAAACCCAGAAGGTGGTACACCGTGTGATGGGGAAAGGTTTCTAAAACGCACCTCATTTCTCATCTCCTTGTGCCCGGGTTCGCCATTCCAGCCGCTTTATTAGCAATCTCCCTACTTGGAGCATCAGCACCTTTAACCTCCTGTTCCATACAGGTTGCAATTTTTCCTGAGGATGAACGGGAAGACGGGGAACCAATGAGAGACTGGCTCTTGGTGTTGGGACAGGCACAGGTCACTCTATTTTCCCATCAGGAAGAAGAATTAACCACAGGCTCAGCCTGACCCCGGAACCAGAAAAGGGCCTGAAGCCATCCTGCGCTTTTGCGGCCAGCTCCCAAAAATGCGAGGTGTAAAATCGAGCTTCATGGCACTGCAATTCACAAACCTGCAGAGTTATAAATGATAACTCTCGTCCACAAATATATTGAGGGAAGGCAAAGAAGAGGATTTGAAATCAAGGCAGAATTGCAGGAAACAGATTTCAGGAGGTAGATTCGAATCTCCTTTAAAGCACATGAAAAGTGGCAAAACGTTGACAATGATGCCCTTGGCCAAAAAGGGCGTATGCGTTTTTTCCTGAATATATTCAGGAAAAAACGCATACGCCCTTTTTGGCCAACCAAGCAACCTGGAAAGGCAAATCAGCGCTACAAAGAAGTCTCGCTTCCCATCGGTCAAAAGGGCCATGCTGAAAAAAGTGTCAAAACCAGAAATGCAGGACAGGCCATGGAGAAATGGGAGCCTTGCTACACTGATGGGCGGGATGTAAATTGCCAACAGCCACTCTGGAGAAGTGTACGGTGAGTCCTGAAACATCTAAAAAACACAGCTTAGAGAGCATAGGGCACTTCCACTCATGGGGGTATAAATTGGGAAAATGAAAAATCAGCAAGACACAAGCACCCCAAAGTTTAGGGCTGCTCTGTTGACAAGGACCTCCACTTCATTCCACCTTAAATATCCCAGGAAAGAGAAAAATGGGTAAAGAAGTTGTGGTCCTTATGTACAATGGAATATCACTCAGCCATGAAATCAATGTCATAAGGCTAGTAGCAGCATGATGAGTAGATTTAGGGACGACGATTCTAAGTGAAATAAGTCACACAGAAAAGGACACTTCTCATAAGGTATCACTGATAGAGGGAATGTAAAAACCGTTACACTTGAACTGAATTACAAAACAGAACAGAGTCACACATGCAGAAAACACACTATGGCTGTTTAACGGGAAAGGTGAGGTGGGGTGATACATAAAACAAGGGTTTCAAGTTAGCTCAGATACCGTTCCATAAACCCAATATGTAATAGACAAGACCTACTCCTTGCTCAGAGAACTGGACTCAATACGCCCTATTCACCGCACAAGAATATATATGACTACTAATAATCTTAAAACCTATGTATTGATATCTCTCTGTTAGTGTGTCAAGTGGGTATAAAGCGGCATAAACACAGCAGTGAAAAGCAGCTAAACCGCATTATGAAAATAAATTACTTTTAAAAACCCATGAAACAAAGACAGTGAAAGAGAGAGAAATTCTTACACAATGCGTTCAGGGGCTGTGATGCAACCTGGATTGACCATATCTAGACCCACAGCTGGATGAGACCTAAGGGTGGACACTCTTGGGGCTGAGAGGTTTGGTGAGGTTGGGTGAGCAAACGCAGACCATTTAAAGTAATACTGCGTGGTACCCATCGCATGGGTCCCATATCTCCAGGTTCAAGGGCATCTTCCTACATCGAAAACATGAATGAGAAACCCAGAAGATGGTACACCGTGTGATGGGGAAAGGTTTCTAAAACGCACCTCATTTCTCATCTCCTTGTGCCCGGGTTCGCCATTCCAGCCGCTTTACTAGCAATCTCTGTATTTGGAGCATCAGCACCTTTAACCTCCTGTTCCGTACAGGTTGCAATTTTTCCTGAGGATGAACGGGAAGACGGGGAACCAGTGAGAGACTGGCTCTTGGTGTTGGGAAAGGCACAGGTCACTCTATTTTCCCATCAGGAAGAAGAATTAACCACAGGCTCATCCCGCCCCCCGGAACCAGAACAGGGCCTGAAACCATTCTGCGCTTTTGCGGCCAGCTCCCAAAAACGCGAGGTGTAAAATCGAGCTTCATGGCACTGCAATTCACAAACCTGCAGAGTTATAAATGATAACTCTCGTCCACAAATATATTGAGGGAAGGCAAAGAAGAGGATTTGAAATCAAGGCAGAATTGCAGGAAACAGATTTCAGGAGGTAGATTCGAATCGCCTTTAAAGCACATGAAAAGCGGAAAAACGTTGACAATGATGCCCTTGGCCAAAAAGGGCGTATGCGTTTTTTCCTGAATATATTCAGGAAAAAACGCATACGCCCTTTTTGGCCAACCAAGCAACCTGGAAAGGCAAATCAGCGCTACAAAGAAGTCTCGCTTCCCATCGGTCAAAAGGGCCATGCTGAAAAAAGTGTCAAAACCAGAAATGCAGGACAGGCCATGGAGAAATGGGAGCCTTGCTACACTGATGGGCGGGATGTAAATTGCCAACAGCCACTCTGGAGAAGTGTACGGTGAGTCCTGAAACATCTAAAAAACACAGCTTAGAGAGCATAGGGCACTTCCACTCATGGGGGTATAAATTGGGAAAATGAAAAATCAGCAAGACACAAGCACCCCAAAGTTTAGGGCTGCTCTGTTGACAAGGACCTCCACTTCATTCCACCTTAAATATCCCAGGAAAGAGAAAAATGGGTAAAGAAGTTGTGGTCCTTATGTACAATGGAATATCACTCAGCCATGAAATCAATGTCATAAGGCTAGTAGCAGCATGATGAGTGGATTTAGGTACGACGATTCTAAGTGAAATAAGTCACACAGAAAAGGACACTTCTCATAAGGTATCACTGATAGAGGGAATGTAAAAACCGTTACACTTGAACTGAATTACAAAACAGAACAGAGTCACACATGCAGAAAACACACTATGGCTGCTTAACGGGAAAGGGGAGGTGGGGTGATACATAAAACAAGGGTTTCAAATTAGCTCAGATACCGTTCCATAAACCCAATATGTAATAGACAAGACCTACTCCTTGCTCAGAGAACTGGACTCAACACGCCCTATTCACCGCACAAGAATATATCTGACTACTAATAATCTTAAAACCTATGTATTGATATCTCTCTGTTAGTGTGTCAAGTGGGTATAAAGCGGCATAAACACAGCAGTGAAAAGCAGCTAAACCGCATTATGAAAATAAATTACTTTTAAAAACCCATGAAACAAAGACAGTGAAAGAGAGAGAAATTCTTACACAATGCGTTCAGGGGCTGTGATACAACCTGGATTGACCATATCTAGACCCACAGCTGGATGAGACCTAAGGGTGGACACTCTTGGGGCTGAGAGGTTTGGTGAGGTTGGGTGAGCAAACGCAGACCCTTTAAAGTAATACTGCGTGGTACCCATCGCATGGGTCCCAAATCTCCAGGTTCAAGGGCATCTTCCTACATCGAAAACATGCATGAGAAACCCAGAAGGTGGTACACCGTGTGATGGGGAAAGGTTTCTAAAACGCACCTCATTTCTCATCTCCTTGTGCCCGGGTTCGCCATCCCAGCCGCTTTACTAGCAATCTCCCTACTTGGAGCATCAGCACCTTTAACCTCCTGTTCCATACAGGTTGCAATTTTTCCTGAGGATGAACGGGAAGACGGGGAACCAATGAGAGACTGGCTCTTGGTGTTGGGACAGGCACAGGTCACTCTATTTTCCCATCAGGAAGAAGAATTAACCACAGGCTCAGCCTGCCCCCCGGAACCAGAACAGGGCCTGAAGCCATCCTGCGCTTTTGCGGCCAGCTCCCAAAAACGCGAGGTGTAAAATCGAGCTTCATGGCACTGCAATTCACAAACCTGCAGAGTTATAAATGATAACTCTCGTCCACAAATATATTGAGGGAAGGCAAAGAAGAGGATTTGAAATCAAGGCAGAATTGCAGGAAACAGATTTCAGGAGGTAGATTCGAATCTCCTTTAAAGCACATGAAAAGCGGCAAAACGTTGACAATGATGCCCTTGGCCAAAAAGGGCGTATGCGTTTTTTCCTGAATATATTCAGGAAAAAACGCATACGCCCTTTTTGGCCAACCAAGCAACCTGGAAAGGCAAATCAGCGCTACAAAGAAGTCTCGCTTCCCATCGGTCAAAAGGGCCATGCTGAAAAAAGTGTCAAAACCAGAAATGCAGGACAGGCCATGGAGAAATGGGAGCCTTGCTACACTGATGGGCGGGATGTAAATTGCCAACAGCCACTCTGGAGAAGTGTACGGTGAGTCCTGAAACATCTAAAAAACACAGCTTAGAGAGCATAGGGCACTTCCACTCATGGGGGTATAAATTGGGAAAATGAAAAATCAGCAAGACACAAGCACCCCAAAGTTTAGGGCTGCTCTGTTGACAAGGACCTCCACTTCATTCCACCTTAAATATCCCAGGAAAGAGAAAAATGGGTAAAGAAGTTGTGGTCCTTATGTACAATGGAATATCACTCAGCCATGAAATCAATGTCATAAGGCTAGTAGCAGCATGATGAGTAGATTTAAGGACGACGATTCTAAGTGAAATAAGTCACACAGAAAAGGACACTTCTCATAAGGTATCACTGATAGAGGGAATGTAAAAACCGTTACACTTGAACTGAATTACAAAACAGAACAGAGTCACACATGCAGAAAAAACACTATGGCTGCTTAACGGGAAAGGTGAGGTGGGGTGATACATAAAACAAGGGTTTCAAATTAGCTCAGATACCGTTCCATAAACCCAATATGTAATAGACAAGACCTACTCCTTGCTCAGAGAACTGGACTCAACACGCCCTATTCACCGCACAAGAATATATATGACTACTAATAATCTTAAAACCTATGTATTGATATCTCTCTGTTAGTGTGTCAAGTGGGTATAAAGCGGCATAAACACAGCAGTGAAAAGCAGCTAAACCGCATTATGAAAATAAATTACTTTTAAAAACCCATGAAACAAAGACAGTGAAAGAGAGAGAAATTCTTACACAATGCGTTCAGGGGCTGTGATGCAACCTGGATTGACCATATCTAGACCCACAGCTGGATGAGACCTAAGGGTGGACACTCTTGGGGCTGAGAGGTTTGGTGAGGTTGGGTGAGCAAACGCAGACCCTTTAAAGTAATACTGAGTGGTACCCATCGCATGGGTCCCAAATCTCCAGGTTCAAGGGCATCTTCCTACATCGAAAACATGCATGAGAAACCCAGAAGGTGGTACACCGTGTGATGGGGAAAGGTTTCTAAAACGCACCTCATTTCTCATCTCCTTGTGCCCGGGTTCGCCATTCCAGCCGCTTTATTAGCAATCTCCCTACTTGGAGCATCAGCACCTTTAACCTCCTGTTCCATACAGGTTGCAATTTTTCCTGAGGATGAACGGGAAGACGGGGAACCAATGAGAGACTGGCTCTTGGTGTTGGGACAGGCACAGGTCACTCTATTTTCCCATCAGGAAGAAGAATTAACCACAGGCTCAGCCTGACCCCGGAACCAGAAAAGGGCCTGAAGCCATCCTGCGCTTTTGCGGCCAGCTCCCAAAAATGCGAGGTGTAAAATCGAGCTTCATGGCACTGCAATTCACAAACCTGCAGAGTTATAAATGATAACTCTCGTCCACAAATATATTGAGGGAAGGCAAAGAAGAGGATTTGAAATCAAGGCAGAATTGCAGGAAACAGATTTCAGGAGGTAGATTCGAATCTCCTTTAAAGCACATGAAAAGCGGCAAAACGTTGACAATGATGCCCTTGGCCAAAAAGGGCGTATGCGTTTTTTCCTGAATATATTCAGGAAAAAACGCATACGCCCTTTTTGGCCAACCAAGCAACCTGGAAAGGCAAATCAGCGCTACAAAGAAGTCTCGCTTCCCATCGGTCAAAAGGGCCATGCTGAAAAAAGTGTCAAAACCAGAAATGCAGGACAGGCCATGGAGAAATGGGAGCCTTGCTACACTGATGGGCGGGATGTAAATTGCCAACAGCCACTCTGGAGAAGTGTACGGTGAGTCCTGAAACATCTAAAAAACACAGCTTAGAGAGCATAGGGCACTTCCACTCATGGGGGTATAAATTGGGAAAATGAAAAATCAGCAAGACACAAGCACCCCAAAGTTTAGGGCTGCTCTGTTGACAAGGACCTCCACTTCATTCCACCTTAAATATCCCAGGAAAGAGAAAAATGGGTAAAGAAGTTGTGGTCCTTATGTACAATGGAATATCACTCAGCCATGAAATCAATGTCATAAGGCTAGTAGCAGCATGATGAGTAGATTTAGGGACGACGATTCTAAGTGAAATAAGTCACACAGAAAAGGACACTTCTCATAAGGTATCACTGATAGAGGGAATGTAAAAACCGTTACACTTGAACTGAATTACAAAACAGAACAGAGTCACACATGCAGAAAACACACTATGGCTGTTTAACGGGAAAGGTGAGGTGGGGTGATACATAAAACAAGGGTTTCAAGTTAGCTCAGATACCGTTCCATAAACCCAATATGTAATAGACAAGACCTACTCCTTGCTCAGAGAACTGGACTCAATACGCCCTATTCACCGCACAAGAATATATATGACTACTAATAATCTTAAAACCTATGTATTGATATCTCTCTGTTAGTGTGTCAAGTGGGTATAAAGCGGCATAAACACAGCAGTGAAAAGCAGCTAAACCGCATTATGAAAATAAATTACTTTTAAAAACCCATGAAACAAAGACAGTGAAAGAGAGAGAAATTCTTACACAATGCGTTCAGGGGCTGTGATGCAACCTGGATTGACCATATCTAGACCCACAGCTGGATGAGACCTAAGGGTGGACACTCTTGGGGCTGAGAGGTTTGGTGAGGTTGGGTGAGCAAACGCAGACCATTTAAAGTAATACTGCGTGGTACCCATCGCATGGGTCCCATATCTCCAGGTTCAAGGGCATCTTCCTACATCGAAAACATGAATGAGAAACCCAGAAGATGGTACACCGTGTGATGGGGAAAGGTTTCTAAAACGCACCTCATTTCTCATCTCCTTGTGCCCGGGTTCGCCATTCCAGCCGCTTTACTAGCAATCTCTGTATTTGGAGCATCAGCACCTTTAACCTCCTGTTCCGTACAGGTTGCAATTTTTCCTGAGGATGAACGGGAAGACGGGGAACCAGTGAGAGACTGGCTCTTGGTGTTGGGAAAGGCACAGGTCACTCTATTTTCCCATCAGGAAGAAGAATTAACCACAGGCTCATCCCGCCCCCCGGAACCAGAACAGGGCCTGAAACCATTCTGCGCTTTTGCGGCCAGCTCCCAAAAACGCGAGGTGTAAAATCGAGCTTCATGGCACTGCAATTCACAAACCTGCAGAGTTATAAATGATAACTCTCGTCCACAAATATATTGAGGGAAGGCAAAGAAGAGGATTTGAAATCAAGGCAGAATTGCAGGAAACAGATTTCAGGAGGTAGATTCGAATCGCCTTTAAAGCACATGAAAAGCGGAAAAACGTTGACAATGATGCCCTTGGCCAAAAAGGGCGTATGCGTTTTTTCCTGAATATATTCAGGAAAAAACGCATACGCCCTTTTTGGCCAACCAAGCAACCTGGAAAGGCAAATCAGCGCTACAAAGAAGTCTCGCTTCCCATCGGTCAAAAGGGCCATGCTGAAAAAAGTGTCAAAACCAGAAATGCAGGACAGGCCATGGAGAAATGGGAGCCTTGCTACACTGATGGGCGGGATGTAAATTGCCAACAGCCACTCTGGAGAAGTGTACGGTGAGTCCTGAAACATCTAAAAAACACAGCTTAGAGAGCATAGGGCACTTCCACTCATGGGGGTATAAATTGGGAAAATGAAAAATCAGCAAGACACAAGCACCCCAAAGTTTAGGGCTGCTCTGTTGACAAGGACCTCCACTTCATTCCACCTTAAATATCCCAGGAAAGAGAAAAATGGGTAAAGAAGTTGTGGTCCTTATGTACAATGGAATATCACTCAGCCATGAAATCAATGTCATAAGGCTAGTAGCAGCATGATGAGTGGATTTAGGTACGACGATTCTAAGTGAAATAAGTCACACAGAAAAGGACACTTCTCATAAGGTATCACTGATAGAGGGAATGTAAAAACCGTTACACTTGAACTGAATTACAAAACAGAACAGAGTCACACATGCAGAAAACACACTATGGCTGCTTAACGGGAAAGGGGAGGTGGGGTGATACATAAAACAAGGGTTTCAAATTAGCTCAGATACCGTTCCATAAACCCAATATGTAATAGACAAGACCTACTCCTTGCTCAGAGAACTGGACTCAACACGCCCTATTCACCGCACAAGAATATATCTGACTACTAATAATCTTAAAACCTATGTATTGATATCTCTCTGTTAGTGTGTCAAGTGGGTATAAAGCGGCATAAACACAGCAGTGAAAAGCAGCTAAACCGCATTATGAAAATAAATTACTTTTAAAAACCCATGAAACAAAGACAGTGAAAGAGAGAGAAATTCTTACACAATGCGTTCAGGGGCTGTGATACAACCTGGATTGACCATATCTAGACCCACAGCTGGATGAGACCTAAGGGTGGACACTCTTGGGGCTGAGAGGTTTGGTGAGGTTGGGTGAGCAAACGCAGACCCTTTAAAGTAATACTGCGTGGTACCCATCGCATGGGTCCCAAATCTCCAGGTTCAAGGGCATCTTCCTACATCGAAAACATGCATGAGAAACCCAGAAGGTGGTACACCGTGTGATGGGGAAAGGTTTCTAAAACGCACCTCATTTCTCATCTCCTTGTGCCCGGGTTCGCCATCCCAGCCGCTTTACTAGCAATCTCCCTACTTGGAGCATCAGCACCTTTAACCTCCTGTTCCATACAGGTTGCAATTTTTCCTGAGGATGAACGGGAAGACGGGGAACCAATGAGAGACTGGCTCTTGGTGTTGGGACAGGCACAGGTCACTCTATTTTCCCATCAGGAAGAAGAATTAACCACAGGCTCAGCCTGCCCCCCGGAACCAGAACAGGGCCTGAAGCCATCCTGCGCTTTTGCGGCCAGCTCCCAAAAACGCGAGGTGTAAAATCGAGCTTCATGGCACTGCAATTCACAAACCTGCAGAGTTATAAATGATAACTCTCGTCCACAAATATATTGAGGGAAGGCAACGAAGAGGATTTGAAATCAAGGCAGAATTGCAGGAAACAGATTTCAGGAGGTAGATTCGAATCTCCTTTAAAGCACATGAAAAGCGGCAAAACGTTGACAATGATGCCCTTGGCCAAAAAGGGCGTATGCGTTTTTTCCTGAATATATTCAGGAAAAAACGCATACGCCCTTTTTGGCCAACCAAGCAACCTGGAAAGGCAAATCAGCGCTACAAAGAAGTCTCGCTTCCCATCGGTCAAAAGGGCCATGCTGAAAAAAGTGTCAAAACCAGAAATGCAGGACAGGCCATGGAGAAATGGGAGCCTTGCTACACTGATGGGCGGGATGTAAATTGCCAACAGCCACTCTGGAGAAGTGTACGGTGAGTCCTGAAACATCTAAAAAACACAGCTTAGAGAGCATAGGGCACTTCCACTCATGGGGGTATAAATTGGGAAAATGAAAAATCAGCAAGACACAAGCACCCCAAAGTTTAGGGCTGCTCTGTTGACCAGGACCTCCACTTCATTCCACCTTAAATATCCCAGGAAAGAGAAAAATGGGTAAAGAAGTTGTGGTCCTTATGTACAATGGAATATCACTCAGCCATGAAATCAATGTCATAAGGCTAGTAGCAGCATGATGAGTGGATTTAGGTACGACGATTCTAAGTGAAATAAGTCACACAGAAAAGGACACTTCTCATAAGGTATCACTGATAGAGGGAATGTAAAAACCGTTACACTTGAACTGAATTACAAAACAGAACAGAGTCACACATGCAGAAAACACACTATGGCTGCTTAACGAGAAAGGTGAGGTGGGGTGATACATAAAACAAGGGTTTCAAATTAGCTCAGATACCGTTCCATAAACCCAATATGTAATAGACAAGACCTACTCCTTGCTCAGAGAACTGGACTCAACACGCCCTATTCACCGCACAAGAATATATCTGACTACTAATAATCTTAAAACATATGTATTGATATCTCTCTGTTAGTGTGTCAAGTGGGTGTAAAGCGGCATAAACACAGCAGTGAAAAGCAGCTAAACCGCATTATGAAAATAAATTACTTTTAAAAACCCATGAAACAAAGACAGTGAAAGAGAGAGAAATTCTTACACAATGCGTTCAGGGGCTGTGATGCAACCTGGATTGACCATATCTAGACCCACAGCTGGATGAGACCTAAGGGTGGACACTCTTGGGGCTGAGAGGTTTGGTGAGGTTGGGTGAGCAAACGCAGACCCTTTAAAGTAATACTGCGTGGTACCCATCGCATGGGTCCCAAATCTCCAGGTTCAAGGGCATCTTCCTACATCGAAAACATGCATGAGAAACCCAGAAGATGGTACACCGTGTGATGGGGAAAGGTTTCTAAAACGCACCTCATTTCTCATCTCCTTGTCCCCGGTTCGCCATCCCAGCCGCTTTACTAGCAATCTCCCTACTTGGAGCATCAGCACCTTTAACCTCCTGTTCCGTACAGGTTGCAATTTTTCCTGAGGATGAACGGGAAGACGGGGAACCAATGAGAGACTGGCTCTTGGTGTTGGGACAGGCACAGGTCACTCTATTTTCCCATCAGGAAGAAGAATTAACCACAGGCTCAGCCTGCCCCCCGGAACCAGAACAGGGCCTGAAGCCATTCTGTGCTTTTGCGGCCAGCTCCCAAAAACGCGAGGTGTAAAATCGAGCTTCATGGCACTGCAATTCACAAACCTGCAGAGTTATAAATGATAACTCTCGTCCACAAATATATTGAGGGAAGGCAACGAAGAGGATTTGAAATCAAGGCAGAATTGCAGGAAACAGATTTCAGGAGGTAGATTCGAATCTCCTTTAAAGCACATGAAAAGCGGCAAAACGTTGACAATGATGCCCTTGGCCAAAAAGGGCGTATGCGTTTTTTCCTGAATATATTCAGGAAAAAACGCATACGCCCTTTTTGGCCAACCAAGCAACCTGGAAAGGCAAATCAGCGCTACAAAGAAGTCTCGCTTCCCATCGGTCAAAAGGGCCATGCTGAAAAAAGTGTCAAAACCAGAAATGC